>NC_083601.1:10313516-11576363 GCF_029168945.1 Cannabis sativa
AAGGCATTAGCTTTCTAGAGGCCAGTACCAAGCAGTAGGCTAGCTTCTCAATGGGGGGGATACCTTGACTCGGCCCCAATGAGATGCTTACTGATTAATAGACCGAGTGTTGTATCCCTTCTTCCTCATGCACTAGAGTAAAACTCATTGCATGCTCGGTGATAGCCAAATAGATGAATAATTCTTCACCATCTATTGGTTTACATAGGATGGAAGGCCTGGCTAGGTAATGTTTGAGAGCTTGGAAGGCTTGCTTGCGTTCATCAGTCCATTCAAACCTCTTGTTGCTTCCTTTTAGTAAATTAAAGAAAGGAACACACTTATTAGTTGACTTTGAGACGATCTTGCTAAGTGCAGCAAAAACATCCGGTTAGGCTTTGCACGTCTTTGACTCGTGATGGTGACTTCATGTCTTTTAAGGCCTTGATCTATTTTGGATTAACTTTTATTCCTCTTGAGTTGACAATGAATCCAAGACATTTCCGTGTTTGGATGCTGAAGGCACATTTTAGAGGATTGAGCTTCATTTGATATTCCCGCAGGATGTGGAAGCACTCCTTTAAGTCTTTGATGTGGTCTTTGGATCTCTTTAAGTTAACTAGCATATCATCGACATAGACTTCCTAATTAGGTATGAACATACGGTTGACTAGTCTTTGATAAGTAGCACCTACATTCTTGAGTCTGAAGGGCATTACCTTGTAGAATTAAAGCCCGATGTCAATTCAAAAACTAGTATGCTCTTTATCTAGTGTGTGCATACTGATTTGGTTGTAGTTGGAATAGGCATCCATGAATGTGAGGATTTCATGGTCGGCTATCGCGTCCACCAATTGATCAATTCGTGGTATAGGAAATAGTCTTTAGGGCATGCTCTGTTTAGATCAGTGAAGTCGACACAAGTTCTCCACCTACCATTCAATTTAGGAACCAGACCAGGGTTGGATACCCAAATTGGATAGAAATCTTCCCTAATGAAGTTGTTCTCCCATAGTCTTTCAACTTCTTCCTTGAGAGCTTTGAAGCACTCTTTGTCAAGGAGCCTACATTTATATTGTACATATCGAAAGTTTACTTTGTCTATGTGAAGGCATGACAGATGACCTTAGGGTCGATCCCAATTATGTCTTCACGCGACTAGGAAAAAATTTCTTGATTTCTTATGAGGCAAGCCATGAGCATCTCGCTTAAGACCTCTGTTAGGGTTGTTCCAATCTTGATAACCTTGGTCGGGTTCATTATGTTATGGGAAAGTTCTTTGAGTTCCTCGTCAGACCAACTACCGAGTTGATTTCACACATATGGGTCAATGTCATCCCCGTCTTAGGCACACCTTCAAGTGACTTTAGGTACCCTTTCTGTCTTCTATGTAGTTTAAACTTTGAATGTAACGCCCTGTCCAACAGGGACGCCACGTGTGTGCACTTTATTTAAAATACCAATAATTATATAAGATGTAATTATACTAAAAGTGTGGGTAATTAAAATTTTGATAGTTAAAAACTCATCCTTTAAACTATTTAACAAAAGATAAGTAACATGATTTATGGGGTCCCCCTGTTTCCAAAATATTTACAAACTGGTTTCAAAGTATTTTACAACATAAACTTTATATTTTTCCAAAATACAATCAAAATAGAGCATCCTGTAAACTGGGCTGCCTGCGGCTGGTATGTACATTGCTGCTGTGACCATAACTCATGGTTGTTCGACTTTAGCTTTTCCTTTACCTGCACCATAAAGCACCAGTGAGTCACAGAGACTCAGCAAGAAAGTGATCAAAACAGTAATCGAAAGAAAATAATTATCAACTTATTCTCATGCCATTATGTTTACTCACTATTCAATAATAATAAGCATTCCCTTAAACATCATACATTCCTGGTACTTAATAAAGTACCACTTTTACCACTCGTTACATACGAGCTGAATATGTCACTATCGTTGCCCGATAACGCAAACGATAAGTAAGAAACCTAACCGCGGTTTCAAGAGTAATTACTCATAACGGTAATAACCGTTTCCAACCCTAGGTAATAACCTAGGCTTAATATGCTTTAATCAACATCATGATAATAATCAAGATCACCTCCATTCATTCATTGATTTTTAACCACATATGGTGCTTACCACTTTTCTTACCTTAATTCTGAAGTCAAGAATATGGCCGACCTGGGTGGAAAAACAAGCTAGGCAATCCCGGTCCTATGTCACGACAATTGAAACACAATAAATACCTTAACATAATATTCCGGATTTAAAACCCTAATTTAGAAATCAAATGCAACCTAACTCCCAACAACCCCAATTTAGGTCAAGCATCCCATATTTAATTTAAAACAGATAGTACACAACTCCCTAGTCAAAACCGAACATAAAACAAACCCGAAGAAAATCTCCCCTGCAGGCAACCGGCCGACCTGCCTCGGTATACCGAGAACCCATCCGGTCGGACCGGCTTCGCAACCAGAACAAAAGTTCCTTTTCACCAAAATCGAACCAAAACCCCTCCAAACCTATCCAAACTTTCCAGAACAGTTTATTAACATACATATGACATAACCTAAGCTGCAAAACACAATGGTTCAATCTCTAGCTTGAAATCACACACTCAAGTGAAGAAATCAAGTTTCTTTTAGCTTTCTCACTCACCAATCAATCCCAACAGCCATGAATTCAATCCAAACATGCATTAACAGACCTTATTTAACTTGGATAACAAACCTACACCTTCACTAAACCTACAGCTTTGAAAATTTTCAAAAAAATAACAAAACCTAGCTTGAAAACCTAAGAAAACACCAAAACTAAAAGGATGAACTTACCTAGGGTGCAAGGTTAACTTGGAGATGGAGTTTAGCTCTGAAAGTTGATGATGGCTGAAGCAAAACACTCCCTCAAGAGGCTGGTTCAGTTTGCTCGAAGGAAGAAGAGAAAAAGGTTGAGAAAATTTGGTTACTTGCCTTGGAAGGAAGCTCCTTCTTCCTTTTAAAATGCTTTTCTTTCTTTTTTTTTTTAAAATTTCTTCCTTAAATAAAAATGGGCAGCAGCAAAGAAAAGAGGAAAAGTCAAAAAAAATATTTTCTTGAATTCCTAATTTACCCTTCTCACACTTTTTTTTTTAAAAGAAAACCCTAGGGGCATTTTGGTAATTTTACTAACTCCCCATTCCGACATTCTAATAAAATTCTAACTTAATCCGGGATATTCTCAAAATAATTCTTTCATTTAATGTCGTGACATTGCTAACCACATAGCTAAATTTCCACAATTACCGGGCCCAAAATAACATATTTACTTAAATAATTTCTCAAAAATTCATCTAAGTAAGATCATAATCCTACTTCATTTTCCAAGTAATTACATATTTAATAAAATATGTCCATTTAAATATTATTTATTTTCTGGGATATTACAACTATCCCCCACTTATAGGAATTTCGTCCTCGAAATTTACCTGAAAAGCTCGGGATACAACTCCCGCATCTGCGACTCTAATTCCCAAGTCGCTTCTTCAACTTTGCTGTTCCGCCACAACACTTTGACTAGTGAAATAGTCTTGTTTCGCAACACCTTTTCTTTCCTGTCTAAGATCTGTACTGGTTGTTCTTCATATGACAGGTCGGTTTGAAGCTCAATGTCTTCATAACTTAAGATATGAGTTGTATCAGATACATATTTCCGAAGCATCGAGACATGAAACACATTATGAACCCCAGATAAGGCAGGAGGTAGAGCCAACCGATAAGCTACCTGACCTACTTTCTCAAGAATCTCAAATGGACCAATAATTCTGGGACTCAACTTTCCTTTCTTCCCGAACCTTTGAATTCCCTTCATTGGGGATACCCGAAGAAAAACAAAATCCCCAACTTGGAACTCAACATCTCTACGCTTTGGATCCTGCGTAGCTTTTCATCTACTTTGGGAAGCAAGCATACGAGCTCGAATCTTTTCAATAGCCTCGCTCGTTCTTTGGACGGCTTCGGAGTCCAAGATACCTACGTTCACTCGGCCTCATCCCAGTGAATAGGTGATCGACATTTCCTTCCATAAAGCATCTCATACGGAGCCATGCCAATGGTACTCTGATAACTATTGTTATAAGAAAATTCAATCAGAGGTAGGTACTTGTTCCAAGAACCTTCAAAGTCCATTATACATGCCCTCAACATATCCTCAAGTATCTGAATAGTTCTTTCAGATTGACCATCGGTTTGAGGATGAAAAGGCTATCTTGAATCTCAACTTAGTACCCATTGCTTCGTCGTAAACTTCCCCAGAACTTGGATGTAAATTTTAGATCTCGATGCGAAACTATCGACTTTGGGGCACCATGAAGTCGAACTATTTCCTTAATATACAAATCGGCATATTGATCCACCGTATACATTGTCCTCACCGGAGAAAGTGAGCGAGACTTCGTATATCGATCCACTATCACCCAAATAGAATCATAATACCCTACGTTGCAGGTAATCCCACCACAAAGTCCATGGTGATGTCTTCCCATTTCCATTCAGGAATCTTTAGAGGCTGAAGCAAACCTGCCGGCCTTTGGTGTTCTGCTTTAATTTGTTGACAGGTTAAGCATTTTGACACATATTCAACAATATCCCTCTTCATACCCGGCCACCAATATAAAGCTTTCACATCATGATACATCTTGGTTGTTCCCGGGTGTAAGGAGTACGGTGTAGTATGAGATTCATCAAGAATCTCTTGTCTGATTTCTTTGTCAACCGGTACACAGATTCTGTTTTTGTATCGCAACAACCCATCAGATAAGCATGAAAAGTCTCTTGCCAATCCAGCCTCTAACTTCTCCTTATGTCCCTGTAGCTCAAGGTCACCTTGTTGGGCTACTCTAATTCTTTCCAACAGATTAGATTGTATGGTGATATTAGCAAGTTTTCCAATTACAAATTCAATTCCCGCTCTCGTCATATCCTCAGCCAACTTGGCTGAGATTTCCTTTAGTTCACAAACTTGCCCTGGTCCTTTCCGACTTAGAGCATCCGCTACCACATTTGCTTTACCAGGGTGGTAGAGAATCTCGCAGTCATAATCCTTGACCAGTTCTAACCATCGTCGTTGCCTCGTATTTAAATCCTTCTGAGTGAAAAAGTACTTGAGGCTTTTGTGATCTGTATAAATTTCACACTTCTCACCGTACAGATAGTGACGCCAAACTTTTAGTGCAAAGACAACCGCTGCTAATTCAATATCATGGGTAGGATATCGTTGCTCATACTCCTTCAATTGCCTGGATGCATAAGCAATCACTTTTCCTGATTGCATAAGAACACAACCTAACCCTTGTTTGGATGCATCACAATAAATCACAAACTTTTCGTCACCTTTTGGTAAGGTTAGCACAGGAGCGGTAATCAACCTTTGCTTCAGTTCTTGGAAACTACCTTCACACTTGTCAGTCCAAACAAACTTACAATTCTTTCGGGTCAACTCAGTTAAAGGCGTAGAAATCTTTGCAAAGCCCTCAACAAATCTTCGGTAATACCCTGCTAACCCCAGGAAACTTCTAACTTCAGTTGCTGACTTAGGTCGAGGCCAGTCACGCACTGCTTCAACCTTTACTGGATCCACTAAAATACCATCTTTACTCACCACATGCCCCAAGAAACTCACCTGAGGTAACCAAAATTCACATTTCTTAAATTTGGCATACAACTTATGCTCCCACGAGACGTTGTAATACCATTCGAAGATGTCTTTCGTGAGTCTCTTCCGAGTACGAATAAATTAGAATATCATCGATAAAGACAATAACAAAATCATCCAGAAAATCTCTGAACACTCGGTTCATCAAGTCCATAAATGCTGCCGGGGCATTTGTCAATCCGAAGGACATTACCAAGAATTCATAATGACCATACCGGGTCCGAAAAGCTGTCTTGGGAATATCCTCCTCTCGAATCCTCAATTGGTGATAACCAGATCGAAGATCAATCTTAGAAAAGACAGTTTTACCCTGCAACTGATCAAATAAATCATCTATTCTTGGCAGAGGGTACTTGTTCTTCACTGTTAATTTGTTTAACTCCCGATAATCTATACACATTCGTAATGTTCCATCTTTCTTTTTCACAAACAAAACTGGTGCACCCCAAGGTGAAGTACTAGGTCTAGTAAATTTCAAATCCATCATCCCCTGTAATTGAACTTTTAACTCTTTCAGCTCTGCCAGTGCCATCCTGTAGGGAGCTTTCGATACGAGGCTCGGCTCCCGGTATTAAATCAATCTCAAAATCAATTTCACGTTTTGGTGGCAACCACAGTAACTCTTCTCGGGAACACATCCAGGAAATTCTTGAACCACCGGGACATGCTCCGTCCCGCTAGTGGTTCCCCGGAAATATCCACAACACTTGCCAGAAACCAATGCACCACTTCACACAACAAATCCCTTGCCTTAAGGGCTGAAATTAAGGGAATCCGAGATCCTTGCATCTTACCCACAAATACAAAAGGGTCCTCGCCCTCAGGCTGAAAAGTTACCATCTTTCTTTTACAATCAATGGTGGCGTTGTATTTAGCAAGCCAGTCCATCCCCAAAATAACATCAAAATCCTCCAGATTTAATTCTATCAGATCAACTGATAACTCTCTTCCTTCCACAAACACTGGAAGGGATCGAACCCACCCGCCGGAGATAACCAACTCCCCGGTAGGCAACAAGGTTCCAAAACCTCTAGAAAGCACATCACTAGGTTTATTCACCGCTCAATTATTCTACTTGAAATATAAGAATGCGTCGCACCGGAATCAATTAATACGATCGATAAAGTACCGGCAACGAAAGCCGACTCCGTCACGGTAGAAGGACCGGCAAGATCGGCCTCGGCCTTGAGTCAAGGCAAATACTCGAGCAGAGCGGGTGTATCATCCTTCTTTTGCTCTAACCGTAGCAATTGTGGACAATTTCTCTTCATATGACCCACCATTCCACGGTGGAAACAGCCCTAGCTTGACACTCGCCCGTGTGATGCCTTTTACACCTTGGACATTCGGGAAAAGTCCGCCGGTTTTCATTCCCACTACGACGGAAACTTTGGTTACCACGGAATCTTTTGTTTGGGCCTGCCGCCGATGTTTCACTAGGTCTTTTCTGCCGGTCACCAAGATCGGTACCCCTTCCCGAACCAAAGCACCTGCCGATTGTTTCCATGAATCTCTTCGGCAATATTTTTCTTTCGTATCCGAGCCTCTCGCACCCTCGTAAACTAAAGCCAACTCAACTATCTGAGCATAAGTTCGGGCAACCCCCGGTTGTTTAGAAGCAACAATCACATCCCGGGCGATGTGTTCATCCAGCCCCCGAATAAACTTGGCTTTTCTAGCAGCTTCAGTAGCCACCTCATCTGAGGCAAACTTTGCCAATCGATCAAATTTAGTAGCATACTCTGTCACAGTCATACTACCCTGAGTTAACCGTATAAACTCTTCTGCCTTTGCTGCCTTAATAGACTCATTATAATACTTCTCAAAAAATAAGGCCCGAAAAGTTTCCCAGGTCATATTATTCAGATCATGGCCCTGAGATACAATCTCCCACCAAATACGGGCATCATCTCGTAGCATATAGGTAGCACACCTGACCCGGTCATTATCTTCAACTCGCATAAAATCAAAAATGGATGTTATCATACTCATCCATTGCTCTGCTTTGAGTGGATCAGCACCACCCTCAAACACTGGCGGGTTCTGCTTTCTGAACCGTTCATATAATGGTTCCAAACGATTTCCTGCATCCGGTGGCACTACTAGAGGTGCCGGAGGATCAGGATTCAGATTTAGAGCAGGCTGAGCTCGGCCCGCTCTCTTAATTCTACGATTTGCTCACCCTGCTGCCGAATAGTTTCTTGCATGGCAGCATATAACTGTTCCCAATTAGGTGGTGGTAAAGGGTTCTCTCCCTCACCGGCAGCCCTGAGCCCAGCTAGCTCACGGGCACCCCTACCAGTCCGCCTTGGGTGCATAACTATACACCTGCGATCACATTCCAAGTAATAACAATACTGATAAGTATTTCCATATATTATAATACTTCCCACAACATTCTGATATCGACATAATTCAGATAATCAGATAATCAGAAAATTAACAAGCTGTCTGTTAACTTAAAACTTACTAAACCATGAGTCGATCGAGTCCTTGCAGACCAATGTACATATCAAACCGCCTTCATGATCTAAAAACCGTGGCGCTCTGATACCATGTTGTAACGCCCTGTCCAACAGGGACGCCACGTGTGTGCACTTTATTTAAAATACCAATAATTATATAAGATGTAATTATACTAAAAGTGTGGGTAATTAAAATTTTGATAGTTAAAAACTCATCCTTTAAACTATTTAACAAAAGATAAGTAACATGATTTATGGGGTCCCCCTGTTTCCAAAATATTTACAAACTGGTTTCAAAGTATTTTACAACATAAACTTTATATTTTTCCAAAATACAATCAAAATAGAGCATCCTGTAAACTGGGCTGCCTGCGGCTGGTATGTACATTGCTGCTGTGACCATAACTCATGGTTGTTCGACTTTAGCTTTTCCTTTACCTGCACCATAAAGCACCAGTGAGTCACGAGACTCGGCGAAAGTGATCAAAACAGTAATCGAAAGAAAATAATTATCAACTTATTCTCATGCCATTATGTTTACTCACTATTCAATAATAATAAGCATTCCCTTAAACATCATACATTCCTGGTACTTAATAAAGTACCACTTTTACCACTCGTTACATACGAGCTGAATATGTCACTATCGTTGCCCGATAACGCAAACGATAAGTAAGAAACCTAACCGCGGTTTCAAGAGTAATTACTCATAACGGTAATAACCGTTTCCAACCCTAGGTAATAACCTAGGCTTAATATGCTTTAATCAACATCATGATAATAATCAAGATCACCTCCATTCATTCATTGATTTTTAACCACATATGGTGCTTACCACTTTTCTTACCTTAATTCTGAAGTCAAGAATATGGTCGACCTGGGTGGAAAAACAAGCTAGGCAATCCCGGTCCTATGTCACGACAATTGAAACACAATAAATACCTTAACATAATATTCCGGATTTAAAACCCTAATTTAGAAATCAAATGCAACCTAACTCCCAACAACCCCAATTTAGGTCAAGCATCCCATATTTAATTTAAAACAGATAGTACACAACTCCCCGGGTCAAAACTGAACATAAAACAAACCCGAAGAAAATCTCCCCTGCAGGCAACCGGTCGACCGGTTCTGGTATACCAGAACCCATCCGGTCGACCGGTTCTGGCAGACCAGGAACAAAAGTTCCTTTTCACCAAAATCGAACCAAAACCCCTCCAAACCTATCCAAACTTTCCAGAACAGTTTATTAACATACATATGACATAACCTAAGCTGCAAAACACAATGGTTCAATCTCTAGCTTGAAATCACACACTCAAGTGAAGAAATCAAGTTTCTTTTAGCTTTCTCACTCACCAATCAATCCCAACAGCCATGAATTCAATCCAAACATGCATTAACAGACCTTATTTAACTTGGATAACAAACCTACACCTTCACTAAACCTACAGCTTTGAAAATTTTCAAAAAAATAACAAAACCTAGCTTGAAAACCTAAGAAAACACCAAAACTAAAAGGATGAACTTACCTAGGGTGCAAGGTTAACTTGGAGATGGAGTTTAGCTCTGAAAGTTGATGATGGCTGAAGCAAAACACTCCCTCAAGAGGCTGGTTCAGTTTGCTCGAAGGAAGAAGAGAAAAAGGTTGAGAAAATTTGGTTACTTGCCTTGGAAGGAAGCTCCTTCTTCCTTTTAAAATGCTTTTCTTTCTTTTTTTTTTTAAAATTTCTTCCTTAAATAAAAATGGGCAGCAGCAAAGAAAAGAGGAAAAGTCAAAAAAAATATTTTCTTGAATTCCTAATTTACCCTTCTCACACTTTTTTTTTTAAAAGAAAACCCTAGGGGCATTTTGGTAATTTTACTAACTCCCCATTCCGACATTCTAATAAAATTCTAACTTAATCCGGGATATTCTCAAAATAATTCTTTCATTTAATGTCGTGACATTGCTAACCACATAGATAAATTTCCACAATTACCGGGCCCAAAATAACATATTTACTTAAATAATTTCTCAAAAATTCATCTAAGTAAGATCATAATCCTACTTCATTTTCCAAGTAATTACATATTTAATAAAATATGTCCATTTAAATATTATTTATTTTCTGGGATATTACATTGAAGGGCTTTTTCGTCTCTTTGGCTTTCATGAGAGAGGTCTTGTTCGTCCTCTGGTGCCGAAGCAACAGAGGAGATCTTCTTGGTGAGAGATAACAAAGTGTTATAACACTCACAGGGAGTTCCTTGATTACCAAGGAGACAACTTATACCAACCGTCATTGGGAACTTGACGGATAAATGGTAGATTGACGAGATAGCTCGAAGGTCGTATAGATCTGGTCTTTTGAGCATCACGTTATATGGAGACTTCACATCCACCACTAACAACGTGGCCATGATGGTGGTTTACCTTGGGCTAGTGCTGCTAGTGAGTGGCAGTTTGATCTTGCCACATAGAGTAATGGCAGCTCCACTGAAACCATACATTAGATGTTCGCATGGATTTAGGTGTTTGAGTGACAAACCAATCTGGATTAAAGTTTGCTTGAATAAGATGTTCGAGGATTCTTTGTCGTCGATCATCACCCTTGCCACCACTATGTTGTCTATTCGCACCTCTACAACCAAGGGATCGTTGTGAGGGTAGCTAACATTACGTTCTTGAACAATAATAAATGGTACTATAATTGTGGGCCCCACTAGATTTGTTTTTGGATTAGTTAATTAATTCAAAAATTAAACAGCTGTTTAAATTTGAATTTAAAAGTTGGCTATAGATATTTATTTATAGTTGAAATATTCTCTTAAAATGGCTGAACGATTTTCTCCAAGTAGTTGACATATTCCCCAATTAGTTATTAGATATTTAGTTTAAATTAAATATTTAAATTTTTAAAAAATATCTATAGCAGTTTTAATTACAAATATTTATTTAAATATTAAGTAATATTTATAAAATTATTACTTAATATTTAAATTAAGAAATATTTTATAAATTAAATATTTAATGTTATTTTCTTAATTATAATTATTATACCGGTATAAACTTAAATTTATATATATGTGTTATACTTAGGTTGTGTTATCCCAAAATTCGCAAGAGTGATGGGGGAATGAACTATTTGACGTGTGGCATAAAACATCACATGTGTAGTATCTGGAATGATAAATCAAATTGCCTATCTAATATAAAGTATTGTCATGGCTCTACTCGGCCTAAAACATCCAATTTTAAACCAATGAAGAGAATAACGTCTTGATGTAGCCATGAAGCGAGATGATGCTAAAAAGAAAATATGACTACTCAATCATGCCATCCAGAAAACCTAATCGGTTTTAGATTCGTAAGATCAGGTTTTAATTATTCTCTCAAGACTGTTCGGTCAACATACTTATTAGTAAATCTAGATCCTTGTAAAATATTCCCAACACTAGATTTAATAGAATTTATACATTAAACTTATAATCATGAAAGAACTCATGTGAACCATGCAACATAAATAATTTCTGATCTTTTATTAATTAGTAAATATGATTATATTGAAATGAGTTTTATTTAGGGCATAAATTCTCAACAAACTCCCACTTGCACTAATATAAAACTAAAAATGCATTTTAATTAATCTCAACATCTTGATGTCCAGATCAAGTGCAGTATGTAGTATTTTCTTTGTACTAGGATCTGGTAGGTTATATTCAATTACCAACCTTCTCCACCATTACATCTCTTTAGTCACAAAATTCTTGATATTGTTAAATTCTTTTTTATATGTCTACTCCTCTTACGATACTGGATTCTTTAATATTTGACAACTATATCTGTGTTAGTCAAGAAGTAACACTAGTAGTTAATCCATGAGTGGAATAATGCAAAAAAGTGTATAGAACTTTCCATAGGCTGAATAATCATCTAGTAGCCTTCCTCACCACTTTAACATTCACTCTCACTGGTAGAGTTAGAGATTCTGAATTGGTTTTACGCTTCTCCAAAAATCACTGCTCCACCCCCAGAGTAATCACCATCTCGTAAGTAGACTTTATAGCATTAACGCAAGTCCAGAAACTTGATTTGGTGTAGTCTAAGAATATTAAAATACCACCCTTATCGACTAACATATAGTTCCTCTTTTGATCTTAAGATTTACTTGATTATCTTCTAATGTCCCTTTCTTGAATTAAACTGATACTTACTCATAACTTCCACTCAACAGCAGGTGTCTGGTCTAATGCATACTAAAACATACATGAGACCTCTCACTGTTGATTCTTAAGGAATTCTTTTCATGACTTTTATCTTTTTTGGAATAGTAGAAACTGTTCCTTAAATAAATAAAATCTATGTGTGGAGCCAAAAGACTTCCTATAGAGTTAGCCATTTAGAAAAATGCTTCAACATCTTACTAGAGTAAGTTGCTTGCACTAGAGTAAGTAATTACCAGGTTTACCACAAGTCCTAGGTTTAGATAATCTCAAACCTACTATACTAGGATCAAGAAGTTTTCTTAAGTCCATTGAATAGACTTATTATCAAAATTTCCCTTCTTGTCCTTGTAATAGAAAACTTTTGGTTACTCTATATGAATGGTTTTAACCATAGTTTTCTTGGCTTTTTTTCTTAGTTCCTTATTCTGACTCTCCATTACTTGTTTAAACTAACAGTAGATTTTTTATCACAACTGTGTTCCAAATCATAACAGGGTGAGTTCTTTCAAACCTCCCACTACGACAAGGTACCATGACTTTCTGTCTAGGAACAATGGCATTGTCCCATCGATCGTGTCAATACAATAGATGCAATGGGACCATCTTATATAGAACAAGATGATAGAACATTTTGGAATAAAAAATATCTCCTCTACTTTGCTAATTTGTTCTTAGAATTAGTCATATTCTTAGAAGTAGTATTTGTTGAAACAAACACTTTCTTATCTTAATGACCATAGGATGGTCCACCCCTAATTACTTTAGAATAGCTATTAAACATGCAAACCTTAGTTAACAGCTCTAGCTTTTCTTAAGTTCATGATCAGGACATCCCTGAATCTAGTAATGACGTACATTAAGTTCAAAGCTTCCACTCTTTAATGGTGACTTTTGATTAATTAGAATTTTTTTGAATTAAACTTATAATTATGTTTAGAACACTTTATTGGAGATTAGAACTCGAAATATTTTTGAGTTGTCGATTCAGGGCAGAACCGGTTGCCCGTTTGGTAGAATCGAGTGACCAGTTGTTTTGGCAGTGCCTAGATTTTCGAGCACCCGATTGTAAATTCGATTGCCTAGTTGGGGATTCCCAGGCTACTTTTTTTTGTATTTTTTGGATAATTAGGGTGTTTTTACCTTATTTATCGATAGGAAAACTTTAGATTATTAATTTTAGTCCTAGAAAGTATTTTAGCGAGGCACTTACTAATTTACCACTAATGTGACTTAGGGCCTCCGATCATCGAGCAGATTTCCACTCAAGTTGACCAGCACACCTGATTAGGAATTGAGGTAAGAATAGTATTTAGATGCATATAAATACATGTTTAGTATACATGTATGTTATATTGTCATGTAGCTAGCATATTAGAGTTCAATAGCGATATTGGTGTACATTGAATTGTATTGGGATACTGATATCTAATATATTAGTACCAATACCAGTACGACTAGAGTACTAAGCTTAGGTTAGTATTATGATTAATCGTGCTATAGGTATGAACGTTTGGATCTCAGTATATACACATTGGATGTGGTTACGAGACTTATGGTAATTGAGTGTATGGGCACTCATTACAGGTCAGATATATGTCGTATTATGTTTAGGCTTTTCTTACTAAGTTTGTCTCCTCACAACTATTTTTTCATGTGTAGGTAAAGAAAAAGCCAAAGTTGGACAACAGTGAGTAATGAGCTTGGTGAAGATTGTACATATTCAGTCATCTAAGCGTGGAGGGTTTTGATCTTCGAGACACTACTAAAACCTTTTGAGTTGTCTTAGATGACACTTTTGATTATTGTATGTATTATGTATATTTTATAAATAGATTACTAGATCTCGGATTGTAAATCTTTCATAAAAGTGTATTTAAGTTTATTAATATTTTAATTATTATAGAAGTTTTATTAAACACACTTTTATGTTAAAACCATTTAATTAGCAAAGGTTAACACAACACTTAAGAAAAATACTGTAACGTGCCTTAACTAGGAGGGCATTACAGAAATATAGTAATTTGATTAATTTTTTATTTTGATATTGAGGAAGGGGGGATTCGAATTTGGGACCTCCTCATTGCGAAAAGAAATATGAAACCATTAGGCTATGTCCAAAGTCGATTTTAAGAGTATGCAAAGTAGGTCCATGCCTAAGGCCCCCGCCCTACCAAGACCTCAAAAACGTCCTTTTATTTTTAAATATAACATAGTAAATAAATATTCTTTAATATCATTAGTTCACATATCAATATGTTAGTGTAGCGGTAGGCATCTGCACTTAAGTTTCTTATTCATTTCCAAGATGCAGTTCAAGTGCCACTAACTGTGTAGAATTTAGGAGTGTGCATAAATCAATTCAATTTAATGACAACCGACCGATCCAATTATAACCGACCACCAAACATTAGATGTCCAATTGTGATCGAATCAGATTGAATGTTATTTTTTAATATCTAATTAGATTTGATCGGATGTTAGATGGGGTGTCCAAAATTCCAATACATCCAACATCTAATCGTACTAATTAATATTTTCATTTAGTTTGAATCAGTATTTTGATTTTATGTTGTTATACGTTAAAAATATATGTATATATGATAATTAACATTAAAATTTTACTTTTTTTTAGGATTGGATGGATCTAATCCAATTTAATAAATACTGGATCTAAATTATTGGATAGATCCAATCCAATCCAATCCAAAAAAATTCTAGTTTTAAAATATTAGATAAATCTAAATTAAACCAATAAATATACATGAAATACATCCAATAGATAGAACCGATCCAATCTAACATCTAATATATATTTTCGATTGGATGACTGAAATGAATTGGATGGATCAAATGGTAAAATCTAACATTTAATATATAATTGGATCGAATCTGAATATGTCTAAAAATATTAGATGTAGTCTAATGAACACCAAAAATCGAACCCCTAACTTCAATGTGGAGGTTTATAATTATTACCAATTTATAGACACGTTTTCTAAGATTAATTTTTTTTAAGAAAATAATAACAAATATTAATGACCCGATAATTTTGTGCCACTTTAGGCCCTATTTTTCATCGCCTGCACTATTCCTATGATCAAAATAATTATTATATTCGTAGAGAAGTGTAATTAGATTGAGAAATGCTAAAATGCACCAGTGGTGTGAAGCACCCTCCTACGTGTCAATATTGTTTTTGGTCTAATTAAGTATTGGGTCTCATATAGTTTAATATAATAGCTTTTAGAAAATATCGCTAGCTAATCGCAAGACGACATATCTTAAAAATGCTAGGCACCACTCATGCTCAGTAGCAATGCTCTAATTTATAATGGAGAGTTTTTTTTAATTATTATTATTAAATAACCTACAATATTAATGGAGTAATACTAATTGGATACATGGCATAAAATATAACGCCAATTATAAATTTAAACAGAGCGGAATGTAGAGGAACACAAGCAAAACATGTTATTTTCCAAAAATACAAAACAAAAAACAATGCACTTTGCACGTGTGACATAAAACCCCCCATTTACGCGCCTGGCTTTGGCGGAATAAAGCACGTGCCTACAATGAAGATTTTTTTATTGTAGCAAAATATTGAAAAAACGTAAGCAAAAATTCTTATCGAGAGAGAGAGGTGGCGTAGTTTGACCAAAAATCAAATAGTATTATCATCACAAAAAAAATGATTATTATATTATTCTTTATTTTGATAAATTTGTTATTATTCTTTTATTATTTTAAGAAGCTGCCAAATATGATTTTTCTTTTTCTTTTTGTCTAGAGAAAATAGAATGAACACACCTAAACCTAGCTAATATAGAATTGGAGAAAGGAGTGTCTTGAAGAATGATTCCTATTACTTAATTTTATACGTAATTAATCTATCTAAAAAAAAATATTTACAATACTAAAGATATAAAAGAAGAAGAACCTAAGCCAGTAACTGTCAAAAACTATGAATGTCGTGAGAGACGAAATTTGACTGTTTTGATTTGAGATTTTTTCAAAAGGACTCAACTATTATTAAAAGTATAGAGATTGTTGAAAAAGAGAAAATAAAATGAAAAAATTAAAAAAAAAATTACAAATTAGAAAACATGAATAATTAAAAAGAGAAGATACCACGTGACCTCCTTGTGATTCTCCTTTATATATTTATTATATAGATGTGTTTTTTTTTTTTGTAAGATGTTTTGATTCATTATTATTACCATCAATATTTGGAAAATGTCTAAAACTCATTTTAGGAAGATATCAAACGCACAAACAATAAATAAGGGTTGCTAATGTATAATACAAAAGTAGGATGTTGGGTTTTGATCAATTTAATTAACTTAGTCAAGACTAGCAGTGTTTAGTATTCTTTTATGTGTCAATATTGTTATTAGTGTAATTAAGTATGGAATCCCATTAAATTTAATATAATAATTTTTAGGAAGTATAGCTAACAAACTATAAGATAACACATCTAGAAGGTACTAGACACCAATAGTGCCCAATATCAATAGTCTCATATTATATATGACAATCCTACTTATATTTTAGGTTAATTTGACCTAATCTTATTAATTAGCGGATGTTGGTGTTATATTACTTATTAAATAATATGATATTTAAAATTAAAATTATAATATATTATATATTATTATAAATATAATATATAATATCATTAGGAGATTTACTTATAATAATCACATAAAGTTGTAATATGGAGAGACGAATTTAAAAATAGAATTTGTAACCTATGAATCGATAATGTGCAACTAAGAGAGTACACATGGAAGTTAAGAATTGATGTGGGGAAGTTTCTCAGAGTTAGAAACTATTACAAAACTTGTTTATATCACATAAATGACTTTTGACACATTTGGAATTGGTTCGGAAAAGAGTTTTGAAAACTCAAAAGAATTTTTTTAAAACAGTTTCAGGCAACATGTCACCCCGTACCGGGCGACATGTTACCTAGATGAAGTTTTGCATGGTTTTTGACGTTAAACATCATATCTCGAGGGGCTCGAAGTTTCACTACAAGTGACATATTGCGTAGAACACTTTTGAGATAAACGTTGAAACATGTTATGCAATCAAAGGGGAATGATTTCTACTTTTTTACCAACAGAGTTCTACCTCATGATTCACTCCTACACGGTTGGTAACATGCACTATATTTGTGGGATGTGTTTTTCAAAACTTGGTCCTCTCACTACTATAAATAGGATTTTTCGCATCAATTTTTAAGTGGTATATAAAAAATTTACTTTGGTTGGTGCAACTGACGCTATAGTCGTAGACGTAAATAGTTATATTTTTTGCTTCGGTTATGAACCGATGCTAATTAGTTTTTTACTTCGGTTTATAAAAAAAAAAAAAAAATTTACTTTGGTTCAAAAGCAAAACAAATAGTAATGCACTGACGCTAATGGGACTTTAATTTTTTTTTTTTAAAAGATATATATATATAAAAAAACTGAATCACCACACCACCACCACTATCACCACCATATTTATACCATACTTGGATTCCTATGCCAATACAACATCATAAATCACAAAATATAAAAAATACCAAAATCACCAAAGCTGTTTCCTGAACCACCACCATAGTCACCGCGAATGTTTCCTTAGTCAACAAGAAGATAAAATTAGATCTAAAACTATGTAGAGTCGAGACGACTGAAGAGAAAAAGAAAGTGCGAGAGAGAGAGCATGCAAGATCTACACCACCGAAGCTGAAAACCACCTAAGATGAAAGAGATTAAGCGTTTGAGATTGAAAAAGAGAAAGAGATGCGAGAACGTACATAGGCACTGTCGATCAGGGTGTGGCTGCTACTAGCACTACTACAAAAAATATTATTTTCGATGATCCTAAAAACATATTTTTTGGGAGACTGTCGCTAAAAAATTAAGTGAGTGTTTAAAACTGTTAGGAAAAATTGGGTACTCCTGACGGTTTTAAACACTCGTGATGTCCCAACAGTTTTTAAGCGTGCCTTAAAAATTGCAATTTTTTTAAAGCAGAATTGCCGACGATTAAAAATTGTCGCCTATAGTGTAATATCTCAAAAATATAATTATGAATAATTAAGATTTATTATATATTATGTGTTAATTAGGTAGTAATGAGTAGGATTATGATCCTGCTAACCTAATTTAGCATAAATTATAAATTTTGCTATAAGTAGATAAACAAGCGCAATTTATTAATTACAGAGATTTATTTAGAATATGTGGATATAGTGTAAGTTATTTGTGAAATAAAAATATTTTCACGTTCGACGACCCTGGAGACACGATTGGAGGCCAAAAATACCACAATGATTTTAGTTAGCAATATTGATGGGATTATTGAGATAAGTTGATTTTAAAATTACTAAAGTATTTTGGGGTACTCGAAGTTGACCAAATACCTTAAAATTAATTTTTTTTAGTAGTTAAAAAATGGTAAAATAATTATTATTAATGTATATATTATTATTATTATCTATTATTATTATTATATATAAATATAATTGATAAGTTATTAACTTATTAGTTAAGTTTATATATATTATGTTTTAAAATAAAAATAGAAGAACGAATGAAACTCTCCTCCTCCTTAATTTATTTTCTTCAATTTCTAACTCGAAACTTAGTAATTTAAGCTCCGGTAGTAGCAGGATAGTAAATCATTAAAGAGGAAGAGCATAAGGAACTGATTGGTTTTATATAGTGACTTTCTGATTTAGAGTAGTTATGGATATTCTGACTACATGGGATTGTTCTTCGGTAGCTATGGGACTAGTTTCGATGTTTACTTATTAAAATTGAGGTGATTTTGAGTTAAAAATTGAGTTTGGAACTTTTTAAAGTTTAAGTCCGAGCTTTAATGACATTTTCCGTTTAAGGGCTCGATTTTAATTTCTGTTACGGAAGGATTGTTGTATATATGGTATGTATATGTCCTGTGAAAATTAAAATGATTTGGATAGGTTTGGTAGTGTTTCGGAAAGTACAAAATTTGGAATTTTCGTGCTAGAAAACGGTCAGCCATTTTCACCAAAACGATTTGCCGTTTCTAGAAATTCTAGAGAGATCAAAAATCGTATTTTTAAGACAAGGAGATCCGATCTCCTCTCTCCTCTTTGTTCTCATCATGGAGTATCTCACTAGAAGCCTCCATACAGCAACTACTCATTCTAACTATAGGTATCATCTGATGTGCAAGGGCTTCAAGATAATAAATGTATGTTTTGCAGATGATTTGATCCTGTTCAGTAAGGGTTCCAAGCTCTCAGTTATGGCTCTCCAACATGTGCTTGATGATTTTAGCTCTATCTCAGGCTTACATATTAACTCTAGCAAATCACAAATTTACTTTGGAGGCCTAAAAACCAAGGAGAAACAAGCTATTATTTACGATTTTTAACTAGTAGAGGGTATTTTTCCTCTTAAATATTTGGGAGTCCCTCTAAGGTCGACAAAGTGAAAAGTTGAGGACTGTGGGATCATTGTAAAAAAGATTAAGCAGAGATTACACACTTGGTTGAGCAGACATCTCTCCTTTGCTAATAAGGTTCAATTAATCCACTCTGTTTTACTTGGCTTTCGAAATTATTGGATGAGCATCTTTGTTTTTCCTCATAGTACCACTAAGGAGGTTGAAAAGCTTTGCCGAGGATTTCTTTGGGGCATGAATGGTAACAAAAGTAAGATCCACATTGCTTCTTGGGAGAAAATTTGCCTTCTGAAGGCTTACGGAGGCCTTGGCTTTAAAAATGGAGTCAAGTGGAACCAATCTATTCTTGCTAAGTATATTTGGGCGATTTCAACAAAGCAAGACCTTCTCTAGGTTAAATGGATAGATAACATCTATCTGAAATCAGTGAGCTTCTGGACTTATGAACTTAAACTAGATTCTAGTTGGTATTGGCGCAAA
The DNA here is from genome assembly GCF_029168945.1 of Cannabis sativa. Classification (NCBI taxonomy): domain Eukaryota; kingdom Viridiplantae; phylum Streptophyta; class Magnoliopsida; order Rosales; family Cannabaceae; genus Cannabis; species Cannabis sativa. The sequence continues at coordinate 10,333,799 of NC_083601.1, forward strand.
TTATGTCATTTGAGGAAGAAATTTTTGAGAATTAAGATTCTTAAAGCAAGTACAACTGGCCGGTTTAAGACTAACTGGTTATATAATAACAATTTGGTCCAAAATCAGATCAATTATCACAAAGCTATTTAGAATTCTTTAATAATGCCTAAACACAGATTTCTTCTATAATTGTGGTCACAAATATTATTTGATCTGAAACATTAAATTCCGAATGTAGTTCATGCTGCAATATTGTACTTTATTTGGAATTATAGGAATTGGTGTTTGTTCGAGTTAGCTTGTTACTCTATTGATTACATCAGTAGGGAGATTAGGAAAATGGTTAAGTACAGTGTGTTGGGTGTTACTTGTAGGAATTCTAAAATTGGTGATAAATATTTTTTAGATGTTGTAAAAGGCAAGTGAGGTTGTGAGTTGTAGCATTTGCTATAGTTTGTTATTCTGTATTACTCAGTTTGGAATAAAATTATTTAGTTTTGTCAAAAAAAATTAAGGTAAAATAAAGGGAAAAAAAATAAAATTTTAATGAGTTATTTTAAAGAATAAATTAAAAAATATGATATAGGTGCTATAAAATAGGGGTGTTCATCCGATCCAATCCGTACTTTTTTGGTCAAATAACATCCAATCCGCACTAAGTGCGGATTTCATATTTTGGATCCAATCCGATCCGCATAAGAGTTTAAATCCAATCCAATCCAATCCGCAATAGTGCGGATTGGATCAGTTATTTTAGATCGGTTATTTTTTTAATAATAAATTATTTAATATTTCATAGAAAAAAAATTAAAAAAAAAACTATTATTTTTTAATCTCCAATAATAATCTATTTCCATCTCTATTTATATACAAATTAAACTAATATATATATATATATATATATATCAATATATATACTTATCTTTAAATTTACACTAAAATATATATGTATCTAATTACTAAAATTTATTTTAAGCTAGTATATATATATTTAAACTTTATGTGTATGTGTCTATGTGAATAAGAATTATTTTTCTTGTGTTTTATATTACAAAATAAATAGGGTAAATACCATTTTGGACCTTGTGTTTTGCAAAAGTTACAGATTGGACCTTGTGTTTTGTTAAATGACAAAATGGACCTTGTATTTTCTAAAATAGTAAAAATAGGACCCTGAGCTTAATTTTTTACAACTTTTTTTTTAATACAACCAACTTGAAGACAATGCTTAATACAAATAGATACAAAAAATGTAAATAATTTTGTCATAGCACTTTTAGATCGGATTATAATTAAACTTTATTTTGACAAAAAATCAATTCAGGGTCCTATTTGTACTATTTTAGAAAATACAGGGTCCATTTTGTCATTTAACAAAACACAGGGTCCAATTGGTAACTTTTGCAAAACAAAAGGTCCAAAATAGTATTTACCCAAATAAATAAAATGCACCAACTCAATATATTACTAAAAAAGATTAAGAAATTAGAAGTTTGTGTCTTTTTTTAATTAATATATATTACATATTATAATTTTTTTAAAAAGTGCAGATTGGATTGGATCGGTTACTTTTTGAGGTCAAACAACATCCAATCCGCACAAGTGCAGATTTTAGATTTTTCAATCCAATCTAATCCGCACAAGTGCGGATATCCACATTTTGCGGATTGGATTGGATTGAATCGTGCGAATTGGATTGGATCGGATACTTTGTGAACACTCCTACTATAAAATACACCATGATGTAAAACTATGGCTTAGCCCAATAGTGATTTGGATGGAAAATTAAAAATGAATAATAATAAGTAATAATATGTGCACTAAAATATTATACTTAATAAATAATAATATTTTTCAACCAACCACATTTAACTAAGATGAGACGTATTCATTAATAAAGTATATTTTGTGTGTACATAATATTACTGGAGAACTAATAATAATGCTAAGGGATTTGATATTTTGCCTAAAATTTGAGTTAAAAAATGATATATGTGATCTAAATTTACTATTTTCAGTAAGCTTTATAAATTTAATTTGGGTACAATATGACTGATTCTATATCGATAAGCGAAATTTGGTTATGATGGGCAAGATAGAAAATTTATAAATTTGTACAAATATTAATTTCATCGGTGCTATAACAATGTCCAAAATTTAATATCTCACGTCTTTCAAAAACAAATAATAAGAATAAAAAAAATATCTCACATAAATTAGAAATTTATCATTAATAATCAATTTTACGATGAAAGAGCATACAAATGGAAATGGCCTTTAGTTAATTTGGTATTTGGTCACATAAAGCCTTTAAGATGATTCTTAGAATTTGTGAGGAACACTAATATGTCCCTCTTTGATTTTGGTTTGGTGTCAAATTCTTTTTTGTTTATATTTTTTTGGTGTGTGTGTCTACATGAAAGATAACAACAACGAAACAAACAATATCAAAGTATTAAGGCTTGTCGAACTCCAAACCCAAATTATTAATCACTTGATTAATTAAGAGACTTGCAAGTTGACCAGTCAACAGAATATTTGAAAGGTCAATACCAACTAAGCTGCTTGTTGTAATCATAACTGTTGGGCAATATAAGAACATTGATGAGTGATGACACATCACAACCTATTTAAGAGGATTCATACATACACAATCTTATTATATCTTTTTTATTAAGACAATAATTAGCTTCTTAAATCTTGGACTGTGCCTTCTTTAGGTACAGTAAGTAATTATCAATTATTTAGGGTGGGCGACTCAGGATTGGTTTTGAGTTGAAATAAATTATAGGTAAAAAAAAAAATATTAAATTTTTATTATAAAAATAAATAATATTTTTAAAAATTATTAAAGGCTCCTAAAAGCGGGCCTAGCGCCCCTGCCAGAGGTTTTAAGATCTGTATTGAAGACACCTCACATATAAAATATAGTATACATATGTATGGAGGTAAATTGTACACTACTGCTTTAATCTTTTGCAGTGTACTTTATGCATCAACTTTTTTTGGACTATAGCATCCAAGTTAAATAAACTGCATTAAAAAAAAATTGTAATTCCCTTCAAATTTCATTATTGCTGCAAATAGTACATGGGGTGGACCCAAAAGCCCACGACTGGAATTTCTGACTGTTATCTTATTAAACTAGGTACTGAAGACAAAAGTTATTGCCTTTTATTTAACAAGAAGGCTCATGTGTACTTGATTTTCTTGTTTAAGTAAAGACCAAGTAACAATAAAAGCCAAGAATATTAAGCTATAATTGAATTAGATCAAAGGATGAGAAATGGTTTTGAAACTCTGGAAAGTTTAACAAGGGTAGGGCAGCCATGTTCAAGATTCAGCTTGTCTGAACCTGTCAAGTGTTACACGACACTAGAATATGCAGACACGTACATATGGGGAATTTAATTTGTCAAAAACAAAAAGACAACTTCGAAAAAGCCATACAAATAAAATAAAATGAAGGACAATAGTGATCTGTTATCTTCAACAAATAACACAAAAGAAAATGTGAAAAATGGTTCAAGGGGGTCATCTTTTTGCCGAAAGAAAAAGGTAGAAATAAGCCACCACTTTAAACTGTTGCTTTTTGTTTATGTATGCAAACCAAGCTTTTGGGGACATGAAAAGCTGTAAAACGTTTAGCTGATAATCTGAATTTGTTAACACATATTATTGGTGTCAAAAGATAAGATTTTCTACTTAAACAAAGAGTTTAGCCACTTACTTGTGAGTTGTGCTGTGCTCCCATTAACAGAGGCCACCAGACAATGTCAAAATCAAGTTAGGGACTAAACAAAAGATGCCCTCTTAGCTCACTAATGTATAAATTTTATTGGGGAATATGGCTCAGCCGTTTTAATTAATACAAGAGCTTACAAATCATAATTACACCTCTTAAATAAAAGTGATAATCTATGACATAGATCTAACGAAGAGGACGATAGTGGACTAATTTAGAGCTCGTTAATTCATTAACTCTGCATGCACGCAGATGACAATTAATGCAACACTCATTTCATCTAGCAAGTTCTGGCTAGTGACTATTGCTGAACATTGTGATAAAAAAAACCAAACTTAGTTGTATTAAGAATTTTAACTTATAAGAACATTTAACATGCATGAAATGGACAGAAGATAAAGAACAAAATAAGGATACAAGAAACGTGTAAACTGCCAATAATTACTGATAACAATTATGCAAAGTTTCAACAAAGTACAAGCACATCCAAGAGAATTGCAAGCCTATAGACAAAGTTTCACAAGAATCAGAGTTCTTAACAAATGTACATAGATAAATGGTGTGCCTATATATAATCACAGGATGCGGCGGGACAGGCTTAAACCTTTTAGAAGGATGAGCCTTAATTAACATCTCCCATGAACAAATTTACGCTGTACAAAACTTGAGTCCAATGGAGAGTTACTGCTTCTAACAGAATAACTGTTGAGGATTGCAGAAAAGAGTGGAAACTTTTTCTTATCACCCATCTGCTGATATACGACCAGGTGAAGGAATTCCATGCTTTTGAAACCATTCAGGCATGTGGAATTTTTCATAGAGTGCAGGTCTGACGTCTTTCTGCTCAGAGAGTTCCTTGAGGAGTGGAAGAAGGACGTCCAAAAGCTGATTGAGAAATAAGAGAAAAATATAAGAATGTACTCATCAAGAGATGACAGAATATCATATGTAGAAATTTCATTTGTTAGATCTTAAGAGACCTGTGTGTCGTGCGGTTGTCCCGCTGTAAATGGAATACATGGAATCCCATTCACAGGTTGTAACAAGAAGCTGAAGGGGTTGTTGTCAACGATTACTATTCGACACATATCCTTTGCTAAACCAGTGAGATCCTTAACATGCTCCCGATACTCCCTGTATATCTCAAGCATCAAAGGTTATTTACAGAACATAAAACTAATGGCAGATGCATGACCAAATATAAAATTCATTATTCCAACAAAAGTACTCGAACCAATCAGCTAATTTGATTTATCTCAAAAACGAAAAATAGCTAACAAGATATTACATTGCATTGACTTGTAATCTAAATGGATATTAAGTAAATTGTACAATGTTTAATGTGTGGTAATTAGTGTGCTAAACGGGACTCGATCCTGAGACCTTGTGGGAGCAACCACATGTTTGACCATTTGAGATACCCTCTTGGGTTACACGAATAAATTTGCAAATGTAAATCAGCATAGCACGCTGGTGCCGAGGTCAACAAGAATCTTATCCAAGTTGAAACACTCTTCACAGCCAATCTGAGATTCTAGCATGACCCACTAGCTATTGCTAGAACAATAAAATGACAACACTCCACGATTTGAGAGCAGATGATTGGATTTGAAACAACTAATCCAATCACATACCCTGTATATTCTCAGTGATTATCCCACAATTAGAAGAAAACGTCATAAGCTGTGGCCTCCCATAAACCAAGCATCATTAGATGAGACCCTTGCACTAATGTACTACTTAGTTGACATGCACAACAAAGACACACAAACACGAGTACACCACTCAACAAAAATGGTTCCCCATTTCAGTATCAACAGCTATAAAGAATATACCAAACAGTACTTACGTGCTTGTAGTAGAAGGTCGATAAAGTCTACGACAGAATAGATTCTCCTCGTCTATTCTATCAACAAGAGGTCTGGCATAACCTGTGTCATGTTAAAAAAAAAAGAAAATGGGGGATCAAATTAAGAGAAGGGTGCACCCCTTAAACGCCCAAAACATTAATAGTGATAATAAGCAGACCTTCAAGACCAGCAGTAAACAGCACAAGATCAGCAAATGTGCCTAGTTGTTTCAAGAATTCATGCAATCCAGGACGCTCAAAAACTGTTACATAATTGACTTTAGGCCTTCCTTCACATTCCTTAAAATCCCAATACGCTCAAGTAAGTACAAGTTTGATCATTTGAACTAATACCAATCAAAATGAACACACTACAAATAATTCTTATCATAATAAGCAAAATCACCTTATCAGAAGAGAAACATTCAAGCTCAAACCACTTCAACCCAGCTTCAGTAGCTTGGTTCCTGATACCAACAGGTAAGCTTGATGTCTCATATGCACACACTAGAGTCTCGTCCAAGTCAAGCACAACCTGTGGAGTGGAGCTCTTATATTCTCAGTATAATAAATAAACCATTTTTCAAATTTATTACAAAAGATTTAGTTAAATTTCCGTATTGGATAAAACTAATTGTAACTGCTTAACAAATAAATAAGCAAATAATTCAAAAATACAATATATTTTCCCATCAAAACTATGTAAGAACGAAGTATTTTTTTATGAAACGAATAAAAATTCAATATTCAGCACCATAATTGAAACGAGTCACGGAGTTTCCCAAGCTCAAATAACATATTCAAAAAAAGAGTACCGTGAGTTTCTGGGTACGGTGGTCGGAGTCGGAGTTAGAATCGTGGACTGTGGCGATTTGAACAGTGGAGTCAGGCGGGAGGTCATGGTCTGGTAATTCGATGACCGGTAAGGGTTTGAAAGAAGGAGAAGAAGCAGAGGTAGAAGAGGAAGAGATAAGAGGGAGGTGACCGAGAGCTCTAAGGATCCGAAGAAAGATCTGAAAGAAGAACCCTAACCAGTTGAGAAGAGCTCTCCAGACTTGAACAGTTCTGGGCAAGTAAACCACCTCGGCCTGAGTCAACTCAGCCATTGTCCGGCAAGAAAACGACGACTGATAATAAAGTAACGAATCACGATGCGTCTGTGGTGCGTATGACGTTAACGTGTCCCAAAATAGAGAGGGTTCGTCCTTGGTAGTTGTATGGATTAGATTTTCCAAAGCCAATCAAACCTCTTTTTTCTCTCTCTAGTTTTCTCGGCGATGGCACCTTCGACGAAGTCTAGAGAGAAAGCCAAGCAAGTGGTGAAGGACACTGAGAATATCCATACGCGCTGTAAACGCGAGTGAGGTTTCAGTGGGAGAGTTAGCAGTGAAGAATGCGTAGAGAGTGGCGTACACGCTTCGAAAGAGAGGCTGGGTAAAAGGAGAGTGGCGGAGAAAAGTAAGAGAAGAAAAGGAGGCTATTGGGATAGTGAATCCAAATCGGCCAATCAGATGAGACAATTTTTTGCTGTAAAAGACTACGTTGATCAAACTTCAAATCATTATAATAACTAAATAATTCACATTTTATATGTTTTTTTTTTGTACGTTTTTTGTTTTTTATTTAAAAAATAAATAAAATGTTGGAGTGGTCGTTAAAACAGGGTATTGTAATGAAGTTAAATAAAATTAATCTCCATTAGACAAAATATTAGCTAAAATTATGGAATCAATATTTAATGTATGCCGCATTATGGAATAGAATGGACTTGTGTGTGCGTGTATTTTTTTTTACTCTCTAAATAGAAATTAAGAAGTTCAAATGTTTGTTGTCTATTTTCGCTATTTACGAAAACAAAAAGAATTGCGACTAAATTCTCGCAACTATCATTATTTCAAATTTTAGTGGTACAACTCTCATAACTAGTGAAATAGTACTAAATTTAAAGTGTTGTTATGAAATATTAGTATTATGTAATATTATAATTTAGAGAAAGAAAATAGAGAAGAGATGAGAATTTTCTGAGTGATTTATTCCAATAGGTGATCTCCTATTTATACACATACAAGAGTCAAATATTAAGAAACTAAGAGAAAGGGAAACTAAGAAAAAGGGAATGTTGATTACATTAATGGTAATAAATAAAAGATTTGGACATCCACATAATTAATACTATTTATAACACTCCCCCTTGGATGTCCATAATAACTGCCTCATTAAAAACCTCGCCGAGAAAACCCAGTGGGACAAAACTCGGTCAAGGAAAAAAGAGTGCAGTATGAAATTACTCCCCCTCATTTTGGCATTCGTGGAGATCCTTTAATCGACGCATTCCAATCTTGTGAACCATCTTCTCAAAAGTTGATGTTGGTAATGACTTCGTGAATAAGTCTGCAAGATTATCGCTTGATCGAATTTGTTGAACATCGATATCACCATTTTCTTGAAGATTGTGTGTAAAGAAGAATTTTGGTGAAATATGTTTAGTTCTGTCTCCTTTAATGTACCCTCCTTTAAGTTGAGCGATGCAAGCAGCATTATCTTCATAGAGAATTGTTGGTACTTCTTTATTAGATGTTAATCCACATGTTCCTCGAATATGTTGTGTCATTGATCTTAACCAAACACATTCTCGACTTGCCTCGTGAATTGCAAGTGTCTCAACATGATTTGAGGAAGTAGCCACCAGAGTTTGCTTTGTGGATCGCCAGGATATAGCAGTGTCACCGCAAGTGAACAAATAGCCAGTTTGAGATCTGGCTTTATGTGGATCAGATAAATATCCTGCATCTGCGTAGCCAATAAGTTGTGACCCACAATTATTAGAATAGAATAATCCTTTATCAATAGTACCCTGGAGATAGCGGAGTATGTGCTTAATCCCTTTCCAATGTCTATATGTTGGAGCAGAACTAAATCTTGCTAATAAATTGACAGAGAAAGCTATATCAGGTCTTGTACAATTAGCAAGATACATCAATGCTCCTATTGCACTAAGATATGGTACTTCTGGACCAAGGAGCTCTTCATGTTCTTCTTTAGGTCGAAAAGGATCTTTTTCTACATCAAGTGACCTGACTACCATTGGGCTACTCAATGGGTGTGATTTATCCATATAAAACCGTCTCAAAATTTTTTCAGTATAAGTTGACTGATGAATGAAAATTCCACATTTTAAATGCTCAATTTGTAGACCAAGACAAAAAAATTTTTTTCCTAAATCTTTCATTTCGAACTCTTTCTTTAGATATTCCACAGCTTCTGAAAGTTTTTCAGGAGTTCCAATAATATTCAAATCATCAACATATACAGTAATGATAACAAACTCAGGACTTAAACTTTTTATAAAAACACATGGGCAAATAGGATCATTTTTATATCCTTGTTTTAATAAATATTCACTAAGTCGATTGTACCACATGCGTCCTGATTGTTTTAATCCATACAATGATCTTTGTAATTTAATTGAGCACATTTCTCGATTGCTTGAATTATATGCATCAGGCATCTTAAATCCTTCAGGGATCTTCATGTAAATATCACTATCTAGTGATCCATATAAATAAGCTGTGACTACATCCATTAATCGCATATCGAGTTTTTCACTCACAGCCAAGCTAACCAAATATCTTAATGTTATTGCATCCACCACAGGAGAATATGTCTCCTCATAATCAATACCTGGCCTTTGAGAAAAACCTTGAGCTACAAGTCTTGCTTTGTATCTCACAACTTCATTTTTCTCATTTCTTTTACGTAAACATACCCATTTGTATCCAACGGGTTTCACACCTTCAGGTGTTTGGACTATAGGTCCAAATACTTTGCGTTTAGCAAGTGAATTCAATTCTGCTTGAATTGCTTCTTTCCATTTTGGCCAATCTTTTCTATTTTGACATTCTTTGATAGATTTAGGTTCAAGATCCTCGTTTTCATTCATAATTTCTAGCGCTACATTATAAGCAAAAATATTGTCGACAATTACTTCGAGTCGGTTCCATTCTTTTCTTGTATTGACATAATTTATTGAGATCTCATTATTGCTAATATTTTCAGGTACCTGAATCTCTTCAAGAGATTTGTTTATGTCAACATCTTCCTCGAAATTTTCAGCCTCTTCATTAGGGCCATCTTGATTATTTGCTCCCTTTCTTTTTCGAGGATTTTTATCTTTGGAACCGACTGGTCTACCACGTTTCAAACGTGCTTTAGAATCATTAATTAATTGTCCTTCTGGGACTTCAATTCGAATTGGAGCATTTTCAGCCGGAATATGTGATTTTGTAATTTTCTTTGGGTCAGTGAATGCATTTGGTAATTGATTTGCAATATTTTGCAAATGAATTATTCTTTGAACTTCAAGTTCACATTGATTTGTACGAGGATCAAATTGAGATAATGATTGTGCATTCCATATAATTTCTTTTTCCAGCTGTTTCTTTTCCCCTCCCCCTAAAGCTGGGAAACTTGTCTCATCAAAATGACAATCAGCAAAACGTGCTGTAAATACATCTCCAGTTGTGGGTTCGAGATATTTAATGATAGATGGAGATTCATACCCAACATATATTCCCAGCCTCCTTTGAGGACCCATCTTTGTTCGTTGTGGTGGAGCAATCGGAACATATACTGTACAACCAAAGATTCTTAGATGGGAAATATTTGGCTCCTGACCAAAAGCCAATTGTAGTGGGGAGAATTTGTGATATGATGTTGGCCTAATGCGTACAAGTGCCGCAGCATGTAAAATAGCATGTCCCCAAGCTATAATTGGGAGTTTTGTTCTCATAAGTAATGGTCTTGCAATTAATTGGAGGCGCTTAATAAATGATTCTGCTAGACCATTTTGTGTATGTACATGAGCAACAGGATGTTCAACATTTATCCCTATTGACATACAATAATCATTAAAAGCCTGTGATGTAAATTCACCAGCATTATCAAGGCGGATTGTCTTGATTGCATAGTCTGGGAATTGTGCTCGTAATCGGATTATTTGAGCAAGCAATCTTGCAAATGCTACATTACGAGTAGATAATAAGCAAACATGTGACCATCTAGTTGATGCATCTATCAATACCATAAAATATCTGAATGGTCCACATGGTGGGCAAATAGGCCCACATATGTCGCCCTGAATTCGTTCAAGAAATCCAGGATTCAATTCCAACCTTTACCGTGAGGGCTTAATGATTAACTTTCCTTGAGAACAAGCAAAGACATGAGAACTCACTGGATAAAAGAATCTTTTGGTTCTTCAATGGATGACCATGTGAGTTCTCTATTATTCTACGCATCATAATTGAACCGGGATGGCCTAACCGGTCATGCCAAATAACAAATAAATTTTTCTGGTTTGCGAACTGCTCGTTCACAATGACATGAGTTTCTATTGTACTTATACGTGTAACGTACAAACCTGAAGACAAACCAGGTAATTTTTCTATTATGCATTTTTTTTCTTGAAACAATAGATGTAATGCAAAGATATTCAAAATATATTCATCTATTGTCTCAATATGATATCCATTACGACGTATATCTTTGAAACTCAACAGATTCCTTTTTGATTTGGTGGATAATAAGGCATCATCTATAATAATTTTTGTTCCTCTAGGCATCAATATAATGGCTCTTCCGGAGCCTTCAATTAAATTTGCAGTGCCTGATATTGTATTAACATTTGCCTTCATTCTTGATAAATTTGAAAAATATTTATCACTTCTGAGTATTGTATGAGTGGTTGCGCTATCCACCAAACACATATTATCACCATTATTTGTAGAATCATGTATAGAATGACAAATGTCCATTACTTCATTAACAAAAAAAACATAATAAGTTCAAAATATAAATGCTTAAATAATAAAAGTTCATTACATAAATATGCCAAATAAAATAAACACCTTAAAGTAAATAAATGATAATAATAAAAAAAATAACATAACAAAGAAAAGTGACTAATTGTGGACATTCTCATCTCCATTATCGATATTCATGTTGTTATTAATGAGATCTTCATTAAAAAAATCTGCAACATCTAAGTGCGTAATATCCAAAGGCTCTTTGAGAAAACCATCATCTTGATGGGCAAAATTTGCTTCTATTTTCTCCTTTCCTTTCACAGATGCTTGATAAAGATCAGCAAGGTGTTTTGCCGTACGACAAGCACGTGCCCAGTGTCCTTTTATTCCACATCTGGAACATAAATTTTCAGAATTTCTATGATTATTATTTTGAGGACCTTTTCCCTTGTTCTCAGTAGTTGTGCTTTTCATTGGAGTATATGAATTTTTATTTTGACCATTACGATGCCAAACATTGCTTCGACCGCGATCGCGACCACGACCGCGACTTTGATTATGGTCACGACCACGTCTATTACTTCGATTATGATCACGACTACGACTATGATTATGATTGTCAGCAATTGTAGCATTCACTTCAGGGAATGGAGCAGACCCAGTTGGGCGAGATTCATGATTTTTCATCAAAAGTTCATTATTCCGCTTCAGTACTAGAAGACATGAAATCAATTCGAATATTTTTTAAAATTTCGCTCTCTATATTCTTCTTGCGGGAGCACATTAGAGGCATGAAAAGTAGTATATGTTTTTTCTAACATTTCATAGTCAGTAACTTTTTCTCCACACAACATTAATTTAGAAGTGATATTAAACATTGCAGAGTTATAATCACTTACTGATTTAAAATCTTGCAACCTCAGGTGCAACCAATCATTCTTAGCCTTTGGCAATATGACAGTTTTTTGATGGTCATATCTTTCTTTCAAATTTTGCCAAAGCACAAGAGGATCTTTTACGGTTAAATATTCAGATTTTAACCCCTCATGGAGATGATGGCGAAGGAAAATCATAGCCTTGGCCTTATTTTGTTTTGTTTCAGTATTTTGATCTTTGATGGTGTCTCCAAGACCCATAGCATCTAAATGGATTTCAGCATCAAGAATCCATGACAAATAGTTTTTTCCAGAAATATCAAGTGCCACAAAATCAAGTTTTGCAAGGTTTGCCATGGATAAAACTTGGTTAGAGGCTCGTGCTGATAACGTGTTATGAAATATTAGTATTATGTAATATTATAATTTAGAGAAAGAAAATAGAGAAGAGATGAGAATTTTCTGAGTGATTTATTCCAATAGGTGAGCTCCTATTTATACACATACAAGAGTCAAATATTAAGAAACTAAGAGAAAGGGAAACTAAGAAAAATGGAATGTTGATTACATTAATGGTAATAAATAAAAGATTTGGACATCCACATAATTAATACTATTTATAACAAGTGTCATATATTTTTTTTTATAGTTAGCTGCTAACATAATAGGCTCGTTATGTGTATACTCTGGTACACGCGGTACGTTTATATTAGTACACGTAATATTATTTTATTTAAAAATTATAAAAAATTATTTCAAAACAAATAATATTTTTATTTTCTTAAATATTTTATTTTTTATAATTATAATTTTATTTATTTTTAAAATATTTGCAGCATAACTTCTCTAAGTGGCTAGGTTTTTTGTAACTAACCCTAATTCTAAAATTTTGATTGTAAAACCTCCTAAACCTAAATTCTGTTAACATTCAAAAAAAAAAACTTTTTCTTTAAAAATAAAAAAAAAAATAATTAAAAAAAACCCTAATTCCTAATTCTCTCTCTCTCTCATTGCCTACCCGCTGCCCCTCCTCCTCCTTCTTCTTCTTCTTCTTCTTTTCGTTCTTAATCCCAAATCCGATTTCCTCACTCCCAAATCCCCATTTCCAATCAAAACCCCCATACCCATTCCGCTTCCACCTGTACAATTCTCCCACATTTCCTCCCCGTTCGTATGATGACTGCTCGAAACGGAGTCGCATTTGGAAAACTCGGGAAGCTGCAGCAGCCAATTCGGAATGTGCGGAGCATGGAATGGATTCGAAGAACGGGCTTTCGACGTTGGAATCGACGAAATGTGATAGCTCGGCGAGAAGGGCCGAGGTTAAAAGGCAGTAGTTGGTTCGGTGGAGATTGGAGGCACCTGAGAAGCCACAGTGGAATTCGAGGTCATGGAGGGCGTTGGCGATGTCAAAAATGTTGGATTGGGAGCGGTTTGAGGCGGCAGCAATGGAGGCGGAGGACTTGGCTATAACTTCGATGTACTTTGTGGTGACGAGTGTTTGGGTATCAATGGCGGAGAGGCGAGTGTATTCGAAGCCCTTTGCGTTGCTTATATGAGCTTCAGCGATTTTGGCGATGGTGAATGAGAAGTCAGGGGGTGTTGATTCTGATTCAATCTCTCACTCTCTCAATTTGCGGCATGAAGAAGAAGAAGAAAAAGAAGAAGAAGAAGAAGAAGAAGGGGGCGGCGGGTAGGCAATGAGAGAGAGAACGAGAAGAGAAGAAGATTCATGAATTACTCAATTTAAAAACGATACTAGCTGCTAAAACTAAAAAAAAAAAAATAAGTTTTGATATATAGATAGCGCATATAAACTTAAATATGATATTTCTTAAAAAAAAACTTAAAAATATGAAAAAAATTATTTTATATAAAGAGGAATGCCATAAATATTTTAAAATTGCATTTCTTTTTCTTTTTTGAAAAATAACACTTAAATAAAAATAAAAAGATCTCAACTTTAGAGGCTATTTGTTTTCTTTTTTTGTTTTTTTAGACAGTGATGTAATATTTAAATAATTTTATTAAGGTAATAAATTAATAAATTAATTAATTCTATATATTAGAAGAAATTAATTATTTTATTAAAAGCAGTAAAAAACTAATTTCATTAACATCATACTAAAAAAACATAATTTAAAAATGATACAAACTTTAAAAACTAGTTTCATCAATAATAAAAAAAATAAAACTAATAATCTCATTAAAAGAAGCAAACAAAATAGTTTCATCGACAAGATAATAAAAAAAATTATAATCTAAAAACGATACTAACTTTAAAAACTAATTTCATCAATATTAAAAGAAACCAATTGCTTCATTAAAAGAGGCAAAAAAAAAAAATTAATTTTATCAACAACATATTGAAAAATACACAATGCTTAATAACGAAACTTTTAAAAACGATACTAAATTTAAAAACCAGTTTCGAACATATAAATTTTATATCAATACCTAATAACTAAACTCCTAACTTTATTTTCTATTTTGACATTTAATTTTTTATTTACTTGCTCAAAAATCAGAGCTAATTTAAGCATACAATATGGAGCAAATATAAAAGAGAATTAGAAACTAAAACCAAAGAAAAAAAAAGGAAGCAAAGAAAATTAAAGAGACAAAACGCAATAAAAACCTTAAAAGAATAACAAAAAATAAAAACAATGGAAGCAGAGAAACCAATTTATAAAACAACCAAAATAAAAACTAACTGATAAAACTTAATTTCCTAAAATAACAAATAAAAAATCTAAAACTTAAAACTCAATTATAAACAAAAAAAAATCAGTTATGAAAACTAGTTACTTAAAAAAACTAGTTATGAAAATAATATTTGTGTCAGAAACTAGTTATATAAAATAAAACAAAAATTTTTGTTTATATATCATATAATAGTAAAATTAGTTTTATATAAACTAAAAATATATAATAACACCATAAAATGGAGCAACCCCATTACAGAACACTTAAATCCTGTGAAACCAGTTTCGACCCGGTAAAAAATTATAAGAAAATATAAATGTTAGATGATAAAGTTAAGAGAAATCAGTTTCATTAGACAACCAAATAAAAAGAAAAATACACCCCCAAAAATACAAAAATAAAATACTGATCACAAATATAAATAAAATAACACACAATGCGTACCAATAATCTGAAAACAAAAAATAAGTGTAATTTTTGAACTTAGAAATAAAATAATAAAAAAGTAACTTAAAATAAATAAAAAAAAAATATGCAATAACATCATAAAATAGAACAACCCCATTACAGAACTCTCAAAACATGTGAAACTAGTATCAAAGCTGTGAACTCGGTGAAACTAGTTTCATCCCTATGAAAAATCATAGTTTAAAAAGCACATTTTAAATCTAAATAATTTTTAAGCATAAGGCTGACTCATTTTTCAAATAAATAAGTCACCAAAGACACAAGCATACAGGTATAAGCAAATATGTATAAGTTTTAAAAATTAATTATTGTTTTACAGTTCACCATACTCATGATATACTTTGACAATTTAACTTGCTCAATCAACTAGTTAATCAGTTAAAATAAATATCTTAAAATGAAAAAAATATTATGCACTCAAAAACTTTTGGAGTTATAATTGAATTCTCTTAAAAAATTTCCAACTTTGTTCTAGAACTATCATTATAAGAAGATAATTAGATTAATATGAGTTAGCACAATAAAAATTTATCTTATCGCCCACTTTACATTGGTTTAGAACTCTATAAAAGTCACTGCCACTAGATACATTTTGCCCGTTCACAGATTTAATGATGTCACTCACTTTACAAGTATCTATTTTAGTTGGTTTTAGTCCCTGCAGAACACACTTCACCAGCTCCACTGAATCAATCAATTCATGCAACTTTTAACTAAAGGACTCTCTAAAAGAAAAACCAATCTTCTCAAAAAAAGAAAAGAAAAAAAAATTTATCGCTTTGCCAAATAACCCACAAAAGGCAAATGTAAATAGAGTTGAATTGAATTAATTTTATCACCTTATTACAACAACATATCATCTGCCTAAAACCAAGGGTGAAAGCAAGAAGGGCATGCTCACGGGTCTGTCCATCCTTATAGTTTTAGATACCAGCTTCAAAACTACCAGTGGTGGAATCAATGATGAGAACAACACAGTCAACCAACAAGCACCAAAAATGCTTTTTATTCTATTTGTAAACTAAAAACTATTGTATTGCACCTTGGCTTTATAAACCGATCGGTCAACACATTGACTTACTCCCCGGCAATGACAGAAAACAAGTTTGGAGCAGCTTTTTTGAAGATCTCCCATGGTCGTTGCAGTCTGAAGAAGTCATTTTGATCTTGTGAATGAGAACCTCGATTGTGGTGTGTCTTGTCTGTCAATGGTAGAAATAGCTTCGTCGAAGCTAGTAGCGGTTGTACGAGGGATTGGATCGGTCACCAGAGCTAGAGAAACCAATTACACCGAGCAACTAATTAAAAATATAACACAAATAAACTAGTTACGTAAAACAATTAAATTTAAAACTACTTACAAAAATCTGTTACAGAAAATTATCAAACCAACCTTTCAAAAATAAAAAACAAAACTAACAATTAAAGACATAATCAAATTACTTAAGATAACTAATTCTAAAATAGGTATACTTAAATAACATGATTATTTTGCCTTCTCTGAATCCATTAGGATAAAGCATAATTTTTTTTCTCAAAGTTTAGAAAGATAAGAAAAATTATCATATATATTATCATTTATATATAAATAATTTTGAATATATCATCACTACTTGAATGTAACATAATAGTCTCCACCAACGAATGGTTGAGATTCATACTTATTTTGGTTAAAATTGACTCATAAATTTTCAAAGTATGAGTGTACATTTAATTGGGTCTTTGATCATCGATAAACACTCTCTGTTGATTGTGATCTTTATCACAAAAACCTCTCCCCAAAAGTATAAATATCATTAAATGTCTTCAGCTCAAATATGCTTAGTTATATATAATTAAATTAATCAACATTAAGTACCACACAGTTTTTAAGACTATGAGAAATTCATAATCGAAGTTTGTTGCCCCTGATTTTGCCCAATATACGTGGATCAACCGGACAGGGACACGTGGATCAAACATCTTAATACTTGAATTATTCGCTAAGTCTTTATGTAATAAGGCAGCATCCGGGACATGCCTCCCGGAGAAGGCATACGGAGCCCCATATGCTCCCGGAAGCCCAAGTAATATTAAAGCATCTCCGCGAGGTGTCAGGCTTCCCCTGAGCAGTCAATTTGCATTTAATGCCGCATGGGAGGAAACGTGTTGGGACTGCTACATGCAATAAAGTCTGACGGCACAACCCCCAATCTGCAGCTGCGAAGTAATGATCATTTAAGTCTATTGACGGCTACACTGTGAAGAGTCACATCAGTCAAAAGACAATAAGGACATTCCACATAAAAGCCCTACAGCACCTAGGGATTTGACCATGCATTACTCATGGTATATTCATTGGGAATACCCATCTTTATGGATTTTACAAACACACATGTACAATAATCCTGTGAACTACCCCACCAAAAACACTATAAATACCCCCTCAAAGCTCATTAAATGGGGTCGGAAAATTTTGGGTTGCATAAGTGCAATAAGAGTAAATACTCACCAAGAACATTCTCTATATTTAATACATTCATAAATACACAGACTCGTGGACTAAGGTTCATTAACGCCCCAACGACCTAAAAATCCTTCTCTTAATTTCTTACAGTTCTCTAATCTTATAACATTTTATTGGTTGCCGAAAACTTCGGTCAACATTTTGGTGCTTTCATTGAGAGCTGAAGAAAGCTTCTGCAAATACACTTTACATTACAAAAATGGTGGAGACTAGAAGCACTCGTCAACCTCGCCCTCTAGAGGATGCTCAAGATCCAAATGAGGAAGACGTAGCATCAAGAGCAGCTGAGGGCTCCGAGGAAGAAGAAGGAATTCCTGATGATGACTATGAGGGAAACCTCGATGAGTATGCCTACGATGAAGGTAGCTACTCAGAACTGGTGCTTTTAAGGCAAAAAGCTATCGATCACGAAGCTGAGATCGAAGCCCAAAAAGCACAAAACCAAAAAATGCAAGAGGTAATGCTAGCCATGCAGAAAGCCATGGAGGCAGCTGGCATCCACGTGCATCCCAAGGCAATGACTGCTGGACTTGGCAAGGAACCAGAGGAATCCTCGCCTAGCACCCAACAGCAAAAGTCTATGGAACCTAGCCCCACAAGGTATCTCGCTGAAGGGAACCAAAAGAAAAACCCTACCTCTACCCCTGGGAGAAAGAAAAAGGCGCAGGATCCGCGAAAGGTCTGCTCAGATTTCCCGAAAGGGAAAGGTCCACAGAGGGGCAAGCTCCAAAAAGGGAGTCTTGGCCCTCAGGATCGAGAGGACCGAAAAAGCGTTTCCGTGCACCAGGAGCCCGGAGGTAGAGGAAGAAGAGGACAGAGATGTCCTTCCGTTGATTTGAGAAATCAAATCAATGGGAATCAAGGTGACCTCCGGGATCACCTTGACCAAAAGAAATACGGGCCCGCAGTCTCCACGGGAACGTTAAATGAAGGAATCATGGCGGAACTCGCCATACTCAGAAATGATATCGCCCGAGTCTCCCGGAGACAAAAAGGGGACGACTCTGACTCAGACTGTGAGGACTGGGAGCCATGTGCTAAGCACATCCTGGAAGCAGAGCTCCCCAAGAACTTTAAGATGCCCGAAATGGCAGCTTATACCGGGAACTCCGATCCAAGCGACCACTTGTCGCGGTTCAACCGTGTCATGACGGTCATGAGAGTCAGCAATGACGCGAAATGTCTGTGCTTCCCGCTTACTCTAAGCGGGTCCGCGGAGGAATGATTCAAGAAGCTGGAACCAGGATCCGTGGGCTGTTGGAGCAAGTTGCAGACCAACTTCCGGAGACAGTTTGTCGCCGCAAGAAAGGTCAACCTGGAGGTAAGTGCCTTGACTAACATCAAGCAATTGCCCACAGAGACCTTGAAAAACTACATAAAGAGGTTCCGAGAGGAAGCCTCGAGGACCAAGAAAGTTGATGATGGACAACAACTTGCCCTTTTCCAGGCAGGCATCCGTACAGGGACTCTCTTCTGGAATGAACTACAACAGGAAGGAGCTGCAAGCCTTCAGGACTTCCAGAAGAGAGTCCAAAAGTATATCAACCTTGAAGAGGCCCAAATAGTGGCCTATGGAGGATACTATCCCACCGGGATAGCAGGGTACATGCCCGGAGCACCGCCCTCGGGTATTGTCCCGACCGCGGCTCCACCAATGAGCGGCATACAGTTCTCTGCTACTCCCGAGTACAGTCAGGGCCAGGCCTTGGCCCCCGCATCATCCCATTTTGGAAATCCCTAAGGGATAAATGGACCAGCTCCCTCGCACTCCGCTCCAATCGCTAACTTGGCGGGTCCTTCCCAGGGCTCGAGGAGTAAACGATCCTCCAAAGGCAGCACCAGGACGGAGGAAAAACTCCAAAAGAGGGGGTACACTCCCCAATACACCCAATACACGGAGCTGACGGACTCCCAAGAGCGTGTATACTTTGCTACTAGGCAAAATACGCACTACCGGAGACCGCCTCCCTTGTACAAGGATAGCTCCCGGAGGGACCCCAACAAAAGATGCGAGTACCACAACGACATTGGACACAACACCAATGAATGCAAAAATCTCAAGGATGAGATTGAAAACTTGATCCGATTGGGCCACCTCTATGAGTGGATCAAGAATCGGCTGCCTCACCTCAATCCAGGTCAGGCGACAGGGGTTTTGCCGCAGGGAGCACCAGGGGGTGCAGCAGGAGTATTGACTCCAGTTGCTCCTGCCGGGGATGCCCAGAACATCCCCGGTCTGCCACTCAGACCCAATGGGAGAGTGGCCATGATCTCGGGAGGACCCCATATTGGAGGAACCACCCGCAAAGAACTGAAGCGGTACGCGGGGGCCGTAAAACACAATGAGGTCTGGGAGGTTACTCAACTCCCAGCTCAAAGGCCCCGGCTGATGGATCAACCCATCACGTTCACGGAAGAAGACGCCAAGACGGTGCACTTCCCTCACCATGATTCGTTGGTGATCGAGACCCCCATCGCCAATAAAGTGGTGGCCAGAGTCTTGATTGACAACGGAAGTTCCGTGAATCTACTCTTCAAGGAGGCCTTCACTGTAATAGGCCTGACGGACCGAGACCTCTCACCCAGCGGTTCCTAACTTACAGGGTTTAACAGAACGACACTTATCCCAATGGGAAAAGTGAGGCTTCCCGTCACTTTGTGCCCGGACACCCCCCAAAGCACGTTCAAATACTGCACTTTTGTGGTGGTGGACTGCCCGACCGCTTATAACGCGATCCTCGGCAGACCGGCCCTGGTAGATTTTGGCGCAGTCACATCCATTCGGCACCTGTGCTTAAAGTTCCCTACCCAAGAAGCTGGAATAGGGACGGTAAGAGGAAATCAGGGGGAGGCAAGACAATGTTACAATGTTGTAACCCACTTGCCTGTACTGATGGTCCGGGAAACCATCGAGCCAGAAATGGCTGAAGAAGATGAGTTGGATCCCCGAGTGGGGTCCGAAAAATTGTGGAACCGATGGAGGATGTCGAGGAAATATCAGTGTGCGACCTCGACTCCACCAAAGTACTCCGGTTGGGAAAATGCCTAGATCCGGAGGAAAAAGAAAAAATAATAAAAACACTGAAGGGCGCCATCGACATTTTTGCATGGCGCCAAGAGGACATGACCGGCATAAGTCCCCATGACATCACCCACGTCCTCAACGTCAACCCGGACATGCCACCAGTCCAACAAAAGTGACGAACAGCATGATCCGCGACGTATACTATCCGGAATGGCTAGCCAATCCAGTCCTGGTGCCCAAGCTGAACGGGACTTGGCGAGTTTGTATAGATTTCACCAATCTAAACAAAGCTTGTCCGAAGAACTGCTTCCCGCTGCCCAGGATCGACCAGATGGTAGATGCCATTTTCGAATTCAAATTACTATCCTTCATGGACGCCTACGCTGGGTATAACCAAATAAAGATGCACACGGCGGACCAAGAGTGCACTAGCTTCAGGACTGATAAGGGGGTATACTGCTACCTGGTCATGCCCTTCGGACTAAAGAACGCCGGAGCGACCTACCAAAGAATGGTCAACTATATGTTCAAAGGCCTCCTGGGGCGAAACATGGAGGTATACGTGGACGATATGCTCCTCAAGTCTAAAGCATGCAATAGCCATGCGGACGACTTAGAAGAGTGTTTTGAGGTAATCCGGAGATACGGCATGAAGCTCAACCCAAAGAAATGCACCTTCGGGGTCAAATCAGGAATGTTCCTGGGCTTCATCGTCAGCCAGAGGGGGATTGAGGCAAACCTAGAAAAAATCGAAGCTCTCCTGAGCATGTCGTCCCCCAAGAAGCATAAAGACGTGCAGAGCCTGATCGGGAAGGTTGCTGCCCTGAGCCGTTTCATCTCCCGGTCTATAGATAAGTGCATCTCCTTCTTCAACATATTGAAGAAGTGTCAAAAGTTTGAATGGTCGGACGAGTGCGAGGAGGCATTCAAAAAGTTGAAAGAGCATATGGCCAAGCCTCCTATCCTATCAAAACCCGTTCTCGGAGAGGACCTATTCTTATATTTGGCCGTCTCCGAGCATGCGGTCAGCGCTGCCCTAGTCCGGGAAGAAGAGAAAACTCAACATCCCGTGTACAATGTTAGCAAGCGCATGATAAGAGCGGAGACGCGGTACCCCATCATCGAAAAACTGGTTTTCTGCCTCCTGATGGCCTCAAGAAAATTAAGGCCGTATTTCAAAGCGCACCCGATCAAGGTACTGACCAACCACCCACTCCGGCAAGTCCTCCAAAAACCAGAAGCATCCAGAAGGCTCCTCAAATGAGCAATGGAGTTAAGTCAGTTCGACTTACACTACGTTTCTCGCATCTCCATAAGAGGCCAAGCCTTGGCAGACTTCATCATCGAATGCAATGAGGCCGAGGCGACCGCGAATGCGCCAACACCATCGATCCCCACATGGAGAGTGTTTGTGGACAGAGCCTCTAATGAAAATGGATCCGGAGCGGGGGTGGCAATGATATCCCCGACCGGACTTCGACTCCAGGCAGCCCTACGGTTCGACTTCTCAACTTCAAATAATGAGGCCGAATATGAAGCCTTTATAGCAGGGCTGAGACTAGCGAAGGCCGTAGGGGCCAAAAGAGTAGAAGTCTACAGCGACTCCCAGCTGGTCGTAAATTAAATATTGGGAGAGTACCAAACACGTGGCGAGCGAATGGCCGCGTATGTAACAATAGTCCGGGAGCTGCTCCACGAGTTCACGGACTACAAAGTAGAAAGAATCTCCCGGGAAAAGAACTCTCACGTGGACTGTCTGGCTAAGTTAGCTTTAGATAGTGAAATCGAAGGGCTGGGGGTAGTACCAGTGGAACGCTTGGCAGAGCCAAGCATCAAAGTAAAAGAGGCCATAATAACGGTTGGGCAAGAACCTAGCTGGATGGTCCCCATCATAGAATACATAACGAAAGGTGAGTTGCCCCAAGAAAGGGCACTATCTCGAAAGGTTCAGTATCAGGCTCATCGTTATGTAATGATGGATCAAATTCTCTACCAAAGAGGACTCAGCATGCCTTATTTAAGGTGTGTATCGGACCCTGAAGCTAGACAAATCATGCTAGAGGTCCACGAAGGGTTCTGTGGAGATCATACAGGAGGACCCAGTCTCTCAAAGAAAATATTGAGACAGGGATACTTCTGGCCAACAATGAAAAGAGATTGTATAGACTACGTCCAAAAGTGTGATTCGTGCCAAAGGTTCGCGAACATACCGAGAGCTCATTCCAATGAAATTACCCTAATGACTAGTCCCTGGCCCTTCGCGGTTTGGGGAATAGATCTTATTGGGTCCCTGCCAACAGGAAAGGGAGGAGTAAAGTATGCAATAGTAGCAATAGACTACTTCACCAAATGGACGGAGGCTGAGCGCATGAAGACTATAACTGCTAAAAAAGCACTAGACTTTGTTATCAAAAACATAGTGTGTCGATATGGCTTGTCTCACAAAATAGTCTCTGACAATGGAAAGCAATTTGATTGCGAAGAATTTACTGACTTCTGCAACCAACACGAAGTAGTAAAAAGCTTCTCCGCGGTGGCAAGGCCGCAAACAAACGGACAAGCAGAAGCAGTCAATAAAATCCTAAAGGTTACCCTAAAGAAAAAGCTGCTGGCCTGCAAAAACAACTGGCCCGAAAAGTTGCCAAGAGTGTTATGGGCCTACTGGACGACCCCCAGAACCACGACCGGCCACTCGCCTTTTTCAATGGCGTACGGTTGTGAAGCAATGGTCCCGGTAGAAACGTTATTCCCGTCCCACAAGAGAACGACTTACGATCCAGCTACAAATCAAGCTTTACTTCAAGAAGCTCTGGATCAAGTTGAAGAGCTCCGGGATGAGTCTCAAATACAAATGGCAGCTTATCAAAAGAAGGTGACCAAATATTTTAACTCCAAAGTTAAAAACAGAAAATTTGCTATTGGGGATATGGTCTTAAGAAGAGTCTTCCCAGCCACCCAAGAACCCGGAGTGGGGGTACTTGGGCCAAATTGGGAAGGACCATATGAAATCGAGGACGAAATCGGTTCAGGCACTTATAAGCTAAAAAGGATGGACGGAACTATTGTGCCAAGGGCCTGGAACGCCGATCACCTCAGAAAATATTACCAATAGTCCAAAAATGTAACTTAGGCTTTGTTTAAAGAGTTTGTACCGTCTAAGTGTATACAGCCTCCGTATGTTAAATAAAACTGAGTGCCTTAAAAACAAAGTTTCTATGCCACTCAGGGGGGGTACTAAGGTATAACACACGGACAGACAAAAAACAGGCCAAGTAAAACATCCTGACCCAAAGGGCAGGTAAAAAAAAAAAAGAGTATGCACAAAAAAGAGAAAAGCATATATAAACATCCTGACCCAAAGGGCAGGTCCAAAAGAAAAATATGTGCATCAAAAAGATCATATATATATATATATAAATCCTAGCCCTAAGGGTAGGTCAAAAAATAATTGTAAATATATACAAAGGGCCCGGGACAGGCCTTAACTATTGTTTTCCCTTAAATAAAAATAGCTATATAAATAAAATTTTCTTAAATGTAAGAGAATTGGCTGTAAATAAAAAAAAAAAAGAGAGATAAGAAATATCTGGGTCAAATTCACAACGGCCTAGTCAATTCGCGGAGGAAGGCGAGGACCAATGCGCGCCTCCAGCATGGCGTCAAGTTTCTTCTTCTTCTCCCAAAATTTAGCAATCATCTCCGCGGGTTTGGGGTAGAAGTCGAGCTTGATGTTCTGGCCATTTGTAGACCAGGCCATGTAGATGCCATCGTCGAAACGCTTGACGCACCGGCTGCAAGAGACAGGAGAAAGGAGCTCATCTTTCGTAGTCTTCCTCAAGGCTTGGTCTTTGAAGTCCTTGAGCTCCTTCAGCTCCACGGCCAAGTTGGCCCTAGACTCCAAGTCCGCCTGGTGAACTTCCTCTAGGGACTTCACCTTGGCAGCCATTTCATCTAAGGCTTCCCTAGCCTCCCGAAGCTCACGCTTGGCCTTGGCAGTAGCCTCGCCCTCCGCCCTCAGCTCCTCCTGGTGCTTGGCCTCCAGCCTATCCCTCCGAAGGGCCTCATCCCGGATCATCGCCTCCGCTTGTGCCTCCCTCCGCCTGGCCTTTTCCTCAAACTTAGCCTTGGCAAGGGCCTCCCGGCGCTCAGCATCCTCCTAGTACGTCTGCCTTTCAGCAGTCAGATCCTGAAGAATCTTCATGACTTCGTCCATGCCCCCAAATTCGGACAAGACGAAGCCATGGTTAATTATGTTCTTGGAAAGGTGGCCGGCCTCGGCAGCAAGCTGGGAAAGGATGCAAGAGTGAGTAAAGTCCTTAAGAAAAAATAATGAGGAAAAAAGTAAACTACGAAATACTTACCACAGTCAGGGAGTGGCTGAGATCCTGGACTTAGAAGGTGGAGTTCAAGGATGCACAAGCAGCGAACTGCTTGGGCGCACACCGGGTGAGTTGAGACATAAACTTGCCGGTCATCTCCGTGGCAAAGGGAGCCAAGGTGGGCCCGAGGAAACGATTGAACCAATCCGACGGGGGGTCCAAGTTTAGATCCCACGGATTTTGATAGTTCTGATCGTTAAGGGTATTTTGCATTTCAACTCGCAAAACCCTCCTCAAAGCCTCCACGTCAGCATGCCCCCGGGAGTACTCGTCCATGGCGTAGTTGTGTTTGGCTATCCGGAGCTCCTGCCTAGCCTCATCTCTAGGAATCGGAGTCAGCACTATGTTGGGAGGCACTGTGTATTCCTCCGCCTCGGAAGGGATCCCGGAATCAGGGCCAGGGGCTGGAGTGTCAGCTCTCCGCTGCCGTTTGGGCACCTCCTCGGCTATCATCTTGCCCTTGCGCTTGCGAATCAGAGCAACTTCTTATTCTTCTTCACTTTCTTCAACTTCCTCAGGAAGAGCCCATTGCTCTTCTTGACCTTCTTCAGCTTCCTCCAGAAGCGCCTCCTCCTCATCCACTAAATCAATAGTGTCTGGAAGGGCACTGGAAGAAGCTTTCAAGGGAGTGGCCACTTGGGAAGAAGTTAAAGGAAGGGGAGCGTCAGGAGTGTGAGCTCCGGCAAGTGCGGCCAAAATGGTTTCCATGGAGTTAGCTGCTACAACAAAAGAAAAGAGTCAAGTGTTAGAATATCTGTGAAAACAGTAAACACTCAAATAAAGCAATCAAGCTAGTCCTACCCTGACTCTCTAATTCGGCCCTAGCAAAGTTCCAAATCTTAATGCTGGCTGCATCATCCCCGAGGTAGCTGTCCGAAGGCCGGAACCAGCTAGAAGAAAGATAGGCCGAAAGGTCCAAGGGAACGGGCTCCGGAGGTCCAGAACCCATCCGGGACCGACCTAGGAAATGTCCTAAGTTAGAAAAATAATAATCCTTCATATGGTCTCCCCACCGGGTCAAGGGCATCCTAAACCTAAGGAGACGTTCATCGAACCCTACAGGCCTAAGGCTGGCATATTCGCTAACAGAAGGAACGTAATGTACTGCTAAAGGAGACTTACCGGAACCAGAAGTACTGGCATCAGGAGCCCCTGTGTTCGGTACCTGAACTAAAGGCTTTGGCCTGGGAGCCCTCCTCTCCGCCGGGCTCCCAATGCGAAGGGACCTCCCAGCAATCGCCTGGCTTCTCCTCTCGACCGGGCTCCCAATGCGAAGGGGCCTCCCGGAAGCCGCCTGGGCCTTGGAATACGCCTTCTCCTGGGCCTTCCGGTAGAGATATTCCTGGTACTTCTTCTCCGCGGTGGCAATAAGCTCATCCCGGAAGGTCTTCTCCGCAGCAGGCACCCTCACATTCGGACAGATAACCTTAGAAAGGTTAGAGTCCTCCACCGACTTGTGCGGCAGGATCAGCTTGGCCTTCCGGCAGTTCTCCGTCGTGACTAAGCCCCCGACGTCGAGATCCGCCCGGTCGTAAGTCGCAAAGACCTAGGCCCACCGAAAAATTATCTCAGTAGGCACGGTCCGCTCGTAGGGAGGAATCCAGACCCACTCCGTGAGAAGCTCCGGATGCTCCACAGCTCGGAACCCGGAGGAGAAGAAGAAGCGATGGCGATACTCCTTGACATGAGTTTGCCGATTGTAAGGGACGACCCCATCATTTGAAGGGTGGGCCCGGAAACCATAAAAACCGTCTTTAAGTTTGTCCCCATTTTTGGGGACGGAAACAAGTTCATAAAAATACAAAATCTCCGCCGGACTGGGAGAGCCCCATCCCCGGGCGGAGTAAAAAATAAACAAGCCTGAAAGCAGTCGGTAAGCTTGGGAAATCAGTTGGTATGGCGCAAGGCAGACAAATACGAGAAAATTATTAAAATAGTCTTGAAGAGGAAGCATGGCCCCGGTCATCAGGTGCGTCTGGCTCCAAGCCCCGAAGCCGCCGTAATTATGGTTGGGCGTCTCCGCATCTCGGGGCGGCTGGTGATACGTCCCGGATGTCGAGGGCTTAATTCCAGCCACCTCCACGATGTTCTCCAACTGGTGAGGGCAAGTTAGAGTGGAGTGAAGCTAGACCGCCTCCCATCCCGTAGCCCGAGGTTTGTACCCCTCTTAGGCAACGGGACCCATCATGACGTCCTTTAGGGAAGCCAGACGCTTACCCCCCTTCTTGGAAGATTTTGAGCCAGATGCAGACATTTTTAATTCTGAAAAAAAGAGTTAAAATTCCAGCAATTAGGCCCCATACCAAACCCTAAATCAAAAAAGGGAATGGGGGTCCCCTAACCGTTGGAAAGAGGCCCCCTCCGGACATCTGTCAACAAGAAAGCCTTAGAAGGATTTCCTGGACAAAAGTCGGGTGCAAAGATCTCACAGATGGTGACATCGCGCATGAAAGAAAAAGAAAGAAGGACCGAAAATCGAGAAAAACGAAGTCTTCTCTATGCCCTTGAAGGCCATTGCACGAAGAGTGTATGGTCCTTTACAAAATATAACAACAGTGCGTGACAAGAGTAACCCTAACCCAGAAAAGGGAAGTCTAGACGTACTAAGTAAAAACTCAAAGAATACATTCTAGAAACTTCAAATACCAAACCCAGGAAAACAAACAGTTAGTAAAGCATGCCATAAACACAAACAATAAAGTGAGGGATGTGAGATACTTACAATGAAGTGTTAGAACTGGGGGTTTGATGTTGGTCGAACAAAGAAATACAGACTCACAGTGGTGAATGAAGGTTAGCAGGGAAATTTGGAAAGTGTTCGAAGGTTTTTTTTTTCTTGGTCTGAGGATTTTTTCTCTCTGGAAAACTCGAACAAAGTTGGCAAGAAATGGAAAGTAACCAAATGAAGGAAAGGTGGTGGCTTTTATAGGCCAAAGTGCATGAGGAACAAGCGCTATCACCTACCAATCGAACGGCTGGGGAGGCGCACGATTCGAATTCCCAAGAATCAACGGTTGGATTGGTTCGTAATTAAGGCGGTGGAAACGTTTGAGTATCCGTCTGACACCATTAATGCGCCGTATCAATCAATGGGCATAAAACGAATCGACGTCTGCAAAAAGTGAATTGCTGCATTAAGGGCGATCATTAAATGCACCTTCACGCGCTCAAAGCTCGTGCCAGGAAACCGAGGAGTCAACCGGAGGCACTTGAACAAGCCATGTCTTCTTCTTCAAATAAACAAGGCTTGGGGGGTAAATGTTGCCCCTGATTTTGCCCAATATACGTGGACCAACCGGACAAGGACATGTGGATCAAACATCTTAATACTTGAATTATTCGCTAAGTCTTTATGTAATAAGGCAGCATCCGAGACATGCCTCCCGGAGAAGGCATACGGAGCCACATATGCTCCCGGAAGCCCAAGTAATATTAAAGCATCTCCGCGAGGTGTCAGGCTTCCCCTGAGCAGTCAATTCGCATTTAATGCCGCATGGGAGGAAACGTGTTGGGACTGCTACATGCAATAAAGTCTGACGGCACAACCCCCAATCTGCAGCTGCGAAGTAATGATCATTTAAGTCTATTGACGGCTACACTGTGAAGAGTCACATCAGTCAAAAGACAATAAGGACATTCCACATAAAAGCCCTACAACACCTAGGGAATTGACCATGCATTACTCATGGTATATTCATTGGGAATACCCATCTTTATGGATTTTACAGATACACATGTACAATAATCCTGGGAACTACCCCACCAAAAACACTATAAATACCCCCTCAAAGCTCATTAAATGGGGTCGGAAAATCTTGGGTTGCATAAGTGCAAGAAGAGTAAATACTCACCAAGAACATTCTCTGTATTTAATACATTGATAAATACACAGACTCGTGGACTAAGGCTCATTAACGCCCCAACCACGTAAAAATCCTTCTCTTAATTTCTTACAGTTCTCTAATCTTATAACATTTTATTGGTTGCCGAAAACCTCGGTCAACAAAGTTCAATAGATCTAATTCATTCAATAAATAGTAAGAAATTAACTTTCAAATCAGAGAAAAAACAACAACAATAGCAACATCAAAAAAAGAAATACACTATGATTTTCAGATTTAGTAAGAAAAAAAACTAAAACTAATTACAAATACAACAAGTAAAAATCAAGACCTCTAGTTTTGAATGAGAATATAGGAAATGGATCTCAAATCACCCACAATTAGTAATAACTGCTCTGAACTCACCCAAATACGTAGGCAAATATTTTTTTTTGCCATGAAATCGTAGCAACAACAGGTTTTAAATTACAACAGTTTCAGAAACTAATTGAAGTAAAGTGACGAAGAGGGTAGAGTAGGCGCGCAATTATATTGTGAATCTTGTAATCCTCGGCCTAAGAACTCGTACATGTGTTGTGTACAGGGTGTCAGGTCTTTCAGATGAAGTCCCATCTTTTCGTACACAGTCTTGAAGATGATGTTGGAGGAGGCCCTATCATTCACCATGCAGCGTGCTACCATCATATTCTTTATTTGTGTGCTTATGACTAGAGGGTCATTATGAGGAAACCTGACATGAGCAGCATCTTCTTCAACAAAGGTGATGGTGGGCTCTTTTATCTTTGGCTATTTCAAATTTCTTTCCTCTATAGTTAGGACTTTGTTTCCTTTCTTGTGTCAAAGAGTTCCAGCATATCTGTTATTTGAATCCCCAGAAATGTGGGGTCCTCCGATGATGACCTATAAATGTCCAGTAATTGGTGGAGGCAAAAGGTCATTGTTTTGTTGGACCTATTCTTGGTTTTGGTCAGCTTGGACATACCGGCTTACATGGGGATTGTTCCTTCTTATCAAGAACTCGATCTCTTCCTTCAAGTTCCTACACTCATTAGTGTAATGGCCAAAATCTTTGTGAAATCGGCAAAACTTGGTTGGATCCCTCTTACTAATGTCTTTTCTCATCGAAGGGGGCTTCTTGTACGGAACAATGACATGTGTATGGCATCGGGGGTGTCTATCAAGATGGAGAAGTATGTGAACTTCTCCTCCTTTCCCGAGGGTGCTGCTGTGAAAGGAGATTATTAAACTTTCCCTTCTTGCCATTTCCTTGGTCAGAACTATTATTGTTTTGTTTCCTTCCATTACTGTTGTTAGTTTGGGGCTGGGCAGTATTACTGGTCCAACTGTTGTAGGTGTGTTACTGGGACAGGTTGTTTTGTGCCCGCCAATTTACACTTGTCGGGCAGCTTCTTCAAGTTTTATAAAACCTTCAGCCCGATCTAAAAACTCTCGCATATTATTTGTTGATCTTTTCCTAATGTCCTCTAATGGGCACTTAGGGGTAGGATATCTCCTAGTATGGTTGTATACCACCTTTCTTCCGTCAAGCCTTTGACCTTTATGGCCTCAGTCATGAATCTTTGGATATAGTCTTTCAAAGGTTTTCCCGACCCTTACTTTATTTCAACCAAGTCCTCTAATTGGGAAGTTATCTGTTTGGAGGACGAGAACTAAGTGTAAAACTCAACAGTGAAACCATCCAAGGGATCAAATTTTCTTAGGGATAGCTTAAAATACCATTGATGTGCGGTGTTAGACAATCTTGTTGGAAAAATCCTGCAACGAACATCATCTATCACCCTTTATAGATCCATCAAGATCTCAAAGTATTTGATATGGGCCAAAGGATCCTCTTTCCCAGTATACATTTTCAAAGTTGGCATCTTAAACTTGGTTGGTAAGGGTAACACGTTAATGCGCAGAGAGAAAGGTAATATTTGAGCCCTGTCAAGTTCCAAGTTTGAAATCTTTAGGGAGGACAGGCCTTGTACAAGGCTCTTGAGTTCATCCAACTATGCTTGCACTACAGGATCAAGTCTAGTTGTCCTTTGTCCAGCCAACTCTTCTCTTGGGTAGATAGGAAGTTGGTCGTACGGTTAGGCATAAGTTGGCCTATCCTGTGCCCTTGGTGGATTTTTTTTGGGTCGAGACGTATTTGTCCTGATTATTTCTTCTTCGATTTAAGTTAGTCCAAAGATCTTCTACTACTCGGGGGCCCATCCTATCAAACACAGAATCCCTTGGCCTTGGGGTCAGAATGTGTTTGAGCATTCTAGGGAGGAACGTCGTTATTGCACTCAGTATTATAATGAGTTCTCTAGTTATTGAGCTCATCAATAGGGTGGTTAGTGGCACCATCCTCGTTGGGGTAAGATTCTCCACTGTGAGATCTACTTTGGCCTTGCCTGGGTGGGATATCTTCCCCCTTCCTCCATCCCTGGGAAGGTCTTAGATCTGGTTGGTTCCACCATATGCCCTTTCAGGGAGGATTTTTTCATCATTCAGTCAAATGGGAGGTGGCCTTATTTGGGAAACGGTTGGGCCTACTAGGCACGAATTTCGCCCAAAGTCCCTAGGGCGTTGAGTTTCCTCCGGGGCATAAGGATCTTTTTCCCTTTGAATTGGGCCACTTCCATCAGCAATTCAAATGAAGTCTGTTGATTGAAAAAAATAGCCAACTGACTCAGAGTCAAATAATCACTGGTTAATCACCAATAAGGAGTTAAAAATAATAAATAAATAAATAAGAACACCCATCAATTATAAAGGTTTAACTCCCTTTTTAGTTGTATTGATCGTGAGATAATACCGTGCAAATCACTAAGGAAGGCAAACCATAGTTCATGGGCCCTGCCCTCACATGGGATCTTCCAGGCACATTCCTACCCAAAGGTCCCTTATTATAGTAAAGACTAGCTAGTTTATGCCACGTGTAAGTGCCATGTCATATGTGCAAACTTTGGGATAATAAAGTTGGCATTTTCTCTGTTCTCATCAACAATTAAGATTTGAGTGCTTTCGGGAAATAAACAAAGTCATCCGGGGGTCAGAACTAGGACCTAGTGCCTAGGTTGACCTGGTGCTGGGCCCAGCGCGTATGTTGATACTTTATCAACCTGGGCCATTTTCAAGGAGTTTCTCTGAGAATTCTGTTGTGGTATTTTTGCACACGCAAGTGTACGTATCATTAACAAGTAATAAATTCACAAAGAGTGAGGTTGATTCTACAGGGATTGAAGTTAAGTACTTTAAAATTAAATTTTTACTTCTATTTGGTTGAATAAAAATTAAGAAAGAAAATTAAAATAAGAAAACTAGTAAGAAGCAAATAAATAAAGAAAATTAACAGTTAATATAAACTAGGGCTTCGATTTCAATTATTTCTATTGATTATGGCCTAATATGATTATCTTCCTATGATCAACTTCTATGCAATAACAAGTTTACTAAGGTAATTTATAGTCTTCTCATATATATAAATCTCAATTACATATAAAATTTTCTACTCTCGTGATAAATTTAACATGCAACAAGCATTACACACGAAAACCACTTTCATGTAACATAAACTCCAAAAATTACTTACATATAAGCAATATTAGACAAAACACACTCAATTTTTTTTTTTATGTAATCACATCAAATATAATTTTTATCCCATTATTAAAGCCTAGGTTAAGCCATGATAAGATTTAGTAATTGGTAATTGCTGTATTTAGTGTTTTTGGCCTTCTGTTTACCCCACCTTTTCATTAATTTATTCTTCAGTGTGATTCGTCTACTGAATAACTTTAGCAGCAACAACATTATTTATCTGTGTCCATATGAAACTGATGAACAGCCGGAGAATCACTGCTAAATAACCAATTAAAGTTAAATTTTGGAAAATGGCAATTTAGCATTGAAATGTATATAAGGCATTATACTAAATCATTCTGTAATAACAGACGTTAATTTTTTCAACAGTTATCAATGTACTAAAATAATAAAAAACCCCAATTTGGTATTACTTTTTTATTGGTCAGTGTTTATAAAGCGTATGAACTTAATTGAATTCGATGATGCAAATTTTGTACAGGAAAAAAAAAAACATTTTATTGAATATGAAAAGAAGACCAACTTAGAATGAAAAACTGTATACAAGACCAAAATTGCAAGTGGAAATATGCACTCCTTTTATTTCTAGTACGGACTCCAATGTGAATAAGAATCAACTAGGCCCGGGATGAGATAAATCAGCACATCAACCAGACCCATTATTTGAAAAATCAACATGAACTGGGCAGGTATATGTGGGAAAGCCATGGATGTTGGAGTGCCTCTTTTGCTGTTGGACGCCTCTCTGGATTAATTTCTAGTAAGCTTCTGATGAAGTCCATTAGCCCAGAATCGGTTACTCGAAGGTGATGCTCCAAGGAGGACTCCTCAGGAATTATGTACTCTAATTGGTCTGTCTCCTGAAGATAAAACATAACAATACACCATGGTAAGTTTATGAAGGAAAAACTTAGTCTACTTCATATAGTCTCCATCTTTTTTATTCGAAAAGAGTTTAACAAGAACTTTATGTTTTCTTTTTTCTGATCTTTATTATAGTTAACAAATAGTTTGTTTGTTATTGATTAGACAGAAGGGATGTGGGATTTCAACCTCGTTTATGTAATAGAGATCAAATTCTTCTGAGAAGTACTTGTTCGATTCTCGCCCCATCTCCAACATTTCTAGATCGATAGGACCAAGCATCCCAATCATGCGTGCAAGGATCATGACAACTCCATCGTTTGGAAACAGTACCTGCTTGTCATAATCAGAATTCAGAGGTTACTGATAAATCATTTTCAATTTCATGAATTGACAAATAAAAAAGGTTTTAAAGTGATAAGGAAAACAAAGACATACTTCCCCGGAACATAGCTCAGCCAAGATACAGCCGAGGGACCACAAGTCAATCTTGTTATTGTAAGGAAGGCCCAGGATTACTTCAGGAGCTCTGTAGGAGCGAGATTGTACATACAGGCACAAATTGTCTGTCTGGAAGCAACTACTTCCAAGATCAATGACCTTTATTTCACATCTCTTGTAACTCTTGATAAGAATATTCTCAGGTTTTAGATCACAGTGAATTATTCCCAAATCATGCAAGAAATCTAAAGCCTCTAAACATTGCCGGGTTATGGCCTGAAGAAAAATACATCATAAAGTTTTATGTTAGCTGTATTAGTTCTAACAAATTGTTCTAACAGATAGTGTACTACTCTTGAAAGCACTATGTGTAAGTGGTAAATACCATATATTACAAAAATTACAAGTACTAAATGTAATAAAGCAAACCTGCAATCTTCGTGATGTAAAGTAAGCCTCTTCACCAGATTCTTGATTGAATTTCTGAAACTCATACAAGTTTGCTCGAAGAAGTTCACAAACGATGAAGAGATGCTCCTATGAATTGTTTTTCAGGCAGAAAGCATTAACATGGTGATTGATTTTGTAACTTATACAGGTATATATAGATGTCATTATCTCCTAATGAAAAGAGATAACCAAATTTAGGTGTTAATTTATCTAAGAGACCTACTTGATGGTAGAAGTAGTCATAAAGTCGTAAGATATGGCGTTCATCAGCAGGGTCATTCTTGTTGACAAACTTCAGAAGTTTAATTTCATCTAAACTCTGATCAAAAAAATCTTTGTCGTTTTTAATGATCTTCAAGCAAACATCAACACCTGTATGAAGGTCATGTGCTTGGACAACTCTGCTGAAAGCAGCCGAACCAAGGTATTCAGTTACATAATATCTGCCAGCAATAACGGCATTTAGCACAATAGGCAGTTCCTTGTTTTCTTCAAATCCGGTCCTGTAGATGGCACAACACGTAAGCACAACTGAAAACACACCAACGTGTAAATACACAAGTTACAAACCTAGGATACCAGCACATATAAAATTGGCAATAGCTTCCAATAATTCTGAAAGTATCTTCGCATCTTCACCAGTAATTCAAAACCCAAACTTTAACAAGAAGAGAATCAACAAACCTGTTCTTTCTGTGTATGATTCTAAGGTCAAATACTTCATATTCATCCTCATTGGTGTTGCACATCAAAATCTCATCAGCAGCAACATCCTCACAGCTCGTTGCAGCTTTAAGCTCATTATCCTCCTCATCCATTTCAAAATTCCCCACTTCGTACTTGTTAATTCCATTGAACATGAAATCTTTATTTGCAACTTTGACATGTAAATCAGGATCACCATCAAAATCTTCAGCCGAAAAATTAGTGGATTCCATTTTAGCAGCGTAGTCAATACTCATTTCGGTTGCCTTACATCGAGCATAGTCAATATCCGGTTGAGTAATATTCTCAAAAACCTTCACATCAAAACTATCCTCAGCAGCTTGTTCTGTACTTAGATACACATTCTTTGTAGGAATTTCACCATAAAACTCTCTGCCTTTTATATCTCTATTGCAAAAGGGTAGGTCACAATCATGATTTTCACAAACATTAGTATCTCCCTCGATGCCCGCTTCATGCTTTTTACTTTCGTTTAAATGATAACAATCTATAAGAACTTCCTCACTTTCATTTTTAGTTGTAGCAATACTAGAATGGCATAAACTTATATCTGATAGAAATTCTTTAGAATGATTATTCAGATCCAATGGGTTCTCCCACTGCCTATCCATGTCTGAAGTCATTATGAACTTATCCTCACTAGGACAACCAAAGAAGTCCGGGCCTTCGAAAGAGGGAGTCATGAAGTTGCCATCATCTTTCTCGTTATACCAAAACAGATCATTTTGCATATCAAAATCATGGTAATCTCGTGCTGTGCCAAATTGAGATAATTCATCATCGGATGAGGATTTCGAATTCTCCGGGCTCGCTGATCGGATCCCATACGGATTAGTGAATTCTGCAAAAGTGGAAAGGAATAACTTGCTCGAATGTGCGTCCAACTAAACAAAAACAACAAAAAAAAGCTAGCCATAGATTGAGATATCATTAGGAAAGCACTTTTTTCAGTTTTTGTTCTGATCTGAAGAGAGAAATTCGAACTTCATCAGACTTCTATAAATATCTAAAAGGGTATTGGTATAAAGGTATAGAGCTTTTTACTTCAATTGGAAAAAAAATACAGTCTTTGAATCATGCGTCAAATATTGTCAAAATTATAATTTTTTTCCACCTCTATTCAACTAAGATTAACATAGATTAGATCTATAATCAAAAGGGTCGTGTTTGTATATAACGATGATTAATTTTGGATAAAACATAAAAATATACGAACTCCTACAGTTCAGAGTATGCATTTTCTTGGCTTAAATAGAAACAGATTCAATAGAGAAAAACACAGACCAATATGAATTTTAAAAAATTGAATTACCTGAAGAACAAATATCCGAAGTAGAAGAACCCAAGCTCACAAATTCATCGTCCGAAGAAACAGAGCTCGATCTCGAGCAGCCATCTCCACGAGAAGCATCAGATCGCCGGTGTGTCGCCGGAATTCTAACAGGCGGCGGAGGTGGCACCATAGGAAACAAAAACTTCTCATAATCAGAGGAACCCAGATCGCCCTTTTCGACGATATCCTCTTTGAGAGCGGACTCGGCCTCTGAAAACCCGTTTCTCCTTAAGAACTTCAACACTGAGTCGACATCGGAGACCGCCATGGATATCAGAACAACAGGGAGAAAGAAGAGTTGGGTTGGAGACTAGAAGAGAAGTTGGAAGAAGAGGGAGAGTGAAGAATATGCCATGGTTCAAGGCTTGCATGCTTCTTTAGGCCTCTTTATCTCTATCTCTCTCTACTGTGTGATACAGAAGCTAAAAGAAGAGAAGGTGGTCGTGTCTTACCAACTTTGAAAAGTGAGAGGTCTTTGGTTTGGGGTTTTTAGGGGTTTTGGCTATGGTGGGACCCTTTTACCGTTCTATTGCATACGTACACGTGGATTATGGTCCCACTTTTGTAAAATAAAAAAAATAATTACTTTAATTTTTTTAATTAGTTGTTGATTTACTTGATTTGTGGGACCATGTCTTTCTAAGTAAGTTTATTCAATCTCGATTTAGATAAATTGACAGTTGTCAGATTATATTGTGTAGTACGATCCTGGCCGTTCATTTCATTTCTTTTTTTTTTTTCTTAAATAAAACAAGAAGAGCATTCTATGCGGCCCGTGTTCTTCTATTCTAACCTAGTAACTCATATAAACACATGTTGTTGTACTATTATAAAGTTTAATTCCACTTGAAATAAAATGAATAATCATATGTTAATTAATACTAATAATTTAGCATGACTTGATAATTAGAAGAATAAATATATAGATAATTAATAATGCAATAAATATTCAATTTTTATGTAATAAATACGGGGTGTGCACCACTTGTCTTTATTTTTTTTCTTCTTTTAATGTAATATAATGAATTTTTAAGGGTGTGTTTCGTGACATTATTATTAGTTGATATGATTTTTCCTTATCTTTTTCGCATTATCAATTTTCATTTGCACATGGGACAACTTCGTGGCCAATCAATCGCTATATAATTAATTTAAAATAATATTTATGATGCATTTTCAAACTTAATTAATTGAATTTAATTAAATAATATTGCAAGTTAGAGTATTTGTCCATACTCTTGTTTGGCTGGCGTTCATATAAATAAACCAATTATATTATATATTTTTGTATTCTTCCTTTTAAGAGAGAAATTTTTAGATAGATCCTTCAAACTAAGATAACCAAAAACTTGATATGAAATATGCTTAAATTAAAATTAGAAACTAATAGAAAAGATGACTATATATACATGTATAGGGTTTCTTGACTAAAATTAAAGAGGTGAGATCTACTTTTCATGGGGTCGTGGAATGAGTAACACAACCCACCGCACATCATGATAATGTTGTTCCTATCTTAATAATTATCATTATTATTAACAATAATACTTCACAGCTTTTTCACGTTCATTTTTCTTACTTTATTTTTCATGCTACCAAGATAATCATCATTATTTTCTTTTTTCTTTTGGGTATTGTCACTATTTCTTTTCCTTTCCCTTTTTCTTTTGTAGGGGACTTAAACTTTTGCATATTCTATTGTTATTTTTATTGTAAAACTTGAATTCGGGGGAAAAAAGAAAAGAAAAAACCTACATGGCCGTTGGTGAGTTTCTTTGCTTTGTTTTGATTTGATTTGTCTTTCTCCAAAGCTATATGGGAAGAATGAGACTTTATCCCTTTCTTTTTCTTTTTTTTTTCTTTAATTGTTTTAAGGCATTTTCCTTTTTGTTTGAAATTAGAGTGTTAACTTATTTTTCTAATGTTGATTAGAGGATGAAGAAATTGATCTTTTACCCTTTGTCACTACTCGAAATATAAGGGAACAAACAAAATAACAAGGAAAAATTATAATATTATATATATATTAAATAAGGTTAAAGGTTATTATAAAATTGTTGGAGATTTTATATATAAATGAAAGATAAATTATGAAAAATTATAACTCAATTACAAAAATAATACAAAGACTAAAATAAGAGATTGATTACATAAATGTTATAACACACATATATATAATATGAACTCGTTTGGACGTCGTATTGTATTGTATTGTGTTGTATTGTATTGTATTAGTATTATCTAATACAATACTATGTTTGGTATTGACTTGTATTAAAAGGTTGTACATAGTTATAATATATTTTCAATAAACCTGATTTCAACACCGACTTTGGGTCCCGGTCCACTCCGGGGTTCGAGTCCAGGTCAAAGATTGTGGTTGACCTCGGATCCTTTATAAATATTATAATACAAGCTAATACGGACTATTTGTTATGTATTAAATAATAGAACTTACATTATATTAAAAAATTTGGTCGTAATAATTAATAAAATATATTGCTTACAGGCATAGTGTTATTTATTATTTAATACAATACGATCCTTATACGACATACCAAATGAGCCCTATATACACTATATATC
This sequence comes from Cannabis sativa, assembly GCF_029168945.1. Taxonomy (NCBI): domain Eukaryota; kingdom Viridiplantae; phylum Streptophyta; class Magnoliopsida; order Rosales; family Cannabaceae; genus Cannabis; species Cannabis sativa. Next base: position 10,372,977 of record NC_083601.1, read on the forward strand.
TATATATATACATTAAATATAAGAAAAGTAGAAGAGATGAATTACAACACATTTGATATACAACATATATAATATAATATGAAGAAGCTATGTATATACACTCACTCACAACTTTAAGTGTAGATTAGTGGGGATCACCATGACTTGAACAAGCTATCACACCTTTGTCCAAAATCTTATTTTTCCCTACCTCTAAACACTAAGGAAATTCTCATAGCAATAGCTTTGGGAATTATCAAACCTTTAGGATTTTCTAGCAATGTGCTTTTTTTATATAAAAAAACTTGGTTCATCCCAAATGAGCACCAAAGACCTCTTTTTATAGTGTTTAGGTGATTGCACTAATAATTCGAACACACCACACTTGATTTCTCTCACATAAATGAGTATTAATCTACTTTGTAACAACTATATCATCATAGTTTTGCATTTCTTAAATCAAATTGTGTAACAACTCTTTTATTACACTAATTATTATAGGGTTGTCCACAAAGTATTTGATCCAATCCAATCCTCACGATCCAAACCAATCCAATCCGCAAAATGCGGATATCCGCACTTGTGTGGATTGGATGTTGTTTGACCTCAAAAAATAACCGATCCAATCCAATCCGCACTTAATTATATATTTTTAAAAAATTATTATACATATGTATATTTATTTTCTAGTAATATTAAAAAAAAAATACAAACTTCTAATTTTTTAATCTTTTCTAGTAATATATTGAGTTGGTGCATTTTATTTATTTTATAATGGAAGACACAAGAAAATTTATTTTTATTCACATAGACACATACACATTAATTTAAATATATATTAGCTTATTTATTTTAGTAATGGATATATATATATATATTTTAGTGTAAATCTAAAAATAAGTACATATATATTGACATATATGTATATTGGTTTGATTTGTATATAAATGGAGATGGAAATAGATTATTCACTACTACAAAATTCACTATTCACGTCGGTCAACGCGACTATTCATCGCGTTGACCGACGTGAATAGTACCATATTTAATATATTCGTCATTTGTAAAATGTCACAAAAAATAAATAAATTGCGTCGGTTATATATCCCTCACTAAATATTCAACCGACGGTAAAAGTCAAAAAATTAAAAAAATTCGGTATTAGTATTGGAGATAAGAAACAATAGTCTTTTTTTAATTTTTTTTCTATGAAATATTAAATAATTTATCATTAGAAAAAATAACCAATCCAATCCGCATTATTGCGGATTGGATTTAAACAGCTATGCGGATCGGATTGGATGTTGTTTGACCAAAAAAGTGCGGATTGGATCGGATGAACAACCCTACTAATTATGTGTGATCAACAAAAGAGTTATAAGTGACAACAAATTGTAACTTCTCTCCAAGTTACAATGTGTAGGTTACAAAGTGTAGGTTAAAACTATAAGTTACACATTTATTTACCATACACTTAATATGTATTATTCACACAATAATATATTTATCACATTTTAATTTATACTTATTATATTATCAAATAAATAACAATCCCTCACTAGATAAAATATGTGATACACTTGTAATATTTATTTAATCAAACAAATATTACATCAAAATATAATATTCCTCCACTTTGATTGAATAAATATACACTTTTAAGAAGTCTTGCTTAGGTGCTTGAAGGTAAAAAATCTTTTTACTTGAATTTTACCTTAGTGTAATTACCACAAAATTTGATGAAATTTTTGTTGTCGTAGCATTGAACCAGTATTCCTTTAGTTCAAATCGGTGATAACACACATTGTAACGTCCTAATATATATGGACGCTACGTGTGTGATTTTATAAACTAGTTTAGTACTAATAGATTAATTAATTATTAAAATTCGTGATAATATTAAAAATTTCACCAATGTAAAACACTAAAAACAGACATCATGACGACACTAAAACTGTGTTTTGGGGATCCATGTTATAAAAGTTTTTAAAAAAAGACTATATACAACAACAAGTCAAAATAAGAAATCAAAATACACAGCAGCTAAAACAACTCATGGCAACTCGGTACACATGCCTATAGGATTGATATGTACATTGTTGGAGAAGACTGTCACCTCATGGCTGCTCTAACTTTTTCTTGTTTTTACTTGCACCACACATCACCCGTGAATCACAAGAACTCAACAAGAAAGTAACAAAAAAGAATACATGAAATAGTTAATTATCCATCTCACTATTATAAAATGATTAAATAATAATATTCAAGAGTGGATAATATAACCAATCATATGCATAGAAATAAAAGTGATCATATATTGCATTCTCTAATCAGGCAAGCCCGTGTCATAATCTGGTATCATACAAATATTGATGTATCACCTAATCACATGAGCCTGTGCCACAACCTGGCACTAATGTATCGTATCACCTAATTAGAGGAGCTTGTGCCACAATCTGGCACCAATGTATTGCATCACCTAATCATATGAGCATGTGCCACAATCTGGTACCAATGTATTGCATCGCCTAACCAGGAAAGCTCGTGTCATAGTCTGACACCTATATGTCACTGCCGCTGCCTAACCAAGATCACCGACTGGAAGAAACCTAACAACAATTTTAGTTTAAAGTCATGACTTTATCATGGTTGCCTCACAGGAACAACCTGAATACTGGTATCCATATATCACATTACCTAAACAGACAAGCTCATGCCATAGCCTGCCATCTATATATCACATCACCTAATCAGGTGAGCTTGTATATCACATTGCCTAATCAGGCAAGCCTGTGCCATGACCTTGCACCCATATATCACATCACCTAATCAGGTAAGCTTATATATCACATTCACATTGTCATTGCCTAATCAGACAATTTACAATTACGAAACCTATCATACTATGTGGTACATTATACTTTTCTTACTCAAGTTTCGGTTTAGGTGTGTTGGCCGACCTACTTAGAGAAGAACGATTGATGATCTTAGGCCCTATGGCATAACAACTGTAAACCAATAAGTGTCTATCCCAAAACACTACTTAATATTCAGATAAGACAATCTAGATTTTTTAACCAAACTCCGCAACATAAATACACTAAAATAAAACTTATATTTTGGCTCTTAAACATACACCATATTATAGAGCTCATTGTAAGCTTCGAAACAATATATAAAATGTCTAAAACGGACACTCGAGTGAAAAGTTATGACAAAAATATGATTTCTGATCTCTAAAATTTCTAGAAATAGCAAGCCGTTTTGGTAAAACGGTCGACCGTTTTCTTGCAAGAAAATTTCAAATTTTGCACTCTCTGAAACACTAAAAAAAAACCTATCCAAATCACTCCAAACTTCATAAGACACATATATACCATATACACAAAAATCTTTATGTAACAGAAATTAAAATCAAGCCCTTAAACAGAAAATGCCATTAAAGCTTGGACTTAAGCTTTAAAAAGTTCCAAATTCAATTTCTAACTCACAATCACCTCAAATTCAACAAGTAAACATTGAAACTAGTCTCATAGCTACCAAAGAACAATTCCATGAAGTTAGAATCTCCATAACTACTCTAAATCACAAAGTCACTATATAAAATCAATCGTTATCAACTTAAAACGAAACCAATCCTTATCTTAAGGTTTCCCTCTTCAATGATTTTGAATTACTAGGTTTTCGGTTGAAAATCGAAGAACATGAATTAAGGGGAGGAGAGTTATGTCGCAACGAAGGAGAGGGTTTCGTTCGTTCTTTTTTGTTTATGTTTTTAAAATAAGTATTGACCTCAAAAAGTGATCAACCTACAGTGGAGTCATATGGATTTGATGCTTGCCACGTGTTTGCATAAATAAGAATGAAAAGCAATAAACAACAAATTCGTTATACATGTTCGACCCCCTTGTGATAGTGGGTAATGACCTACTCCCCTTTTAGTTGTATTTATATCGAGAGAAATACTCTCTTGATCACTATAGATGGGATCTACTATAGCGCCCTTACGATTATAACGTATGAATCAATAATGGCAAAAGTTAAGTGTTGAGATGATGCTAGGGTAGGTTTGTGAGAGAGGAAATGAGGAAGAGAGAGAGTTAGTTAGACACTTAGAGCATAAAGGTAGGTTTCAAGCTTAGATGAAACTAAGGTTTCTAGGCTAAGGTTAAGGCCTTTATATAGGAGGCCTAAAACTCTAGATTACAATTTAAACCCCTCAATACTTGCATAGTTTATTAGATATTTACAAAAGATTAACTTGCCCTTGAATCTAGATATTATTCAGCTATTCTGTTGAGCTTTTAGGGCCCAATTGACAACCCATGACTTGTTATCCACGTGTAGAAGTGCCCAAGAAAGCCTGAAGAGTACCTCTTGGCCAGCCAGGACCTTATGGAGGCCAGGTTGGCCGGCCATGGTAAAGTCCTAACGCTGGCCGGTCATAGGGGTGGTCGGCCAGCTCTTGAAAGGGAGTTGGTATGTCACTTGATGCGCATTTGAGTGTTGGGGTCTCCATTTATTCAGGTGCTGACTTGGTCTTCTTATTGGTGAGTTGTACTCCCACGTGGCACTAATTTTGTCCACGTAAGCATGCCAAGTTAGGAGAACAAAAATTAGGAGAACATTTACCTCACAAGTTCTTGTGTGGATGTTTATACGAATAGGGACTTTACTAGCTATATTGATGTGGTAGGGACTGCTATACCCTTTATTGAATAAAATTTAATGCACTTTTAGCCTTTTAAATCACTTTGTCTTGACTGTCTGATCTCATTGCAGTAGAGAAAATAACTGCTTTAGTTGCCTTTATGATGTGTAGGTGAGGTAAGTGAAGAAAAGGGGCCCACATGTATTACATAAGTGACTTTTTGGGGGGAAACCTTTTTTCACTTGTCACTTTTAACTTTTCACTTTCTCTCACTTCTCTCTAAGTGGTTGAATCCACAAGCATCATTCTTCTTGGGATTTTTGTGGTGTTTTGACAATCCCAGCTTCCCACCTTCTTCTCTAATAAAATCTTGTAGTGGGTAAGCTTTCTAATCCTGACATTTTACTTGATTTGATTAATTTTTCCTTGGATGCATGAATGATATTCTTTGATTTGAACATGCCTTGATTCTTACATTAGATTGTTATCCTTTCAGTATTTTGATCCGCATGATAGCCTTAAAATGCATAATGTGTGACTTTTAGACAAAAAAGAATTGAATCTGACTATTGTTGTGATTCTTGGCTCTTTGAGTCACAAAGAACACGAAGAACATGTTTGAGTTCTTGAAAAATAATGTGTTCTGATCCATGCAGATCCTGGCTGCCCAAGGATGCCTTGTTTAAGGCTTGGCCGGCCATAGGTGGCTTTTATGGGGTCTAGCCAGCCATAGAGACTGTGTCCTTAGGCTAGCCGGCCTATGCTTGGAATTAGGGTTCCTTCCCGGCCACTAAGACCTGGAACCCTAGCCAGCCAAGGCCAAGGATCCAAGTGGGCAACCAATTTTTCTCCCTCTTTAGACCTTGGCTAGGGTCCCGTGACGGCCTTAGAGGCATATACAACTGCAACCTTATGCATGGTTTCTCTTAGAATCTCTGTATAAGGCTAGGTAGTGAGTCCATTATAGTCAAATATACAACTTAGGACTTACTATATGTCTTAGTAAGTGTACTTAAGACGGTACTTGGTCGTTGACCGACCTTGTACATTTTGTTTTACCTGGAAGGTACCCTTGGGTACTATTAACTTAATGTGTTTGTAGCTTTGTCAAGTTACTCACCTTCCCTTATTACTTCCGTGTAGGTAGTGCTTGGTGTTGAATAGGGGAGGTGAGAGCTACGTAGGTCTCTTGCTTTCGTTGTACTTATGGACAGAATTAAATAGACTCTGCGTAGGGTGCCTCCATATGAGCCCCATGTGGCCAGGGTGGCTACAAGGAGCCGAGTTAGAATGGTGGAGGAGACCGTTTAACCCCCTGCTGATGTTGAGCCAGAGATAGACTAAGGGGTTGAGAGTTATGATGCAAAATCAGAGCTGGAGGAGGTTGCTCCAGTGAGGAGGAGGAGGAGGTACATGACTCGTTCTATCCTCCCTAATTGTCCCTTGGGCCACTATGGCGCCTGTGGTAATCCACTGAATAGGCTCTGTGAGCCTTCAGAGCTAGGACTGGACCATGTCCTGGAACAATCTCCTGAGCTGGAGATACTGGATGCGAGATCACATGGAGCTAGTTGGGTCTCACCTAATTCTACTCTGTCGAATGAGGCCTTTAGTGAGATCATCGCTAGTGGCTTAATATGGGATGTCCACGGCGAGATTCCTCGTAGAAACTATCGGGCGCACCGGCCCCCTCCAGGTTGGTTGGTATGATCTGAGCATCATATTGAACATGGGGCGGTGCTGCCGCTTCACCAGTATTTTCTGGATGTCACTTTGGGATGTGACCAACACAGCTCATGTCGAAGAGCATAAAGCATCTCTTGACGATGTTCGTCTTGTATAGGGAGTTAGGCTGGCCTCCGCCTACCCCTTACAAAAGCGGGTACTACTTTGATTTGAAGTCTGCGCCGAAGTAGAACAGGACTGGATATTTTTATTTTAGCCAGATTGGTCACCAATGGTTGGGTGACACTAATTGCACAACCATGTCGAAGGTTGGCAGGTATGCCAAAAAGTACTTTATTGCATATGGTTTTTGTTGGATCAGGCACTAAGAATTCCAGTGTTGGGTTTTGTGCCCTAAATAAAACTCATTTCAATATAATCAGATCTACTTATTAATAAAGTTCAAAAATAACATTTTATGTTGCATGGTTCACATGATTTATTTCATGATTATATGTATATAATGTATGAATTCTTTTTAAGTCCAGAACATATGAGTTTGTTAAAGATTATAGTGTTGTCAGCACAGTGGAATATAATCTTAATTATATGTTCAAAAGTTTATTCCCTGATTTGTCAGAACACTGGATTTAGACTGACATGGTATAATCAGCGATAGGTATTGTTACACCTTGGAAAAGTGTTATGTCCTTTCCAGGACATTGGTAAAGTTTACTAGTATCGGATGTATGGAGTATACAGTGGAAGGGACCGATATTCTTTGATTAGATATATTAAAACTTACCGTAATATCTATTCAATTCAATATCACCTGTTGATCCTAGATCAAATGACCTTAATCCTGATATGGTTAGGTTCGATCTCAAGAGTAGTATACATGTTCTTTGATTTGTTAGTTAAGCCTACTTTTGGGTCAGGGTGATACGTACATTTTGGGAACATGATAGTATAATTGAGTGGGAGCGCTACCATAAATATGGAATCTATAACTTCTATAGGAACTTAGAAGTGAAACGATAATATCCTTCAAGCTTGGCTAAACAGAGATAAATGGTGGAGATCTCATTTCACTTTGCTGAAATATCATTTATACGGAGCTAAGTGTTTTAAGGATAAAATACATTGAAGGTGTTACAGTAACTTAGTGCCTTTTCAATGTAGATCATCTATTAGAGGGTCATTGATCACATTAGGGTTATAACAATGGATAACTAATGACGTGTCTATATCATGGAATACATCGTTCTATATGACTGAGAGTGCAATTCTAAGTTCTAAGTGTGGATTCAACAAGGAATTAATAAGTTAGGGAATTTACTTGGTAAATTCAGTTTGACTTATTGGAAGCTCGGTTATATAGACCCATGGTCCCCATACTAGTTGAGACCATACTGCTTGTAAGACTCAGTTAATTGATTTTAATTAATCAATTATAATTCTAAAGTTAGACTATGTCTACTTTATGAATTTTCACTAAGCAAGGGCGAAATTGTAAAGAAAATAGATTCTAGGTTTATTTATTAATTAACAGACTTTACATGTCTAAATTAATAAATATATTAAATGGCAACATTATTTAATAATTATTTTCAAGTTATTAAATAATTAGAATTGGCATTTAAAAGGTTAAATTGGAAAATTGGCTTTTTTTGAGAAAATGGGAATGGAAAATAACAAAATGGGAAAGTTGCAAAGTGAGGCCCAATTCCCTTTGTATGGCCGGTCACATGCACAAGAAATTACCATTTATAGTTTCCATAATTTTAATGCCATACAATTCTAACCTAAACCTAGAGGGTATTCTATAAATAGAAAGTGTTGGCTTCAGGAAACTCACAACTTTGAACATTGGTTTCTTTGAGAAAAGCCACACGCCCCTCTCTCTCTTTTCTTCTCTCTAAATTTCGAAACACTTGAGTGAATGAGTAGTGCCCACACACATCAAGTGGTACCTCAATCATAGTATGTAAGACTATGGAAAATCAGCACCAACAAGGAGGAGAGAAAGAAGATCCATATTCAGATCTTGATTATGCTCTGCTACAGAAAGGAATCAAGGGCTAGAGATCTGAATGGAAGGAGTCATAATATTCCGCTGCACCCAATGTAAGGTTTCTTAAACTCTTATGTGTTTATTTTCATTGTTTTAGAATTCATATTAGGATGTTAATCAAACATACTTGTTAGTAAATCTAGATCCTGGTAAAATAATTCCAACATCCAGCTGGTGCCACCCTTCAGACACTCTATGCCTACTTTGCAAATAAGGGATAAGGAAAATCACATCATGTCTCTATCGGCTGAGTAGAGAAATATAATCTAGTTGACCAGTATGGACAATTTCTAAAAGTATGGCTTATATCCTCTTGCTCCTGGAGTAGCAAGAGCGCCAACTGCAGATGTGCATGGAGATGGGCAAGCTCCTGACTTGGACGATGATGAGGTACCTTTGTCTCATATTGTGCGAAATTTGGTGAAGAGAGAGAAGGTTCTCTGCTGGTGCCTAGCCAGCGGGGGTCTAGTAGGTGATGCTTCTCTTCATATCGAGCCTAGAGGTTAGGTTTTTGGGAGACCTACACGCCCTGTGCCCGCATCGAGGGGCAAGGGCAAGGCTATTGTTGAGGACTCTAATAGTTCTTCTTCTGATGATGATGGTATTTGATAGTTGATAACATCATGCTTTTATTCTTGTATTGAATGTTTATGATTGCTTTCTGAATTTGCTACTTTCTTTCTGCAGATATTGTTGGAATTTATTTTACCTCGATTTAGATTTATTAACATGTATGTTTCATTAACACCCTAAATATAAATTCTCTAAAACAATGAAATTAAACACATAAGAGTTTAGAAAAGCCTTACATTGATGGCAGAAGAATAATATGACTTCTTCCGCTCATATTTCTAACCCTTATTTCTTTCCGTCGCAGAGTAATAACAAGATCTGAGCTTGGATCTCTTTCTCTCCTTCAGGTTGGTTACAACCGTCTTCCGTACTATGATTGAGTACTTGACTTGCTATGTGTGGGCATGGTACTCTATCACTATGGCTCGAGTTGGTGAAGTACAATGAATAAGGTGTGAAATCACTATAGAAAGGAGTCTCTCATCTACTAGTTGTCAGAGATTGAAAACTAGGTTTAGTTTGGTTGAGGTGAATTGGATGAGAATGAGAGCATCATGTTCCTTTTATAGTATTCCAACTAGGGTTTAAGATTTAATTATATGGATTAAAAAAGAAAAAAATAATGGACAAAAATCACACTAAGTGGCCGGCCATTATGCAGGCCTCACTAATTACAATTTTTTCACTTTATTTCAACTATTTATCCTTCTTTCAATAATACCATATTTTCTAATTTCAATCCTATAAATGTCAAAACTATTTATAATTATAATTAATTATCAAATAAAATTACCATTTATTTTATTTATTAATTAGACTTAACAAAGTCTCTTAATTAAAAAATAAATCCTAAAACCTCTTTTCTTCACAATTAAGCCCCTACTTAGTGAAAATTTATAAATAAGAGATGTGGTTCTTCTTGGTTTAAAACTATTGCTACTAAAATGTGGTACTTTGACAGTGGTTGTTCTAGACACATGACAGGTGAAAACGAATATCTTGACAGCATTAGACCAATACAGTGTGGAGAAGTTACTTTTGGTAACGGTCTTGATTTGAAAACTTTAACTATTTTTTGTGATAATACTAGTGCTATAAACATTTCAAAAAATCATGTTCAACACTCTCGCATAAAGCACATAGACATCCATCATCACTTTATTAGAGAGCTTGTGGAAAATACTACTCATGTTTTAGAATATGTTGAAACTAGCAAGCAAATAGTAGATATTTTTACTAAAGCTCCTGACTCGGTCCGTTTTATCTCTCTAAGGAAATCCTTAGGGATTTGTACTGTTTAATGTTTGTGTTCTTCATGATCCTTGATTTTTGAGTTGACTTAGGGTTCATAATGTCTTGTCTTTGTCTTTGTTCTAGAAGAAAATCTCAACCTTATAAGAATTACAGTCATTATTTTATTGCTAATATTTTTGGTGTTATGGTTTCATACAGGTTTTAGTCAGGAAAATTGTTCACTCCTCCCAAGAATATTCAGGTTCTTCAAACAGTGTTATGTAAGCTACCATTTTCAAAAAGTAAAATAAAACAAAAGGTTTAAAAACTATGTGTTCAAGCTCCATTGGATGAATAGAGCTACATATCTCAATGTGTGAAAAGCCATCTCTGAGTAAGTTGGAAGTATGTAATTAGGAATTATGTAGAAGATATGCTACCATTGAAAAGGGCTACTGAGGTAGTGTGACAACGTCTCCTATGGTTACAATCTATCAGAAAAAGTCTTTTTCACAAATTGGACAATATTCTCTTCTTACAATTTCACACACTTATGCTTGACACGGTTTTTAGTAAATGTTTCATATATTCAAAAATGGTCTTATAAAACTATTACATACTGTTTGATTTGCCTTTAATATTCTTTGTGACTGAGTTAACTTTTTTCCTGCATAACCCGTATGACCTCATTCCACTAGTTCATTAGCTTGATAAAATAATTTCTGACTATTCTCGTGAATTTGATTTTTTCATTAGGGACAAAGACAATAGGACACTCTGTACTTTTTGTTGGTAAAAATATCAAGGTTATTTTATTTTTTTCTTTTTTAAAAAAATATAAAAAAAAAATAAAATATGTGTGACCGACATTGTCAATTGAGTTTTCTTAAAAATTCTTGTTATTTTTTTTTTGTTATGTTTCATTATTTTCTTTGACACTATTTTTGCTCTAAAGTGTTGATTGATACTTTATGTATCCTTTTGTGTTGTCTTGTTCGTTCTTTGCAAATAAAATTGGGGGGCTTATTTTGAAAAAAATTCAAGAAAAAGGGGGCATCATTTTTCGAATTTTCGGGCTGTTTTTTTTTTATTTTTTATTTATGGAAACATGTTTTTATTGCATTTTATCTATTGTGTTTCTTTTATTTTTTTTTTGTTGGGGATTTGCTTTTATTTTTTTTGTGGTGTTTTAGGAAACTTGTTTTTATTTAATTAATTATTTTGTTGGTTTCCTTTTTGGTGGTATTTTCAGATTTGGTTGGTGTATTTATTTTTAAAAATTTTGTGGGGATATGTTGTTTCCTTTTTCCATTTTTGGAACCTTTGACTATATTTTGAAATATCTTTTTTGGTTTCCTATTTTCTCTCCTCACGTGGTGACCAAGGTAAGGAAGTTACTTTCCTTTTATTTTTTGTTTTTTGGGTATTCATTTCCAAAGTGGTGTATATGGTCAACTACCCACCATTTCCACGATCACCACTATTCACTCCTCTCTCATTTTTTTTTTTAAAAGTCTAACCTTCTTTAAGTTTGAGAGTGTGTTTGCTTTGTAGGGTTTCAAAGAAAAATGGCCAAGACCAAAAATGCTCAACCTTTCAAGAAGCCTTCTTGTGGCTCTGCCATTACTTCTCCGATCACCCCACCTACGCCACCAGCTCTAGTGACCGGAGTTCCTGAGTCGTCATCTGCTCCGACGAAAACTGCCAGAAGTTCAAAAACCCAAGCTCGAAAGTTGACTTACAATCTCAGTTCTCCTCCGATCATTGCCTCTCTAATTGCTACCCCAACTCCTGGTCTTGGTGATCTTGATGAATCTCATTCTTCCGATCACTCATTGTCGAAGTCTTCTTCTTCGAATGGTGCTCCAGATGTCGAGAAAGCAATAATGCCCTTGCCCACGGTGAGTTCTCGAACCAGGTCCAAGGTATCCACACCAAAGAAACCCGAAGTGTATCTACCCAAAAGTGTCTCCAAAGGGAAAAAGGTGGTGTCTTCATCCTCAAAGGCCAAAAGTCTCAAAGAAAATCCCCCTTCCGTTTCTTCATCGGATTTTGAACCTGAAGAAGAGACCGAAGAGGATCAAGAATCAGAGGATGTGCCTGATTCAAGTGAAGAGTTTGTGCCCAAAGAACAACCCTTTACTGATGATTCTGGGTCTAAAAAGTGAAGTGCCTGAAGCTGAACCTGTCAGTGCAGAACCGGTTGTTGTCCCTGCTGTAGTTCCAAAGAAGGACAAAGGAAAACGACCCATTGTTTCTCCAAGCCCTATTCTTCCTCAGAAAAGAAAGAGGCCCTCTGGTATTACTCTTCAAAACTTCAATCGCCATTCTCATTATTTTTGTTACAATGATAATGCTCGAGACATGAAATTTTATGAGAATTTGAATTTTCTATTGAGAAAATTTTTATGTCATTGCTCATAAGCCATTTGGGGTTTATAACATGTTGAAAGAAAGACAATGGGTGGATACTTTAATCAATTTTGATGGCTATGTGGATCGAATTGTGAAGGAATTTTATGCTAACATTACTGATGAGTGCCTTGATGAGGATTCTTTTATGTTTGGCGAAGTCTTTGTCAGGGGACACTAGTATTCCTTTACAGTGAAGGATGTGGCTAAAGCTCTCAATCTGCCTATGGGAATTGAGGAAAATGATGTGGAATTTGATCGTCAAAAGGTGTTCGGAATCTCACTGGTGATAATGATGTGGAACTCTCTGACACAATGCATATGTCTCAACTCACCTATCAATATCCTGTTCTTATGAGGTTTGCCCTATCCAATTGGTTTCCTTGCTCCAATTCGGTAAATGTTTCAAATGAACCTGTCTTCTTTTTGTATAAAGTTTCTATTGGTGCTAAAATTGATTTGGCTGACATGATTTGGGAGCAAATTATTTCTCTTAAAAAGAGCAAGAAACCTAGACTCAATGTTATCTTTCCTCATTTGATCTATAAGATTTTTTCTAACCAAGAGGAGTTGATCCTTGAGAATGAAACCATTGAAATGCCTGTTATTGGAACAACTTTCAAAGTTCCAGAGAAAGCTCCTCAAGGAAAATCTGCTAAGAAAAAGGCTCGGTTTGCTTCCCCTGGTGCTACTGATGAACCTGTTGTTGCATTTGCTTCCACTTCTGCCTCTACAGAAATGACTGAATTCAACTTGCGTTTAGAAAGAATGGAGACCAGTCAAGCCTTGCTTCTCAAGAGAATGGACAACATCATGAAATTCTTCCTATCCAATGATGATGAATAAGTGGTCCATTTTTTTATCTCTTGCTTTTTATTTATGTGTGATTGAACTATTATGACTTTGTTCGTATTTTTTTGTTATTTTTGGCTCCTTGATAGACAAAAAGGGGGAGTAGTATTTATTTTTGGATTGTGTGTTACAACTCTGGACCCTTGTTTTAGGGGGAGTAGTATTTATTTTTGGATTGTGTGTTACAACTCTGGACCCTTGTTTTAGGGGGAGTTGTCTTGTTTGTGGTTTGCACCCTTTTTCGTTTAAAAAGTTGCTTTGTTTGTGGTTTGTAAGCTTTTCCATATAAAAAAAGTTGTTTTGTTTTATGTGTTAGAGTGCTCTCATGCAGGGAGAGTACTTTGTATACTCTTTTGTTTTTGTTTCTAACACTTGAAGCAGGTTTTCTCCAAATAAAATATTTTGTCAATCAAAGTGTCAAAGGGGGAGATTGTTAATTTCATTTTTGGCATTTAATTGACAAAATTATTGTATATTTTCAGCTGGAGTGTTTTAATTGGTTTCCATATTTTGTGTATCTAAATTTGGAAGAAAAATTGTCTAGCTTTCCTATTTATGGAAATTGAGGTAAATATGGTAAGTTTGATTATACAATTTATTCTTATCTAACCAGCTGGTATATTCTGATCTTGTGTGAGTTCCCATTTTTTTAGATCATATTTCTTGAAGAGAAAACTGAAGCTAAACTTTTCTTTTCTATAAAAGGAAAGTCGTACTTACTGCTCACGATTTTGTAGGAACAATAATGGAAATTCCTTCGCTGATTGAAGATTTATTTTAGGGAATTTTCTAGTGGGCTGGGGTCTTGTTCAGACCGTGTGTAAGCTGTCAATAAGGTGTATATTGATTATAAATACACCTTATAGCAGCTAGGTTTAGTACCTCTTTTGGATCTTTGATTTTCACTCATATCTTTAGAAAAGAGAGTCTTTGTTTTGTAAGGAAGAGCTTGTTCGACTCTTACTCTGTTTATTTGTATTTTGTATTGTCTTGAGTCTGTATTCAAGTCTACAAAGAAGAAGAACATCAGTGCTACCTTCGGGAGAAGGTTTTACAAAGCTTTCGGGAGATTGCTTTTCAAGTCTTACATCAAGGAGATCGAAGGGAGTTCGAGCACTTGAAGTTTCATCAAGATTCGATTAGAAGATAGAATACATCAAGCTTGCGGCATACAATAAGAGGGAGTCTATTTATGCATAAGTCAATTACTTTGTATTTTTGAGATCTATCTAATGAATCTTATCTCTGGGCGTGACTCCGTGGACTAGTAACAATCTTGAAAGGATTGTTGAAACCACGTAAAAAAAACCTTGCGTGTTTTTACTTTTCTACAATGTTTATTTTTTTGGTTTCTTCTGGAGTTACAGAGTTTTTTTTCTATAACTACGGAAAAACTATTTTCAGTACTATAGTTTTATTATTCCGCATTTAATTAAATAATAAAACTAGGAATATTAAAATACAGAATTTCAATACAAAGTACTAAAATGGTAGCTTATTAAATGATAACTCATTATTTTTGAAAATAAACTTGAAGGTTACCCAAATGTATTAATATAATTTAAGTAATTAATTAATTATTAAAGTGTATATGTGTAAATTTTAACGATACTCAAAATTCAAAATGTATTTCAAATGATATAATATAAAAGTGATATTTTTTCATAAAAAAAGTAACTTATGTGTTTCTTATAAACATTATAAGTAACTAAAAAGTTACTTTTAAAATGTAGAAAAATAATAAAAAAAAAATAGAATTTTAGGATTAGTTTCATTTCAGATATATTAGTTTAGAATTAAGGTATTTTTTTAATGACATGACAAGATATTATTGTAATTGAAATTTGTTAAGTTATTTTTGTAATTATTTTATATTTTACTTATATTTTTTTAAAGATCCCTTTAAAAATTGATATGGTAATAATCTGTTACCATATTGACCCAATTACCCAAATAAAGTAATATACAATCTGATTAGAAAAGAAAACATACAAATACTAAAAGGAAAAACAAACACAGATATACACAAATAAAGGCATAAAAAATGAACAAAAACTAAAAATGAGATTTACAAATTGATAGGAAAAAAAAAAGCATTTTTCACTCTAGATTTTAGAGGCCCACACAAATATGCTCAAGTTCCAGTCTTAATTTGAGATTTTCATACCCTTTTATTTATTTATTTATTATTTTTTTTTTTAGAATAGATTTTCATATTTTGTTGTCTCAAATAAATAAATAAATAAACTATAGGGGAGTTACCCCATATACTATTATTTTAATTTTTTTTTTTTTTTTTAAATTTACGGTTTGGGTTTCTAAAGTGGTTGCAGCGCTAGTTATAATAGGGGTTTTTATACGATTTTTTGTTATAATTTCGCTTGCATCGCTAGTTGCAAAAGGGATTTCTAAGTAGAATTTCGTAAAAATACAAAAAAAATTATTTTAAAGTGTAAAAATAAAAAAGCCCCTAAACTATATTGTACTTTTGAATTTATCTTTCTTTTTTCCTTTTTAAATGTATAAGTGGAAGCATATTAAAGAAAAATATACCCAATCAATTTATGGAGCAATTAATATTTGTAACACAATATCGTCAAAATGAAAGGAAAAAATTTATGCCTTTATAGTTTATGGTGTATTTCAAACTTACATAATTTGTTGGTATTTACATAAATGCATAGTAAAATGTGATATGTTAATATCTTAACATGATAACAAAATATTTTAATCCAAAAAGAGCAAGAGGAACTCCAACTCCAACCATAAACCTTCAAATTATGTTGGTTCAACACAAAAATAATGTAGTTTTATCGTCATTTTTTTTTTCATTCCACTGATAACTCTCAAAATTACACAAAAAAGAAAATAAATTATCTAATAAAATATAATATTTTCATATTGTTATATTATTACAAATGATCAAAACTATATTTAAAAAGTTATACTATTATAGATATTGAAAAAAGTCATTTTAAAAAAAAAAAAATTGTCGTGTCTATTTTATAGTTAGGTTGGAGATGTGTGATTTTATAAGTTTTCGTCTGGTGGGAGCAATTTAATGAATTGAACAATCCTACTATTTTATTCCCCCACAAAAACTAAAGCTCAATGGTAAAGAGTAGAGACTATTAACTATTGGTGAAGACTATTAAACAACTTTATGAAAATACAAATTTTATTTTTGTAAAATAAAAAGTGTTTTCATAACTATTGTTGTTTTCTTATTTTAAAAATAAAAAAGTGTTGTAATTTTTTTTTATTTAAGTGAGGAGTGAGAAAGTGAGGTTAGAGAAGATTGATGAGGCCTCTTGTGTAAGGCTCAAAGGCTGAGGGTCAGGCTGAAAGTCGAATTCGGGTTGGGATCTAGGGGCTGGGTTTTAATTGGGAGTTAGGGACTAGGGTCTCATGCTAGAGCCAGGGTCTAAATCTTGGTCAAGACCAGGGGTTAGGAACTTAGGAGCTATGAGCTGAGTGGCAAGGTCTGAGCTAGAAGCAGCAGGCGTGGAAGATATAGGGAGGGGGAGGTCTCGTGTTGGGCGCCCGGGGACGATGTCCATGGTAATAGTGAAATTTGGTCAGTTTTGGTTCGTTTCATAAAAAAAATAAAAATTATCTAACATTGTATAACCAGCTATAACCATGATGAAGGTTACTATTTACAGAGTTTTTCAAAAACCGAATTAAAAGATGATTAAGTTATAGAAAATAAGATAAAAGATGGCAAGATAAAATTTTTACGTGATTGGAGTGTTAATAAACTTTAGTCCGCGAGTCAATATTATTAGCTTTGAAGTTAGAGAGTATTTTTCTTACAAGCCTTGCCAAAAATTTCTAAGCCTTTGCTTGAAGGGAAAATACCATATCTATAGGCTTATTGACTAATGGGTCGAGCTGACCCAAACCCATTAGAGTTTGTAAACTGAAAAAGCCCATTGATGGGGTAAAATACATTAAGATATTTACTTTGGGCCAATTTGGTAAGGCCCATAGTTGGGGACAATCGGCGTTCGTATGCGGAGGTACACGACTGACAGTGACAGGTGGGGCATGAGCCGTGAGTATGTTGAGGGAATGTCATAGAAGTGGGGGTCGGCCGAAAAAGATGATCTTCTTTTTATTGTGTGCCTTTTCAAGGTCTGACATATGGGACAAGCCGCCTGATTCTTTAAAATTCTTGTCGGGAGTGTGCCACATAGGATGGTTCTCGGGCACTTATTGTTTTCGGACGCCTTCTCGACTACTCCTTCTTGGGTGACCCCCAAAGGCATTCGTCTTTGTCTCCTTGGATATTTGTTGATAGAACAAATGTCCACCTTCTTGATCTATACGTTCGACTTATTCATGGTAGAATTATAGTTGAATCCGGACTCTTCCTTTAGCTTATTCATGGTAAAACTGTAGTTGAATCTAGACTCTTCGTCTGACTTTGCTCATGGGCTGGGTAGTCATTCCATCTAGGCTTAGTGAATGGGCCCATTAAGCTAATTAGACAGACTACAGTGTACACGTGTCATTTTCCTAGAGACGCAAATAACAATTACCCCAAAGCCTTCGTGGCTTGAGAGTCATGGAAGCTTGCAGCCTTCATCTAGATCTATTATAGTACACGGGGCCATGAACGATTCGAATCTTTTAATACTCTGAAGTGGGAGGTTGTGGAAGCTCGTGACCCTTTCATATTTCATGATTAAATTACACTTGTCAACTGCTCTTTGGTCTGTGTCTATCACACAGCTCGCAGAAGCGTGTGTTACTTTGGGTTACGGACTGACGGCTGGTTATTTCAGTGAGCTATCTGAGGCAAATATCATCATTAATGTGCATGTCCTTGATTCCATAAATGGAATTTAAAGAAAACATTTGACATTCCTAGACTGTTGGATCCAGGGGATTTGTGCTTTATCAGATTCAATCTGAGCCCTTGAATCTAAAGCACAGAGATTGACACTTTCCTTATAAATATGAAGAAAACTGACTATTTTCCATTTTAGTCAATTTGCCATTTTTCTTCTAATTTTTCAGTGAGAAAATACCCAAAAAAATTATAAACTCCTCCAGTGAAATGTTCGATCTCTGTGTCCAACTTCATCATCAGTTCATGATCGTCTTCTCCATCTCCGATCAAGGCTTTTCCTAGAAGCACCCTTGTTCGCTTTAGTAAAAACACCAGTCTCATTAGATTTTCAAGAAAACGTTGAGGAGTTCGTCAAAAGGTTACACAATTTTTAGGAGAAACACCTCGTGCGTACTTAGAATCCACCACAGTCGACTTCAAGTGCAATATGTACATGCTTGTTTCCTTGACTTTGATACTTCATTTCTTGGGTATTTATGCTCTGGGTAATGCATTTAATAGGGCAATGCCATGATTTTGGGGTTTTCAGAAGGTTATTTTCTAAAGTTTGCTAAGTAGCTCTGTCATGTATAGAGGTTTTAGGCTTTTCACTTGCCTGAGATCTTAGGATATTGTAAGGTAACTTTGAACATAGAGACCTTACCTAGTTTAGGGAAATGAGATTCCTGCTGTTGTTTTTTTTAACTATCAATCCCACAAATGCTAATAATATCCCTGAGGGTTTTATTGTGTCCCGCTTACATTGTTCGGGACCCTTATGGTTCCGGACTATAATACGCTCATATTTTCTTTTCTTATTCATGTGTTCCAAATGTATCATCTAGGAGTTATGTTTCCTGGGGGAGTAACTCCAGGACCTGGGGTTATAAAAATAAGAGTCATAATTTTATATTTATACGATAGCTATTAGGCTTAGGTTTAGAATTTAAAGGAATTTTTTTTTAAAAAAAAAGAAGATAAAATAGCTTTATTTAAAACCCTATGGTCGAATTCCTTAGTAGGCCTAATGGGTTTCAATTTGGCCATTTTATTAAAACTTATCTTTCTTTTCTCAAATATCATTTTTTTAATTATAACTTTATAAATTTTAATTTTATCTATTTAATAATTATAATTAATTATCAAGTAAAATTACTGTAAAATCCTATTCCATATGGATGCCACATATATGATTTTATAAACTAATTTAATACTAATATATTAATTAATTATTAAAAATTGTGATGATAATAAAAACTTGACTAAAATAAAGCACTAAAAACAGACAACATAATGGAAGTAAAAATGTGTTATGAGGATCACTGTTATAAAAGATTTATCGAGAAGACTATATACAATAACAATTCAAAATACAACAGATACAACCACTCCAAAATAACTCATAGCAACTCGCGCATAGGCTGATGAGGTCAATATGTACATTTATAAAGAAGACTGTCATCTTACGGCCGCTCTAACTTTTCCTTATCTTTACCTGCACGACAGAGCACCCGTGAGTCACACAGACTCAGCAAGAAAAATAATAAAGAAGAATACGTTAAATAACTAATTATATATTTTATTATCATAAAATAATTAAACCATAACATTCAACAACAGGTAATATAACCAGTCATATGCATAGAAATAAATATGCTCATATATTTGCATTGCCTAATGAGGAAAGCCCGTATCGTAATGCAACATCATATATCATATAACTGCACCACCTAATCAGGTGAGCTCGTGCCACAACCTGGCACCAATATATAACTTTACATAATCAAACGAGCCCATACCTACACAAGGTACTCATATGTCACTCACGCCCATACCTACTGTAACACCCTACTAGTTTAGGCGTGTTAACGTGATTTTTAACTTAATTGTGTAGCTCATTGCTAATCAATGAGTTTATTGGAAATCGTTAACAATTAAAACTTTACTTAATTATCTATAAATATCAAAACAAAATACTTATATTAAATTGGGATCCCGTTACAAAATATTTACAAAAGTTTTACAGTGCATAGTAAAAAAGTTTGTCGCCTAACAACTATACAAAATATGGCCAGCTATCCCGAAGACCGTACGCTCCAGGCCTAACTGTCCCGACATGTACAATCTTCATCTGCTCGCTCTCACGGCTGCTCAACTAGCCTTGCCCTTACCTACACATGCAAACAATATATGTGAGTCAACACACTCAATAAGAAAAGCATAAATAATAACATAGTAATAACCTGGATTATAATTAGGCGCCCATACACCCAACCATAACCCTATCCTCGTGTCCAACACGGTACTCAATCTAGAACATTTATACAACAATACTATCAACCATAATATCAGCCTATACTCAATACGCTAGTCATACTCTAGCCGTACTGATGTGATAAAGTCGATCAGTATCTGAGCCAAACATACATCTATCAGTATACAATATAATTTTATGTATACTAATACCTCTATCGATGTAATCTAACAAGCTTAATAAACGTGTACGCTAAACATGTAAACACATATGCATATTATTATACTAATCTTACCTTGTTTCCAAATTCAAGTGTGTCCGCGAACCTGAGTGGAACAACTGCTCGACGAATTATAGGCCCCTAAATCACATAATTTGTAAAACTGATAAAGTGACACGCTAAATCACTTTTCGGGGACTTAAACTTGAAACTAAAAGTTTCCCTATCGATGGATAACATGGCAATACCCTAAATATTGCAAAAATGGGAAAAACTAGAGTTCCCTAAAATGCCCCAACCGGTAGACCGGTTCCCCAACCGAAATTTCGATTTAGTGGGGTTCTCTGGGGACCAATCGGTCGATCGGTTCCTACAAGTCCCCCTGAACTGGTCAACTGGTTCAGTGCAGGAAACACCAAAAACTGCACTATAACCACAAATCGATTCCAAACCACACCAAACCTTCTAGACTTGCTTAATATACTACAATGAACATAAACCAAGCAACAAAACATCACAACATACTCAGAATCAAAAATCACCATTAAAGACTACAAACCAAATCAAACCACAAACTAATCTCAATTCAGCTTTACTAACATAATTTAAAGCTCGGAATATAAACTAACCTCATAATCTATTTCCCAAATACAATTGTTGAGTATAAGAAAGGATGGAGATGTGGCATGTAGTCGCGAGCTTGTAGTAGTTCAAAATCCCACAGGTTGCTCAACGATCTGGTCACATCCTGCTCCAACAGAGAACTCACCGTTTGGGTGGATTTTAAGCATTGGGAGAGGCGACAGTAAGGTCAAGAAAAGGAGATGAGGTTTTTGGCTTAGATAAGTGTGTGAAGGCGAAGGTTTTTTCTAGGCCAAAGGTTTCATCTAAAGAAATTCCTTGGGTTAAGGATCGTTGCTTAAGGTGAGAAAGAAAAAGTGAGCATTCACCAAGTCTCCCATTTATATGAGTAGCAACGTTTCAGAGCATTTTGCAATGGATGGTCCTGATTTTATCGATAAAATAAATTGCTCCATCTGAAAGCTGGGGACTCGAAGGGTTTTGCATTTAATTTGATTGAGGAGAGAGAATGGAGCATTCATTACTCATCATTTCATGGCAGCCTCCCCAACATGCCATCAATTTGTTGTCTTTTTAAGTCCAGCTGTCATTCACTTCCCACAAGAAATGCGCTTGAGCATAATGTGTAAGCTCCACAACTCCACCAAATGGACAACATGTTTCAGCAGCATGATAGAAATATCACAGAACATATCAACCCTCCAGTTACCCAAAGTAATACAGAAAACACCTTTCGCATCTCAACACATGACTGCCATGTTAGGGTAGCGAATCAAGCATCCAGAAGGAAGTTGTAAGCTCCCAACACGCATGAGTCCCGAGAGCTTGAGGGTAAATGTTATCTGTATTCTTAGATGCCTGGTACGTTGCAATCACAGAAAGGTGCCACCTCAGACTATGCACAATTAGCATGTACCTTCCGCCTTTAGCATCACAGAAGGAGTTATATTCCAAGAGTTAACTGAAGGTTTTCCATATCAGCAAGGACAGAAAGGACTCTGAGAATCCTACTATTCATCCGCTATTAAGAAGGTCAGAGTCCCTGGAAGATACGAGTATTCTAGGAGGGTAGCGAGTTAGTTTGATCCAGGAAGGTTGTGACCTGATGGTCTTGAAACCTATTTGGCCGTGTCTCATCTAGAGCTCAAGGCAAGGGTTGCATATGTTCTGACACTAAATCAGATCTTGTCCCCTGCGTTAGACCATGGTAGTGCTTGTACGTGTCTCTAAAGCTTCCTTTTTGACCAAAGACTTGTCTAGGCAACAACTTTAAAAGGTGAAACCTTTGAGCAACACGTGTCTATATTCCGACAAAATGCCTTACAGTAATCGTACACCACACGATGGGAAATTTTCCTACCGACTAACGGTTAGATCATCATCTTGTAGTATCAGTCCTTGTGGTGTGTTGAGTAAGAAACTCTAGGTGGGTAAATGGTATGTCCTTACCCACATGTGTGCCTATTAATACCTTTATTTTTCATGCAAAAGGTGTGAACAATTTCATACTTACCAAAATTCTGCTAAAATTCCTATTAGCTTTCTTCTTCAAGGGAAACAACAGGAATACATTGCTTGGATTTATATTGTAAACACTTATAATATTCAAACACACGACGATAAGGTTAATACAATGAACTCGTGGACTAGAAATTATTAATACCTAAACCACGTAAAAATTATTTGTCTATTATTTATTGTTTTACATCTTTCTTAAGCTCTAATTAATTAGTTTTTAAAAATCTCGATAAATAATGTATAACTTATTTAATTTATATTATGTTTATTAAGTTATTAATTTATTTAAGTTTTGTTAATTATGTTATATTATTATTATTAAATTATTAATTTGTGGGGATGTGAATCATGAGACGTGTTTATAATTTATTTTATGTATTTATGTGTGACAGTGATAGTCCGATACTTAACTATTTATTTCTCGACGTTCGCTTTCTCTAAGTTTCCTTTGCTGCTCGACTTTGTATTTTAAGGTTGTATTAAAAAATTAAAATTGTTCATATTAGAGGAGTTTGAATATCTTAAATATTCTTTCATAGAGAAGTATATTCTGTGATTAATTATACTGCAGTGAATGTGGAATATACATATTGAAAGAACTTGAATATCTTAAATATTAATCCATAGACAAGTAGATTCTGTGATTAACTGTGTTAATGAATTGGATAATTGGATTACTATTTTTTATATTTTAAATATATATCGTATTGTTATTTGTTTGATTTTAACAGGTTAAAAAAAATGGTCAATATAGAAGAAGGTAATGAATCTGGATCATCACCATCTGCTAAGAACGAGAATCAAACAAGAGAAAGGAAAAAACGAAGAAATCAAGAGCAAATAGACAAAGACCTCCTTTGCCTCCTAAAGGAAGAAAATAATTACTTTATTTTATTATTTTTTCTAATGTTATTCATATTTCATTATACAATTATTCCTTTAACTAGTTGTTGTATTAGTTTTGTTATGTAATTTTTATCAATTTTTTATGTTATGTATATTATATTTTTACACTACTTAGCTGATTATTGCATTCAGTTTTCTTTATATATTTTTCTTTTCAAATTATTTTTTTCTTTAATTTAGTATTTCAATTTTAAAAAAAATAATGATTTTAAATTTTTTTATAATATTTCCTCTTATTTATAATTAATTTTTCTATATTTTTAAGTTTTTTTTCTTTTATTTTTCTCTCGAGTTTGAGTTTTCACAAATCTCTATCTATCTAACCAATTAATTATGCTTACCAATGAATAATATGGCTTTTTAAAATACTTAGCCCTCCTTCCGTCCATATTTTTGTAAATATTTCAAGAAGACTGACTATTGGTTGCAACTTAAATTTATTGTGTAGTTGTTGTTGGAAATACTAAAATATCACCTAACATAGATATTTTATTAAAAGAAAAACTATTATTCAAAAAAAAATTAAAAGAAAAAATACCATTTACTCTTTTTTAATGTTTAGGGATATCTGCAGTTATAATTTATTGACAATAATACTTAAGTTCTAATTCATTTATTATGATATCAATTCTTTATGTTAATGTAACATGTAAGTATTAATTCTTTTGTTTTGATTGTTTTGGTTGATGTAACTTATAAATCTTACCAATGTTGATCTTAGTCGATCAAAGTGGAATCTTAGTGTAATTTGTGGCGAAACATCTTTATGTTTCAACAAGAAAATAACGCGCGCTTTGTGTGTAGTTATATTTTATTTAATGATATATATCAAATTTTAAATTTTGATATATATTTTTTTTAATAATATGAGTAACTGTTTTACTAATTTTTTTTGTATTCAGAAATATAAAAATAAATAAAAAAATCATCATACAATTTTTTATTTAATAAATAAAGAAAATAAAAATATATCTTCAAATATTATATTAAAAAAAATTGAAGAATCCTTATACAAAATTGGGACTACATTAATTAAAGATCGTTGTCATCACTGTATCTTACTTATAGTTATCATTATATTATTCAAAGTCATTATTATCATCATCATATCTCATTCTACCATTTATAATTAAATAGGTTACATAGGTCGTATTTGAATTTTATTTTTTGACACTATTAAACGGGTTGTGTTCAGCATATACTTTTAATACATGTGTTGACACGAACATGATCCATGAATACAAATTGTCACATTTTTTTAATAAGATCCGACTATCTTCTAATTATTCACATCATTATTTAAGTCGGCAAAAAAGAAAATAGTTTATGACAAAAAGATAAATATTTTTTTGAAAAATTGAGTTTAAGAGAATAAAAAAAATTACAAATAAATATGAAATAGTATGAACTTATTAGGGGTAGACTTTTTTTTATTTATTTTTATATTAATTTTAGGGATTGACTTAATTAGAGAGATTTTTAAAATTTAAATTATAATATATTTACTACTTAATTAGTTAGATGTATTTTTCTAATGCTTCCAAATACAGTTTTTTTACTATACACATATACATTATTTTTTAATAATAATAATAATAATAATAATAATAATTTTTTAATTGCTACTTATCGGTTCTTTTATTAGTTTAGAAAATTTATTTATAATTTTTATTAGATACGTTTTTTATTGTTAATAATAATAATAATAATAATATTTTTTTAGTTAATTAATCAATTAATATTTATAAAAAGAATTAAAAAATAGATAAAATTATTTTAAGTGATTTTAGAGTGATATTTTATTAATTAAAATGAGAGAATTGAGGAGAAAATAAATAGAGTACTTATTTTGAGTAATTTTAGAGTATCATGTGAGCATCTCATACCTATCCTTTATACTAGGTTGAAGTTACGTGCTATGCACGTATACTTAGTTATATTTTAGTTATTTTTTTCAAATCATATATTATAATTTTTAATTATTATAATATACAATAATATTGATAATTTAATTAAATAAATAATTTTATTTTAAAAAACAAATAAATATTTAATATAAAGTAAATAAAAAGAACATAATGATGTATTAAAATAAAAACAATGTGTAGAGTTTTAGAAATAAGCTCTTAATTCTTGTATATAATTTCAAATAATTATAAGATGTGTTTCTAATTTTTGTCAATTTAGTGACTTAAATATTAGGCTTAGTAGCCTTGTTGGATAAATCAACAACCACCGAGTGTTGTGATATTTTGTTATTATAATGAAATAATTATCAATAAATAATAGTAAATAGCCTATCCAGTGAGTGTTTATACGAAGATATTTTTTTTGAGTAAATACTATTTTAGATCTTGTGACTTGCAAAAGTTACCGACTGAACTATCTATTTTGTCAAATAATAAATTGGCTTCTGTATTCACCAAACTATCTCATAATTTATTGATACTTGATTAGAGAAAAAATTCATTCATTAATTTGTTGCCTAAAATCTAATGTTACAAAAAGAAAAGAAAAAATTTAATAACTTTAGTACAAGGTCATGAACAAATATTTACTACCCACCTGATGCTTCTTATAATCCATTGAGCTGCCAAGTAATACCTGCAAGAAAAATAACAATTATTAAGCAGAAGGCATTTAATTACAGCTTAATTTTTAAAGATTAAAGCTAATACAAATAACCTTGCTTACTCCATAAGTTTAATAACATATGAATTTACTGCCAAATGATAATGAGGAATAGTTTGCTTTGCAATTAATTTATGTGAAGTTGTGACTTATTAAAAGTATATGAGAGTATAACTTCAAAAATGTAAACAATAGAATGTGGTCCATAAATGGTAGACAATATAACAGAATCCAATCATCCTAGAATAAAAAATAGTAAGATTACTTGCAGCATAGTTATAAGTTTAGAAACTACCTTTCCTATTTGAGAGTGAGGGCATTGTAATTGTAATATACATCTGCAGGAGTTGCATGCCAGTCTTGGCAGGTGCCTCTTTGCTGCAAGGTGCTACATTATTGGAGAAAATTAGTATATTAAAATCTGGCATTGATCTAAATTTACTATTCATCATTTTAGAAAATTGAAGAGAGAAACAATACACATGTTATACAATTAAGAGAAAAACATATAAGTATTAATCAAATTAAGTTCAATAAAATTTATACTGATTTTCTTAAACTAACATTTAGAATTGAAAAGCAAATTGTATCATTGAATTTTCCATCAAGGTACTAAATTTTAAACCATAAATATCACCATTATGTCAAATTAAACATGAAATTTAAAATACATATACACATGTAGAGAAAGATAGTTACTTGGTGGCAGAGGCAGACTCTTCTTCAAGTTGATTTCTCATGTGTGCTTAACATTTTACTTGAAGATTGAGGTGGACTGCTTTACATCAAACTTGAGAAGAAGAAAGATAATGCTAAGACCAATCAGATGAGAATAAAATTATTATAAGCCACTGAATCCAAGTCATTTTTTTTTTTCAATTTCAACAATATAAACAACGCTAATCTTAGTTTCAAGAGTTACTTGAGCAAATTTATATAGTTAAAAATACTATTGAAGGTATATACACATCAGCAAGTTTAATACTCAACAACATTAAAATGAAATTAAAATGAAATGAAAGCATGATCTTTCATAATTAGATATGATACAACAACATTCCATAATCATAACCTAAATATAACAATTAAAATTATTCATTCATTCATTCATAATTCTTAAAATATAATAACAATATACAAACCATACCAAGGTAGAAGAGGCTGGTAGTTACTTCATCTTCACCTTGTAATTAAGAAAGCCCGCCTTGAGTACATGCTATAATCTTCACTCTCTGACTTTTGGTGTGGTATTCTACAATATCAGAAACTTAAAATATCAATAATACCATTACAATTCACAACTATAATACATCAATTATTTGAACTTCTAGGCTAATCTTCATCTCATACATTTTCTACCTATAATTAATGAATATTAGTTCAACAATTCACTTCAGTTTTCTACCACTATTTGAGAATTTAGAGCAAATTTTAGACAAGTGAAACTTTATTAGTCGAATCATATTATGTTGTAGCTTTTCCAATATATAAAATTAGATTATTAGCACAAGAGAAAAAATCAGCACAAAAGCAACTCAATGAGAAAAAATTTAAATTATTAGTTGCCAACCAATAAGTCATATAAAATCCAAAAAAAAAAACATTACCTTGGTTGTAACAAAGATGAAGAATCCTTCTTGAAGATGAAGTGAAGGCCTTTCTTGACAAATATCAAAAAATTAATAAAAGATCTTATTAGAATTCATAAAACAGTAAGGTAGCTAGCTCAAAAAAAGGAAATCTAGGAATTTACCAAACATAAATAAAAGCAACACAAATGCAGAAACTCAAGTCAATCAAATACTTAATGAGACAACAAATAATCTTGTGCAAACAAGAAGAAATTTATGGGCAATGTCAAATCCACCTAATAAAAAGGAAGCTCCCCCAACTCGTCACCGCCTACATTGTTTGACGTGTTTGCATTGAAGATTGATGAATTGGAGGTTGCAGACTCATCAATTGGGTCCCAGAGCCTTGCGGAATCTTATCAAGGACCACGACGAGTAGTCATCGTTGCGAGGCAAATTGGGTAGTGCTTTTCTAGATTAAGATCCACATTCAGATTAAACTAATGAAAATTGAGCTCTGCTGTAAAACCATGGCTATGGGTTCTCCCTCTATATGGACACTCGACGAATTGGGATGGGTAGGATTCATGCCTTTGCTCCAGAGAGAGAAGAAGAAATATGGCTGCATAATTGATTCATGATTTTTCTAAATTTGTTTTCTTGCTTCAGGTAAATTCGATCCGATTTCCCCTCATTTGAGGTTTGACTGAGAAAAACGTTAAAGCTAGGTTAACGCTCTTAACTTCAATCGTTATAGTAGAGTTTTTTTTATAACAAAAAAAGATATTGTTAAAAAAAATCGTTATAGTAGAGTTTTTTATATATAAAGATTTTTCTTTTTTAAAAAATAAATAAAAAAAATTATTAATATTCTCCCAAGATAGGTTTGTTAGAGAGATATGTGGCTAAGATGATTTTTTTAATTTAAAAAGAGATTATTAATATTTAAAAGATTGTTTAATTTTTTGGGTTTAATTACTGGGTTTATTTATTAACGGGAGATCAAACCTAATCGTTAAATTTAACAGAATATTCTTTTATTTTTAAATATATTCTGTTAAACCAAGAAATGACGTTAGATAGACACTTTTAATAAATAAAGATATATCTATTCTATATAAAGTGTGCCTATATAACAGAATTCTTGATTTATGAGAAATTTTTATATTAAAAATAAAATAGTTTATTATTAATAAAATGATTTATGAGAAATTCATGAGTCACTTTTTATTTTATATATAATAAAATAAAAATAAAATAAATCACATTAAATCCAAAAAAAAAAAAATAGGCTTCTAGATTTTTTTAATTACCGTATTTCTAACCCATAAAATAAATCTCATTAAATCTAAAAAAAAAATAACGTTCTAGGTTTTCTTTAATTACCGTATGTCAAACCATATTTGATTATTTATGCCTCTTTTATAAATCCTATTTGATTAAAGTTAAGATTATAAGATTAATTCAAATTATTGTTCATATATTGATGAATAAGATTAATCAATCTATGAACAATAATTTGAATTAATCTTATAATCTTAACTTTTTAATTCAATTAATAATTATTTGTAACGTAGTTATTAAGTCTTTTCTCTTTAATTTTCCTTTTGTTGATGATGCTAATTTATTCATATTTTGATTTCTATAATTTTTGTGTTCAGACCATTAAGGTAGTGTTTTACTTGGGGATCTAACGAGTTTCGCCCCTTCGCTAATGGCCTCTATTCAAATTCTAATATTGTATAAATCTTCAATTTGTTCTACTTCTAATATTAATTGAAATTTTGCTACTTTCTTTTTTTAATTTACAACTTTATTGTTTATATCTTATTAGAGATATTTATGGAAATTTAAGTTTCTTTGAAATATACAATTAATGAACATTACTTTTTGATCATAGTGTATTTTTCATGGCTGAAAACCTCAATAATCTCTATCATTTGATATCAAATAAAATAAAATTATCATGATGTATACATTATGGTTATTTAATGAGTAATTAGTGTGTTGAAATTGTGAAGCTGATATTTAGAATTGTTTATAATTGACATGTTTCTTTGTCAAAATTAATATTAAGTATATTTATATGTTTATAGGTTTATCTATTTTCTCTTAGATCAATCATGCTCATATAGCAAAAAAATCATACTCATATAGACATGTTATTTTCATTTTGTAATTTAGATCTTCTTAGTCATTATTAGTTCATTTACACATTTTCCGATTATGGTAACTGAAGTTTTGTTTCTTTTAGGCACTCTATTACAAAGATCTGTATTACATGCATAATTTACTTTTGAGAGGTGGATTTCTTTATTGGGAAACATATAGCGTAACAAATTATTGTTTATATATTGAATAATTATTTTTTATTAATGGGATTCATATATATAACTGTGTATATTGAATTCTTTATTCAAATAATTATTTTTGAATTTTACGTGATTATTTATTGTTCATATATCTAAACCCTATTTGATTAAAGTTAAGATTATAAGATTAATTAATTTATGATTTCTTTCTATACACATAATAATGATCTCACCTAATAAGTAATAATATTTTTTCTTTAATTTTTAATTGTATCACTTTCAAATAACATAAAAAAAAACTAGCATAAAATTTAATATACGTGTCTCGCACGTAGCTTTTGCTAGTATATATATATATATATATATTGATTTATATACACTTAATCCTTTTATTTTTTTTAGTGGCAAAACCTCTTTAAGTTTATTTTTCTTTATAAATTTGACACACCAGTTAAATAATACTGTTAAATATCAACTGGATGACTACTGTATACACTTGTGTATATGTAAGAGTACAACTTCGAAGTCGATACAAGAATAATGTAGTTACTATGTAGCGGTTATATTTAACTGAAACTTTAAATTTACAAAAAAAAATAAATAAGTTAAGAGTATAAAAATTAAAATATAAAGAAATTTCATTGTAAATTCCTCTATTTATTATGATCATTATTTAAAACAAAAATTCCATTCATTAAGAGTGATAATTTGTTAATAGTAATAGTATTAGTATGTATAATTAGAAGAAAGAAAAGGGTTTAAAATTGGAATAAAAACAAACACTATCATACTAAAATAATTGTAATAATTGTGAAAGTGAGAAAACTAATGGAGTGGGGGAAAGGAACAAGGTTCTCCACTAACTGAATAGAAAGCATATTTTAACATAAATTCCTATTTATAGCAAAATGAAACCATCAAGTAGCCCAGCCCACTCAGACACCCACCAAACACTTCATTTCTTATTATTATTTTTTTTTTAAACAAAATAAAATAAAAAATGAAACCTTTTCTCTTCTTCTACGTCTCAATAATTTCTTCTTTTACGTGGCAACGAAAAATCCTTTTTCCACAGTTCCTGGATGTATGTCTATCACTTTCTGTACTATACCACAACCATCACAAATATTTATGTATAACTACTAATCACATCTAATTTAGGTATACTTATTGAAAAATGTTTGATTTTAGCTCAATCACTTTTAATTCCTGTCACAATTAATTTTACATTATAAGACACACAAAAATTTATGAGAGTGATAGGGAAACTCTCTTTTGCACTCTCTTTTATACTTTTTTTTTGAGATAAAATATTAATTTTATTAAATAAATTAACATTCTGGATACAAAAGATGTAAGAGTTTATTAGAAATAGAAATATTAGAAATGCTATGATCAAATGATACCGAGAATGTCTAGCAACATAATGTGCTACTCGGTTTGTTGATCGTCTAATGAAAAATAAATTAACATTTGGGAGGGTAGATAACAAAAGTTGGCAGTCTTTGATTAAAATGCCGAAAGTTTACACTCTCTTCTTAATAGAGTAACATGTGTAAACTTCTAAATTATGTTTAAAAATAGTTACAATTATGCTGTAAAGCCCGCTTAGTTAATTTGGAAATTAGCAGTTATTTATGTTAATCAGGAAATTATTTATAGCTATTTAAATAATTTATCATGGATATTTATGGAATTCAGATATGCATAATTATGTCTTCAGCAGTTTTTATATTTCGCATTTCCGGTGTCCGGTATTTT
This sequence comes from Cannabis sativa, assembly GCF_029168945.1. NCBI lineage: Eukaryota > Viridiplantae > Streptophyta > Magnoliopsida > Rosales > Cannabaceae > Cannabis > Cannabis sativa. The sequence goes on from NC_083601.1 coordinate 10,405,008, forward strand.
GGAACACGGCGTTTGGCTCAGTAGAAATCACAACTTAGTATGTCAGTATTTTGGGGACGGGTTTTAGACATTGGGAATGTCGGGAATGGCCGGGAATTTAGAATGTCCCAAAAATACCCCTTTAGTGGTTATTATGTGGTTTTAGTATGGAGGGGCAAAATGGTCTTTTTGCCCCAATGATATTTTTTGTCTTATGTGATTTTTAAATGGAAATTAAATATTATTTGGTTATTTTGAATTGGCTGAAATAAGTTTAGTTATATGGCATTTCTCTTTTATTTTTCTCACTTTTCAAACACTTAGAAAAAAAAAATAGAAATTTCAAAAAAAGAACTCTCTCAAGCCCCTCTCTTTTCGGCCATCTTTGAGCAGCTAGGAGGAAGGATTTTTCTTGGTGATTCAAGTCCTTCTTGTGTAGATTTTGTGATCCTTAGTTGCTTGTAAGTGGTTCTCAACCTCTCTTTGTGTTTTTGATGTTTTTAATGTGAAAATAGTAGGTTGCATGTTAGATTTTGTGGCTGTTCTTGTTGCTGTGTTTGATTATTGTGTTCTGAGGTTCAAAGCATGTTTATTTGATATAAATTGAGATGTTTGAGGCATGATTAGTTAGGTTGTTCAAGCTCTTAGTTTTTTTGTGAAAAAGTATGATTTTTGAAGGAAAATGTTGTGATTATGTCTTTGTGATGTTCTTTGGATGTTATTGTTAGTTTGCAGAGGTTATTTTATGCTTAGTGATGTAGAATTAAGCTACTGGATTGCTTGTTTAAGTGGTTTTGCTCAAGCTTGAGTTTGGAACTCAAAGCTTGAGCTCCAATGGTGAATTTTGCATGTGGGATTTCTGGGTAGATTTGATGCTCTAGAATTGTTATTTGGGACCTATAGAGAGGTCCTGGAAAGTTTGGGATCAATTGGGTGCGAATTGGTCAAGATATGGGAATTTTTGGTTGCTGCCTGCGAGGAACCGAAATTCCGGTTGAGCATCCGGAATTCCGGATGGGGGTTCGTATTTTCCCGAACCGGAATTCGGTTGGGCAACCGGACTTCCGGATGGGGGATTTTTCGGAACCACTAGTTTTCCTCGTTTTTGGGTTTTTAGGGGTATTGCCATGCTTTTTATCGATAGGGAAACTTTTAGTTTCAAGTTTTAGTCCCCGGGAAGTGATTTAGCATGTCGCTTATAGCGTTGTGATTTTTATGGTTTAGGAGCCAGTAATCCGCCGTTCAGCTTCAGTTCCAGTCAGGTTGACCGGCACACCTGAAATCGGAATCCAGGTAAGATTAGTATAACAGTATGCATATGTAGTTTACATGTTTAGCGTGCATGTAGGAAGCCTGTTAGATTACATTAGATATGTATTTAGGCTTCGAACCACCCAACCCCGTCACGTCTAAGACATGTGGAGTATGACCAAAGAATGTGAGCATGACCTGCTCGACCGATCAGCCGACACCGGTTGGTGGTTCAGCTATCGACCTATCCCGCTGTGACAGCCGGAGTATGACCAAAGAATGAGTATGACCGGTTCGACCGATCAGGAGGATACTTGTCAATAGTACCGTCCCCTGAACGTTCAAAACTCAGTACCATGTTGGACATGGCGGTAGTGCTCAGTACCATGTTGGACATGGCAGTAGCGGGACTCAGTATCGTGTTGGACACGGCAGTCAGTTTTATGTATGATATTATTATGCTTTTCTTACTGAGTCTGTCGACTCACAGTTTATGTGCATGTGTAGGTAAAGGCAAGGCAGTTGCTGATGGACCGTGAGCGAGCTTATGGGATTGTACATGTCGGGGCGGTTAGGCCTGGAGCGTACGATCCTCGGGACAGCACGGCTGAGATTTTTGTAACTGTCGTTAGACGACTTTATTTTGATGTAAAAGTTGAACAGTAAAAACGTTTGTAAATATTTTTATAAATCGGGATCCCGAGACTTTTTGCAAAATGGTTTATAAGTTTAATGAAAAAGCAAAATTTTAATTAATCACGTTTTTCCATAAACCTCGTTGATTAGCAACGAGCTGCACAGTACGTTTAAAAATCACGTAATACGCCTAAATTAGTTAGGGTGTTACAACTTGGTATCGTAGCCGCTGTGTTGTCTTCCGAAGATCGTCACGACATGTACAATCATCATCAGCAGTTAGCTCGGTTCACGGTTCAGTAAGCCTTTATTGCTTTAGTAGTTTATTTTATTCAGTTATGAAAAAGAAAAGCCTGTTAGGAAGCATGTTAGTAGCCTGATAGTAGAATAGGCGCATGTTTCATTTCTAATTTCCAAATTAAGCGGCATTAGTAAGCTCGCCTTGAATACGACCTGATATGCCAACTCTTGGTTTCGCAGGCGGTTCTAACTAGATGGACGCCAGGCGGACTACCAGGAGTCGAGGCAACTCAGTGGGGTCGAATCAGGGAGAGGGAGCTCGGTTTCCCCCACCTGCTAGGGGCCGAGGTAGAGGTCCCCGAGGCAGGGCTCGTGGTCGGGGTGATGAGAACCCGCCACAGGCTGCCCAGGCTCCCCCAGCCGATCAGGGAGCCCCGAACTGGGAGTTGCGGTTTGCGGAAATGCAAGCCAGGATCGAAGAGCAAGACCTCGAGATTCAGAGGTTGAGACAGCAGGGTGCTCCTGCAGTTCCAGTGCCGGTAGTTCCAGTGGCACCTGCCCCTGCTGCCTAGGCCGAGATGGTAGTGGCGGCCCATAGATTGGAGCCTTTGTATGAGAGGTTCCGGAAACAAGCACCTCCGGTATTCCTGGGAGGTCCAGATGTGTCGAAAGCCGAGCAGTGGCTTACGGTGATCACCAGAATCTTGAACTTTATGGGTGTCACCGGCAACGACAGAGTGGTGTGCGCCACATTTCAGTTCCAGGAGGATGCCCTGGTATGGTGGGACATGGTGTCGCAGATCCACGATGTCACCACCATGACTTGGGAGAGGTTCCAGGAACTCTTCAACGCGAAGTACTACAACGAGGCGGTTAGAAGCGCCAAGAGAAAGGAATTCGTTCACCTGACCCAGCGGGAGAACATGAGTGTCACTGAGTATACTACTCAGTTTGACCGGTTGGCGAGGTTAGCCTCGGGAATCGTGCCGACCGACTTCAGCAGAAAGGAGAAGTATCTGGACGGGTTGCATCCCAAGATCAGGCATGACCTGATGATTACCACAGACGACAGCACCACCTACGCTCAGATGGTGGAGAAGGCACTGCGAGCTGAGGGCGCAGTGGGGTGCATGTCAGAGTCAGCTAGTACTCCGGTTGGTGGCGGAGCTCCTACCCCTCACCGCATCGGGCTTCGGCAGGGGAGTAGTGGTTCGGCCATTGATCGGAGGAAGAGGGCACCCACTGCCCGGCGGCTCGAGTCGAACAAGAGGTTCGGGGGAACCGAACGGAGGAGTCGTCCTGGTGGTAATGAGACTCGCTTCTCCTACCCCGAGTGCCCTAGCTGCAAGAGGCACCATCGGGGAGAGTGCAAGGGCGGATGCTTTCATTGTGGCATGCCCGGGCACTTCAAGAGGGAATGTCCCCAGCTCCGGCCAGAGGCACCGAGAGCTCCAGCGATACCCACTCCAGCCAGGGTATTCGCGATCACGCAGGCTGATGCAGATGCCAGCCCATCAGTTGTTACAGGTCAGATTCTTATTAACGACTCGCTTTATTCAGTGCTGTTTGATTCTGGGGCTACACGTTCTTATGTGGCGGCCAGAGTCTTTAGTAAGATGGGTAGACCCTTTGATAGATATGAATCAGGGTTTGGAACCCTGTTACCTGGCGGAGAATTGGTTATCTCCAATAGGTGGATTAGGTCTATGCCGATCAGGATAGATGGTAGAGAGTTGAGCGCTGATCTGATAGAGATGAGCTTAGTCGAATTTGATATTATTTTAGGAATGGATTTCCTATCTAAATATTCGGCGAGCATTGATTGCAAGAGGAAGATGGTGGTCTTCCAACCGGAAAGTGAAGAACCGTTCGTATTTGTGGGTTCGGTTCAGGGATCTCGGATCCCGGTGATCTCGGCTATGTCAGCGAGAGAATTATTGCACGGTGGGTGCTTAGGGTTTCTGGCCGTGGTGGTGGACACCACTCGGCCAGACACCATTCGGCCAGAGGACATCAGCGTGGTTCGGGAATTTTTGGACGTTTTACCCGAAGAACTTCCAGGGTTACCACCTCAGCGGGAGATTGACTTTGTGATTGACTTGGCACCAGGGGTGGATCCGGTTTCTAAAGCCCCGTATAGGATGGCTCCAGCTGAACTTAAGGAGTTAAAGATTCAGCTCCAAGGGTTGCTTGACCTAGGGTTCATTCGGCCCAGTGTGTCACCTTGGGGAGCCCCGGTTTTGTTCGTGAAGAAGAAGGATGGATCTATGAGGATGTGCATCGACTACAGAGAGTTGAACAAGCTGACGGTGAAGAACAAATATCCATTACCTAGGATCGATGACTTGTTCGATCAGCTTCAGGGGAAGACGGTCTTTTCTAAGATTGATCTCCGTTCGGGTTATCATCAGTTGAGAATCCGAGAGGAGGACATTCCAAAGACGGCTTTCCGCACTAGGTATGGACACTACGAGTTCCTGGTTATGTCATTCGGACTAACCAACGCTCCTGCAGCATTCATGGACCTGATGAATAGAGTATTCAAGGATTTCCTCGATATCTGTGTGATTGTGTTTATCGACGACATCCTCGTGTACTCTCAGTCAGAAGGGGAGCATGAGTTACATCTTCAGATGGTACTGCAACGACTTCGAGAACATAGACTCTACGCCAAGTTCAAGAAATGTGAGTTCTGGTTGTCTCAAGTGTCCTTCCTAGGGCACATAGTGAGTAAAGATGGGATCAAGGTGGATCCCGGGAAGATCGAATCCGTCAGGGACTGGCCGAGACCGAAGACAGTGACAGAGATCAGAAGCTTCTTGGGATCAGCTGGGTACTACCGTAGGTTCGTGGAGGGGTTCTCCAAAATTTCAATGCCCCTAACCGAGCTTACAAAGAAGAATCAGCGATTTATCTGGACAGATAAATGCGAAGCTAGTTTTCAGGAGCTGAAGCAGAGATTGATTACTGCACCGGTACTAGCTTTGCCTTCGGACGAGGAGAAGTTCGTGGTCTATTGTGACGCATCCAAACAGGGTTTGGGGTGCGTATTGATGCAAGCCGATCGGGTTATCGCTTATGCCTCCCGTCAGTTAAAGGATTATGAACAGCGATACCCGACTCATGATTTAGAATTGGCCGCAGTGGTTTTTGCACTGAAGATTTGGCGGCATTACTTGTATGGTGAGAAGTGCGAGATCTATACCGACCATAAAAGTCTCAAGTATTTCTTTACTCAGAAAGATTTGAACATGAGACAAAGGCGTTGGTTGGAATTAGTGAAGGACTATGATTGTGAGATTCTTTACCATCCCGGGAAAGCCAATGTAGTGGCCGATGCCCTGAGCAGAAAGGGTCCCGGGCAAGTAGCTAGCATGGTTCAGATCTCACCTCAGCTAGCGGAGGATATGGTTAGATCCAGCATTGAGTTTGTGGTAGGTCAGCTTCACAACTTAACGCTGCAATCTGATCTGTTGGAAAGAATAAAGGTTGCTCAGACGTCAGATCCGGAGTTAGTGAAGATCCGAGATGAGGTATTGGCTGGTCAGGCCAAAGACTTTTCAGTGTCAGACAGTGGAATGCTTTTGTATAAAGCCAGGGTTTGTGTCCCGAACAGTGTGGACTTGAGGAACGAGATCTTTGAGGAGGCTCATTCTACTCCATATTCTCTACATCCCGGTACCACCAAGATGTACCAAGACTTGGAACCGTACTTCTGGTGGAACGGTATGAAGAAGAATTTGGTAGAATTCGTTTCGAGATGCCTCACGTGTCAGCAGATCAAGGCTGAACATCAGAGACCAGCAGGGTTGTTGCAGCCTCTAACCCTACCAGAATGGAAATGGGAGGACATTACGATGGATTTTGTGGTCGGGTTACCTAGGATCACGGGTATGTATGACTCCATCTGGGTAGTGGTGGATCGATTTACGAAATCTGCTCATTTTCTGCCGGTTAGAACAACGTTTACAGTGGATCAGTTGGCAGAGTTATACGTCAGGGAAATAGTGAGACTTCACGGGGTACCGAAATCTATAGTTTCGGACAGGGATCCGAAATTCACCTCTAAATTTTGGCAAAGTTTGCAACGGGCAATGGGTACGAAGCTAAAATTCAGCACAGCATTCCATCCTCAGACAGATGGTCAGTCCGAAAGGACAATTCAGATATTAGAGGATATGCTGAGAGCCTGTGTTATGGACTTTGAGGGTTCATGGAGTAAATACCTACCGTTAGTGGAGTTCTCGTACAACAACAGTTACCAGAGTACGATAGGGATGGCACCCTACGAACTGTTGTACGGTAGGAAATGTAGATCCCCTATCCACTGGGATGAGACAGGGGAGAGGAGATACCTAGGTCCAGAGTCAGTTCAGCGGACCAATGAGGCAATAGAGAAGATTAAAGCTAGAATGCTTGCCTCCCGGGAGCGGACGGAAGAGTTACGCAGATCCGAAACGTAGAGATGTTGAGTTCCGAGTAGGGGACCATGTGTTTTTGCGAGTATCTCCGATGAAGGGGATTAAACGTTTCGGGAAAAGAGGCAAGTTATGCCCTAGATTTACAGGACCTTTCGAGATTCTCGAGAAGATAGGTCAAGTGGCATATCGGTTAGCGTTGCCTCCAGCTTTATCAGCAGTGCACAACGTATTTCATGTCTCAATGTTGAGAAAATACGTTTCAGACCCCTCTCATATACTCAGTTATGAGAGCCTTCAAATTTTCAGTCAGATATGTCTTATGAGGAACAGCCAGTGCAGATCCTGGATAGAAAGGATAAAGTCCTTCGGAATAAGACCATAGCATTGGTCAAGGTTCTCTGGAGAAACAGTAAGGTGGAAGAAGCCACCTGGGAGCTAGAATCCGATATGCGAGCTCAATATCCAGAGTTATTCAGGTTAGATTTCGGGGACGAAATCCTTTTAAGGGGGGGATAGTTGTAAAGCCCGCTTAGTTAATTTGGAAATTAGCAGTTATTTATGTTAATCAGGAAATTATTTATAGCTATTTAAATAATTTATCATGGATATTTATGGAATTCAGATATGCATAATTATGTCTTCAGCAGTTTTTATATTTCGCATTTCCGGTGTCCGGTATTTTGGAACACGGCGTTTGGCTCAGTAGAAATCACAACTTAGTATGTCAGTATTTTGGGGACGGGTTTTAGACATTGGGAATGTCGGGAATGGCCGGGAATTTAGAATGTCCCAAAAATACCCCTTTAGTGGTTATTATGTGGTTTTAGTATGGAGGGGCAAAATGGTCTTTTTGCCCCAATGATATTTTTTGTCTTATGTGATTTTTAAATGGAAATTAAATATTATTTGGTTATTTTGAATTGGCTGAAATAAGTTTAGTTATATGGCATTTCTCTTTTATTTTTCTCACTTTTCAAACACTTAGAAAAAAAAAATAGAAATTTCAAAAAAAGAACTCTCTCAAGCCCCTCTCTTTTCGGCCATCTTTGAGCAGCTAGGAGGAAGGATTTTTCTTGGTGATTCAAGTCCTTCTTGTGTAGATTTTGTGATCCTTAGTTGCTTGTAAGTGGTTCTCAACCTCTCTTTGTGTTTTTGATGTTTTTAATGTGAAAATAGTAGGTTGCATGTTAGATTTTGTGGCTGTTCTTGTTGCTGTGTTTGATTATTGTGTTCTGAGGTTCAAAGCATGTTTATTTGATATAAATTGAGATGTTTGAGGCATGATTAGTTAGGTTGTTCAAGCTCTTAGTTTTTATGTGAAAAAGTATGATTTTTGAAGGAAAATGTTGTGATTATGTGCTGTGATGTTGCTGGATGTTATTGTTAGTTTGCAGAGGTTATTTTATGCTTAGTGATGTAGAATTAAGCTACTGGATTGCTTGTTTAAGTGGTTTTGCTCAAGCTTGAGTTTGGAACTCAAAGCTTGAGCTCCAATGGTGAATTTTGCATGTGGGATTTCTGGGTAGATTTGATGCTCTAGAATTGTTATTTGGGACCTATAGAGGAGGTCTGGAAAGTTTGGGATCAATTGGGTTCGAATTGGTCAAGATATGGGAATTTTTGGTTGCTGCCTGCGAGGAACCGGAATTCCGGTTGAGCATCCGGAATTCCGGATGGGGGTTCAGATTTTCCCAGAACCGGAATTCCGGTTGGGCAACCGGACTTCCGGATGGGGGATTTTTCAGAACCCTAGTTTTCCTCGTTTTTGGGTTTTTAGGGGTATTGCCATGCTTTTTATCGATAGGGAAACTTTTAGTTTCAAGTTTTAGTCCCCGGGAAGTGATTTAGCATGTCGCTTATAGCGTTGTGATTTTTATGGTTTAGGAGCCAGTAATCCGCCGTTCAGCTTCAGTTCCAGTCAGGTTGACCGGCACACCTGAAATCGGAATCCAGGTAAGATTAGTATAACAGTATGCATATGTAGTTTACATGTTTAGCGTGCATGTAGGAAGCCTGTTAGATTACATTAGATATGTATTTAGGCTTCGAACCACCCAACCCTGTCACGTCGGTACAGGCTGGAGTATGACCAGCAGCCGGAGTATGACCGGTTCGACCGATCAGGCTGACACTGGTTGGTGGTTCAGTGCTATTGACCTATCCCGTCGGTACAGGCTGGAGTATGACCAGCAGCCGGAGTATGACCGGTTCGACCGATCAGGAGGATACTTGTCAATAGTACCGTCCCCTGAACGTTCAAAACTCAGTACCATGTTGGACATGGCAGTAGTGCTCAGTACCATGTTGGACATGGCGATGGCGGGACTCGGTATCGTGTTGGACACGGCGATCGATTTTATGTATGATATTATTATGCTTTTCTTACTGAGTCTGTCGACTCACAGTTTATGTGCATGTGTAGGTAAAGGCAAGGCAGTTGCTGATGGACCGTGAGCGAGCTTATGGGATTGTACATGTCGGGGCGGTTAGGCCTGGAGCGTACGATCCTCGGGACAGCACGGCTGAGATTTTTGTAACTGTCGTTAGACGACTTTATTTTGATGTAAAAGTTGAACAGTAAAAACGTTTGTAAATATTTTTATAAATCGGGATCCCGAGACTTTTTGCAAAATGGTTTATAAGTTTAAAGAAAAAGCAAAATTTTAATTAATCACGTTTTTCCATAAACCTCGTTGATTAGCAACGAGCTGCACAGTACGTTTAAAAATCACGTAATACGCCTAAATTAGTTAGGGTGTTACATATGCCCTCATTTAATTTTTATTAATGTTAATTAAAATAAATCATCTCATTTACTTGTTTTTTTTTATTTTTTAAAATTAATAATTAATTTATTTATTTTACTAATAATTAAATGTGTGATTCTATTTACTTGCTTATTTTTTTTTTCCAGACAATAAAAAAATTTAATTAAATTATATTTTTTTATTTATTAAAATTTCATTTTTTTTAATAGATAATATGTACCACAATAAATCATTCTTTTAATTTCTTTTATAATAAATATTGGCCTTTGTGGAAAAATATTTCTTTTCAGCAATTTTGCACCAAGTTTTATATATATATATACTAGCAAAAAACTACGTGCGAGGCACGTATACTAAATTTATGCTAGTTTTTTTCTATGTTATTTGAAAGTGATACAATTAAAAATTAAAGAAAAAGTATTATTAATTATTAGGTGAGATTATTATGTGTATCTAAATATTATATTTTATAATGTTGTCAATTAAAAGTGAATACCGAATGCAATATATTAGTGTTTAAGAAAGCTTGATGATTTAAATATGTTTTAAGTTAATCCAAAAATAAATTAAAAATTGATGTTCCAATACTTAAAGAAACATTACTTAAATGGGTGTAAGATAAAAAGAAAATTAAAAATCAATCTCTAAATTATTGATAATTGAAGATAGCATTTGTCTAAAAATTGTAGATAAAAAAACTAATGATAGTCATTGGTGGATTTCAATCTTCATTTGCTTCGATAGAGACAATAGTGTAATTTTTGTATTTTGCACTTTTCATTCTAGCCGGGTTCGCATATATTTGGATTGTCAATTTTTTCGTTGATAAATTGAATATGGTAGTGTCGACAAAAAGTGAAAACCATGTTTAACAAAAAGTGATAGTATTCTATAACAAAATACTATTAAATTATTTTAAAATACTATATTTTATTAAAATTAAAATTTCATATTTATCTTTACTCAAAAAAAAAAAAAATTGATAAAAAAAAAGAAAAAAAAATGAAAAGTTTCTATTATTATCTCCACTGTCTTTCTAGATGTGAATAATGGTCTCTTCTTTCTTCCATATTCTTCTTTATTTTTTGTATATTGTGTTTGCAACATATATGTAAATTATTACGTAACTTTAAAAAAACTTTACTCCTGGAAACTAATGCATATGCCGAGCACTTAGAATCATTTATTAGTTGTAAACTTTGTTGAGTTTTTTTCGCCATTGATGCTTGATTTTGTGAACTTTGATAAAAGTCACGCTTCTTTTTTATTCTTATTATTACTTATATAATTTGTTATTAAGTTGTGAAGAAGAAAAAAGAGAAGTGCGGATTGGAATATTATATGTGATCCCATGGGAATGTCCAAATTGTAATAGGAAAAGGAATACAATAAATAATTGAAGAAAACCTAATCGTAGATGTACAACAGTAAAAACTCAATCGTATTTTTTTTTTGGATTGAATGGGATTTATTTTGTTTATTTTATTACATATAAATGAAAAGTGACCCATGAATTTCTCATAAACCATTTTATTTTTAATAATAAACCATTTTATTTTTAATATAAATAAAAAGTAAATACCGAATGCAGTATATTAGTGTTTAAAAAAGCTTGATAATTTAAATATGTTCTTAAGTTAATCCAACAATAAACTAAAAATTGATGTTCAAATACTTAAGGAAACACAATGTGTGTAAGATAAAAAGAAAATTAAAAATTAATTTCTAAATTGTTAATAATTGAAGATAACATTTGCTTCGACAGAGACAATAGTATAATTTTTTATTTTGCACTTTTCATTCTAACCGAGTCTTCATATAACTGGATTGTCCATTTTTTTTTGTAAAAAAAAATTCCATATATAATTCGTTCTTTTTCTGATCTCTCTCAACAAACTAATTGTATATGCGGTTTAAGGTTCAATTTATTTTATATATATTTTTAATTTCTAGAGTTATAGTTGTGATTATATATAGAGTTGAAATATGTTAAATATTAGTTCAAATATTAATAGGATTTGTTTTATTATTATTTTATGATATATATAAATAATATTTTATTATTTTATTAAATAAAAATAATAAAGTCACCCATGAATTTCTCATAAACCAAGAATTTCAGTTATATAGACACACTTTATATAGAATAGATATATACTAGTATATTGTTACGTGTGATGCACGTATACTATGTTTTATATTAAGTATTATATTATGAGTTCGGAAGGAAATAAATGAATCAAAAATAAATAATATTTAATTTAGAGAGATTTAAATAATAAATTTAAATTAAACTTTTATGTCCAGTAAAAACATATTGGAAACAATAATAATAAGGTTATAATATATGTTGCATTTGTTCCAGTTCTTAAAATAATAGCAGCAAGAACATCTTTGACCTGGAAAAACAAATATTACAAAATTAATAATAATAATAAGGTTATAATATATGTTGCATTTGTTAACTGATGATTGCATTCTGTTTTAGGTGAAATTGAGAGAGAGAGGCTTTTGTTGTGTTTACTGTATGGGTGATGAATGGGTTAATCGTAGATATGTAGGTTAATCGTAAATATTATTTAATTTTTTGAGTTTAATTATTGGGTTTATTTTTTGAAATTTGAATTTAGCCGTGTAAAAAAATTTCAAAAATGGTTGTTAGAGAGATATGTGGGTAAGATATTTTTTTAATTTAAAAAAAGATTGTTTAATTTTTTGGGTTTAATTGTTGGGTTTATTTATTTGTTAACGTTTAACGTTAACAGTCTGTTAAGTTAATCGTGTAAGGCTAAATAAAAAAAGAATCGTTAAACCAAGAATTGCCGTTAGATAGACACTTTTAATATATAAAGATATATTTGCTTCGTATCATTCTTTTAAAAAAAAATCGTGTTTTTTTTTTGTTTTTTTATAATTTTTTTTACTTAAAAAAAATAAAATAAAAATAAATCGATCTAACACATACTAATAACTAGGCATAATCATATTTAGTTTATTTTTTTTTTCTTTTTGTTTCTTTATACAGTGTAACCTCTATTTAAGAATACTCTATTCAAGAATAACCTCTAATTTATTATAAAAAATTCAAGTCCCAATTTGGGCCTATTGTAAATAAGAATAGCCTCTAAATTGTAATTAGTTATACAATTTCTAAGTCTCGTATTAACAAAGTATACCTCTATATAAGAATAATTACATCTTAATAAAATATATTACATATATTTTATAAAATTATTTATGTAGAATTAGTAATTTTATTCCAAATTGTAATACATGTATAAATATTATATTTACTCAAAAATAATTCTATTATGATATAATATTAAGGATTGTTTAATGTCATTGTTGTTACATTGATATTTTTTTATAGGGTAATTTGCGGCAAAACCTCCTAAAGTGGACAGGTTTTTGCAACTAACCCCCTAATCTAAAATTTTGGTGGTAAAACTACCTAAACTACTAGTCCGTTAGCAGTTAGCCCTTTCCATCCATATTTGGCTGTTAAGTGCCAGGTTGGAATGTCCACGTGTACACAGTGTACACGTGGCACAATTTTATTAGTCCACGTAAATAAATATTAAAAAAAATAAAAAATTAATTATTTTAAAAATAAAAAATAAAAAAAAATTATTTTTCTTTAAAAATTAAAAAAAAAAAAACATTTTTAATTTTACATTTTTTTTTTCCTTTCTTTCTTTTTTTTTTCTTTTTCTTTCTTTTGCAAATACCCTCTTCTTCTTCCTCTCAGCTCTCTCTCTCTCTCTATCTGTCCACCACTTCCCTCCAAAGCCACTGTAAACATCACCACCAACACAACCGAAACCACCATCATCCGTAGCCACCGTAGCCACCGTAGCCTCCGTAAACCACCACCATCCATAACCATCGTAAACACCACCGCCCACCACTACCGAAACTACCACCACAACCTATTTTTCAAATCCATATCACACAAAAAAATTAAATACTAAAACCAAATTTAAACATATTCAAATCTAACAAACAAATAAAATATATACACAAAATTTCAGTCCCAAAACTCAAATCTGAAAACCCTAAATTTATTTTCCCCAACAACAATTATCTTTTCTCATATCTGAAAATAATAAACACGATAATACTCAAATAGGGATATATATACACAGATCTTGATGATTGCAAATTTTTTTTATAGAAATCCCTAGATCTAAAGAGAGAGAAAGAGAGAGAGAGGAGATCGAGCAAATAGAGAGAGATAGGGGATCGGGTTTTACCTGGCGTGGTGGTCCTCGACGACGGCGACGACACCTGGGTCCGTAGTCCTCGACGACGGTGACGACGGCGACATGGTCCTGAGGTTGGGTATTATCGGGAGAGAGAGAGAGAGGGGGGGGGGATTGAGAAAGAGAAGATGGCTGAGAGAGAGAGGGGGATTGAGAAAGAGAAGATGGCTGAGAGAGAGAGAGAGGAGTATCGACAGAGATGACTGAGAGAGAGAGAGGGGGGGATCAAGAGAGATTAGAGATGGCAGATGATGGTGGTCTTCCATGGCTGCCTACCTGCGAGAGAGAGAAAGATAAGAAGAAGAAGAGGGTATTTGCAAAAGAAAGAAAAAGAAAAAAAAAAAGAAAAAAATGTAAAATTAATTTTTTTTTTAATTTTTAAAGAAAATTTTTTTTTTTATTTTTTATTTTTAAAATAATTAATTTTTTTTATTTTTTATATATTTATTTACGTGGACTAATAAAATTGTGCCACGTGTACACTGTGTACACGTGGACATTCCAACCTGGCACTTAACAGCCAAATATGGATGGAAAGGGCTAACTGCTAACGGACTAGTGGTTTAGGTAGTTTTACCACCAAAATTTTAGATTAGGGGGTTAGTTGCAAAAACATGTTCACTTTAGGAGGTTTTGCCGCAAATTACCCTTTTTTATATTTCAAATTTTTTTTCAAGTGTAACTTTATTTAGTTATAACCTCTCAATTAGAATATAATTTGCTTAGTCCCAAGTGTATTCTTAGATAGAGATTCTACTGTATATATATATTATAACAAACCTGAAATAAAAAATAATTTAAAGAATATTACAATATGAAAGAAAAAAACTGATACAAAATTTGTTAAAAAAAAAAAGAGTTAGTGATTTTTATTTTTTATAGCATAAAATAGTACATATATATTATTAAAAAAATTTAAAAGAAAGATGCATAGTGTATATTATTTAGTAAAAAAAATAAGAAATTAATAAAATAGTCCAAAAAAATAAATAAGTAAATGAGATTACACATTTTAATTATTAATGAAAAGTAAAAAGAGTATATTTATAATTATAATTATACTTAAACATACTTTAAAAAGTTACATATGTCACTCATTTATAAAGAGAGTGTAAAAGATAGTGCAATAAATATAAAGTGTTATTTGTTATGTGCTTTGCCAACGATGGCACATCACCACAGTGGGTCTTACCTCTCGAACTACCGATCAAGCATTCTTGCACTACCTTCTTCCTCCTTGATCTCCTCATCCCACAAAACTACCCTCTACTATAATCTTGCTATTTGAGTATTCGTTCCCTCAAACGAAAACCCATTCCAAGCCTCAGATCCCGAGATCTTGGTGGCTCTGTATTCTTACCCACCGTCGATCAACCCAGCGTTGAGAGTTTCAACCGTCCCTGTCGCATCAAGAAGCTCAGATTCAATCGTCCCAGTCGCGTTAACATTAACTCCGAGCTTCATCCCTCCACAGATGCGATTTCCAGAACCTCTTCCCTTCTCAACATTTATGAAGCTCCTTCAGTTGTGAGTTTCAAAAAAGAGCAGATCCAGGAAGAAGAAGACCGGATCCAGGACGGAGAAGACCAGATCCAGGATGGAGAAGACCAGATCCATGATGGCGGTTGCTTGCCGTAAGTAGCGCCGGCATCGTTGTCATTAACGCTGGCAAAGCATCGGCTAAGGATGTATCCCAGATTGCATTTGCTTTGTTATTTAAATTTTGATATCAGAGGGATAGTGTTTGGTTAATTTTAATTTGATTTTTTGTTCCTTGTCGTTTATTGATATCTTTTCCTTATTATTTTGTTTATGTGGTTAATTATGCATTTTGATATTTGAAGCTGTTCATAATAAGAGGACCAAGAAATCTAGTTCTGGAGAATGAAGAAGGTTGTGACAATCCAGTTATGGGTAAAGAAGAATGATATGTCAGATCCTTTTTGTTTTAACGGAAAACCCGATTATGAGGTGAGTTTTGTTTTGAATTAAATCTTCCATTATTTAGATATTCATATGAGATAGGATTTTTAGAAATATTTTTTTGAATCCAAAACCTTAAACTTTGATAACTTTATGGACTGTAAGGCCCCATTTGTCCATAGGCGGTGGATATATATAACATAGAATAATTTTTCCTCTAGTTTTCTTATTGTTTGTGTCATAGATTGTATATATGTATGGTTTGTGACTCTAGATAATACCGGTCACTTAGTTTGAATCATTAAGAATTTTATTTGGTATTCATCAAGATTGTTTATTTGGAATTTATACTGATTTCTTTTTGAGTTAGGTTCCTGTTATTGAAACTTCAACTTAAAAGTTTTGCATAGTGTGATGAATTTTAAGTAAATTGTTACATTAGTTTTGAGCCCAGGAGTCTCGGCTAATGTGGTATAGGGTTGAAAACTGAAAAGGTGGTGAGTTGTTCTCATCTGGTTGTTTGTTATATATTTGTTTTGGGTAATCCAATATAGTGGGTTATAATGTAAGGTTGCTATAGTTTTGTTTATATTGATTTTGCTCTATTTGCGCCATTTTTTATGGCTTTGGCGCCTTACAAGGCTTTAGCACCTATTATATGGTTGGGCCCCTATTTATTTAGGGTAGTTTTGTTTAAATTTTCACATTTTCAGGTAATGGATGTATAAGAAAATTTTGGTACAATAATATTTTAAAGTTATAAGTTATGCTTTTTACAAATTCTATTAGTCGGAATATAAGGATTTGTTGGTTAAGGTATGTTTTTAAGAATATGTTAAACTGAAATAAGGTTAAAGAGTGTAATTTTAAATGATAATGTCTATTAGCTATGTACTGGTTTATATTTTTAGGAATATTTAGCATAGAAGGAAAATGTTTGGAATTTCTACACATATTTTTAATGGTTAACGTGATTGGTGGAACAGACGTCATTACTATTAGTCAGCCAAAATAACTTAGAATGAAAGAAGTATATAATTATTATTATTAGAAAATTTTATATAATTAAAATGAGGTTAATATTCTTAATATTCAAAAGAGTTCTTTAAGTTAAAAGATTAGTTGTCAAGTGTGAAGCAGAATAAAAATAATTGAGGATATGAAAATTTAGGAAATTTGATTTTATAAAATTATTCATTTAATATAAAAATTAAGTTTTAAATGGTAAAGAATGATGCAAGTATGAAAGGATAATAGTAATTTGATCTTTATTGTAGGATAGGTATCATTAAGTATAATTTAATGATATTTTGGATTTTAGTTATACATTGATATAGATGGGTAATAAAGTTATGGAATGTTATTATTATAAAGATAATCATAATATATATAGTATTAAAGGAAGATAAAGGAGTATCATAACAATATAATTAAGTTTGATGGATTTAGAAGGAAAGTCCAAAGTGAAGAGACCTTTTTCTATATAATATTACATTGCGAGTGCTAGTAAGTTTATAAAGGAGTATCACCAAGATATCATAAAAGCTATATAGTCTATTGCGAGTGCTAGTAAGTCTATATGAGGAATGACTATCGTTAGTTGGAATGTTAGATGTTTGAATGGAAAGGATGCAATACGACATGTTAAGCTACTTATTCGAGAGTTCAAGCCAGATGTTCTTTTTTTGATGGAAACAAGATTAGTCAAAGGTAAGAGCCTAGAAATAAAAAGACAATTATCTTTTGCAAACGTCTATGAAGTGCCTAGAGTAGGTATGGGAGGGGGATTAATGCTATTGTGGAAGGAAAGAGTTGTGGTCTCGGGAATTACTTCTACCCCTAATTATATTAGTTGTTTTATGAAGTTAGAGAATATACCAATAAAATGGCATTTCTGTGGGTTTTATGGGGAGCCTAATATTTCTAAGAGACGACTAACATGGGATATGTTGGAACATTTACGGATAGTGTATGAAGGACCATGGTTAGTGATTAGAGATTTCAATGAGATTTTAAGTCAGGATGATAAAAATAAAAGCGGATATAGAAATGAAACACAAATTGAAGATTTTTGTAGTACTTTAGAATTGTGCGCACTACACCCATTGCATTATAAAGGAGAGAGATATACTTGGGCAAAAAGTGCAGACAATGAAAGTATCAAGGAGAGACTAGATTGGGCAATGGTGAATGAAGCATGGGAGGACTATTTCTCTTATACAAGCTTGACACATCTAGATTATTATCATTCTGATCACAGAGCACTGTTGGTAAAAATAAAGGATGATACGGATCTGCAGAAAGGTTCCAACAAGAGGAAAAGATTCAGATTTGAGAATATCTGGATTGGTGACGAAGAATGTAAGAGTCTAATTAAGAATTGTTGGAGGTATGAGGAAAATACACCACTGATTTCAACAATCAAGAATATTCAACAATGTGCTTCAAATCTGGATACTTGGCCTCAGAATAAGTATGGATCATTATTTCGAGAAATTAAAGATACGCAGAAAAAAGTAGTTCAAATGCACAATTTGCAAAGTAAAGGATGTTCTAGCGAAGGATCTAGGCAATTTGAGAATAAACTCAATGATCTGCTTTTAAAGGAGGAGGTCTTCTGGCATCAAAGGGCAAGGGTCCAATGGTTACAGGCTGGTGATCAGAACACCAAATTTTTCCACAAGAAGGCAAATGCACGAAGAAAGAATAATACAATTCGAGGTAATTATTATTGTACATTTAATATAATTGCAATTTGATGTGATTTACATGTGTTTTAAATAGGGCAACACATAGATTAAATTGTATAACTAGTGTTCTTTCAAAAGTGGCTCAGAATAGGTTGAGGAAAGGGGTTTCAAACTCAAACCATTAAGGTTAAGGTTATGTACTTATATTTATGCAAACATGGTTTTAATATAGGATATGTCTCTTAAGGGTGTCGTGAATTAACTTAAATAGATATGATTGATGGATACAAGTTTCCCACTGAGGCTAAGCATATATAGAGGAAATGATGTATAAAGTAATATGAGTTGTTAGGATAAAAGTATTCTATAAATCAAATGTTTAAGATTATTTTGGTTGTTTTTTAGGTTTATTTAATGAAGATCATATATGGTGTACGAGTAACGAAGCCATAGGTGATATCACAAAGAATTATTATTCTGCACTCTTTACGTCGATTATGCCTACAAATGAAAGCATTGAGGAGTTGTTACAAGCTGTCGAGCAAGTGGTTACAGATGACATGAATGAAACACTGACGAAGACCTTTACATTGGAAGAAGTTCAACGAGCAGTTTTTAGTATGCCTGCGGATAAAAGCCCTGGTCCAGATGGAATGAGTGCCTTGTTTTATCAAGAACACTAGGATATTGTTGGCCCTCTAGTTTCTAAAGCAGTGTTAGACTGTATATCAAGGGTGGCAGATATGCAAAGTATTATTGATTCGCTAATTACGCTTATTCCTAAAGTTCAACAACCTGAATCGATTAGTGAATTTAGACCGATTAGTTTATGTAATGTATTATATAAAATAATCTCCAAAGTCCTCATAAATAGACTCAAAAATCTGTTACCACTGTTAATTAGTGAGAACCAAAGTGCTTTTGTCCCTGGAAGACTCATAACAGATAGTGTCCTTATTGCCTATGAGTGCCTTCATAATTTAAAAGCAAGAAAAGTCAGAAGGCGAAGTTACGTAGCAATGAAGTTGGATATGAGTAAAGCCTATGACAGAGTAGAATGGAAGTTTATTGAGAAAATGATGTTAAAAATGGGTTTCAAGACCGAATGGGTGAATATAGTCTTGAAATGTGTTTCATCTGTTCGTTATTCATTTCAAATCAATGACTCTATTCATGGTGAAGTGGTGCCAACGAGAGGTTTAAGACAAGGGGACCCACTTTCTCCCTATCTTTTCTTAATATGTGCGGAGGGACTCTCCTCGCTAATTAAGCAGGCAGAATCAAAGAAAGAAATTTTTGGGCTGAAAGTTGTAAGAGAGGCTCCCAGTATAAGCCATCTTTTCTTTGCCGATGATAGTCTACTCTTCTTAGATGCAAATGAGGGTTCTTTGCATAAAATTCAACAAATTTTGGCATTATATTCGCGATGCTCAGGACAGGTAATGGTTTTGATTTAATACGTTATATGATTCTTTGTACCAAAGTAGGTGATAATTTATTTTGTCGTAACCTAAGTGTTGTTAATTGATTCAGGTTATAAATTTTAACAAATATATTCTGTATTTTTCATCAAATACTCCTGAGGAAACACGGAAACTCTTTGCAGAAGCATTAAATATGAGAATAACAGAGGCTATAGAAAAGTATTTGGGTCTTCCCATGATAGGAGGGAAAAATAAAAATGCAATATTCAGACCAATTAAGGATAAAATATGGAAAAAGCTAAATGAATATCAGGCCAAACTATTCTCACAAGGGGGTAAAGAGATTCTAGTGAAAGCGGTAGTCCAAGCAATGCCTACTTATCAAATGGCATGTTTAAAATACCGGAAGGCATTGGAGAAGAGATAGAAAGATTAATAGCACGATATTGGTGGGGCTTAGTTGATAATAAGCAAAAATTTCATTGGAGGGCTTGGCATAAGATTTGTAAACCGAAGATTGATGGCGGTTTGGGTTTTAAACGTTTTAGCCAGTATAATCAAGCTCTTTTGGCCAAGCAAGCATGGTGCATCTTAATGAACCCATCATCAATTTTGGCTCAAGTAATGAAAGCAAAATATTTTAGAATATCTAATATCCTAGAGGCAGACAAGGGTTCCTATCCATCATCTACGTGGCAAGAAATCTTATGGGGAAGAGATCTATTATTAAAAGGGCTACGACGTAGTATTGTCAATGGTATGAATACTAGGACTTTTAGAGACCCTTGGTTGCCCAGACCTCCTTCGTTTATTCCAAGTTCGCGCCCTGCGTATGAGGTGGCAAGAGTGTCAGATATTATCGAGTCACCAGGGAAATAGAATAATGAAGTAGTAAATCAATATTTCAATGTAGCTGACGCAGAATGTATTCTTTCCATACCTTTAATCCTATTTAATCATGAGGACTCGTGGTTCTGGCACTATACAAATCTTGGTAGTTACTCTGTGGGGAGTGGGTACAATCTTGCAATGACTGTAGATAAGTTTCAACCTTCTTCTGCTAGTGATGTGTTCTCATTGTGGTGGAAACAATTCTGGGGGTTGAAAATTCCAAGGAAAATTTTACATTTTGCTTGGAGGGGTTATCACGAGATTCTACCAATGCGAAATGGTTTGTTTAGACGAAATATCGCATCTAGTACCTCTTGCCAGCTGTGTGGGTTCGGAGGAGAGTCGAATGCTCATGCAATCTTCTGGTGTCCTGGTGCACAAGGCATTTGGAATCTTATGGAATTCTCTTTTCTACATGAAGTAAAAGAAGAGATTGATTTCAAGAATGTTTTACTTTATGCTTCTGAGGTAGTGGAAAGAGAGGCCTTTGTAAAATTCATTATCTGTTCCTGGGCAATATGGACTGAAAGGAATAAGATTACTCATGGTCAACAAATAAGACAACACAATTTGTGGTTGAGTGGATAATTAGTTATTATGAGTCGATTCTTTCAATGAAGGAGGGCCCCAAAAAAAGTTCCCAAACTAATGGAAGGAGTAGGGAAGCTTCAGCTGGAAGTTCTACAAGTGCTCAAGAACAGAGGTTATATTCTAAACTTATGGTGGATGCAGCTGTATTGAGCACCACGAGTATAGTTGGATTAGGTGCGGTTGTATTGTCAGAAGATAATAGAGTTCACGCTGCGTTAAGTAAACCACTCAAAGGTTAGTCATAGTGGGTATTTTAAAATATTATTTGTTGCGAATTTTATTAGTGTTATAATTCCAAAAGAAATATTGATAGTCCAGGTATGGGAGAATTATAAAGATTTTGTAATTTCTAGATATCATATAAAAATATTTAGGTCTAGGAAGGAATAGTAAAGCTAAGGTGATTACGAAGTAAAATACATGAGTTAAGTTACTACTAGCCAAAGGGTTTCCCTTTGGCTAGTTAAAGTAATTCATAGGGGGACGTAGTTAAATTTTTGGGTTTTAAGTGTTTAATCAGATTGGTAATGTTCTAATTACAATTTTGTGGTCTGACGTTGATTCAGGTGGAATTTCAGTGTTACAGGCTGAATCTTTAGCCCTGTTGGTTGGTCTTAATTGGGCTCATGTGTGTGGTCTTCAAATTAATGCAGTTTATTCAGATTCGTTAGCTTTGGTGACGACCATTAATAAAGGGAAGAAGTATTTCAATGAGCTAGGAGCATTGTTTGAAGATGTTATAGCTTTATTGTCTAAATTTCCGGGGGCAGTTTTGTCCCATGTGGCTCTCTCTGAGAATTTAGTGGCCCATGGCTCAAAGCATGCTCTGCGGTTAGACGATGAGCTATCCTGGTTCGAGGAGGTTCCAGCGCCGGTGGCGGACGTGGGCGTCGTAAATTCATGAGTGATTTTAATCACTTTGTCAAAAAAAAATATAGTGTTTTTAGCATTTCTCAAAATTTATTTTGTATTAAGTGCACATCACAAACACAAAGAGAGTTGGCCCAGCTTGCAATAAGATATTATATAGTAATATTGCTAGTAGTGTAATAAAATAATATATTTTATATAATTAAATTAATTTAAAAATAAATATGTAAGACTAATATTTATTTACATTGCACTATTGCAACAATATAAGATCTTAGACACTCTAAGTCTCTAAGACTATTTCTAATGATAGATATAAAACTATGCTATATGTGAGACAATTTGTTTTGTAATATATGTGTAATGACCGCTTTAGTAATTTGGATTAGTAAAGGCAATTAGCACTAATTTCTGTTATTTTATAATTATTTATGAATTAATTATCTGTGGACCCCAATATTTAGAAATAAATATTACAGTTATAATTTCTCAATTCCGGAGATTTTATTAAACTCTAGGGGTATTATTTATCTTATATGTGAAATATGTAATTTTTGTAATTTTGCTCGGCGACAACGGGAAATGCGATGGATGGCTAGTTTGATCACATGGGTAAGTTTAGAACCTTATTTCTTAGTAGGAAATATTTTAGAGAAAATAAAATATCGGGGTTAGGCGGGGTTATGGAATTTGACCATTTTACCCCTAGCTTTAGAAACACCTAAGTTATAACCTAAGGGGCATTTTAGTCTTTTTAATTGGGAGATTAAGTGGCTGTGTTTGGTGTTGGCAGCTGGCCACTCAAACTTTTCAGCCAAGGGTTATCATTTTCTTTTTCTCATTTTTGAAAAATAAAGGAAAAGTCAAAAAACAAATAAAAGAACAACCTCTTCCTCTCTTTCTCTCTTTCAGCTGAAGCAAACCAGGGGGTTTTGCTACTGTTTTGTGGTGTTTTCAGCAAGGAATTCAAGGGGGAATCAAGCTAAGGTAAGCCCTAATGGAACCCTTCTCTAGTTTTTAAGTTTTTGCTTAGTTTGAGTTTATGAAATGGTGATTTAGTGGCTGTTAGGGTTTGGGATGTTTAGGATTCAAATTTTATGTTTAATTTGAGTTGATTAAGGGTCCTAGCAGCTGGTTTTAGTGTGGGATGTTGGTTTTGTGCAAGCTTGAGTTTTGAACTAAAAGCTTTGATCATTGATGGCAAGTTGAGTTTCAATGGTTTGTTATGTGATTTTCTGGTTAGAAAATGTTGTGTATGCATTGTGTAGGTACTCTGAAAAGTTTGGTAGCATTTGGTGGAAAATTGAGCAAGAATGAAATGTTTTGGGAAAACTGGTGCAAACCGGCTAGCCGATTTTGGCAGGATTCCGAACACTTCATTTTCTCAATTTTCATCCATTTCAGTGCCGGGGATGGGTGTTTCCCTATTTGTAGAGATGGGTTAACCCCTAGAAAGCATAACAGAACCTAGGGTTAAGGTTTTGGGTTTCCCGGGATTAGGGTTTTAATCATGTAACTTACCCAGTTTCAAAATGTGATTAGGGCATCCATCTAGCACGAGACTTTCCGTTCAGGTCGGCTAGCACACTTGAATTCCGAAATAAGGTAAGAACTGAATATAATGTGTGATATCAATATCTGAGTGTATGTATATGTTATGTGTATATGCTGTTGGGTTTTATGCCCTAAATAAAACTCATTTCAATATAATCAGATTTACTTATTAATATAGATCAGAAATAACATTTAATGTTGCATGGTTCACATGATTTATTTCATGATTATATGTACATAATGTATAAATTCATCTGAAACCCTTTTCACATACTTTATCCTGTTTATTGTGCCGTCAACACATTGGAAAGTAAACATGACTATGTGAATAAAGTTTCCTAGATTTATCAGACATACGGTTTTACTGATATGATAATCTACAACAAGAGTTTACTTGCATTTGGAGAAGTGCTATGTTTTTTCCAGAACATTGGTTAAAGTAAAGCTCAAGTTGGATGCATGGAGTATGCATCGGAAGGGACCGATATTGAACTTTGACTTAGATTTAATTAAACTTACCGTAGAATCTATTCAAGTCAATATCGCCTAGTTGATCCTAGATCAAATGATCTTAATCCTGTTATGATTAGGCTCAATCTTGAAAGGCTATTCGTGTTCTTTGATTTGTTAGTTAAGCCTACTTTTAGATCAGGGTGATACGTACATTTTGGGAACACGGTAGTGCAATTGAGTGGGAGCGCTAGCATAAACATGGAATCTATAGCTTCTATCTGGCGAATGGTAAGCAAAGGATGATCTCCTTCGAGCTTGACCAAACGAACATAAATGGTGGAGTACTCATTTCACATAAGCTGAAATATCATTTATACGGGGTCAAGTGTTTTAAGGATAAAATGCATTGTAGGGTGTAACGGTAATTTAATCCCTTTACAGTGTAGATCATTCATATAGAGGATTATTGATCACATTAGGATTATAACAATGGATAACTAATGATGTGTCTATATGGTGGAACATATAGAGCATTCTATATACTGAGAGTGCAATTCTAAGTTCTATGCGTGGATTCAACGAAGAATTAATAAGTTAGTGAATTTTAGTGTTAAATTCTTGATCTACTTATTAGAAGCTCGGTTATATAGACCCATGGTCCCCCCACTAGTTGAGATAATATTGCTTGTAAGACTCATGTAATTGGTTTTGATTAATCAATTATAATTCTCAAATTAGACTATGTCTATTTGTGAAATTTTCACTAAGTAAGGGCGAAATTGTAAAGAAAGAGTTTATAGGGGCATATTTGTTAATTATGATAATTTGTATGGTTCAATTAATAAATATGATAAATGACAATATTATTTAATAATTATTTATAGTTATTAAATAGTTAGAATTGGCATTTAAATGATTGAATTAGGAAATTGGCATTTTTGAGAAAATCAGATACAAAAGGTGTTAAAATTGCAAAATTGCAAAGCCCAAGGCCCAATCCACTAATGCTTGGCTGGCCACCTATTGTAGCTTTTTTAAATTAATTTTTTCATTATTTTAATGCCATATAATTCAAACCTAACCCTAGTGGAATGCTATAAATAGATAGTGAAGGCTTCAGAAAAATAAGACTTTTCTTCAGACTTTCTGAATCACAAAAAACTGAGCCTTCTCTCTCCCTATCTTTAGCTGACCACTCTCTCTCTTCTTCTTCAATATTTCGAAATCCTTAGTGATTAGAGTAGTGCCCACACACATCAAGTGATACCTCAATCATAGTGAGGAAGATCGTGAAGAAAGATCATCAGCAAAGGAGATTCAGCATCAAGGATTCAGAGAAAGAGATCCAGGTTCAGATATTGATAATGCTCTGCTACAGAAAGGAATCAAGGGCTAGATATCTGAACGGAAGGAGTCATATTATTCCGCTGCACCCAATGTAAGGTTTCCTAAACTTTATATGTGTTTATTTCATCGTTTTAGAAAGTTCATATTTAGGATGTTAATAAACATACTTGTGAGTAGATCTAAGATCCTGGTAAAATAAATTCCAACAACTGGCCTCAGAGCCATGGTAATTGATTTACTTGCAAGAAATTTGGACTTTAAAACGATTGTTTGTATGTTCTTTGGATGGTATCATGTTGTATTGAGTGTTATTTGATGATTGATTGATGTTTGTGAAATTTTCGTGAAAAATAATTGCGATTTTATCTCTGGAATTATTTTTATTGGATAGTATGGAAAAAATTAAGCAAGTAAGCCTTTTACAGAACTTAATTTGGATTTTATTTGAATTAGTTATGATTTTTTGAAGATTTAACAAAATCGGGGCTGTGCTGATATTTTCCTGCGATCGCAAATCTGTCCGTACAGTTTCGAAATTTTTTGTTTTTCTTCCGTTTTTCATGCTTTTTCATGGAATTAACTTCCAATTTTTTGTATAGTTTTGTATTTATACTATTACTATTCCTAATTCAATTCTAATTATCATTTTGAATTAATTTAATATTTTTTAAATTTAATTCAAGATATTAGTGTAATTTGAATTTGAATAGAATTAGTATCTATCTTCTTGCTTAAAAATCTATCTTATTTTTAAATTTGATTATATCTTATTTTTTTTAAATTTAAGGTAAGATTTTATAAGATATTTATAAAATCTTTTAAGATATTTTTTAAAATATCTTATCTTTTAAGATATTTTTAATTATATCTTATCTTTTAAGATTTTTTTTTAAATCTTTTTAGATATTTTGACCTTATTTAAATTTAAAATAAGATATTTATAATCATGTAATTTTAAATAGATGTAAGATATTTTGCTAACTTTTAAATTTTGTTATTTTATTTTTTTAAATTACATTTAAAATTTGAAAAAGATATTTATTTATCTTTTCTAATTTTTTATTTAATTTTTATTTATAAAATAACATTTAAAATTTAAAAGTAGTTAGCAAATTTTTGAAATAATATTTAGGTTGGTTGAAACCTAATTTTTCAAAAATTGTAGGTTTAATTTTAAATTTTTTATTTAAAATTTCGAATTTTTTCAAATTTTTTTAAAAATTTTCGAAATTTTTTATTTTTATTTAATTAATTATTTCGAAATTAATTATTTAATTTAAAATTAAATAAATCCTACATCCAACTATCCAGCTAACCTTGTTGCAGGAGTATGTGTTTTAGCTTATGTGTAAGTTTTCAAAACCTATTATTACTTGATTGCAAATAGCCATGGTTACTTTTTGCCAGATCTAATGATCTGATGGCTCCCTTGGTCAAGATAATAATTTGTAACAGGTATAATTTAAAATCTTCTTTCATCTGTGTATGACCTAGCAACATGATAGGACCCATCCAAAGTGTGCCTGTGTGAGCCTATGTGTTTAATTTGATTATAGATACATATAGGTTGTTGTTGCTAAAATAAATTATCATAGTTCTTGATAGAATTTATTTAGGCCCATTTAGTTATTGGGCTTATTCAATTAATAACAGTTGTTCTTATTAAGGTTAAATTCCTCTCTTTTGGGCATTGTGTGAGAGTTGGGAGCCATAGAAGTGGGTACGACATACTAAACCCAGCACCCCCTCACACAAACCACCCCAATTGTGAAGGCCCATTTGCCTGATTTGAATGACTGTACTAGGTTAATTACACTAGTTTAACCTAATTAAAATTGATTAGCAACATAATTAATTTCATTTATTTTGAAATTAATTTAAGAAAAACATAGTTTAAAGAATTTTTTATTCTAAGCTAAACTATGTGTAATTTCTTGTATTTAATTAAATATAGAATTATAACCATCTAGATTCTTTCTGGAACTTAATTTAAATTTTTCATTAAATATTCTTATTTAAGTTGATATTTAGTTATCTACAACTAACCAACTTAAATCTGAATATCTTTTGAATTTCAAATTTCAAAATTAAGTTGAGGAATTTTAGGCATTGGTTATTAAGATTCTTTAGATATTTTTTAAGTTAATATCTTTTCGAACATTAACTTAAAATGGAATATTTTCAAATTAAGTGGTTACAACTTAATTTTTGATATTTAATTAAATTTAAATTTAAAAAATATTTAAGTTCTAGATTTTTTCTAATACAACTTAAATTAGATATTTTTTCAAATTTTGTGGAAAAGATACTTAGTCAAATAAGATATTTTCTAGATAGTTATTTCTAGACTACTTATTATTTCTAATATTAAATAGGAAAATATTATAAATTGTGAAATTAATTATTTATTAATTAATTTTGGTACAATTTATTTTAAGTATATTTTTCCTAGTATTAAACTAGAGATTAATAATTAAGCCTTCTCTACACTTAATTATTTATTTCTTGAATTTAATACATTTAATTAATTTGAAAATTAAATATCTAAGTTGATTTTTATCATGATACTTAAATATTTCTTTTTCATGACATTTAATTAAATAGAAAATTATTTTTAGTTGAAATTTATTTTTTCAACTAAATTTAAATAATTTTCAAAATATATTTTTTCTTTATTTTATTAATCAATTTTCGAAATTGCATTTCTTAAATGCTAGAATTTCGAATTTTATCTTGAAAAATAGATTAAGTTGTAAATTAATTATTTATTTTAATTAATTCTTGGATCAACTTAAATCAATGATTTTTTCATTTATTGATGAATTTAAAATAAATTGAATTAAAGTATATTATTAGAAATTGAATTAATTAGTCAAAGGAAAATCTAGATAGATGATATTTTTGCTTGAAGTATTTTTCTAGTGTATTTAATTAAATAGAAAATTAATATTTAAGTTGATTTTCATCATCATACTTAAATATTTGAAATTTTTCTTATATATTTAATTAAATAGGAAAATTATATTTTTTGTTGTAAATTAATTTTATTAATTAATTTTGGGCCAACATTAAATTAGAATAATTTTTCCAGGATTTATTTTTTATTTTAATATGCATTTTTCGAAAATTGTATTCTTATATACTTTAATTTTTCGAAATGCAATATATATTTATAGAAAATTAAATTTGAGTTGTAAATTAATTTAAATTGATTTTGTAACAACTTAAATTGAATATTTTTTTAAATATTTATTGGAAATTATTACTAAGATGGAAATAATTCATATTATTTCATATCCATCTAAGTAAAATTTATAAATATTAAATTAAAATTTATATTTTGAATTTTTTATTCTAAATTGAAAATTTTAATTAAATAAATATATATTTAAAATAAATAGAATAAATAAAGAGAATAAATGAAAATACATCTCCTTTTAAATAATGAGCTTTATTATCTTAAGACATTCGATCTCCATTGTGGATTTTACACCGCGTTTGTTTTAGTGAGTAATCCTCCCTAATGGAGGAACGTTCATTAGCAATTTCGCACCGTTTAACCTCGCATGATAAGTAGTTTGTAAGTGTTTTGTATGGTATAGATCACCCTAATGGTGGCGACCATACTTGACTTGCAAATTATGAAACAATGGTGGAAGCTCATAAGATAGAATTGCCTTGACTCTCGCCTAAACGGGACAACGCTGAATTCCAATCTTGATCAAATAAAAGGTTGCTAGAATGTTTAACATTTTAGACGAGCTGACAACTCTATTCAATGAATGGTAGCTTTGACTCTCGCCTAAACGGGACACTGATATCAGTTTGTTGAAAACCTTGGAAATTATTTAGGATTGTAAGTTTTAGTATTTTCACTTGTCATTCCTACCTGCTATATGCTTATAATTTCTGAATTGTGTATGAATTTATATTGAACCATGTTATTTTCTGTTATTAAGTTGTAGTTTAATTTCGAATCTTCATTGTTGGTCTAACTTGGCTTGTTTATCTAATGAGATAAATCCCTAGTGGATTTTCACCATTAGACATTCATAATAGTGTTAGATCTCGAAAGATAAATATTGTATATGCGACATCTAGCTGTTCATCAATTGATGACACCTTAGACTAGTATTTTTACGATATGAAACAAGAAGATTATATAAATAAGATTACTTTGACTTTCGCTAATCGAAGCATCGTTGGATTCTTATTTTAAACGAAATTATCCTAATTCCTCTTAGCTTATTCATTTCGAATTAGCTTAATAACATATCATTGGATGAATGGTCTATAAATCATTTCATGTCATTCTATATTTTCTCTTAAGAAATTAAATGACGCTTATGATTATAATCCCGAAATTCTATTCCCAATTGATATAAATCCTCAATCTTAGAAATCTCCTACTTGTATGGGCAAATCTGACTTAGAGTTTGTATTAGTAGTGCTGGTCCAAGATAGAATTACTCATAATATTTGGTATAAATTTAAGTCTTTGACTTTAATTTTAGATTCCAAATAGAAATTTTCTTATATTTCTAATTCCAGAATACAATACAGTTACACTTTCTCAAGTGTTTAATATCCATCTTCTATTAATGGATTAAAACTGTATGGAATATGAGTTAGGTATTCTGTGACCAGGATCCACTTGCAGTATTCTAAGAACTCTTTGATGTAACTAAACCTATGTCATCAAAAGACACTACCATTTTTTAATCTATGGCATTTGTATCTTGTTCATAGTGGATTTGACAAGATCAATCTCTGCAAAGAGTTAATATGCCTATATCCACTGAAAGTAGTTCATCTCATTCGCAGATGGATGTACATTCAGGGGTGGATATGAGTTTTTCGTTGTATTCTTAAAACGATAACTCTAGATTATACCTTTTAGCAAAGAAATTTGAAATATTTGAAAATTTTCATTAATTTCTAGCAATGGTTAAAACCATTAAGGTAAGTGGTTAAAGATCTTGCGAACTGATAGGGGTGGAGAAATAGTTAGTAGATATGCAGTTCAAAGATCATTAAATTGATTTTTGAATTATATTAAAACTTACCTCCCCATAAATTTCAAGTTGCATATTGATGATTAGTTACTAGTCGTTGCCTAAATCCTTCTATGGTAATACAATTTCAGAATGATGTAATGGTTGTATACTTAATGTAAATCATTACTAGATTCATGGATGACCTAATCAAAATCTTAAGAAAAGCTAGAACTGTTAACCATGGTTTGTTAGCTATTCTAAGTGATTAGGGGTGGACCATCCCATTGTCAATAGATAAGAAAGTGTTTGTTCAAACAAATACTACTTTTCTAAGATAATGACTAAGTCTGAAAATAAGTAGAAAATAAAGGAGATATTTAATTCTTGATTCCAAAAGTGTTCTATCATCTTACATATGATGATCCCACTACCTCTGTTGTCTTGTCACAACCGAAGAGATCAATACCATTTAGTTTTCTTAGACATAATTCACGGTACCTTGTCGTAGTGGGAGAGTTTCTAGGAACTCACCTTCTTATGACTTGGGAGACACTAGTGATTAAAATCCATTGTGAGTTTAAACAAGTAATGGATTGTCAAGATAAGAAACTAAGAAGAAAGCCAATAGAATTATGGTTTAATCCATTCACATGGAGTAACCTAAAGTTTTCTATTACAAGGACATAAAAGGAAATTTTCGTTTAAGTCCATTCAATGGACTTAACAAAACTTCCTGTTCCTAGTATTATAGGTTTGAGTTTATCTAAACCTATGGCTTGTGGTATACCTGGTAATTACTTACTCTAATGCAAGCAACTTACTTTAGTAAGATGCTGAAGCATTTTCTTTCTAATGGCAATCTATAGAAGCTTCACAACTTCTTAGGTATAGATTTTATTTATCTAAGGAAAAGTCTTAACTATTCCAGAAAAGATAAAGCCATGAAAGAATTTCTTATATCAACAGTGAGAGGTCTTAGATATGCTTTTGTATGCCTTAGACCAGACATCTGCTGTTGAGTGGGAGTAATGAGTAGGTATCGCATTAATCCAGAGAAGAACATTGGAAGACAATCAAGTAAATCTTAAGATTAAGAAGAGGAACTATATGTTAGTCTATAAGGGTGTGTTTAAAACTCTTAGACTACACCATATCAGATTTCGAAATTTGCCTTTGTGCTAGTAAATCTTTCTGATAAGATGGTGGTTACTCTGGGGGTGGAATAGTGATTTTGGAGAAGTGTAAAAACCTATCTGAAGTCTCTAGGTCTACCAGAGAGAGACTGAATGTTAAAGCTGCAGGAAAGGTACTTATTCAGTCTAAGGAAAGTTCTATACATCTTTGGCACCATTCCAAATTGCCTTAAACTACTAGTGTTAATTTCCTGATTAACCAAAAGTAGTTGCCAAAGGTATAGAATCCAGTATCCCAAGAGAGTAGACATATAGAGAGGAATTTCACATTATCAATGATTTTGTGATTAAGGAAGAGTAATGGTGGAGAAAAGGTCGTGGTTAATTCAACCTTTCAGATCCTATTACGAGGAGTTTACTACTACTACACTTGATTTGTATATCAAGGTGTTGAGATTATTTGAAACGCACTTTTTGTTTTATATTAGTGCAAGTGGGAGTTTGTTGGGTTTTATGCCCTAAATAAAACTCATTTCAATATAATCAGATTTACTTATTAATATAGATCAGAAATAACATTTAATGTTGCATGGTTCACATGATTTATTTCATGATTATATGTACATAATGTATAAATTCATCTGAAACCCTTTTCACATACTTTATCCTGTTTACTGTGCCGTCAACACATTGGAAAGTAAACATGACTATGTGAATAAAGTTTCCTAGATTTATCAGACATACGGTTTTACTGATATGATAATCTACAACAAGAGTTTACTTGCATTTGGAGAAGTGCTATGTTTTTTCCAGAACATTGGTTAAAGTAAAGCTCAAGTTGGATGCATGGAGTATGCATCGGAAGGGACCGATATTGAACTTTGACTTAGATTTAATTAAACTTACCGTAGAATCTATTCAAGTCAATATCGCCTAGTTGATCCTAGATCAAATGATCTTAATCCTGTTATGATTAGGCTCAATCTTGAAAGGATATTCGTGTTCTTTAATTTGTTAGTTAAGCCTACTTTTAGATCAGGGTGATACGTACATTTTGGGAACACGGTAGTGCAATTGAGTGGGAGCGCTAGCATAAACATGGAATCTATAGCTTCTATCTGGCGAATAGTAAGCAAAGGATGATCTCCTTCGAGCTTGACCAAACGAACATAAATGGTGGAGTACTCATTTCACATAAGCTGAAATATCATTTATACGGGGTCAAGTGTTTTAAGGATAAAATGCATTGTAGGGTGTAACGGTAATTTAATCCCTTTACAGTGTAGATCATTCATATAGAGGATTATTGATCACATTAGGATTATAACAATGGATAACTAATGATGTGTCTATATGGTGGAACATATAGAGCATTCTATATACTGAGAGTGCAATTCTAAGTTCTATGCGTGGATTCAACGAAGAATTAATAAGTTAGTGAATTTTAGTGTTAAATTCTTGATCTACTTATTGGAAGCTCGGTTATATAGACCCATGGTCCCCCCACTAGTTGAGATAATATTGCTTGTAAGACTCATGTAATTGGTTTTGATTAATCAATTATAATTCTCAAATTAGACTATGTCTATTTGTGAAATTTTCACTAAGTAAGGGCGAAATTGTAAAGAAAGAGTTTATAGGGGCATATTTGTTAATTATGATACTTTGTATGGTTCAATTAATAAATATGATAAATGACAATATTATTTAATAATTATTTATAGTTATTAAATAGTTAGAATTGGCATTTAAATGATTGAATTAGGAAATTGGCATTTTTGAGAAAATCAGATACAAAAGGTGTTAAAATTGCAAAATTGCAAAGCCCAAGGCCCAATCCACTAATGCTTGGCCGGCCACCTATTGTAGCTTTTTTAAATTAATTTTTTCATTATTTTAATGCCATATAATTCAAACCTAACCCTAGTGGAATGCTATAAATAGATAGTGAAGGCTTCAGAAAAATAAGACTTTTCTTCAGACTTTCTGAATCAGAAAAACTGAGCCTTCTCTCTCCCTATCTTTAGCTGACCACTCTCTCTCTTCTTCTTCAATATTTCGAAATCCTTAGTGATTAGAGTAGTGCCCACACACATCAAGTGATACCTCAATCATAGTGAGGAAGATCGTGAAGAAAGATCATCAGCAAAGGAGATTCAGCATCAAGGATTCAGAGAAAGAGATCCAGGTTCAGATATTGATAATGCTCTGCTACAGAAAGGAATCAAGGGCTAGATATCTGAACGGAAGGAGTCATATTATTCCGCTGCACCCAATGTAAGGTTTCCTAAACTTTATATGTGTTTATTTCATCGTTTTAGAAAGTTCATATTTAGGATGTTAATAAACATACTTGTGAGTAGATCTAAGATCCTGGTAAAATAAATTCCAACATATGCATGCTTAAATTGTTAATTGCACTACCAACACTTGCACGGTTATGGTACAGAGTGCATTGGTATAGTGAATATTGTTTGTGAGTACAGTACAGTGATACCAACACAAGTACGAGGAAGTGCTGAAGTGTGTGGTATATCACTCAGTGTACTCAGGGTACGAAACAAACCCTACCAACACTCGTACAAGTGGGGTACGTAGTGTATGTGGTATAGTGGTTGTACCCTAGTATTGAACGTTCTTACTCATCTGTTAAGCCTTGTAAATAGGTGTATGGGCGCCTAGATACAAGTCGGAATTATATGATATGTTATATGCTTTTCTTAGTGAGTCTGTCGACTCACAGTTAGGAATGTCAATGGGGCGGGTCGGATCTGATCCGACTCTGATCCGACCTGATCCAGATCATATACGGATCTGCCCCGCCCCGCCCCGCTGGATCAGATACTCGGATCGGATCTAATCCGACCCGCCTTATACGGATCGGATCTGATCCGACCCAACTTTTTTTTTTTTTTTAAATAAAAAAAATATATTTTATATTCAAATTTATATTTTTTTTCCCAAAATTTATTTGTTTAAGAACTAATAATGCATTGTTTTTTTTTCTTATATATTTTTATTTTATTTGTCAAAATCAATAAAAAAAAATATATTAAATTCTTATCACATAAAAATGTAATATTACTATTGAAAAATTAATTTACCAAATTTTAGAAATTCCACTAATATAATCATCAATAATAATGTAGTATGATGATTACATGAAATAAATCTCCTCTAAAAAAATACATGAAATTAACTATAAACTTTTTACATGCTGTTCTTCTAGTCTTCAAGATTTACTGTGTACGGCTCCTACAAATAAATAAATATATTAATAATAAAAGTAAGATTTTTTATACTGAGTCACAACAAATTGTAATTTTTGTAACTAATACTTTTAGTGATGGACCTATTTTAGTCACAACATAAGAATGATGATTTATAATTAGTTACAATTTTTTTACTTTTAGTCAGAAATTTTGTTGTGATTAAAAATAAGATTTTTTGTAGTGATATTTTTCTTATCAATTTTTAAAATTAAAAAAAAAACAAAAATGGTTATAGAACACATATTTTTTAAAAACAAAAAATTACTTTTATTTTTATGATTAAAAAATTAAAAAAAATAAAAATATTAGCAAATGCCCCTTAAATAATTAAATATTTAAGAGTCAAATAATAGTATTAATTACTCATTATTATAATATTTAATTAATCAGTATTTTTATTTGATAAACAAAAATTAAATATTATTCTTATTAATTAATAATATGTTTATATTAAATTTAAATTATTGTTGCATACATATATAAAAGTGATATAATATAAAAGTGTAAGTTATTGTACAAATTAATATATTTAACAGTGCCTATATATAAATCGATCTATTGTGTATAATATTTGTTACTTACTTTCTTATTATAACCTTATATTTAAGATTTTCGAAGAAGGTAGGGAATTTCGCAAATAATAATAATTATTATAATCAAATAATTAAAATATAGAATGGCCAGTATGCATATATATTTTTATTTTTATATATATATATATGTACGCATATATATAAGAATTAAATTGAGAGAGTAATTAATTAAAATAATAATATATAGTGTGGTCTATGGGCAGATCATATATGTCTAATGGTGGTATTTCACTGGCCTTACACCTTAAAAAAATATATTAAAAAGTAAAAATCTTTTTTTTTTTTTAAAAAAAAAAATATATATATATTTAAAACGGATCGGGTCAGATCCGATCCGTAAAAAAATTAAGCGGGGCGGGTCAGATCTGATCCAAGATCCAATAACTATCCGAATGTTTCGGATCAGTAATGATCCGTCGGATCGGATCACTGATCCGATCCGAATGAATGGATCTTTTTGCCATGCCTACTCACAGTTCTGCTTCCATGTGTAGGTAAAGGAAAGGCGAAAGCTGAACAGGAGTGAACCTGAGCTAGGATGAGATTGTACATGTCAAAGCAGCGCGACCTGGAGTGTTCGGTCTTGGGACATCTGGGAGTTGTATTTTGTAGTCGCTGTGCGACCTGTAATATATGTATTTTGGAATATTAACTTTAAAAAGTTTGAAAACAGGATCCCGGCACTTGTAAATATTTTAATATATTATAAAGTTTATTAATTAATATAAAAGTTTTAATTTGACATGTTTTTCAAGAAAATTCTTTGATTAGCAAAGATTGCACTATAATTGAAAAAGCACTGTAGCGTGCCTTAGCATTAGGGTGTTACAATATGTGCATCAACTTTTAATATTCTACTACAACTTTTAATATATTGTAAAATAGGTACTCTAATATCTAAGAGTAATGCTCAAAAAATAATAATTCTGTAATTAATTTATTATGTAACATAACAAAAAGTATAAATAATTTATAATTAATGTTATATTTAATTATATTAATAAAATAATAAAAGTATATTTAACTTATACTCAGCAATATATACATATACAATCAAAAAAAATTATTAAAAGTATAATACTACATATTCATAAATCAGTAATAAAATATACTATAAATGTTAAAATATAAAAACATGAGGGAGCTAAATTTCTTCTAGGCATTATATGGGTCTGCCAGTGTTTGTTCTCTTTTTTCTTATTAGAGTAATTTGCGACATAAATACTTAAGTGTAAGTGTTGATTGTAAATAAATACCTAAGTTACATTTTTATAATTCCGTAGGTATCTAACCATTAAATGTCAAGTCATTATCCACGTGTCAGTTTTTTATTGATATATTTAGACTATTTTTAATAAAAAAAAAAATTAAAGATCTACACTAATCAAGGATTATCACGTGACAATTTACTTAACATTTAACATTTAGGTATTAAACTTAAGCATTTATTGCATCTAGAAGTTAAACTTAAGTATTTATGCCGCATATTAATCTTCTTATTAATAATATATATGAATAACACATCTTTTAAATATTTTGATAAAAAATTATATATTATATGAATACTTAAAAAATATATTAATATAATTATTTTATCAAAGTATTAAAATTAAAAAAAAATGCAATTATTTAAATATATCACAAAAAATAAATTAAAGTCAAATAAATAAAAAAAATAATAAAAATATTCATATTTAAGGGTGGGGGCTTAATGTTGCTAATAAAAAAGTTTGGGAACCAATTTACTAAAAATATAGTTTTGGGATAAACTAGCCAAAATATTTATAGTTTGGGGACTAATCTATCAAAAAATAAAATTTAAGGATAAACTTACCAAAACCTATATAATTTAGGGACATGTGGTACAAATAAACATTTTTAAAATGAAAAGTAAATTTGAAACAAAATATACAATTTAGCTACAAACTTGTGACAATAACTAATATTGAAATATACAAAATTCCTTACAACCACTATAACTTTAGGTTAGTTGACATGGGATGACGGTGGAGGTAGGCTTTTGCTGACGGCTTACTGCATCGGAAAATGGTACTTTTTTCAACGTACATGTTGAATCGTCGACGAAGATAATTTTCTCAGAACATGTTGAAGCATCAACAAGAATAATTTTCTTAAAAAAAATTATATCTCAAAAATTTTTTTGTCAACACATCAAAAACTGTCATGAAAGGATTTTTTTGATTTTTTTTTTTTTAAAATTTTAGTTATAATCATACATTTTTTTAATGGAAAAAGTAAATATGAAATAAAAATTACAATTTAACTACAAACTTGTGATAATAACTAATATTGAAATTTACCAAATTCTTTACAACTACTAAAACTTTGGGTTCGTCGTATGGGATGACGGGGAAGGTAGGCTTTTACCGACGGTTTAATTTGACGACAAATAGTACTTTTTTTAACATACATGTTGAAACGTCAATAGATATCTAATTATAATTAGATTGAATTGGGTACTAAAAGTTAGATTCTAGTTAAATTAGATCGGTTATTGGATGTCAATCTTAAATTCAAATTAATAACCAATTCACTCCAATTACATTTATATATAATAAGAAATAATTTATATAATAAAAATATATTAAAAAATATAATATATGTTAATTATAGGATTTTTTTCATTAGTGTAAAATAAAAACAATTTTATTACAAAAAATATGCAAAAAAAAATAAATAAATAAATTTTAAAAATGTACATATTTGAAAATATATTTACATAAAATCATACAAATTGTTAATTTAATTATATTAGATTTATTAATGAGTCAAATTACCATAATTAGATTTTTGCAACACAATAATTTGTTTAAAATGTTTATTATTAATTTTTTAGTTGAATAATAATGTTGTTATTGTTTATTATATATTATTATGATTTATGTTTGAAATGATATCAATAATGTTTTATGTTTATTATAACAGTAGTTTAAAAATATTTAATAATATTAAATGTTTATAAAAAAATAAAATAAACAATATAAATTGAATTTAAATAAATAAATATTAAACGATTTTATTTTTAAGAAACAAAAAGTTCATAATTAATTATTAAAATATAAATCTTTATTATTTGTTTTATTTTGATTAATTATTATTTATTTTTTTTTTTTTGAAATATAATATCAAAATAATACATATTAATGTATATAAATTTTAAAAGTGTGTTTAATTAAAGTTTTAAAAAATAATAAAATGTGTATTATATATTATTGTGATTCATGTTTTACATGATAATAATAATGCTTTATGTTTATTGTGACAATGATTTAGAAATTCTTAATAATAAAAAATCTTTATAAAAATACAAAATAAACAATTTTGTGAAAATTTTAAAAGTAAATATTAAACAGTTTTAATATTTATAAATGAAAAAAATTATTAAGAAATAAATGTCTATTCATTTTATTTTGAATAATTAAATTTTAATTAATTTTATGTTGAAATATAATATTAAAGTATATAAATTTTAAAAGTGTGTTTATATATAATTTTAAAAAATAATAAAATGTGTATTATATATTATTGTGATTCATGCGTGACATCATAATAATAATGCTTCATGTTTATTTTAACAATGATTTTGAAATTTTTAATAATTAAAAATGTTTATAAAAACACAAAATAAATAAATTTTCAAAATTAAATAAATAAATATTAAACAGTTCTAACATTTATAAACAAAATAATTTTTTAATAAGAAAAAAATATTTATTATTCATTTTATTTAGAATAAATATAATGTAATTAATTTTCTATAGAAATATAATATCAAAACTATAAACATTAACGTATTTAAATTATAGAAGTGTGTTTATTTATAGTTTTAAAAGCATCAAAAAAATTAATAAAATTCAGATGTATGTTTATTATGTTATTCTAATCAATATTTATAATTATATTATGCAGCAATATAATTTATTTTATACATTGTTTATAATATCACATATTTATTAAAAAATACTAAGTAAATAATTTTACAAGATAAATTAAAATTTAAAAATAAACATACTAAATTTTGTGTTAAAAAATAAATGTTTATTATTCGTTTCAATATGAATTATTATAATATTATAACTATAAAATATGAATTAAAAATTATATATAATAATATGTATATAGGGTAACTATTCAATGGTTACATTTTTATTGTAACCATCATGGTTACATTTTTCTTTGACCTGTAATAGCAAGTTACTATTAGGTAAACATTTCTTTTTTAGAATTAATTAATTATAATTAACTATTTTCTTAAAATAATTAATTAAATATTTAACAAGACATCTTTTAGCAATTAATATTCATAAATAATTTTTTTATTTACATTTAAATCCGTATTCTAATTATTTTAACAATTAAGGTATTTAATTATAATATTTAAAATAAAATTTATTTTCTTACAAAAATTAAACTTCTTTTTACACAAATTAAAATTCTCTTCTTATAATAAATTTTCAAATAATTAATTATTTTTAAATGATATTTAATTATTTTGTTACAATTAGATGAACTAAGTATGAGGCCTCAATTAGTCAATCGATAACAACTGTAGCTATTTTTTTTTAAAAAAAAATTCTTCAACTTATTTAACTTTTTACTTTTTAAATATTTAAATAAAAAAATTAAATAATTAAGTGTAATAATTTAAAATTAAAATTACAAGTATAATAAAATCTAAATTATGAAATTATATGTGTATAATTTTAAATTATAAAAAGTTTTGCTATAAAACTTTAAATAATTTAAGTGCAAAAAAATAAATTGCTAAAAGATCCTTATATAGTCATAAATTGCAAAAAATTAATTAATAATTATAATTACTTTAATTTTAAAATATAATTATTAATTAATCTTAATTAAAGTTTTATAAGGAAATAAATTATTAGGTTACTTTCAGGTTACAAGTAATTTTTTATTTATTTTTATTTAATTTCCAAATTAATCACAACCATTTAATAGTAATCCAATGGCTTAAAAAAATGTAACCATGATGGTTACAATAAAAATGCAACCATTGGAACCTCTTCCTATGTATATAACTTTCATAAATACTTTTATTATTATAATTATGGTAAGTACATTTATGTTTAATTATTACCATATATATTATCAAAAAAATGAAAAAAAGTTTCTAATTGTATAGAAAAATGTATGAGAAAATAGTAATAAGATTTTTTGCACATATTTTGTAATTAATTAAAATAATGTATACATTTATGTAAAATGCCCTTAATTATATTTTTATTGGATTTTTTCTGTGTAGAATTTGCAACACTCGGTTGTTTTGTGTATTTATTTTCATGATGTTTTGTTCTATTTTATTACTTAGAAATGTTGTTATATTAATTATTTTAAATTTTTAGTTGTATTACACTTGTAACGATTGTATGTTTATGGCGTATTAAACTTAAATAAAGGGTGATATTTAGTTTATACAATTTTTTTTATAAGTTAATATTAAAATTTAGGATTTTTATAAAAATACTGAATTTTGGACAAAAGTTCACAATTTTACTGTCACACAGAATTTTTTATAAAAGTACTATCTTTTTATAAAACAACCGTAAAATAACAAAACAGAACAATTAAAACAACAGTGGAACAACTAAAAATAATATTGGAACAACAGTAAAAATTTAACACAATACACAGTATAAAAAATACAGTGTTTTTGAAAAAAAAAAATCCGCCTCGCAGTAAAAAAGAAAAAAAGTTGGAAATTTCATTATGTGGTGTAAAAATTCCTTAAATTTTAGGTGTATAATTGGATATCCAATTAAAAAGTTGATCCAATTCAATTAGTAATTAGATTGGATTGGATTGGATTTTTGACGTCTAATTGGATTAGATTGAATCAGATGAGGAGAAAAATACCCCTAGTGGAGGTAGGCTTTTGTGTCGACAAATGGTACCTTTGATGTATATGTTGAAGCGTCAACGAAAATAATTTTCTGAAAAATTTTTCTAAACGCATTAAAAGTGTCATCAAAGGACTTTTTTTCTTAATTTTTTTGTTATAGTTATATATTTTTTAAAATGAAAAGTAAATTTGAAAGAAAAATACCATTTAGCTACAAACTTGTGACAATAACTAATATTGAAATATATAAATTTTTTTACAACCACTACAAATAATTCAGTATATTATAAAATTGAATAAGAACTATACAATTTATACAAATAATTTATTTTAATAAGTGGGAGACTGCAAATAATATTAATTTACAAAATTAATATAACAAATGATTTTTTCATTATTATTTTATTAGGAGTGTTACTATCATTTAAAATTACAATAATTATGTAAAATTAAATTTATCAATTATCCACACATAAAATATGTAATACTAATTTTGGCACAATTCAAAGTGAATGAAATAGTGATTCATATAGCCACAAGTACAACACCTACAATAGCTTCTAAATCTTGTGGAATTCTTTCAAAAATATTCATTAGAGTTTGTTGAGAATCATGGGGTTCCATCTCAAAACCAATTGGCAATGAGTGGAGTAGTCCATGTTCTTATATATGGCTCAATTCTCTACCATTTTTTCTTTTTTTTTTCTTAGTCATCCTCTTCCTTTCTTCTTTTCAATCCTCAGAAATCACCCCGACCCTTTCTCTTCTCTTTCTCCTTTGTCTTCTTCCTTCTACGCATCTCCACAACCACCATGGCCATAATCGATTGAATCCCATACCAAAGAAACTCATAACTTTCCAGCCGTCACCCACCATTTTTTTTCAGCAAAAGATCTTTTCAAAACTAGATTTGTAGCTCCAACTGTTAGCTACCACAAAAACCTACAAATTCCTAGATCTAAGATATCAAAATACGTAGAAGAAAATCTACTATTTTTTCGACGAAGGTTCTTACTGGTCTAGGTTGCAATAGTTTGGGTTTGCAGGGGTCGATGGTGTCTGCTTTCAGGTGATTGGTTTGTGAGGGCCCGGGCTCAAAGGGTTTGGGTACGCAGGGGTTTCAAATCGGGGCGACTTCAATTTTTTTTTTTTCTTTTTCTTTTGGTTCATGTCTGAGTTTAATGTTTAAATGGAGTTATTTTGGTGGTGGTGCTGGTTTGGGATTGTTTCTGGTAGTGAGAAAAAGAAAAGAAGAAGAAGAAGAAAAGAAAGGAAAAGAAAAAGAAAAAAGAAATTATTTATTTACATTTATTTTTATTTTTTAAAATTAAAATAATAATTTGGACCAATAATATTTTGACACGTGGTAATTTTAAAAAAGTAAATAACTCAGTTAAAATTAGGACTAACGGATATATAAAAAGCATGACCTTAAGAACTATTATCACTATTTTTCGAGTTTAGGGACTTATTTGTATTAAACTGAACTTTTTGAGAACTTTTACGTAAATTTCCCAAATTTTTTCCATTAAAGATTATTTTGACAAATATCTGACCAGTACCAAACCCCTTGGACATTATGCCTAGTGAGCAAGTGCGTAAAGTATTTCAAACTCAATAACGATCAGTGTCTTTATATTTCACTTCTTGCTCTTCCATATAGCAATAAGACTAAAAATCTTTCACCAACACATATTATGTACTTTTTTTAAAAAAAACATTGGCCTCCAAAAAAAAGAAAAACAATCAATTTTGAAAAAGAAATATACAATGAATTTGATATGTAATGTGCTTGAGTAGTCTATTGAATGTAGCATATAAATAATAATAATACATTTGCAACATAAGTGGGTGGGGACAAGTGGTGCATCATAAGAAATCTGTACCAAAAATGGAAATATTTTTAGGATCCTAGCTAGTGGTTTTGTTCCCCCACGGACCATGGTTGTCTCTAGGGTGGCCATTGGAAGATCCATTTCATTAGGGCTAAAATAATGAGCATTCTTATTAAACACTACCGTTCTATTTAGTATGTATGACTGAATTGGATTGGATTGGACTGGACAAGATTGAATTATACTAAAAGTAATCATGTGTTTAGGAATGTCAATGGGGCGGGTCGGATCTGATCCGACTCTGATCCGACCTGATCCAGATCATATACGGATCTGCCCCGCCCCGCCCCGCTGGATCAGATACTCGGATCGGATCTAATCCGACCCGCCTTATACGGATCGGATCTGATCCGACCCAACTTTTTTTTTTTTTAAATAAAAAAAATATATTTTATACTCAAATTTATATTTTTTTTCCCAAAATTTATTTGTTTAAGAACTAATAATGCATTGTTTTTTTTTTCTTATATATTTTTATTTTATTTGTCAAAATCAATAAAAAAAAAATATATTAAATTCTTATCACATAAAAATGTAATATTACTATTGAAAAATTAATTTACCAAATTTTAGAAATTCCACTAATATAATCATCAATAATAATGTAGTATGATGATTACATGAAATAAATCTCCTCTAAAAAAATACATGAAATTAACTATAAACTTTTTACATGCTGTTCTTCTAGTCTTCAAGATTTACTGTGTACGGCTCCTACAAATAAATAAATATATTAATAATAAAAGTAAGATTTTTTATACTGAGTCACAACAAATTGTAATTTTTGTAACTAATACTTTTAGTGATGGACCTATTTTAGTCACAACATAAGAATGATGATTTATAATTAGTTACAATTTTTTTACTTTTAGTCAGAAATTTTGTTGTGATTAAAAATAAGATTTTTTGTAGTGATATTTTTCTTATCAATTTTTAAAATTAAAAAAAAAACAAAAATGGTTATAGAACACATATTTTTTAAAAACAAAAAATTACTTTTATTTTTATGATTAAAAAATGAAAAAAAATAAAAATATTAGCAAATGCCCCTTAAATAATTAAATATTTAAGAGTCAAATAATAGTATTAATTACTCATTATTATAATATTTAATTAATCAGTATTTTTATTTGATAAATAAAAATTAAATATTATTCTTATTAATTAATAATATGTTTATATTAAATTTAAATTATTGTTGCATACATATATAAAAGTGATATAATATAAAAGTGTAAGTTATTGTACAAATTAATATATTTAACAGTGCCTATATATAAATCGATCTATTGTGTATAATATTTGTTACTTACTTTCTTATTATAACCTTATATTTAAGATTTTCGAAGAAGGTAGGGAATTTCGCAAATAATAATAATTATTATAATCAAATAATTAAAATATAGAATGGCCAGTATGCATATATATTTTTATTTTTATATATATATATGTACGCATATATATAAGAATTAAATTGAGAGAGTAATTAATTAAAATAATAATATATAGTGTGGTCTATGGGCAGATCATATATGTCTAATGGTGGTATTCCACTGGCCTTACACCTTAAAAAAATATATTAAAAAGTAAAAATCTTT
The DNA here is from genome assembly GCF_029168945.1 of Cannabis sativa. NCBI lineage: Eukaryota > Viridiplantae > Streptophyta > Magnoliopsida > Rosales > Cannabaceae > Cannabis > Cannabis sativa. Next base: position 10,449,677 of record NC_083601.1, read on the forward strand.
TTTTTTTTTTAAAAAAAATATATATATATTTAAAACGGATCGGGTCAGATCCGATCCGTAAAAAAATTAAGCGGGGCGGGTCAGATCTGATCCAAGATCCAATAACTATCCGAATGTTTCGGATCAGTAATGATCCGTCGGATCGGATCACTGATCCGATCCGAATGAATGGATCTTTTTGCCATGCCTACATGTGTTTGGTTTAAGAATAAACTAAACGATTTTATTTATTTCATTTTTAAAAAATATATAACAACAAATAAATAAAAATAAATAATTCAAAATAATAAAAATAAAAATAATCAAATCATAAATAAAATAAAATAATATATTATATATAATCAAATATATATCATAAATATATAATAAAATAATTTATCATATTTTTATTTAATAAATAATTAAAATATTAAATTAAAAATACTTAAATAATATAAAATTATTTATGCTAAACACTAATTTAATACAAATGTTTTTTTTTAAAAAAAATATTGATATAAATTTTTTAGTAATTTAAAAAGAATATATAAATTTATTGTCATATTGTTTCTCTTAGAATCAATTTAATTAACTATTGTTTATTTAATATTATTTTAAATTTTGAAAGCTTATGTATGATCATTCAAAATTATACATTTTCACTCCTTTAAATATAATGAATAAATTTTTGATAAAAAAATTATAAATAAGTTAATAATAATTCTTTCATTTAAATTCTTATTAAATTTAAAATATATTAACAAAACTAAAATTTAAAAAAGTGATAACAAAAATCTCACATGTATAAGATTATTTATCCCACTTTGTTGAACGGGATAAATAAATCAAGACAAATGAGATTAGCTGGATTAGTTATCTAGACTTCTAACATGCTCATATACTGGACTAGACAAATTAATCTATCTAATCCAGTCCAATCTTGCATATCAAACGAGCCCTAAAGATTACGTGTAACTAAATATGTAGTTTGGGTAAAATAATATTGGTTATAAATTTGGCAGGGATTTGAGAGTGGATCTTCTTGTTTTTTTTTTTTTTTTTTTGCTAGTGGGTAATAGGTATGCTCTATTTTGGGGCTTTTGAAAACTATCGATATTGATGTCTTGTCTTGATCTTTGGTATATATTTTTTTCTCTATTCTTTGTGGATTTATATACTGCATATATTTCAGTGTCATGTCATCTCTAATATACAGCTAGATCTCCTCCTCATCTTCCTCCATTTTCAACTTTGTATATATATATATGTATAAAATAAATAAATAAATAATGGAAGTCCCAATTCTAGCTTTTGGAACAATATATTTTATCAGCATCAAGCAGAAAATTTAAGAACAGTATATAATGTGCATGAGTGAGCACTTATTTTTGTTTTAAGGAAATTTTATATGCGGATGAGTAGTGTCATATTATATCATAATCCACTAGATTAAGTTAAACCCACTTATCATTATAATCTAATCCTTAGTATTAGCAAAAAAACTTAAGCAATGTTTAAGAACCATTTGAATAATGATTGCTTTATTAAGGAATCAACTAAACCTAATTATGTTGTTAAACTTAATAGTGTTTTGCTATCATTATCATTAGCTAGCTAATTAACTTGGTATGAGGTTGATTAAGCCTAATAATGCATGATATGATATGAAAAGAATAATTAACTAAACATAAATTTATGCATGCATATATATATATATATATATATTTATATGTGTGTGTGTTAAAACAAATAGAGAAGAACAAAAGTTAGAGAAGAAAATGTAAAAGAAAAATAAAATGGAATGATATATAGTCTTTACTTTAAGAGACAAGGGTGTCTAATCATGGTGGCAAGGAGTTATCACTTGAGAGATATGGGAATATATTAGTGGGCCGATATTTAGGCCCACTTCAATCCAATCCAATCTTGAAACTTCACCTCAGTAACCGAAAATTATCACATTAATTAATTATTAATAACACTTCAACTTGGTTGTTATTATAGCTGGTCCTCAAAAGGACCGACCCTTCTTCCTTTTATATGTCCCCATCTTTTTTATTTTTTATTTTTCTCCCTCTTCCTAATACTTTTATTTTTTCTCACCGAAATGACATTATTAACTATTATTTTTCTTTTTAGATGATATCTATATTCAAGAAAATTTTATATGATTATTTTTGTTGATTATAAAGAATGATTTGTTAAAAGAGAAGTAAAAATAATAACATAAATGTTGGAAAATGTATACAACATCAGGATATTATATTACATATAATTTAGAATACTGTCAATAATTGAATGATATAAAAAATTGCCTATCACTTCATATAAACAATTGAGAAATAAAAGAGTTTATTAGTTCATTATTAAACTATTAAGTTTTCTTCCCTAAATCTTTAAAACAAAAGCAAATCAATTCATCAACTAAAAACATATAATTGTGATGATACAATATGTATTTATAAAATTAGAGAGGAGATCTAGCTATAAAATTTTAGTTGGATTGGATCTCTTTATCAAATGTTTCAGTTAATTAGAAAATCTACACTATTGTTTAAACTAGACTTCACATAGATACACTAAACCCATTAACAATAGATCACTAACCATATGCGGTAAAATGACAAAGCTATATAACCAATATTTTAATAAAATATTTAATACTTTAATGGAAGTTCAAATAAAAATCTAACAATAAAAACTAGAGCAATTTTTACTTATAAACAAGTAAATTTATAATATTACATAAATGTACAAAATAAAAAAAATATAAATATATAATTCTATATAATTTTATAGATATATACAAATAAACATACATGTTTACGATTTTAACATATTGATTAATTTTTATTAAATGTACAACAAAAACAACATAATTACAAAAAATGTGCAAAAAAAAATTATTTTAAGAACTTGTATATTTTGAAAACTTATTACATGAAACCATACATTTTAATCATTAAATAATAAACTATGTTTATTAAAACTCAAAATAAACAATTTCGTTAAATTAATTAAACAGTTTTATAAAAATAAACAAGTTATTTTTTTTATTAAAAAATAAATGTTTATTATCTATTTTAGTATGAATTATTATAATTTAATAAGATTTTTTTTAATAAAATACGATATCAAAATTATAAACATTACTGTATATAAATACAAATCAATACTTAAAATTACTAAAAATAAACATAACACATAGAGTGATATAATAAACATATATGAATATTATTATTTTGTTTATTAAATTAGTATGTTTAATAAATAGAAAATAAAATAAACATACATATACAAAGTATTTTATATTATTAGTATGTTTATTATAATTGTAAACATAAAAATAGACATAGACAATTTATACTATACTAAAATAAGTATATTCTTTTTCTATTGTTTCTATATATTGATTATTTTCTAATGAATTAGTGAACGAATTTTCTATTAAAGTATAATTCTTACATCAAAAAATAAATAAACAAACATAACTTTATAAACTCTAAAAATTATTTAATTAGAAAAAATAAACATGACACAATAAACAAAAAAAAAAGATAAAAATAAACATTTTTTTTTTTATATATATTATTTATTTTCTAAAAAATTACTAAAAAATAAACATAACACACATAGAATGATATAATAAACTTATGTGAATATTACTATTTTGTTTATTAAATTAGTATATTTAATTAATAGAAAAAAAAAATAAACACATATATAAAATGTTTTATATTATTAGTATATTTTTTATTATAATTTTAAACATAAAAATAAACATAACCAATGTTACCATATATATAATAATCAATAATTGTTACCATATATATAGTATAAAAGAAATTGAAAAAAAGTTTTTAATTATATATAAAAATGTATGAGAAAATGATAATAAGTTTTTTTGCACAAATTTTGTAATTAATTAAAATAATGTATACAAAATTGTAAAATGCCCTAAAAAAAATAACACACAAAGTTAAATATATAATACATAAGTTAATATTTATATTTTACTATATTACTAAAGTAATATGTTTACTAAATTTAATATAAAATTGAAAAATATATATACATACAAATATATTTACAAATTTTGTTTATGTTTCATAAACAATGTATATATATATGTTTATTAAATAATTAATTAGTATTAGTAATGTTGATAATGCTATTATAAATTTAGTATATTTATTATGGTAACATTTCAATAGAATCAATATAATTTATTTATTAAAAGTTAATTTAAAAATTAAAACCTTATGTATATTTTTTGAACAAACTTTATTAGTTATTTAAAAATATATTTTAAAAAATAAATGAAACTGTAATTAAATGTGACATTATGTATAAAATACTATGTTTATATTATTATTGAAAATGTTTATATTTATTATGTGTTGAAATTATTATATAAATTTTTCAAAAATTAATAATTTAAAATATACTTGTCCAACAATATATATATTTATATATAAAATGTGATTATTTAACACTTTTTGTTGGTTTAACAAAATAGTTTTAAGAATATAAGGGTTAGTTTTCTTAAATATATATAAATATTAATATTATTTAATTTATATTAATTTAAATATATATAAATATTAATATATTATTTATATTATTATTATTTTTTTATTGTTATTTTAATATTAGGAGTATGTTCAATATAGAATATTAATAAATATTTTTTAATACACAATATTAATATATCTATTTTAATAAATAAATTAGTAGTTTCTTTTAATTTATAAAATTTTAAAATATATAATAAAAATTAAAAAAAATTAAAAAAAATAACTAAGTAGAATACACGTAATAATAATCTAATATATATATATATTTAAATTAATTAGTTTTTCATTTTTTATTTAAAAAATTAGAAGTGGAGTATTGACATGAGTCATTTTATAATAGTGTTAGACACTAATGTATATAATTAATAACTTTATTTAACCATAATAAATATACATGGTAGCATTTGTGTGTGCTGTTTCTTTCTGTGAAAATATTCCATATATCAATGATGATAAGTTCCTTTGCAGTTTGTTTGCTACATATATCATAGACAAATATAGCATTATTTGATTAGACTAAAATTATTGTGCACACAAATGGACTTTTTTATTAAAAAAAAATAACAATAAATAAATATTCACCATATATTCTCTCACACTTCTTTAAAAAATTTGTTAAGAAAAAGAAATGGAGCTAAAGAGTTATTAATACTTTTTGCACAGGAATATTGCACTAAAGAATAATTTTGTATAATCAGCAAAAAAAAAAAAAAAGGAATAATTTTGTATACATGGGACAAAACATGCAGTTTTTACTAGTTTAAACTTCAAAGAGGCCTTTTTAGCGGCCAAATATTCTCCAAAATAAACTTCTATTCCCTTTCTTTATTTACTTTTTTATTGTATATTTATATATAAAGGTACTCTTTCTTTATGTAAGAGCACCATTTTTGCAACTAGAGTATTTTTTAAGCCACTAATTTTTAATGCAATGGATAAAATATATTTGGTTATAATAGAATTGATTGCATCAGAATTTGGTGTAAAAAGTAAAATATGTGATTGTGTCATAAATAACTGGAAAAAAAGGTGTATTTCATTTCTCTTTTCTTCCTACCTTCCAAAAATTTCTTCCATTAAATTCTACAAATCCAGGTTTTTTTATTATTTATTTTATCTTTTGAAGTTTTTATGATATTTTAATCCCATGCTTTCAAAACAACTCCATCTTCCTTATCTTTTTTGAAATGAAATCGTTTATTAGAATCACAGTTAGATCTACCTCAATCTCGTTAAAAGTCCACTTTGTCATATTATGGACAATAAAATTACATGATCAAGTAATATAAGAAAATATTAAATTAGAATTAATAATTATGTTGATTTTATTCTAGATACTTAATTATTTGTTTCTTATATTTAATATATTTAGTTAAATAGAAAATTAATATTTAAGTTGATTTTATTCTAGACACTTAAATATTAGTTATTTTTAGAATATTTAATTAAATAAAAAATTATATTTAAGTTGGAAATTTAAATTTCATTAAAACTTAAATTAGAATATATTTTATTTTATTAATTATTTTCCCACTAATTTCGAAATGCATTATATTTAATGCAGATATTTCGATTTTTTTTTTTTGAAAAATAGATTAAAGTTGAAAATTAATTATTTTAAATAATTTTAGATCAAGTAAATTTTTCATTAATTATTTATTAAAATAAATAGACTAAAATATATTATAATTAGAAAATAAGTAATTAGTTAATGAAATGTCTAGATAGTTATTTTCTGCATACTTGTGGTATTTTTCTAGTTATATTTTAATTAAATAGAAAATTAATATTTAAGTTAATTTTATTCAAGACGCTTAAATATTTGACATTTTCTTAGAATTTTAATTAAATAGGAAAATTATATTTGTGTTGAAAATTAATTTTGTTAATTAATTTTGGACCAACATAATTTAGAATAATTTTTCAAGATTTATTTTATTTTATTTTATACATATATTTCAAATTTTGTCATATATATTTATAAAAAAAAATTAAATTTGAGTTGAAAATTAATTTTTAATTAAGTTTTGACCGACTTAAATTGAGTAATTTTCGTAAAATTTATTGAGAATTATTACTTAGATGGAAAATAATTTTATTTATTTTTAGATCTATCTAATATAATTTTATAAATATTAAATTAAAATTTATATTTAGAGTTTTCTAAATTAGTAATTTTAATTAAATAAATATATATAAATTAAAATAAATAGATTAAAATACACTTTAAATAATGAGCTTTATAATAAGGATATTTGATCTCCATTGTTGGTTTTACATAATTCTTGTTTTAGTGAGTAATCATCCTTAATAGATGAACGTTCCTTAGCAATTTAATGCCGTAGAATTTCGAAAGATAAGTATTAATAATAGGTATTTTATTCTTAGTAACGTCCACCCCAATAGTGGCTGCTAAGAGTAAGACTTACAAGGTATGAAACAATGGTAGAAGCTCATAAGATAGAATGACCTTGACTCTTGCCTAAACGAGACAACGCCAGATTCTCATCTTGATCAAATAAAAGGTTGCTAGAATATTTTTCATTTTAGATGAACTGACTGCTCTATTCAATGAAAAATATCTTTGACTCTCGCCTAAACAGGACACTGTATTAGTTTGTTGGAAACCTTAGAAATTATTTAGGATTGTTTGTTTTTGTATTTTCACTTGTCATTCCTACTTGCTAAGTGCTTAATAATTTCTAAATGTGTGATTTTGTATTGAACCTTATTTGATTTCTATTTATTGATATATGTAGTACCCAATATGACTATGAACAACCCCATGGTGTCAATGTTGAATGACAACAAGCTCTTTGGAGCTAACTTTGTCAAATGGAAAGAGAACATTAATATTGTTCTCATAGGTGAAAATACCCTGTTTGTGTTGATTGAAGAGGCTTGTAAGCAGCTAGGTGAGATGCGCCAAGGAGTCAAGGAAAAGTTCGAGCCTTGGAAGATTGCTAACAATAAAGCTTGATACTTTATGTTGCCTAGCATGGTCGACACCTTGAAGACAAGGTTTGCTAATACTCTCACGACTGCAGATATCATGAACCAGTTGATTGAACTGTTTGGGATGGCGTCAGATTAAGCTCGGTTTGAGACGACCAAGAATTTTATCAATGCACGGATGAAACCTCATCATAACGTACGTGATCACCTACTCCAAATGGCAAGTTATTTCCAGGAAGCTGAGAATCATGGAGCTATTATAGATCAGGAAACTCAAGTGAGTTTGATCTTAAATAGTTTGACTCTAGCTTTTCTGCCCTTCACCTCAAACTATGTCATGAACAAGTTGACTTTTGACTTCCACGAGTTAATCAACAACCTTCAGACATTTGAGAATTTAATTGGAGGTCCACAGAAAGGAGGAAACAAAGCTTCTAGTTCTGGCACTGCTAATGGTACGGTCAAGGCTGAGGCAAACATTGCCTCTACTTCGAAACCCAACATAAAGAAGAAGTGGAAGAATAGTAAGAAGCCTCTTAAAGTTGTTAATACAACTAATAAGAATAAAAAGGCTGCTGATTCAAAGGCAAAGCAAAAAGGAAAGTGCTTCTATTGCAACGAAAAGGGCCACTGGAAACCCCAGTGTCCTAAGTTTTTGGCAAAGAAACAAGGTATTTCTATTTTTTTTTTTTATAAACTCATGTGTTTTCGAGAATTATTATCCTCTTTGGTTATTAATTCTGGATCTACTAAACATATTTATTTTATTCTTATTTCTGCTCCAGCTGCTAAAACTTGGATTGCTATCCTAGCGAGTTGGGTCGGGTGGTTGGACAGGAGGGTAGAGATTGTCCAAGTTGAAGATGAAGCTCGAAATCTTCTTTATTTTTGAATTAATTATTTTAGTTTATTGCAGACAATTCATTATGATATTTTTGAGAGTATTAATAAAATTTTCTCTTTAAGAGGTTTTCACTATGAATTGCATTTATGAATTGAGCTTCATATTTACTTTAACTTGTATGCCAATACCAATTATATTTATATGTTTATCATGTTTGTATGTGTTTGTGTTTTATCATTAATGCAAAATCTATGGTATATTATTCTCTGAAAAGAGAAATACCACATAAACACTTAGAATTCAAATTCAATGTTTATGAATAATTGTCATTTCTTAAGCAATTATTAAGATTTTGTTTAATTAAAAGATCTTTTGATCTGATAGGGGTGGAAGAAGTTAAGAAGTAATATATGCAGTTCAACGATCTTTTATATTTATTGAACTCTAGATTATATTCATAACTCCACAGTATCTCTATAACACTTAGGGGTGGAAGAAGTTATTGACATATGTAGTTCTTTTTCTTTGAACTCTAGACTATACTCAATACACTACAATATCTCTATGGCACACATATTTTGATTAGACATGGATATAATATAATAAACAAATTAGCACATTATTAGAACTTATTCTTGATCCTGTAATTGTTCCAATTAACTTGTTATTGTAGTAATAGAAATTGATACTAACGAAGTTCTTGGACATAGTATCACAGTACCTTATCTGAGTGGAAGAATTTTAAAATTCTAGCCCATCATTATTTGGATGACACTAGTGATAGCTTACTATGTTATGATCATGATAGGAACTTTAGAATAAACTGAGAAAGTAAATCTAACCATTCATATGGATAGAGATAACTTATCAGAATTATAAAAATAAGAAAGGAGAATTTTATAATGTCTATTGAATGAATTAGGCAAAATACCTAATCCTTATGAAATATTTTATGGTATCTTTAATGATTACTTAATCTTAAGCAAGTATTTTACATTAATGTTAATACTAGATTAGTATGTTGATGACTTAGTCTAGAAGAAACTTATTTGTTTCAGACTAAGATATAATGTCACAGCAATAGATCCCTAAGAACCAATAGTAAAGAGGTCAAGTGTACACTTTTGTATTACTTTAACCAGACTCCTACTGTTGAGTGGAGCCATCTAAGATGTAATCTAACAAGGAACATCAATTATAATTGAGAGTGCAATTCCAAATAGATAGTGATGCAAGGAGGAATTAATAAGTTAGGGAAGATCTGCTTATGGGAAGCTCGGTTATATAGACCCATGGTCCCTATATTAGTTGAGACAATGATGCTTGTAAGACTCAGTTAATTGATTTTGATTAATCAATTATAATTCTAAAATTAAACTATGTCTTATTTATGAATTTTCACTAAGCTAGGGCTTAATTGTGAAGAAAAGAGATTTTAAGGTCTATTTGTTAATAAAGAGACTTTATTAAGTCTAATTAATAAATATATTAAATGTCAATTTTATTTGATAATTATTTTAATTATTAAATAAATAGTTTTGATATTTAAATGGTTGAATTGGAAAATATGACATTTATGAAAAAATAAGATAAATACTTGAAAAATAGTAAAATTTCAAGTGGTGGGCCCACATCCTATGGCAGGCCACTAATGCTCATTTTTACCATTTATTTATCAATTTTTAATGCCAAATAATTCAAATCTAAACCTAGAAGGATTCTTATAAATAGATAGTGATGGACTCAAAACTGACAGCTTAAGCATTCGCTAGTTTTCAGTCAAATTTGAGCCCTCTCTCTCTCTCTCTCTCTCTCTCTCTCTCTCTCTCTCTCTCTCTCTATTTTTGGATCCTTCTCTCTTTCTCTCTTCAATTTTTGAACCCTTATAGCGATAGAGTACATGCCCACGCATAGCAAGTTGGTACTCAATCATAGTGTGTAAGACTGTGAAAAATCCAATCAATTGAAGGAGAATCAGGCTCAGATCTTGGTAATACTCTGCTACAAAAAAGATACAAGGGTTAGAGATCTGAGTGGAAGGATTCATTTAATTCCGCTGCAACCAATGTAAGGTTTCTTGAACTTTATATGTATTTAAATTTTATTATTTTAGAAATTCATTTTTAGGATGTTAAACAACATACATGGTAGTAAATTTAGATCCTGGTAAAAAAATCCTGATAAAATAATTTCCAACAATGTTATTGTTTATGCTTTTCTTACTGAGTCTGTTGACTCACAAATTTTGTTTGCATGTGTAGATAAGGGCAATGATAAGGTTGAGCAGCCGTGAGAGCGAGTGGATGAAGATTGTACATGTCGGGGAGGTTAGCCTGGAGCGTACGGTCTCTGGGACAGCTGGATTGTATTTTGTCTAGTCACTAGGCAACAACTTTTGTACTATGCACTGTGAAACTTTTGTAAATATTTTGTAAACGAGATCCCGATTTTATGTATGTATGTTATTTTGGTATTTATAAATAGTTAAATAAAGTTTTAATTAATCACAATTTTTTTCAATAAACTCGTTGATTAGCAACGAGCTGCACAACTAAGTTAAAATCACGTTAACACGCCTAAACTAGTAGGGTGTTATACTATCCGTTCTGCAATGATCGAATAGACGATGGTTATAGAAATTAATAAAAATAGTTTATCCAGCTGTTTAAAACCGTAAAAAAAAAAGTTAGTTTTTGAGTAGTGTTTTTGACACATGATCTACTTATTAACAATTATTAACTATATTTTGGATAAAAGAAAAACAGTTATTAACTATGAATTGTATATTTCTACTCTCCATTTATTAACTTTGTTGTCACTTTCTCACCCCTTTGAAATATAATTTACTATTTTAATGAGATAGTTTGTAATAAACTTTATCTTGATTTCTCTTTTGAAAGAAACTTTGATCTCGTGTAATTAAAAAAAACTATGTCAAAATCGAGTCTAACTTCGTAATAGAAATAAGTTGGGAGTATAATACATATAAAAATAAACAAAATAAATATTATTGTAATAACTTACTTATAATTAGTGATATAGTTTTTTTGTCAGTGATCAGAATAAATAAATCAAATGGATATGGTTGAACTGTCCTTGTTAAATTAGACTTTCGGACAGGAAAAAAAAACTTAATATTATTGACAAAATGGTATAAAAGGATCGCCATTATTGTAGTTTGTAGGGCAATAATAAAAGTAATTTTATAGTGAAAAAGAAGATGATAATGCAAGACGATTTTGAGTACTTGATTCCAATACATATTTCACATTTAAATGAATAAATATAACAATTGATTTATTTTTGGAAAGAAGATAATGAACGAACATGTCCGATGATAAGTATGAATAATAGCACAAAAAATAAAAAATTCCAATTGCGTTACTCATTAAACACTATTTATTTATTTTTATTTTATATAGAGCAAATTTTGACTTGCTAACCATTTTTTTTTACATATATATATAAAAAAAAAGTTAATTAGTAATTTTTTCTCTTAAATTTTGATATGTACCAAATCGTGTTTTTTGAACATTTTTTACCGTTAAAAATTCCTTCGAACTATTAAAATTGTTAAATTTAAGTACTTTTGTTTAATTTCATTCAATTTTACTGTTTCAATAATTGTTTATGTACTAAACTATGCTTCTTAGATTTTGATATCTACCAAATCATGTCCCTTAAATTTCGATATATACTAAATCATGCCCTTTGAATTTTCATCCATATTAGAATTTTTTTACTAAAATTAGACAAAAGTTTTTAAATCTAACAATGCAGGGAGAATTTTTAAAAAGTTCAAAGAACATAATTTGGTACATGTCAATTGTCAAAGTTCGTAAAAAAAATTACTAATTAGTCTAGAAAAAAATGGAAGTTGTGACCGAGCCAGTCTAATCATAACTCAATAAAGAATACCCACTATCCAATATAATTTTTCATTTCTCTGTAGAAAGTGTGACTGAAAATTAATTAAATGAAAAAAAAAAAAAAAACTTTAAGCACAAAATAAAGATTGGCCCATTAAAGAAAAATGAAGTCAAAACCCATCACTCTTTATGTGAAAAGGTAGCTCAGAAAGTGGTGCAATGATCCCAGGAAGTCTTCAACGTCATAGTGAAAGGAACGTTGAATTTGAATATCGCACAATAATTTTATCTATTTTTTTTTTAAAGAATTATTTATTAACTTTTGTTTTAAATTATTAAGATGAGGTTGTTTTAATAAAGTTACTTAAAAAAAATTAATGAGAGAGAGAGGCTTCCATGTTAAGCATATGAATCCACAGTTATTGGAAAAATATAAATGAAGATTCCAAACGCAAGCTTATAGAGATCTTCAAATCCCACCCAGATGCTCACTTTTTCTTCTCTCCCTTTCAAATTTACTATTTTTTTTTTTTTTTGTAATATATAATATTTATGTCACTATTTTGGTGGGACAAAGAATGTATGTCTCTTTGGCGGTTGGGAGAGCAACAATAACAATGTGTATTGTGAAAATGACACATCTTTGTCACGCATCATAGCAAGAAATTAATAAGATTTTTTTTTAATATATGTGTATAAAAAGTTATTTATAAAAAATGCTACTTTACAGTATTACTAATTTTCTCAAACTAAATTTTTTTTATTATGTATCTTTTCAATTTATAGTGTCTAAAATAGCTCATACTTTAGCTAAGCATGCCATTGTTGTATTTGTATCTACAAACTCTGTTTGCTAACCCAAATTTTCTTTGTGTTATCGGGACCTTGATTGAGAATCTCTTGATCCTCTCATCAAGGCACATTTCTTTCAAAAACAAAAATAAAATAATTATCAAATTATTATTTTAAAATATAAATAATATTGTAATGATTAAGTTTCAAATTTTACGAACTTAATTACGTTAGCAAATATGAATATAGTCGTAAGTTTATCTTGATGATATTATATTTTTTCTCGCAGAAAAAAAAAGAGCTAGATCTAAAATTTTATGTGAACAAATTATGGCATATTTGTTAACATATAAACATATAGAAATCTGAAAATTATACATTTGAAATTTAAATAGAAAATCTTAGAAATATTAACAAAATTCTCACAAACATAATTAAATGGAAAAAAGAAGAAGAAGCTAGGTGTAATTTCTACAAATTAAAACCTACATTTCCCAAGCTCTTTTTTTTTTTAATTTATTTATTCACACTAAAAATTAGGGTAAATATGACTTTTTATTTTGCAAAAATTACCTATTAGACTATTTGTTTTGGTTAAATGAAAAAATAGACTATGTATTTTCAAAATGGTACAAATAGGATCTTGAACTGATTTTTAGTCCAAAGAAAATTTAATAATAATTCGATCTAAAAATGTTATGATAAAACTGTTTATATTTTCTATATCTGTTCGTGTTAGAAATTGTCTTCAAGTTGGTTATATTAAAAAAAAGTTTTTAAAAATTAAGCTAAAGATATTATTTTTACCATTTTAGAAAATATAAGGTCTATTTTATTATTTAACAAAATAAATAATCTAATTGGTAACTTTTACAAAACACAATCTAAAATATTATTTACCCTTTTTATTATAGTCAATTTTGAATTTTACTTAAATAGTGTGTTGGTTAATGAGATATTAAAATTGAAGGATGCTTTCAAGATTTGTTTATACTTTTTGAGGACTAGTGTATCGTTTATATGTATATATATATTTATTGATGAGAATAATGTTATTCTTTAAAATGATGATTTTGACTTGGCCACACAAGTATAGTTGGGTGTGACCTCTTTGTAATGTCACATAGTAAAAATGGGAATAAAGAAAGCTGCAAATACTATTCCCAAGGTGCCTCAATGAATGGTTACTAAAATCTAAAACAGAGTATATTCCTCCTTAATTAATCTTCAAAATAAATTCGGCTGACGAATAAACTATATAATTACAATTTAAACTAACATATTATATTCTTTCAAAAAAAAAAAAAAAACTAACATATTATATAGATAATTTATAACTGAGAAATGTAATGGGCACCAGTGGTACCTAGCACCTTCTTATGTGTTAATATCGTTATTAGTTCAACTAAATATTAAATCCCACATAATTTAATATAATAGCTTTTAGGGAGTATCGCTAGCCAATCGCAACGCGACATGTGGAGAAGGTGCTAGACACTACTGGTACCTAATAACAGTACTCTTCTATGTAAGATATTTGACAACACACGGTAATGTACATTAATGATAAACCAATATAGTCTAGAAATGCTCTACTCTGAAAATTGAAATTATGGGACTCCTCTAGTTTGAGAGCATACTAAAGATCTGGCGAGATCGCTCCACATTCTAAGAAGATTGCCATTCTTTTGGATCGGCTCACGGCCTTCCGACCCAACCAATGTTCTGAAATAGGGTTAATTTGTCTAAGAAGAATTACACGTGTTTTAATTTTTTTTATTTATTTAAGTACGATAATTTTAAGTTTGATCATTTTTATAGTAATTTTATATTTTTGAATTATTTTATGATATTTGCTATACCATGTATATGTAAATTTAATTTTTAAAATTCATATTTAATCTTTAAATAAATTGTTCATCAAAAAATTGATTTTTTTCATCAAGAATATGGTATTTTTTTTATTAAGAAACTAATTTCGTTATCAAGAAATTAGTTTTGATTATATAAAAGTACAATTTATATAGGAATTTTTAAGTTTTTTACCCATCTAGCAACGATCAGTCAAAGCTTAACTTACTAAAGATCTTTCATCATAAAGTTGGTTTTTCATCAAGAAAAACTGGTTTCTTTATGGTTTCAACATCAAAAAAATTAGATTTAATTATATATAAGTATACACGAGTTCTTAAATTTTTTATGTCATTCATTTTTTTTTAAACAATTCATTGTCAGTAATTTAAGTTAAATATATCATCATTGAAAAAAGATGAGAAATCATCCATCTAAATTAGTTCATCATCGTGTAGGAACTGTTAATTCATGTATACACAAATATGAATAAGAGATGTCTCAAGAAAATTAGATAACTAATTAACAATATTATTTAAGAAACCCAAATAAGAAAAAATAATCTCTTAAGGAATGCAATAGGTAGTCCAATTGCGAGCTACAACTATAAAGTTTGCTTTCTAATCTCCATAGTAAAACTTGTTCTACTGCTGTCAATATGTCACTATAGATTGTATAAATGACAATAGGAGCTCTTACAAAAATAATAATAAAAGAAATAATGAGAAATCTTTTTAATCAATAAAGTAAGTAAACTAATAAATCTTAAAAATTAATCGCATTAAAAGAGAAAGTATAAAAAATTTATCTTATTAAGAAAATCTGAATCCTCATGGAATGGAAGTCAACAATCTTTTAACAAAAAGCAAACTCAAACAAATACATAACAATATAATATGTGTATTAAATATTAGGATTTTAATTTATTTAATTTTAAAAAGAATAAAAATAATATACGTGTATTAGAATTTATAGTTGTGGTGGAATTTTATATTATAACTAGTAATAGTGGAGTCCTCTACTTTTTTAGAGTAAGATAAATAAGAGAAATATTAAAAAGTATTAGTAATGTATATTATTCTTTTTCGTGTCATATCACTATTGATATAGTTATATATTTGGTCTCATATAATTTAAGATAATAATTTTTAAAAAATATTACTAACCAATTTTAGAATACTACATTTAAGTAATACTAAATACCACTAGTACTTAATAGCAATGCTCGATAAATAATCTCACACAACTTGAATTAATCCTAGTCTCAATGTTTAAATAACATCAAATAAGGATAAATGATCTTAATCCTAGTTTAGTGCCATGTACCGAAAGAGCCTTAGAAATAAATCATGATTATCTTATACACATCCATATATTTTAATAATGTTTTAACTATCAAACTGCTATTATGGCCTGTCATATAGAATAAAATTACCCATATTCCATATCATATCTTGCTTTCTTGCTTTGTTTTCGATCTATATGCTTCTTCAAGGCTAGAAAAGTAGTATAATTCATTTTTTGTTCCTCAAACGAGATATTCTATAATAATTAGATTTAATTAGTTAAATTAGTAATTACGTTTTTTTTAAAAAAAAAAACAAAATCCATACCTTAATATGTCTATAATTTTTTAAGAAAAAATTTATTAGGGTAGACATAGTTTAGAAAAATATTTCTAGATTTAGTATATAAAATATGTCTATAACGAGATATTTCTAGTATAGTTTAGAAAAATATTTCTAGATTAAAAAAAAAAGCTTAAAAGCAATTTTTAAAAGAATTAAATTTTAATATTTAAAATTTGGGTTTGCTTTTGATGATTAAAATATGAGATAATTTTAATAAAAAAAATCTTATATCTAAAATATTAAGTAGAAGATGGTTATATGACAAGATAACTCAGAGTCTCTCCTATTGGTTACAAATCGTTAACTTTTAGACAATGTCTCACGACGTTTGATTGTCCCCTTAAGGGTGTGTTTGTTAAAGGTTTTAACAAGTAGATTTCTGTTGCAATAGACTTTTAAAAATGAATTATATGATTGACCTATTCTAAGCAGGGCCGTCTTAAACATTTTGAAAGCCCTGTTCCAATCTTAAATTTCAAGCCCCTAATAAAAAAAAACTATTTTATTATAATAACTGTTATTTATTTCATTACAACTTTAAGTAAGTATCAACCTTCTATTTAAAAAAGGTCATTCTTCACACTTTTTAAAGCGAATTCATCAACCATCTTTTCATATTTTACAGTTTCTAAAACATCATTTTCAATCTATCAATGCTAATCCATTAAGTTTTTCTTGTAACATGGTAGACCGCAGGTGGGACTTCAACAACTTCAATTTTGAAAAACTTCTTTTTGCAGAAGCAACTGTCACAGGAATAGTCAATAAAATTCTGTAAGCAATAATTGTATTAGGAAAATAATCTACGCCTTTCAAAAATTTTAATATATAAATAGCTCTCATTTTTTCCCTAAGCAAGATTTCTCTTAATAACTTTAACTCCACATATAATTCATTTCCATCAATATCATATTGTTCATTATGTTTCAATGCCTTTTCAAAATGACTACAACAAGACTTCAAACCTGTATTGTCTAATGATTGGAGCTTATCAGAAGTAAATAAGAAACCAAAAATATTTTCATATTCTTTATATTGTTCAAATCGCTTAGTAAGAGAAACAATGACTTGATCAACAAGGTAAAAAAAAATAATTAATTCTAAAAGATTCTTCTCCAGATAACTCAATAGATGGGGTATTCAAATTCTCATAAAATTGTCTTTTTCTTTGAATTGTGCGTCTTTGAGGAAAAATTGGATCAATATTCATATCAGTAGCAATTTCCTTAGCACTATTCAAGGCATCATAAAAACCTGTAATAATTGTAAAAGCTTGCTAACTAAATTAATAGCAGATAATATTTTAAACCAAATAATAATTGCTATTAAAACTCAAAATCTCCAAGCTCATTTGTTGCCAAGGATTTTGCTTCACTTCTTATTTTAGAATCAAGTTCATCTTTTTCTGACACTTCAAGTAAAGTTTCTCTAAATTCTGATATTTGAAATCTTATAGTTTTAACACTATCTACACGACTTTCCCAACGAGTGGATGACAATGATTTTGGAGTCAATCCTTTCACATTATCTTTCAAAATTTGCCATCTCTTAGTATAATTGACAAAAATCGTATATATGCGCTGGATAACTCCAAAAAAATCTCTAGCTTTACTACATGATTCAGCCATGTCACATAATGTCAAATTAAGACTATGACATCCACAAGGAGTATAAAAGGCTCTTGGATTTATGTCTAATTTTTTTTTTTTGTACACCTTGATGTTTTCCTTTCATATTTGACCCATTATCATAACCTTGTCCTCGCACATCAAATATGTCAAGATTAAATTTTTTCAACTCATTTTGTAAAACATCAAAAAGTCCTTTACCAGTTGTATCATTCACATTTAAAAATTCTAAAAAAGATTCTTCAATGTTAACCGAATGTGAAGAAACATCCACATATCTCAATATTAAGGACATATGCTCTTGATGACTAACATCAGGAGTACAATCAAGAATCACAGAAAAATACTTTATTGCTTGTTTAACTTTTTTAATGATTTCAGTTTTGATTGCAGAAGCAAGCAAAAGTATTAACTAATTTTGGATGTTATGTCCAAAATAATGATTCTGAATATCATCATTTGTAATGCGTTTAACATGTTCTTGGACAACAGGGTCAAGCTCTGCCAACATTTCAATTAAGCCCAAAAAATTTCTATTACTATTTTGATACAATTTCTCATTAGAACCACGAAAGGCCAAGTTATTACTATTAAAATAATTCTTAGTAAAACTTTTTTCCAATGATCTTTTTCTTTTTCAATTAGCCTTTGAGTAGTTTTATCAATCGTTTGATTCTTTTTAAGCCTAAGACGCAATTCATACCAAGTGGTCATATATTTAACATGTTCCATGCTAATCTCATGCTCTTTAAGTCTTTCACCAATATGCGCCCAATCACTAAAGCCTTCATTTGTTAACATGCCTCTACCAATCCTACTTTTAAAAACTTTGCAACAAAAACAAAATACTCTATTTAACTCTTTTGAATAAACAAGCCAATCTCTATCAGACTTCTCTCCATTTGATAAAACTCTAGTATACAAATTAGCAATGAATCGTCTAGAAAATTTAGTTTTAGAACCACTCATAACAGAATAATCTCTTTTTGGACCCTTCATCACTAATAAATCAATCATTTTTTAATCAAGAGCATCCCAATTTCTTGGATCAAATATATCAAGCAAATGTTCAAATGAGTTTGATTGTTCTGCATTGTTATCATCATTATCCTCTAAAACATCTTCATTTTTAAGTGAATTATTCAAATGATCATCATCACTATTTGTAGTATTATGATTTTGATTTTCCATGTTATCATTTTTAAATGACACATCACCATTATTTTCCACATTAACATTTTTAATAGGCACATCACCTCTATTTTCTATATCAACACTTTCATTTTGATTCTCAATACTAACATTTTCATTAGGAAATATATTTTCAGGAATTTCAACATCAACAATGTCATAATTATGATTTTCTAAAAAAAAAACTAATGGTTCTTTTATAATAAATTTATCAAGAGCTCCTTTTTGAGATTGAGTTAACTCAATTTTTTTTCTTTTTCTTACGTTTTTCATACCCAGACTCATGTTTTCTAATATTGGGAGGCATAGTAAAAAAAAGAACTAATATAATATTTCAAAGAAACAATCAAGAGAGTAATAATTAAATTATAAGTGAATAAAGGAACAAACGAACCTGGTATTTATTGCTATCGCAAATTCAATGTCGTCAATTGCCCAATACCACAATCACCAAGTAAAAAAAAATAACAAACCAACTACCAAGTGAAAGCTCAAATTTGAAAAACGAATATATATTATAGAAATTAGAGAAAGAGAATACACATAAACAATATATATACATTATGTAACAATTATATTATATAATATATATAATATATACCTGGCTTTATTTATGAGAATTGATGGCAGGCAAAAATTAAAATTGATTTAAAAAAAAAAATGAGAAAAGAAGAGAATGGTACTGATTTTTAAAAAAAAAGGAATGACAGAAAGAGGAAGAATGAGATAAAAATGGGCATGTCAATTGTGTATTAATAATAATTGTACATAACATTAACATTAACGTTATGTTATGGGCAACTACCAAAAACAATCTTTCCTATTTTCAATATTAATTAACAATTTTTTATATTCTCAAAAAAAAAAAAAAATAGGCCCCTATTATTTTGGGGCCCCGTGCAACTGCCCATGTTGCACAGGCTATTAGCCGGGACTGACCCTAAGACAAAAGACATATGGTAAGTTTCGAACTCGAAGTAGTAAGTATTATTTGCAGGGCCGGTCCTAAGGTATATGGGGCCTAAGGCGAAATCAAATTTTGGGGCCTCTATATATAGTTTAATTATTATAAAAATAATAGTTCTAGTACTTAGTGAAATAGTCAAACTTTTAAAAACTCTTAAGAGATCCAAGGTTCAATCCCTCATAACTACACATTAAATATTTTTTAAAAAAATTAAAAAGTAGAGGTTGGGAATTGATCCCATGACCTCTTACTTAAAAGTAAGACCTTCTACCACCACACTAAATAATTTTTGTTATATTTTCTTCTTATTTAATTCTTTAACTATTTATTAAAAAAAAATTCACAATTTCAGGGCCCTGAGCGTTCGGGGGCCCGAGGCGCACGCCTAGCCCACCTACCCTCAGGGTTGGCCCTGATTATCTGCCTTCCCAAAGGGGTGACATGCGGCCCCTCGAGGGGAGCCCATTAACTAAAATTAGAGAACAAACACAACAACTCATCTCTCAAATGGACATGTATTTGGACAACATGTTCGGATATGATCCGGAACTTTCAAGTTCCTAAAAAGATAGTTCAACTCTAAATAAAGGCAAATGGCAGAAGTATATTGGGAATAGATACCGTCAGGGGTCGTCTGAGAGTAGAATCAAAGGGGGTTAATCAGAACAGTCTAACCTTCTAGATACTATCTCAAGAAATTCGGCAACCTTTCTCCTCTATCATACCTTAGAAAGCATCCGACAAAAAGGAGATCACTTTTTTGAGGAACACCCACTGACATTCCTTTTTCCCAACGATGGCTTAGGTCTCAACATGTCACCGTTAATAGTACTATAATATACAATAGACTGATCCTTGGAATTAGGCCTCAACTACCGAGCCCAATAATTCAAATTATAATATTAAATAATGTATTATACCCCATCATTGGACATTTATTGTACAAAATCCCAAGGGGCCCAAATCCATCTGGCCCATTAATCATATCCTGTGTACTGATAAATTGTGGGACTAAAGTTTAATCACATAATCTTGATTACAATTCACTGTATAGACAACACAATCATGAATAACAATGTGATAATAATTCAAAAGAATTTATATATCAAACAAATGACCATGAAGCAAACATGTGAACTAAGCATTATATTAAATAAGTAATAAAATAATTATGCTCCTTCATTGATAAAAAAATGCAAGATAACATTGAAATAGAGTTTTAGTTAGGACAGAAAAACCCAACAAACTCCCACTTGCACTAACATAAAACAATCAACATACATTTCAATTAATCCTAGATTCTCTTTGTACTTTTCAAATGCAGTCTCTGTCAATGTCTTGGTGAATGAGTCAGCTAGGTTGTCTTTAGTATCAACCTTTTCTACCAGCACATCTCCTCTTTCCACATACTCTCTGATGATGTTGTATTTTCTCTCAATGTGTTTACTCCTCTTGTGGCTTTGGGGCTCTTTACTGTTGGTGATAGCACCAGTGTTGTCATAAAGTAACACCAGTAGTTTTTCCATGCCTGGAATAATACCAAGCTATGTGAAGAACTTTCTTAGCCAGTCCAGTTCCTTAACAGCCTCAGCGGCAGCTATGTATATAGTATCCATAGTAGAGTTAGATATTGCAGATTGCTTGACACTTCTCTAAACAACTACTCCACCCCTAAGAGTGAATACCATCTCAGATGTAGACTTCTTGTCATCAAGACAAGCCTAGAAATCTAAGTCAGTATAGCCTAAGGGATTTAAAGCACCACCCTTATAGCCTAACACATAATCCCTTGTCCTCTTTAAGTTATCAGAATATGCTTAACAGGCGTCCAATGTTCCTTTCCTTGGTTTGACTCATACCTGCTCACAATTCCCACTACATAGCAAATGTCAGGATTAGTGCATAGCATAGCATACATCAGGTTTCCAACTGCTGAAGCATAAGGAAACTTTCTTATATGTTCTATCTCTTGGGGATCACTAGGATACTGCTCCTTAGATAGTTGTAAGCCATGTCTAGAAGGTATGGTTTCTCTTTTGGCATTGGTTATTGAAATTCTGCAGAAAAACTGCTCCTATCTTTGATGAAGTAATTTGTTGATATAGAGCCTGAGATTCAGAAGCAGTTTTTCTTCTTTATGCAAAATCTCAAGCTCTGTATCAAGCTTTGATTTGGTGTTTTGCAGTGTAATTCCCAATTTCTAATAGAGTTGGAGAGTATTCAATTAGTTACGAAGATCAAACATAAATAGAAAGACCGTTCCTCACTTACTAATCTAGTGTCCAAGGTTGTTGAGCCCTAATTTTTATTTCCTAATGTTTCTATCATGTACCAAGGAATGAAAATATTATGACACATAATTTAGCAAAAGGTTTATTAGACTTAGATAAGATTTTGATTTGGAGAACTAATCCTATACTCTAGTCTTATGTAGTTGCAATTATCCCTAAAAAGTGACAATAGTATTTAAAATATACTTAAAATATAATTATCAAAATTTCTACGATTTATATATTTTAATGAAGAAAAAAATAAAAAATGACACCACCATACACACTGACAAAAATGTACGACAGACATACTAGATTTTGTAAAAGTCTCACACACATTTTTGTAACATGATATTAGTGTATGTCTCCCAGCTATAAATCTCAACTTTATTTTTCCATCTAAAAAAAGACTAGTTTATTTTTTAAAATAAAAAATATATCTAAAGCTAAACCTTGACACAAGTCTAAATATTTATAAAAAATTAATAATGGATGCTAAAAAAGATCTAAAATAATGTTGCATCGAAGCTCGTTGGCTGAGGCAGACCTGTCTGAGAAGACATTGTTTGGTACAGTATAAAAAAAGCAACTGAAAAGAGTTGGTAAAAGTAGACACAGAAGGAAGCAACAAAAGAACACGTCAAATCACTTACTTTTATTTATTTATTTATTTATTGTATTTTAGCCATTTCTTTTTCTCTCTCTAATTCTACTTTTATTGCTGAGTAAGGAAGATTTTTCTTCATCTATTTATTTATTTAATTTAATTTAATAAAGCTTGAAAATGAGGAAAAAGGATCTGGTCTATATGTGCGGTTGTTGTCTTGTAAGATTAATATTATTTTTATTTTCTTAGTTATCAAAAAGAAAAGTATATATTATTATTTTTTTTTTCCTTGGCTCTTTTTTCCATCGCTTTCAACCTTTTCACAGTGAAAAAGACAATGGTGCCAATATCTACGGCTTTCAACACCGAGTCACTCACTCGCCCCAACTTTCTACAACTCGTTCCTGACTCGGTCATAATTGCTGCGGTTCACATTTTTTGTTATATGTTTGTATGACCTTTTCTCATTGCTTTTCAATTCAGAATCGAATCCTTTGTGTGTGTGTTTGTTTGGTGAAATACGCTCTCTGGAAATTATTAACCAATATATTGCTATTCTGTATTTTTTCTCCTTTCAACTATTGATATGTATGGGTGAGTACCTGACATGAAAAAAAAATATGTATTAATATATGACACAATACGTCATAAAAAAAAATATGATTTTAGATATTATTAGGAAATGGTGTCATTACAAGAAAGAGTAGGAAGTTTACGATAAAAATACTCAAAATGCAAATAAAAATATTACATCAAGATTAAAAAAAAAGCTAAAAAAGAAAAAGAATAACACACAATAAGGATATGTTTGATTTATAGAAATGAAAATTGTAATGGTAATCAATTTGTTCATTACTTTGTTTCCTTTCTTTTTTTAAATTTTGTAATCCATTATATTTTATTACATTGTATGAAGTAATCCTCGTTACAATGAAAAACCATTGTAATGGTTATTACAATTATAATTCATTACAAAATTAATATAATATTATAATAAAAATATAATAAAAGAAATTCAAAAGTCTATTTTACCTTTTATATTAATATTTTATAATTATAAAAAATAAAAGTAATAGGGATATTTTGGTCAATATATATTTTATTCCATTACATTCCCATACTAAACCAAACACAATAATTTTAATTACAATATTCATTCCAACAACAAACCAAACATTGTAATTAATTACCATTACGATTCATATTCCATTACATTACTATTACCATTGTCATTATATTTCTATTACACCAAAGCAAACATCACCTAAGCTTTATCAATGTTCAATGATCTTTGTCCTAAAAGTTATTTTCTCCCTCATATAGACACTTAAAGAAACTTTAGAAATGCTCTTAAAATTTATGAAGCCACATATGTTCAGCCTAATGTCAAAGGATGAGCATATCCTTATAAGGTTCTAACTACAATAAATGATTTTAAGTACATCTCTCACAAGTGAACCACATGACTTTTATTTTTAAAATTTTCAATCCCATTTGAACATGAATGACTACTATAAAGCCTTTGCATGTTACCAATCATAAATTGGGCATTTATAGTATTAATTGGGTGATTTAGATGAATTTTAGACTGTTAGAAGGACTCCCAAACTTTCAAAAACATACACACTTGTTGCTAAAAAAAACAATAACTAGTTATAACTTACCATTTTTTCAAATTTAGCCAATTCTTCTCTAAAGTGTTCCAAATCACTTCCACTTAATTTTGAACTATTTATACACCTTATAAATGAATAAATCAAGTCTCCGACAACTACATTTTCAATAATTATCATTCATTCACATTCATAAATAGTTAGTAATATCTTTTATAATTAATTTAAGAATTAAAAAGATTTGAGAATTACGTATTCAAGTAATCATCAAATTAAAAGATTTGCAACTCCTATTTTTCTATCACTCTACATACATTTGTAACTCCATAATGTATGTTATAATTTGACAAAATTAATAATTTGTCACACTGAATTATTTGTAACTTAATTATTTAATCTAAATATTATATTATGTAAAATAATATAACATTCCCTCACTAGATTAAATAAAATCTCATTTGTAGCAAATAATTTTTTAACACAACATGTTATTTAATCAATCAAACATTATATTATAAAGTACTATTATATTCTCCCACTTGATTTAATAACTCCACTCTAATAGAAATCATTGTATTTGTGCATGGTGTAAAATATCTTTCGACTTGAATTTTACCTTAGTGTAATTACTACAAAATTTGTCGAAATTTTAGTTGTTGTAGCATTGAACCACTATTCCTTGATAACAACTCGGTGATAACACACACACCTTTGCTATGTTCACTCAAGAACCTTATGGATTTCTTTTGTACCGTTAATGGCCACGTACACAAATCTAATTTATGGACTTTCTAGAGAATAATTCTCAATTCTCATAAGAGGTGGCACGACACCTAGTCCATATAGGTAGAATTTTAGTGTCTCACAATTCTTTAGACACTTTCTTAAGCTTAAGCTCCATTAAAAAAATCTTTTAGTTTTAACCCTCCAATTTTCACTACATGTACTGATCCATAGATGGGACAATTGAGTATCACATTCACTCTATTGACTTGTAATTATCTATTGAACTTAAGAATTAATTCTTACTAGTGATGGGTTACCATCAATGAGTAAAACACTAAGGAAATTTTGGTCCCATCCCTCAAAATTCATGCTTCAGTCATGTATGAAGATTAAGCAATTTGTTAACTTCACACTTTTGATTCCAAGCGAATCATGCTAGCCAAATATAGTGTCCACCTTTAAGGTGACCACTGTTCTCCTTAAGTACTTAAGCTTTGAAAATTCAATCATAAAAGATTAATTTTCACACAATTCAAATTCTCAATAATTTTGATACCAAACATATCAAAATTAAACACTAATTTAGACAGTGAACATGTCTAAATTACACACTTAACTTTAGATACCAAATATGTCAAAGTTACACTTTATTTAAGACACCAAGCATGTCTCAAATATACATATTTTTAGTTTTAGACACCAAACATGTCTAAACCTCTCATATTGGAGATGTACCCCCATACTTTCACATTTCATTGACAAGGCAATATTTGTATCTTGATTTAAAAATATATAAGACCATTTTGTCTCATAACCATTTTAGATTTAATTTCCTTCTTGAAATTATTACTACCAAATTTTAACACTAAATATGTCAAAATTTCACATATGCACATAGAAAAATATTAATTTAGAATATTAAATTTAAAATCATATATAATCAATAATTTCTCAATAAATTTGATTAAATTCAAATCTCACCTTAACATTCTACCATAAAGTGAAAATACAATATCACTTTAATATAAAATCTCTTTATTTTATTTTGTTCTCTACACATTATCTTTCAAGATAATATGCACTCAAAATTATCATGAACCTTTAAAAATCACATGATAATTTCTCAAAATACCACTTATAAATTATTTTTTATCCATTTTTTATCTTTTATTAACAAAATTACACTTAAAATATGTTAATAGATAAAATAAATTCTCATAATAATAAAATTGCTTCTTCCTTTTATGGTTATCTCGTCATATTGAGATTAGTCTAAAGTTAACAAAATTACTTCTCATCAATTTTGTTTCACCACTTTGCTTTTTAAGATTCAAAATTACTTCTCCAATTTTATAATCTTTTATCTCATTATTTGAATCCACAATGATCCACTTTCTTTGAGTCTAAAATTTTTCTTCCAATTTTATAAGCTTATTTCACAATTTAGATCCACTTTGATCACTTTGTTCTTGCTATGTCAAGAAAAAATACAAAAACTGTAACTCTCATAGCTCACCTTTTTTATCTCATAAAATGAGATGATTTTTACCAAAATAGAATTTTATTTCCAAGTAATTATTTTTAATCAATATAGTCTCATAGTAATAATAATAGAATGAACACATTTTTCTTATCATCATCTCAATTATCATATCATATAGTACATATATTAATATGATAATTTATAAATATATATTAATACACAAAATTAATATATAACTCCCATTAAATTATCTTTCAAATAATTTTATGTTAATTAATATTACATGTATGTTACTATACTATCAAATATAACATACACAAAATATCAATATTAATTTCACAATGGACTAACTCGCAGTTTAGGGTCTCTAAAGTTAAAAAAGAAGCTGAGGAGCAGCAGAAGACCCTCAAGACTGACCTTGAAAAATCCCAAAAGAAAATCCAAGAGCTCGAGGAAGCAAATAAGGCTGCCCAGGCTGAAGCTAATAGAAAACTTGAAGAGGCCAAAGTCGAGGCTAACAAAAAACTTGAGGAGGCCAAGGCTGATGCCAAAACTAGGGTCAATACAATCGCTAAACGATCTATCTATCGAGCTTGGTTTGCCAATTCTGGGATGAATTTAAATTTTCTAGGTGACAAGGCTTGGGAGATGCTAGGTTATTGCAAGCAAACCAAAAAGGAGGAAGTCGGCAATGCAGAGGATGAAGTTGATAATGGAGAAGAAGAAGATCCAACTAAGTCTCCAACCATGTAGACTTAGTCATTTATCTTTATGTTTTTTTTATTCAGTAAAATGGCCATCAGGCCAAGATAATAGTTTCCCCTTGTGGCATTTTTTAAAAACTTTTGCATTGTTGGATGGCCAACTTTGCTTATTTATATATTTTTACTTTTTATGCCTCGCGTCTTGCTTATGAGTTAAATATGTTTATTTATTGCATTTTATTTCACAATCTAAACATTTGTATCTTGGATTAGCTTATGATACTTTGAGTTTCATGCATCTCCAATGTCATTCTCTTTGCAATATACAAGTAATTAATAATCTACCATGTCTTTTGCGAGCAGTTTTTCATCTGCCTTGTTATACGCGTGCAGTTGATGATCTCCTACACATTTTTTAGAGCAAACTTAAAATATTTTAAATAATTTACCTTAGGAACTATTTTGAATTTCCTTTGATTGCTCATATGAATAGTTAATCATCTATTTATATTTTTAGCTTAAGTATTATTTTTCAAGGCACATTTGTGTCTCGTTTATAATACATGCCAAAACCATGTGAACCGTTACATATTCAGCTCACATATAGCTTTTTATTGTTTTATGAGAAAATCTCATTTACAACTGTTATTTTGATTTTTTTCTTTTAAAGAAAAGGTTTTTCAATTTCTTGACTTTATATTGTCAAAAGACAGTTTTAATCAATTATCCTTTCCTTTGTAGAAATTTTTAATAAATTTTTAGGTTTGTAATATAATATATATTTCTAGGTGGACTCTAGTTATTATACACATATAAATGCCCCCAAGTAATTTTAAAGAAATATACTTTGTAATTACTTGAACAAATTTTAATTTTATTCATAACAATCACTAATCATTATAGAGATAAATATAACATTTACACATTAAATTCACTAGTAATAAGGTCGTAAATGTTCACTATTCTATTAGTTCTTTATTAGCGAGCCGTTAAGCCAAGTTAATTTGTAAATTCCGGTTCCTACGATAGCTTCAATAATATATGGACTTCCCATTTTGGGTTAAATACTACTGCACCTGGATCTCGCATATTTACAAATACACGTCTTAACACAAAATCTCTAACTTTAAAAAGCATTTTTCGAACTCTTTTATTAAATATCTTGTTATTCGGTGCTAATAGGCTGCATTAGTTATCTGCTACTCATTGAGTCTTTCTTCAAGTAGGTCCAAGGACAAATTCAAAAGTTCTTAGTTTTCCTCTTGATTATAAAATTCACGCTTGTGGGTCGCAATGTTAACTTCTACTGGTAACATTGCTTTCAAGTCGAACACCAATGAAAATGAAGTGTTTCCCGCCATTGTTTTCTCTGTAGTTCTATGGGCCCAAAGCACTTGTGGTAGCTCGTCTACCCATCTTCCTTTAGCAGCGTATAACTTCTTTTTAATAGTATCTTTTAAGGTTTTATTAACAACTTCTACTTGTTCATTTGCTTGAGGTCTTGATACTGATGAGAAGCTTTTAATAATTTTATTCCTTTCACAGAACTCAATGAATAATTCACCATCAAACTGAGTTTTGTTATCAGATACTATTTTGATTGGAATTCCAAACCTGCAAATGATGTTCTTGATAACAAAGTCGAGAACATTTTTGCAAGTTATGGAAACCAGAGGTTCAGCCTTTATCCATTTTATGAAGAAGTTGACTGCCACCACTACGTATTTTTCTCCACCTTGCCTTGTGGGCAATGACCCAATTAGATCAATCCCCCATATTGCAAATGGGTATGGCGAGGTTATCATTCTCAACTCTGTTGATGGTACACGAGGTATATGTGAAAACCTTTGGCATTTGTCGCATTTCTTAACCAATTCATGTGTGTCTTTGTTGATTGTTGGCCAGTGATATCCTTGACGAATGATCTTCTTAAATAGACTTTGCCTACCTGTATGGTCCCTACAGTAGCCTTCATGGATATTTTTAATTATTTTATTTGCTTCTATTGGCAGCACACATCATAAGAGAGGCATGGAATAACCCCTCCTATATAATTTACCCTCAACTATTGTATAGCGAGGTATTGAGTACAAGAGTTTGCGTGCCTCCGTTTTGTCTGAAGAAAGTTCTCCCTTGACTAGATACTTGACAATGTTTGTGAAGTCATTAAAGCATGTAAGATTTTTTTACCTTTAGTGCTTTAGTTATTCTTAAACCAACCAACAAGGCCTCATATTCTGCCTCGTTGTTTGAGGTATCAATGGAATCTCAATGTGCAGTGGAATTTGAAGTTATCAGGGGACATCATTATGACTCATGCCCCCGAACCATTCTCATTTGAAGCCCCATCAACATATAATTTCAATGTTTCTGCTGCGCGTTCAACATCTCGGTCTTCTTTTGGGTTTATTCCTTCAATTAGAAAGTCAGCCAAAGCCTACCCTTTGATTGACAGTCTCGGGTGGTAGGTTACTTCAAATTGCCCCAACTCAATCGATCACTTTATCAATCTTCCTAAAGCATCAGGTTTTGATAAAACTTGTCTCAGTGGTTGATTTGTTAAGACTTTAATTGGATGCGCCTGAAAATATGGTCCTAATTTGTGAGATGCATGAATTAGACAAAATGCAAGTTTTTCAAGAGGTGGATATCTCGATTCTACCCCCAGTAACCTCTTACTGACATAGTAAATACGTTGTTGGTTATTACCCTCTTCTCGCACTAAAGCTGCACTAAAGCTGCACTAATGGCATGCTCTGAGATAGCTAGCTAAAGATATAAAGTTTCTCCAGTTATTTGTTTGGCCAAAACTGAGGGTGTTGACAAATGCTTCTTTATGCCTTTAAAAGTTTCCTCGCATTCTTCTGTCCATTCAAATTTCTTATTGCCTTGCAAAACATTAAAAAATGGAAGGCATTTATATGTTGACTTCGAGATGAATCTGTTTAGTGCTGCCATTCTCCCCATCAAAGCTTGAACTTCTTTTGGCTTTGTTGGTGAAGGCATCTTGATCAAGGCCTTTATTTTTTCTGGGTTGGCTTCAATTCCTCTCGCATTTACTCTGAAGCCCTGAAATTTTCCTGAGGAAACCCCAAAGGAAAATTTCTTTAGATTAAGCTTCATATTATACTTTCTAAGTATATCATAGCATTTCGCGAGATCCTTTATGTGATCTTTACTTTTTATTGACTTTACTAGCATATCATTGACGTAAACTTCTATATTTTGTCCAACCTGGTTCTCAAACATGCCATTCACCAATCGTTGGTACATTGCTCCAGCATTTTTTAATCCTAATGGCATGACTTTATAACAGTAAAGTCCCATATTTGTTACAAAGTCTTGATCAGGGACATGCATCTTTATCTGGTTATATCCAGAATATGCATTCATAAAAGTCATCAGCTCGTGTCCAGCTGCTGCATCCACTAACTGTTGGGTTTTATGCCCTAAATAAAACTCATTTCAATATAATCAGATTTACTTATTAATATAGATCAGAAATAACATTTAATGTTGCATGGTTCACATGATTTATTTCATGATTATATATACATAATGTATGAATTCATCTGAAACCCTTTTCACATACTTGATCTCGTTTATTGTGCTGTCAACACATTGGAAAGTAAACATGACTATGTGAATAAAGTTTCCTAGATTTATCAGACACAGGGTTTTGCTGATATGATAATCTACAACAAGAGTTTACTTGCATTTGGAGAAATGCTATGTTCTTTCCAGAGCATTGGTTAAAGTAAAGCTCAGGTTGGATGCATGGAGTATGCATCGGAAGGGACCGATATTGAACTTTGACTTAGATTTATTAAACTTACCGTAATATCTATTCAAGTCAATATCGCCTAGTTGATCCTAGATCAAATGATCTTAATCCTGTTATGATTAGGCTCAATCTCAAGAGGCTATTCGTGTTCTTTGATTTGTTAGTTAAGCCTACTTTTGGGTCAGGGTGATACGTACATTTTGGGAACACGGTAGTGCAATTGAGTGGGAGCGCTAACATAAACATGGAATCTATAGCTTCTATTTGGCGAATAGTAAGTAAAGGATGATCTCCTTCGAGCTTGACCAAACGAAAATAAATGGTGGAGTACTCATTTCACATAAGCTGAAATATCATTTATATGGGGTTAAGTGTTTTAAGGATAAAATACATTGTAGGGTGTAACGGTAATCTAATCCCTTTACAGTGTAGATCATTCATAAAGAGGATCATTGATCAAATTAGGATTATAACAATGGATAACTAATGATGTGTCTATATGGTGGAACATATAGAGCATTCTATATACTGAGAGTGCAATTCTAAGTTCTATGCGTGGGTTCAACGAAGAATTAATAAGTTAGTGAATTTTAGTAATAAATTCTTGATCTACTTATTGGAAGCTCGGTTATATAGACCCATGGTCCCCGCACTAATTGAGATAATATTGCTTGTAAGACTCATATAATTGGTTTGATTAATCAATTATAATGCTCAAATTAGACTATGTCTATTTGTGAATTTTTTACTAAGTAAGGGCGAAATTGTAAAGAAAGAGTTTTATGGGCATATTTGTTAATTATGATACTTTGTATGGTTCAATTAATAAATATGATAAATGACAATATTATTTAATAATTATTTATAGTTATTAAATAGTTAGAATTGGCATTTAAATGGTTGAATTAGAAAATTGACGTTTTTGAGAAAATCAGATGCAGAAAAGATAAAACTGCAAAATTGCAAAAAGTGAGGCCCAAATCCACTTGTATAGGGCCGGCCACTTTTGTAGGGAATTTAAACTGATATTTTCATTATTTTAATGCCAAATAATTCAAACCTAACCCTAGTGGAATGCTATAAATAGATAGTGAAGGCTTCAGGAAAATTACACTTCTGATTCAGAAAAAACTGAGCCTCTCTCTCTCCCTATCTTTAGCCGCCACTTCCCTCTTCTTTTCTTCTTCAATATTTCGAATTCCTTGAGTGAATGAGTGAGTGCCCACACACAGCAAGTGATACCTCAATCATAGTGAGGAAGATCGTGAAGAAAGACTTTCAGCAAGAAGGAGTTTCAGCACTAAAGAATCAGAGAAAGAGATCCAGGTTCAGATATTGATAATGCTCTGCTACAGAAAGGAATCAAGGGCTAGATATCTGAACGGAAGGAGTCATTTAATTCCGCTGCACCCAATGTAAGGTTTCCTAAACTTTATATGTGTTTATTTCATCGTTTTAGAAAGTTCATATTTAGGGTGTTAATCAACATACTTGTGAGTAGATCTAAGATCCTGGTAAAATAATTTCCAACACTAACTAGTCGATCCTGGGTGGTGGGAAATAATCTTTAGGACACGCTTTATTCAAGTCTTAAAATTCTATACAAGTCCTCCAAGTTTCGTTTGGTTTTGGGACAAGAACTGGGTTTGAGATCCACGAGTGATAGAAGGACTCGCATATGAAGTCATTAGTTAACAACTTGTCAAACTCTTCTTTGAGTGCCCCTTGTCTCTCGAAATCTAATGGTCGTCATTTTTGTCTTTTTGCTGGATAGTTGGGGTCGATGTTTAAATGATGACAAATTACATTAGGGTTTATCCCTATCAATCTGAGTGGCTCCAGGCAAATTTATCCTGGTTTACCTTAAAAAACTCAATTAATTGCTCTTTTAGTTCTTCCTCTAAATTTTCTACAATGTAAACACATTTAGTTGGATTATTGAGATCTATAATATTTTCTTCTAGCTCTTCAATAGGTTTGAGCTAGTTACTCTCGTCTTGGATTCTAGGATCTAGATCTTCTTCTTCCCTTTCGCCTTCTTCAGTTAAGATTACTATCAATTGATGATTGGCTCTCCTGTTCGGAAGTTCTATTCGATAACACTCCCGAGCCAATAATTGGTTGCCTCTGACTACTCCTACTCCTGCTTGGGTTGGAAACTTTAGGGACAAGTGTTTGATTGAACTTACTGCCCCCAGTCTAATTAGTGTTGGGCAACCCATCAATACATTGTACACTGATAGAAGATCAACAACTAAGAACTCCTGCATTAGTGTTGTTGATAAGTGTGGCTCTTCTACAGTCAATAGAAGTTCGATGATGCCAAGGCTGGCAACACTGTCGCCTGTAAATCTACATAGGCTCACCATGCACGGCTTCAACTTTGCATTCTCTAATCCCCATTTTTTCAATGTATCCTTGTAAAGGATGTTGACTGAACTTCCGTAGTCTACCAATACTCTTTTTACCCTCTTATTGGCGAGCTGGACTATCACGACGAGGGGATCAACATGTGGGTACTATACGTGTTTTGTATCTTCCTCTAAGAAGATAATTAGAAGTTCATTTGACTTTGTCTTTTTTAGTGATTCTGGAGCAAATGTCAATTGTCCATTTTTTATTTCATTGATATACCTCTTTTGGGCATTATTACTATTTCTAGCGGGGTACGACCCTCCCGAAATGACCAAGAATCCTCACCCTCAATAGGAGGAGGTTGCATTCTCTAGTTATTTGGGTTATTAGGGTTGTTTGGCTGGTTAGGTTTGTTTCCTTAATATCTTACATACTGTCTAAAATATTCTCGCGAGATCAGACTTTCTATCTCGTCTTTTAGTTGTCGACATTCTTCAGTAGTATGCCCTATGTCTTTGTGAAATTGGCAATATTTTGTTGCATCTCGCTTATGTCTCGCATGCCTCATGGGCTCAGGTTTGCGAAATGCAACCCTGTTTTCATTAGCAAGGAATATGTTCTCACGAGTTTCATTCAACTCGGTGTATACTGAATAAATTGAAACATACTTGTCGTGCTTTTTCTGTTTCTTTTTATTCTTAAATGATTCTTTCGAATCATCCTTTCTTTTCGTGTTTGAACCACTAAGATTATCTATTTTAGTCGAGATTGTGCTCGTTGTTGTCGTACTCGTGCTGGGATCACTTCTTGAGTCAGTTTTCAACAACTTCATCTCGTTTCTCGCTTCCTCTTTATGCATAAATACTTGTGCTCTTTCATTAAACTCATTAATGTTTCTCACAGGGAGACCTTGGAGATCATCCCATACTTCACCTCCAGCCATGGATAAGTCAGTTGTTATGCTGTCTGAAGTGTCATGAGTTGTATATTGTCATTCAAGTTCCTGACCTTTTTAGCAAATGTGCTAAAGCGACTTAAATAAGCCTTCAGTGACTCCCTTGGTTGTTGTTTTATATTGGCTAAGGACGATGCTTCAGGTCGCCGGTCCCTTGCAGCTTGAAATTTCTTTTTAAAGTCCCTGGACAATTGTTCTCAAGATGTTATGGAATGATGAGTAAATTTGTTGAACCAGCTGCTCGCAGCTCCTATTAAAGAGCTCGGGAATAAAATGCAATGCAAACTATTCGAGACATTACTGGCTCGCATGATAATGTTAAGTTATTTAAGTGAGTGATTGGGTCTGTGGTCCCATCGTACTGCAAAACATGTGGGTTCTTAAATCCTTGGGGAAATTTAGAATTTAGGATATCTGGATGGAATGGCTCGGTTTCCTCATCTGAGTCGTAGCCTTGCAATTTACCATGTTCTCCATCTTGATATTTCCTGAATTTATCATTTAGTTCAATTATTCATAGTTGGAAGGGATCCACTTGCTGTTGATTTGAATTTTGATTAAGTTGATGGCGTAAATCAGATGCATTTTGGTTCAAATGCTCGCAAAGATCTGGCTATCTTTGATTCAGGTGTTCACGAAGGTCAGTCTGCCTTCGCTCATAATTACTCACAGATCTTGTTTCTGAGTAACTCTCAGATTGATAACTTTGTGAATTGCTCATACTTTCTTGGTTAGCAAAACGTCAAGATCTACTTCCTTCTCGTGTTTGCCTACTCGATCGACTATGTCCTCGAGACCTTGAATGTCCCAAATTTGAACTCGCTTCATCTTGTACTGATCTTCTCCTACGAAAGAGATTAGATACACGTCCTCTATTCAAATACGTGTATACATCCTTTCTATTTACTTGAGAAGGATGTTGAGGGTGTTTTGGAGGTAGCCCACTTGACCTTGGTTTATTTCTAGGATTTCTCTCGTTACCACGAGGGATTCCCTGGTTCCCTGGCTGAGGCTCTCTTGCCTCTTCATTCCTACGAGATGTCTCTGGCACATCAGTTCGCTCATTCCCTTAGTTTGCAAATCCATGGGAACTTTGAGGAATATCTCGTCGTCATTCTTAATTATTTGTTTGATTATCCATTGGGACATCCCTTGTATCCCCAGGTTATTCTTCCTGATTGTTTTGAGGATTCCCCTGGTTTATTTCCTGTCTCCTGGTTCTAGAGCCTCGAGTTCGTTCTCGTGTCTTCACAGAAAATGTACATATTCGACCAGTTTTCAGGACCTTTAAAACCATGGCTGCTTTGTTACCAAGTTGTAATGCCCTATTCTATAGGAACGCCACATGTGTGATTTTATAAAACTAGTTTAATACTAATGTATTAATTATTATTAAAACTGTGAGGATAATAAAAACTTGACTAAAATAAAACACTAAAAACGGACATTATAACGACAGTAAAAAGGAGTCTCGGGAATCCCTGTTATAAAAGATTTATTCAAAAGATGATATACAACAACAATTCAAAATACAGCAGACACAACCAGTCTAAAACAACTCTTAGCAACTCAGCACGCAAGCTAGTTGGGTCAATATGTACATTGCTGGAGAAGACCGTCATCTAATGGTTGTTCTAACTTTGCCTTGCCCTTACCTGCACCACAAAACACCCATGAGTCACATAAACTCAACAAGAAAAGTGATAAAGAAAGATATATTAAATAGCTAATGATATATTTCATTATCACAAAATGATTAAATTATAACATTTAACAGTAGGTAATATAACTAGTCATATGCATAGAAATAGATATGCTCATATATTTGCATTGCTTAATCAGGCAAGCTTGTGTCATAATGCAATATCATATATAATATCATTACACCACCTAATCAGGTGAGCCCGTGCCACAACTTGACACTAATATATTACATCGTCTAATCAGACGATCCCATACCTACGCCCGGTACTTATCATATGTCACTAATTCTCGTACCTACGCCCGATACGTCGCCAGGAAGAAACGCAATGGTGGTTTCAATCTATGCCATAACCAGGCAATTTCATATCACTGACACCCGTACCTATGCTCGGTAGTCATCATATGTTACTAACACCCGTACCTATGCCCGGTACGTTGCTAGGTATATCGCATCACATAAACAGGTGAGCCCATATGTTATGTCCATAGTATTATTACATTATCATTGCTTAATCAAACAATCGATAATCTCAGAACCTGTCATGCCATGTGGTACATTATACTTTTCTTACCTCAAATTTCAATTCAGGTATGTTTTTCGACCTTCTTGGAGAATGATCGATGAACCTGGGCCCTATGTCATAATAACAGTAAACCAATAAGTGTTTACCCCAAAACACTGTTTAATAGCTGCAAAGGATAATCTAAGGTTTCTTACCAAATCCCGCAATGTAAATAGTCTAAAATAAAACTTATATTTTGGTTCAAAAACATAAACCATATTTCAGAGCTCGTCGCAAGCTTCGAAACGGTATATAAAATGTCTAAAATAGATATTCGAGTAAAAAGTTATGGCCAAAATACGAAAAATCAGCATTTCTCGGTTAGTGCCAAACGGAATTCGGATTGGTCCAACCTTATACCATTCGGAGTTTCGGTTCCAGGGTTCAATCCAAACCTGTTCTAAACACAATAATTTACCAAAATAGAGTCTAACAACCTGAAATTCAACAATAATTTACAATACCTACGTTAAATATATCAAAGAATAGAATTAGGTTCTAACTCTCAATATATCACTTACCAAGTTTTGTTTATGATAGCTTAACTCTTAAGGTGATATATGCTATCCAACCCCAAGCTTCAAAGTGTAACAATGGTGTATATATATATATATATAAAAAGATGATAGTGGTGGTTGGCTGATTCGGTCGAACAAGTAGAAGGAGAGAGAGATCAAGTAGTGTAGGGTGTAGGTGTAATTGTTAATAATAACTTAATACATATGATTTCTTTTATTTTATTGCTATGTAATAAATGGTGACATATATATTAACTCTAAGTGAGTCACGTGTGGAGGTGTCAAGCGGGAAAAAATACAACTAATCCCTATAATTATTCTACTAATATTAACCATTAGGCTAACTTTAGAATCTCACATAGAACAAAGCCAACTTAGTTAGGTGAAAGACCATTTTACCATTTGCTTAGCTTCTAAGTAACTTCTACAACTATGGGTAATTTGGTCAACTCTTAGTATCCTAAAATATCCCGGTAATTCTAAAATCAACTTATTATAATATTCCCATCAATTCTATCAATACTTTAAGGTTGTCAAACCTGAAAAATATTTTTATCCCACATATAGTTCATATTACATTCACACATGATATATAAATCTCCATGATTTAAAAATTACGCTTATTTATCCACTTATATAAAATTTAAAATTTTATGTTGAACTAGTTTAGTAGGATCATAATCCCACGTATTACCTGGTTAACTCATAATATAAATATAAACCCTAATTATTAACTATTAAGCTTATTGGGATATTACACTCCAACTCAGAGTTTTTTCAGTTAGATCCGGCTAAACATTGTCGAAGTTGTCTATTCTCAAACTCCACCAATGGTACATATCTAGTTGGGTCATAAGCATCTTCACTCCTAGGCACGTATCTGGAAAAATTATTGGCATCTTCATTCATTCTTTCAGGAATTTGATCACCACCACCATCATTCCTCCTCGAACGTGATGTTTCAGTGGTATGGGGTCTTTGAGATCCCATGGGTTCTTTTCCAGGGCAACGAGTTGTTTCTTCAGGGCGATTTCCATCATTTTGATTGTCATTCTCCATTGAATGTGATTAGATCAAGTTTATAAGGAGGGATTTTTCTAAGTTTTATCACCAAGGCTCTCAATGAATGTACCAAACTATTAACGCAAATTTTAGTTAACTAAAATAAAATAGCCTTTTCGTAATAAATTCTCTACATAAATATATAAGTAATAAATAATCAGATAACACTAGATATTTTTACGTAGTTTTGTAGTTAAAATCTACATACTCCATGAGTCCTTATTATTAGGGATATTTATTGAGTACAGAATACAATATCAGAATTTGAATGATATTCCTTTCTCTCCAATTTACCGTCCCTTTTCCTATAGAATCTGCCCCTATTTATAGGAATATAGGTTGGCAGTTACTCTTTTTGGGTTTGATTCAAAATTTAACGGTTCATGAAACGTGGATAATCCCCACGTTTCATTTAATCACATGTATATTAATATCTTATAACTACCCAACCACTTTTTACTCTTACACTTTAGACAGTTATTGCTAGATTGGAAGGTTGTATCTCGCTTGATTTGAGTTATCCTCCTTGTCCGTCTTAATAAGAAAAAATACTAAGTGTTGGGGAGTAGTTTGTCTCGTCATATTCTTTTATTGGCATTTAATAATGCGAGGTGATCTTCTCGCTATGTGTAATGTGAGGTAGTTATGTTGTTACATTCATTCTACTCAAGTGGATGAATATCTCCCTTCTTGTCTGTATATTCTGAGGCATGCATATATCTCGTTAATCTCAGCTCAATAGTTATTATCCTTGTCTCGCTTTTGACTATATAGTCAACGAGTTTTGAATATTATCTATCAAACCTCTATGTAATAATAACGAGTTATTTAGTATGCAATTATTGATATAATATTATTATGTCCTTAGTGTTGATTTATATTCCTTCTGTTGGACACGTGTCAGCTTCTGGAGCATAGCTGAATTTTGGGTATAACAATAACAAATGGATAATTCATAGCGTATCTGTTGACCGAGGTTTTCGGCAACCAATATAATAATAATAATTAAGAAAGCTTTAAGGAATTAAGAGAGGGATTTTTACGTGGTTGGGGGCATTAATGAGCCTTAGTCCACGAGTCTGTGTATTTATGATAGTATTTATTATAGAGAATGTTCTTGGTGGATTTTTCCTCTTCTAGTTCTTATGAAACCCAGAATTCTCGACCCCTGCTTTAATGAGTTTGGGGGGTATTTATAGTGTTTATGTGGGGTGATCCCTAGAATTGAGGTACATGTCTTTCTGTAACTATCAGTAAAGCCACACATTCCCAATGAATATATTATAGGAAATGCACGGTCTAATCCCTAGGCTTCGTAGGGGTTTTATGGATGTAGTCCTTTATCCTTCTTGACTGATGTGAGTCCTCATAAAGTAGTCGTCACTAGGCTTGCTAATCATAGCATAGTAGCTGCAGAGTGGGGGTTGTGCCGTCAGACTTTAAGACATATGGCAATTTCAATACGCCTCCTCCCATGCGGTATTAAATGCGAGATGAATGTTCAGGTAGGATCTGACACCTCCCGGAGATGCTTTGTTGTAGCTTTGCTCTCCGGGAGCATGTGGGATTTACATACCTTCTCGGGAGGCATGTCTACGGTTGATCCCTGCGCCTAAGAAGACTTAGCTGAATTATGTAAACTCTAAACCCTTTCCATCTACGTGTCATCATCTAGTTGGTCCACATATTTTGGGCAAAATCAGGGGAAACAGTATCTATATCGTGGAACATATAGAATGTTCTATATAATTGAGAGTGCAATTCCAAATCTATAGTGGTGCAAGGAGGAATTAATAAGTTAGGGAATTTACTTGGTAAATTCTAAATCTGTTTATTAGAAGCTCGGTTATATAGGCCCATGGTCCCCATACTAGTTGAGACAATACTGCTTGTAAGACTCGGTTAATTGATTTTAATTAATCAATTATATTTCTAAATTAGACTATTTCTTATTTAAGAATTTTCACTAAGTTATGGCTTTATTGTGAAGAATAAGAATTTTAGGGTTTATTTGTTAATTAACAGACTTTGTGGAGTCTAATTAATAAATAATATAAATGACAATTTTATTTGATAACTAATTATAATTATTAAATAAATAGTTTTGGCATTTAT
Source organism: Cannabis sativa (assembly GCF_029168945.1). Taxonomy (NCBI): domain Eukaryota; kingdom Viridiplantae; phylum Streptophyta; class Magnoliopsida; order Rosales; family Cannabaceae; genus Cannabis; species Cannabis sativa. The sequence goes on from NC_083601.1 coordinate 10,490,420, forward strand.
AGGATTAGAATTAAAAAATATGGCATTTGCGAAATAATAAATATATAGTTGAGAAAAATAGCGAAAATATAATTAGTGTAGGGCTCACATATGCTCGGCCACTATAGCCTTATTTTTGCTATTATTTTATTATTTTTTATTCCATATATTTCAATCCTAACCCTAAGTGAATTAGTATAAAAACAAAAGAATAGTCTCATAATCCAACTAATGACTCTAAACCTAGTTTACATCTTGTCAAACAACTAGAGTGTTTTGAGATTTCTTCTTTTTCTTCTTCTTCTTCTTCTTCTTCTTCTTCCTAATTTCGAAATTTAAGATTGTTCATCACATAAAATTTTGAGCCTTAGTGATTGAGTGCATGCCCACCCATAGCAAGTTAATCCTCAATCATAGTGTGTAAGACTGTGAAGAATCCAAACAACTGAAGGAGTGTCGGGCTCAGATCTTGATTATACTCTGCGACAGAAAGGAATTAGGGTTAGAGATCTTAGTGGAAGGATTCATTTGATTTCGCTATAACCAATGTAAGGTTTCTCATACTTTATATGTGTTTAAGTTTCATTGTTTTATAAATTCATAGATGTTAAAAACATACTAGTTAGTAAATTTAGGTCCTGGTAAAATATATTCCAACACGTATATGCGTAAGGAGTCAACCTCCAAACCGGATTCCTGGTAATCGACTCACCCTCAGCCTACAATGCCATCCCAGGCCGTCCTTGGATCCATACTATGAAAGTCGTACCATCAACATACCATCAGGTTATTCGTTTTCTAACTAAGTGGGGAGTGAAGGAGATTTGGGGAGCCTAAAAGATGGCGCGAGATTATTATTAAACAACATTGGAAGACAAACAAGCCTCAGCATAGCAACTACAACACCCCCACATCATCATGTGCACCTACAGAGCCTGAAATGGAAGATCTTGACGATGTGTGCATCAGCAAAGACTTTTCAGAACATATTGTCCAGATAGGATCAAAGCTAACACCTAAGTTCCGTGTCGACTCATCGAGTTCCTAAAGAAGTACCACGATATCTTTGCATGGTCTCACGAGGATATGACAAGTATTGATCCTAACATTATTGTTCATAAGTTTCAGGTAGACCCTAACCATCCTCCATTCAAACAAAAAAAGAAGAAAATTTGCTCCAGAATACACCGCCTAACATTGTTGTGGTAAAAAAGAAAAAAGGTAAGTGGCGTGTCTATATCGACTTCACTGATCTAAATAAGGCGTGCCCCAAGAATTCTTTCCCATTACCACACATAGACCTGATGGTGAATGCAACAACTGAACACACGTTACTTAGTTTCATGGACGCCTTCTCAAGATACAACCAAATACTCATGCACCCAGATGACCAGGAGAAGACATCATTCATCACCGAACAAGGAACCTTCTGCTACAAATATTGGGATTTTATGCCCTAAATAAAACCCATTTCAATATAATCTGATTTGTTATCAATAGAATATTAGAAGTCATTTATGTTTACATGTAGTTTTCATGCTTAAGATTTAGTATACAATTTATGTTAAATTCAGAACATATAGTTATTCACAATTATAGTAATGTCAACACAGTGAAAGGTAATTGTGATTATATACTTCAAAAGTTAATGTCTCATGATTCATCAGTGCACTGGATTTACACTGATGTGATAGTCAGCGATAATGCTCACTTACACCTTGGATAAGTGTTATGTTCTTTCCAGGACATTGACAAAGTATGCTAGTACAAATGTATGGAGTATACATTAGGCTGGGACCGATATTGATCTTGGGAAAGATATTATAATCTTACTGTTGAACACGGAAAAAAGGGATCAAAATTATTATTATTTAAGTACCAATATTTCTCTTAAAAGTTGAAAGAAAATTATTGATAATAAAATAATAATAAACAAATAGTCAGTCAAATTAAGAGTCAAATTAGGAGACTCTCTCTACTCTTCAACTTCAACTATCCACTATTCTATTTTTTCTCACCTATTACGTTACATTGGTGGGAAGTTAATAAAAGAAAAATTAAATTAAAAAAATAGGCTATACAAATAGGAGTAGTGGAGAACAGAAACAAGGATCGACACTTTGAAAAAAAAATTGAGAGAGAGAGAGAAAAGAAACACGGAGAAGAAAAACTACGATACTTTTTTGAAAACAATCAAAAAGCTTCAAGGGTAATTATTCACGGAATGCTCTCATTCCTATTTCTTTTTCTTTTGATATTTATTTTGTTCCTCTCTCATTCCTATTCTCTCTATTCATTTATGAAATGCTCTCATTCCATAAATGAAAATGGATGCTCTCATTCAAGGAATGCCCTCATTCCACCAAAATATTGGATGCTGTCATCCAAGGAATGTCCTCATTCTACCAAAAAAATAGATACTCTCATCCATGGAATGCCCTCATTCCACAAAAAATTAGATGCTCTCATCCATAGAATGTCCTCATTCTACAAAAAATTGAATGCTCTCATCCATGGAATATTGTCATTTCACAAAAAAAAAAAAAATTAGATGCTCTCATCCATAGAATATCCTCATTCTACCAAAAAAAAAAATGAAAAATACCGTCATTCTCTTTGGTTTCCTTACTGTTGTGATCTCACTTTTAAGTAACGATATATACATAGGACATAAGGATCCTTATTTTGTCTCTATGGGTGAGGACATTTTATTGTACCTAAATTAAGAATCTAAGGGTGATAAGAGAGTAGGGTATATGAAAGTAAATGTAGAGCTTAGTGTATGTTAACATATCTCATTCTCAATTTTTTTAATAATATTCTTTTATTTTAATATTTAGCAAAAAAAAATATATATTACTTTACGCAACTTTTTCCCCTTTATCTTTATAAAAAAATACTAAAGAAAAAAAAAACTATTTTCACTTTTGATTTATATTTTCTTTTTATTTTTTATTTTTACTTATTAATTTTACTTGAAAATTTCTCATGTCCCTTCATACCATTATTTATTGTTCTTCTAACACTGAAAAAAAATACTTCTCTTTTTTATTTAAATAACAATTAAGCCCAAATATACATTAAAAAATATTAAAATAAAAACTAAAAAAATATATTTATGAATTGTAATAAAAATTTATTGTGAACATGAATACTTACAAAATGGGTATGATAAAATATTTTTAAAATATATATTCTTAAAACAATAAAAAGAAATACATGATTAAAGATTCTTAAAAATAATTAAAAAAAAAACAAAAAAGTTAATATTTAAAATATTATATATTTTTGTAGCCATATAACCCAGGCATATCAATTTTGGAGTTTCTTTTAGTAGAATTTACGTGGGGTATGGGTTTTTTAAACCTTTTATGATAAATATGGCATAATTGATTATGGACACTTTATATGACTTTTTTTATAGTTTAACCATAATTTATGGGATTTTAAAGCCCATACAGTTGGAATTTATTTGTCAAAAGCCCATAATATGTGTATTGTAGTTTATTTAAGTTATTTTAGTAATTTTAGTTCAGTTTTTTTTAACATAACCATTTTTTTTTTTTGTAGAGTTTTGCATGTAATCATCAGGTTTTGATGGTTGTTTCTACATTTTAATTTACTTTTGTAGTTTTCAATTCAGATCTATTTTCCCTAAACTGCCTATGTTATTATTTCTCTCCCTCTCTTTTTTCATTTCACCATTTCTTCATTTTCCTCTTTCTTCTTTTCCTCTTTAGTTTTCGTCCTCTGTTTTTTTTTTTTTGCTCTCGATTTTTGGAGGACATTGCCGCCATTGTTCTTCGGGTAAGAGCTTCCATTGTTCGTGTGTTCTTCAAGGTACGCATGAGTTTTTGCCTTTATTTTTTCTCTGATTTTAGGGTTTTTTGTTCCTTTTCATTTTGTGGGTTTGTTAAAGTTGCATTTTTTCTTAATCATTCTTACATTCTTACTTTTTTCGTTTTTATTTTTTTTATTTCTGTTTTAAGATTACTAGTGTGTTGTTGTTCTTCTTTTTTAAAAAATGTTTCATTCGAAGTGATTAGTGTGTTGTTGTATTTATTCATATTGGATTATTTGAGTATTTTGTGTTTTGGGTTTTGTTTTATGCTTTAGAATTTGGTTGTTTAGTTTAATTTTTTTAATTTTTGTTGATATTCGGTGTTGTTGTTGTTGTGTTTTTTTTTTAAAAAAAATTGTTGGTTTTTGGGTATGATTTTTGTTGGTTTTAGTGATAAATTTTCTTTCATTTTTTAAAAACTGGTTTTTGGGTATGATTTTTATGATGATTTTAGTAATTTCGGGTTTTAGAGTCAATGTGTTGTAATAAATTGTGAGTTTATTGTGTAATCTGAAAAGCTATGTAGTTTCTGTTGAAAATATTGTATTAGTTATAAACTTGTAGGGATTTTATTTTGCATGAAGAAATTATTGTTGTGTTTGAGCAGTTATAATCTTTGTTTAATTTATAGAAACTGGTTTTTGATGTGTATGGGTGGTTTTGAGGTTTGAGGTTTCAAAATAAATCTCATATGGAAAACCAGTTTCTAGATCATGATTACAGTTTTAAAAATGGGTTAGAAATGATGCAGGTGTTGTTTGGGATCCTCAGATACCTAATTTTGAAACATGTCAAAAACCAGTTTCTGGAGTTTGATTTATGTTCTAGATATGTGTTATTTGTGCATTCTGTGATATTGGGTGTGTGGGTGGTTTTAAGGTTGATGTTGCAAAATGCTTGGATTTTTGAGTGGGTTTCCTTTTGGCTGGATTATTAGTTTTATTGTTTAGTTAATTACTGTTGAGGAAATTGTTGCTATGTTTTTTTGTTTTGGTTTTTTTTTTTGTTGTTTTGTTTCGATTTTGTGTGAAACTGGTTTTCATGTTAATTATCAGGATTGATTTGTTGTTTGTGTCTAATGTTTATTTTGTGTTTTATTTTTTTATCAGATGGAGAGTGAATCAGACTCAAAAGTCCCATCTGTTGTTGAAAAGGTTGAGCCGACTACGAAGGCTAAAGGCCGACCAAAAAAAACTTCACGTAAAGCTAAAGTATGTTTTTATGTTTGTATTGAAACCAGTTTTTAATACTTGTGTTTGTTGTTGTTTTTTTTTTTTTTTGTTATTATGAAACTGGTTTTATTTATTTTTTATTAAGATCTTTCTATTGAAGAAGAAAAACCTGTTGAAGTTGAAACGAGGAAATCTCCGCGTAGATCCTTCTATTCATGTTTTTGTTTATTTATTTTTTTGAGATGAAACTGATTTTTTGTTGTTTTGTTGTTTTTTTGATGATGAGAAGATGGCTAATGTTGATAAGAAAGTTAAAAAGAAACCAGTTTCCAAATCCTTTGGCAAGAAGAAGAGCGAGGCTCCTGCTATTGACGCTCCATTGGTGAATTTTATTTTCTAAAGAAACCGGTTTCTTGCTTTTTTATTTTTCATGTTTTCAGGTTTTCTGTTTATAGTTTTATTTGAATGTGGTTTCTATAATCTATATGTTTTTATTTTTAGTTTTTAGTTTTTCTCTTTGTTTTGGGTAACCAGTTTTTGAATATTTTTTTTGTTGTTGTTGTGTAATTTTAATTTCGATTGTTTATATTCTTTTTTCTCTCACAGAAATATTATTTTAAAATTGATGTTAAGAAGAGGTTTGCTGGGAAACCTCAACTTTACAATCCTTATAATGTCATTGATGATATCAGTGAGTTATAACTTTACAATCCTTTTTTCTTTTTTTTTTCTTTACTAATTCCAACAAACTTTTTAGATCACAGTTTGTTGGTATTAGTAGTCCAGTCATTATGTAGTCTTCATACTTTTTATCCTCTTTCCATTGCCCTCCATATTTGACCACACACATTATTGAGTCTATTCTTGTACAATATTTGAAAACTGTTAGTTAAAAATTATAATATATTAAGAAACCGATTTCTTTTTTTTTTTTCTTTTGTTTTTATTTTGTTTTCAAATTATATGTGTTTTTTTCACCATATATTTGAGAAACTGGTTTCCAACATTTCTTTATATTTGTTTATGTTTAACAGATAATTTATAGTAACCGGTTTTATATTCATAATATTCAGTAATTTTTTCATTTTCAAGCGTGTATGTCTAAAACTAAAATTATCATAATTTTCATTTTCAGTTTCTTTTTGTCTTTTGTTTGTGAAACTTCATAGTCTCAATCTAGATTGATTATGAAAATTTCGTTATGAAGCAATGCAAGATGATATAGTTTTGGTATGAAATTTATTTCAATCTAGATTTATTTTTATTTTTAAAGTTTAAATTGCAAATGCACATATTCAGTGTATTTTTCTTTTATAGTTTATATATATACATATAATATTCATGGCATAATATATATAAATGTACCTGTATTTCTTTTGATCGGTGTTGACAGGGACGATCGGAGTTGGCTTGATTGTTGATTGAATTTTGTGTGTGCAGGTTGATCGGTGCTTTGAGCTTAAGCTTTCGTTTTCTGCTTTAAGGTGAGAGCTTCATTGTTTTTCAGGTGCCGATGTTGCTGGTTGCTTCTGTCGATATCAGAATTGTTGAATTCTATACTTTTTTGAGTTTTTCAGGTCAGCGTAGGTTGAATCAGAGGAAGAATTGCCCCATGGAGAAGAGAGAAAGTGAATCAGAGAAGATGGAGAAGAGAATCGCAGGTGAGAGAGAATCACAGGAGAGAGAGAATCGCAGGAGAGAGAGAGAATCAGTGTAGAGAGAGAATTTTGTTTATATATGGTTAAAAATAATAAATTTGCTTGATTTAAAATCAGATTCTGTTTTTAAGGTATTTTATGGTTTTTTTTTAAAAAAAAAACCATATTTGTAGTTTGGTTGGTTAGTTAATGCCATATTTTGTGGCATTTAGTTTTATTGCCATATTTATCATAAAATGGTTTATTTTTCCCATATTTTTGAAAATATCCCTTTCTTTTATCACTATTTTTTGTTTCTATTTTTCTTTAAACTTTTTAAAAATAGCTTAAATAAATAAATGGAGTATACGTTGGGCTAGAGTTTTATATTATTTTTTTAGCAACTCCTTTACGTTTACTTATTTCAAATAAAATTTTGACAAGGGTTTTAATAAATTGTATTTTTTGTGTATTATTTTGGACTATTGAGTTGTTACTTTCTTTTGTCTAATCGTGAATTGGTAATATTTATGTGGTTTGCTTATATTCATCAACTATCTTTTCTTCTATTTTAGTAATGTACCTTTATCCTTCCTTATTATTATTTTTTTTATCTAAATATATTTTTTTATTATTGATTCTTTTAAAAATAATTCTTATTATTGAATTGGGTTGTTGTAACAAAAAAAAAAGGATTGGGGTCGTTGTCGTTGTCGTTGAGGTATCCTTTAGGAATCAAACTAAAAAAAAATTAAACAGAAGAGTACTACCGTCAACTTCCGCACCCAAAAATACATGTCAGAATATTTTCTTTTTCAATTTTTTTATGACGATGTTCGTTATAATTATAATATCAAGCCTATAAATTTTTAAATTTTTTAACAAGTTTACAGTATCGACTACCTAATATTTCAATTTACCACTCGTGTTCAAAAAACTTAACACCTATTTTCGGCATTGTAAACTATTAAAAAATTTACAGAGATGATATTGTAGTATAATTACGAAAAAAATATTATGACATATTTTCAGGTGTGGAGGTTGACTAAGAAATTGTAATAAGAGATTGTAATTAGCACTCAAGTAAATTTTGAAAATTTATTTACTTTGTTGATTGTTGGACCCAAAAGTGGTGCATTTTACATTTATCAACTCCCAAGTGCACGAATCTTTATTGTAGTGTAGAGATTGTGAAGAGCGAGGTCAAATCCATGGGAATTGCATGAGATCAAAGAAAATTCTTTTCAAATCTAAATTATTAAAATTCTAACCTAGTTCAAAAAATAATGTTGTTTTTGGTAACAAAATAAAATAAAGTGTTTAATAGTAAATATGACAATTGATAAGTAGCATATATTTCTAATGGTATTCAGAGAAATTATTATAAAAATATTTATAATTATATTGATTCTCGTAATTTAATTAGTAATCAAATTAATTATTTTCTAACAAAAATAGATTTTCATTCGCTTTAAAATTATAACTTTTAATTAAATGTGAAATAATTTAAAGTAAATACATTAAATCAAATAATATTATTTTTATTAAAATATAAAATAAAGTATTAATAATTTCTAACTATCAAAAATATGTGTTACTAAAGATGAAAGAAATTATTTTAAGAAACGAAAATTATAAGCATTTATACTGAGAATCAGCATAAAAATTATTATTTAATTAAATACACTAAGTTTTATCGTCCACCTTAATATTAACGGAACTTAAAAACCCATAAGAAAATTAATTAAGAAAAAACAGTAAACTAACACTGAGCGCTTAGAGTGTTTTCTCAAGAATTCTCTATCTGAATCTGTCTTGAATTCTAAAAACCCAAGCTTCTGTTTATAGGAAGGTAAAAAGACTAATGCGCAATTAAAATTTATTACAAATTGCATATGATAAAAATGCAATTACCCAATAGTTAAAATTAGAGTGCGACGTGGTAGCCTCAGATTGGTGGATGTGACGAACCTTGGCCACGTATGGAGTGTTGGTTGCCTAAAAACTGGAGCAAGTGGACTACTGGGCGACAAAAGTTGTGTGCAGAAAGGAGGAGAGAAGCTTTTTTTTTTAAGCTTCTGTACCCGAATGAAACGAGAGGGAGTTATGCGCTTGGCGAGTGCGTGACACGCCCGGACCACAATGTCGTGCATGAGTCGGGCTGGGGGACAAAAGGAGTCTTTGCTCCTGGTTATGCCGGGCCCGACAACTGCAGAAGAAGCCCGAGCTCGCCACATGGCGAGCATGTTTGGTGGAGAAGAAAATGGGCCAGATGGGCCTAGTTCTTCTTGGAGTCAATTTGGTCTTCAAAAATACCATTTTTCTCTTGTGTTAGGCCACATTTTTATCATCTTTCTATTTCTTTTCGTGCTGACACTTTTACACGATTATTAATTATATTAAGATTTTAAACACGAATACAATATAATTTCTTAGGAGATCGCACGATATGATAATATATTTTATAAATGTACGTTATAACACAAATAAAAAATTGACATATTTAACACACAATTAAACATGTGGAGTTAATTAAATTTAGTATGTAAAAGAGTTCTATCAACTTACTAAGTAATTAAAATATGTTGTTTCAACTAAATTATTAAAATAAAATAAAATTAATTTAATTTTAATTTCAAAAAATAAAAGAGCAAAAGTGATTGGTATTTTATTAAAATAAACAAATTGGTTATAAGAAATTAAAAAAATATAAAAAAATATATGTATTTTTTTTTACTCAGATAAAGAATAAACGAATAAAATATTAAATAAGGAAATAAAAAAAAATCATATAAAGAAAAATAATATACAAAATAAAATATTCTTGGAGTATACGGGAGACAAAAAAATACTAAAAAATAATAAACTATACATAAAAGAAAAATAAAATTATAAAAAAGAAACTATTTTTATTTGTTTTCTTTAATTAAAAAAGGAAACTATTAAAATCAAAGAAAAAAAATATGTGATAGAATATTTTAATTGTATAGAAAAAAAACTAAAATAAATATATTGTCAAAAATTAATAGCATGAGTCCATATAGTTTCACAAGTAGAAGGAATATATAATTTTTATCAACTTTTTATAGTACCAATACAGTTCAGTTTTTTTTAGTAAGACTTTAATTGTGTACATACACGTATACAATAAATAATTTGTAATTTCAAAAATCTACTATATCTATGATTAAGAAAATGTTCTCAAGGACAAAATAAGAATTCCCACCATAAAAAATTTCTATATATATAATCAAAGAAAAGTTATTAATATTTTGGTAAATATGTTGTATATTTAACAAACAAAAAAAAAAAAAAAATTAGCATATTTGCTCCCTGAACTTTCGGCACTACCTAGTTTTACTCCTTAAAATATACGGCTTGTTAAAAATTCTCCCTAAAATATAACACTTACATAATTATGCCCCTTCTGTTAGGTTATGTTATCTTTACCGTTAAAAATTAGCATTTTTACTCCCTAAACTTTGATTAATATGAAATTTTGCTCCCTTTTATTTAAAAAAATAATTTTAAAAATTATAATATTTATTTTTTGGCAATTATAATATTCTATTAATTTTGAAAAAATAATGAATATTATTAAAAAAAACTTGACAAAAATATTAAATTAATTAAAAAATATTAATTTTACTTAAAAAAAGTTATATTATTCTTATAAAATAATTTTAAACTTTATTTTATTTATAAACACGTATCTTAAAAAATCAAACAAAAATTAGTGACAATCTAATAAATTATTTAAATAAACTAAGATTTATTGAAAAAAAAAATCAAACTTATTTATATTTATAAATTCATATCTTAATAAATAAAGAATAATTTTTTAAAAATTCAATGAAAATATAAAATTATTTAAAAAAACAAAAACTATAAATTAAACTAAAAAAATGTCATGTTTATTTAAACAAACCTACATATTTGAGAAAAATAAAATATACTCAAGTTTAATTTTCTTAATTATTCAAAATAACATTTTCTTAAGATCTACGTTAATTTTTTGAGATTTACTAAAAAAAATGTTGAATTTTTTTTCATTTTTATTCTGAGGGAATACAATTTGATAGTTGTCAAAATTTAGAGAGCAAAGTTACTAATTTAAAAAGACACGTCAGCGTTTAAACGGAATAATAAGACGGAACCTACAATTTTTGAAAAATAGGTTTCAACTAACCTAAATATCATTTCAAAAATAATTGCTAACCACCTTTCAAATTTTTAAAGTTATTTTATAAATTAAATATAAAATAAAAAAATAAATATTTTTCAGATTTTATAATTTAATTTAAATAAAAAATAACAAAATTTAAAAGTTAGCAAAATATCTTACTTCTATTTAAAATTACATGATTATAGTAATTCTATTTTAAATTTAAATAAGGTCAAATAATTTTAAAAAAAAATTAATTTAAAAAATATTTAATATCTGGCCTTTAAATTTAAAAAATAAGATAAAATAATCAAATTTAAAAATAAGATATAAAATCAAGCAAAAAGATAGATTTTTACTTGTTTTCAAATTCAAATTACACTAATATCTAAAATTAAATTTAAAAAATTCAAATTAATTTATTTCTGATATTAGATTTGAAAATTGAAAAGTAAAAATCAAAATACAAAACTACACAAAAAATCGGAAGTTAATTCCATGAAATAGCATGAAAAATCGAAGAAAACGAAAAAATTTGCGAGCTGTACGGCCTAACCGAGAGATGTCGGCGCAAGAGGCTGCATGCAGCCTCTTCGCGTGCGCAAGCCTCAGTTTCAGACACGAAATCGTGTCTGAGCGCGTGCTGTCCGAGGGAAGCCCCTCATGCGCGCGCGTGGGGTGGTTGCACCATCCCGATATTTTTCCGATTGTCAAAAAATCATAACTAATTCAAATAAAATCGAAATTGAGTTCTGTAAAAAAAATAAATTGCTTAATTTTTCCCAAACTATCCAATAAAAATAATTCCAGAAACAGATATTCAATTATTTTCACGAAAATTCACAAACATCAATCAATCATCATACAACACACAAAACAACATGATACCATCCAAATAACAAACAAATCGTTTTAAGTCCAAATTTCTTGCAAGCAAATCAATTACCATGGCTCTGAGGCCAGTTGTTGGATATTATTTTACCAGGATCTTAGATCTACTCCCAAGTATGTTGATTAACACCCTAAATATGAACTTCTAAAACGATTATAAAATTAAACACATATAAAGTATGAGAAGCCTTACATTGGGTGCAGCGGAATAAAATGTCTCCTTCCGTTCAGATCTCTAACCCTTGTATCCTTTCTGTCACAGATTATTATCAAGATCTGAACCTGGATCTCTTCTCTCCTTTCTTTAGTGTTGAATCTCCTTCTTGTTGAATGTCTTTCTTCACGGTCTTCCTCACTATGATTGAGGTATCACTTGCTGTGTGTGGGCACTACTCTATCACTAAGAGGTTCAAAATTTAGAAAGAAGAAGAAAGAGAGAGAAGAAGGTGGCAGCTAGGTATAGAGAAAGAAGGCTCAGGTTTTCCTCTGAAGGAAACTAGATGTGAAAGTGTATATTTCCTGAAGCCTTCACTATCTATTTATAGCATACCACATAGGGTTAGGCTTGAATTATTTGGCATTAAAATAATGAAAATATCAGATGATATTCCCTATAAAAGTGGCTGACCATGGCTTTATAGATTTGGGCCTCACTTTTGCAAATTTTGCAGTTTTATCAATTCTGCATCTTACTTTCTCAAAAATACCAATTTTCAAATTCAACCATTTAAATGCCAATTCTAACTATTTAATAACTATAAATAATTATTAAATAATATTGTCATTTATCATATTTATTAATTGAACCATACAAAGTATCTTAATTAACAAATATGCCCTAAAAACTCTTTCTTTACAATTTCGTCCTTACTTAGTGAAAAATTCACAAATAGACATAGTCTAATTTGAGAATTATAATTGATTAATCAAAACCAATTAAATGAGTCTTACAAGTAATATTGTCTCAACTAGTGGGGGGACCATGGGTCTATATAACCGAGCTTCCAATAAGCAGATCAAGAATTTATAACCTAAATTCACTGACTTATTAATTCTTCGTTGAATCCACGCATAGAACTTAGAATTGCACTCTCAGTATATAGAACGCTCTATATGTTCCACCATATAGACACGTCATTAGTTATCCATTGTTATAATCATAATTTGATCAATGATCCTCTATATGAATAATCTACACTGTAAAGGGATTAGATTACCGTAACACCCTACAATGTATTTATCCTTAAAATACTTAACCCTATATAAATGATATTCCAGCTATGTGAAATGAGTACTCCACCATTTATTTTCGTTTGGTCAAGCTCGAAGGAAATCATCCTTTACTTTCTATTCGCTAGATAGAAGCTATAGATTCCATATTTATGTTAGCGCTCCCACTCAATTGCACTACCGTGTTCCCAAAATGTACGTATCACCCTGACCCAAAAGTAGGCTTAACTAACAAATCAAAGAACACGAATAACACTCTTGAGATTGAACCTAATCATATCAGGGTTGAGATCATTTGATCTAGGATCAACTAGGCGATATTGACTTGAATAGATATTACGGTAAGTTTAATTAAATCCATGTCAAAGTTCAATATCGGTCCCTTCCGATGCATACTCCATGCACCCAACCTGAGCTTTACTTTAACCAATGCTCTGGAAAGAACATAGCATTTCTCCAAATGCAAGTAAACTCTGTTGTAGATTGTCATATCAGTAAAACCCCGTGTTCTGATAAATCTAGGAATCTTTATTCACATAGTCATGTTTACTTTCCAATGTGTTGACAACACAATAAACAGGATTAAGTATGTGAAAAGGGTTTCAGATGAATTTATAAATCAAATAGACAAGCAATTGATAAGGTGAACCAAAACATATACAAATGAATGAAAAATACTTCTGTTTCTTTATTGATGTTGAATAAAATAGATTACATTGAAATGAAGTTTTATTTAGGGCATAAAACCTAACAAAAACAATGTTCAAACAGTCTATTTTACACCCGTATAAAATAAAATAGTCACGCGTGCAACACACTGTTTGAACGTATTTTTCGGCGTGCTAAACTTTTCCAAATTTCTTAAAATTTTGTAGGATGTCTTAAATAACTATAACATACATGACCATGAGAAAAAATTTGACTAAAAAATTATTTGGGGTGCTAAAATAGATAAGGGTGCATCAATGTATCCATTTTAAGGGGGTGCATTGTAGAATTTTCGTAAACTACATATATAAATATTTAAGTTTTTTAATTTTAAAAATAAATATTTAATTCCTTTTAATTATATATTTAAAATATAATTTACATGTATATTTTGTTGACACATTATATATATATTTATCATTATGAAAAACAGAATATAAACTCGGATTAAAAAGAAAAAAAAAGAGCATAAACATTGGTAAATCTCATAATACGTAAAGGGGACATTAGGCCCATCATTTTTTTTATGAAAAATAAAAATTATGTAATTATTTTATATATTAGCCCTATATAAATTCTTAAGCTTCTATTAATATTATTTATTTTGATATTTAAAAGTATTTATATGTTATCAGTTATTTATGAATATTTATATTATAATTTGAATAATTTTTTAATTTTATACATTATATTTGTTAATTATTTAAATTTTGCATATGTATTTCTTATTGAGCATAAGTTAACAACTAATCTTAAAACATAATTTACTTTACGTAATTAAAACACTTTATTTATTTATTTATTTAAGCTTTTTTTAGTTCCTTTTAAAAAAAAATATGTATAATAAAAAAAATATATTTTTAATATTTGACAATATATTGTTGCGAAAATTATTAATTACTACGCAAGTGCACGCAATCAAGTAGTAAACTCACACAGGTGAGGTCGAACCACAAGGAATTGGACTAAGTACTACTAAATTATACTTATGATTCTATCTGGTAAAAGAATACTTTTTATGAATTAAATAAGACAATTCAGAAAAATAAAAATAACAAAGGAAGATTAATCAAGATATGAAAATAGGGAGACGAATCATGTTGCTAAGTTACCAATGTTAATGTCTAATTGCTATCCTTCTCTTAAAGTGAATGACAGATTATAAATTAACCTAGCTCTTTTCAGATCTTCTAGGTTCTAAATCTCATGTTCTCTAATTAATCTCTTAATTAAACTAACATGAAATCAGCATTAAGCAATAATCTAAATGTCACAAAGGCTATGTAAATACTTTCGTTTCACATCAAAACCTAGACTATCCAATTTTAGCATTCTCAATTCTCACTTTTCAGATTTCGAATTAAGATCATAAAACATGTAAAAGGTGATCAATCTTGCACATGGAAAGTAAACACAAATATGAATAGTGTTCACAATCAAGATAGAGGAATGGCAATTATTCATTAACTAGGAAAAACTTAAACAACATTCATCATTCTCCCTAAATAGGAGTTTAGTTCAAAACATCCATAATCAAATCCATAATTAACATTGAAATAGAAAAGAACATAGAAAAATTAAAGAGAAGAGAAAGAACTAGTTGAAGCAATTGATACGGGTCGCCACAAGCCGCTATTCTAGCCTCCTCCTTTGTTTCTAGGGCTCCAATTCTGAATAATTCCTAATTTTCACGAACTCTCTCTATTTAAACCAAATCTCATCTTTAAAATTCGTGAAATAACGAAACTGCCCAAAAATCCCGTCACTGGGGTCCCCGTCGCGACTGGCAAAGCCCCCGTCGCGACGGGGTTAAGCAGCGAATTATTGAAATTTCTCTGCCATTTCCCGTCGCGACTGGCATGTTCCCAGTCGCGACTGGAACAGGCAGCGACACAATCTTTGGTTTTTCTTCTCGATTCTTTCACCGCTTGTCCTCAATTCTTGTAAATACTTTCTTTAAACACCCGTGGACCTGAAACAAAAGAATCAAGCGTAAAATAGCCCTAAAACTAGAAACAAAGAGTGAAAACTAACCGAAATATGACCCGAAACTTAGACTAATTTTAGCCTAACAAATTCCCCCAAACTAGATTCTTACTCGCCCCCGAGGAAGGTAAAAGAAAACTAACTACGCTATCAGATAATCACTACACTGCTGACTCATGCTCTGCTTTCTTCCTTGCATAAACTAGAATTTCGATCCTATTAACTCTAACAATTAACTCAGATGCTCAATTCATAACACTATGTATAACCACAAAATTTATTCATATGTTAAACATCGGTATAAGAGTTTTACTCTTTCCAACAGTTCCACAGCCCGATAACTCATAAGCTTGCATGCTTACCTTTCTCCACTAATGTTGACAATATCCTTTGGAATCATTAGGTCTTCAAGGTTTAGGCATTATGGCTCAGACATTCAGAAATAGACAAAAGACGGTTTTGGCTCAAGATATCATAAGCACACCAACAGAACCCACAAGCTTCTTACTTTTCTTTTTCAAAACCCCATAATGTTCCCGCATTTACCAAGATTGAGAGAAGATATCTCTATTATTTTTCCCAACGTCACTGAATTTTTTCAAACACATTCTTACTTTTTATTGTGTTTTTTCTTTCTTTCTTTTTTTTTTTCCATCATTCATATTTCATTTTTTTTTTCTTCAGTGATATTGGATTACACATTTTTCTTTTCTCAATCTCACAAGTTCTTCTCCCTCTAACTATTCTCTCACACTAAATATTTCTCCTCCCCCAAACTAATTATTTAGCTTATGATATCATGGATAACATGGTGAAGAAAAATTAATAGTGTAGTTGCAATTTTTCAAATCGATGGGTGAAAAACATAATGGGTTTAGGCTCAAAAGGTTAACTAGGGATACACATTATTACGGTAGGCTTGAAAGGCTCAAACTATCCAACAAATGCCTAAGTCATATTCCAATTGAACACTATCAAGGATTTCGTCTCAAAAGAATAAACATGCAAGTTCTAAGCTATCCTGTCAATCTTACCACAAACCATCGTAAAACAATTATAACAATTTTCACAGATTGAGTATTTGCAGATAAACACAGGTTTCTAAGCATCCAAACTAATTCAAAGAGTTAGCAGAATCAAGCACACAGTTATTTTACAATTTCAGATCACATCACACTAATCAGCAGTATACAACTATCGTCAAGCTTATTGTCATTCCTTAACTAAAACAAAAAAAAACTAAAACAGATAATTAAAATGCAGAAATTAAAGTGCAGAATTTAAAAATTTTAAGTCTCTCCCCCCAAACTAAATATGACATTGTCCCCAATGTGCTATTATACTCAAGGTGAGAAGGACTTACCTGAACCCCCATCAGAAGGGGCTGGGCGGACCCTTTTCATCCAAAAGAACCCTCGTACTAAATGAAGAAAATTTACCACCAATCGTGTTGATTTTAGAGTTTCGCACAAGAGTAAGCTCACCTTCAGAACTACCACACATCAATCTTTTTCAATGACGCCGAATCGTTCGAAGTCGCTCTTTAGGCTTTGCTTTCTTCTTATCAGCTTTAACACAAGAACCCTTCACCATCTCAATCTTGCAACAGGTAGGAATGTCGGTTGGGGCAAAAACATTAAAATTGACCTCTTCATCTTGCACTCTCAACTTTAACTCTCCCCTTTGAACATCTATTAATGCTCGACCTGTGGCTAAGAATGGTCTTCCCAAAATAATGGGAATAGTTGAATCTTCCTCCATATCAAGAATTAGGAAATCAGCAGGGAATATAAACTTACCAACCTTCACCAGTACATCTTCAATTATCCCACGAGGATGAGTCAAAGAACGATCCGCTAGTTGTAAAGTCACTGTTGTGGGCTTTGCTTTTCCCAATCCTAGCCTTTTGAAGACAGACAAGGGCATTAGATTAATGCTTGCTCCCAGATCACATAGAGCTTTAGTTTCCACCGAACCCCCTATAGGGCATGGAATATTGAAACTACCCGGATCTTTAAGCTTGGGCGGTAGTTTCTTTTGCAAAATGGCGCTACACTCCTCAGTTAATGCAACTGTTTCATAGTCCCCCAATTTTCTCTTCTTAGACAATATCTCCTTCATGAACTTCACATAACGGGGCATTTGTTCCAAGGCTTCAGCAAAAGGAATGTTGATGTGTAGTCTTTTAAAGACCTCTAGAAATTTTGTGAACTGCTTGTCTAGATTGGTCTTTCGGAGTCTCTGAGGATAGGGTATTTTCACATGACGATCAATACTGATTGGTGGAGACTGCTGTGGTGGTGCTGGACTATCAGTAATCTTCTTATCTGATGATGCTTGAGTTGGTGTTGTTTGATCTTTAATCTCTTCATCCACTGGTTGTATCATCTCAGGCCCATCATATTTCTTTCCACTCCTTAAGGAAATTGCTTTACATTGCTCTTCTCCTTTTGCATCATTAGTGCTAGGCGAATTTCCTTGAGCTTGTTTTTCCACTTGAGTAGCCAATTGTTCCATTTGAGTTTCTAGAGTTTTAATAGAGGCTCTAGTTTCCATCATGAATTGGAGCAATAAATCAGCTTGGATAGTGGAGCCTCCACTAGAACTTTGTTGTTGCAGCTGTTGTTGGTTTTGTTGGGGCTGGTTTCTCTGCTGGTAGAACCCCTGTTGGTTGTGCCCATAATTATTGTTTTGGGAATAGTTTCCAATGGCTTTTGCTTGATCCATTGACAAATCATCCACATCTGCCTGACACTCAGAAAAGTGATGGGGACCTCCACATATCTCACAAACCACTTGTGTTAACTCAAACTTTTATATCTCCTTGTTTTGATGATTAACAAATATTTGATTATTATTTGTTATTAATGATTTGTTGATTTTGTAGCAAAATTAAAAGAGAAAATAAATAAATTGGTATTTTTACCAAACTTTTTAAAGCAACCCTAAATGGATTCAACAAGCATATCAAGAGCAAAAGATTCATCAAGAGATCAACAACTCAAGACCCTATTCAAAAGAGGTCTTCAAAAGGCCAAAGTCAAAAGTCAACCCGAAAGTCAAAGTCAAAGTCAAAGTCAAGAGTCAACTCTCGGAAAAAGTCAACATGGGATCAAAAACATGCAAATCAAGACTACTCAAAATCAAATGGTATAAATTTACTTTAGTCTTGTTAAAGTGATTTGCATAGCACACAAAGTTTTATAAATTTAAATTTTGGCCCATTCACTAACTTGTGCAACAAGTTTTCTCACATGATAGTCCAAAAAATTTTTTGATTGAATTTCTAAATCACATTTTGTTTAACTAAGAGAACAAAATTGGAATTTTTGAAATCAAATAATCGAGTAAAGAGTTATGCACGTTTTAGTGCCAAAAAAATGCAAGTTTTGAACCTTCCTGATTTTCGGCCTACCTATTTAAAATAGGTAGTCCGTTTTTCGCAGAAAGGTAGTCTGTTTTAAAATAGGTAGTCCGTTTTTCCCAGGATTCTTTTTGAAAAATGTGCTAACGGCTATAAACGGCTAGTTTTTGTTCCTACACTATATAAACTTGTTTTTCACTCAAAAAATTAAGTTGGTTGAGCATTTATTACATATATCTAACCTATCTAAGTGAGATTAAGGAGCTTCTAAGTTTGAAATCCAAACCAACACTTTTCACACACTTTGAGCCAAAATTTGATTTTATTCATCTTAAGTGTGCTTGCTTTTCACTCTAGGTTTCCATTGTATCATCATATTTCTAGAGTGATTTTAGCTTGTATATCAAACACATTTCCATGTTGTGATTGAGGTGAGGTTGGCACCGGTTTTGTAAACAACCCGGTAATAGTGAGATTGGCACTTCAACAATCCGAGAAAGAGGTTAATAGTCCTCGGGGGTGCGAAACTATTGTAAGAGGTTTGGAAATACCTTGGTGAAAATTTCCCGGTTGTAAGGGTTAGTCAAGCCCGTTAACTTGGCTCGATATTGGAACTCAAAGCTAGGTCCATAGCTTTGAAGACCAAGGACGTAGGTGGCATAGTTCTACCGAACCTTGTAAAAATCGAGAGTTTGCATTTTCTAATCCTTAAACTCTTTACTTTACAAGTTTAATTATTTGTCTTAATATATTGCTTGCCATACTACTTGCTTTTACTTGATTAATTGACTAATTGCATAATTTTGTGTTAAAAGTTTTAATTTTCCGAAATTAGTTTAAATTTCCAATTCACCCCCCCTCTTGGAAACATATCTTGGGCTAACAACTTAAGCTTGTTTGGCTTGCACTGCGATCAGTTTTGTTAGGGCCTCAACCTGAGCTGTCAGCTTTGTAATGACATCCACCTCTAGCACACCAGCTACCTTCTTAGTTTGTCTCCTTTCAGTTGGCCACTGCTGATTGTTTAGAGCCATCTCCTCCAATAGATCATAAGCCTCATTAGCACTCTTTCTCATAAAGGCTCCACTACCGTCGCATCTATCAGGGTTCTAGTGTTACCAACCAACCCGTTATAGAAATTATGAACCAGCATCCACTTCTCAATACCATGATGAGGACACTTTCTGATTAAGTCCTTGAACCTCTCCCAAGACTCATAGAGAGACTCATTCTCTTGTTGACAGAAATTGTTGATCTCTCCTCGCAGCTTAGTAGACTTTGCTGGGGGAAAGAACTTAGACAGAAATTTAGTTGCTAAGTCTGTCCATGTTGCTATGGAATTTGGTGGCAAGGAGATTAACCAGCTCTTGGCTCTTTCTCTAAGTGAGAATGGAAACAGTCTCAAACGAATGGCATCATCACTAACTCCATTGACTTTAAAAGTCTCACAAAGTTCCATGAAGTTCGAGAGATGCAGATTAGGATCTTCAGAAGGGAGGCCACCAAACTGAACTGAAGACTGCACCATTTGAAGTATGGTAGGTTTGATCTCAAAGTTATTCGCATCCACTGCCGGTGGCCTGATACATGACTGCACTCCCGTCAGAGTAGGGAGAATGTAATCTCTCAAGCTACGACCATTAGCTTGATCTTCCACGGCGCCACCATTATTACCGTTATTACCTCCATTGTTCGCAGCATTAGCATTCACATTAGCAGCCATGATTTCTGAAGTTTCAGCAGTTGCTGAAACTCCTTCTTGCCTCTTGTTCTTTTGATTTCTCCTATAAGTTTTCTCGATTTCACACTACTACAAAAGGCCAAATTCGCGACGGTCCCAAAAACGCTTTTTTTGGGGACCCGTCGCTAAAAAAATTATCTGAGTGTTTAAAACCGTCGCCTATATTGTACTATAGGCGACAGTTTTGAACACTCGTAAACAATAGGCGACAGTTAATAAATGTAGAGAAAAAATTAAAAAAAAAATTGATGCACTATTCGCCACGGTTTAGAACCGTCGGGGAAAGTATTCGCCACAGTTTTAAAACGTGGCTCATTCTTTGCCCGACGGTTCAAAACCGTCGGGTATAAGGTTAAATAAAATTATATAATTTTTGCTTTCCCCCCATTTTGCCTTATTATTATTTCCATCTCTCACCCACTCACTCACTCGTCACTCCATCTCACTCTCTCGATCTCACTCACTCTATCTCCCTCTCTCGATCTCACTCACTCTATCTCCCTCTCTCGATCTCACTCATCTATCTCCCTCTCTCTCTCTCTCTAACGGTGACGGAAATCACACCACCGGCGACGCAGCTCCGCCACCCCTCCACTGCCGAGAGCCCCTCCTTCAACCTCAGATCCGATCATCGATTCTGCTTCAGCTCTTGATACTCTGGTATGCTCTCTCTCTCTCTCTCTCTCTCTCTCTCTCTCTCTCTCTCTCTCTTTCCTTTTTTAAATTTTTACAGAATTAGTTTCAATTTTTTGGCTAAGTTTTCTATTCATGGTTCTTTAGTATAATGTCATCATATTTTTTGGCTAGTTTTCTATTCTAGTTTTCTATATTGTGGTTCTTGCAGTTCAAATCGTGGAGACAGCTTGGACCAGGAGACTGAAGAAGAAAATAGGTAAACTAATGACTTCATTGTTCTTGTATGTTTGGTGATTTAAAAATAGAAATTTATTATATGTGGAAATATAATAATCTGAACTTACATTAGGTACTAGAAAATGCACAATCCAAAATCTAACTGAACTTTATCTGTTTCAATAATGTGTTTTATCTTTCTTTTTTTTTTTGAGAAAGGAGGAATGGTTTCTTAATGAATCATTTTCCGATGGTGGTTATAGATTAAGGTTGTCTTTGTTCATATAAAGTATAAAATAAAATAATGATGCTGTAGTGTTCTATGGAACAAACATGATTTTCGTTGTTGGAAACATGAACTATGACCATCAAAGTATGATGGCATTTAAAGTTGGAAAACATCATGCTATTTTTGTCTATTATATCTGGAATTTTCTTTTATGGCTGAAACTCTACACATTTGGCTGTTTAATTTAAGCTTTTATTACAAAGTTGTCTAGACTGAATTTATTGTTAATTTTGTGACCTCTGGCCAAAGTTTGCTATTTATATACATCTTTTTCGATCCATATTCTGAAACGATTTCAGTCTTCTCCCCATCCTAAAACTAAAACAAAGAAAAAGAATCTAATGATTTGAATTCTCATCATTTCCTCAAATGCAGCAGTTCAAAGAGACTACTTTTTCTGATTTTACTTAGGAGTAGTAGGTTCTGTTCTGCAGTTGTCTATTTGACAAATAGATGAAACCCAGTTTGTTAATATAAAAATAAAAACTTGTTTCAATTGTGGTAAAGGGTCATCTTTGAAGATGTTGAGAATAACAAAGAGTGTGGATAAGATATGACAATGTGTATCATTATTGATATACAATTTCTTAATACTTTCTTTCAAGTTGTCTAATTCTTTCACAATTCATAATGACAATTTATTCTTCTTTGGTGGCTAGTGGTTAATGGACATTATTTTCTTCACAGGGCTTATGCTGTACGTGTAGGTGTGTACGAGCCTACAAAGCAGACACTATTAACTTCATTGCCTGAGAAGTTTAGTGCTTTAGCACATCTGGTATGTTTTCATAAAAGTTTAGACACTATTTGGTGCATCTTTGTTTTCCCCTTAATACACATGCATCAATTAAAAAAATTGGTCAATGTTGCATCTCAGTATGCACCGATCACTAGAACATAAATTTCATTTTAATATCTCCAGCTCCATGCAGACTGCAGGTATTATTGGGGGTGCTGCTTCTTCTCTCATCCGTGTGCCTACAGAGGTAATTTATTATGTTTCTTTTATCACCACAGTACTTGTTTTCACTTCTTGGGTTTATATATTTTTATATTGCATTCTTTGGTCTTATGGGCTGTTTAGTTTCTTTCTTTATAGGTTGTTAAGCAAAGGATGCAAACTGGGCAGTTTGCTTCAGCACCAAATGCTGTTCGTCTAATTATAGCGAAAGAGGGATTTAAAGGTCTTTATGCTGTAAGTATCCATCTTTATTTTCAAGTATATATTATTCTTTTGAGCTTAACTTATTGTGTCACGTGCAATTCTTGTAATGAGCTTTTAGGAGTTTATGCTTGTAACACATAAATATATGAAGAATTCTGTGCATTTGACTTGATTGTTGAGGCAAAATGTTTGATCTGTTGTTTAGTAGAATACAAAATCAATGCTTGTTTCAATTGTGGCTAAAGTTCTTGAAATTTTAATGGATGAATGACTTATTATTATTATTATTATTATTATTAATTTTTATTGGCAACAAAGATAAATCAAAACTACATCGTTTTTCACCAACTAATTTTGTATAGAAGAAAACAGTACATTATTTTTGTAATAGGAAGATGTTTAAGATAAAATTGATCATCCTCTTGTAATTTTAAGCACAATATATATCTATTTAATATTATTTTCTGTTTGGTTAGGCAGGAGCTTTTGTTGTTTGTTTGTTTGTTACTTTCTGTATTCTTGTTTTTGCCTAAATCGTATACTGTGCGATTTTTATATTTTTCAACTAGAAAGCAAAGCAAATAGCTGTCGTGAGTGACTTATAGCTAACTTTGAAGACTAGTTAGTTTTTACTTTTGATAAAACACCATATTTATATCATGTAAACACAACACTCTCTTACAGAGATAGTATTTTTACTAATATATATATACACATATATACAGAGATAAAATTACATTGTGTTGTAGCAGAACCTCCATCAGAAGGATTAAGATGAGCAACACGATCAACTAAGATTCTTTCTGCTTCTACTGTATATGAAAGAGGTCCAACAAAAAAAAAGTGTAAGTAACTCTGATCAATAATAGCTAAAAGAGTTAATAGCCCATGAAAAAGCAAATATTATTGATGCATATTTTAAATTTAATTTTTAGGTATCGAGTGGTTTGTGTTGATTGAAGAGTACACAAGTAGCTAACTTTATCGGAGAAAGGTATAATCACTAAAACTTTAAATTCTTAATTTAGTGGAGTTTGAATATCTTAGATATTCATCCGTAGTGAAGTAGGTTCTGTGAATATACATGTACTGCGGTCGGATGGGTGGATAGTTTTAATATTGTTTTGTTAGTTTTGTATTATTTTGTGTGTTTGTTTTTTGTTTTTTGCATGTTTAAAATTTTTGGGAACGTCCAATTACAGTTGTTATGCTGTCGAAATTTCGGTCGAATTAGGATAAATTTCATTAAAAATACATAAATTTTAGATAAAAAATGTAAGAACTTAGTGAAAATTTATATGTGTGGTGATTAATAAATACACATTCAAACAAATAATTTAATAAAGTTTTTTTTTTCTTTTTTAGAAGTTGCAAAATGGATAGAAATTGGATGAGTGCGAATAGATTATCAGCAGAGTATAAGGAAGGTGTTGACTTTTTTTTGGATTTTTGTCATAAGCACGCAAAAAATCCAAAGTTGATTCTTTGTCCTTGTCTTAAATGTGGTAACATGGAGCGTATGAATACTAGTAAAATAAAGGAGCATTTATTTAGGAACGGAATAGACAAGAGTTATAAGGTTTGGTGTTACCACGGGGAAAATATTAGAGTTCATGGCGAGGAAACATCTAAGTCTAAGAAGGTTAAGAATGTTAACTTGGATTATCAGGATGATCACATTCCAGAAATGATAGGAGATGCACAATTTCAATCAAATGTCG
This sequence comes from Cannabis sativa, assembly GCF_029168945.1. Lineage (NCBI taxonomy): Eukaryota > Viridiplantae > Streptophyta > Magnoliopsida > Rosales > Cannabaceae > Cannabis > Cannabis sativa. Next base: position 10,515,161 of record NC_083601.1, read on the forward strand.
ATCCATTGGAATTTCAAAATTTTGTAGAGGATGCTGAGAAACCTATTTACCCTAATTGTAATAGGTTTACTAAATTGTCTACGCTTGTTAGATTATACAATATAAAAGGGAAACATGGGTGGAGTGATAGAAGTTTTACGGATTTACTAGCTTTTCTAGTAGAGTTATTACCTGAAGGTAATGAGATGCCTTTGTCTTTCTACGAGGCAAAGAAGACACTGTCTTCCTTAGGTATGCAATATGAAAAGATACATGCATGTCCTAATGATTGCATTCTATATCGTAAGAGTTTTGTGGATGCAATATCGTGTCCCACGTGCGGTGAGTCTAGGTGGCAAAAGAAAAAGAATTCTGATGAGGTAAAGATTGGTGTCCCTGCAAAGGTATTATGGTACTTACCCCCAATACCTCGTTTGGTTCGATTCTTTCGAAATGTCAATCATGCAAAAAATTTGACCTGGCATGCCACCGATAGAAAACTAGATGGTAAGATGAGACATCCACTCGACTCCCCGCTTGGAAAACAATCGATGCTAGGTGGCCTCGAATTTGCAAATGAACCTAGGAATATCCGTCTTGGTCTTTCTGCATGGAATTAATCCACATACCACCCTTAGTAGTAAGTATAGTTGTTGGCCGCCTTTGCTTGTGATGTATAATTTACCGCCTTGGTTGGTAATGAAGAGAAAGTTCACTATGCTCACATTGTTGATATCTGGCCCTTCACTCGGTAATAACATTGATGTGTATTTAGCTCCTCTAGTTGATGATTTGAGTCAATTATGGTATGAGGGTGTTCCTGCATACGATGCCTTTAGGAATGAAGACTTTAATCTTAAGGCTATATTACTGTGGACCATAAATGATTTTCCAGCTTTTGGAAATCTTTCTGATACGGTGAAAGGGTACAATGCATGCCCGATTTGTGAGGAGAGAACATGTTCTATGTGGTTAAAACACTCGAAGAAAATGAGTTATATGGGACACCGAAAGTTTTTGCCTACAGGACATGTATTTAGGACTTGGAAAAAAGCATTCGATGGTAAGCAAGAATTAGAAATGCCGCCGTCACCTTTGCAAGGAGAAGAATTGTTAGAAAAGTTGAATAAAGTTCAATTCCACCTTGGAAAGCGAAAATTGACTTCGAAGAAAAGAAAAGGTCGGCGTGAGAAAAGTGACGTTGCCGCAAGTGAACATCGTGGGCCATGGAAAAAGAAGTCAATATTTTTTGAGCTCGAATATTGGAAGCATTTGGCGTTGCGTCATAATCTAGACGTGATGCATATTGAGAAGAATGTGTCGATGACTTGCTTAATACATTGTTCAATATTCCCGGGCGGAGTAAAGATGGAATTAAATCTCGCCTAGATTTGAAAGAATTAGGAATACGGGCCAATTTACACCCACAAGTTGTTGGTGGACGTACATTTTTACCACCGGCTTGTCATGCTCTGACTAAAGTAGAAAAACAATCTTTGTGTAGTTCTATCTCCAATGTGAAGGTACCGAAGGGTACTCCTCAAATGTCTCTCGATCGGGTAGATATGAGTAAGTTAATTTTGAGTGGTCTGAAATCTCATGATCATCATATATTAATTCAACACATTCTACCAGTGAGTATCCGTTCTGTGTTGCCTAAAAAAGTTCGATATGCAATCACAAGGTTATGTTTGTTCTTCAAATCTCTTTGTTGTAAAGTGATTGATGTCACAAAGTTAGAGAACCTCGGGTTAGAAATCGTAGAAGTGTTGTGTTATTTGGAGCAATTTTTTCCGCCTTCTTTTTTTGACATAATGGTTCACCTAACATTGCATTTGGTGAGAGAGGTGAAGTTGTGTGGACCAAAGGTACATGAGGTGGATGTACCCATTTGAACGATACATGAAAATCTTAAAGGGTTATGTGAGAAATAGAAGTAGGCCCGAGGGTTGTATTGTTGAATCATACATTGTTGAAGAGACGATTGAATTCTCGTTCGTACTACTTGTCGTAGGTTACAACTATTGGCGCTTGTCCTACTCGGGTCAATAGTGAAATAAGTAAAGGGAGTAGGGGTGTTTCGTTTGCGGTGTAAGTCGAGCTGATCGTGAAGAAGCGCATCGTCTCGTCTTGCAAAATATTGACGAGGTCCAACCATACATTGAGTAAGATTAAATCAACTATTCATACTTAAAACAAATTAATAATATTCAATTGAAACTAAAATCAATCGAATGCTTTATTATGTTGAAGGGAACATTTTAATTGGATTAAGAGTAATAATCCGACTAAGGCAAGGAATCAAAAATGGGTACAAGATGAACATTATCGAAATTTCAAGACATGGTTAAAAAAAAGGTATTATATATTAACATTATTGTTTTGTTTCATAACTTATATATGCACATGTGCTCACTATTTCATTGGTGCATATTAGGTATATGCCGAAAATTGTGAATCCCCAAGCAATGTATCCAACACACTCGCTTTGCATATCACGAGGTCCTTCGTGTGATGTACTCAAGTACCAATCGTACTATATAAATAGTACTAAATTTTGTACCAAAGATCGTGATAAATCTAGAAAAACACAAAATAGCGGTGTCATGATAGTTGCTAGAGCTTTCCAAATATCTAGTTCAAAAGATAAAAACCCAATTGAATGTAATATGTCTTTTTACGGTGTAATTCAAGAAATTTGGGAATTAGATTACAGTAGTTTTCAAATTCCTGTTTTTCTTTGTGATTGGGTTAGGAGTGATAATGGGGTTAAAGACGATGAACTTGGATTCAAATTAGTGGACTTGAATCGAATAGGCCACAAGTCTGATAGGTTTGTAATGGCGTCTCAAGCCACTCGGTGTGTTTTACATGAGTGACCCATTAGATGCACGCCGGCCGCTTGTCATGACAACGCAAGCAAAAGACTATGCTAACCAAGAGCATAATGGCGATGATCTTATGATAAGTGAGCAAATTCATCAAATCACTCCACCACCTATTGATGTCACCGTTGGGGACGATGTCGTATCATCTCGTGATGATGGGGAGGGGTTATGGGTGAATGAAACTATCAAGCCATGAGTTTTTCAACATGTGTTGGTATTCTTTTTAACATGTATTCTTTTGTGGCTATCAATTTGTATATTATTGTATATTCTAATGTAGATTTTTAAATTTGTGTAGGACTATTTATTATGGAACCAGCACCAAATGACGATGATGAGTGGGCTCAATATGAAGAATCATTCATGCCTGAAGAACATAATAATGAAGTTGAAGAACCTAATATTGAAGTTGAAGAACCTAATATTGAAGTTGAAGAACCCCCACCAAAGCAGAAAAATACTAGGGGTAGAACCAAAAGACTAGATATAACGAGGCTGGCAAGCGAGGGCAAAAAATTAGAAATTGAGTACAACAACCTCGGACAACAATGGGGAAAAGCAAAGAATCGATTTAGTTTCCCGGATTGGGGTGTGGGTTCGAATTAACATACCACTTGTGAATAAAAAGTGGCCACAAATTGATAAGGAGCTGAAGAACAGATTATGGAATGATGTTAAGGTAATACTTATACTACTATTCTTGTTTTTTTTTTTTACTATTGATTATGATTTGTATCTATAACTATAATTTCCAAATTTTGCAGGGTAAGTTCGAGCTGGAAGAGGAGGCAAAGAGACGAACAATTCAAAAAGCTGGGGAGAGATGGCGGGATTGGAAAAACACCTTAACAAAAGGTATTTACAAGGTTAAAGATGTGGCTCCACAACTTCTTGAGAAGCCACCGAGATTGTACGAAGACATAATCGATGAGACCGAGTGGACAGAGTTTGTGGCTTCAAGATTAACTAAAGAATGGGGGGTGACGAGAAAGAATGCCCAAGCTAGCAGGGCAAAAAATATTTACCCCCACCGCTCTGGACGAGGTGGTGCGAGGATGGTGGAGTTACAGATGGAGAAAGAGTTAGGCCACCAATTGGTCAAAATTGATAGAGCCGATTTATGGAAGAGACTTCGCACAAACAGTAAAGGCGAGTTGGAAGGCCCAGCTGTGGAAGTTGCCCAACGCATTGTAAGTTTAAAGTCTAATTGCATTTATATTTTTATGTTTCATAATTTAATTCTAACTCTATTTATTTATTATGTTTGTAGGATGACTTGCGAAAGCAACTCGAAGAGGGAACAATAAGTGTGGAAGGGAAGAATGACATCTTGACCATGGCCCTTGGGACAGATGAACATGGTGGTCGAGTCCGGGGCTTGGGTTATGGTGTCACTCAAACCCAATTTTTCCACACTCCACGCCCTACAAAGAGGAAAAATAAAGATGAGGATAATGAAGCATTGTCAGATATGGATAAGCGACTCCGTGAGACAGAGGAGAGTAATAGACAGCTTAAAGAACAAATGGCTGTACTCCTGCGTATAGTTCGTTCCCAGCATAGTGGTGTTGCGGGTACATCACATGCGTCTGGTTCGGGTGTTGGAGGAGAATCTAACAAACTAGCCCGTGATGATGACATTGTTTCTGCTCCTGAAGCACAACCACAAAGTCCTGTCCATGTCTCTGCTCCACGACAACCGAGTACAGTGCATGCTGAGAAGGTAACCGCTCCACCAGCTCCACCGCCACATACCGATGGCATTTCAGAAAAGGTAATCTCAATATTACTTTTTAATTTGTATTGTCAATTTACAAATTGTATTGATTCCTTTTTTTTTTTTAATTTTGAAATACAGAAATATCCATGTTGGCTGCATGTTCGGTTGGAGCCTAGTGGATTGTCATTGAAAGTTGCTAAGGGATTCATGGTGAAGGAGCAATATTTGAAGAATGGCAAGTTCTCAGTCCAGGGTTCTGATTTCCTCTACAAGGATTATCGTCGGGTTTTCATCGATGAAGTCTATGTAGAAAATGCCCGTCTTCCATGTCCCGTCGTTCAAAATGGATACACCACTGTAGGTCATGCTGTAGGACTTTATGTAGCATGGCTAAAGGACTACATTACGCCAGTTGGAGTAGAGTTGGTATGTTTTAATTAATTCCCTTAACTTAATATGTTTATTGATTAGTTAAAAACTCTAACTTAATTGCTTTGTCTTCCATATAGACGCAACGCCCCAATAACCAAATGCAGAAAAAGCAACCTGTGAGTGGAAAAGGACAAGTATCTGAAGAATTACTTGGTCCTCGAACACAGCCTCAAAAAATACCAGAGAGACCAAGTAAAAAGGGTCGCTACGTTGCACCAAAAAGGACTTCAATAATCAACAACTTTTTTAAGTTACTCAACATGTGGCCAAAAACAACAACAATCCACTTTGAGGCCAGCAAGGATTTATTTGGGGTTGAAAACGACTCGATATGGCTTCCAACAATTGACATCAAGGAATTGTGCCAAATGGGATTTTTAGGAGCCCAACCTATTGCAATCTGGTGCAAGTATGATATCCAATTCTTATTAAACTTGAAAATTTGTTTTGAGAGCTTGTTATTAATTGTGTGTTTTTAACAGGTTTTTGAAGGAACAGTTGCTAGATGTTAATGGATTAAGCAGACTATATGCATTTTTAAATCCTGGGGCCATTGCCTCTGATGCTGGGGATTATAATGCCCGTTCTCGAGCACTGCACAAACGTATTCTTGAAATTGATAATCCGGCTAAATGGATTATTGCCCCCTATAACAATTAGTAAGTAAATTTAAAATTTATAGTTTCATATTTTATAACTCTACATAATTTATGGTTAATCTAACATGTTTGTTTGTGTAGTAATATGTATCATTGGATGGTTGTACTTATCCAACCAAGTACACATACAGTAGCGTACTTGGATTCCAACAATGGATATGTACCAGAAGATTTAAAATACATTGTTAACACGTAAGTTCTATACATGCCTAAAATCTTAAGCAATCTGCTAACTTTATCCTTTTCTTTTGTTGTTGATTAGGACATAGTAACTGCATGTAGACATAGTAAATTTATCAACCAAGTGTTAAGAACCAATGCATATTTATTGTACTTAATATATGTGAAGATTGAATATGAAAAGTTTTGGAAAGAGAGAGTAAGAATGTTTGATTTCTTTTGTGGCTGTTTAATTATATATTGATTCCTCTAGTTATGAATGTGAGACTCATACAATACTCTATTTTTAAATTTGTAAGTAAAGACACATTAAATACCACCAAATTTGTTTTTTTTGTTTCTTTCTTTTCCTTATATACATATTAAATACAATTATAGGTGTTCTGAATAAGTGTGTGATATTTTATATGCTAATTTCACTTTTTGTGTAGGTCGCTCAACATAGTTAATAAAAGCTTAACTAACCGCAATGATCGTCCCATTGAGTGGATAACTCCGATATGTCCACAACAACCAGACGGGAAGCAATGTGGATATTATGTCATGAAATTTATTGAGAGTTTCATGAACGAAGAAGATCCAATACGCCGAGTGAGAGAAATGGTAAAATTTATCTTCTCGTAGTCATTATATATTACACAATAATACGTAAACATAGTAATTATAGTCTATTGTAAGCTTCTCTTTCACTAATTTCGTGGTAGTTAGCTAGGACTTAGTATAATGTATAAGGTCTTTTACTAATTAATATGTAATTTCTTTCATTTTTTTTTGCAGGGTAAGAGCGATCCGTACTCAAATGACGAGATGAATATTTTGCGTGATCAGTGGATTGAATATGTTCGAGCACAAGCAGTGCGACAAGGGCTTTTACAATGATCAGTTTCTATTTTTGTTTATACTTTATCCTAACTAATTAGTGACAATATACAGTAAAAATTAATTAATGTAGGGAAAATTTTACTATGTAAAACAGGATCTGTTTAACTTTCACTAATGACAATATATATACTTTATCCTAATTATTTTTTTCTTTTTTTTTTTACAATCCAATGACTGGCAAAACCCGTCGTTGAAAAATACGAAATTTATAATAGATTGAAAACATTATATGCCACGGTTTAAATCTGTGCTTAAAACATTATATGCCATGGTTAAAAACAGTGGCCTATAGTATAGGCTATGATTTAAAACTGTGGCTTATACTAAAGGCCACGGTTTTTACATGTGCCTACAACATTATAGACCACGGTTTTAAACTGTGGCCTATACTATAGGCCATAGTATAGGCCACAGTTTAAAACCGTCGCCTATAGTGTTTACTATAGGCGACGGTTTTAAACCGTGGCCCATACTATTTTCCCGACAGTTTTCAACCGTCGTTAATTTTACCCAGTTTTCGCGACGCTCGTATAGGCGACGGTTTTATGAACTGTCGGGAATTCTTTGGCCGACAGTGTAAAACCGACGAGAATTTGAGATTTTTTAGTAGTGTCAGGATCAACTGGTAATATGACAGCTTGTCCTTTACGGCGCATACACTTAGGATTCCTGAAATAGATCAAGAAAATTTTGCAAGAAAAAGGTTAGAAAAATCAGCAAGAGAAAATATACCAAAGTAGAAGTTAGTATAATTTTGTGTAATATTAATCTTTAAACAATTCCCCGGCAACGACGCCAAAAACTTGTTGCAAAAATTATTAATTACTACGCAAGTGCACGCAATCAAGTAGTAAACTCACACAGGTGAGGTCGAACCACAGGGAATTGGACTAAGTACTACTAAATTATACTTATGATTCTATCTGGTAAAAGAATACTTTTTATGAATTAAATAAGACAATTCAGAAAATTAAAAATAACAAAGGAAGATTAATCAAGATAAGAAAATAGGGAGACGAATCCTGTTGTTAAGTTACCAATGTTAATGTCTAATTGCTATCCTTCTCTTAAAGTGAATGACAGATTATAAATTAACCTAGCTCTTTTCAGATCTTCTAGGTTCTAAATCTCATGTTCTCTAATTAATCTCTTAATTAAACTAACATGAAATCAACATTAAGCAATAATCTAAATGTCACAAAGGCTATGTAAATACTTTCGTTTCACATCAAAACCTAGACTATCCAATTTTAGCATTCTCAATTCTCACTTTTCAGATTTCGAATTGAGATCATAAAACATGTAAAAGGTGATCAACCTTGCACATGGAAATTAAACACAAATATGAATAGTGTTCACAATCAAGATAGAGGAATGGCAATTATTCATTAACTAGGAAAAACTTAAACAACATTCATCATTCTCCCTAAATAGGAGTTTAGTTCAAAACATCCATAATCAAATCCATAATTAACATTGAAATAGAAAAGAACATAGAAAAATTAAAGAGAAGAGAAAGAACTAGTTGAAGCAATTGATCCGGGTCGCCACAAGCCGCTATTCTAGCCTCCTCCTTTGTTTCTAGGGCTCCAATTCTGAATAATCCCTAATTTTCACGAACTCTCTCTATTTAAACCAAATCTCATCTTTAAAATTCGTGAAATTACGAAACTGCCCAAAAATCCCGTCACTGGGGTCCCCGTCGCGACTGGCAAAGCCCCCGTCGCGACGGGGTTAAGCAGCGAATTATTGAAATTTCTCTGCCAGTTCCCGTCGCGACTAGCATGTTCCCAGTCGCGACTGGAACACGCAGCGACACAATCTTTAGTTTTTCTTCTCGATTCTTTCACCGCTTGTCCTCAATTCTTGTAAATACTTTCTTTAAACACCCGGGGACCTGAAACAAAAGAATCAAGCGTAAAATAGCCCTAAAACTAGAAACAAAGAGTGAAAACTAACCGAAATATGACCCGAAACTTAGACTAATTTTAGCCTAACATATATATTGATATAAAAATATTTAAAGTAACACAAAAAAAAAAAAAAAATCAACAAAAATACTATTATTTAAGAGTAGGACTTAATTTTGTCAAAAAAAAAAATTGGGGAATAATTTGTAAAAAAAAAATAATATTTGAGGATAAATTTGTCAAAAATTATATATTTTAAGGACCAAATTACTAAAAAAAATATAAATTAATTTATTAAAATCTATATAATTAAAAAATTAATAATTAAAATTTATCAAAACCTATATCATTCAAGACCTCCGGTCCAAATAAACTGAATACTTTTTATATAAATAGTAAGGATATATTAGCAACAAAACTGGCTGAACTATATAATTTCTGACACATATCCCACAACTGATTTTTTGACTGTAAAATTATCCAAACCTCACTTCTTTTATGCTATTAACCCTTGTGTTAGTGAATTGCTGTTAAATGCCAAGGAAAATTGTCTATGAATATCCAAGTATACACATGTTATGTTTTGATTGATCTACCTTATTTTTAATATTTAAATAAAAAATAATTTTATTTATTTAAAGGCTAATTAGTAATTTTTTTCCCTGAACTTTGACATGTATCAAATTATGCTCTCTTAACTTTTTTGGCCGTTAAAAATTTCCCCCGAACTATTGCGATTGTTAGATTTAAGGACTTTTGTCTAATTTTATTCAATTTTACTGTTTCGGTGATTGTTTATGTACTAAACCGTGCTCCTCAGACTTTGATGTCTACCAAATCATGCCTCTCAAACTTTGATATATACTAAATCATGCCCCTTGAATTTTCATCCATGTTAGAATTTTTTTACTAAAATTAGACAAAAGTCCTTAAATTTAACAATTTCAATAGTTAAGGGGGAATTTTTAACGGCCAAAAAAGTTTAGGGGGGCATGATTTGATACATGTCAAAGTTCGGGAGGAAAAATTACTAATTAGCCTTATTTAAAAGATAAGGTAAAAAAATAAAAATAAAATTAAAAAACTTTTTTTCATTCCCTTTTTTTCTTTCTTTGTCTTCTTCTCTAGAACCATTAGAACCCCTAATTCTTCTTCTTCTTCTTCTTCTTCTTCTTCTTCTTCTTCTTCTTCTTCTTCTTCTTCTTCTTCTTCTTAGATAACGAGAGAAAAATAAGAGTAATTGATAGAGATAAGAGATATATATATAGAGAGATATATTGGGGGGGAGGGGGGGAGGGGTTTGTGGGGTGGTGATCATGAGTTCGTGGTCATATCCAACCATCGTGACCGAGATTCAACCGTCTGCATAGCCGTTCGCCTACACCGAGAATGAGAAACAAAGAGAAAGAGAGGAAGGTGCCGCAGAAAAAGTGTGAACCAGGAATGGGAATCATGATTTTGTGATCATATTCGATCACTGTCGCCGAGATTCAACCGTGCGCCTGGTCGTTTGCTGGACTTCCACCTAGATCAAGAGAGAGAGTAACAAAGAGAGAGGGGAAGGCAATTGGGATGGATGAGCTATGGTTTTTTGAGTTATAAATATTTATTTTTGTAATTTTATTATTTATTTTTTGCTTGTTGAATTATTTTTATGTTGTCACATATACTTGTGCACATCGTAGTGTTGACATTTAACAATATGTAAATAACATAATAAAAGTAAAATTTAATTAGTTTTACCGCTAAAAAATTAATTTATCCATCAATATCCTTAAGTAGTAATATATTTTTTAATTTCTTTTTCTTAACTAATATATTTCCCATTAAAAAAAAAAACTAATATATTTGGTAATATTGGAGAGTGCTGTTTAGTATTTCTCTAAATTGAATTACACATAAGCATATTACTCAGTACAGTAACGCTGACTGTCACTTTTAGCGCACTCAAAGTAAGTGGACACAGCATCTCTCACTCTCTTTCTTTTTATTTATTATTTAAAAGTAACAATCATAACAAAATGGGGTAGTGAGTGAGTGAGGTGACGACCTCTACTGTGCTGAGTGCCCAAAAAGATCTATGGAAATTGATATTTGGAAAATTATATAATTATTATTTATAGAATCTATACTCACTCACCACCTGTTCCTTCTTCCCTTCACAATTACATTGCGCCACGTGGACCCCACACCATTACACGTGGACCCCACCTTACATCACCACCACCCAACCCCAACAACAGCAACATCCTATACTCTTTTTCTTTTAATATATTATACTCCTCCCTCTCTCTTACAATTCTCCAATAAATAATTGAAACCACTCTTGCTCTCTCTTTACAAACTTATTTTATTGCAAATTATATAAATATATTTGTTTCCTTCAATAAAGTAAAAAATAAACCAAAGAAAGTAAGATAGATTTTAATTCTGAGTTCTAACCTCCGTAATCAGTTAAATTAAAGAATTGCTTTTCTTTTTTAAGATTATTATTATTATTATTATTATTAGTTTACGAAAACAGTTAACTTTGTTGTATATGCTCCGGGGTGATGCCTACGGCGGTGAGTGTGGCCAGGCAATGTTTGACGCCGGAGGCTGCGCACGCGCTAGATGAGGCCGTGGCCGTGGCTCGCCGCCGTGGTCACGCCCAAACGACGTCGCTTCATGCGGTCTCGGCGCTCCTCTCGCTTCCGTCGTCGCCTCTCCGAGACGCGTGCGCGCGTGCCCGTAACTCAGCTTACTCCCCTCGTCTCCAGTTTAAAGCTCTGGAGCTCTGCCTCAGCGTTTCTTTGGACCGAGTCTCGTCGACCCAACTAGCTGACGACCCCCCCGTGTCCAACTCGCTCATGGCCGCTATTAAACGCTCCCAAGCTAACCAGAGAAGGCACCCCGAGAATTACCATATGTACCACCAAATTCCTCAACAGTCTTCTATTTCTTGCGTCAAAGTCGAGCTACAACATCTTACTCTGTCGATTCTTGACGACCCGGTTGTCAGCCGGGTCTTCGGTGAAGCGGGTTTTCGGAGCTCCGAGATAAAGCTCGCTATTTTGCGACCTTTTTCACAACTCCTCAGATATTCGCGATACAGGGGACCCCCTGTTTTCCTCTGTAACTTGACCGAGTACCCTCCGAATCAAGTAAACCGGAGCTCCAGCTTCTCCTTCCCTGGTTTCCCCGCCGGAATCGTATCCGACGGAGACGGGAATTGCCGCCGAATAGGAGAAATACTTATCCGGAACAAAGGAAGAAATCCTCTTCTCGTGGGTGTATGCGCTTACGATGCACTTCGGAGCTTCACTGAGGTTCTTGAGAAGAGAAAATATGGCGTTTTGCCAGTTGGGTTATCTGGAGTGACTACAGTTTGTATCGAAAATGATGTTTCGAAGACGATTATGGAAGATTCAGAAAAAGGGTCTTTGAGTTTAAAGTTAAGGGAGGTAAGTCAGCTAGTCGAGCAGTGTTCTGGGTCGGGTTTAGTTTTGAACTTTGGTGATTTGAAGAACTTCGTGGATGAAAATTCAACGGTTGATGTTGCAATAGTGAGCAATGTCGTCGACCAAATAACGAGGTTTTTGGAGCTTCAGACCGGGAAAGTGTGGTTAATCGGTGCCACGGCAAGCTACGAGAGCTATTTGAAGTTTGTGAGTAAGTTTCCGTCGATTGAGAAAGATTGGGACCTTCAACTTCTTCCCATAACCTCTCTCAGATCTTCCATGCCTGAATCGTATACCAGGTCTAGGTACTAACTACTTTTTACGTACAGTTTTCTTGATTTTGTGACTTGCATGATTACTGCTTTGCTGGATTTGCTTTACTTATTTAATTGATATTCTATATATTAATTAATTATCAAAAAGGTGTTTTGGCTGGTCGTAAAAAAATAAAATAAAAAAATTTCTCGTCTCACTCTTTTCAGCAGTTTTCTCAATATCTTTATTTTCTTTTTCTAAAACGACACTGGTAAATATTACGTGATGACTTTGTTTGCTTCTGCCAATATTTTTAATTAATGAGAATAAAGTTTTGTGTATCATAATAATCCGATTATAACTAATATAGCTGTTAATTAATATATGAGGCACATCATCGATACATCATAATTTTCAAATTCATAAACTTTCGGGATGTTTATTTAAAGATGTCTTATTCTCTAGGGTTGACCTTCTAGTATAGTTCAGATTTAGAGGGTTTTTATTCTCAGGAGGGTTGACCTTCTTATGCATTTATTTTAGATTACTTTTCTTTCTGAGCTAGGATAGTATTTTGCTGGGGCTAACTTTAGTTAGCTGTGGAGATATATGCGTGGTAGGAAAGACTCATTAAACTTTAGTTAGCTGTGATTCTTTATCATCCACTTATTTTGCTTTCTTAAAAAGAAAAGGATGTTAATTGAAAAAAAAAAAAAAATCGTTGTCACTATCAATAGAGAGATTATATATGTTTCTTCTAATATGGAAATTTTATCCTTCTTTTGTTAGTTTAGACAGTTTTAGTAACATTTAGTACAATTTTCTTTTAGCGCTAGCTACAAATTTTGTTTAGAACTAGTTTTCTGATACTAAGTTAACTGGAGGGATAACAATCTAGTTAAGTGCTTCCCTCTTTAGCTTTGTCCAAAAAAACCTTTTTAAGTTTAACTTTTAGCAATGTTACCTTGTATTAGCTGTCTCTTATTCGATAATTTTAAACCTTTCGATCGCATTTTTCAGTGTGAAGATGTTCCCTTTGTATAATATGTCTCTTATCTTACTCAGCATTTTAATTATGGTCATGGATAAACTTACAGCTTGATGGAGACATTTGTTCCTCTTGGTGGATTCTTTTCAGCACCATCTGATGTAAAGTTCCCTTTAAGCAATTCTTTTCAATGCCTGTCCCGCTCTCTCCAGCACAGTGATAATTCTGAGCATGAAGTATCTAATGTGTCAAAGCCGGGCATCACCTCTTCGGTTGCAGATCAGAGTCCATCTAGCTTGCCTTCTTGGTTGCAAATGGCAGCACTAAATTCTAAGAAGGAATTGGATGTGAAGGTGTGTATCACTTTAAGGAAACAATAACACTTTTATTTGAATTAGTTTTGGTTTCGCCTTATATAGAAAGCGGAATGTTTCACAGTATTTGTTTGAAAAAACCAGTTTGTATCTCTTCAGTGCAGACCAAAGATGATGGAGATCTATTGAATGTCAAAGTTCCAGGGCTGCAGAAGAACGAGGATAATGCTTCTCACGATGCTAGACGATTTCCTGAAGCAAACTTGTATCCAACTATAGTCGGGTTCCAGTCTGGCAAAAATAACAGGGACATTGTTGCTAATGAGGATGTTTCCTCACATGGAGCTACTAGGCACATGGATCTAAATTCATGCTTGCCAACGGATGTTGAAAAGTTTTCAGCATCACAAGCAAGCAATCCTTTTCCTGTTTCCAAAGAGAAGACAGAGAGTTTTTCATCTGGAATATGGGAAAAGCCTTCTAAAGATGAAGATCTCGAGTCGGGTGGTGCCAGGTCTCCTCGTTGCAGTATCTCCAATTCAAGCAATGGTGATGGAAATCAAAGATCTCCTGCGTCCGCAACTTCTGTGACCACAGACCTAGGCCTGGGAATTTTCATATCAGGAGGTTTTAACAAGTTGAAGAAACCTGAAAATCAATATCACTTGGAGCTTAGGCAAGACATCTCAGATTGTTGCTTGGAAAATGCTAATTCAGCCAATGGTTATCTGTTTAATCATAGACCTCAGTCAACATCTGCTAGTCTGGACAATCATAGGCAATTTGATCCAAGAGATGTGAAGATGCTCTTTAGAGCTATGTTTGAGAGTGTTGGCTGGCAATGGGAGGCCATAAGTGTTGTTACCCAAACTATAGTTCGCTGTCGAACCAGAGGAAGTCAGAGAGGGGATATATGGTTGAATTTCATCGGACCGGATAGAAGCAGCAAGAAGAAAATTGCTTACTCTCTTGCCGAGATACTATATGGAAGCCGGGAGAATGTTATTTGTGTTGATTTGAGCTCAGAAACTAGAATGATCCATTCAGAATCAATCACTTGTGATGTAAAATTTAGAGGCAAGAGTGTTGTTGATTGTATTGCTGGGGAAATGTGCAAGAAGCCTTTGGCAGTTGTCTTCCTTGAAAATATTCACAAGTCTGATGTACTGGTTCGAAATAGTTTATTGCAGGCTATCTCAACTGGTAAATTTTCTGACTCCTATGGAAGAGAAGTTAGCACAAGTAACAAAATCTTCTTGACAACTTCAGCAGTCTCAAAGCAGCATCATATCCAGATTTCTACTAAGGACTCATCCAAATATTCTGAGGAAAGAATCTCAAATGTAAAAGGTCGGCCACTGAGGATTATGATTGAAGGTGCTTCTAAAGATAGTGGAGCAAGCCAAAGCAGGATACTACCTGACACCAATTCAAATTCAATAGTTAACAAAAGGAAGTTGATTGGTGTCAGTGAACCTCTGCAGCAGCGTGATAGCTCAGAAACAGTGAAACGAGCACACAAGACATCCTCGGCGCATCTTGATCTCAACCTTCCTGCTGAGGAAAATGAACTGCAGCAACTAACAAATGAAGGAAGCTCTGAAAATGACTACGTTTCTGAGAACTCTGATGCTTGGTTACTAGATTTCATTGACCAGGTTGATGAAACAGTGGTTTTCAAGCCGGTCGATTTCAATTTACTTGCTGAGAAAATCTTCACTGAGATAAAAGATAGCTTCCAAAGAACTGTTCACTCCAAGTGTATCCTAGATATTGAGTCTAATGTCATGGAACAATTACTTGCAGCTACATATTTATCAGATGGGTTCAAAGTGGTGCAAGATTGGGTGAATCAAGTCCTAAGTAGGGGATTTTCAGAACTTCAGAAGAGAAACAACAACCTTACAGTTCATTCTGTTGTGAAGTTAGTTACTTGTGAGGGCCTCAGCTTGGAGGAGCAAAACAAAACAAATTACCTTCCACCTAGTATCATCATAAATTGATGCAATAGATACATCAAGAAAACAAGCTTCATTTTTATTTGTTTTGTAATTATAGAGTATATAGTGTCATAATATAGCACTTAGTTTTTAGCTACTTCTCTTCAGGCTCTGTTAATCCCCATAAATGATTGGGTTTATTATGCTCTTTGTGTATGATAATGTAATTTGCAGCTAGGGCCTGTGTGATTTTTATCCCTTTTATGTACTAAATAAGTTGAAGTTGTTAATGTTTTATTTTTCTTTCTGTAGTCTAAGTTGATGATATCTATTAACTTTTTTAGTAAATTTTCCAAGAATTTCACTATATTAGAAATGAAGTAAAAGAGTAACAATGTTGGGACTATATTGACAAAATATTATAAATATAAAGATGTAGCATATCTATAATTCTTAAATTTGTATAATATTGGAAGTACATAAAGTTATTTTAAAAGCTTAAATTTGATAATTAATTTATTGGATAAATATCTTAAAAGGTTAAATTGATAATTAAATTATAGGATAAATATCTCCTCTAGATATTTGTAGGATTTTGTAAATTGAATTATTATTATTATTTCTAAAAAATTTCCCTTCAATTGTGAAAATTGTTGACTTTGATGGTAAAACACAATGATTGAGCAAGACTTTGATGGTGGTCTAAACAAATGGTTTTAAGATTTTTAGGATGGAAAAAGGTATATGAATTTATAGTAGTTTACCCCCTTTTATTGATAATAGGCTAGTTCACTTGTGATATTATTATTTTCAATGCTAAAGAACACGACTAGAGTTATGTTCTTAAAATGGCAGTAATAAGCTTTTTATTCTTCAGTGATTAGAATGGCAGAAGTGTTTTCTCTTTTAAATTTGCTAAAATTTAAGAAGGCAAATGAGAGGACAAGTCCCTTTTACAATGAATCAGATAGCTTTTTATCTTCAAGGTTGCTCAAGAGGCAAAAGAAGCAAATCCTTTTCTCTTAGGGTTTCTAAGCACGGCGAAAATTAGAGTCCGATCCAAAATAAGCGAGAGCAATCCCTTTTCCATGCCTAGGTCAGGGGTTTTTATAGTCATAAAGCTCGGCACATTCTTCTCTTACATTTAAGGAGATCTGTTATATTTGAATTTTGATTTAAGTTCGAATACAAAATATTTTGTACTTTTATATTTGAATAATAATAAATATAAAGTATGAAATTTGTATATCTATATCTATTGATTTGTAGATTTGGTTATGCTTAAAAGGCTTCTGGAAGCTTCTGTCTTCAAGGAATGTGCTGAATGAAGTCCCAAGCTTAAGGACAATGTCATATGAGACCAGTGGCATTAAATTTGCCATTAGCTGTGTATTAGACTAACATTTTTCATTTGATGTTGCTTTGACAATGTCTTGGAGTTTGGTCCAAGCTTGAATGGTTTTTAGGCTTCCAAAATATCCAAGGAATCTTGCCCTAAAAGACATATACGAGTACTAACTTATCTTTTGGTCAGTGCTTGTATACAATTTGTAAAGTACCTCAAAGTTTCTCCTAAGGAGGCTTCTCTTGTTGAGATTATTTTACCAGGAGCTAGTTTTACTAACAAGCATGTTTCATTAACATCCTAAATATGAATATCTCTAATATGATGAAATTAAACACGTAATAGTTTAGAAAACCTTACATTGATTGCAGCAGAATAATATGACTCCTTCCGCTCAGATCTCTAACCCTTGTTCCTTTCTGTCGCAGAGTAATAATAAGATCTGAGCCTAGATCTCGTTCTCTCCTTCGGGTTGGTTACCACCGTCTTCCGCACCTATATACCCTAATAAAAAACTAGAACTTTCCTTGTAAACAGATTCCAACTTTATTTTTCTATGAAAACAACTAATGTCCTATTTGTTCATTCCAAACTTATGCTTGAGAATTACACTATTTCTTCTTTCTTACTCTTCCTTTCTAAGAGATTTGTCTGTTGGAATTATTTTATCAGGATCTAGATTTACTACCATGCATGTTATTTAACATCCTAATACAAATATCTAAAACAATAAAAATAAACACATATAAAGTTTAAGAGAAACCTTACAGTGGGTGCAGCGGAATTAAATGATGTTGGGTTTTGTGCTCTAAATAAAACTCATTTCAATATAATCAGATTTACTAATTAATAAAGATCATAAATCATATTTTATGTTGCATGGTTCACATGATTTATTTCATGATTATAAATTCTATTAGGTCCAGTACATATGTATTTGTTCATGATTATAGTGTTGTCAACACAGTGGAATATAATCATGATTATATGTTCAAAAGTTTAATTCCCTGCTTTGTCAGTTCACTGGATTTAGACTGGCATGATAATCAGCGATAGGTATACTTACACCTTAGATAAGTGTTATGTCACTTCCAGGGCATTGACAAAGTTTATCAGTATCTGATGTATGGAGTATACATTGGAAGGGACCGATATTGAACTTTGATTAGATATGATAAATTTACCGTAATATCTATTCAATTCAATATCACCTAGTTGATCCTAGATCAAATGATCTTAATCCTGACATGATTAGGTTCGATCTCAAGAGTGTTATTCGTATTCTTTGATTTGTTAGTTAGCCTACTTTTTGGTCAGGGTGATACGTACATTTTGGGAACACGATAGTACAATTGAGTGGGAGCGCTCAACATAGATATGGAATCTATAGCTTCTATAGGTATTTAGAAGTGAAACGATGATTTCTTTCGAGCTTGACTGAATAGAGATAAATGATTGAGATCTCATTTTAGTGATTATATTATTTTACTAAAATATCATTTATAGGTGGCCAAGTGTTTTAAGGATAAAATACATTGAAAGGGTGTAACAGTAATTTTATCCCTATGCAATGTAGATCATCTATAGAGAATCATTGATTATTGAGATTATATAAATGGATAATTAATAGCGTATCTATATCGTGGAACATATAGAGCGTTATATATGACTGAGAGTGCAATTCCAAGTTCTATGAGTAGATGCAATGAGGAATTAATGAGTTAGTGGATTTACTTGGTAAATTCTATGTCTGCTTATTGGAAGCTCGGTCATATAGGCCCATGGTCCCCATACTAGTTGAGACCATACTGCTTGTAAGACTTAGTTAATTGATTTTAGTTACTCAATTATAATTCTAAAATTAGACTATATCTAGTTTATGAATTTTTACTAAGCAAGGGCTTAAATGTGAAGAAAAGAGATCCTAGGTCTTATTTATTAATTAAGAGATTTTATTAAGTCTAATTAATAAATATATTAAATGACAATATTATTTAATAATTAACTTTTAGTTATTAAATAATTGGAATTGGCATATAAGTGGTTAAATTAAAAAATTGGCATTTTTGAGAAAATAAGATGGGAAAATGACATAATGGTAAAATTGCAAAGTGGGGCCCATTATCCAACCCATGGTCGGCCACTATGCATGGATTTTACCATTTATTTTTTATATTATTTTAATGCTAATTAAATCTAACCTAAACATACATGGTTACCTATAAATAGATAATGATGGCTCACACTTAATGATTGATGATATTTCACTTTCGAAAAAACTTTCATGAGCCTTTTTTCTATTAGGCCGAAACCACTTCTTCTCTTTTCTTCTTCAAATTTTCAAACCTTGAGTGATAGGGTGAGTGCCCACACACATCAAGTGGTATCTCAATCATAGTGTGTAAGACTGTGAAGAATCCAATCAACAAGAAGGAGAGAAAGAGATCCAGGTTCAGATCTTGATAATGCTCTGCTACAGAAAGGAATCAAGGGCGAGAGATCTGAACGGAAGGAGTCATTATATTCCGCTGCAATCAATGTAAGGTTTCCTAAAACTTTATATGTGTTTATTTACATTGTTTTATAAATTCATATTAGGATGTTAAACAACATACATGGTAGTAAATCTAGATCCTGGTAAAATAATTCCAACAAATGACTCCTTCCGTTCATATCTCTAGCCCTTGATTCATTTCTGTATGATTGAGGACCAACTTGATGTGTGTAGGCACTTACTCAATCACTAATGGCTGAATATTATTTGGTAAAGAAAGACTAAGTGTTTCGAATTGAAGAAGAAGGAAGAGGTCTCATCAAAAAGCTAGGTTTTTAGCTTTGGAGGCATTAGTTTTGATGAAGAGACCATAGCCTTCTTTTTATACTATTCTTCAATAGGGTTAGGGTTGAATTATTAGGAATAAAAAATTGATAAAAATAGAGTGAAATTGACCCCTAATGGCCAGCCACATAGTGGGCCCTACATTAGTTTGGGCTTTGTCATTTTTCTCAACTATTTTAACTATTTTTATACAAATACCACTTTTTACAATTTCAACCCATTAAATGCCAAAACTATTTATTTGATAATTAAAATAACTATCAAATAAAATTGTAATTTATAATATTTACTAATTAGACTCCATAAAGTCTCTTAATTAACAAATAAACCCCAAAATACTATTTCTTCACAATCAAGCCATATCTTAGTGAAAAATTCATAAACTAGACATAGTCTAATTTTAGAATTATAATTGATTAATTAAAATCAGTTAACTGAGTCTTATAAGCAGTTTGTCTTAACTAGTATAGGGACCATGGACCTATATAACCGAGCTTCCAATAAACAGACCTAGAATTTACTAAGTAAATCCACTAACTTATTAATTCCTCATTGCATCCACCATAGAACTTGGAATTGCACTTTCAATCACATAGAACGCTCTATATGTTCCACGATATAGATACGCTATTAATTATCCATTGTTATAATCCCGAAAATCAATGATCCTCTATAGATGATCTACATTGCATAGGGATAAAATTACCGTTACACCCTTTCAATATATTTTATTCTTAAAACACTTGGCCACCTATAAATGATATTATAGTGAACTAATATAGTCACTAAAATGAGCGCTCTATCATTTATCTCTATTTAGCAAGCTCGAAGGAAATCATCGTTTCACTTCTAAATACCTATAGAAGCTATAGATTCCATATCTATGATTAGCACTCCCACTCAATTGCACTATCATGTTCCCAAAATGTACATATCACCCTGACCAAAAAGTGGGTTTAACTAACAAATCAAAGAACACGAATAACACTCTTGAGATCGAACCTAACCATGTCAGGATTAAGATCATTTGATCTAGGATCAACTAGGTGATATTGAATTGAATAGATATTACGGTAAATTTATCATCTCTAATCCAAGTTCAATATCGGTCACTTCCAATGTATACTCCATACATCCGATACTGGTAAACTTTGCCAATGTCCTGGAAAGGACATAACACTTATCTAAGGTGTAAGTATACCTATCGCTGATTATCATGCCAGTCTAAATCCAGTGAACTGACAAATCAGGAAATTAAATTTTTGAACATATATATAATCATTATTATATTCCACTGTGCTGACAACATTAAAATCATGAACAAATACATATGTTCTGGACTTAATAGAATTTATACATTAAAGATAATCATGAAATAAATCATGTGCACCATGCAACATAAAATATGATTTCTGATCTTTATTAATTAGTAAATCTGATTATATTGAAATGAATTTTATTTAGCGCATAAAACCCAACATTGTCAACTTGGTCCTATTATCACTCTTCTATGTGTTACCTTAAGACCATAGTTAAAGTACTATCTTGGTGCACCTGTAACATATTTTCTTCTAGAAAGAAGTAACGCCGACCCTCATACCCGACCCAAGTGTGGGGCGAGATGGGTTGTCGCCTATAAGACTACCCCACCTTGACCTAAGAAATTCTTAAAAAAAAAAAAAGAAGACTTAATTGTATTTTGAAAATACCATATTTAATAAGTATATAATAAAAACACAATTATTTATCTAAAATTATGCTCCCTAAGTTTGGCATAAACTGATTGTTCCCAAGTACCGATTTATCTGTTCGACATGCAATTAACAACCAGCTTTTAACTAGGGATCATCTTAGCTCTATTTTGGCTCTCCCCTCCACCAAATGCTCTGTTTGTGATTCAGAAAATGAGACTCATTTTCATCTCTTTTTCAAGTGTGTTTTTGCTATGAAAGTGCTTGTTGTGATCAGTAGCTGGTTTGGCTTCCTGCATTGGCCTAATGACGGCATGAAGTGGCAGAATTGGTGCACTAAAACTCTACACAATTTACAGGTGTGCTTATTGAATTCGATCATGACAACTATCATTTATTTTTTTGGTTTAATAGGAATAAATGTATTTTTGATGTACCTGTTATAATGTCAATTACATTTGTTTGAGGGTCAAAGAGCTGTCAAAGCTAGAGTTTTGGGAATGAATTTACGTAGGCTTAAGAGTGAGGAAAAGCTTATTGGGAATGTAGTCAAAGACTTCTAGTGTTGGCCCTGTGCTGTTGCTGTGTTTAGCTTGGTCCAGGAGTTCTGTTTTGTTTTGTTGATTTGAATAAATTTATATACTTTTTTGTTCAAAAGAAAAAAATACATTGTTTTCTTAAAAATTCCCAAAATTATTTTTTAAGATGTTGTATTTTATTAAAGAAAAAGAGCTGAGTTTATTTTTCAACAATACCATATTTAAATTTTTTAAAATCACATCATTTTCTTATAATTAGCTCCAATCATAATTTTCTACCCAAGACCCCAATAGGCTTGGCCCGATCCTGATAGTCCTCATATTCATAGGGAAATTTACAAAAATACTGTAATTTGGATTAACTTTTACAAAAATACTGTCACACGGAAATCTTTTCAAAAATACTGTATTTTTACAAAACACCAGTAAAACACAAAGCAGAACAACTCAAAACACCAGTAGAACACCAGTAAAACACCAGTAGAACACTAGTGAAAACTTAACACAGTATACTGCAGTATGAAACTTATAAAAAAACACAGTAAAAAAGTAAAAAATACCGCATGACAGTATTTTTGTAAAAAAATAGCAAAAATTAGTATATTATGTAAATTTCCCTATTCATATTATATTAATGGACTTAGTTTAACATTCAACTACAAATTATTTAGGAAAAAAATGATTTTTTACAAAAATACTAGATTTTGGATAAAAATTTACAATTTTATTGTCACGTAGAATTTTTTACAAAAATACAGTCTTTTTATAAAACAACTTAAAACAACTATAAAATAAAACAACATAACAAATAATTAAAAAAACAGTAGAACAACTTAAAAATAACCATAAAACAACCGTGAAAACTTAACACATTATACAATATAAAATTTCCACAGTATTTTTTTAAAAAATTCTACCGTATAGTAAATATGAAAAAAAAAATAAAAAATTTCAGTATGTAATGTAAAAATTTCAATTACAAAACAACGTAGTATTTCACCCGTTACTTCTCCATAGCATAAGAAACAAAAACTTACACCAACATACGTAATGGCCACAAATGCCTTTTGTTATTCTATTTCTTTTTTTCTTCTTCTTCTTACTAATACCAGTTTTAATAGTTAAATAACCACATTATCATTTTCTTACTAAATAAATTTGCTCTCATCAACTTTTGCTTCAAACTTTCATACTTAAAGACTTTTATACATTCCTTTTCAAGTTTCTCAATTTTGCATTTTTTAATAGACTCTCTTAATCTTTCATTAGTTTATTTATTAATGAGATAATTACATAAGGCACTATTTTTTGTAAAAAAATTACATTTTTATGTTTAAAGAATTTTTTTTTTTATATTTTTACGGTTTTCCATATAAAACAACATGAAAATAACAAAAAAACTACATAAAAGTAACATGAAAATAACATTTAAATAACATCAAAAAATAATATACAAATAACAAAAAATCAACAACAAATTAACAAGAGTACAACATAAAAGACCGTATTTTCTGTAAATAAAATTAAAAAAAATCGTAAAAATGTTTAAAATTTCGTAAGACCGTATTTTTATAATTTTTTTGTTGCTTTTTATATAAATTAATTTTAAAATAAATTTGAAAAAAAAAAACTTTTATCCTTAAATAATTTTTTAATTAAATTATAGCTTGACATCACTACACCAAAAACAACATTTAATAACACTCAAAAATGTCACAATTATACAATTTTAGTAACATTTATAGCTTTTGTAACAATTGTAAGAAATGTAAGATATGCTCATGTGAGGTAAAGTAAAGTGTCACTAAATAGTTCACTTTAGTGACAATTGAAAATGTCACTAGTAAATATTTAATATATTTATTTGTTATATTTAAAATAATTTTAGTGACATTTTAAAATTGTTACTAAATTATATTACTAACATTTATAAAAATGTTATTAAATTATAATTTTTTTTTATTTTAAAAATAATTTTAATGTCATTTTAAAATTGTGACACAATTATAGTACTCGCATTTATAAAAATATCATTAAATTATTATTTTTAAAAAATATATACAAATTATTAATTTTGTTATTAATCGTATACTATTTAAAATGTTATGATTTTATTAATATTAATACCAATTTAACTTATTATAAATAAATATATTATAATAACAAAAAATAAATTATAATAAATACTATAAATTATACAAGCATGTCTCAAAATAAAGTCTAAATATTTCTTAAACAACAATAAAATTACAACAGTATTATTTATAAACAACATATGGTGAAACTTTTATTACAAGGAAATGGAAACAAACACCAACCAAAAAGAAATATATAATTTACAGCTTTACATACACAAGTTCAAATTGTTAAAATTTAATTTTTGTTTTTATGAATTAATTTGCTGTAATGATTATATGTCTTAGTCTTTGTTGTTCATTTTCTCTGGCTCTTCTTATACTTCTACCTGTAAAATGCAAAGTATAATACGAATTGAATTAGTAAAATATTGGTGAATAAACAATTAAGTAAGATGAAACTTGTTAAAAGACAAATAACATACATACATTGTGTTTTCTTTCATCACAATATCTAACTAAAAAAACAGCTTCCTTGTAATCTCATAAGAAATGAATAATTATGATTTCTATAGGTAAAAAAACGGAAAACAATGAAAAGGCATTACATATGAAAAAACATTACATAAATAATAGTTATATGAAGAATTAAATTGCATAACTTACTTTATTTGTGAAGATCATGAAAGAAGAGATGAAGATATAGTAAAAAGACCTTTGGACAATAAGATAAATTTGAAAGCAATGGGATTGGTTTTATATTTTAAACTCTTGTTCGTGGAAACAATGGTGGCTGGCTTGGAATTAATGGCTTTTTTTTTGGACCTTGGCCTGAAATGGTTACAATATTTTAATGAATATTTTGAGGATAATTGAATGAGTGTGGTGAGTAATATGACTATATGAGTATAGTGGTGGAGCTTTTTGCTACCGTTGGACACCGTACAAGGTGTCCCAGGGTACTACATCCCTTCCTCTTTGGAATCATATTGCATAAGCAATAGAAATTTTACCCATTTTAGGGCTCTGGTGCAAAATAAATCTTGTATTTTTTTCTGTCTTCTCCCTGAAAAAGTTTCCCCCTTTAGTTTGAATATGAATACCCAGTCTGTTTCTGCGGTGGAAGAGATGATCGAAGAGGTTGAAAATTTCAGTCTGGAGGATTTCTCAATCCAGGTTCAAGCTGACGACGAGGCAGCTCGAGCGACGGTGGCATCTACGGTGGTGGGTCGTTTCTTCTCTAAGAAGATGGTTTCCAATGGCACGTTGAGGAAGGCCCTTTCGGGTATGTGGAAGCTTAGCCGTGGGTGGCGTCTCCAAAGCCCTGCTCCTAAAACTTTCATCTTCCGTCTGAACCACCCACGGGAGGTGAAGTATGTTCTGGAAAATGGCCCGTGGAACCCGTGTGGAGGTTTTATGATGGCTGTGGCTCTACCGGAGGATGGGAAATGGGAGTCTGCTGATTTTTCTGGTCTAGAGATTTGGGTGAAGGCATTAGGGGTCCCGATGTCTTACTTGACAGATGATTGCTTGAAGAAAATGGCCAACCGAATGGGGACCCTTGTTCGTGCAAACAAGGTCAGGCATAACGATATCATCGTGAAGGATTACCTGCGGTTTCAAGTTAGAATCAACCTTCAAGCGCCTCTGTTAGCAGGTGTCTCGCTACCGGACCTCGGGAACAAAAAGGTATGGAGCTATTTTAAATATGAACGTTTGCCTCTGTTTTGTTATAAATGTGGTGTGATTGGGCATGAAGAGGAGGTTTGTTCTGGGCGTAAGAGAATGGTGGCTGTCCATGACGGACGAACCATTCCGATGTATGGTCCTTGGCTGAGAGATGGTTCTAGGCTCGATAATGGTTTTGCTTTACTTGAGGTTGAGGATCTTGAGGACCGGCGTCGTCTTGAAAAACAAGAAATTCATGTTCCTAACAATGTTGCTTCTCCGAAGGGGGTTTTGCCGTGGGTAGATGGGAGTGATGAAATTAATACGGGTTTGGAGTCTCGACCTCTTATTGGTGATAATGGGGGGTCAACTCGGGTTGAGAAGGAGGGAATGGAAGGTGTTGTTTCACAAAGGTCCGATAATTCTTTTGATGTGGCTTATAATGATTATGTGGATTGCTCTCACTTTCCGACCCAACATGTGGTTCATGTGGCTAATATCTTTAAGGAGAAACTTGGGCCTATTAAGTTTGGAGCTCCTAGAGAAGATGGAGATTCGGTTGGAACCAAATCGGGGATTACCAAAAAGCTCAAGAAGCCTCGGGTTGTGGGTCCTAGAGGCATTCCTAGACCTTCGATTTTTGGTAGATCCATGGATGTTTTGGAGTTGGCTAAAGGAAACAAGAGGAAGAAGGCCTCAGGTAGCTTTGATCCGAAGAAAGACTTTGTGGATGAGAGCCGAGGTCAAGTATGCTTCATTGGTGTTGATAAAACCGGAGTTAAAGATGTTTTTGGGGAAGTAAGTGGTGTGAACCAAAGCATTGAGTCCGATAGTAGAGATGAGGGGATGGACCAAAGTAAGAAGGCGAGATTGATCACTCAAGCCTTACGTTCGGAGGAGAGCTCCTTTGATTCAGCTAATGATTCGGAGGCTTTGACCCGTGGGGTTTTGGGAGTTGGAGACCATGTGATGGGGGCCACTCGAGGGGAGGGTCAAGTAGTAATCACAGAATCGGCACCGGCTCGGCTAGGGGTTTGGAAAAAGTGGAGTCATCAGCGATGTCGGATGCTAGAACTCCGTTACTTTTGAATAAACTGGACAATGATGTGAGGAGAAACGTTCAGGATTTTTCTATGGCCGAGGAGGTGGGCCGAACCATGCCCCCCAAAGCCCCATGAAGGTCCTTTCTTGGAATTTCCGCGGACTAGGGAGTCCGGCGGCAAAGAAAGCTCTTCGAGCTTTGGTTCACAGAGAAGATCCGGATGTTCTGTTTCTTATGGAGACTAAGGTTAATAGTTTGCGTATGAATGGTATTTGGCGCGGTTTGGGTTTTGGTGGAGCGGCGGTCTCGGATGCTCTTGGTTCGGCCGGGGGTACTTGTCTTTGTTGGAAGGTTGGTGTGGATGTTCAAATTCTTGCAGTTGACCCCGGGGTTACTTTGGCCTTGTTTGCTAATGTTCTCCATGGCCCGAATTGGTATGGCCTCTTCGTTTATGGGCCCCCTACTCCGGCGGCAAGAAAGGAATTTTGGGAGGAAAGAACGATTGAGATTCTTGCTCTGAGGCACCCTTGGCTCTTGGTGGGTGATCTTAATTCGATTCTTAGCCAAGAGGAGAAGTTTGGTGGTCGTGTTGTGGAGGAGTCCGATGGCCAGGACTTGAATGATTTTCTAGCTATGACAGGTGGGGTGGATTTGGGCTGTGCTGGTAATTTCTTTACCTGGTCTAATGGTCGCCGCTTCAACGAGTTGATTAGGGAGAGGTTGGATCGGGCCTTATGTGATCCGGAGTGGCTGGTGGATTTCCCGAAGGCGGGGGTTCGGTCTCTTGCCATTAAAGACTCTGACCATGCCCCTCTTGTTCTTGATCTGCTTTCGGATAGGGAAAGATTTCGTACGCCCTTCCGTTATCTTGATGCTTGGTCTCGGGATGAGACTTGTAGGGACGTGATCCGTCAGGCTTGGGCCATCGATGTCCGTGGTTCTAGAAGCTGGCAATTGGTTGCCCGCTTGGATAATACCCGAACTTGCCTTTCGAAATGGAATAAAACCCACTTTGGAATGTGTGAAGAGAAACTGAGGATCCTCAATAAGTTCCTGATTGAGATCCAAGGTCGTGTTCCTTCTGATGCCAACCTGAAATTGGAGGCGGATATTGTTCTTGAAATTGAGGAGGTGGAGGCTAGGCAAGCCGAGATCTGGAAACAAAATCTCGGGAGCTTTGGTATCGCAATGGCGATCGGAATACGAAGTTCTTCCACGCTGCCACGGTGATCAAGAGGAAACGTAACTTTATTTCTGCGGTGTGTGTGGATGGTAACTCTAGGCTTGAAGGCAGACAACACGTTGGGGAATATTTTCGCTCTAAGTTCATGTCCATGCTCTCTTCGACTTCCCCTGGTGCCCCGAACTTTTCAGACTTGATATCCCCTTGTGTATCGGTGGAGGCTAATCAAGCGTTGGTTAAGATTCCTACGAAGAAAGAGATCAAGGATGTGGTCTGGGCTATGCCTCCCCTTAAGGCCCCGGGGCCTGATGGGATGCCTGGTAAGTTCTTTAAAGATCATTAGGACACGGTGGGAAAAGATGTTGTGGCTGCGGTTTCTTGCTTCTTCGAGATGGGAGAGTTCGTCAAGGATCTAAATCAGACCTTTGTTGTTCTGATTCTGAAGAAAATGGGTGCTAACTGCTTTGATGATTTCCGCCCTATCAGCCTTTGCAATTTTACTTACAAGATCATCTCCAAGTTGTTGGCAAATCGGCTGCGCCCTCTCCTCAAGGGTTTAATTTCCCCCTTTCAATCGGCTTTTGTGCCTGGAAGATGGATTGCTGAGAATAGTATAATGGCTCATGAAGTTTTAGATTCCTTCAAGAAACTCAAGGGCCGGGAGGGGTTTGTTGGTCTGAAGCTGGATATGTCTAAAGCCTATGACCGAATTGAATGGGGCTTTCTAGAGCGTACGTTACAAGCTTTCGGTTTTGATGCCAGATTTATTGGTTGGATTATGTACTGTGTGAGTTCGGTCTCGTGGTCTATCTTGTTGAATGGGGGCCCCTTGAAGCAATTTAAGCCGTCTCGTGGCCTCCGCCAGGGAGATCCCCTATCGCCATACTTGTTTATCCTCTGCAGTGAGGTTCTCTCTCGGATGCTCTTGGCAAAGGAAGCTGAGGGTCTAATCAGTGGTTTTAAGGTGAGCCGCTGCAGCCCCTCGATATCCCACCTTATGTATGCTGACGACACCTTTGTTTTTTGTAAGGCGACTATCGAGGAAGTGAACACCGTTCTTGATTGTATCAATGAGTACGGGGCGTGGTCGGGGCAACGGCTGAATGTGCAGAAATCAGCCTATGTCTTCTCAGATAATACGGCCCGGGACACGCAGCTTGAGATTGTAGAGAGGCTTGGGTTTCGTAAGCTGGGCTCGGAGGATAAGTTCCTGGGCAACCCGATTCTGTGGACTAAAAGTAAAATGAAAGATTTCAAGTTTTTAAAGGATAAGATCCTTGCTAAGATTGAAGGGTGGCGATGTAAACTTTTGTCTCAAGCGGGAAGAGCTACCCTTATCAGATCAGTGGCCCAAAGTGTCCCTATGTACTCGATGTCCTCTTTCCTCCTCCCTAAGGGTCTCTGTAGAGAGCTTGATCAAGCGATTCGCAAATTCTGGTGGACAGGAGGAGGTGACAAAGATCGCTATTTGGCCCTTGTGGAGTGGGATGCCTTATGTCTCCCGATGGACCGGGGAGGTCTTAATTTCAAGAAGTTTGAGGATATTAACTTGGCCCTTCTGGCGAAACTTGGGTGGAAACTTGCTTCAGGCGATACCTCTCTCTGGTGTACCATTTTCAAGGAAAAATATTGGGGCAGAAGTGGTCAATCCTTTTGGACCGCCTTGCTGCCTGGTAACGCTTCTTTCGGAGCTCGTGGTATTTTGGCTACAAGGGATCTTATTAGGAAGGAGTCTTGCTTCATTATTGCCAATGGTAATTCGGTGGACCTGTGGAATTCCCCTTGGATCCCTTGGTTAGAGTGGAACTCCTTCAGAGCTGCCTTTAATCCAATGATTGTGCCTACGTCACTTAAAGTGTCTTCCTTGCTCAATGATGAGGGGGAATGGGACCCTCTGCTTTCCCACAGGTGGTTGGTTCCTAGTGTGGCTAGCTCTCTTCACCTGATTAAGAGTCTCCCAAGCTCTCAGCATGATCTCCTGGTGTGGAAGGATGCAACCGATGGAATGTTCTCCCCTAAGGTTGCTTATCAGTCCATTATAAAACAGAGAGGTAACAACTTCGATGTGATTTGGAATCGTATTTGGAAGCTAAAAATTACTGAGAGGTTGAAGATGTTTCTGTGGAAGTTGGGTAGGGATGCCCTTCCTTTTGGCAGCCGATTGCAAAGGATTTTTGGTAACCTGGTAAATTGTGTGTTGTGTGGTGAGAATGTGGACTCCTGGTTGCATCTCTTCTGCCATTGCCCGCTAGCTAAGGCTACTTGGTTTGGTAGCCAATGGGTGATCCGAGGTGAGAATCTGAACTTCCCTTCTCCTAGAGATTTTATCCTTTGGTTGCTTGATCCTGGCTTTTTAGGAAGTGCTAGCATAGAGGATAGAGAGGCCTTTTCCAGGTTTGGAATTTGTCTGTGTGATGAGCTCTGGAATGCTAGAAACAAAGCCTATCATGAACAGGAGTTTCCGACTTGCTTAGCGAAAGTTAATTCAGCGTGTTCGGCCATGAGAAGGGCCTGGGAGGAACCTGTCCGGATCGATGTCCAGGTGGGTTGGGATTTTGATAGGGATCGGCTCAATGGAAGAAGAACTGTGTATGTCGATGCGGCTTGCAAAGACTTGCGGGCGACAGCGGGTATAGTGTCGAAGGAGGTGGACGGAAGACTCTCCGGAGCTCTTACGGTTCAGCTGACTGTTTCAAATCCTCTTGAGGTGGAAACTTTAGCCTTGTACCATGTTGTCCTGTGGTGTGTTTCCCAAAACTGGCGCCAAGTTGTTTTCGTCTCCGATTGCCAATCGCTGGTGAAGGGAATCCACAGTCGTGCAGCCCCTAATTGGCGTCTGGCATCGTCATTTTGGCTGCTGCTACATGCTATTGACATGCTCCCTCTGGGCGAATTTGTTTGGCTCCCACGTACTCTGAATCAGGTGGCTCATAATGTGTGTCAATGGACTTTTAATTTTCCTTTTTCTGGTGTGCTTTCTGCTGAGGACTTGGCCCCTCTTGTGGTCATGTAACTGCTGGTTTTTGCTCTGGTTTAGAGCCTTTTAATATATGAGTTCCTTTCAGCAAAAAAAAAAAAAAGAGTATAGTGGTGAGTAGTTGTGAGATGTAGGAGAGAAAATCAAGGGATATGAGAGCATACGTTGGTTTTTTTAATATATTATTTTATTATATTTTTTTGTTAGCAGTTTAAATTTTAAGTTATTATTTACAATTATTATTGACAAATTAAAATTACTATTAAATATTTTCAGTAACTATTTTTTTTTTTTATTTTAAGTGACATTTTAAAATAACATTAAATTTAATATTTTGTGTCCTTTTTACAAATGTTAGTATTAATATATTTTAGTGATATTTTTTAGATGTTACTAAAGTTAAATATGAAAAAACTAATGGCATTTTTAATCAAATGTCACTAAAGTATATAGATAGTTACATTTTAATAAAATGTTATTAATTAAAATGTCAAGTCTTCTCTTTAAAGTGACATTTCCTATCAAATGTTACTTAAATGATATTATTATGACATTTTTTACAAATGTTACCAATCCAAATGTCACCAATTCTATATTTTGGTGTAGTGATGCCACCTCAGCCCCAACAAATATCACATAAATAATTTGTTAAGCATTTAGAAATAACATAAATGATAAGTGAAAAATTTAAGGAGATAATTAGAAGGGATGAATTGATGAATTCATTTTTTCGTATCTATTAATTAAAAATATTTTATATTATATTTTATTAAAATATACTAATTTTGATGAGTGTATTGTTCAATATATTCTCACCAATATATTTACTTTTAAAATAAGTTGAGGAATACTTTATTTTTGTTCGTATCCATTAATTAGAAAGTAATAGTTCACTTTATAAATTATTCTTTATTTATATACAATTTCAAGTACACTATAAATTACATTTTTTTTTTCTAAAAAAATTTACTTATAACTTTGTTTTTTTTTTTTTTTGTGGCAATATAACTTTGGGTTGATTAGACATTCTTTACTAAAATAAATTTGGGACAATTTTAAAAAAACATACGAAAAAAATAACAAATCTGTTATAAACATTAATAATTATGTGGATGTCCAAATCTTTTATTTATTACCATTAATCGTAATCAATATTCCTCTTTTTTAGTTTCCTTTTTTCTTAGTTTCTTAATATCTCACTCTTGTATTTGTATAAATAGGGGTTCACCCCATTGGAATAAACAACTCAGAAATTCTCATTTACTTTCTCTTTCTCTCTTCATCTTCTTCTTCTTTCTTCTCATCTATTTTATATTATTTTATAACACGTTATCAGCACGAGTCTCTGCCCAAGCTTCAAGCATGAATCTCTGCCTAAGACCCAATGTAAGTATTTTGTTAAAGTTCTTGAATTGTTTCAAAGTTACGATACACTAAATATATATTTATATATATACTCATCTGACTGAAACAATTTCAAGAATCATTTGGTTTCCTTTTTCTTTTTATCTATATATCTATATATTATATATGTATGTATATGTTTTTATATATTTATTATTAATTTCATATATATATTATGTTCTTATCATTCATAATATTTACAATATATGTGTGCTTATGATATGATAGAGAAAATCTATATAAATTATACATATATCTAAAAGATTATGTATTATCGATAAAATATTGCATATATCCTAAAGATTATGCATCATCGATAAAATATTGCATATATCCTGAAGATTATGCATCATCGATAAAATATTGCATCTATCCTGAAGATTATGCATCATCGATAAAAAAAATTGTATATATCTCGAAGATTATGCATCCTCGATAAAATATTGCATATATCCTGATGATTATGCGTCCTCAATAAAATCTTGCATATATCCTGAAGATTATGCAAACGTAATATTTATTATATAGTTGATGGATATATAATGAAAGAGATGAATACATATTTATATATATGTTCTTATATTCTTTGAGGACAATGAAAAGTAATCTAATATCGATATAGATTTTGACAAACATTTCCTGAAGTAAATGTTTTATAGTTGTCAAAAAAATGATTGTATTTATGTGAATACAACTAAAGAATCATTAAAAATGATTATTATTGATGCAATTTTATAGTGGGTTTTGAATATCCAAAAAGAATATTAAGAAAATTGCATTGAAACATCAAAGTATAAGAATAACAGTGAGCATGACTAATGTTATTTAAATACATGAGACATGTATTTATTGTTCATCATTCCCTGCAGAGAATGATACGAATTGAATTCAACTACTTTTAAAGATTGTTTGTATTAGTCATGTTACTATACATTGTTATTACTTGCAATGTTGGAAATTATTGAATCTGATGCATACATCTTGGAGACTATGCAAAAATTGTATTTATATATTCTTTGAAATATCATAAAAGAAATTGCTGAATAATTTCTTATATTTTTATGGATGAACAAGTAATAAATTTTTAAGAAATTTATAATAATGTTCTACTTGTTCAGCGTCATTCCCCGAAGTGAATGTAATGATTTTAAATAATCAATGGCATTATTTGCTACTCAAATATTTCCAGAAGAAATTGGAAACAACCAAAAGATGAAATACCACACACAATCAAAGTGCATGAAATCTGTATATCATGTGTGGGATTGAATAATAGTAGTCGCGTACCTGTAGTACGGACACACTTATAATCAAGATAAAAGTATATTTAATTATTGAATAAGTGTG
Organism: Cannabis sativa; assembly: GCF_029168945.1. Lineage (NCBI taxonomy): Eukaryota > Viridiplantae > Streptophyta > Magnoliopsida > Rosales > Cannabaceae > Cannabis > Cannabis sativa. The sequence goes on from NC_083601.1 coordinate 10,548,858, forward strand.
AATTGTACAAATTGATTGTACATTTAGAATATTTAAATATCATTCCCTGAAGAGAATGAATAGACATGAAATTCTATTTCAAAGAATATAAATTTCACATATATTGGCAATGCCAGAAGTAAATTAATATATACATATTTTATTATTTCTTGAAATCAATAGTTTCAAACTATTGTTAGTACATGATATGTATATATATAGTCACTATATAATTCAGTTTGCATATTCCCAAAGTGGATATATAAATATAATCAAAGTGATAAAGAATCACAAAATGATTATTTGAAAAGCGTCCTGAAGAAGTCTTATATACAATTGCTACTTGGAGTAGTAAAATATATTTGTATGTACCTAGATGTATAACTTTTATCTAGTTATGAAAGTAATAAGAAATAGCTTATTGTATGTACTGGTTGTACATTTAAATATATAATATATCAAGTCATGATAATTAGACTAATGAATAGTCTATTAATAAATTAGACGACTTGTTAAAAAGATACCAGGAAAAATAAATGATATATTATGGTTATATCTATTTGACCATTACAATAACATGATGAAGTTGTCATGTATCTTTAAATTATACACATCATTAAATTGATGATAGTGATTCCTGAAGAAATATAAAGTTTGATAAACATAATAGTGACTCCTGAAGAGTGTATATGTTTTGGAGAATAATATAATTATATTATTCGTGTATATAAAAATGAAACTTTTTATGATTACTTATATGTTGTAGTGATTCTACATTACCTTGTGAAAGTTTCATTGAAATACAAATTATAGTGAACCTGAAGTTCATGAATTGAGTTATTTTGACATGATCAATCATATGCAATAAATTGTCAATGGATTTGACTAAATTTTGTTGAAGAACCAGAAGATTCTTCTCATTATTAATTTATAAGGCTCAAAAGAAGAATGTGCATATATTTGCACATAGAAAATATTTAAATTATATTTCTTTAACAGTCTTGAGCCATTATTAGATTTTTATTGCATAGTTTCTTATCGATGTGATAAGATTATATAATCATGCATTTACAAAATGTGTAAATTTATGTATTTCTTATTATACACGTGTGACTCATTCTTAGAAATGAATTAAGTTCATAAGTATTGAACTTGAACCTGAAGTTTATTGAACCTGAAGTTCAATGTCATATAATATATATGAGTTTAAATAGATATTGATTCATTGTGATATATTAAAATCCCTACAGGTGTATTAATATTATTAGATATCACAATTTTTTAAAAATTCTCTCGATCAGGGGGAGAGAAGCAGTTGGGATCGATGATAATTTTTGAAAAATGATCCTTGCACAAAGTATATAAGAACAATATAGTTCAAAATGATATATACCAACTGCAAATCAATATTATTCAAAGTTGAGATAGAATGAGTTGAAAACGCCTGAAGCGTAAATGAACAATGTAGAAATTATTAATAAATGTTCATTTGATTTTCCCTGAAGTTGTTAAATCTAGAGGTACTCATGGAGATACCTTAATGTTATAAAGTATTAAAATGATAACCGTGATGAAAACGGTACTCGAAGAGACTCCCAAGAGAAGCTAGACATAACACATTTAATCATAATTGAATCCCTGAAGTGATTCGTTATAGGTACCTATAAATGATAAACATATTTGAAAATATGTAATTTAAAGAGATCTCTATAAGTTATGTCAATATGGGAGGACATTATCATTTATTGAAATTTTTGTCGACAATAGATATTGAATGTGTGCATATGCAATAAACTAACATGAGATAGCAAGGATCATTGTATTAGATTTGTCGAGAATTATCGACATACATTTTGATTTTTGGCCAAAATATTATGACGCAGTCCAGGCAAATTTACTCACATAAAGTGAAGTAAGACCTGTAGGGTGTGCAAATAAATATTTCTAATGAGAAATCTGCATATATGTATTTGTACATAATGAATTGTTGTACAAAGTTTGCATAGACATGAGATTGATTGAAGTAAGGCTTAAATATTGAGAAAATATAATCATGATTTGATTATAGCCTGGAATATATTTTATGAGGATTTATAAGCGTCACATAAATGTTGCAACAAAAGGTTATTTATTTGGAGCTCCTAATATAGTGAGAATTTGAAATAAGCCTTATCTAAAAATTCTAAAAGAATTTAATACATGTCTTAAGTGATATAAATTCTAAGTCGCGCGCACTATATGACAAAGATCTTTGTATGAAATAAAGACATGTAAGTAAATTATTATTTGAAAAATACCTATGGTTGTCTATGCAATATAAATACGTAAATTATACGTTGTGATAGACTCTTGAAGAGTTTTTGATTAATTGAAGAACAAACTTTTATTTCTTTTGTATTTCAAGAAATATTAATGTATAAAGTTTGTTCATTAGTATTGAAGTCCTGAAGTACTTCATATGTATCAAGAATTATAGATATATGATCATTTGATATGGAAATTAAGATCATAAAACAAGATGGAATAAATATATGGTCTTGGAGTACCATCATTGTCACAATGAAAATTTGTAGTATCATTAATGTGTTATGTTCATATCTACTTGAAATGTTAAATTTTAGTATGAACAAGATTGTATATACACATGAATGATACAATTAGTTGGATAAAGATTAATGTTCCACGAACCCCTCATCTATAATTTAGAAGTCCATACATACTCTGGAAGAGTTATAGAAAATATATGATCAAAGATTGTATATGGTGATATTTTAAAAGTGATAACAATAATCTTATGAGATTTATTATCACCAAAAGAATTATGGATCATATGTGCATGAGGGGGAGACATATTCATGTTGCACTCTTTTTCCCTTAGCTCAGGTTTTGTCCCACTGGGTTTTCCTGGCAAGGTTTTTAACGAGGCAACTTGCAAATAATTATGAATATGAAATATATATTGTACTCTTTTTTCCTAGCTCAGATTTTGTCCCACTGGGTTTTTCTAGCAAGGTTTTTAACGAGGCAACTATAAATCATGTTAACATACTTGTATTTTATGAAGCAAGTAGAGAATGTGTGTGAGTGAGATCATTGACATAGCATATTCGGGAAACATATGGATTGCACTCTATAAAGAAGTATCAACACAAACAGTTCTCTATGGATAATACTGCTTGCATCCCTCAACTAAAAGGAGGTACATTGAAGGAGATAGAGTTAGAACACATTTCACGAAATTCTTCTTTATACGCTTCAAGAAAATACATATTGGTGTTCAACATATTCAATCAAGTGTCAATCTTGCAAATTTATTCACAAAGTTATTACCAACATCAACATTTGAGAAGACGGCAGATAAGATCGAAATTCGTCGATTAGAAGATCTCCACAAATGCCTAAATGAGGGGGAGTTAGTTTACACTATACTCTTTTTCCTTTGATCAAGTTTTCAGTAAGATTTTTAATAAGGCAGTTATTATGGACATCCAAGGGGGAGTGTTATAAACATTAATAATTATGTGGATGTCCAAATCTTTTATTTATTACCATTAATCGTAATCAATATTCCTCTTTTTTAGTTTCCATTTTTCTTAGTTTCTTAATATCTCACTCTTGTATTTGTATAAATAGGGGTTCACCCCATTGGAATAAACAACTCAGAAATTCTCATTTACTTTCTCTTTCTCTCTTCATCTTCTTCTTCTTTCTTCTCATCTATTTTATATTATTTTATAACAAAATCTACTGTTTGTATGGAATTTTTAATATTTTTTAATAGTTTTTTAGATTTTATTCACATAAAATACAATTTTTTTAGTATATTTTTATGTTGTATTCTTATTATTTTGTTGTTCATTTTTTGTTATTTTTGTATTTTCTTGATGTTATTTTAATGTTGTTTTTTTGTTACTTTCATGTAATTTTTGTTATTTTTATAAAATACCGTAAAAATATAAAAAAAAAAAAATTGAGGAAATTACATGGCATACTCACTTTATTTTACTTGTTTTAATTTTTACATCCATTTTTATATTCTTTAAGATATACTCACTTTTATAGATGATATCCCCATTAAACCCCTTAAGTTAATGTAAATTATATGCTAGATTTAGAGAAATTTACATGATGTACTAACTTTTCTCCATTTATTACAAAAATACTGTGACGCGCTGACATTTACATTTTTACTGTTTTTATTTATTCGGCAGTATACTGTCATTGGTTATATGTTTTTATATATTATGTGGCTTACTGTTTTCATGGGGTTTAGCCTCTTTATTTTTTAAAAAATAGTGCTTTAAAAAGGGATGATTTGACTTGTTGTGTCGTTTATGACAGCTTTTTATATCTTTTTTGGGTTTTATTTTTTTTTTATAAAATATTTTCAAATATTTTAAAGGTTATATAATCATTACCATAAATCCACTCTCCCATAATCCTTGTTCATCTTCTTCTTCTACTACATTCTCAGCCGGTTACAAGGTGTGGGTAGTTTTATATTTCTTTTCAAAAAATTTTAGTTATTACATTTTCTTCTCAAGCTTTCCTCTTAACTTTCCCCTCCATTTTCGTTCCTTTTTCTCTATAAATACTACTCCTCCTCGATCTAAATGGCAGTTACACGCTCATCCTCATCATCCCCTGTTGCTAAAAATTCTCCAAAACAACCCCAGAAAATGAAACCCAAACCAACAATAGGTAAGAAATATTTGAAAGATAATCATCCTAGCTCTACTTCTCATGTTGCCCCATAAAGAAAACTACATGCTAGAACTTCCACGAACACTCGAGGAAAACGTCCTTGAACTGTTGTGGAGAACTCGAACTCTGATTTTGAGTTGGAGACTGAGTTTGTGAAGTCTCCTAAATCTGTGAAGGTATTTTCGTATTGATCTTGTGTTGTTTTAGGGGTTTTTTTTTTTACATTTTCATTGTATTGTTCATTTCTCTGTAAATTATTTGGGATTCTCATTTTGCATGTTGATTTTTTTGTTTCTTTTATTCTATGATTTTTTGTTTTTTTTTTTCATGTTGTGTATTGTTGTTGTTTTGGTTTTGTTTTGTTAAATTTTAGGGAAAGGGTAATCCCCAATAAAGATTGTGCAATCAATAAATGTGGTTGAGGAAATAATTGGGAAAAGGGTTGTAGAGGTGTGTGATTTCATTTATTTTTGTTCTATTTTTTTTATGCTTGTTTTTGTTATTCTTTAATTTTTTGTGTTATTGTAGTATTTTTTTAGTAGTGTTTTCTTTTATTTTTTTTTAGGATTAGGAATTTAAGTACACCCAATCAGAATACTACTATTCTAGAGTAGTAACTTCTGGTTATAGCCAATATCACTGGAGAGTTTGTCATGTTGTATAAAATATTGATGGAACGTCCTAATTGGTTACACATGTCAAAAATGCAATAAAGATAGAGACTACTTTACTTCTAGGTGGTCCTTGATAATATATATTATGTATATAAAGAATCTAAATGAATGTTGACTATCATCTTGTACACGTGTAAGATCATCCTCCTACGTGACACCAAAAGGCTCATCTAACGGACACCTATCTCATTTTGTTTTAAAAATAGATGTTTACAATTATACAATTTTTATGCATACCATGGGTTCATAAACATTGATTGAAGTAATATTGGCTATACTCCTTCCTCCAGTGGGTGTTTTCCTCCGCTTTGGTTGTGCGCAGTAGCTGAGGAAATTCTTCAGAGTTTCCTTGTCCTTGTATGCTTGACTTTTTTTCTACTTCTGGGTGATGTTTGTCTGTTATTAGCTTCGCGTTGTTGTTGTCGATTTCTGGATCTAGTTTTTTTCTGTTGTTTTCAAGTTGTTCTACTATTTTTTTAGCAACCAGCTTCGCATAGTCAACTATGTCAAATTTGTCGTTTTCAAATTCTCTTATTTTTGACTCTCCTCCTTCTTCTGATTGGTGTTCCAATGTGTATGATTCTGTTGTTGTTGTGTTGTTTTCAAGTATTGTTGTGTTGTTTTTGAGCATTGCCACATTCTCTTAAAATAATTATGTTCTTTTTCCCATTGTCCATTGCTCTTTATGAGAACTAGTATAGATTCCATGTCCTGTCATTTTTCATAATATTTTATTTACGTGGCCTTTTTTTTATATTAAAACAACAGTAAAATAACATTACAAAACAATGCACACAATCGTTTTCTGGTGTTCTTTATGAGAACTGGTATAGATTTCATGTCCTGTCATTTTTCACAATATTTTATTTACGTGGCCTTTTTTTCATATTAAAACAACAGTAAAATAACACTACAAAATAATGCACACAAATCGTTTTCTGTTGTTCTTTTTTTATTATTGGGCTTATCCCTATAATTAGCAATAAATTTGTGTTAATAAGATAAAAACAACTTTAAAACAACCTTGATTTTTATATTGTACATTATTAATCGTTTCTTAGGAATGATATTTGTAAATATTGTTATTCGTTCTTGATTTGTTGTTGATTTAGTAATTTTTTCTCTTCGCCGAATTTTATGGTTTTTCTTGATATTTCTATAGTTTTGGTGTTGATTTGTCCGTCCCCAACCACGAAGGAGGTGCCGTTTGTGCTTTGTTACTGTTAACAGTATAAAAGTAAATATTTTAGGTCTGGACAGTATGAAAGAAAAAAAAAAGGGCTTGGACAGTAAAAAAGAAATTATTGCCGTGTGGCAGTATTATTGTAAAATTTGGAGAAAAAAACAGTATTTTTGTAAGTTTCCCTAGATTTAAGTAGAGAGTGAGGGTATATTGAGCAACTCACTCAAAAAAAGTGGGTATATTTTGAAAAAAATATAATATAAGGGTATTTTTGATTAATGGATTATCTCAAAAAATTTAGACGGTAAATATATAAATATTTTACAAAAATTGGTATTATATGTAATTGTCTCAATAAATTTTAGGGCCCAGCCCAAATGTTGTTGCATGAGATTCGAGAAGAAACCTAAGCTTGGGGCCCAAAAGACAACAGACGGAGTCAAAATCCTGATTGTGAATTTGAAACAGAAGAAGAAGAAGAAGAAGAAGAAGAAAGAGTAAAATAGCAGTTGTTGTTGAATGTTGTAGTAGTATAGTATGGTATCAGAATATAAGGCTCTGCTCTCTGACTGAAGAACCAGTACAAAGTGGTTCGGTTGGTCCCTTCTCCAGCTACCCCATCAACATCATCATCATATTCAATTCACGGTGTTTCATCTCATTGCTACTACTGCCCGATCTGCTTCTTCCATTTTCATCATCACACCACTCTACAAATACTATTCCTTTTTTATTTCCATAATGGCTTCCGCCATTTCTTCCAGACCTCGCACTGTTGAAGACATCTTCAAAGACTACACGGCTCGTCGTTCCGCTCTTATTCGCGCTCTCACTTCTGGTACCCATACCTTCCCTGCTTCTCTCTGTCTCAGTCTCTGTCTCAGTCTCCGTCTCTCTCGTTCTCTCTCCCTTTATATGTATATTTGTTATATATACACGCACACATGAATGATGGCATTTTTGTTTTTGTTGTGGTTTCAGATGTGGATGCATTCTATGCCCTCTGTGATCCAGGTTTGCTGTTATTCTCTTTCTAATGAAATGTGTTAATTTCTTTCTTGTATTGAATCCATGAAATTTTTTAGCTTTTGACTTTTGAATTTATACAAAATGTGGGTCGTTTGAGAATACATGGATTTGCGTTCAGATTTGAAAAATTCCCTTTTTATCCCGCATTTTCTCAGACACCGAAAGAGCTCTCTCTTTGATGTCTAAGTTTAGGGTTAGTTATTTATTTTTGGCTGAATTTTCTAATGGGTTTTTGAATTATGTTAGTTAGAACATTTTTGGTTCAACTTTCATTAAGAGATTGTGTTTGTCTCTATCTCTATTTTCAGAGAAAGATAATCTGTGCTTTTATGGACACCCAAATGAGACGTGGGAAGTTGGTCTTCCAGCTGAGGAGGTTCCTCCTGAGCTTCCTGAGCCGGCATTGGGCATAAATTTTGCCAGAGATGGGATGAAACGTAAAGACTGGCTCTCCTTGGTTGCAGTTCATACTGATTCTTGGTTGCTCTCGGTGGCTTTCTATTTCGGTGCTCGCCTTAATCGCAATGAAAGGTTTGTGGCCCCTTCATATTGGCAGATGTTTTTTCTGGTTTTGAAATTTGGGTTAGATCTATATATGCTTTAAACTAATAACCATGTCACTGTGGACATCAACAGTGTCTTTTTTCTGTGTTTTGTAGTTTGCACTTACCTAGAAGTTACATTTTTTTATGTTTGGTTTTATTAGGCCACTCTTTTGTTTCTTCATTCATTTTTTTCTGCCAAGGTTCTTTTGCTTCTTCATTCTCGTGCTTAGCTTGTTAGTCTACTGAGGTTTTTTGTTTTATTAATCCAGATTTCTGCGAGCCTCACTGTTATATTTTGTCATTACAGTGAAAATAATTTACTATACAAGTTTATTGGATCACCTTTGTACGCCCCATGTCCCACCTGTGTGGTGATGTGAACACTTGACTGTCTGCTTATCTTTCCCCTTACCAAGTACTCTGGCAAGGAAAGTTCATATGTCCGTACAGTTTAGCTCTTAAAAAGTTAACAAAGGACCACCTCGTTTGTTTTGTTGTTTTGGTTTCTTTCTTTCACTTCTCCATTTTTGTTTTGGGTTTAGGAAGGTGAAATCGACTCCCTTATGTTTATTGAATTACTTCAGGTTAATTAATATTTTCTTATCTTACTTTATGGAACTTTTGATTGTTCATTTGTTTCTTTTTGCAATTTATATCTATATTTTGCCAGAAGACCACTTTGGTCTTTTTTTTTGCCACACCTTTCTTGTTGATCATGTTCTCATGTAATGTTTAGACTTTAAAGGATCATATAGAAGGGCTCTTTGGTTTTTTTCTTAACAGGAAGCGCCTATTCAGCTTAATAAATGATCTGCCCACACTATTTGAAGTCGTAACAGGAAGAAAGGCGTCCAAGGATAAGCCTAGTTTAGATAGTGGAAGCAAGTCCAGAAACAGTACGAAGGTGAAACTATTTTCTCTTTCACACTTCTTTTGTGAATGATAATGGATAAGTGGTGTTATTTTTGCGTTTCGTGGTTATTGTCTTTGCAGGCTGTGATTTTTCATTTTGGGATGTTTCGCGAATTAGTCCAATTTTCATTATTTATATTAAAGGCTAATTACTCATTTGATAAAATACACAGGCTTAGTACAGTATGTTTTTAATAATTTCTGCTATCCTGCAATTTACATTTGGACTAAAATATATCAAAATGATCAAATTTTAAACTGAAATTTAATTACTTGATTACATATAGCTGGGAACAGTTTAGTTATATTGGTAAAGTTTATTAATTACATTTGAGTCCATGCTACTAAAACCAAATGAGTACAATTGAAAGTATAGAGTACTAAATGAGTATTATTGAAAACATAGGGTACTAATATGCATTTCGATATCCACTATTTTTAAATGTTTCGTAAAACTTTTGTCAAAAACAAAGTGTGGTAAAACTGTTTATGCTAAAATCATTGCAAAACAATCCTTGGTGTTGGGCTTGTTGATGTTGTTGTTCCACTGATTAGTGTTTTCTTAAAAGTAGTCTCATAGCCTACGTGTGCTTTGCAGAGATCAAACGACAGACAAATCAAGAGCAATTCTAAGTTGCTTGATGAGGAAGAGGATGAGCATGGAGACACCCTATGTGGAAGCTGTGGTTCAAATTACAATGGTGATGAGTTTTGGATTGGCTGCGACATCTGCGAAAGGTGGTTCCATGGAAAATGCGTGAAGATCACCCCAGCTAAGGCAGAAAGTATTAAGGAGTACAAATGCCCATATTGCAGCACAAAGAAAACCAAGCAGTAGGAGGCTCATCATGGTACACAGCTTTTGGAAATGGTTTATAATTTCACTTTCCTGTACTGGTGCAAAGATTTCGTTGTAAATCAATGATACTAATTTAGTGGTTTTTTCTTTTTGCTTATTTATACAAGGGAGTTTTAGTATGTAATTTTTACATTTTATCAAGACACTAATGATGATGGTCTTTGTTTCGGCGGGGGTTCGTTTACCACGATCTGGATGTATTTTCCACTGTTATGTTGTTTAATGTAGCTAACTATCGTAATGTCATGTAGAAAACTTTACGAGTTCTTAATCGTATTGTAACTTTATTACTGTTGTATTTTATAAAATCTTCTATAATTACTAATTTTTTATTTAACTAATCAGTTAATTAAATTCAGAATAATATAGATAGTACTGAAATAAGTATTATGTAGTTACAGACCAAGAATTTGTAACTACAGAAATACAAACCAATGAAAAACAAAAGTGCATAAAAGTAAAAAATACACAAGATTTTGATTTGTATACATGTTATTAACAGTTTTTGTAGATTACTATTAATCTACTGGTATCACACACATAAATAACATTCATTAGTAAAGTTATTACAAATACAGTAGAACCTCTATTTAAGAATATTCTATTCAAGAATAACCTCTAATTTGTTATTAAAAAATCAAGTCCCGATTTGGGCCAGTTATAAATAAGAATAACCTCCAAATTGTAATTAGTTATACATTTTTTAAGTCCCGTATTAACAAAGTATACCTCTATATAAGAATAATTACATCTTAATAAAATATATACATGTATTTTGTAAATTTATTTATGTAAAATTAATAATTTTATTTTAAATTATAATACATGTATGAAATTATATTTACTCTAAAATATTTTTATTATGATATAGTATTAATGATTATTTATTGTTATTATTGTTACATTGATATTTTTTGGTTTTTTAATTTTTTTTCTAGTGTAACTCTATTTAGTTATAACCTCCCAATTAGAATATAATTTACTTGGTCCCAAGTGTATTCTTGGATAGAGATTCTACTGTACACATATTTTGACTTACGCATAAATATTTAATTTAATTATAATCCGCAAGCTTGATATATTCTAACTTGAAGAATGAACCTTGCTAAAATTTCAAGAACTCGAACTCCATTCAATTTACTTGAAGAGTGACTGCTTCCTCCTGATGAAAGACTTGTAGAAATTTTCTTCCGAAGATAGTGATGTTTGCTTCCTCCCGATGCAAGATTTGGGGTATTTTTCTTGGGAATCTCAATTTTTGGTGTTTTCTCGATATTTAGTGTATTGTCATACTATCTATCGATAGGGAAACTTTTAGGTGATTGAGCATATCACTTATGAATTTTTTGTATGTTGTGACGTAGGTACTAATTAGTAGTGGAATAGGCATATTTTGCTACCTTGCATAACTAAAGATTTGGTGCTATATTGGACTGTTTGTGACCTGATCTAGTGTAGGAATACATTGCTGAGGTTATAAATGGTGTATTGCAGGTTTTGGGAAAAACTTGCGGGGTATTTGTGAAATCTGTTAACTCTGATATGATTGCTAGACCATTGCTAACTCATTGCTCTAACAACTGGAGCAAACCAGAGGAGAATCAACCATCCAAATCTACTTTCTAAAATCTGAAATTTCCAAAACTTTAAATATTTTGGGCTTTTTTAATTTTGGTTTATTTAGCTTAAAATATTATTTCTAAACTCTAGAATTAAGGATAAGAAAATTTTCTTTTGATTTGGTTATTTTATTTAATTTTACTTTAAATTTGAATTGCTTTTAGTTGATATTGCATTATTTAGTGTAAAAGTACCTATGGATACGAGCTTTGATACTTATCATTATATTACTTGTTTGTGATTGTGTACACTTGCGCAATTATAAATCAATATAATTTTCACAACAAGTTTTTGGCGCCGTTGCTGGAGACTTTAAACTCTAAATTCTGTTCTATCAACTATTTGACAATTTATTTTTATGGTTTTTGATCTTGCTAGTTTGGGCTTTGCAATCTCAGGTATTTACAGTGTATGAACCAACAAGAGGACTTTGAACTTGCTCCTATTGACCCCGAGATTGAGCGCACATTTCGAAGAAGGAGAAAGGTTCAAAAGGCTAAGGGCCGAGACATCATGGCTGAGAATCTTTATGATGAAGGGAATGCTGATGAGTCCATATTTATCTTATAAATATGATTAATTTATGTATTAATATTCTTAAATTGATTCTTTAAATTATTGATTAGTGTGATTTTAATTTTTTAGGTTATTTTAAAGACTATTCATGCATTTAGAGTCATTTGGAGGAATTAAAAAAAACTACAAATCAAATATTATGATTTTGGTTATAATGTCTAGTTCTGAGTAGTTTCCTTTTAGTTAAGGATTATTTCAAAACCCGAAATATGAATTCTTAATTTCATTATTGAATGTTAATTTTTAGTTTCCATTATATCGAATTGCTTCTATTCTTCTATGTTCAATGTTATGATTATTGTTTTAATCTTGTTTAGACGGCCGCTAAATTAGGTTTTACTTTAATCTACCGTCATCTTAGGATTACTATTCACCTAATACTCTAGGATTCTAAGTGTTTGTGACAAATTGCAATTTTTATTTGTGATGAAGAATAGAACCTAGGTTAAATGAATTATATGCTTCATTGATTTGTTGCCTAGATTAGTCTATCTCCATAAATCTCAATGCTTTATTTAAGTTAAATAAATTGCATGCTTCATGGATTTACTGCTTTAGGTAAAAGAGTTAATTATTGAGCGCTTCGCCTTGATTACATACAATAGGGAGATTGGGATAACTGACTACTTCAGCGTTATCTGCGGGATTAATAGTTTGATTGGAAACTGAAAATTACATTCTTTAATAGGAATTAAGAATGACTGTTGAGGGTGGCGAATAACCTTTAACTAGTTTCTCATATCATATTCTTTACTTTAAATTTGTTCTTTTCTTTAATTTTGATTATTGAAATTTTTCTAATCTTCAAAACTCCCCTTTTCCTAATTCTTGTTACTAATTTGTGAATAATTGAATAAACATAGTCCTCGTGGGATCGACCCTTACTTACGATTATACTAAAATAATTGGAAGTATCGGAATAAAAAATTAGTAAATTTGTTGTGGCTTACGACACGTATCAAATGCCCAACAGATTGTTAACCCCATCATAAGGGCTATGCGGGAATACGTTGTCCCCATGTTTAATGAGCTCAACCCAGGTATTGTGAGGCCTAAATACAAGCACTACAATTCGAGCTCAAGCTAGTGATGTTTCAAATGCTCCAAACTGTGGGGCAGTTCAGCGGGATGCCAACTGAGGATCCTCATCTCCATCTCCGTTCATTCTTGGAGGTGAGCAATTCTTTTATGATCCAAGGAGTGAGTGAAGAGGTGCTAAGGCTGAAGCTATTCCCATTTTTGCTACGAGACTGAGCTAGATCATGGCTCAATACTTTGCCTCCTGATTCCGTCACTAATTGGAATGATCTTGCTAACAAGTTTCTGCGAAAATACTTTCCTCCTACTAGAAATGCAAAATTCAGAAGTGAAAGCGTGTCTTTTCAGCAGCTTGAAGATGAATCTACATGTGGTGCGTGAGAGAGGTTTAAGGAGCTTTTACGAAAGTGTCCACATCATGGCATCCCACATTGTATACAGATGGAGACCTTTTATAATGGCCTAATGCAGCTTCTCGAATAGTGTTAGATGCATCGGCCAATGGTGTTATTTTGTCCAAGTCTTACAACGAAGCATTTGAGATTTTGGAAACCATTGCAAGTAACAACTACCAATGGTCCAACACAAGAGCTCCAACAAGTCAAAAAGTGGTGGGGGTCATTGAAGTAGATGCAATAACGACTTTGACAACTCAAATGGCTTCCATGACAAATGTTTTGAAGAATATGAATATCGGGAATCCTAAGAATATTCAGCCAGTTGCTGCCATTCAAAGTGCGAATGTCTCATGTGTGTTTTGTGGAGAAGGACATGTATTAAAAAAAGATGAAAAAAAAATCACTTTGGGGTGATCTTGACAATTGATGGTTATTTAATTGTTAAAAATGACTCCAGATGATGATCGTCAATTTTTGAATCTCGAATCGCATCCTATAGATTGTTTTTAGGTGATTTGCGAACAAAATCACACTTCAACTTGGAAACAATTTTTTAACTAAATATTCAGAATTGAGATATGAGTGTGAGACATGAAATAACAAATATTGAAAAGATATTTCAAATGCACTTGGAATTGCATCAATTGGAGTAATAATGAGTGAGTTATGGTTATTTTACTGAAGGTTATTCGACACCCAATGCCCAGATTTATAATCCTGTAATTAAGAAGTTGTCTGATGTCAACTTGGGCAGTAGATGATTGGAAAATCGTGCCAAAACACTATTCTTTGAAGTCTAAGTGATATGTTGACATCACTTAGCCAATTTCTTGGATCTGGTGAAGTCGATCACCAATTCTCGAAGGTTTTGTGTTTTTGTAGAATCGAGAGGCTTTGAATTACCCGATTTGCAAATATTTTGTCAATATTTAACTTTACCAAAAATGTGAAATATCAATGTGTGAATTTAACTTGTTACAATTTGTAGCTCTCATTTACTAAAAAATAGCGAGATGTTTGAAATGTAACTAGAACCGGATAGGCACAACCCAATGCACCAGACCATACGTCAACTTGGACGTTGGGTGCCTATCCCCAGGTTTCCCATAGCTCATTTTGGTACTTCTATGGCATACAAGATTGTGAATGAGGTCTTTAGTCCTATTTTGGACCAAGATAAGAAGAATTCCTGAACAAAATTTATGTCTGAGCAGCAGAACCCATGTGAACCAGGTTGAATGTCAACATGGGTGTTTGTAATGACCGCTCTAGTAATATGGATTAGAAAAGGCAATTAGCACTAATTTTTATTATTTTATTATTATTTGTGAATTAAATTTAAATGTGGACCCCAATATTTAGAAATAAATATTAGAGTTATAATTTCTCAATTTCGGAGATTTTATTAAACTCTAGGGGTATTATTTAGCTTATATGTGTAATATGTTATTTTTGTAATTTCTGTTTGGCGACAACGGAAAATGCGATGGATGTCTAGATTTGATCACATGGGTAAGTTTAGAACCTTATTTCATAGTGGGAAATATTTTAGGGAAAATATTTTATCGGGATTGAGCGGGGTTATGGAATTGACCATTTTACCCCTAGCTTTAGAATTAACCAAGTTTTAACCTTAAGGGCTTTTTAGTCTTTTCTTATTTGGTGAGGGTTAGGTGGCTGCCCTTTGTAGTGACACCTATTTTATTCTAATTTTAACTAAATGAAAAGGGGTTTTATTTTGAAAAGAGATTAAAAATTAAAGAGAATTAAGAACCAATCCTCTTTTCTCTCTCTTGGGGTTCGGCTCTCTCAAACCAGAAGGAAAGACCCAAAGTTTCTTCATAATTTCTGGATTTCCATCCAAGGATTCAAGGGAAAATATTTAAGGTAACCCTAGCTCCCTTCTCTTTCAAGTTCATGAAGTTGTAAGTTGGTTTTTGAGGTGATTTTGGGTAATAGGGGCTGTTAGGATTTAAGGGTTGCTTAGTTCGAATTTTAGGGTTTGTTTAGCTTGATTCTAGTTCATGGTAGCTGGTTTAGAGATTGGTTGTTGGTTTTGAGCAATTTTAAGCTTTGAGTTCAAGCTTTAAGCTTTAATGGCAAGTTGTTATTTATTGTGTTTTTCTGTGAAATACTGCCTGGGATTTATTGTGTATGCATTGTTTAGGAGCTCTGGAAAGTTTGGTATCATTTGGTGGAAAATTGAGCAAAGAAGGAAGTGTTTTGGGATTACTGGTGCAAACCGGCAAACCGGTTTGCCATGCCCCAAAAACCGGTTTGCCGGTTTTGGCAGGATTCCCGAACACTTCGTTTTCTCAATTTTTGTCCATTTCAGTGCCTCGGTTGGGTGTTTCCCCATTTCCAGAGTTAGAATAACCCCTTTAGAGTATAGCAGAACCTAGGGTTTTGGTTTTGGGATTCCCGGGATTAGGGTTTTAATCATGTGACTTACCCGGTTTCAAAATGTGATTAGGGCATCCATCTAGCACAGAAATTCCGTTCAGGTCGGCTAGCACACTTGAATTCGGAAAACAGGTAAGAACTGTGTATAATGTATGATGTGATTATCTGAATGTATGTATGTGTTAATATGTATACATGCTTATTTATTGTGATTCATACACTACCAACACTCGTACGGTTGTGGTACGGAGTGCATTGGTAAGGTGTGTGATGTTTGGAAGTACATTATAGTGTTACCAGCACTTGTACGGGAAGGTACAAGGTGTCTGTGGTACAACACTAGATAGTACTCAGGGTGCGGTCATACCTTACCTACACTAAAACGAAGGTATTATGAGTGTATGTGGTACATGGTACATGGTCGTGTCCCAGTTAGAACGTTCATACTCATCTGTTAAGCTCTGTAAATAGGTGTATGGGCGCCTATTTACAGGTCGGAAATTATATGATATGTTATATGCATTTCTTACTGAGTCTGTTGACTCACAGTTTCTGCTTCCATGTGTAGGTAAAGGAAAGGCGAAAGCTGAACAGGAGTGAACCTGAGCTCGGGTGAGATTGTACATGTCAAGCAGCGCGACCTGGAGTGTTCGGTCTCGGGACATCTGGGAGTTGTATTTTGAAAGTCGCTGTGCGACCTGTAAATCTGTATATTTTGGAATGTATGCTTAAAAAGTAAAGTTTGTAAAGTTTTAAAAATCGGGATCCCGGCACTTGTAAATATTTCATTAAATTACAAAGTTTAATGTTTAATGCAAAAGTTTTAATTTGACACGTTTTTCGAGAAATTTCTTTGATTAGCAAAGATTGCACAATTATTGAAAAAGCACTGTAGC
The DNA here is from genome assembly GCF_029168945.1 of Cannabis sativa. Taxonomy (NCBI): domain Eukaryota; kingdom Viridiplantae; phylum Streptophyta; class Magnoliopsida; order Rosales; family Cannabaceae; genus Cannabis; species Cannabis sativa. Next base: position 10,565,674 of record NC_083601.1, read on the forward strand.
GTGCCTTAGCATTAGGGCGTTACAATTTTGGTATCAGAGCCGCCAGGTTTGTCTACCGAAGCTTGCTATGACATGTACAATCTTCATCAGAGAAAGCTCGGTTCACGGTTCAGTAAGCCTGTATTTGTTTAGTATCTTAAATAAATGTGAATGTGAAAGCATGTTAGGAAGCATACTAGATTTAAATTAAATATATTTTCTTAAAAGAAAAGAAAGTGTGTTGCCTTTAAGTTATTAAGAGCGGTGTTAATTTTGATCGCTGTCTAACCTGCCTGGCTTATGGATTCGCAGGCTAAGTCCTATTAATGGACGCCCCGCGAAATACAAGAAGTCAGGGTGGCATGGTTGAGACCGGAGGCGGTCAGAGGAATCCTCAAAATCCTCGTGGTCGCGGCCGTGGCCGTGGCAGAGCTCAGGGTGGTCGCCCTGTAAATCCACCTCAAGCTCCTCCTGATTGGGAGCAAAGATTTGCGGAGATGCAAGAGAGAATCCGCCAGCAAGATGAAGAGATCCAAAGGTTGAGGCAGCAGGGTCCTCCTGCCGTGCCTCCTCAAGTGGTTCAGGCTGTTGCAGTTCCCGCGGTGCCAGCAGAACAACCTGCTGTTGGCAACCGTATGGAACCGTTGTATGAAAGATTTCGAAAGCAGGCACCTCCAGTGTTTCTGGGAGGCCCTGATGTGATGAAGGCCGAGCAGTGGCTTTCGGTAATAGAACGCATCCTCAATTTTATGGGAGTGGTTGGAAATGACCGGGTAACCTGTGCCACTTTCCAGTTTCAGGAAGACGCTCTCGTGTGGTGGGAGTTAATAACCCTCACTCGAGACGTCACGCTGATGACCTGGGAAGAATTCAAGGAGTTGTTTAACTCCAAGTATTACAATGAAGCAGTCCGCAGTGCAAAGCGGAAAGAGTTCACTGATCTGGTTCAAACTGAGGGAATGTCGGTTACTGAATATACGACGAAGTTTGACCGGTTGGCCAAGTTGGCAGCGGGAATTGTGCCAACCGACTTCAGTAAAAAGGAAAAATATTTGGCGGGTTTGAGTGCAAAAATTAAACATGATTTGGTTATTACTACTACTGAGGCAACCACTTATGCGGAGATGGTTGAAAAGGCTTTGAGAGCCGAGGGTGCGGTAAAGTTCCTTCAGGAGGCCCGGGTGACTCCGAGTGTTGGTGGAACCCCCACTATTCCTACTCCTGTTTATGGTAGGGATGGTGGTGACTCCACCACCGAGCAGAAAAGGAAAGTTGTTCCAGCTTCTGGTGGCTCGGGGCAAAGCAAGCGGTTCCGTGGGAACCAAGGCAGAGGGGGACGCCAGGGTTATTCTTATCCTGAGTGTCCAAGATGCAAGAAACATCATCCGGGAGAGTGTAACCGGAAGACATGCTTCCTGTGTGGCATGGTGGGGCATTTCAAGAAAGATTGCCCCCAGGCAAAGAAAGAGGAGCCGAAAGCTGAGGTGAAACCGGTTCCTGCTCGTGTGTTTGCCATTACCCAAGCTGACGCTGCAGCCAGTCCTTCTGTTGTGACAGGTCAGCTTCCCGTCAACAACTTGTTATTTACAGTATTATTTGACTCGGGAGCTACACGTTCATATGTGGCTACAAGAGTGATTGATCTTTTGGGTAGGCCTTGTGAAATTTTAGAAAGAGGGTTCGGAACCCTAATGCCTAGCGGGGAATTGGTTATCTCTAATAGGCGCATTAGGTCTATGCCGATTAGGATCGAAGATAGGGAATTGAGTATTGATCTCATAGAATTGAAACTAACTGAGTTTGATATCATACTGGGAATGGATTTCTTATCCAAATATTCGGCCAGTATAGATTGTAGGCGTAAAATGGTGACTTTTCAGCCAGAAGGTGAAGATCCATTTGTTTATGTTGGATCGGTTCAGGGGTCTCGGATCCCGGTTATTTCTGTGTTGAGAGCTAGGGATTTACTATGCAATGGTTGTGTAGGATTTCTAGCGGTAGTATTTGACTCCAGCAGACCTGAAACATTTGGGCCTGAGGTAGTTCGGGTAGTGAAAGATTTTCTTGATGTGTTTCCCGAGGAGTTGCCGGGATTGCCGCCACAACGAGAGATTGATTTTGTTATTGATTTGGCACCTGGAGTCGAACCTGTTTCTAAAGCTCCATATAGGATGGCTCCAGCAGAACTCAAGGAGCTTAAGTTGCAACTTCAGGGGATGCTGGATATTGGGTTTATTCGACCCAGTGTATCGCCCTGGGGAGCTCCGGTTCTCTTTGTAAAAAAGAAAGATGGTTCCCTCAGAATGTGTATTGATTATCGGGAACTTAACAAGTTGACGATTAAGAATAAATACCCGTTGCCCAGAATCGACGATCTATTCGATCAGCTTCAGGGAAAGACTGTGTTTTCAAAGATTGATTTACGGTCGGGTTATCATCAACTTAGAATTCGAGAGGAGGACATACCGAAGACTGCTTTTAGAACCAGATATGGGCACTATGAGTTTCTGGTAATGTCATTCGGATTAACTAATGCTCCTGCGGCCTTTATGGATCTTATGAATAGAGTATTCAAGGATTTCCTCGATAACTGCGTTATAGTGTTTATCGATGACATTCTTGTATACTCTCGGTCAGATGAGGAGCACGAGCATCATCTTCGAATGGTGTTACAGCGACTTAGGGATCACAAGCTGTATGCCAAGTTCAAAAAGTGTGAATTCTGGTTGTCCGAGGTATCCTTTTTGGGACATATTGTGGGGAAGAATGGAATTATGGTCGATCCAAACAAGGTGGAATCAGTGAAGAATTGGCCGAGGCCTAAGTCTGTGACAGAAATTCGAAGTTTTCTCGGGTTAGCAGGGTATTACCGACGGTTCGTCGAAGGATTTTCTAAACTTTCTATGCCCCTAGCCGAATTGACTAAGAAAAATCAGAGATTTGTGTGGTCAGATAAGTGTGAATCAAGCTTTCAAGAGTTGAAGCAGCGTTTGATAACAGCTCCGGTGTTAGCTTTGCCATCAGATCAAGAGAAATTTGTTGTGTATTGTGATGCATCCGGACGAGTGCAGGATGTGTTCTGATGCAAGCTGACAGAGTCATAGCCTATGCCTCTCGTCAACTGAAGGATTATGAGCAGCGTTACCCAACTCATGATTTAGAGCTCGCTGCTGTGGTTTTCGCTTTAAAGATATGGCGACATTATCTTTACGGTGAAAAGTGTGAAATTTATACTGATCATAAAAGTCTTAAATACTTTTTCACCCAAAAAGATCTGAATATGAGGCAGAGAAGGTGGTTGGAGTTGGTTAAGGACTACGATTGTGAAATACTGTATCACCCCGGGAAAGCCAATGTCGTGGCCGATGCTCTAAGCCGAAAAGGTCCCGGTCAAGTGTGTACTACGGTTATGATAGCTCCTCAACTAGCCTCGGAAATGGTTAGTGCAGGAATTGAGTTCGTGGTCGGGAAATTACATAATTTAACACTCCAATCTGATCTGTTGGAGAGAATCAGAAAGGCACAACTGGAAGATTCCGAGCTAGCTAAAGTTCGAGATGAAGTGGTAGCTGGTCGGCCTAGAGGTTTTACAGTCTCGAGCAGTGGAATGTTGCTATATAAAGCTCGAGTCTGTGTTCCTAGTGTGGATGAGCTTAAGAAAGAAATACTGGATGAAGCTCACACCACGCCTTATTCGTTGCATCCGGGAACCACCAAGATGTATCAGGATTTGAAACCCTACTTCTGGTGGTATGGGATGAAAAGAGATGTGGTGGACTATGTGTCCAAGTGTTTAACACCCGGCCAGATTAAGGCCGAACATCGTAGGCGGCGGGGGTTATTGCAACCTTTAGTCCTTCCTGAATGGAAGTGGGAGGACATTGCAATGGACTTTGTAACTGGTTTGCCTAGAACTACAGGAATGTATGATTCTGTTTGGGTTATCGTGGACAGATTCACAAAGTCAGCTCACTTCTTACCAGTGAAAGTTACATATTCAGTGGATCAATATGCTGAACTGTATGTGAAGGAGATAGTTCGTCTCCATGGAGCCCCTAAATCTATTGTATCAGACAGGGATCCAAAGTTCACATCGAAGTTTTGGGTGAGTCTCCAGAAGGCTATGGGTACCAAGTTAAAGTTTAGTACAGCCTTTCACCCTCAGACTGATGGTCAATCAGAAAGAACTATCCAGATTTTAGAAGACCTATTGCGAGCCTGTGTCATGGACTTCGAGGGTTCATGGGTCAAGTACTTGCCTCTAATTGAATTCTCCTACAACAACAGCTACCAAAGTACAATAGGGATGGCTCCCTATGAGATGTTATATGGTAGAAAATGTCGTTCTCCTATTCATTGGGACGAGACAGGAGAAAGGAAGTACCTGGGTCCAGAATTAGTACAGAGAACCAATGAAGCTATTGATAAGATCAAGACTCGGATGCTTGCTTCTCAAAGCAGGCAGAAAAGTTATGCTGATCCGAAGCGCAGAGATATTACATTTCAGGCAGGGGAACATGTTTTCCTGCGGGTTTCACCAATAAAGGGTATTAGACGCTTCGGGAAGAAGGGTAAGTTAAGCCCTAGGTTCATTGGGCCATTTCAGATACTTGAGAAGGTCGGGCAGGTAGCGTATCGGCTAGCCTTACCACCAGCATTATCGGCTGTTCATGACGTATTTCACATTTCTATGTTAAGGAAATACGTATCAGACCCGACTCATGTCTTAAGTTATGAAGCCCTTGAACTTCAACCAGATTTATCCTATGAAGAGCAACCTGTTCAAATTTTGGATAGAAAAGAAAAAGTTCTTCGGAACAAGACTATTGCACTGGTTAAGGTGCTCTGGAGGAATAGTAAGGTGGAAGAGGCCACCTGGGAGTTGGAATCAGATATGAGAACTCAGCATCCAGAGCTATTCAGGTTAGATTTCGGGGACGAAATCCTATTAACGGGGGGATAATTGTAATGACCGCTCTAGTAATATGGATTAGAAAAGGCAATTAGCACTAATTTTTATTATTTTATTATTATTTGTGAATTAAATTTAAATGTGGACCCCAATATTTAGAAATAAATATTAGAGTTATAATTTCTCAATTTCGGAGATTTTATTAAACTCTAGGGGTATTATTTAGCTTATATGTGTAATATGTTATTTTTGTAATTTCTGTTTGGCGACAACGGAAAATGCGATGGATGTCTAGATTTGATCACATGGGTAAGTTTAGAACCTTATTTCATAGTGGGAAATATTTTAGGGAAAATATTTTATCGGGATTGAGCGGGGTTATGGAATTGACCATTTTACCCCTAGCTTTAGAATTAACCAAGTTTTAACCTTAAGGGCTTTTTAGTCTTTTCTTATTTGGTGAGGGTTAGGTGGCTGCCCTTTGTAGTGACACCTATTTTATTCTAATTTTAACTAAATGAAAAGGGGTTTTATTTTGAAAAGAGATTAAAAATTAAAGAGAATTAAGAACCAATCCTCTTTTCTCTCTCTTGGGGTTCGGCTCTCTCAAACCAGAAGGAAAGACCCAAAGTTTCTTCATAATTTCTGGATTTCCATCCAAGGATTCAAGGGAAAATATTTAAGGTAACCCTAGCTCCCTTCTCTTTCAAGTTCATGAAGTTGTAAGTTGGTTTTTGAGGTGATTTTGGGTAATAGGGGCTGTTAGGATTTAAGGGTTGCTTAGTTCGAATTTTAGGGTTTGTTTAGCTTGATTCTAGTTCATGGTAGCTGGTTTAGAGATTGGTTGTTGGTTTTGAGCAATTTTAAGCTTTGAGTTCAAGCTTTAAGCTTTAATGGCAAGTTGTTATTTATTGTGTTTTTCCTGTGAAATACTGCCTGGGATTTATTGTGTATGCATTGTTTAGGAGCTCTGGAAAGTTTGGTATCATTTGGTGGAAAATTGAGCAAAGAAGGAAGTGTTTTGGGAATACTGGTGCAAACCGGCAAACCGGTTTGCCATGCCCCAAAAACCGGTTTGCCGGTTTTGGCAGGATTCCCGAACACTTCGTTTTCTCAATTTTTGTCCATTTCAGTGCCTCGGTTGGGTGTTTCCCCATTTCCAGAGTTAGAATAACCCCTTTAGAGTATAGCAGAACCTAGGGTTTTGGTTTTGGGATTCCCGGGATTAGGGTTTTAATCATGTGACTTACCCGGTTTCAAAATGTGATTAGGGCATCCATCTAGCACGAAATTCGTTCAGGTCGGCTAGCACACTTGAATTCGGAAAACAGGTAAGAACTGTGTATAATGTATGATGTGATTATCTGAATGTATGTATGTGTTAATATGTATACATGCTTATTTATTGTGATTCATACACTACCAACACTCGTACGGTTGTGGTACGGAGTGCATTGGTAAGGTGTGTGATGTTTGGAAGTACATTATAGTGTTACCAGCACTTGTACGGGAAGGTACAAGGTGTCTGTGGTACAACACTAGATAGTACTCAGGGTGCGGTCATACCTTACCTACACTAAAACGAAGGTATTATGAGTGTATGTGGTACATGGTACATGGTCGTGTCCCAGTTAGAACGTTCATACTCATCTGTTAAGCTCTGTAAATAGGTGTATGGGCGCCTATTTACAGGTCGGAAATTATATGATATGTTATATGCATTTCTTACTGAGTCTGTTGACTCACAGTTTCCGCTTCCATGTGTAGGTAAAGGAAAGGCGAAAGCTGAACAGGAGTGAACCTGAGCTCGGGTGAGATTGTACATGTCAAGCAGCGCGACCTGGAGTGTTCGGTCTCGGGACATCTGGGAGTTGTATTTTGAAAGTCGCTGTGCGACCTGTAAATCTGTATATTTTGGAATGTATGCTTAAAAAGTAAAGTTTGTAAAGTTTTAAAAATCGGGATCCCGGCACTTGTAAATATTTCATTAAATTACAAAGTTTAATGTTTAATGCAAAAGTTTTAATTTGACACGTTTTTCGAGAAATTTCTTTGATTAGCAAAGATTGCACAATTATTGAAAAAGCACTGTAGCGTGCCTTAGCATTAGGGCGTTACAGTGTTGGTTCTTTTTTTTGGCCCCCAAATGATCCTATTTGCTTCTCGAGAATACTTATATCGTTATTATTAATGAAAATAGAAAAAATTCGCAGGAGACTTCCAGGGAAAAATTCTTGGAAGTAGCCTAGGTTGACCAAATGTCAACGTGGGCACTGGAACCCTAGCCCTAGTTCATCATGGGCACTGGATCTTCAATCTGGCCACCAGATGGTTCCATTTGTTTCTTGAAAGCACCTGTATCTTAATTGTTGATGAAAATAGAGAATATTCCTGGAAGACTTCATTAGAATTGTTGTTGGAAATGGCCCTCACAAAAAAAAAAAAAAGGTCAACTTGGCCACTAGAATCCTAGCCCAGGTCAACCTAGGTGTTGGGCATTCTTTCTAGCGTCCATGTTGATCTGTTTGTTCCCCAAAAGAATTTTTTTCCTCATTTTGGATGAAGAAAATGAAATCTCCCGAGAAACATCTTCAGATTCGTCGTTGGAAGCACCTTATGCTGACATTATGTGAACTTAGGAGTCGAGTGCACACCAGATCAACTTGGGCGATGGGTTCCCCGGTGCCTCAAATAGGAAGTGTTATGATTTAGATTTTAGTGCCTCTAGCATGTTTGTGACAGGTCTTATTCATGTCTAAGTTCAAAGTTCAATCTTGTTTTCACTAAGACATGCTTGAAAACTAAAACCCTAGCTTGGGATTTCAACCTGGGTGTTGGGTGAAACCCTAGGTGCTTGAGTTGACATCTAGGATGCAAACGGATATCTTTTTGTTCCCAGGCTTTGAACTTGGTGTCTTCTTGACTTTTTGTCTCATAATACTGAAAGACGGTAACCTGGAAATAACTTGGTGGGACCCAAATATCCACTTAGTAGCTCCCGAAGTTAACTTGGGCGCAGGGCTAGGGACCTTTCTCCAAAGTTGAGTCCTAAGACTTGTGGCACTTAACTACATGACTATTTTCCTTCTTGCTACATGTCAAACATTGATGTCCACATCATCAAGGTCAGTTTTCGGGTAAAGAGTTTTAATTTCAATTAAAATTATATTTACATTAAATAAAAATCTCACAATTTTTTTTTAAAATAATAATGATAAAAACCTTTGACTAACATATTTGTAGTGCTGGAAAAAGTTATAAAAATAAAACATATTTTTTCAGTGCAGTTTGATGCGCCGACAAAACTTTTCCGCTAATATCCTATTTCGCAAGAAAGTTTTGCTAGTGAAGGATAAAATTTTAAGTCGAGGCTCAACCACTGACTTAAATTTGGCGGGCCACATTTTACCGAAAATGTTTTGTCCGAGTGAAAACCAACTATGCGAAAAAGGTCCAAGTTTCCCCAGTAAAATGACCTTTCCCAACTAGAAAATATCGATAACTTTTGTTGACGAATTTACTTGCCAGCGAAAAATTCCTCACCAAAAATCTTTTTTCTTGTAGTGATTTATAAAAATTAATGAGCAAATAACATTGAGATATTAAATAGAAGATGACCATCAACATTAAAATGTTTAGTCAATTATACAACAATTTATTTAATTTATTAAATTAATTAATTAACAAATATAAAATATTTTAACAAATATGTATTTTAAAATGAAGAGTAAACATATATAATAATAATAAAATAATATTACTTTGCAAATTAATATAAAGTTTTGGGTAAGTCTATAATACACCTCTTAAATAGTCTATGATTCACTGTGGCATGCCCGGACACTTCAAGAGGGACTGTCCCCAGCTCCGATCAGAGGCACCGAGAGCTCCGGAGATACCCACTCCAGCCAGGGTATTCGCCATCACTCAGGCTGATGCAGATGCCAGCCCATCAGTTGTAACAGGTCAGCTTTCTGTTAATAACTCGCTTTACTCAGTGCTGTTTGATTCTGGGGCTACACATTCTTATGTGGCAGCCAGAGTCTTTAGTAAATTGGATAGACCGTACGATAATTATGAATCAGGGTTTGGAACCCTATTACCTTGCGGAGAATTGGTTATCTCCAACAGGTGGATTAGGTCTATGCCGATCAGGATAGATGGTAGAGAGTTAAGTGCTGACTTGATAGAGATGAGTTTAGTAGAGTTTGATATTATTTTAGGAATGGATTTCCTATCTAAATATTCGGCGAGCATTGATTGCAAAAGGAAGATGGTGATCTTCCAACCGGAAAGTGAAGAACCATTCGTGTTTGTTGGTTCAGTTCGGGGATCTCAGATCCCGGTGATTTCGGCCATGTCAGCTAGAGATTTATTGCATGGCGGTTGTTTAGGGTTTCTGGCCGTGGTGGTGGACACCACTCGGCCAGATACCATTCGGCCAGAGGACATCAAGGTGGTTCATGAATTTTTGGATGTTTTTCCCGAAGAACTTCCAGGATTACCACCTCAGCGGGAGATTGACTTCGTGATAGATTTGGCACCAGGGGTGGAACCGGTTTCCAAAGCCCCGTATAGAATGGCTCCAGCTGAACTTAAGGAGTTAAAGATTCAGCTCCAAGGGTTGCTTGACATAGGGTTTATTCGGCCCAGTGTGTCACCCTGGGGAGCCCCGGTTTTATTCGTCAAGAAGAAAGATGGATCTATGAGGATGTGCATCGACTACAGAGAATCGAACAAGCTGACGGTGAAGAATAAATATCCATTACCTAGGATCGATGATTTGTTCGATCAACTTCAGGGGAAGACGGTCTTTTCTAAGATTGATCTCCGTTCGGGTTATCATCAGTTGAGAATCCGAGAGGAGGACATTCCGAAGACGGCTTTCCGCACTAGGTATGGACATTACGAATTCCTGGTTATGTCATTCGGACTAACCAATGCTCCTGCAGCATTCATGGACTTGATGAATAGAGTATTCAAGGATTTCCTCGATATCTGCGTGATTGTGTTTATCGACGACATCCTCGTGTACTCTCAATCAGAAGAGGAGCATGAATTACATCTTCAAATGGTACTGCAACGGCTTCGGGAACACAAAGTTTATGCCAAGTTCAAGAAATGTGAATTTTGGCTATCTCAGGTATCATTCTTAGGGCATATTGTGAGCAAAGATGGGATCAAGGTAGATCCCGGGAAGATCGAATCCGTCAGGGATTGGCCGAGACCGAAGACAGTGACAGAGATCAGAAGCTTCTTGGGTTTAGCTGGGTACTACCGTAGGTTCGTGGAAGGGTTCTCTAAAATTTCAATGCCCCTAACCGAACTTACAAAGAAGAATCAGCGATTTATTTGGTCAGACAAGTGCGAAGCTAGTTTTCAGGAGCTGAAGCAGAGGTTGATTACCACTCCAGTGCTAGCTTTGCCTTCAGACAATGAGAAGTTTGTAGTTTATTGTGACGCATCCAAACAGGGTTTGGGGTGTGTGTTGATGCAAGCCGATCGAGTTATCGCTTATGCCTCCCGTCAGTTAAAGGATTATGAACAGCGATACCCGACTCATGATCTAGAGTTGGCCGCAGTGGTTTTCGCATTGAAGATTTGGCGGCATTACCTTTACGGGAAAAGGTGTGAAATCTATACCGACCATAAAAGTTTCAAGTATTTCTTTACTCAGAAGGATTTGAATATGAGACAAAGGCGTTGGTTGGAATTAGTGAAAGATTACGACTGTGAGATCCTCTATCACCCTGGAAAGGCCAATGTAGTAGCCGATGCCCTGAGCAGAAAGGGTCCCGGGCAAGTGGCTAGTATGGTTCAGATCTCACCTCAGCTAGCGGAGGATATGGTTAGATCCAGCATTGAGTTTGTGGTAGGTCAGCTTCACAACTTAACGCTGTAATCTGATCTGTTGGAAAGAATAAAAGTCGCTCAGATGACGGATCCAGAGTTAGTGAAGATCAGAGATGAGGTGTTGGCTGGTCAAGCCAAGGACTTTTCAGTGTCAGACAGCGGGATGCTCCTGTATAAAACTAGGGTTTGTGTTCCGAATAGTGTGGAACTCAGGAATGAGATCTTCGAGGAGGCTCATTCTACCCCGTATTCTCTGCATCCCGGCACCACTAAGATGTACCAAGATCTGAAACCGTACTTCTGGTGGAGCGGTATGAAGAAGAATTTGGTAGAATTCGTAGCGAGATGCCTCACTTGTCAGCAGATTAAGGCTGAACATCAGAGACCAGCAGGGTTGTTGCAGCCTCTAACCCTACCAGAATGGAAGTGGGAAGATATCACGATGGATTTCGTGGTCGGGTTACCTAGGACCACGGGTTTGTTTGATTCCATTTGGGTAGTGGTGGATCGATTTACAAAATCTGCTCATTTTGTGCCAGTTAGGATAACTTTTACAGTGGATCAGTTGGCAGAGTTATATGTCAGAGAGATCGTAAGACTTCACGGGGTACCGAAGTCTATAGTTTCGGACAGGGATCCGAAGTTCACCTCCAAATTTTGGCAAAGTTTGCAGCGAGCAATGGGTACAAGGCTGAAATTTAGTACAGCATTCCATCCTCAGACAGATGGTCAGTCCGAAAGGGCAATTCAAATATTGGAGGACATGTTGAGAGCCTATGTTATGGACTTTGAAGGCTCATGGAATAAGTATCTACCGTTGATAGAATTTTCTTACAACAACAGTTATCAGAGTACGATAGGGATGGCTCCCTATGAACTGTTATACGGTAGAAAGTGTAGATCTCCCATTCACTGGGATGAGACAGGGGAGAGGAAATACTTAGGTCCAGAGTCAGTGCAGCGGACCAATGAGGCAATAGAGAAGATAAAAGCTAGAATGCTTGCCTCACAGAGTAGACAGAAGAGTTACGCAGAGATATTGAGTTCCAAGTAGGGGACCATGTGTTTTTACGGGTATCTCCGATGAAGGGGATCAAACGTTTCGGGAAAAGAGGCAAGTTATGCCCTAGATTTACAGGACCTTTCGAGGTTCTCGAGAAGATAGGTCAAGTGGCATACCGGTTAGCATTGCCTCCAGCCTTATCAGCAGTTCACAACGTATTCCATGTCTCAATGTTGAGAAAATACGTTTCAGATCCCTCTCATATACTCAGTTATGAGAGCCTTGAGCTGCAGCCAGACATGACTTATGAAGAACAGCCAGTGCAGATCCTGGATAGAAAGGATAAAGTCCTTCGGAATAAGACCATAGCATTGGTCAAAGTTCTCTGGAGAAACAGCAAGGTGGAGGAAGCCACCTGGGAGCTAGAGTCAGATATGAGAGCTCAATATCCAGAGTTATTCAGGTTAGATTTCGGGGACGAAATCCTTTTAAGGGGGGGATAGTTGTAAAGACCGCTTAGTTAATTTAGAAATTAGCAGTTAATCACGTTTAATTATGAAATTATTTATAGCTATTTAAATAATTTATTATACTGTTATTATTGAATTCAGAGATGCATTTTTATGTCATGTAGTAGTTTTCATAATTTTGCATTCCGGTGCCCGGTATTTTGGAACTCGGCGTTTGGCTCAGTAAAAATCACAACTTAGTATGTTAGTAGTTTGGGACAGTTTATTAGACATTGGGAATGTCGGGAATGGCCGGGAATTTAGAATTTCCCAAAAATACCCCTTTAGTGTTATTTATGTTATTTTAGTGTGGAGGGGCAAAATGGTCTTTTTGCCCCAATGATATTTTATCTTTTAGTGATTTTATTAATTGAAAAATAAATGTTTAATTGTTTATTATTTGTCTGAAATGAATTGATATAGGTTAAGTAGTTTGTTATTTCATTTTACAAAAAAATCACAACTTAGAAAAAAATAGAAAATTTTCCAAAAAACTCTCTTTTTCTCTCTCTCTCTTTTCGGCCAAGACTTGGAGCTGCTAGGGCTGGGTGTTCTTGCTCAATTCTTGTGATTTTCAGCAGCTCTTTGTGTAATCCAAGTCAAGGTTTGATCACTTGTAACTCCTCTTTGTGTTTTCTTGAGTTTTAAGAAAGTTTGGTGTAATGCATGCATGATTATTTGATATTGTTGCTGCTGTGAGTTTGTTGTTATTCTCTGGGATTTGAGCATGTTAAATTAAGATTATTTGAGTTGTTTTTGAAGCATGATTCTTAGGTTGAGCAAAGCTAAGGTTTTTCTATGCAAAAACTATGATTTTTGAAAGAAATGTCTTGAATCTGTTGCTGTGATGTTGTTGATGTTTGTAGTTGTTTTCAGAGGTTTAATTATGCAGGATTAAGTAGATTTATGTTGGTTTGATTGCATGTTAGCTAGGTTTACTCAAGTTTGAGTTTAGAACTCAAAGCTTGAGCTTTAATGGTGATTTTTGATTATGTGCAATCTGGGTGGTTTTGAAGCTTTAGAAATGTTCTAGGGGATATATAGAACAGGTCTTGAAGGTTTCATGTGAATTGGAGTTGATTTAATTGAGTTATGAATTTTTGATGTTGCTGCTTGCGAGGAACCGGAATTCCAGTTGTGCATCCGGAATTCCGGATGGGGTTCTGAAATTTCCCAGACCGGAATTCCGGTTGGGCAACCGGTCTACCGGTTGGGGAAAATTCAAAAACTCTAAATTTCCTCGATTTTATGTTTTAGGGGGTATTGCCATGCTTTTTATCGATAGGGAAACTTTTAGTTCCTAGTTTAAGTCCCCGGGAAGTGATTTAGCGTATCACTTATAGTGTTGTGATTTTTATGGTTTAGGAGCCTGTAATCCGCCGCGCAGATAAGTTCCAGTCAAGTTGACTGGCACACCTGAATTCGGAATCCAGGTAAGATTAGTATAACAGTATGCATATGTAGATTACATATTTAGCGTGCATGTAGGAAGCCTGTTAGATTACATTAGTTATGTATGTTGGCTTCGAACCATCCAACCCTGTCACGTCGGTACAGGCTGGAGTATGACCAGCAGCCGGAGTATGACCGGTTCGACCGATCAGACTGACACTTAGGTTGGTGGTTCCGTACTATTGACGTATCCCGTCGGTACAAGCTGGAGTATGACCTGTTCGACCGATCAGGTGGATACTGTAACACGTCGGTACAGGCTGGAGTATGACCAGCAGCCGGAGTATGACTGGTTCGACCGATCAGGCTGTTACTTGTCAATAGTACCGTCCCTATGAACGTTCAGAACTCAGTACCGTGTTGGACACGGCAGTTAGGGGGACTCAGTATCGTGTTGGACACGGCAGTTAGGGTTATGGTCAGGGGTATGGGCGTCTGATCATGACCGGGTTTTATGTATGAATATTATTATGCTTTTCTTACTGAGTCTGTCGACTCACAGTGCTACGTGTATGTGTAGGTAAAGGCAAGGCTAGAGCTGATGGACCGTGAGCGAGCCGGTGAAGATTGTACATGTCGGGGCGGTTAGGCCTGGAGCGTACGATCATCGGGACAGCAAGGCTAATTTTGTAACTAGTCGCTAGGCGACAATTATTTTGTATGAACAGTAAACTTTTGTAAATGATTTTGTAATCGGGATCCCGAGTCTTTTGTATAAATATTTTATAAGTTTAATTAAAAAGCAAAAATTTTAATTAATCACGTTTTCCATAAACCTCGTTGATTAGCAACGAGCTGCACAGCATGTTTAAAAATCACGTAATACGCCTATGTTAGTTAGGGTGTTACATTTATACTGCAAAAAAGGTTCAAATATTTTGTTACACGTGCGATAATTTTTCTTATATGCATAGCGAACAATTGTTTGAACTTTATTTTCAGCACTGTAAACTCTTTATAATTTTTTGAAAATTTATTTGTGATCCTACATAGGTATAACGTACACGATCATGAAAAAAGTTAGAGTAGAATATATTTTTGGTTACCAAAATAGATAAAAGATCTACCAAAATATCTCTTTAACGGTGTTCTACGAAAAAATTTCTATAGTTTTTTATTTTGCGAAATAATTTTCTAGGATGCTAAGATATTGAGTATTGAATGTGAAACATAATGTTGAGTTAGCATTATATTTATTTGTGCACATTTTTATAACAAAAAATATAAGAAATTTTTATAGTACACCCTTTAAAGTAGTGTTTTGGTAAACTTATTGCCTGTTTCGGCATAGAAAAAAGTTTTTTAATCTAATTTTATTTTACGACCGCGTAAGAGCAACAATTGGTTTAGTCAGGTTTTTACACAAAAAAATTTAGAATTTGGTTTTCGATTATCATGGTTATAATTTAAAAATCGGTCGACTATTATATAAATATAAAAAAACCGACAATTTTAATCTATAGTTTTGCAATTTAAACCAATCCAACTGAGTTTCATCTTTAAATTTATTATAACTATTGAGAAACTAAGAAAACTAGAGTATAGTATCAAATATCATACAATTTAAGAACAAAAATTTTCTTAGTTAAATAAATCATATAAAACAAACTTTTTTAAATTTGCTCTAGAGAAGTGAGACTTTGAATGAAAAAGACAAGAAGTAAGACTAGTTTAATAAAATTGTACATTAAATATGTACAAAAATAATTATATTATATATGTATAGTGTGTACCATATATGTTCGGTCGATTTACCATTGACACTAAAACCGACTGTGGAAAAGTAGTTTTAATCGGAGGCAATTTTTTGGTTTTTAGTTTTTTCGATGTTGATTTTTTTGATGTTTGGACGGTTGGTGTACTCAGTTTTTTCGGTTTCTTAGATTCAGCCCTATGACCACATACGTTATAGCTATATAAGAGTACAACTTGTAAATTTTTAGACAATTTTAAATATTTACAGTGTCAAAATTAAGATTCAAACATCTACTTACCACGCTTATAAGAAAAAACAGTCGCGCGTGTAACAAAATATTTCAACCTGATTTTTGACATTGTAAACTATTTAAAATTTTCTAAAAATTTATAGACGGTCCTAAATAACTATAACATAAATAATCATGAAAAAGAATTAGATTAAAAAACTCTTTTAGATACTGACTACAACTTAGCAAATATATCTTTATAGATAAAATATGACTATCTAATAGTTTTTGTTGGTTAAACAAAATAATTTAAGAATATTCTGTTAAATTTAACAGCGTTAGTCAGGTTAATTTTATAGATATATATAAATATAAATATTCTGACATATGTCTTGCAGTGGAATATGAACCACCTGATATAATAAAGTTATATCATTTAACGCAAGATAAAATAACTCGTTAACAAAGGTTTAATAGAAAATATTCACAACTCGCTGACTATATAGTTTTAAGCGAAATAAGAATAAAAGGCTATTAAAACTTATATTGACGAGACACACACCTGCCTCGGAGTACGTAGTCAAAGAAGATATTCATTTATTCGAAGTAGAATAAATACAATCACACATGGTAACCTCGGGTTATGTATAGCGAGACAGTCACCTTGTGATTTTAACTAAAGAGACTTAACGAGGCGAACCATCTGCTAAGACTTAATATTTTTTCCACATCAAGATGGACAATGAGAATAACTCGGGTTAAGCGAGATACAATTGCCCAAATCAGCATTAACCATCGAAAAGGATAAAGACAAAAAGCAGTTAAGTAGTTATCAAATATTATCCTACATGTAATTAAATGAAACGTGAGAATTATCCACGTTTCATGAACGGTTATATTTCAAACTGATCCCAAACCTATATTCCTATAAATAAGGGTAGATTTCATAAAAAAAAGCTGGAGAATTTTAGGGAAAAAATGTTATCAATTAAATATTGTATCCTGTATTCAAAAAATATCATAAATAAGATAGACTCGTGGAGTATGTAGATTTAACTGCAAAACCACGTAAAAATATCTGGAGTTATTTAATTGTTTAGAATTATTTCTTATTTCAAAAAAAATATTTATTACTGAAAAACTTATTAATTTTGGTTAACGAAAATTTGTGTTATGATTATTTATTTTAAATTAATTTAAATATATATAAATATTAATATTATTTGTTTTAGGTTAATTTAACTTATACTAATTTTAAATTACCTTTAATATTTATAAATATTAATATATTATTTGTATTATTATTTTTTTTTATTATTTAATATTAGGAGTATGTTTAATTTTAATATTTTTTATATATATTTTTTTTAAAAAAAATTTAAACATTAATTATTGTATTTTTTTAAAAAAATTAATAAGTAATTTTTTTTTAATTTATAAAATTTTAAAAATATATATATAATAAAAATAAAAAATTGAAAAAATATAATTAAGTATAAATATATGTACGAAACAATAACCTAATAATTTAGGATACATATATATTAAAAAAAAAAAAAAGAATCTGATCTGACAATCATAGATTTTTTTTTTTAAATACCTTTATTTAATTAATGAAAATACTTAATTAGCTGCGTCCATTATTTACCCATTACAACCACATTCTTTATTATTGGAGTACTCAAAATATCCCAGATATATCATCATCACATCAGTTGGATTGATGCCTTAAAGCGACTGATATTATATAAATATGGATAAAATCAAATAATGAATAATTTTTTTTTTGATAAGTCAAATAATGAATAAATTGATTCTTAATTTTTTCCTACAGAACAATAAAGAATACATCAAATCTATTACGTGCCACAAAAATCTTTTGACTACTGTTTTCAATAAAATTTTAATCACAAAAAATAGTATAAATTAAATCAGAATTAATGAGATACATTAGGTTGAGTTTGATCGATCATAAAGATTGCCGTAAAATAAAACGCAAATAGTGTGATTAATTGGCAAATACATACAAAGGGATCCCAGTTTCAAACCAACTAATAAACTACCTAGTGATGTAAACCATACTATATTTTCAACTATCAAATAATGTTTTTTTTAATGGACTATCAAATAATGTTATAAAGCTCTTTTCCTTTTTTTTTTTCTTTAATATTTTATTTTCTGTTGTTGAATAATAATTAATAATCTCCTACACAAATTATACACGTGACTTAATTAGTATTTTTTTAATTATTATATTTGTTAAAAAGAACCTTAACAGTTGACATTGACTTAAAAAGCATTATTGATGATGCATATAAAAATCAACATCTACTCCATCATCAATATAAAAATCAAATGAACAAATAAAGTTTAAAACTAATTAAAGTGACAATGAATATGTGTCATTTGTATGAAAGGATTTTTTTTTTTTTTGGAAAAATAAAAGAAATAAATAAATTATTTAGAAAAAAGATGTTGCTTTTACAGAAACTATTATATGATTTGATTCTTCCTTTTTCACTAAAAAAAATTAAAAAGAGAAAGAGTAGTCTTGTTTGATGATGATGTTCAAATTAATGGTACTACTTAATATAGTTTGTTAATTTATAATCATGTATGACCACATTTAAAGATCAATTCGTTTGGACTAGCTAGGCTAGATGCGACCTGTCTCTTATAAAAGAAATGTAATATGGATAAGCACTTGTGGAATATGAGTCACTAATAAGTTTTTTTGGACTATGATTGCTTGATGTAATAATAGTTAGTGGTGGACATTCGATTCAATTCGATATTTTTCTGATCTAATTTAATTAGTAATTAGATTTAAAAAAATATCATTGAATTCAAATCTAAATTCCCAATTCAATCTAATTATTAATTAAATTGGAACAAGGCAACAATCAATCATGTATGTTTTGTAAATATATAAATAAGTATAAAGGCACGCGCACACACAAAAAGATTTATATATATAATATTTTTTATTTTCTTTGAATGAATTTATATATAATAGTTGATTTTAGAAACAATAAATAATTTTAATGGTGTTTTATAATGAGTATATTTATATATTTATTATCCTCCTTAAGAAAGTCCATCGAACACGAGATCTGATCTTCGATCTGTATCTCTTTTTATTTTCATGTGCCCCTTTGTTGAAAAATAGCTATATATTCCTTCAAAATATATAAAAGTGTATTAGTTATTTTTGCCCCTGCGTTTTCTATTTCAGGTACCTACGTTGTCTATTTCAGGTGCCTATAAAAGTTTATTTTAATTTTAATTAGGATTTTTACATGTACAAATTATACTTTTTAAATTTTCTAGCTGTTCAAAATTTTCGAAGCTGTAGATTTAAAATTTTTTGTCTAATTTCATTTAATTTTACTATTGCGGTGATGGTCCATATATATTATGTCATGCTCAGACTTTGATATTTATCAAATCATATCTCTCGAATTTCGACATGTGTCAAATCAGGCTCTCCGAATATTCATCTATGCTAAACTTTTCTTACTAAAATAAGACAAAAAAAAAAATTTAAATCCAACAATCCCAATAATTTAAGCAGAATTTATAACGTTCTTTGAAATTAAAAAAGTATAATTTTGTATATGTTAAAGTTTGGAGATAAAAAATCTAATTAACCTATTTTTTTATATGATATTATATGGAAAATTTGAAATTCCATGCTTAATAAACCCAAAAATTGGTCCCTTAAACTAATACTATGCATAATTTGTAATATGGGATAACTTTTTCTAAAACCCAATTTTACCCCCCATTTACATTACCTGCAATCGGGCCCATCGGACCCCCCAAATCCCATCGGACCAGACACCTATCGGACCCATATCAGGTCGAGCATCGGACCCATCTTTTTTTAGTTAGTTAGTTAGTTAGTTACATTGTGTAATTAGTAACTAGATATAATTAGTTACTAAATAAATTAACAAAATAAACATATAAAATCCTTCTTTTTTTATTTTTTTTTCTTTCATTTGAGAGGTTCAATGTGGATTTTTATTTTTCAGTCCGAGCATCGGACCCATCGGGCCCTTGCTATTTGAAGGCAACAGGGACCATCGGACCCCTATCAGTCCGAGCATCGGACCCATCGGGCCCCTTGCTATTTGAAAGCAAAAGGGACCATCGGACCCTTATCGGTCCGAGCATTGGACCCATCGGGCCCCTTGCTATTTGAAAGCAACATGGACCATCGGACCCCTATCGGTCCGAGCATCGGACCCATCGGGTCTTCGTCTTCCCCAAGCAAAATAATACCCATTTCTTAGATCCGACAAAAATTTCCCTAAATCTAACAAAATCTTAAGTTTCACAAACACAATCACAAACAAACTCAATCTTTAACACTTTCTCACAAAAAATATTAAAAATTAAAACATACCTTGGACATTGTGGGTTCGGTTCGTGGATGGTGCTTTGGGTCTCCGTCGGCGTCTCGGTCGGAGTGGTGCTGCTGTGGATCTCCGTCGGACTCGTCTCGGTGGGAGGTGGGGGTCGTCGTTCGGTTCGGGCGAAGTGGGCAGAGAAATTTGGTTGAGAAGGAGAGAGAAAGGGTTAGAAATTATGAGGAGGGTATTTTAGGGGTTTTTGTAAAAGTGTCATATTTTTAAAATTATCTTAATTATTGGTTCTCCTAACCAATTATCCCTTATAAAATACATAAATATTCAAATTTCCCCATTATATATTGTAGTTATAATAGATATGTCATATGTTTTCAAAAAAAAAAAAAAATTATTTGCAACATTAAAACTAAAATTCAAAACAATTAATTATACACTATTAAAGAATATAAATAAATACAATTGACTATTTAAATCTTATATTTCCGTCGTGTTGTAAATTATTAAAAATTTACTGAAAACACTACTACAATATTAGCCTTTAGAGGCAGTTTTTTCAACCCTATTTATAAAAAGGGAAGGTAAAGGGTGTGAAAATACCTGTTATGTTCGAAATTGACATTTAGAGGCGATTTTTTGATAAAAACCGTAGGTATAAAATTGCATTATACCATTTAGAGGCGGTTGGAAATTAATTTTTTTTTTTTCTGAACTACCCTATGGCGTCGGTTCCTGTATAGGAACTGACGGCATAGGGTACACAGTCTGCTGACACGTGTACCCTATGCCGTCGGTTCCTATGAAGGAACCAACGCCATAGGGTCGATCAGAGTATATCTTTGCTCGACCTTTCTTCTTCCTCCCCACTTCACTCAGCAACCCAGAAAATAAAAAACCAGAGACCCCATTTCTCAGCCAAAACCCTCGCCTCCACCACCTTCTCCCCACCCTATCTCCCCCATTTCTCAACCATTTCAGCCCTTTTTTTTTTAAAAAATCCTCCATTTTCGATACTTAATAACATACACCTAAAAAGTTTTGATTTTTTTAGCCTCTAAAAGTGTCATCCGAACCCAAATAGTAAATTTTGGGTGTGAAATCCGGCCACCCATTTTTGTTGAGAAATTGTTCAATCTCAACCTCGTTTAAGGTATAAATATTGCTTCTATTCTTATTGTATTATGTATATTGTTTTATTTTTTATTTTTGTAAATTATTATTTGAGTTTTTTTATTTTATTAGTAATATTATTGTGTTTTATGTGTATAGTGTCGGGATTTTTTACGGTGGTCGTCGGATTGCGGTTATTAGGTAATAATTTATACCACAATGTATAGTATATATATGTATTTGTATATTTTATTGAATATTTGTATATAATGTGTGTATATATTGTGTGTGTGTATATAGTGTGTGTATATTTTTTATGAAAATAAATTTTGTAATTGTATTTTATATATTTTTTGCAATATATATTTATTGTGAATAAAATGACATTGGAGGGATTTCATTAGTTTAGAAATAAAAATTTTAAAATTGAATTAGTGTGTGATATAATTTTATTTTTTTGAGATAATAGTGTGAGATATAATTGATTATATATATGTATGTATAATTTAGTAACTAAGTAACTTGTTACAATTTTTTATAACTAGTTATAAGTTATGAAATAATTAATTTTGTAATTTCGTTGTATTTCTTTATATTATAGGGGTTCGGCATAATTTTGTGTGTAGCGTATTTGGGCTTGCAATTATAGGTATATACTTTTACTAACTTTTTCTTAATATATAATTAATTATCAATGCATGTTAGTTGAGTTTGAATATCTTAAATATTCATCCGTAGTGAAGTAGGTTCTGCGAATACATGTACTGCGGTCGGATGGGTGGATTAATTTTGTATTGTTTATCTGTTTTGTTTGTTATTTTAGGCACTTGTAAAATTTTTGGGAACGTCCAATTACAGCCGTTATGCTGCCGAAATTTCGGTAGAATTAGGATAAATCTTACTAAAACCATTCATAATATAGTTAATTATAACATAGTAATAAGAAGTTAGGTCACATAAAAAAATAATAATATTCACATTTATGTAAACTTTTTAATTTTACCAACATTCTAATCAACTAAACAACCTAATAACATGAACTAATGTAAAACGAAAATTTGAGTAATTTTTAGATTAATATGAATAAATTGTGTGAGAAACTTAGTTAGTTACATTGTGTAATTAGTAACTAGATATAATTAGTTACTAAATAAATTAACAAAATAAACATATAAAATCCTTCTTTTTTTATTTTTTTTTTCTTTCATTTGAGAGGTTCAATGTGGATTTTTATTTTTCAAAGAAAATAAAGAGCAAAAGTTAATTAAAAGGGGAAAATATTAGTTAATACCTTTATTGCTTTACCAAAAAAATTTCCCCTCAATTTTATTTATTAAAAATATTTAACATTTTAATAACATTCTAATCAACAAAACAACCTAATAATATGAACTAATCTAAAACGAGAATTTGGGTAATTTATAAATTAATATGAATAAATTGTGAGAAACTTAGTTAGTTACATTGTGTAATTAGTAACTAGCTATAAGTAGTTACTAAATACTGAATTTTTTTGGATAGGATTTTTGTTATGGATAAATCATGGATGCGTGAGGAGAGAGACACACTGCGATTTCAAGTAGGGTTCGATGCATTTTTAGAGTTTGCCTTAAAGAATTCTACAAATCACGATCGTATTCATTGTCCGTGTGTAGATTGTTGTAATGTATCTAAAGGGAATATTACAATGATTAAGGACCATGTGTATTTACGAGGTGCACGGGAAGATGACTTGTTCACGGAAGAGAAGATGGCGTTGATCCCTAATTCGCTAAAATGGATGATTCATGAATTCCTAAGGCTCAAAGATAAACGTGATATAATCACAATTTCTGTCCCCCGAGGATTCATTGCACCGCGTACCCAGATCACGTTATCTGGAGAGGATTTGCAGCAGGTTGCTACGTGTAACTACATCGGCAACCAGGGAATGCTGTTTGGAATGATGTATACTCTTCTTTAATCTAATTAACCTTATATCAAATTATAGTTAAATTATTATAAGGCACTAACACTTTTTTTGGCAGGCACATATGGGAGAGCATCAACGGTCTGAGAAAATTTTTCAAGTTTTACGACCCAGAGCTTCTCACAGTGCATGGGATCAACGATGAAGAACAGAGTCAGTCTTTTGACGATGCGGCAAGACGATTGGCTAATTGGTTATCATTAATGAACAACAACCACCAAATGTTCTTTATTCCTTGGAATATCGGGTAAACTTTATTAAATTCTTTAGTGCTAATTGTTCATTTCTATATTATGTCTTCAAATTATTTTTATACTATCTTACTTATATTCCAATATAATTTTCTAGGATGCATTGGACGCTAGTGGTGGTTGCGCCAAGGAAAATTATCCATTTAAACCCTGTAAAAGGCCGCCCAATTCCCGAAGAAATAGAACAAATGATCGGAAGGTAATAATTTAATAACTTCTTATGTAACGAATTTAAATTAACTAACGAATTGAAATGCTAATATAATTTTCCCAAACAGGGCATTCATGTATATAGGGGACGCACATCAGTATCTTGGCTCGTGGCAAGGAATTTCACAAGCAAACTGTCCAAGACAACCTAAAAGCCAAGAATGCGGTTTTTATGTTTTGAAATATATCACTGACATCGTCGCACGTGCCAACCCCAACCGTTACATACAAGATCAAAAAGCTGTAAGTTTTAATTATTGATTATAGTATATAAATTTTATAATAACAAATATATAATATACATATACATAAACTAATATAAATTTTTAATTTTTTTAACAGTTTGGGGGTAAGAAGCAATACGATCCAAAAACAGAATTGTTACCACTACAGCGAAAGTGGATCGAACAATTGATGGCGGTAATTCACGGTGACGATTGAGGTTCAAAGGTCGAAGAATTTTTCTTCATTATGTAATTTTTATAGATTAACTTGTAGTTAGATTTATTAACTTATTAATATTTTTAACTAATTTTACATGTTTGTGTAATATTTAATTACTTTTATGAAATCAAATTATGTTTTTACCCAAATTTAATTACTATTTAATTTAAAATGTAATTAATATATAATTAAATTAAATAAATATGTAATTTAAAATTTAAATAAATATGTAATTTAAATTAAATAAAATAATATATAAATTAATAAATATAAAATTAAAATAATATAATTAAATTAAAAAAAATGAAAAAAATTGAAATTTGAGGAGTTTTGGCGTCGGTTGCTACGCCACATATGGCGTCGGTTATTGGCTAGGAACCGACGCCATATATACCCCTATGGCGTCAGTTCCTAGCTAATAACCGACGCCATAGGAGTATATATGGCGTCGGTTCATATAAACCCTTTAGCGTCGCCCTGATCAGCGTCGGTAGCGAATTTCGCGAAAACCAACGCTGAAAGGGCTTAAAAACTGCCTCTAAAAGGTGTTTTTGTAGTAGTGAAACAAACAAAATGCATGTATAATTAATATAATTATAATACATGTTGTCATTAAAAGAAAAAAATCAAAAGTCTTGATCTACTTAATTTTTTTTACACATATATATATACATAATAAGTCTATAGTATACCGACATTGATTTTGTTGGTTTTGTCCCTATATAAGAAAGTTTTCACAATTTCTAATGGTAAATTGTGATAGTTAACATATATAGAGTACATTAAATATTATTTCTTATTTACTTTTTTATCATATTTTTAAAATAAATTATAACACCTTAACTTCTAAGGATGCAAAAGGAACGTGTTTTTTTTTTTTTTTTAAAAAAAAAAATTTGTTTATAATAATAAATTAATAATTTAAAAAAAAAAACTTTAATAAAATACTATTTTGCTTCACGAATCCCCTATTACAAAAACTTTAGTACTAAGTTTGTAAACAAAATACTATGCAGATACAACATCAAAACATTTCTTGACAACTCGGCTCTGCATGCCAGATAGATCGATATGTACATTTACCGAAAAAGATTGCTGACTCATGACTGCCCCAATTTACCCTTGCCTTTACTTACACCACAAAGCACATATGAGTGACAAAGACTCAATAAGAAATGTAAGAACAATAATCACATGCCAACATACAAATAATTCAGTCAATCATAGAGAAGCAGTATGAATAATCACATATATATAACAATTTAAAATTACAAATTTATCTGTCTAATAAGACAAGTTGTAACTGTTACTTCAATAAGTACTATCCGTTGTTGCCTAATGAGACAATCTTGATAAATCTATCCATGCATCCAATGTCATTATCGTTACCTAATGAGGTAACTAATAAGAAACCTAACAACAGTCTCAATTTAGAGTAAGGACTCTTTCTCGCAAAATGGTAATTATTGTATCTTTATAATCAATAATAATCAAATCACAAATAATAATAATAATCGTAACTTATCTTGACATGCTAAGTGGTACGAGTATACTTCTCTTACTTTAAATCCCTGTTCAGGTGTACCAGCCAACCTTACAAAGAATGAATGACAATCCCAGACCCTATGTCACAACAACGATAAATCAGTTAGTAGTATGACCTAACTCATTCTAGGTCTTAAACTCAAAATCGAAAGTTTCTCAATAGCGTGACAATACCCTAAATATCAAGAAAACACCTAAAACCAAGACTTTGGGAAAAAGTTTCTAAAAAATGGTAGACTATTTTCTCTAAAAATAGTAAGATGTTTTTCTAGAACACTGCCAAGAAAAATGGTAGATCATTTTTGAGAAAACGATTTGTCATTTTTTTTGCAGGAAACCAAAACTTTGAGATTAACACTTCTCAAACCTATCCCAACCCAACCGAATTCAACAAAAATCTCAAGAACAGCCTAATATCAACCATAAAACATGTTGACCTAAAAATTATTCAACCCACAATGGAGCCTTATTTATGATCAACAATCACCACATGTAAATAATAAAAATAAATAAGAAAATAACACAACGATTTATAGAGGTTCGACCACTTGTTTAGCGAGTAATGACCTACTCCCTTTTTAGTTGTACTGTTTTGATAGATAACACCACAATGATTATAGGCTCTTACCCTGTAATTTCTAATATGGCTCTCTATTAATGTTACAATGGTGAGAATGATGCATGAAAAATTCTGAATAAGTGAGATTAGAAATAGACTTAGTATTTAATAACCTGAAAGTGGCATGAGAGAGAGAGAGAGAGAGAGAGAGAGAGAGAGAGAGAGAGAGAGAGAGAGAGAGAGAGAGAGAGAGAGAGAGAGAGAGAGAGAGAGAGAGAGAGAGAGAGAGAGAGAGAGAGAGAGAGAGAGAGAGAGAGAGAGAGTGAGAGAGAGAGAGAGAGAGTGAGAGAGAGAGAGAGAAAATAAGAGTGCTCTAGGGCTTTCGGGACTTAGAACTTAGGTCCTTTTTTATTTAGCCTAATGCTCTTTATATAGTTTAAAGCTTACAAAAGATCTACATTCAAATATGTTAATATCTCTTAAAAATAGGAGATATTACTCTTTTTATCATATATTTAAGTTATAAAAATAATTAATTAATATCCTTAAAGGATCAGTAGATATTTTGGGGTTGAAACCCTATTTTTGTGGGTTCTTAGAGCGGTCACGTGGGTGAACTTGTGTTATGATCCGTGCAGGAGGATGACTGTGGGCCTATCATTTGAATGGGCCTTCTTAAAGCTCTTCACCTATGCTGGTCGTACCTCATTTTACATGGGGCTGGCTGACACGTGATTATCCTTCGCCGGCCAAGGTGTGGTCCGGCCAGACCCCCTTGGCAGCCATTTTCTTGTAACTTGATCCTGTTTGAGTGCTTTGATCCCTCATTAATTGGGGTGTTGCATATGGTGATTTGGCTTACCTATTGACATGTTGTACTCCACGTGGCTCTGGTCTTGCCCACATGGATATGTCACATCACATCAAGCTATATTTTTTCCAATTCAAAATCACTTATTAGTTGATCATAGATCAATTGATCTCAATCTTTAGATGATTAAGTTTTAAGCTAATTGCATTATTAGAGTTCTTTAATTTATTTGTTACCATCTTACCCGTGGTCTAGCTCATACTTACATCTTGGAACTCGGTAGTTCAATTGAGTGTGAGCATTAGCTAGATATGGACATCTATAGTTTCTATGATTATTTAAAAGTGAAATGATAGTCTCCTTTGAGCTTGGCTAAACGAGTTAAATGGTGAGTAATCATTTCAGTAATTATAAGAGTTTACTAAAATATCATTTACAATGAGCTATAAGTGTTTAAGGGATTAAATTCATTGAGGGGCAAAATAGAAATTTTATCCCCACTTGATGTAGACCATCTATAGAGAATCATTCATTGTTCTGATCAAAGCAATATTGTATAATTTATAGCATATCTATATTGGTAATATATAATGTTCTATGTAATAAAGAGTGCAATTATGGGTTTATAGTGGAGTCACGAAAAATTAATATAAGTTAAGAAATGTACTTGGTAAATTTCAAATCAACTTAGTAGGAGTTTGATTTCATAGGCCCATGAAATGTAAAAACTATGTCAAGTTTGATAATTTTCACTAAATTTGGGCTAAATTAAGAAGATAAAAAAAGATTAAGGTTTATTTGTTTATTAAAACACTTTATGAGTCAAATTAATAAATGTAATTTAAATTATATTTTAATTGATAATGATTTATAATTATTAAATTAAAAAAAATTAAATAGATTTTAATTAAATTAATAAATAAATTAGAAGAGGTAAATTTATTTTTAATTATGAATTGATTTAAAATAAAGGCTAATTAGTAATTTTTCTCCATGAACTTTGACATGTACTAAATCGTGCCCCCTGAACTTTTTTGGCCGTTAAAAATTCTCCTCGAACTATTGAGATTGTTAAATTTAAGGACTTTTGTCTAATTTTAGTAAAAAATTATAACATGGATGAAAGTTCAAGGGGCATGATTTAGTACTTATCAAAGTTTGAGGGGCATGATTTGGTAGATATCAAAGTCTGGGGAGCATGGTTTAGTACATAAACAATTACTGAAACAGTAAAATTGAATTAAATTAGACAAAAGTCCTTAAATTTAACAATCTCAATAGTTTGAGGAGAATTTTTAACGGCCAAAAAAGTTCAGGGGACACGATTTACTACATGTCAAAGTTCAGGGGAAAAAATTACTAATTAGCCTAAAAGGGCCTCCATTAGTGGGTTTTGGTCATGGCAATGATTTTTGGGTCTAATTTATCTTTTATTTATTTTATTAATTAATGTAATAAGGTTTAAATAGAAAAGTGATATTGGACGATTTTAATTGGATAGAAAATATTTTTTTTATTATTAATAAAGAGTTAAAATATATTCTTAATTAAAATATTATTATTTTATTTTAACCTAAACCTAATTAGAGTGATATATAAAGAAAAAAACAAGGGTTTGCATCAATTAATGCATTCAGCTAAAAAGAAAATCCTAATGCTTTCTCTCTCTCTCTCTAATTCGCACTTTACTCTCTCTCTACCTCTCATAGAATTCTCCCTCTAGTAATTATAGTGTTTGAGTATTTAGCCCATTTTAGTCAAGTGTGATACTCAGGTAATTATGGAAGATTGTGTAGAAGATATCTATTGCAAATTCAGATTAAAGAACGATCTAGGTTCATCACTTGAAATACCCTGCTATAGAAAGAGAATCAAAGGGTAGAGTGATTGAACAGAAGGAGTCTTATAATTCTACTGCTTTTTATTTGAGAATCCTAATAAACTTTATGAGTTAACATTATCATTTCAGAAAATGATATTTTAGGTTGTTAGGTAATTACATTTAATTATCAACGGGTGTCATAGTAAATAACATCATGGTAAAATAAGTTCTAACAGACTTGGGGTGGTGCGATTTGGAGATGTACGAAGATGGGGGAGGGCTCTTGGATTATTTTTTTTTGGTTTGGGAATCAACTGTCCATGGTGGGTATGGAGGTGCGTAGAAGAAAGAAGAGAAAGGGAAGAGAGATCGAGAAGGAGTCGAGGTCGGGGTGGAGGTGGTGCTAGGTTTTGGGGTGGGGGTTGGTGGGTGGTGGGTTTTTTGGGGGTGGTTTCTAAGAAAAGAAGAAGAAGAAGAAGAAGAAGAAGAAGAAGAAGAAGAAGAAGAAAATAAATTAGAAAAAAAAATAAAAAATAAATAATATTAGTTAATTTCTTAAGAAAATTAAATTGTTTAAATCAAAATTATTGATTTGGACCAATAATTTATCAACACGTGATATTTTGAATTAGTAAATATGAATCCGTTAGAAAAGAAAACTAATAGATTTACTAAAGCGATGACTTTAGGGACTATTGGTGTAATTTTTCGAGATTAAGAATTTATATGCATCGAACTGAATTTTTTAGAACTTATCACTACAAAAAACTATTACTTTTAGTGACAACTTTTAGTCACAACATAATTTTTTTGCGACTAAATGAGTCACAACAAAAAATTACTTGTGACTAAAACATAGTATAAGTTACAAGTTGTCACTAATTTATTAGTTTTAGTCACAACAAGTATTGTGACTAAAAATACATTTAGTCACAATAAATTGTAATTTTTGTGACTAATACTTTTATCCACGGACCTTTTAGTCACAACATAAGAATCATGATTTATAATTAGTCACAATTTTTTCACTTTTAGTCACAAGTTTTGTTGTGACTAAAAGTAAAATTTTTTGTAGTGATATAACACAATTTTCTCATAATAAAATATTGTTATTGATCTTGAAAAAATAAAATAAATATTATTATGGAAAAATAACACGTGTTTCAATTGACAACATGCCTGATAGATAATGATCTTTGGAATTAAAGATCACGAGGGGCTAATATTTCAGGAAATCAGATAGGGAAAAGTAAGTTTATTTGTCACCAATATTGACTACTTCTCCTTCTCGTCTTCTATATGATAATTATGGATATTAATTTTATCTTGTAGGAGAAAAATATATAAAAAATAATGTTTCTTTTATAATTGCTGCAAATATATATATATTTAATTTTGTCTTTTTTTATGTTTTTATATTTTTAAAAATCATATTGCATTTACTGCAAAATAAATAATTGTATAATATAGATAAAAATAAAATGAAATTCAGAGAGAGAGAGAGAAAGACATAGAGTTAATTTCGTTTTACTAAAAGAAAGTACTAACCCTAACAACTTGTTTGCATGTATTTGTTTCTTTCTATCCAATTGTACGTGAGTGAACTTCTTTATGATGTGTATATATAGCTTTCTTATTAATTGTCTTATAGGTGGACATTCCTCTCTATCTCTAGATAAAAGTAACATATTAGAAATAATTTTGTTTGTTTTATATGTACTACCCCAGGTGATCTGATTGTTTATCCCAATCTAATTTATGAAATAATAAATTATTATCGTATATCAAATTTGAGCTAGTAGTGTCCAAATCGTTACAAGTGAAAAATAATAATAATATAATAACATCATTAGCGCACAAACAATTTTTTTATACACATATATTTTATATACGCATATGCAAAATCAATAATTAACTAAGATTATGTTATATTGTCACCTTCAATGGCCTGTATCATAAGAAAAAAATGGCTTTTTAATGAATTACACTTTGTTGCCACAATCAATGGACTCAAGTGGGGCAAAGACCCCCAATAGATACAATGTGCTACCCCACCAATTACATTAATTATAATTTAAAATTAACAGTTCACACACGATCAAACAAGACTCATTCATTAATAAATTTATATATATATATATATATATATATTATTTTTGCTCGCTCTTTCACATTGTTCTTTAGTCTTTACCTAAATACATTATACATACATACATATAATATATATATATATATGCATATAATATATCATCCCCTCCATGATTACAAGATGTTATACTAATGGAATGGGATCAATTTACAGAGAGAATAAATAGGTCTATATATAAAATTATAAATATATTCAAATTTATGTTCCCTGAATAATAATAATAATAATAATAATAATAATAATAATAATAATAATAATAATAATAATAATAATAACCATCATCATCTGGGAGACTTTAGTGAGTCGACTTGGGATTTTCCTTGAGGGCCTCTGGTTCTAATGAAAAGCCTATATTGATCAAAAGTCATGGGCAAGTATAGTGGTGGTCTGTCTGGAGTGACAAGCTCCTTCGCTGGCTCTATTGGTATGTCACTTTTCGGATTGTAAAAGAAGGCCATTGAGATCCTCTCTTTCCCTGAATTTACTACTACTCTGTGCTCTACGCTCTTGTACATTGCATTGCTTAAAACCTACGTACATACATACATTTATATGTTAATTAATTGATATATTAATTCATCAAATTAACATCACACGAAATAATTTTCAAGATATATATATAGTCACCTAACATGGAATAGTCATTATATGTATAAATATATCTACATGTTTGATCCTACCTAGCTACGGTAGGTATAAATTAAACGTGTATAAAACAAAAGAAGACATACGTTAAATTAATTGGTGTCGCTGAATTTATATATATGTACCTAAAATGGCTGAGATTGAGATATATTCCCTAGTTAGGTTATATAGGCTTTAGTAATATATATGTGATACGACTTATTTATTTAATATAAATTTCTAGGGAAAAAGGTATCTCTCCTATAATTTTAAATTTTATTACCAATACAGTATACATAATACTCCACTTATAAAATAAATAATAAAATATATAATCTCATATAAAGTAATTAAAATTATACCAATTATTTTTCATATATTGCATGATCACATATCATGCGTGAAAGTATTCTCATAAAAAAAATATAATATGCTTGAAAGTTATGTTCTGACCTTAAGGCACTTATACTATGAATTATATGGGTACCACCTATGTGTAAATAAAGAATTCGAGAAACTACCGGGAAAAGAAATATTTATATCAATTAATAAAGCTCATAATGGCTTTTCCAATTCGAACACGTTTGAAATGTACAGTTTTTTTTTATTAAATATTACTATTCAACCAATTGTTTTAAAACATATCTATTATTTTTAACTTGTATATATAATAATATATCATATAAAATGGGTGAGCATGAATGAATTGTTATATATAAAAATATATGATATTGAAGACCTTATCCCTATGTTATATTATTTATAATACATTCTATATTATATATATATATATTATATCTTTCGAACTATCTGGTTTGAAAATAGTTTTAGTTGATCATATGAAGCACGCCATGTATATCCAGTTTCAGTTTGATATATTATAGTTTCCTTTTCAATATATATATTTATATATATTGTATTCATATATATCAAAGGATCTATCAACAGCTTAGATCATATATATTTTGTAGCTCTATATGTGCCAAGTGCCAACCAAGACATCAATTTTATTTGTAGAATTATTAATAACAACTGAAAAGCCGACAAAGGGAAATTGGTCCCCAAAGCCAAATTTAATGGATAGAAAAGGACACAAAGTAATGTATTTAATTTTTTTTTTTCCATCTCATATTATTTCAAAAACTCCTACCTAAAAAAATCAAAATGCATGTTCGTGAAACAAATGTGAAAAGATTACCCAAAACTTATTTATGCATTTAAACTATTTGTTTATGGGATTTTATTATTTTCTTCTTTCCAAAAAATAAACCTTTCGAAAAAAAGAGAGACAACGAAATAGTGCCACAAAAATAGAAAGAAAGAAAGAAAAAAACGAGGACACGCGCGAAAGTGTGTAGATTTTGATTACAGCCAACAAATTAAACGACTGGTGTGTATATAACTATAGATATAGAGTGACCCCTCCATGTGCTTAATATATGGTGCATGAATATTCTCATCCAAAAACATGATAATCTCATTCACCATAAATATAAAAAGTATAAATATATATTTTTTAAAATGAAAAAAAAAAAGTAGGGGTCACCTGGATTTGATCACCGATATTGACAATAAAAGCGTGTGGAGCAGGTTTGACTGTTATCCAAGAGTTAGCTTTTCGGACTTGGAGCCCCGTAACTTGGTGCTCCGGTAACAAAAGGGTCATTCCTCCAGGATCCGAATGTGACGACAAACCTAGCGTCAGCTCAGGTTGCGGGCACTTTGGGTAAAAGTTTACTCTCATACATGCTCCAATCTCTTTCCCCCCAAACGCATTTTGTAGAAACTCTTCTTTCAATCCCAAATTCAAAGATAACACCCTCAACAACCTCTCACATAGCTTCACCACTTCTTTACCATATTCATCTATAACTTCTCTACACCAACCAAAAAAGAAAAAACAGAAATTAAAGACAAATACTATTTTCATCTCGAGAAAGTGGTCGTGGTTTATTTATTTATATATATGTATACCTGCAGTTGGAGGGGAGGTGGGGCCATTTATTTTGGTCCTTCAAGGACAATGGAAGGTAGTGAAGAAAATAATAGTCACTCCAATCGAGAATGGCACCTTTTTGTATCCCTAAACGACTTCCGTAGCCTTCGTAAGTTTTGGGGCTGTTTGCATAGAGTTGTTTATCTTGGGCCGGTAAGTGAAAAAACTCACGCCAGATTTGTAAGGCCCGGTCCATAAGTTGGGGGCTAACTCCGTGGTTCACTACTTGGAAGAAACCCCACTCGCGGCACGACTCAGAAACTACTCTCATCGTCTCGGCTCGGACTAAGCTGTCTTCGCTTTCTAAGCCGCTCATGTCGATCACGGGTATGTTAGCGTCCACGTCAGCTTCGGCTTCAGCTGCAGCTTCCGGTACTACGGACCTTTCTGAGCCGATGACGTGGCAGAAAGACGGTCGTTCTGTCGGGGGCTTGATGTATCGTTCTGGGATTGAAGATACACCGCTGTCCGACAAGGACTGGACTCGGACGATTGGCTCAGGCCATTCTTGCGGACTGTTCATCATTGCTTTTTTTTTTTTCTGGGAAAGTTTGCTCCAATACCGAGGTAAATTGTATTTTAACGTAATCCGTACGATAAAACAAAATACTAGACTAGTAGTTATTGTGTTAAGATTGAGATTTTTTATTTATTTATTTTATTTTATATATAAAAAAATTATATAATATGAATATATATTAGTGGTTTCTTTCTTGTGTGGATGAGAGAGAGAGAGAGTGATGAGGAGAGTGGTAGCTTAAAGTTGTAAGTAGTGGCGCGGTAGTGAAGTGGACATGAAAGAGAAACGTGAAATATATGGGGTATTTAAAGTATTGAATGTGTGTGGATTTTGAGAGCACTTTCAGCCAAATAAATAATAATAAATATTCTAAATGGGAGTAACCTATATAAATTTAATATTTATTTTTAACATATTAAATATTTGGAAAATTGTAATTTTTTTTTCAATTTTTGCTTTGAATTTATTAAAAGAATATTATGAAGTAACTAATACTACATATTTCTATCTAAACTCAATGATCAAGAATTTAAGTCTTATATGTGCACTATTTAAGACAATAATTGAGTTGTATTGACAAAATTAAAAAAAAATTTATATTTTTACAGACATTAATTACTTTTACCGCTAAAAATAAATATTGAGTTTATTCGACTTACAAACATAAAACTTGGAATACTTATGCCGCTATTTACCTTAATAAATATATATATAAAAAAAGAATTGTACAGTATCATTTTATTTTATTTTTCTTTCATTTTTTTTTCTTTTTGAAACATATTATTTTTTCTTCTTATTTAGGTTTTAAGTCATTCAGAGAAAGAGAAACTTTATTAGATGTGTCTCTATGTGTATGGTCGATGTGTCTGGTTTTATATGGGGTGTTCTTCATCTATTTTTTTTTCTGACCAAGGTGCTCCTCGTCAGAAAACGTGTCTATTGATTTTTTGTTTTTTTAGTGTGTAATCTTTTATTTTTAGTACAATAATTTACATTAAACATCACACCAAATATTTCACTAAATAAATATATTTTATTTAAAAATTTCACATTTTATATTATTTACAATAATAATTTAAAATAACAATTTATGGTTATATCATATTAAGAATTTAAAATCTTAAAATAATTTAATAAAATATTTGTTAAATCAATTAAATATTACACATTAAAAATTTTAAATAAAATCACACCTAATATTTTTTAAATTATTATTTTACTTAATACTTATTTTTATTTATGTTGTTCTTTTTAGTATTATAATTTAGATTATGTTGTTTTTATTTGATTTATTATTAGTATTTTTGTTATCTTTATTTTTTATTTTTCAATTTGTTTGTATTTTAAATTAACTATTATTTTTGTGATGAATTTTAATTTGAGGACTAAATTGTGAGGTTAATTTTTAAAATAAATAAAAATAAATGTTAGAATGCAAAAAAAAAAACAAAAGTTTTACACCAAATTGGTGTAAACACAAAATTTGGTGCGTCATTAAATAGTGTGAAGATTTCACACTAATTTTGTAAAATGGTGCACTATTAGAGATGTTCTAAGACCATCTTGAATGGTTACACCAATTTGGTGTAGAATATTTTGCATTTTGTACAACAATTCCAATAGTTCATACTAAATATTACACCCAATATATATTCCACTAAATTAATATATTTAACTTAAAAGATATCACATTTTATATTATATATTTATATTAATAATCCAAAATAACTAATTTATGATAGGGAAATTACCTCATATACTATTTTTTTAATTATTTTTTCAAATTTACGGTTTGGGTTTCTAAAGTGGTTGCAGCACTAGTTGTAATAGGGGTTTCTGTACGATTTTTTGTTGCAATTTCGTTTGCAGCGCTAGTTGCAATAGAGGTTTCTATGTGAAATTCCGTAAAAATACAAAAAAAAAAAAAAAAAAAACTGTTTTGAAGTATAAAAATGAAAAAACCCTTTTATGATATGGTTATACCATGACTACTAGTAAAAATTTATAATTTTAAAATAATTTAGTAAAATAAAATATTTATTAAATCAATTAAATAATACACATTAAAAAAAACTTATTGAATGATTTAACTTCTATAGTTGATCCTAATATACGCAATTATTTTCAAAATGAGCAAACAAGGATTATGTAAAAATAGCTTACCAACAATATCAAACATCTCAAGAATATATCAAGATTCTCAAAATACTTATTGATATTCTTCAAGGCTAAGATCCTCAAGTGATAAAAGATAAAATAAAATTAAACATTTTCAAAAAAAAAAAAAAAAAAAAACCTCAAGTGATCAATTTGATTATTAAATTATTATTTTAGTTAATGTTTATCTTCATTTGTTCTTTTTAGATTTGTAACTTAGTGTTATATATTTATATTTTGGCGCTAAGGAAGAAAATTTTATTCCAAAAACCTTTGAACTATACACACTACAAAGCAATAACCCAACAATTCAAAGACTATTTATAATAGTCATTATATTTTTCACTCTGGAAGTAACCTTCGAAAAGATACAACAATGGACTCTAACCTTAAGACTAAGCTTAATCTGCCTTCTAATTACCCTCACAGAGCAACATGCAACTTCAAAAAACTAAGGTGGCGTTTGGTAACACTTTTGTTTTTTAATTTTAAAAACAGAAAAATAAAAGTAGATTTTTTGTTTTTAAAATTTTGTTTTTAAAAAACAAAAATGTGTTCTATAACTACTTTTGTTTTTAAATTTTAAAAACAGAAAACAAAAGTGTGTTCTCTAACCACTTTTGTTTTATAATTTTAAAAACAGAAAACAAAAGTGTGTTTTGTAACTATTTTTATTTTTCAATTTAAAAACAAAAAAAATAAATTTTGATTTTTTTTTTAAATAAAAAATTATGAATATGATTTATTTTTATTTTTAAACAAATATATAAAAATTATAAAAAAAAAATCAAATAAAAAAATACTCATTAACAAAATTCAAATAATTTAAAATCACGAAACACATTATCTATAACACTAATCGACAAAGTCATAATAAAATATGAACTAATATTTGTCTAATCTTGAAGAAAACTATTAAAAAAGTTCTAATTGTAAATAATTCACTCATTATCTTCATCGTCAATTTGCTCTCCATATATGATCAGCAATTTCATCACGGACATTAGTCATTTCACGAAGTTGATCTCTTGAAATGCTAAACTCAACACTATCATTCAAAGTTTCGTGAGTGCTTTGTATAGTAGCATCTTGTACTTCAGGTATGTCTTCATCTCCATTAAAATATACGTCTTTTTCTGCATTTGTCCTTATAAAATTATTAATTGATTGTAATCCACGCAAGCAAATAAAACTAATAACTCTCCAAACTCATCGTCCGAATCGTCAAGAAGTAGATTATTTTTGTTGAATGGTGCACCATTTGTAGACATTATCCTGGAGACATTTGGAGACAAAATATATAATAAAAAATATTAATAAGATTGTAAATAAAATGAGATAGCTAAAGTAAATAACCAACAAGTCATTCATACAAACAATGTCATACAAACAAAGTCATGCTTACAAACAAAGTCATTCATACAAACTAAATCATTCATAAATCCCAACAATTATAAAGTGTAAAGGCTAAACAAAGTAAAAAAAAATAATAAAATTATTAAATCTGTTCAGATTATGAAGATTTAATAATAACCACCTCACTATCTGTTCCTGCCATCTATTCAATTTACATGTAATTACAAAACTAATTCTAAAATTTATATAAAAAAATAATAAAATTATTAAAGTCATTGAGTTCAAATTATGAAGATTTTAGTTGAAAACTTTTTGCAAGCAAAAAGAGAATATTAGGATCCATATTCAGATTAGACATGTAAACATGAAATCAAAAAAGCCAATTGTGGAATAAAGAAAGATTGAATAGCATGCTCAACCCACAGATTCTAGAATCTCTTAAAAAAAATATATCACAGCCACTTACTAGCCTTCAACATGATAAAACAAAATTTAGAACAAGGACTAGGAATCTGTCACTGGCATGCAATAGCTCATATACAGCTCAAAAATTATAAGAATTCATAAGAAGTTTTCATCAGTAAGCTCATAAGATAATGTTCCATGCTGACTCTTTTATATCTCAACTAATAAAGTTTTGAGATTTTGAGCATAAACCAATTACAACTTCTTATTGACTAATTAATTGATATCCAATTCTTTAAAAAAGAAATTAAACATCAGACTATGTTGGGTAAGGCTTTCTAATAGAAATATAAACCTAAAAGATGACATTGCACCAATCTCACCAGCAGCTAAAGGAAAATGCTATGTGGTTCACCGCTAATGAAACACATGCTAATGAAAGAGCAATCTCCATCAATATTCTTAGGCTTGCTACAACACTATCTGACTCTAGTATTGAGAGCAATTGCAGTGAAAAATCTTCAAAGAGCAATCTCCAATGAATCAATAAATAACATCAGAGCTGATGCAAAAAGTTCTGATTCACCACAGAAACAGAATGTTAAGACCCCAAAGACAAGAGTGGCGCCAGCAGTATTGT
Source organism: Cannabis sativa (assembly GCF_029168945.1). Taxonomy (NCBI): domain Eukaryota; kingdom Viridiplantae; phylum Streptophyta; class Magnoliopsida; order Rosales; family Cannabaceae; genus Cannabis; species Cannabis sativa. Next base: position 10,604,248 of record NC_083601.1, read on the forward strand.
AAATATTTGTTATACTAACAATATACACTAGTAAGAAAAAAAATTGTACTCAACTAGAGTAAGAAAAACCAAAAAAGCTCAAATCCCAGATGAGATTTTTGGCATTTCATTCACAGCAAAGAGCCTTTCTTCTGGTGAGTCTCTCCCACCAAATAAGTTTTCAGAAAAAAAAAACTTAATAAGAGCACTGTGCACTGAATCAAACATTTCATCAAACATTATACATACATACACAAATTCTAAACTGAATTAGACATTTCATCAAACAATATACTTACATACAGAATTTACAAAATGAAATTTTCCTAAAATTTTATTTCTTCCAATTTATCTGCTACCCTGTAAAACAATAACACATAAATATATTTGGGTCCAATCAAACCAAAGGCATTTACTCCATTACTACTTTTTCTCCCTAAGATTTGACACTTTACAAGAATCAAGTATAACCATTGTAAATTCATTAAAAAAAAAACAACCCACAAACAATAATTTAACAGCATGATAAAAGAAAACCCAATAAAAATTCTAGTCGGAAGAAATAACACTTACAAGCAGAGTTTAGATTTATGGAGGAATATGTGTCTTCGAAAGAAATAGCAGCTCCGTCTAGTTATCTGACTGTGAGGCACTAAAGCTAGAGCGAGCTATGAATGGAAAAAGAAGAAGAGAGCAATGAATCTAGACTAGCAAAAGTAAATAAGCCATATAATAATAGAAATTCATATTGTTAAACTATAAACAGAGAGAAATCTGTGAGTGTGTGAGTGAGAAAAATTGGAAATGAAGTGTAGCATAACCCTAAGTAGAAAGCGTATATGGAGATGAAGATTTCTTCAAACCTAGAAAAAATTTGAGAGAGAAGGAGAGACCAAGAGGAAGAGAGTGAGAGAGAGAGAGAGAGAGAGAGAGAGAGAGAGAGAGAGAGAGAGAGAGAGAGAGAGAGAGAGAGAGAGAAATATGGAGATGAAGAAATCTTTACCTGGATCTGAAGCCATTGATGAATTTCAGAATGGAACTGAGCAAGGAAGACATAGTTGAAGCCATTCATGAATTTCAAAATGGAATCGAGAGAGAGAGAAATGAGACAAAAGTGATTTTAAAATTTTTTAAAATCATGAAATATCTGTTTTTAAAATTTGTTTAAATTTGTTTTTTAATTTTAAAATCAAAAAATGAAATCAATTACCGAACGTTACTTTCAAACCATATTTTTATAATTTTGATTAAAAAAATAAAAATCTACTTTTAAAATTGTTACCGAACATAGCCTAATTGAATACATCTGTGTGGGTTGCTGCCTGTTTAGCCTTTGTTTGTTTCTTGCGCCGGTGATTTGCACGCCTCCTGCTTGGTCTCCCCCGCCAGATGATTAGGTCAAAATCAACTGTGATGTTAATGTTGGTAGCGACTTAATGTGTGTGATGGCCTTGGCGAGGGATCATAAGGAGTCAATTCTGTGGGTGGCTAGCAATATCCTCAACTTTTCTGACCTATCATTGGAGAAACTGCAACTTGTTTATTAGGCTGGAATCAGCGATACGTGGAAAGCATTCTTTTGTGATCATAGAGAGACACTATGAGACGGTGATCAATACTCTAAAAGGAACTTTTTCTGTTTGGGGGTATTACTAACTATGTATTTCAATGTAAAACGCTCTTGAACTTTTTGATTGGTTGTAATTTTTTGTTTATTTCTTTAGTTCTTAATATAATTATGCAATTATTTAAAAAAATTATTATTATTTTTGTAATAAAATTTAATTTAAGAACTAAAATGTAAAATTATTTTTTAAAGTAAAATAAAATAAGGGTTAGAATATAAAAGTAAAATTTTATACCAATTTTTTTTTTTTTTTGAATTTGATAAATACTTTTTTTGATAAATAATTTTTTTTTTTTTTAAAAAAAAAAATCAGAACTTTCAATCCATATTTACAACTTAACAGAACCACAGAAAGCCTTTTAATCGATACAAACTTTACTTGTTTTGTGTTTCTAATATCCTTATAGTTACAATTTTTTTTACTGAGTATAAATTGTACATAACTATTTAATATATTTATAAATTTTGTATATATTCAAAATAAATTATATATAATACAAAAAGTATAATTTAAAACAATCTTCTCAGACGTATAAATAAAAATTAAATTATTTTATTTTTGACACGTTTGAATATTTTAAAAATTTACATCATATCCTAAATAATTATATTTTGACAATTATATAAAAAAAATATATATTTATGTACATAAAAAGAAATATAGTATATAAGTGCATCAAGAGACCCTGTAAACTTTTTGAGGTAGGGTCATATTTTCTTATTATATATAAACACACATAACATATTATGATGAGTCTAAAATTGGTGAGGTTGACAAAAGGACAGGCCGACATAGAAGAACGAAACAAATGTAATTTATAAATATCTTTTTCTACATATTAATAAACCCTCTAGAACTTGGATCCATATATATAAGGCCATGTATAACTCATGCGTCATTGGCTTATACCATTTCGAAGATCATCATCTAATTGAATTGGTCCCCATTTCTAATTCGGCGCCGTGAAAGATTTTTTTCTTTTCTTTTTTTTTTTGCTGAAAAGCGCCGTGAACGAGTTGTTTATGTGCTTCTTTCCACCACACATCAATTTACTACCTCTATATTTATATATTTACGCCAATTAACTACTTGTACCTTCGTGTAATAATATGGACAAATGCTAAATGATATTATTGTTCACTATTATCTTTTTACGTGTGATTATTATTAGTATAATTAAGTATCAGATCTCATAGTTTATATAATATCACTATTAGTGCAATTAAGTATCGAGTCTCATATAATTAAATATAATAACTTTTAAAAAGTATCGTTAATCAATGATAAAACGACACGTCTAGAAAATACTAAGTACCACTGATGTTCAATAACAATGCTCAATAATATATGGGAGTAAAGGCGGATTAGAATTGCCTCCACAAGACCCACCCAATCTAGGAATTCAAAATAATATATATTCTTTTGAAAGCAAAAGTCTTTATTCAAACAAGTGGCTCAAGGCAACTCGGCAACAACAGCTGCGAAGGCACAATCCCAAAACACTACCACACCAGTAGCTATTGTAAAAATTAGAACAAGCTAACCGAGCAAGGCAATGTGCTATCCGATTAGCTGTTCGAAAAGAATGAAAGAAAAATGTATACTTTATAAAGTGAGGATCCAAACGAATGCTTGCAAGCACCCCAAACCAATCAGTAAAACGAGCAGAATTCTCTACCAAGCTTGAATCACAACTCGACAGTCCAATGTCACTTGGAAGGCTATATTAAGTGACCCAATAAGTTTAACTTCTTGAGCAATGGCCAAACTTTCTGCAATTTCAATAGAGTACACTCCCTTGAAGAAATAGGCTTCAAAAGCTAACACTTGACCCAAGTGATCCTGACCAACCACCCCGATCCCACAATCGCATAAGAAATCACACAAAGAAGCATCACAATTAATCGAAATCACCCGAGGCTAAAGAGCTTTCTAGCTATTTATTCTAATTGGGTCAGGGACCTTGATAAGAGCCTTATTGGATATGGGAGGGTCCCCAAAGATCAGTATGAACTAATTTTGAGGGTTGACTAACACGGGTTCGGGATATGGGAAAAGGTAATCTATGACTTTTGGCTTGTTGACATGCATTACAGAACTGTAATGTCTTAAGAAAACCTGTATGGGGTAAATGTGGTAACAGTTTGCTTAGTGTGGACATGGATGGATGGCCTAACTTGCAATGCTAAGTATTAACATCATTAAAAACTTGAAGAAAAGCAGTAGGCAAAGAAACAGTGGAACAATGTTCTTTATTTATTGAGTTTTGAGTACAAGCAGGTACATTATTTTTGACATTACAAGAATGGAAGACAGTATTTCTACAAGAACATTGGACAGACTCGAATCCAGTAGTGAGAAGACATTGTAGATTGGACTTGGACTTGTCTGACCCATCATTCAGCATGTAAAGTCCATCTTTACGCTTGCCTTTGAGGAGAAGGGCACCTGTTTGTTTGTCTTTAACAAAACAACAGTTTTTGTGAAATTCAAGAAAGATATCATTGTCATCAACAAGTTTAGAAACACTAACTAAGTTTTTAGTGATAGATGGAACTTGTAAGACGGAATTCAATTTTAAAGAATAAGAAGAGTGATAGGAAGGAAGAACAGAAGTGCCAATATGAGTGATGAGAAGTTTCTTACCATCTCCCACAGCCAATGTCTCAGATCCATGAAAGGCATGTTGAGTATTAAGGTTCGAGTTGTCAAAGGTAACATGGGCTGTAGCACCAGTGTCGGCATACCAGGTTGTGTCATCACCAAAATCTTGAACAAGAGTTGTGGAATAAGCTTGAGGATCGTACTCAAATTCAAGTTCTGTGAGATGAGCCCTTGGAGGAGGTTGATGAGATTTGGGAATAACCCAATTCTTGTCAAACCTGTAATGGCAAACAGGGGCTATGTGACCAGTTCTTAAGCACATTTGACAAACAACACGTTGTTGACTGTATCTTGGATAACCACGGCCACGACCAGAGGTGGGTTAGGACACTTCATTAGAAGAATTCTTGGATGAGGCAAATGGTCGAGCACCACCAGATCTGCCATTCCCAAATGCAAGATTTGCTTGCATTTTGGCTGCAAGATCAGTCATATTCTGATGGTGTTCGAGCCTCCATTCATGAGCAAGAAGAAGAGCCTGAACTTCTTCAATAGTAAGGGCATCACTTCGTGATGTAATTCCAGAGACAATTGAGTCGAACTCAGGACCAAGGCCATTTAAGAGTTGAAGAACAAGGTCTTGGTCATCAACAGGGAACCTGCAATACTAAGTGCATCAGATATTGATTGAACTTTATCAATGTATTCAGAGATAGATTGACTTCCCTTTTGGACATTTGAGAATTGGCCCTTGAGTTGAAGCTTTCTTGCACGAGTTTGACTGGCAAATTTCTGCTCAAGGGCGCGCCAAACAGCAGCAGAGGAGTTGTAGTTTGCAACAGAGGCAAGAATGCCCTTTGACATAGAGGATCGAAGCAAGGATAACAAGAGTTGATCCTTTTTCCTCCATTGTAAGTATTCAGGGTTGGAGTTGCCATTGACAAGATTCTATGGAGGAGGATCTCCGGTGAAGAGAATCTCATCAAGATCATGAACTATGACAGTCGGGATAACTTTAGATTTCTAGGATAAGAAGTTTAGACGATCTAATTTGCAGGAGCAACGGAAGAAGAGGCATTGGCCATTGTTGCAGAGGCAAGATCGGAGGTTGAAGACGACATGGAAGTGCGTCAAGAAGCGACTGATACTGTAAAGACCGCTTAGCTTTAATTTGAAAATTAGCAAATAATTAGGGCTTTACTATGAAAATTATTTATCAATATTGAATTAATTATTTATGATAATTTATTTGGATTCAGAATGCATTTTTGTGTCACATATAGAAATTTCATAATTTTGTATATTTTGTGCCCGGCAACATTGAAACGCGGTGTATGACTATTAGAATCACATCTTAGTATTTTTAGTATAGCAGGACAATATAGTTAGACATTGAGAATATCGAGAATAGTCGGGATTTTAGAATTCCCCAAAATACCCCTATGTGTTATTTATGCCCTTTTAGTGTGGGAGGGGCAAAATAGTCATTTTGCCCCATAGGTTTTTTGTCATTTAGTGGACTTGATTTTTATTAATAATCTGATTTTTATATGTATTATAAGCTGATATTTTTTTAAATAAAACAAAAAATCATTTACTCATTTTTCAAAATAAGAAAAGATCAAGGAAAAGCTCTTTTCTCTCAAGCTCTCTCTCTCTCTCTCTCTCTCTCTCATTCGAACCCTATAGAACCAGCTAGGGTTCTTTGTTTTCCTTCATCAAATTGCTGTGTTTTCCAGCGATTCTTAGTGAATCCAAGCGAAGGTAAGCTTCTAGCAATTCCTTCTCTAGTTTTCTTGAATTTTAAGAAATGGATTTTGCATGAAATTGAGTTATTAGCTGTTGAGGTTATTATTGGTGTATGAATTGTGTTTCTGGAGTTAGATTATAGTTTTATATGTTGAATTAAGCATGATTTAATGGCTGTTATTAGGTTTAAATAAGTTTTGAGTTTTAGAACTCAAACTTGGAGCTTTAATGGTGAAATTCAACTCTGGGCTTTTATTGTTGTTTTGTTGCTTGGAAGTAGTTTATTGGGGGTATAATATGCAGGTCTGGAAAGTTTGGTTGAGTTTGGAAACGATTTGGTTAGGGTTTGGAGCTTTTTGGCAGTTTTACAATGCTTGTAAAACTGGTTACCCGGATTTTGTAGCAGGGAAACCCGAAAATTCAGCTTGTCGTTTCGCGTCAGTTTCAGGTTTCTAGTTGGTTGATTCCCTGCTAGTTTAGGGTATTACATATTAAGTTGCAGTAGATAGTGTTTTGGTTTTAAACCTAAGTCTCGGGTGTGATTTAGCGAGTCACTTATGCGTGTTGTTATCGATGTGATTTAGAAGCCTATAATTCGTCGAGCAGTTGTTCCACTCAGGTTGACCGGCACACCTGAATTTAGAATTGAGGTAAGATTAATATAATATCATGCATATGTTATTACATGTTTAGCTTACATGTTGTTATTACCTGTTAGATTACATTAATAGCAGCAATAGTATACATAGAGTTGTGCTGATTATTGATAAATGTAGGGGGTGTATAAATCAATCCAATCTAATGAGAACAGATCGATCCAATTACAACTGACTGCCAAACATTGGATATCCAATTGTGATCAGATCGGATTAGATGTTATTTTTAAATATCCAATTGGATCGGATCGGATGGTGGATGAGGTGTGTAAAAATCCAATACATCCAACATCCAATCGAACTAATTTGTATTTTCATTTAGTTTGGATGAGTAATTAGATTTTATTTTGTTATATGTCAAATCTATATATATATATATATATGAAAATTAACATTAAAATTTTACTAATTCTTTTAGGATTGGATGGATCCAGTCCAATCCAATATATACTGGACCTAAAATATTGGATGGATCCGATCCGATCCAAAAAATACTAGGTCTAAAATATTGGATAATTCCAAATTAAACCAATAAATATATATGAAATACATCCAATGGATAGAACCGATCCAATCCAACATCCAATGGATGTTAGATCGATTGGATGACTGAAATTGATTGGATCGGATCGGATGGTAAAATCTAACATCCAATATATGATTGGATCGGATCTGGATAGGCCTAAAAATATTGGATGTGATCCAATGAACACCCCTAGATAAATGTATGTTGGCTAAAATGTTGATTGATGCTGTCACATCAATATTGTAACGCCCTAATCTATAGGGACGCCACGTGTGTGATTTTATAAACTAGTTTAATACTAATAGAATAATTAATTATTAAAAACCATGATAATATTAAAAATTTGACTAAAATAAAACACTAAAAATGGACATTATAACGGCATAAAAAGTATGTTCCGGGAATCCCTGTTGTAAAAAGTTTTGCTAAAGAAATATATACGACAACCATTTAAACATAAAATCAAAATACACAGCAGATACAACCAGTCTAAAACAACTCCTGGCAACTCGGCACGCAGGCCGGCGAGGTCAATATGTACATTGCTGGAGAAGACTGCCACCTCATGGTTGATCTAGCTTTCTTTGCCTTTACCTGCACCACATAGCACCCGTGAGTCACGAGGACTCGGCGAAAAGTAATAATAACAATCATATAGCTTATTATTCGAATATTGTCATTTATACACAATAAGAATCAAACCATCACACTTTGTTCATAAGATGAAATCCAAATCACTACGCATACGCACGAATAAACATTAGTATACAGATATTTGGTAATACAAAACCATTATACCAATAATGGAATTCATATTCATTTAATCATATAAATAATATATATGTTACCTCATAAAGCAACCATCTTCATGACATCATGTTGCCTAATTAGGCAAGTCGATGCTTTAATCTGATGATCTTGTATTGTATCGCCTAATCGAGCAAGCCCATGCCATAGCACAGCACCCATATGTCGCATAACAGCATCACCTAATCAGGTGAGCCTATGCCCAAAAACCTGCACCCATATATCATATAATTGCATCACCTAATCAGGTGAGCCCGTGCCACAATCTGGCACCAATATATCGCATCGTCTAATTAGACGAGCTCGTACCTACGCACAGTACTTATCATGTCATGGCCTTTGTACTTACGCCCGGTACGTCGCCGGGAAAATCGCATCACCTAATCGGGTGAGCCGTACCTACACTCGGTACTCATCATATATCACTAACGCCGTACTTACGCCCAGTACGTTACCAGGAAAATTGCATCACCTAATCAGGTGAGCCAACATATCACATGCATAATATTATCACATTATCAATACTCAACCAATCAATCTTTTCCATATATAACAATATTAACTATATCTCAATATTAATAAATTCATAACAATACTAATTGTATTACATACAACGTACTATGCAGTACAATATACTTTTCAATATATAACAATATTAACTATATCTCAATATTGATCAATTCATAACAATACTAACCGTATTACATACAACGTACTATGCAGTACAATATACTTTTCTATATATAACAATATTAACTATATCTCAATATTGATCAATTCATAACAATACTAACGGTATTACATACAAAGTACTATGCAGTACAATATACTTTTCTTACCTTTAATCCAGATTCATATATTTCAGCCAACCCAAGTGGAGAACTATCCCCGATGATCTCAGCCCTATGTCACAACAACGATAAACTAATAAGTGTTTATCCCAAAACACTGCTTATATTCACATAAGACAATCGAGGGTTTTCTACCAAACCCCGCAGTATAAATACACTAAAATAAAACTTATATTTTGGCTCTTAAACATACACCATGTTGTAGAGCTCGTCGCAATCTTCGAAACGGTATATAGAATGTCCAAAACGGACACCTGAGTCAAAAGTTATGACAAAAATACGATTTCTGATCTCTTAGGAATTTCTATAAACTGTGAAATACGAAAATTTCAATTTTCGCACTCACCGAAACACTACCAAAACTTATCCAAATCACTCCAAACTTCACAGGGTGCATGTATGCCATAAATACTACCATCCTTACGTAACAGAAATAAAAATCGACCCCTTAAATAAAAAACGCCATTAACGTTCGGACTAAGCTTTAAAAGGTTCCAAACTCGATTTCTAACTCAAAAATCACTTCTAATTCAACAAGAAAATATCGAAACTAGTCCCATGACTACCCGAGAACAATTCTATAAGGTCAGAACCTTCATAACTATTCTAATTCACAAAACCCCTATACGAAACCAATTGTTTTTAAACTTAAAACGAAATTAAACCATACCTTAAGCTTTCCCTCTTCAAGGATTTGCTATCCTGCTACTACCAGAGCTTAGATCGCTAAGTTTTGGATTGAAAATTGAAGAAAATAGATATAAGGGGAGAAGGTTTTATCGAAGGAGGGAGAACGAGGGTTTCGTTCGTCGTTCGTTCTGTTCTGTTTCACTGATAACTTAATATATATATATAAGTTAACTTACGTTAACTTATATATATATAAATAATATTATAATAATATATTAATAATAATAATAATAATAATAATAATAATATATTAATAATAATAATAATATAATAATATTAATAAAATTTTTATTATTAATAGTTATCTTATAATTTCTTAGTCATTAAGAAATTTCTATTTCTAAGGTATTTAGCCAACTTCGAGTACTCTAAAATACCCCGATATTTCTAAAATCAACTTATCCCAATAATCTCATCAATATTTCTAACTAAAACTGTTGTGACATTTTTGGCCTCCAATCGGGTCTCTAGGGTCGCCAAATTTGAAAATATTTTTATTTCACAAATAACTCATATTATATCCACGTATTTCAAATAAATTCCCGTAATTAACAAATTACGCTTATGTATCCACTTATTAAGTCTCCAGGGTCGCCCAACCTGAAAATATTTTTATTCCACATATAGCTCATATTACATTCACACATGCTATATAAATCTCCGTAATTAACAAATTACGATTATTTACTTACTTATAGCAAAATTTAAATTTTTTATCTTTTGAAATAGATTAGTAAGATCATAATCCCACTAATTACCTGATTAACTCATAGTACAATATAAACTCTAATTATTTACCATTAGGCTTATCGGGATATTACAACCATCCCCTCCTTATAAAAATTTCGTCCTCGAAATTTATTTAAACAATTCGGGATATTACCCCCATATTTATGATTCTAATTCTCAAACAGCTGCTTCTATCTTACTATTTTTTTTTATAGCACTTTCTTAACTAGTAGAATTGTCTCATTTCATCTTTCTAGTCCAAAACCTGGACAAGATATTTTTCTCATATAATAAATTTGTCTGAAGTTTAACATCGTCACAACTCAGAACATGGGTCGAGTCTGATTCATATTTTCTCAACATGGAGACATGAAACACATTATATACTCCGGACAACGCAGGAGTTAAGGCTAGCTAATAGGCTACCTAGCCTATTTAATCCAGTGAACATGTATATAATATTTCTCTTGTACCACACTTATTAAGGTACCTAACCAGTCGTACATTTAATTATCACTTTTTAAATAAACACCTCATAAGGGAAGATATTATTCTAAGATATTCTAACCTTTATCAAATATGCTCACAGTATATTTCTAATATTCTATTGATCTTCGCAGGTTACCCACCTTTCAAGAATAAAGCATTATACTATTTTCGCTTTAACTTCCATGGTTCTCAATAACCTTCTTTAATTCTTAACATCATAGCCAAAAATATCAACCTTGGAATTTTACAAGATTAGACTATTCCTTTGTATGAATTTTGTATTCTCATTTATAGTATAAATTGTCTACACTGATAGACAACATATTAACTCTGTATGTCCAATCGTTACTACTCGGTCAAAATCATAAGATCGCATAGTACAAAATTCATAATTATGTCTTTCTACTTCTTCTATGAGATCTCCTAAGTTGATCTACTGACTTAACTTAGTAACAAGTTAAGTATTCATTTCTGGTAGATATTCAATTAGAGCATTTCTTATTTCCACCCACTTACTTGTCTCAATACCTTGTAAATTTCTTCTTATTAACACATCACTTCCTCTTGATAATCTCTGGAACGACTATCGATTCTGCATCCTAATATGAATCATTCTAGCGTACTTTGTCCTCACTCATACGCTTTCCGGGATGACTCCCCGAAAGATTTCCCATCTTGAGATTACCCAAGTTAAGTATGCTTAACTCCAAGGTAAGCTCATGGTGGGTTATCAGAAAGTAGATGCCCCTTTTTTTTTTGTCGTTCTTAATTGTATTTCTTGCTTTCATTCTTTCATTAATAAAATTCAATTGCCATCACTCCCTTCATAAACCTCTTGCAATTCCTCATTGATTTTTGTTCACTTAAACTTGAGAAATTCCCATCTTATTGTCAACTTAAATCTTATTCATCTCCACTTATTTTAACTTGTATCAATTTCCCTTGAATTGACACAACTTTTAATTAATTAATTTTTTTTTTCCAATCATTTACGATTAACCACCATTATAAAGTAATTTGATTAAACCTATACAGTAGAGGCAACACTGCTCATACCAGGTACCCACAACTCAACTGGAAATACCCATTTCCCGAATTCTCAACTAATAACAATTAATTAAAGATCATTCCTTGATCCTGAAGTTTCTTTTCATCATCACCACTAAGGTTTCACTCCCTGATTCATATGATACCATTGCTTCTCTGCAATCATCACTATCTTCATACTTCGTTAACCACTTTAAAACTTATTCTACACTCAATTATATAACTCGTTGTTTAATAAACAACCTACTTTGTGATCCAACATCCACCAATCACTCAATTACGTGTCTATTAAATTGCATCTCAATTCATAAGCTTTTCTCCATTCTGGGTGAGTATGCCTTTCCATAATTGCACAATAAAGTAATCTTTTCCAAGAATGTCAATGGTCTCCTTATATACCATATTGACTATCTAGTCAATTATAAAGTACTCTCCATCATTACCGTATCACCTTAAGTAATTTAGGTAATCTTCTTTACCTTAGTGATACCACTACTCTTCCTGATGTTCTTTTATACGTTACCTCAGTAACGTCACTGCTTCAAGCCTCCATTGGGCCCTTATTCCCACGAATTAATGGCTTTTATACATGACTGCATCACTCTAGCTGTTTCCTGGACTGACGATTGGTCTCACGGACCAATCCAAGTGTTTCTAACGTGCTTTGCTCTTACTCGCACGCTTCATGGGAAATTTTCTTAAATGAAACCACCCCAAGTCAAGGACACTCAACCATGGAGTTCCGTCATGGTGAGCTACCAAAAAAAAGATGCTTCTTGCTAACATAGGTAGTCCCACTCCTACATAATCTCAAAATTACTACACAATCGTCACCTTTAATTCATCTAGGATTCCAGACAATACTCATAAATTGTCCCACCTTTGGTAACGCTAGATCACTTCTAAACAAAAGATTTTGTTATTTGAATCAATTAGATCGATGCCTCCATTAACTACTCATTTTCTATATTCCACTAGGGAATATTAACAATTTAACTCATATTGTCATCCTTCTAATCTGTCTACCCTGTTAAATGGGTTACCACTAAATAACATACATGCACAGTTCATTCAGATTTCTTGATGTCTCTAACTAAATGTATAATGTTTAATATCAATAGCAATTATAATATTGCCCATAAATTCTAACTTGAGTCGGCCGAAGGACCGATATCCCTGTCCCCTTGAGTCATAACCAGCACTTGGGCAAGACCCGTACACTTTTCTCCTTTAACATAAGTCCTTCTTAACTACGTGTAGGTTCTTTTCAGATGACCCACTACCCCATAAAAAAACAAGATATGGCTCTACATTGGCTCAAATGGCGCCTTTTTGCATCTTGAACACTCAGGATAAAGTCGCCATTTCTTATACTCACTTTGACCGCTATCATGGTCACCCTAGAACCTTTCGTTCTATCCCATAATTTATGGTTCATTTAGTTTTTGCTTCTTGATCTACTAGTAAGTTGGCTTCATATATTCCACCACATCCAGTGGTACAACAGGAAGTGTCAGTAGTATAAGAACAGACATAAGATGAGCCTGCCATCTTTTTAAATCTTAGATTATTTTTTTTTCCTTGTCGTCTAATCATGTCCTGTATAACAGAATTTACATGTTCCCAGCATTATGGCAATAAATAATTCTCTTCCATATTGTTTGCCCTGAGCCCAAATAGCTCGCTAATCAGACTATTTGATTGCCCTTACTGTATAACTTATCAGATATTTAGTCCACATCTTCTAACTATTTAAAACTCAGACGGATATTAATATCAATATGCATATACCATACACATATTCTTATAAAAATTATCATTATGCTACTTTCCAACATACTTTATAATAGCCTAGGCAGGTAATCCAATAGCAATTAATATAAACACTTACTATACCATGAGTTGACCTGTCCTCGCAGCAAATGTACATATTCGACCAGTCTTCAGGACCTTTAAAACCATGGCTGCTCTGATACCAAGTTGTAACGCCCTAATCTATAGGGACGCCACGTGTGTGATTTTATAAACTAGTTTAATACTAATAGAATAATTAATTATTAAAAACCGTGATAATATTAAAAACTTGACTAAAATAAAACACTAAAAATGGACATTATAACGGCATAAAAAGTGTGTTCCGGGAATCCCTGTTGTAAAAAGTTTTGCTAAAGAAATATATACGACAACCATTTAAACATAAAATCAAAATACACAGCAGATACAGCCAGTCTAAAACAACTCCTGGCAACTCGGCACGCAGGCCGGCGAGGTCAATATGTACATTGCTGGAGAAGGCGCCACCTCATGGTTGATCTAGCTTTTCTTTGCCTTTACACCGCACCACATAGCACCCGTGAGTCACAAGGACTCAGCAAGAAAAGTAATAATAACAATCATATAGCTTATTATTCGAATATTGTCATTTATACACAATAAGAATCAAACCATCACACTTTGTTCATAAGATGAAATCCAAATCACTACGGCATACGCACGAATAAACATTAGTATACAGATATTTGGTAATACAAAACCATTATACCAATAATGGAATTCATATTCATTTAATCATATAAATAATATATATGTTACCTCATAAAGCAACCATCTTCATGACATCATGTTGCCTAATTAGGCAAGTCGATGCTTTAATCTGATGATCTTGTATTGTATCGCCTAATCAGGCAAGCCCATGCCATAGCACAGCACCCATATGTCGCATAACAGCATCACCTAATCAGGTGAGCCTATGCCCAAAAACCTGCACCCATATATCATATAATTGCATCACCTAATCAGGTGAGCCCGTGCCACAATCTGGCACCAATATATCGCATCGTCTAATTAGACGAGCTCGTACCTACGCCTGGTACTTATCATGTCACTGACGCCTGTACTTACGCCCAGTACGTCGCCAGGAAAATCGCATCACCTAATCAGGTGAGCCCGTACCTACACTCGGTACTCATCATATATCACTAACGCCCGTACTTACGCCCAGTACGTTACCAGGAAAATTGCATCACCTAATCAGGTGAGCCAACATATCACATGCATAATATTATCACATTATCAATACTCAACCAATCAATCTTTTCCATATATAACAATATTAACTATATCTCAATATTAATCAATTCATAACAATACTAATTGTATTACATACAACGTACTATGCAGTACAATATACTTTTCAATATATAACAATATTAACTATATCTCAATATTGATCAATTCATAACAATACTAACTGTATTACATACAACGTACTATGCAGTACAATATACTTTTCTATATATAACAATATTAACTATATCTCAATATTGATCAATTCATAACAATACTAACGGTATTACATACAAAGTACTATGCAGTACAATATACTTTTCTTACCTTTAATCCAGATTCATATATTTCAGCCAACCCAAGTGGAGAACTATCCCCGATGATCTCAGCCCTATGTCACAACAACGATAAACTAATAAGTGTTTATCCCAAAACACTGCTTATATTCACATAAGACAATCGAGGGTTTTCTACCAAACCCCGCAGTATAAATACACTAAAATAAAACTTATATTTTGGCTCTTAAACATACACCATGTTGTAGAGCTCGTCGCAATCTTCGAAACGGTATATAGAATGTCCAAAACGGACACCTGAGTCAAAAGTTATGACAAAAATACGATTTCTGATCTCTTAGGAATTTCTATAAACTGTGAAATACGAAAATTTCAATTTTCGCACTCACCGAAACACTACCAAAACTTATCCAAATCACTCCAAACTTCACAGGGTGCATGTATGCCATAAATACTACCATCCTTACGTAACAGAAATAAAAATCGACCCCTTAAATAAAAAACGCCATTAACGTTCGGACTAAACTTTAAAAAGTTCCAAACTCGATTTCTAACTCAAAAATCACTTCTAATTCAACAAGAAAATATCGAAACTAGTCCCATGACTACCCGAGAACAATTCTATAAGGTCAGAACCTTCATAACTATTCTAATTCACAAAACCCCTATACGAAACCAATTGTTTTTAAACTTAAAACGAAATTAAACCATACCTTAAGCTTTCCCTCTTCAAGGATTTGCTATCCTGCTACTACCAGAGCTTAGATCGCTAAGTTTTGGATTGAAAATTGAAGAAAATAGATATAAGGGGAGAAGGTTTTATCGAAGGAGGGAGAACGAGGGTTTCGTTCGTCGTTCGTCCTGTTCTGTTTCACTGATAACTTAATATATATATATAAGTTAACGTAAGTTAACTTATATATATAAATAATATTATAATAATATATTAATAATAATAATAATAATATATTAATAATAATAATATAATAATATTAATAAAATTTTTATTATTAATAGTTATCTTATAATTTCTTAGTCATTAAGAAATTTCTATTTCTAAGGTATTTAGCCAACTTCGAGTACTCTAAAATACCCCGATATTTCTAAAATCAACTTATCCCAATAATCTCATCAATATTTCTAACTAAAACTGTTGTGACATTTTTGGCCTCCAATCGGGTCTCTAGGGTCGCCAAATTTGAAAATATTTTTATTTCACAAATAACTCATATTATATCCACGTATTTCAAATAAATTCCCGTAATTAACAAATTACGCTTATGTATCCACTTATTAAGTCTCCAGGGTCGCCCAACCTGAAAATATTTTTATTCCACATATAGCTCATATTACATTCACACATGCTATATAAATCTCCGTAATTAACAAATTACGATTATTTACTTACTTATAGCAAAATTTAAATTTTATACTGAAATAGATTAGTAAGATCATAATCCCACTAATTACCTGATTAACTCATAGTACAATATAAACTCTAATTATTTACCATTAGGCTTATCGGGATATTACAAATATGGCTAGAGTATGACTAGCATATTGAGTATAGACTGACATTATGGTCGATAATATTGTCTTATGAACGTTCTAGACTCAGTACCGTGTGGGACACGGGGATTAGGGTTATGATCGGGTGTATGGGCGCCAGGTTATAACACGGGTTATTTGTATGTTTATGTTATGCTTTTCTTACTGAGTCTGTCGACTCACAGTGCTATCTTTGTGTGTAGGTAAGGGCAAGGCTAAAGCTGAGGAGCCATGAGTACGAGCAGGTGAAGATTGTACATGTCGGGGCGGTTAGGCCTAGAGCGTATGATCTTTGAGACATTGAGGCTTTTGCTGTATAGTCGCTGGGCGACAAACTTTTGTTTATGTGTATAGCAAACTTTTAAAAAATATTTTGTAAACGGGATCCCAGAATTTTATATATGTAATACTTTAAGTATTTAATTAAATAAGGAAATTTTAATTATTCACGATTTTCAATAACCTCGTTGATTAGCAACGAGCTGCACAGTATGTTTAAAATCACGCTAATACACCTATGCTAGTTAGGGTGTTACACATACCATGTAAACTAGTAAACCAGCAGAGAAATAGAGCAACACGAAGGCTAATAGAGATTAGCAGCAAAAGTGAATCTAAACAATAAGACCGAATCCTTTATTTATAATATCAGAGAGTTTGTTACAAGAATACAGAATAGCCAAGAAAAGTAACTAACAACTACCCTAACAGACATAATAACTAACTATAATAACAGAAAAACAGTTAGGTGTTAACAATCCTGACCAACCACCCCAATCCCACAATCGCATAAGGAATCACACAAAGAAGCATCACAATTAATCGAAATCACCCGAGGCTAAAGAGCTTTCTAGCTATGAATTCTAATTGGGCCAGGGACCTTGATAAGAGCCTTATTGAAAAAGGACTACACCCATTCCATCAAAGTTGAGGCTGGGGGGCAGTAAAGATGATGCTCAAATTTGTTTCGTCGAGCTAAGCAACCCAAGTGACCACCATGAATCAAAGACCTGGCTTAGAAGTTATTTTTGCATATGAATCCCAAAAAATATTGGGTCTTTACTCAAGAAGGAAACACATGGTACAAGGCGCACAACTTCCAAACTTCTCGAACGTTAGAAGAATACCAAAGGGCATGCATCACTTCTTCCCATTCTTTGTTGCAACGCAGTCCAACAGAACAATCATACCATGGGAGGCCAAACTAACTTGAACAGGGTTCCATTTAAGGCTAAGCTTCCACCAAAAATTCTTGACTTGTGGAAGAACTTTAGCCTTCTAAACCCTACGCCACCAAGACTTCACCAAATATTTTTCCTAACAATCAGCTCCTTGCTTGAATCGATAGTTGACCATATATCCACAATTAATGGAGTAAAGACAATCCCTAGAAAACCCCAAGCTTTGGACATATGCACTCTTGTGCGCTCCCAACACAACACCAAACACCCAATCTTGGTCATCAGGATGGAAAACTGTCCTTATTTTCTCTTCACTCCAGGTCCCATCTTTATTATTGAGGGACCCCACTACAACACCATCTTCAAACTTAGCTTTTGTAACACCCTAACTAATTTAGGCGTATTACGTGATTTTTAAACGTACTGTGCAGCTCGTTGCTAATCAACGAGGTTTATGGAAAAACGTGATTAATTAAAATTTTGCTTTTTCATTAAACTTATAAACCATTTTACCAAAAAGTCTCGGGATCCCGATTTATAAAAATATTTACAAACGTTTTTACTATTCAACTTTTACATCAAAATAAGGTCATCTAACGACCGTTACAAAAATCTCAGCCCTGCTGTCCCGAGGATCGTACGCTCCAGGCCTAACCGCCCCGACATGTACAATCCCATAAGCTCGCTCACGGTCCATCAGCTACAGCCTTGCCTTTACCTACACATGAACATAAACTGTGAGTCGACAGACTCAGTAAGAAAAGCATAATAATATCATACATAAAACTGACTGCCGTGTCCAACACGATGCGGGTCCGCCTTGCCATGTCCAACATGGTACTGAGCACTACTGCCATGTCCAACATGGTACTGAGTTTTGAACGTTCAGGGGACGGTACTATTGACAAGTATCCTCCTGATCGGTCGAACCGGTCATACTCCGGCTGCTGGTCATACTCCAGCCTGTACCGACGGGATAGGTCAATAGCACTGAACCACCAACCAGTGTCAGCCTGATCGGTCGAACCGGTCATACTCCGGCTGCTGGTCATACTCCAGCCTGTACCGACGTGACAGGGTTGGGTGGTTCAAAGCCTAAATACATATCTAATGTAATCTAACAGGCTTCCTACATGCACGCTAAACATGTAAACTACATATGCATACTGTTATACTAATCTTACCTGGATTCCGATTTCAGGTGTGCCGGTCAACCTGACTGGAACTGAAGCTGAACGGCGGATTACTGGCTCCTAAACCATAAAAATCACAACGCTATAAGCGACACGCTAAATCACTTCCCGGGGACTAAAACTTGAAACTAAAAGTTTCCCTATCGATAAAAAGCATGGCAATACCCCTAAAAACCCAAAAACGAGGAAAACTAGGGTTCTGAAAAATCCCCAACCGGCAGACCGGTTGCCCAACCGGAATTCCGGTTCTGGGAAAATTCAGGACCCCATCCGGAATTCCGGATGATCAACCGGAATTCCGGTTCCTCGCAGACAGCCAACTAAAATCCACATAACTTGACCAATTCGACCCCAATTGGTCCCAAACCTTCCAGACCTGTTCTATATGCCCCAAATAACAATTCCAAGGCATCAAATTCACCCAGAAACCACATACACAAAAATCACCATTAAAGACCAAGCTTTGAGTTCAAGAACTCAAACTTGGTTAAACCCACTAGCATGCACCCTAGCCTAGTTAATTCTACTTAACTAAGCATTAAAACACCTCTGCAAACTAACAATAACATCCAGCAATAACACAGAAACTAAACAAAGCATTTTTCTCACAAAATCACCTATTTTCACATATAATTTAAAAGCTTGAACAACCTAACTAATATGCTTTCAACACAGCTCAATCAACAACAATAATCATGCTTTAAAACACCCTAAATCAACAACAAAACACAGCAGAAACATCTCTCAAAAATCACATGCATTTCATCCATTTTCATCATTTTTCTTGAATAAAACACAAAGGGAATTAAAAGGGATCAAACCTTGACTTGAATTACACTTAGAGGAGGAGCAAATCACAAGCTTTGAAGAGGAAAATCTCTGCCCTAGCAGCCCAAGATTCAGCCGAAATGAGGGAGAAAGAGAGAGCTTTGAGTGTGTGTGTGTGTTGGAATTTCTTTTCAAAATGGCTAAGTGTTGGAAAAAGAAAATAATATCATAATATACCATCTTTTTAAATCCATTTCAGCCAAATAATCACATAATTAATTATTCATTTTCCATTTAATAAATCATATAAGACAAAACACTAATGGGGCAAAAAGACCATTTTGCCCCTCCACCATAAAATCACATAATTCATACTAAAGGGGTATTTTTGGGACATTCTAAATTCCCGGCCATTCCCGACATTCCCAATGTCTAAAACCCGTCCCCAAAATACTAACATACTAAGTTGTGATTTCTACTGAGCCAAACGCCGAGTTCCAAAATACCGGACACCGGAAATGCGAAATAAAAGCTACTGATGACATAATTATGCATATCTGAATTCCATAAATAACAATGATAAATTATTTAAATAGCTATAAATAATTTCCTGATTAACATAAATAACTGCTAATTTCCAAATTAACTAAGCGGGCTTTACAACTATCCCCCCCTTAAAAGGATTTCGTCCCCGAAATCTAACCTGAATAACTCTGGAAATTGAGCTCGCATATCTGATTCTAGCTCCCAGGTGGCTTCTTCCACCTTACTGTTTCTCCAGAGAACCTTGACCAACGCTATGGTCTTATTCCGAAGGACTTTATCCTTTCTATCCAGGATCTGCACTGGCTGTTCCTCATAAGACATATCGGCGAAGTGAAGGCTCTCATGGCCGAGTATATGAGAGGGGTACGAAACGTATTTTCTCAACATTGAGACATGAAATACGTTGTGCACTTCCGATAAAGGCGGAGGCAATGCTAACCGATATGCCACTTGACCTATCTTCTCGAGAATCTCGAAAGGTCCTGTAAATCTAGGGCATAACTTGCCTCTTTTCCCGAAACGTTTGATCCCCTTCATCGGAGATACTCGCAAAAACACATGGTCCCCTACTCGGAACTCAACATCCCTACGTTTCGGATCTGCGTAACTCTTCTGTCTGCTCTGTGAGGCAAGCATTCTAGCTTTAATCTTTTCTATTGCCTCATTGGTCCGCTGAACTGATTCTGGACCTAGGTATTTCCTCTCCCCTGTCTCATCCCAGTGGATAGGGGATCTACACTTCCTACCGTACAACAGTTCGTAGGGTGCCATCCCTATCGTACTCTGGTAACTGTTGTTGTATGAAAATTCCACTAACGGTAGGTATTTACTCCATGAACCCTCAAAGTCCATAACACAGGCTCTCAGCATATCCTCCAATATCTGAATTGTCCTTTCGGACTGACCATCTGTCTGAGGATGGAATGCTGTACTGAATTTTAGCTTCGTACCCATTGCCCGTTGCAAACTTTGCCAAAATTTGGAGGTGAATTTCGGATCCCTGTCCGAAACTATAGACTTCGGTACCCCGTGAAGTCTCACTATTTCCCTGACGTATAACTCTGCCAACTGATCCACTGTAAATGTTGTTCTGACCGGCAGAAAATGAGCAGATTTCGTAAATCGATCCACCACTACCCAGATGGAATCATACATACCCGTGGTCCTAGGTAACCCGACCACAAAATCCATCGTAATGTCCTCCCATTTCCATTCTGGTAGGGTTAGAGGCTGCAACAACCCTGCTGGTCTCTGATGTTCAGCCTTGATCTGCTGACACGTGAGGCATCTCGAAACGAATTCTACCAAATTCTTCTTCATACCGCTCCACCAGAAGTACGGTTTCAAATCTTGGTACATCTTGGTGGTGCCGGGATGTAGAGAATATGGAGTAGAATGAGCCTCCTCAAAGATCTCGTTTCTCAAGTCCACACTGCTCGGGACACAAACCCTGGCTTTATACAAAAGCATTCCACTAGCTGACACTGAAAAGTCTTTGGCTTGACCAGCCAATACCTCATCTCGGATCTTCACTAACTCCGGATCTGTCGTCTGAGCAACCTTTATTCTTTCTAACAGATCAGATTGCAGCGTTAAGTTGTGAAGCTGACCTACCACAAACTCAATGCTGGATCTAACCATATCCTCTGCTAGCTGAGGTGAGATCTGAACCATGCTAGCCACTTGCCCGGGACCCTTTCTGCTCAGGGCATCGGCCACTACATTGGCTTTCCCGGGATGGTAAAGGATCTCACAATCATAATCCTTCACTAATTCCAACCAACGCCTTTGTCTCATGTTCAAATCTTTCTGAGTAAAGAAATACTTGAGACTTTTATGGTCGGTATAGATCTCGCACTTCTCCCCATACAAGTAATGCCGCCAAATCTTCAGTGCAAAAACCACTGCGGCCAATTCTAAATCATGAGTCGGGTATCGCTGTTCATAATCCTTTAACTGACGGGAGGCGTAAGCGATAACCCGATCGGCTTGCATCAATACGCACCCCAAACCCTGTTTGGATGCGTCACAGTAGACTACGAACTTCTCTTCGTCCGAAGGCAAAGCTAGTACCGGAGCAGAAATCAACCTCTGTTTCAGCTCCTGAAAACTAGCTTCGCATTTATCTGACCAGATAAATCGCTGATTCTTCTTTGTAAGCTCGGTTAGGGGCATTGAAATTTTGGAGAACCCCTCCACGAACCTACGGTAGTACCCAGCTAATCCCAAAAAGCTTCTGATCTCTGTCACTGTCTTCGGTCTCGGCCAATCCCTGACGGATTCGATCTTCCCGGGATCCACCTTGATCCCGTCCTTACCCACAATGTGTCCTAGGAAGGACACCTGAGACAACCAGAACTCACATTTCTTGAACTTGGCGTAGAGTCTCTGTTCTCGAAGTCGCTGCAGTACCATCTGAAGATGTAACTCATGCTCCTCTTCTGACTGAGAGTACACGAGGATGTCGTCGATAAACACAATCACACAGATATCGAGGAAATCCTTGAATACTCTATTCATCAGGTCCATGAATGCTGCAGGAGCGTTGGTTAGTCCGAATGACATAACCAGGAACTCGTAGTGTCCATACCTAGTGCGGAAAGCCGTCTTTGGAATGTCCTCCTCTCGAATCCTCAACTGATGATAACCCGAACGGAGATCAATCTTAGAAAAGACCGTCTTCCCCTGAAGCTGATCGAACAAGTCATCGATCCTAGGTAATGGATATTTATTCTTCACCGTCAGCTTGTTCAACTCTCTGTAGTCGATGCACATCCTCATAGATCCATCCTTCTTCTTCACGAACAAAACCGGGGCTCCCCAGGGTGACACACTGGGCCGAATGAACCCTATGTCAAGCAACCCTTGGAGCTGAATCTTCAATTCCTTAAGTTCAGCTGGAGCCATCCTATACGGGGCTTTAGAAACCGGATCCACCCCTGGTGCCAAGTCAATCACGAAGTCAATCTCCCGTTGAGGTGGTAACCACAGGAAGTTCTTCGGGAAAAACGTCCAAAAATTCCCGAACCACAACGATGTCCTCTCTCGGCGTAGAATGGTGTCTGGCCGAGTGGTGTCCACCACTACGGCCAGAAACCCTAAGCACCCACCGTTCAATAATTCTCTCGCTGACATAGCCGAGATCACCGGGATCCGAGATCCCTGAACCGAACCCACAAATACGAACGGTTCTTCACTTTCCGGTTGGAAGACCACCATCTTCCTCTTCTGATCAATGCTCGCCGAATATTTAGATAGGAAATCCATTCCTAAAATAATATCAAATTCGACTAAGCTCATCTCTATCAGATCAGCGCTCAACTCTCTACCATCTATCCTGATCGGCATAGACCTAATCCACCTATTGGAGATAACCAATTCTCCGCCAGGTAACAGGGTTCCAAACCCTGATTCATATCTATCAAAGGGTCTACCCAACTTACTAAAGACTCTGGCCGCCACATAAGAACGTGTAGCCCCAGAATCGAACAGCACTGAATAAAGCGAGTCGTTAATAAAAATCTGACCTGTAACAACGCTGGGATGGGTGGCATCCGCATCGGCTGCGTGATCGCGAATACCCTGGCTGGAGTGGGTACCGCTGGAGCTCTCGGTGCCTCTGGCCGGAGCTGGGGACATTCCCTCTTGAAGTGCCCGGGCATGCCACAATGAAAGCATCCCTGCCCCTTGCACTCTCCCCGATGATGCCTCTTGCAGATAGGGCACTCGGGGTAGGAGAATCGGGTCTCATTACCACCAGGACGACTCCCTCTGTTCTGGTTCCCCCGGAACCTCTTGTTCTGACTCGAGCCGCCGGAAGCAGTGGGTGCCCTCTTCCTCTGATCAATGGCCGAACCACTACTCCCCCTGCTAAAGCCTGATGCAGGAGGGGTAGGAGCTCCGCCACCAACCGGAGTACTGGCTGAATCTGACATACACCCCACTGCGCCCTCAGCTCGCAGTGCCTTCTCCACCATCGGCGTAGGTGGTGCTATCGTCGGTGGTAATCATCAGGTCATGCCTGATCTTGGGATTCAACCCGTCCAGATACTTCTCCTTTCTGCTGAAGTCGGTCGGCACAATTCCCGAGGCTAACCTCGCCAACCGGTCAAACTGAGTAGTATACTCAGTGACACTCATGTTCTCCCGCTGGGTCAGGTGAACGAACTCTTTCCTCTTGGCGCTTCTAACCGCCTCATTGTAGTACTTCGCGTTGAAGAGTTCCTGGAACCTTTCCCAGGTCATGGTGGTGACATCGTGAATCTGAGACACCATGTCCCACCATACCAGGGCATCCTCCTGGAACTGGAATGTGGCGCACACCACTCTGTCGTTACCGGTGACACCCATGAAGTTCAAGATTCGGGTAATCACCGTCAGCCACTGCTCGGCTTTCGACACATCTGGACCTCCCAGGAATACCGGAGGTGCTTGCTTCCGGAACCGCTCATATAAAGGTTCCAATCTGTGGGCCGCCACTACCATCTCGGCCTGGGCAGCAGGGGCAGGTGCCGCTGGAACTACTGGCACTGGAACTGCAGGAGCACCCTGCTGTCTCAACCTCTGAATCTCGAGGTCTTGCTCTTCGATCCGGGCTTGCATTTCCGCAAACCGCAACTCCCAATTCGGGGCTCCCTGATCGGCTGGGGGAGCCTGGGCAGCCTGTGGCGGGTTCTCAACACCCCGACCACGAGCCCTGCCTCGGGGACCTCTACCTCGGCCCCTAGCAGGTGGGGGAAACCGAGCTCCCTCTCCCTGATTCGACCCCACGGAGTTGCTCCGACTCCTGGTAGTCCGCCTGGCGTCCATCTAGTTAGAACCGCCTGCGAAACCAAGAGTTGGCATATCAGGTCGTATTCAAGGCGAGCTTACTAATGCCGCTTAATTTGGAAATTAGAAATGAAACATGCGCCTATTCTACTATCAGGCTACTAACATGCTTCCTAACAGGCTTTTCTTTTTTTTTTTTATAACTGAATAAAATAAACTACTAAAGCAATAAAGGCTTACTGAACCGTGAACCGAGCTAACTGCTGATGATGATTGTACATGTCGTGACGATCTTCGGAAGACAACCTGGCGGCTCTGATACCAAGTTGTAACACCCTAACTAATTTAGGCGTATTACGTGATTTTTAAACGTACTGTGCAGCTCGTTGCTAATCAACGAGGTTTATGGAAAAACGTGATTAATTAAAATTTTGCTTTTTCATTAAACTTATAAACCATTTTACCAAAAAGTCTCGGGATCCCGATTTATAAAAATATTTACAAACGTTTTTACTATTCAACTTTTACATCAAAATAAGGTCATCTAACGACCGTTACAAAAATCTCAGCCCTGCTGTCCCGAGGATCGTACGCTCCAGGCCTAACCGCCCCGACATGTACAATCCCATAAGCTCGCTCACGGTCCATCAGCTACAGCCTTGCCTTTACCTACACATGAACATAAACTGTGAGTCGACAGACTCAGTAAGAAAAGCATAATAATATCATACATAAAACTGACTGCCGTGTCCAACACGATACTGAGTCCCGCTACTGCCATGTCCAACATGGTGCGAGCACCATCGCCATGTCCAACATGGTACTGAGTTTTGAACGTTCAGGGGACGGTACTATTGACAAGTATCCTCCTGATCGGTCGAACCGGTCATACTCCGGCTGCTGGTCATACTCCAGCCTGTACCGACGGGATAGGTCAATAGCCCTGAACCACCAACCAGTGTCGGCTGATCGGTCGAACCGGTCATACTCCGGCTGCTGGTCATACTCCAGCCTGTACCGACGTGACAGGGTTGGGTGGTTCAAAGCCTAAATACATATCTAATGTAATCTAACAGGCTTCCTACATGCACGCTAGACATGTAAACTACATATGCATACTGTTATACTAATCTTACCTGGATTCCGATTTCAGGTGTGCCGGTCAACCTGACTGGAACTGAAGCTGAACGGCGGATTACTGGCTCCTAAACCATAAAAATCACAACGCTATAAGCGACACGCTAAATCACTTCCCGGGGACTAAAACTTAAAACTAAAAGTTTCCCTATCGATAAAAAGCATGGCAATACCCCTAAAAGCCCAAAAACGAGGAAAACTAGGGTTCTGAAAAATCCCCAACCGGCAGACCGGTTGCCCAACCGGAATTAGGTTACGGGAAAATTCAGGACCCCATCCGGAATTCCGGATGATCAACCGGAATTCCGGTTCCTCGCAGACAGCCAACTAAAATCCACATAACTTGACCAATTCGACCCCAATTGGTCCCAAACCTTCCAGACCTGTTCTATATGCCCCAAATAACAATTCCAAGGCATCAAATTCACCCAGAAACCACATACACAAAAATCACCATTAAAGACCAAGCTTTGAGTTCAAGAACTCAAACTTGGTTAAACCCACTAGCATGCACCCTAGCCTAGTTAATTCTACTTAACTAAGCATTAAAACACCTCTGCAAACTAACAATAACATCCAGCAATAACACAGAAACTAAACAAAGCATTTTTCTCACAAAATCACCTATTTTCACATATAATTTAAAAGCTTGAACAACCTAACTAATATGCTTTCAACACAGCTCAATCAACAACAATAATCATGCTTTAAAACACCCTAAATCAACAACAAAACACAGCAGAAACATCTCTCAAAAATCACATGCATTTCATCCATTTTCATCATTTTTCTTGAATAAAACACAAAGGGAATTAAAAGGGATCAAACCTTGACTTGAATTACACTTAGAGGAGGAGCAAATCACAAGCTTTGAAGAGGAAAATCTCTGCCCTAGCAGCCCAAGATTCAGCCGAAATGAGGGAGAAAGAGAGAGCTTTGAGTGTGTGTGTGTGTTGGAATTTCTTTTCAAAATGGCTAAGTGTTGGAAAAAGAAAATAATATCATAATATACCATCTTTTTAAATCCATTTCAGCCAAATAATCACATAATTAATTATTCATTTTCCATTTAATAAATCATATAAGACAAAACACTAATGGGGCAAAAAGACCATTTTGCCCCTCCACCATAAAATCACATAATTCATACTAAAGGGGTATTTTTGGGACATTCTAAATTCCCGGCCATTCCCGACATTCCCAATGTCTAAAACCCGTCCCCAAAATACTAACATACTAAGTTGTGATTTCTACTGAGCCAAACGCCGAGTTCCAAAATACCGGACACCGGAAATGCGAAATAAAAGCTACTGATGACATAATTATGCATATCTGAATTCCATAAATAACAATGATAAATTATTTAAATAGCTATAAATAATTTCCTGATTAACATAAATAACTGCTAATTTCCAAATTAACTAAGCGGGCTTTACAGCTTTTGTTTGCAAAGAGAATGTCACGGGTTGACTGATCCACTTGTCTTGATTAATACAAATCGTATCACCAGTACCCATAATCCAGCACAGACCTTTTTCAAGCACCTTTTGACCTTCCAAAATACTTCTCCAAATAAAGGAGCAGTATGAACCATGTTGAGCCTCCATAAAGTTGTTGTTGACTTAGAATTTGGTCAACTAACAACGAAGCCTTATTAATTGTTGATTATCACCATGTGTAAATAAGAATAATAAATAGTGAAAATAACAAACAAATTTATAGAGGTTCAGTCACCTTGATGAACAGATAATGACCTACTTTCTTTTTAGTTGTATTCACTCTTGAGATAATACCATACAGATTACAGGTCTAGACCTTATAATTTCTAGCTATGACTCTTTTCAGTATTATAATTGTGAGAATAATGTGTTACAGATAAAAAACTTGGTAGGATTCTATGAAGAACTTATGAAGAAAATAGACTTAGAGGCTACGAAGCGTTAGGTGCATATGGAGCTTTAAAGGGAGAGAGAGCTTTGAGCATGTGGCTTAACTTGAGTTCGTTTTTCATGTGATCTAGTGCTCTCTATACAGTGTAGGGCTTACAAAAGATCCTAATTTAAATAGGTAAAGATATCCCTTTAAAATAGGAAAAATAACATCTCTTTTATCTTATATTTGGATATAAAATTAATTTTATAATTATTTTATTTCTACGCTAGTAATTATAATAAATATATTAAAATACATAGTCAAAATAAATAGTTGAATAAAAATACTACTTTCTTTAAATAATGATCTTTATTTTATAAGACATTCAATCTCTATGGTTGGTCTTACATAGTTTTGTCATCAATAGGACCTCGAGGCATTAGATTTTTCCCTCTAATAGATGCAGGGTTATCCATAGAAAATTTGATACCGTAAGATCTCGAAAGATAAGTACTTTGTAGATTTATATTTCTAGTAGACTCATCCCTAAAGATGACTAAGTTTACAAATATAAAACAATAGTAGAAGCTCATAAAATAAGAACAACCTTGAATCTTGCTTACTAGGACAATGTTAATAGGTAAATATATCCCTTTAAAATAGGAAAAATAACATATCTTTTATCTTATATTTGGATATAAAATTAATTTTATAATTATTTTATTTCTACGTTAGTAATTTTAATAAATATATTAAAATACATAGTCAAAATAAAATAGTTGAATAAAAATACTACTTTCTTTAAATAATGATCTTTATTTTATAAGACATTCAATCTCTATGGTTGGTCTTACATAGTTTTGTCATCAATAGGACCTCAAGGCATTAGATTTTGCCCTCTAATAGATGGTTATCCATAGAAAATTTGACACCGTAAGATCTCGAAAGGTAAGTATTTTGTAGATTTATATTTCTAGTAGACTCATCCCTAAAGATGACTACTTAGAATTGAGTTTACAAATATAAAACAATAGTAGAAGCTCATAAAATAAGAATAACCTTGAATCTTGCTTACTAGGACAATGTTGGATTTTTATTTTGTTTGAATAAAATTGTGTCCATTTTAGAAGAGCTCACTGCTCTATTTGACTGGTGATATCTTTGACTCTCGCTTACTGGGATACTGTATATCATTTAGTTGTAAACCTTATAAAATTTGAAATATGTTTATTTTAAGTTTTTTTTTTCATATCTTCCTTATTTGATTATGTGTTTTACAATTTTCCGAACATATGTGATTAGAATTTATATTGAATATAGCATTGAATTCTGTTATTGATTATATAGTATCAATTTCAAATCTTCATTGTTGATCTAACTTAATTGATTGTCTTTAATAGGACCTCGAAACGCTAGATATCGTTCCCTAACAGGTGGTCATCTATTGAATAATCTAATAGTGTTAGATCTTGAAAGATAGGTATCTTGTAAATATGAAATCTAGTTGATTCATCCCAAATAGATGACAACATAGACTAGTGTTTACAATACCGAAACAAGGAAAAAAATTACAAAAGAAGAAAATTTTGACTCTCACTTGTTGGGACATCATTAGATTCTTATTTTAATCAAAATTATTCTTTAGATTTCTCTAAAGCTTTTTCATAATGAAATAGCTATAATCATACATCATTGGACTACATGGATTATGATCATCTACTTATGATGTTGCTTTTTTTTTTCTTCCAAGAAAATGAGTAACGTTGATGAACATATTCCAAATATTCTATCTAAAAAATGATGATTATCCTCAATTTTTAGGGATTGAATCTCCTTCTTACAGTGCTACTAAATATCGATTAAACATAAACTAAAGGTTATTGTTCTAAAATCTATATTAAGCTTTTGCCAGATAAACTTAGAGTTATAATAGTGTCTTAGTGGTGGTCCAAGCTAAAATAATAACTCAGTTTCTAGATTACTAAACACTAAGTTTAACTTTCACAATTCTTAATTTCAATATTATTGGATAAAACTATGTGCTAATGTATGAAAATCGAGTTAATATCCTGAGACTAAATATCCACTTACACTATTTAGCAAACTCTTTGTTATAACTAGACTTAGTAATCATATACATCAAAGTATAGTATTGACTATTGATAATCTATGGGACTATCTTTTCATAGTTTTTTTTTTTTTGATAAGATTATTCTCTGCAAAGAGAACATGAGCCATATAATCACTTGGATAGTATATTCATGTGTTATTTTGACATAGGGATATACAAACAAGTGGTGGTTATGAGTAACTCATTAAATTCTTACACGATTACTATAGATATTTAACTTATGCCAAAAATTTGAAATATTTGAAAGCTTTCATGAGTTTCTAGCAAAGATAGTTAAAAAATTCATTAAAGATCTTGTGAACTGATAGGGGTGGAGAAATATTTAATATGCAGTTCAAAGATCATTTAAATGAACTTGGAATTGTAATCTAACTTACCTCCTCAGAATTTTGGAGTCGTATTTTAATGAAATGATCAGGTTTATGATTAGTTACTAGCAGCTACCAAAGTCCTTCTAGGTCTATTCCTTAGAGACAACAAACAATATTTTAAAATGTCTTCCCATCTAAGACTAGATCCCAAGACAACCTTATAATGATAAATTGTCATGTACTTAGTGCACACCATTGTTAAACCTAGGGATGTGCTGATCATGTCCTTAAAAAAATCTAAAACTACTAACTGTGGTTTGTATGTATGTAAGCTATTCTAAAGTGATTAGGGTGGACTACACTATGGTCATCAAGACTAATAAGTGTTTGTTTTCACAAATAATATTTTTCTAGAAGTTAACTATATAAAGGGTAGTCTCAAAGCTATAAATGATTTTTTATTTTTACACTTCAAATTAGTTTTTTTTTGTATTTTTATAGAACTTTATATAGAAATCCTTATAGCAATTAACAGAGTAACCTAAATCGCGCTCAAAATTTACATAACAACTCATATAAAAACTACCGGAGAAACTACTGGAACAATCTGAACTGTAAATTCGAAAATTAAAAATAATATAGAAAATAATTTCTAGAAATTTAAATATGTAAATTGAGTGTGTCCCAATAGTAAAAAAATATAACATTTAATAATGCTAGCTGTGAATGTGATGAGTCATCTCTGAAATGTGGCTTGAATTCAAACGATAAATATATCTCTATATAAAACCTCATTAAGATATATGCAGTTATAATATATTTATTAAGCCAGCTAATAACTTAAAATAAACCTTAAAATGCATGCTATTACACCTATTTTCTTTTAGCCTTTTAAAGTGTAGAAAAAGAGGTGTTGATGATTCATGATGAAAGCCACAGGTATTTGATTTAGGATTTTATTATTATGTCTACTAAAATTAGTATTAGAAATACTTACAAAATGTACTTATTTAAATAGTGTTAAAAAGACATACGAAGGAAGATGACATTACAATTTTTTCTTTTTCTTTTTCTTTTTTTTGTTAGTGATAATAAAACTTGTGATGGAGAATAAATAAAAATAAAATAAAAGACTGTGTCATGATAAACGAACATCAAACAAGTATAGGTGGGTAGATGGGCGTTCATAATGTGGCTAGGTGGGCGTTCTCCCATCAGACCTTTGGGCCCCTTCCGGTTGACTCTGTCCCGGGAACCCTGTTTTGTAATGACCGTGAGGTCTAACTAATTATGCATCTATGATATTAACGCCTTTTATCAAAAAAAAAAAAAAAAAAAAAAAAAAAAAAAACACATCAAACAAGTATAATAAATAAATAGTTCGTTTTTCTTTTGTAGCGGAATTATCGATCTCGAATTGAGATCCAGATAATCGATTCTTAAATATATAGAGAAAAAACGAACCATATATAGTTAATAAGTTGATAATTTAACATCTTAAGAAAAAGAATGTCATAATGGTGAGTTAATACATCATTAATTATATCCATTTTAATGACACATTAAACTCTCACACCTACATACATATATTTATCCTATATTTATATTAGTAAAATATAAGTAAAAAAAAAAACTGGTTTAATATATAAATATCAAAGTGTTATAAAATAATATAAAATTTAAAAGAAGAAGAATATAAAGTGTTAACATATAAGTAAAATAAACTGGTTTATTGAACACTAATATGCATTCTCTTGAAATGTATAAAGAAGAATTTTGGTCAAATATATATTCTATCTCCTTCAATGTACCCTCTTCTAGTTGGTGATGCAAGTAATATTATCTTCATAGAGTACTGCTTGTATTGATACTTCTTTATTGAGTGTAATCCATATGTTTCCCGAATATGTTATGTCAATGACATCACTCCCACATATTCTCTACTTGCTTCATAAAGTGCAAGTATGTTAACATGATTTAAAGTTTCCCCGCTAAAAACTTTGTCAGGAAAATCCAATTAAAACAAAACCCGAGCTAAAGAAAAACAAAAAAGAGTGCAATGTATATATATATATATATATATATTAATTATTCATAACTATTTGCAAGTTGCCTCGTTAAAAACCTTGTCATGAAAATCTAATGGGACAAAACCTGAATTAAGGAAAAAAGAGTGCAACATGAATATATCTCTCCCTCATGCACATATGATTCATAATTATTTTAGTAATAATATATCTCATAAGATTATTGTTATCACGTTTAAAATATTACCGTATATTATCTATGATCATATATATTCTATATCTTCCAGAGTATGTGTTGACTTCTAAATTATGGATGAAAGGTTTGTGGAACATCAATATTTATCCAACTTATTTAATTATTAATGCATGTATAGATACAATATTGTTAATACAAAAGTTTAAAATTTTAAGTAGATATGAACATAACACATTACTAAAATTTATATTAATGCATGATAATATAAATTTTTATTTGTGAGAATCACTACTACAATTTGATCTTTTAGTGATACTCTTTAGTGACTCGCACAAAAGTACGTGTCACTAAAGAGTTATGAGTGATTTTTAGTGACACACATAATGAGACTCTAAATTTTTATTGTTGGTCTCATGTAATGTGTGTCACTAACACTATGAAGGGTCACTAATAATTTTTTTAAAACAAAAAAATTGTTGACCTATAGAATCATGCCAGGAGGGACTGCAAAAGCGTGTCCTGACATGCCTGGCGTGCCACTATATCATAATAATATATTTAATTATTAAAGAAATTTAATATTAAGATATAGTGACGCGCTAGGCGTGTTGGGACTTGTGTACCCAGTCATGCCTTGCATGTCACTATATGTTAATAAAAAATGCAAATTATTAGTTATTTAATTTATTAATTTCTTTATTTTTATTTATTTTTATAAAAAACTTTTTATAAATTTAACTAAATAAATAAATGAGATATAAAAAGGATAGTATGAAACCCTAATAGCCCACTCTATTCTTGAGTGTTAAGGTAAGCTTGGAAGATCAAGGTATGGATTCTTCGACAAATGTTCTTAGATTGGATGATCATTATTTATACAAAAAAAAAAAAAAATAAGGATACCCTAATAGGCTTCAAGAGGTATGATCTTTCTTTCAGTATAATTTAATCTATATATATTATGTTGAGATTCTTAAGCTTATGGTTCATATTAGATAAGAACTATTTTTATCAAATTCCTCTTCCGCTTTTATAACTCTGATATGGACCATAAAAATCAACATGCTTCTCCATTAGAGCTTGGACCTCTTGTGGAGTTTCTAGAATTGGATCTTGAATAGTTAGTTTTTTAGCCATATGAGTTCTGATTTCTCTTGTATTTGCTCTTAGGATTTTTTTTCCTTAACAATGAGTAATCCTTCCCCATCGGTCTCTTCTTTTTCATCTCATTTTTCCTGAATTTCTTCAGAATTCAATGCAGCCTTAATCTCTATCATGGTCAGAGTTTCTTTGCCATACAAGATTGTACGAACAAAATGCTCATACATCTTAGGAAGTAAACTCAGCAGGAGTATATTCTAGTCTTCATCATCAATTTTTATCCTGAGATTATTTAGAAGATCAAGAAGGATTCAGTTATAATCATATAGATGCTTTCTCAATTCTTTTGACTCATTCATTCAAAATGTGTACAACTTCTTCTTGGAATACAACTTGTTTGCAAAAGATTTCTTCATGTAGATTGAAGCCAGCTTGTTCCAGAGACCCAAGGCCTTGTCCTCATAAAAAAATTCCCTCAAAACCTCATCACCAAGACTGAGGAGGATGGCACTGTGTGCCTTGGCTTCAATCTCATATTTCTTCTTCTCGTCTTCAATCAATTCCATGGCTTCAGCATCAAGTGCCTCATAGATCCATTGGTGAACTAGAAAGGCCTTTATTTCGATTCTCCATTGGTTGAAATCATTTGAGCCAATGAACTTGTCTACCTTAAACCTTGTTGTAGCCATTCAAACCAAGTTCTTAATTGCTTGAATTTGATATTTGGAAGTTTGAGTTTAATTCTTAAAATGTTGAAGATGAATCTTGATTGGTTGAATGTGATTCTTGAACTCTAAACCCTAATCTCTAATACCATTTGTGGTGAATAATCACCTTCAAAACACTGTTGTTATAATAGTAGTGATGTTTAAGAACACACAAACACAACTAGAACCAATCACAAAATTTAAAACTAGAACTTAGATGAAATTAGACAAAAATAAACTCAGCTCGAGAATGAATGAATCATGGATCTTTATTGATTGAATAGTCAGTAATACACAATGAGATCTGTCCAAGAATACAACTCAGCACAATGAACAATTACAAAGAAATGTCTCATAGTGAGGGAAGTCACTTCAAGAGTGATACTCCCATGATATCCCTCCACACACACACTCATTGTGATCTTGAACTCTCTCTCTCTCTCTCTCTCTCTCTCTCTCTCTCTCTCTCTCTCTCTCTCTCTCTCTCTCTCTCTCTCTCTCTCTCTCTCTCTCTCTCTCTCTCTCTCTCTCTCTCTCTCTCTCTCTCTCTCCCCTTTAAACTTGACTCTTAATCTAAAGTATCAACATTGGAGATACCTAGAAAGAGTAGGGACACTTCTATTTCACTACTACAAAATTAAGCTTTAGAGGCAGTTTTTAAGGCCATTCAGCGTCGGTTTTGGTAAAATTCACTACCAACGTTGTTCCAGGTGACGTTAAAAGGGTTAAAAAAAACCGACGCTGTAGGGACCCTAAGGCGTCGGTTATTATGGAAAAACCGCCTCCGTAGGGTTCCTACGGAGGCGGTTATGAAATAACCAACTCCGTAGGGGTTTCCTATATTTTTTTTTCAGCTATAAAATTTTATGTTTTAACATTTTTTTATTTTTATTAAAAATCTAATTTTATTTTTTTCATATATATTATATTATTATTAATATAATTAAATTAAGTATAAATTATATATAATAAGCATAAATAAAAATTAAATTGAAAATTTAAATAAATACACATTTACATTAATCTAAGTGTTTGTATATTAGCTACCTTTTTATTAATATTTTATATTTTACATTATGTGTTTGTATTTTTGTAGTATATTAATATCATTTTTATAATTTTTTTAAGTTATGTTTTGTATAATAATTAGTATATATTAAATAATAAATAATGTGTAATACTTTAATTTTTATGTAATTTAATATTTCAAGACCAATAAAATAAAATAATAATTTAAAGACCAAAATAAATGGAAAAAATTAGAGAAAGGGTTAAACTTTGCATGAATTTTTTTGAAAACTTTGAACATTAATAACTTTTGATCCAATTGTCCGTTTGAGGCAATTTTTTTTTTTTGAACTTGGGTATTTTTTCGCGTTCTATGCATTCCAAACAGCCCATGGCAGTTTGGCCAACCATTTTGTCTAAAAAAACGCTCTTTTGTATACTAAAATCATGTTATGCACCCCTTTCGAATAAACTAAACTAATAAACTAATAAAAATTCTAGTGTTAAGTATTAGAATCAATGTTGATGTATTTGTTAATTCTACTACAATGAAATGTGCAATACTAACTTTCTTTTATATCTCTTCTAATATTTAAATAAAATCATAGTAGTTAATTTATATAAAGATTGTCTTTTGGTATATTAGTAAAGACTTATCAATTTATCCTTTTGGTCACAAGTTCAAATCTCAATAGACCATTTTTTGTATTTCTTATTTTTTTTAGCCTACTATATCTATCGTATGTATTACATCAATGTTTTTTTTTTATGAATTAGTTAGTGTTATTGCATATAAAATAATTTATACAACCTAAAAGCACCATGATAAGCAAGCCATAGCCTTTAATTTGTCTATACAATTCATAAAGAATGAAACCAATCTTCCTCTTTTTTACTAACTTTCTTAGGCCACACTAAAGCAACTCTTTGCTTTACATTTTCCTTTATACAATTCACTATGGTATGCCAATTAGGCTCTTTATACAATTCACTATGGTATTACATCAATATTATTCTAAAATTACTCTAAATATTTAAGAATTATCTAAATATATATAAAAAAAAAACATTCTTATAAAAGTAAGTTAATTAAAGAAAGCATACCTTATACTAAAAATTATGTACTTGACTTCCGATAAAGTCACTTCCGATAAAATCCTAACAACCAAGTCTAAGAGAAAAAAAAATCAAATATTATCTTAATTCTACCAAAATTTCGGTAGCATAACGTGTTAGACTTTTTATTTGGGCTTACATTAAATTTTATTGGTTTTATTAAAACTTGGGTTGATTGGATAGTTCTTTGCTGTGTTAGCCCATGTTGTTGGTGATCAATTGTTAATGGGCTTAGCATCTGTGAGTAAAGTCTAGGTGAAGCAGAAGTGTGGGCTTTTCTAGTTGACTGAAGCCTTTGATGAGCAGGCCCAGCCCAACTAGGGTTTTGTAGCTAAGTCCCCTCCCTAACTCTATAAATACATATTGTCTCATCACAATTGTATACCTTTTGATAATCAGAGAAAATAAACTGCTTCTGATTTAGAGATCTAGGGAGGAAGACTTAGTTGATAGTATTGCACTATCAAATTGGAGTAAGCTCGTGGATCAATCAGAGATAATTGCTATGGATCAATCAGGTACACATACCTAATTATTATATCTTATTATTGTGTTCTATGTTATATACAAATAGATCTTGGGTTAATTGTTAATTTATCT
Source organism: Cannabis sativa (assembly GCF_029168945.1). Lineage (NCBI taxonomy): Eukaryota > Viridiplantae > Streptophyta > Magnoliopsida > Rosales > Cannabaceae > Cannabis > Cannabis sativa. Next base: position 10,641,577 of record NC_083601.1, read on the forward strand.
AACATGTGGTATCAGATTGCCTATTGTATATGATTTAGAACCTATAATTAGTATAATTAATTTGTATATGTTAATTATCCATAATTTCATATCAATTTCGTTATTATTTTATGTGTAATTTTTTGTTTTTAAATCTTAAAACTTTAGGGGTTTTGTTTATTATTAAATTCTCGTTCTATTGATATATTATATGCATGAAATCATTGTGTATATTAAGAGAATTTTAAATTTAAAGTTTTAGGGTTTATATGATTATAATATGAAATTATATTTTGTGTATTTTGATTTTGTTGTTTTTAATCTAAAATTGATTATAGATATCTCATTATTAATTGTTTATGAATGTTCTTAAATGATTAATTTTGTATTTTGATTAAGATTGATATTCCAAATCAATTTTTTTTTATGTTCTTTATTTTTGGATAGCTTTTCTTTAGATCTATTGTTTTTTAGCAATTAATAGCCGAAATTAGACATTTAGATTGATTAGAAATCGATTCCCGAACAAAACCCATCAAGAATCGCGTGTTTTCGTCGATTTTTTGGCCGGAAAACACCCCAGACCCGAATCGGAGGAACCGGGTCGCGTGACCCGCTTTCAGACCCGGCTGGAGGAAGGAGATGGACGCCAGCCAGCAACGCCCACTCGCGGCAGGTGGCGCGTGGGGCGCGTGGGGCCTCGTCCGAGGTCCGTTTTCGACGTTTTTTTTTTCCATCGTGCTTAAAATTAAATTTCTGATTTTTCTATGATTTTTAATTAATTTTTTGACTCCGTTTAATAATTATTATTATTTTAATGATAATTATGTAGTTAAAAAATTATTAAAAATAATTTTTGATAATTTTTCGAAATTTGTCAATCATAGAAAATTTTTTGAGTTTCTTCTCGTTCCATAAAACATAGTCACTCTCTTGTTTAATTTATCTTGACTATGTAATCTCCACCAATATTCTTTATTTCACATTTTTCCATTAATTGTTGTTCTAAAGTTATAAAACTTGATTATTTGATATAAAAATAATGTGTTATGGTGGACACTTTATTTTTTTTATTATCAATATAATAAAAGCAATTATATATCTCTTTTGGAAATTTGGTTGAAAATTATTAATTTTCAATGATTGTTTTATCACCAAATTTCACATGTTGAAGAAAATATTATATTTTTGGTTGACTATATGTGTAATTACTTGCCCAAAGGTAGTATTTACATATATTAGTTCACATTCCATGAAGTGAGTTAATATTAAATGTATATATTTTAATTATTTGCCCAAAGGTAATAATTTAAATATATAAATTTATTATTATTTTTTGTTTGAATTAATACATATTTTTAAGAAATTTATTTGCCCAAAGGTAATAAAATTCTTAAATGATATGTATTTTTTCTTTGTTGTTAACTTCATGAAGGTAGATCATGTGTGTGTTATATTCTCACCCCAAAGGGGAGTTTATAATGACCAGTTGATTCTACAATATTTTCTAATACATTGCTCATATTGCTTATTCAAGTTTTAATTTTTGAATTTTTCAGTCTCCTTTTCTGTGAACAACAATAATGCTTCCATCCATATTTTGAATGCTTCCAACTACAAGACATGGAAACGAGATGTGGAATTTACTTTAGGCATAATGGATATGGACTTGTGCCTACGAGAAGAAAAACCTGCTGAACTTACTGACTCCAGTACAGCTGCCGAGAGAACTCATCAAGCACAATGGGAAAAGTCAAGTCGACTTAGTCTTCTTACTATGAAAAGATCCATTCCTGAACATCTATTGAGTGGTTTGCCAGACACTGCAAATGCCAAAGAGTTTTTCAATGCGGTAGAAAAATTATACGACACTGGTGAAAACGCTGAAGCTGGACATCTTATGGATGAAATGAGAACCATTAAGTATGATGAATTAAAAGGAGTGCGAGATTTTATTCTGAAATTGGTGAATGTTCAGTCCAAGTTAAAAGATCATAATATTCCTCTTCCTGACTCTTTCATTATTCATCGAGCTCTTCATGCTCTTCCTGCCTCTTTCAGCCTTATCAAGACAGCCTACAACACTTACAATCAAACATGGACTATCAGCGATCTAATTTCTCAGTGTGTAGCTGAAGAAAGCAAGCTTAAAAGGGAGAAGAATGAATCTGCTAACTATGTTTCTCACCTCAAGCCCAACAAAGGAAAAGGAAAATTCAAGAATAAAAATGATGGTGCTACAAAACAGAATGGTAATGGTAAGGAGCATAAGAATAAACAGAAGAATAACAATGGAAAGTCCAAATACTCTAATGTGAAGTGTTACTTTTGTGAAAAATTGGGGCATCGGAGAACGGACTGTCACAAATTTAAGACTTGGTTAGAAAAGAAGCAAGCACAATCAGGTAATCCATTGGCATGTGTTTGTTTTGAATCTAATCTAGTTGATGTTCCTATTGATTCTTGGTGGTTAGACAGTGGTGCTACTGTTCATGTTTCTGCTTCCTTACAGGGGCTAAGGGATCTCAGGAAGCCAAGTGAGAGGGAGTCCAAGCTTAAAGTGGGCAATGATATTGGAGTTGACGTTATCTATGTTGGAACATTTATTCTTGAATTACAGTCTCGTGATAAGATTATTCTGAACAATACTTTTTATGTTCCTACTTTTAAAAGGAATTTAGTTTCGCTTCCGCTTTTGGTTAAACAAGGATATTCTTTTCATTTTGCAAATGATAATGTTGACATTATGCTTGACTCTCGACTTATTGGAAATTGCTTTTATTCTGATGGTCTTTACAAGTTGTCATTGGCTCCTTTAGATTCCTCTTTTAATGTTGTGAATACTGTGGGTAAAAGACCTCATATTAAGGAAACATCCTTATTGTTATGGCACAAAAGATTGGGTCATATTTCCAGAGAAAGGGTTGATCGTTTAATTAAATCTGAAATACTTCCTCCTCTTGATGCTTCTGATTGGGATACTTGTGTTGATTGTACTCGTGGAAAATTGAATAAAACAAGAAAGAAGACTGCAAACCGCAGTCAATCTTTATTGGAAATTATCCACACAGACATCAGTGGTCCTTATTCCACCAAGTTGTGCAGAAATAAGTATTTTATCACTTTTATTGATGATTTTTCTCGTTATGGATTCACCTATTTAATTAAAGAAAAATCTGACGCCCTTGATAAACTCAAAATTTTTCGAAATGAGGTTGAGAAACAATTAGGAAGAGTCATCAAAGTTGTTCATTCTGATCGTGGAGGAGAATATTATGGTCGTTATACAGAATCTGGACAACACATGGGGCTTTTTGCAGAGTACTTACAAGAAAATGGTATAGTTGCTCAATACACTATGCCTGGTTCACCTGAGCAAAATGGCGTTGCTGAAAGGAGAAATCGCACTCTCATGGATATGGTTAGAAGTATGATGAGTAGAACAAATCTTCCAGAGTTTTTATGGGGTGAAGCACTTATGACTGCAACTTATATTTTAAATCGTGTTCCCAGTAAATCTGTTCCCAAGACCCCTTTTGAGTTATGGACTGGGCGGAAGCCTAGTCTTAATCATCTTCGTGTATGGGGTTGTCCAGCTGAAGTAAAGATTTATGATCCTAATTTGAAAAAGTTAGATCCGAGAACAAATCTTTGTTATTTCATTGGTTATCCAATGCGATTAAAAGGCTATTGCTTTTACTGTCCTACTCGTGGTACGTGAATTGTTGAATCTCAGACTGCTAAATTTCTGGAATTTGATGTTGCTGAAAAAATTTCTTCAACATCTCTTGAAATGGGGGAGTCATCTAAAGGAATTTGTATTCCTATGTCATTTTCAAGAGATGATAATAGTAGTCTCCATCCTACTCCAGTTGGTAATGCTCCCATTGTTGATGAATATATTGCTCCCGATATCGAAGATGATGAAGGTCCTATTATTGATGAAGGGCCTATTAATGATGAAGCTCCTATTGTTAATGAGAATCCTGTTATTGAAGAAATTCCAGTTGTGGAAGATGTTATTCAAAACAATGATCAACAAAGAGAAGTTATTCCAGAAGTACCTCCTCTAAGAAGATCTCAGAGACAAAAGAAGACAACAAAGTGTCATGATAATTTTGTTTATCTTGGAGAAGGAGAATATGATATTGATCATTTTGTGGATCCTGTCACTTTTAGTGAAGCACTTAATAGTCCACAATCTTCAAAATGGTTAGCAACTACGGATGATGAGATCGACTCCATGAAGAAAAATGGTGTATGGGAGCTAGTTTTATTACCTGATGGTTTTAGACCAATAGGTTGTAAGTGGATTTTAAAGGCTAAAAGGGATAAAAAGGGACAGATTGAAAGGTTTAAAGCGCGTTTAGTGGCTAAAGGCTTTACTCAAAGAGAAGGTATTGATTACACTGAGACTTTCTCACCTGTTTCCACTAAAGATTCATTCAGAATTATTATGGATTTAATTGCGCATTTTGATTTAGAGTTGCATCAAATAGATGTTAAAACTATTGTTCTGAATGGAGAATTGAGTGAGCAAATTTTTTATGTCTCAATCTGAAGGCTTCGAGGAAAATGGAAATGACAACTTGGTTTGCAAGTTAAAACGATCCATTTATGGTCTCAAACAGGCATCTCACCAGTGGTACTTGAAGTTTGATAAGGTTGTGACACTGTTGGGTTTCATCGAGAACAAGTTTGACTAGTGTATTAATATGAAGATCTGTGGGAGTCATCATATTTTTTCTTGTTCTTTATGTAGACGATATTTTACTTGCCAATAATGATTTGTTATTACTAAATGAGACCAAAAATTTTCTGTCTTCCAATTTTGATATGAAAGATCTTGGAGAGGCATCCTATGTTTTGGGGATTGAGATTCATCATGATAAGAATTGAAAAGTTCTTGGCTTATCTCAAGAAGCTTACATTAATCGTGTGCTCAAAAGGTTCAACATGGATTTGTGTAAAGCTGGTTTAGTTCCTATTCTGAAAGGGGACAAGTTCACTAAGCAGCAATGTCCTAAGAACGACTTGGAAAGAGGAGCAATGAAGAACATCCCTTATGCAAGTGTAGTAGGGAGTTTGATGTATGCTCAGGTTTGCACTCGACCTGACATAGCTTTCGTAGTCAATGTTCTTGGGAGATATTTATCTGATCCTGGCCTTGATCATTGGGTTGCAGCCAAGAAAGTTTTGAGATATTTGCAAAGAACGAAGAGTTTTATGCTTGTGTATAAGCAGGTTGACAATCTTCGAGTTGTTGGTTATTCAGATTCAGATTTTGGTGGTTGTGTAGATGATTTAAAGTCAACTTCTGGCTATATTTTCACCTTGGCAGGTGCTGCCATTTCTTGGAAGAGTGTCAAACAGACTTTGATCACGTCATCTACTATGTATGCTGAGTTTGTTGCATGTTATGGGGCATCTTTGCAAGCTTTGTGGCTGAAGAATTTTATTTCGGAGATACGAGTGGTTGATTCTATTTCCACACCTATGCTAATCTATTGTGATAATAATGCTGCTGTTTTCTTTTCAAAGAATAACAAGATTAGTAGTGCTTCTAAACATATGGAAATAAAGTATCTCACTGTCAGAGACTTGGTCAAGAAAGGAGACATTGTTATTGAAAATTGCAAGACCGAGTCGATGTTAGCTGATCCTCTAACCAAAGGGTTAAGTGCCGTGCTGTTTAATAAACATGTTGTTAATATGGGCATTTTAGAATCTTTTGATCTTTTGGGTTAGTGGGAGTTTTGTTTTCTGTTTGTTTTTAGAAATTATTATTTATAATTTTCTGAATAAAGTTATGAACTACATTTTATGTTTCAATATTTTTTATTATTGAATGGATATGTTTTCAATTATGTTTTGTTGTATTCTCGAGAATGATTGAATTGAAAGCATGTAGTTCATATCTTGTTGTGATCATTGTATTTTAAGTATATTTACTAAAAGACAATGATATTTTGTTGGCTTAATGTTTTAAGCAAGTTTAGTGACACTTACTTATTTTAAGTGGTGTATGTTTAATTTCACTGGCTTATTTATTAAGCATCACGGTATCAGTGAAATTGAGGACTGATAAGGATATTATGTTATTTTAAATTGATCACATGTTGAACATAATTCCTTACCACACTACTAGACTTATTGACCATGTCGATTTAATACTTTGGTATTTGTGATTATGAATGTCTTTTGTTGAGCTAAAAAACATATGACTGTCATAGTTCATTATCAAAGGTTAAATTGGACCGGTATGTTGAGATGCTATCAGAGAACTATCATTTTTAAAGTGGCCACAAATGTTTTCCTGTTGTTCAACCCATGAGTCGTTTTCAAACAAAATTATTTTGATATATAATATATATGTATTAAAATCAATGTAGCCCAAGTGGGAGAATGTTAGACTTTTTATTTGGGCTTACATTAAATTTTATTGGTTTTATTAAAACTTGGGTTGATTGGATAGTTCTTTGCTGTGTTAGCCCATGTTGTTGGTGATCAATTGTTAATGGGCTTAGCATCTGTGAGTAAAGTCTAGGTGAAGCAGAAGTGTGGGCTTTTCTAGTTGACTGAAGCCTTTGATGAGCAGGCCCAGCCCAACTAGGGTTTTGTAGCTAAGTCCCCTCCCTAACTCTATAAATACATATTGTCTCATCACAATTGTATACCTTTTGATAATCGAAGAAAATAAAGCGCTTCGATTTAGAGATCTAGGGAGGAAGACTTAGTTGATAGTATTGCACTATCAAATTGGAGTAACTGCTGTGGATCAATCAGAGATAATTGCTATGGATCAATCAGGTACACATACCTAATTATTATATCTTATTATTGTGTTCTATGTTATATACAAATAGATCTTGGGTTAATTGTTAATTTATCTAACATAACGACTATAATTGAACATTTTCAAAAAATTCAAACCTATTAATAACAACAAAATACGATTCAAAACAATATAAAATAATCACAACAACATTTAGCAATATAAAAGTTTACCACCCATCCGACTGCATTACATGTATTTACAGAACCTACTTCACTACGGATGAATATTTAAGATATTCGAACTCTACTAAGCATTCATAATTAATTTATAATAAATTAGTAAATGTATACCTCGAGCTACCCCGATCAACACCAAATAAGTCGGATCCTTGTAAATTCACCTCACAACCTACAACATAAAGAAATACTACAAAATTACCAATTTCTTTATTTAGCTACTTACTACTTATATAATTTATGAGTAACTAGTTAGTAATCAAAATACACATGAATATGAATGAAAATTAGTAACTTGCTAAATAGTTGTAACTAACTATTTACTAGCTACTAAAAAAATAAAAACACAATAAAATTGAAAATAAAAAAAACAATTGATACAAAATATAGTTAATTTCTAAATTTTTGTCTCTAAACTAATTTTATAGAAATTAATTTCTAAACTTTTATTTTAATACTCTTCTATTTCATTCTCATCACAATATTTAATTAACAAAACTATTAGTTTAAAATACTCAATATATACATATACAATATATAAAATACTCTCCTATATCACATTTCTCATTCACAATATATATACACACAGTACATTAATACAACACAAAATACATACATATATACTCTCCTATCTCACATTTCTCATTCACAATATATATATACACAATACATATTCAATATAACATAATACATATTTAATAATATAGAAAAACCCTAAAAAAATTTATAAAATAAAAAATAAAGCAATGTACATTACTAAAATTAGTAGAAATTAGATTTATACCTTAATAGATGTTGAGATACAATGTTTTCTCCACTAAAAACGGTGGCTGGAGGTATAACCACCACAACCACTACCTCTACTGTAACGCCCTAACTAATTAGGCACGCTACCCAAAATAATTCTGAAACCCTAATCCCCTAACCGGGATTACTAATTAAAAATAACACAGAATTTAAACTTTTATATTAAACAGATTGAAAATAAACTTGTAATATATTTAAACTTTTCAAACATAGTTAGGATCCCAAAAATATTTACAAAATTATTACAAGTTCTTTCTTACTAGCCGACCTAAGCGGCAAAACAGAATACAAAAGTCAACGCTGCTAGACCCATAACCCGCTTGGTCTGAAGTGGCGTGAACATGTACATTCTTCGTCTGCTCCTGAAACTCATGGCTGATCAGCTATTGCCTTACCCTTTCCTGCACAGTAGAGCACCCGTGAGCCAAGCCCAGCAAGACAGTATAAATCATAACACATATATTATGCTTGTTCACATATATGTCTGTATAGCACAGACCTGATCACTATATCAACATGCTCATTTATGTCTACGTGGCATAGACCTATGTGTTGCGCTCACACATCTAATTAAATCTACGTGACATAGACCCACGTGTTGCTCTCACACGTCTAATTACATTAAGGCCTTAGAAGTGGTTCATCTCGGTTATGAGTACCGAGTCCAACCTGATTATGCCTTGAGCGCATAATCCTTAAATTTCATTTCATTTAACATGGCATGGCATTATACACATATTCCACTAGAGTAATAACCCTAGGCTAACAGACCGTTCCTATTAGGGTAATAACCCTAATCCCGGTTACTAAACATTCATGCATATCATATTCACATAAGCGCCACTGCGTATACTCTACGTGCAAACTACTGTCTTACCTGTTGTCCAGTTATAAAAGGAGATTCCGAATCCTCGGGTGCTCCGATCGAATGCTTAGGTAATCCTAGTCACACAAATCCGGGATAATTCACACTTAGGGTTAACCCCTGATTTTCAACTCATAAAATTAAAACATGGCATTTATAACTCAGATAATCATATAGAGCTCGAAACGAGCTTTCCAACGATATAAAGAACTCCCGAATCGGGGTTCGAATCACAAAGTTATGCATTTTCGAAAATTCAACACAAACTGCCCAAAAATCACGAGGGCGAGCCGCGGCATGCCCAGACCATGCTGCGGCACCTGGGACCAATTCCCAGGTCCACTCAGAGGAGCGGGCCGCGGCATGCTCCAGAGCATGCCGCGGCATCTGGGTACAGAACCCAAAAAACCAGCAAGCTCAACTCGAATTTCAACCCAAAAACTCAATCTTTTCATAGAAATTTCACAACCAAAACACAAATTGCACATAGGATTAATAGCACATACTAAATACTCATTTATTACATGACATGCATCAAAATCCCAGAATTCAAATTGCTCAAAAACACTCAATATTATGCTTAAGATTAACAAAACCTAAGCTCAAACTCAAGAACTTCAAAACTAAGTTCTTCAAGCCAAAACCAGCAATTAGACATTAAATTTCACACCTGAAATTTCAACCTAGAATTACCAATAATCTCTGCCCAATTCATTAACAAGCATACATCAATCTAAACTCAAATCCAATCCAAGATAGCTCTAAATCACCCAACATGTAGCAAGAACAACCTAACCCATGCATAACCAAAATTAACAAACTTAAACATGTTTCTATCACAATATTCAGCCAAGAAACATAAATTAAAAATCAAGAAAACTACCTCAAATACTTGCACAACCAAGCCTCAAGCCTCCCAACACCTTTCTTTCAAACAACCAACTTCAAATCAACTAGTTTTTTCACAAATTAAACTTTGAAAATGGAAAGGGGTGAAAGAGAGGGAGAGGGTTCGGTGAGAGAGAGAGAGAGAGAGAGAGAGAGAGAGAGAGAGAGAGAGAGAGAGAGAGAGAGAGAGAGAGAGAGAGAGAGAGAGAGAGAGAGAGAGAGAGAGAGAGAGAGAGAGAGAGAGAGAGAGAATCAGAAAACACAATTCATTTTCTCTAAAAAACCAATAAATTCAATTTACTCAATAATGGTCAAATGACCATTTTGCCCATAGGCCTATAAAACATACATATTCCTTTTGAAGGGCATAAATGCCATTTCACACTCAAATATTGCCAAATAAATTTCAGATTATCATATTATCAAATAAAATGCCAAATAATCAATTCAATTTACATTTCGGGCCCGAACCCGGTTCGGCCCGAAATTCCCGAGTGTGACTATACCGCGCCAACCTGTCAGAACACACCTGAAAAGACAACACAGACATACTATATGATAATATAGTTCTATTAAACACGTAATTAAATTAATCTCAACAATTTACCCTTACTCGGGTCATAATTACCAAAATGCCCCTGACTCACCAACGGGGTCTTTAACATGTTAAATTTCATATAATTTTACATATATTGAACTATATAATAATATAATTCCTCAATTAAATCATAATTATCTAATTAGGGTTTTTCTAATCCTTTTCTTAATTCCGGGTATTACAATTACTCCCTCCTTATAGAAATTTCGTCCCGAAATTTACCTGAACAACTCCGGATATTTCTGCTGCATATCCGTCTCGAGCTCCCAGGTTGCCTCTTCTACTTTACTATTCCTCTACAATACTTTCACCAGTGCTACAGTCTTGCTTCTCAAAACTTTCTCTCTTCTATCAAGTATCTGCACTGGTTGTTTCTCGTATGATAAGTCCGGTTGTAGTTCCAACGCTTCATAACTCAGAACATGGGACGAGTCTGAGACATACTTCTGAAGCATTGAAACATGAAACACATTGTGTACAGCTGCCAGCGCTGGGGGCATAGCCAATCTGTACGCTACTTGCCCTATCCTCTCAAGGATTTCAAAAGGTCCAATGAACCTCGGGCTAAGTTTTCCTTTCTTCCCAAAGCGTTTTATGCCTTTCATCGGAGATATTCTGAGAAATACCATGTCTCCGACTTGAAAATCAATGTCTCGATGCTTTGGATCGGCATAACTCTTTTGCCTACTCTGAGCCGCGAGCATTCGCGCTCTAATTTTGTCAACTGCCTCACTTGTTTTCTGAACAGCTTCGGGACCCAAGAACTTTCTTTCACCCACTTCATCCCAGTGAATGGGCGATCTACATTTCCTTCCATACAAAAGTTCATAAGGAGCCATCCCGATTGTTGCCTGATAGCTGTTATTATAAGAAAACTCGACCAGGGGAAGGTACTTTACCCATGATCCTTCAAAGTCAAGCACGCATGCCCGTAGTGTTGGGTTTTATGCCCTAAATAAAACTCATTTCATATAATCAGATTTACTTATTAATAAAGATCAGAAATAACATTTTATGTTGCATGGTTCACATGATTTATTTCATGATTATATGTATATAATGTATGAATTCTTTTTAAGTCCAGAACATATGAGTTGGTTAAAGATTATAGTGTCGTCAGCACAGTGGAATATAATCTTTATTATATGTTCAAAAGTTTATTCCCTGATTTGTCAGAACACTGGATTTAGACTGACATGGTATAATCAGCGATAGGTATTCTTACACCTTGGAAAAGTGTTAAGTCCTTTCCAGGACATTGGCAAAGTTTACCAGTATCGGATGCATGGAGTATGCATTGGAATGGACCGATATTGAACTTTGAATTAGATTTTGAAACTTACCGTAAACATCTATTCAAATTCAATATCATAAGTTGATCCTAGATCACATGATCGAAATCCTGATATGGTTAGGCTCAATTTCAAGAGTGTTACTCGTGTTCTTTGATTTGTTAGTTAAACCTAGTTTTGTATCAGGGTGATACGTACATTTTGGGAACATGGTAGTGCAATTGAATGGGAGCGCTAACATAAATATGGAATCTATAGCTTCTATTTGGCAAATAGAAGTAAAGGATGATTTCCTTCGAGCTTAACCAAACGAAGATAAATGGTGGAGATCTCATTTCACTTAGGTGAAATATCATTTATACAGGGTTAAGTGTTTTAAGGATAAAATACATTGTAGGGTGTTACGGTAATTTAATCCCTGTACAGTGTAAATCATCTATATAGAGGATCATTGATCACATTAGGGTTATAACAATGGATAACTAATGACGTGTCTATATCGTGGAACATATAGAGTGTTTCTATATGACTGAGAGTGCAATTCCAAGTTCTAAGTGTGGATTCAATGAGGAATTAATAAGTTAGGGAATTTACTTGGTAAATTCGGTTCGACTTATTGGAAGCTCAGTTATATAGACCCATGGTCCCCATACTAGTTGAGGCCATACTGCTTGTAAGACTCAGTTAATTGATTTTAATTAATCAATTATAATTCTAAAAGTTAGACTATGTCTACTTTATGAATTCTCACAGTTTAAGGATGAAATCGTAAATAAAAGGGTTTCTAGGTTTAATTATTAATTAAGAGACTTTGTATGTCTAATTAATAATTATTTTAAATGACAATATTATTTAATAATCTATTTTAGTTATTAAATAATTAGTTTTGGCATTTAAATTATTAGAATTGAAAAAATGGCATTTTTGGAGAAATAGAAATAAAATTGAGGAAACTGCAAAATCCAAGTGAGGCCCATTTCCCTCTATGGCCGAGCACTCCCTTTTTGTTTCCCAATTATTATTTTCATTTTTAATTGCCATGTAATTTCTAATCAAAGCCTAGCTATGATAGGAAAGTGGTGGATCACACTAAATAAGGCAGTTAATCAATTACACAGTAAAAGAAGAAACTGTTTATTTGGAAAGTTGTGCTCTCCCTTTTCCCTATATAAAGCAACCTTGTTCTCTTCTCTTCTATGGATGAAAAGCCACGAAATTAAGAGAGAAAAATAGAGAGAAATTTCGAAATCCTTGTGAGATGAGTAGTGCCCACACACATCAAGTGGTATCTCAATCATAGTATGGAAGACTATGGAATTTCTGCATCAAAGAAGGAGAAAAAAAGATCCAGGTTCAGATCTTGGTGATGCTCTGCTACAGAAAGGAATCAAGGGCTAGAGATCTGAACGGAAGGAGTCATATTATTCCGCTCCACCCACTTTAAGGTTTTCTAACTTTATATGTGTTTATTTTTATTGTTTTAGAATTCATATTAGGTTGTTAATCCAACATACTTGTTAGTAAATCTAGATCCTGGTAAAATAATTTCCAACAACTGGCACCAGAGCCATGGTAATGATTTACTTTCATGTAATATGAATTAAAACGATGATTGCATGTTTCTGTGTTGATTTGGATGGTTTCATGTTGGTTTATGTGTTGTTTGATGAATGTTGATGTTGTACAGTTTCGTTTTCCATGAAAAATATTTTTTTTTCAATTTTTGAAAATATTTAATTTAGATTCCTTGTGAAAAATTGAGCAATTTTTGTTTTTACGGAACTCAATTCCGATGAAAAACGAAAAAGTTATGATTTTTTGAAAAATTGAATTTCGGGTATGCATGGGTGCTCAATCGCACGCGTGGGCTGTGCATCCAGCCCGTGTGCACCCTGCACCTCCGCCCGTGCGCACCCTGCAGCTGACCGAGTTTTCTCGGTCAGGCATGCTGCAGGCGCCGAAGTTCCTCGGCATCACCCCCTCCTCCGCGCGAGTAAGGGGCTGCTGGCAGCCTCCTGGGCTGCTGCATGCAGCCTCCTGGGCAGCAGTTTCCCAAAATTGCGATTTTTGGGGTTTTTCCCCCAAAAAAAATCCAATTTTTTCATGGGATTGTTTCCCAAAATTCATTTTTCCAATTTTAAATATTTCTAAATTGAAATGTTTCCAATTTTAAATATTTTCAATTTGGAATTTTTCCAATTATTAAATATTTCTATTTTGGATTGTTTCCAATTTTTAAATATTTCCTATTATGGTTAGATTTAAAAATTTGTTAACTTCTTTAATATTTATTTATTATTTAATTATAAGATTAGATATTTTGATATTTAAGATATTTTAAATTAAAAGATAACTTTGTCTTTTTATTTAAAATATTATATTAAAATTATCTTATATGGCAAATTAAATAATTAATAAATTTGAAATTAACATAGATATTTTTATAGATATACTTACCATAATATTTTTCAAATTCAAAAATTTGTTATTTTGTTAAATATTTAATTATTTATAAATTATAAGTATAAAAATGATATTTTTTCTATATATATATATCATTTTTTCCTTATTAGAAATTTATAAATCATATCTTAAATATTTAAATAATATAGATATTTTTGTAGAGATTTGAATATTGCTTAATTTGAGATATTTTGACATATAATTATGGTAATTATTATTCATTTATTATTTTATTCCTAAAATAATAATTATCTAACCAAATCTATTTTAGAATTGGTTTATTTTATTAAATTATAAGATCTGAAAGTGATATTGAAGATTCTTTCCTTTCAAATCATTGATCTTATTAGATATTTAATTTGATTCAAATAAACCTAGATATTTTAAAATTAGTTTCCTTTATTTGGTTAGTTTAAGAATAATAATTTAATTATATTAATATCTTGATTCACATCTGTTACATGGACAATGTTTGTTTATTTATATTGTTTGTTCAAAACTTTTTAACAAACCTATTATTTATCTGATCTAAATTGCTATGATTAACTTGTTGACAGATCATGATCCAATGATCTGATTTTAATCATAGTCCAATTGACGATAGATCTTATAAATAATTTGTAACAGGTAAATTTTGTACTTCTTTCATCTGTGTAAACCTAGTAACATGATAGGGTCCATCCAAATCATTTGATCTGTGTGAGCCTGTATGTTTGCTTTTGGGCTTAGATGCATATAGGAAGCCCATTTAAGTTTTTACTAAGTAAATGAACTAGGTTGCTAAAATAAATTTTGACATAAGGAAATTTATTTAGGTCCAATTAGATTTGGGCTTATTCAATGAATAACAATTGTTTATTTTAAGGTTAAATTCCTCTCTTTTGGGCCTTGTGTGAGAGTTGGGGGCCATAGAAGTGGGTACGACATACTGAACCCAGCTCCCCCTCACATGAACTACCCCAATTGTGAAGGCCCATTTGCCTTATTTAAATAATTGTATTAGGTTAATTATATTAGTCTAACCTAATTAAAATTGAATTAGCAACATAATTAACTTTTAAAATATATGAAATTTATTTTTCATGTAATATTTTAAAGTTAATTTTAGAAAAACACTTAGTCAATGATATATTCTAGATAGTTATTTCTAGTACTAGTTATTATTTCTAATATTAAATAGGAAAATATCATTGATTGTAAAATTAATTGTCTCATAATTAATTTTGGTACAATCTAAGTTTAGAATATTTTCCTAGTATTAAACTAGAATTAATAATTAAGTTTCCTCTTTACTTAATTATTTATTTCTTGAATTTAATACATTTAATTAAATTGAAAATTTCAATATTTAAGTTGATTTTTTAATCATGATACTTTAATATTGTTATTTTCATGTTATTTAATTAAAGTTGAAAATTATTTTAAGTTTGGAATCTTATTTCAGAATAACTTAAGTTTTGAATAATTTTCAAAATATATTTTATTTTATTTTTCATTTCCCAAAATTTCGAAATTGCATTTCTTTAATGTAGAAATTTCGAATTTTATTTGAAAAATAGATTAAAGTTGAAAATTATTTATTTAATTTTGGACAACTTAAATCAGTGATTTTTTTTTTCATTTAATGGTTAATTAAAATAAATGAACTAAAGTATATTGTAATTAGAAATTGAATTAATTAGTCCATGAAAGTCTAGATAGATATTATCTGTTTTGCTTGAAGTATTTTTCTAGTGTATTTAATTAAATAGAAAATTAATATTTAAGTTGATTTTTAATCATGATACTTAAATATTTGAAATTTTTCTTAGATATTTAATTAAATAGGAGAATTATAATTTTTTGTTGAAAATTAATTTTTATTAATTTTGGGCCAACATAAAATTAGAGTAATTTTCCAGGATTTATTTTTATTTTATTTTAAAGTATTTTCGAAATGCAATATAAATTTATAGAAAATTAAATTTGAGTTGTAAATTAATTTAAATTAATTTTGAAACAACTTAAATTGAATAATTTTCTAAATATTTATGGAAATTATTACTAAGATGGAAATAATTCACGTTATTTTCATACCCATCTGAGTATAATTTATAAATATTAAATTAAAATTTATATTTGGAATTTTTCATTCTAAATTGGAAATTTTAATTGAATAAATATATATTTAAAATAAATGGATTAAAATAAATATTAGAAGAAAATACAACCCTTCATTAAATAATGAGCTTTATAAGGATATTCGATCTCCATTGTTGGTTTTACATAGCTATTGTTTTAGTGAGTAATCCTCCCTAATGGAGGAACGTTCATTAGCAAGTTAGCATCGTTTAATCTCGAAAGATAAGTAATCTTGTAAGTTTTTTTATATAGTTTATGCTCACCCTAATGGTGGCAACTGTATAAGACTTGCAAGAATATGAAACAATGGTGGAAGCTCATAAGATAGAATAGCCTTGACTCTCGCCTAAACGGGACAACGCGGATTCACATCTTGATCGAATAAAAGGTTGCTAGAATGTTTGACATTTTAGATGAGCTGACAACTCTATTCAATGGATGATAGCTTTGACTCTCGCCTAAACGGGACACTGATATCAGTTTGTTGAAAACCTTGGAAATTATTTAGGATTGTATGTTTTAGTATTTTCACTTGTCATTCCTACTTGCTATGTGCTTCATAATTTCTGAATTGTGTATGAATTTATATTGAACCATGTTATTTTCTGTTATTAAATTATAGTTTAATTTCGAATCTTCATTGTTGGTCTAACTTGATTTGTTTTTCTAATGAGATAAATCCCTAATGGATTTTTACCATTAGACTAACATAATAGTGTTAGATCTCGAAAGATAAATATTGTATATGCAACATCTAGCTGTTCATCAATTGATGACACCTTAGACTAGTGTTTTACAATATGAAACAAGAAGATTGTATAAATAAGATTACTTTGACTCTCGCTAATCGGAGCATCGTTGGATTCTTATTTAAAACGAAATTATCCTAATTCCTCTTAGCTTATTCATTTCGAATTAGCTTAATGACATATCATTGGATGAATGGTCTATAAATCATATAAAGTCATATTTTCTCTTAAGAAATTAGATGACGCATATGATTATATTCCCGAAATTCTATCCCTAAATGATATAAATCCTCAATCTTAGATATCTCCTACTTGTATAGGCAAATCATAGAGTTAGATTAGTAGTGGTGGTCCAAGAAAGAATTACTAATTATACAGTTACACTTTCACAAGTGTTTCATAACCATTTTCTATCAATGGATTCAAACTGTATGAGTTTAGTATTCCGTGACCAGAATCCACTTGCAGTATTCTAAGAACTCTTTGATGTTGATGTAACTTAAGTCATCAAAAGATACAACCACATATTTTATAAATCTATGGCATTTGTATCTTGTTCATAGTGGTTTTGACAAGATCATTCTCTGCAAAGAGTTAATATGCCTATATCCACTGAAAGTAAGTTCATCTCATTCGTAGATGGATGTACATTCAGGGGTGGATATGAGTTTTCGTTGTATTCTTAAAACGATCACTCTAGATTTTACCTTATGCAAAAGAAATTTGAAATGTTTGAAAAATTTCATGAATTTCTAGCAATGGTAAGTGGTTAAAGATCTT
Organism: Cannabis sativa; assembly: GCF_029168945.1. NCBI lineage: Eukaryota > Viridiplantae > Streptophyta > Magnoliopsida > Rosales > Cannabaceae > Cannabis > Cannabis sativa. The sequence goes on from NC_083601.1 coordinate 10,659,133, forward strand.
GAGAACTGATAGGGGTGGAGAAAAAGTTAGTAGATATGCAGTTCAAAGATAATTAATTTGATTTTGAATTATATCCAAACTTACCTCCCCAGAAATTCGAGTTGCATATTGATGATTAGTTACTAGTTGTTGCCTAAATCCTTCTATGGTAATAAAATTTCAGAATGATGTAATGGTTGTATACTTAATGTAAATCATTACTAGATTCATGGATGACCTAATCGAAATCTTAAGAAAAGCTAGAACTGCTAACCTTGGTTTGCATGTTTGTTAGCTATTCTAAGTGATTAAGGGTGGAGCATCCCATAGTCATTAGATAAGAAAGTGTTTGTTTAAACAAATACCACTTTTTCTAAGAAAATGACTAAGTCTGAAAATAAAGTAGCAAATAAAGGAGATATTTTTTTCTTGATTCCAGAAGTGTTCTATCATCTTAATTTACAAGATGATCCCACTGCCTCTGTTGTCTTAACACAACTGAAGAGGTCTATACCATTTAGTTTTCTTAGACATAATTCACGGTACCTTGTCGTAGTGGGAGAGTTTCTAGGAACTCACCTTCTTATAACTTGGAAGACACTAGTGATTAAAATCCATTGTGAGTTTAAACAAGTAATGGATTGTCAAGATAAGAAACTAAGAAGAAAGCCAAGAGAACTATGGTTTGATCCATTCACATGGAGTAACCTAAAGTTTTCTATTACAAGGACATGATAGGAAATTTTCGTTCATAAGTCTATTCAATGGACTTAACAAAACTTCCTGTTCCTAGTATTATAGGTTTGAGTTTATCTAAACCTATGGCTTGTGGTATACCTGGTAATTACTTACTCTAATGCAAGCAACTTACTTTAGTAAGATGCTGATGCATTTTCTTTCCAATGGAAATCTATAGAAGCTTCACAACTTCTTAGATATAGATTTTATTTATCTAAGGAAAAGTCTCAACTATTCCAGAGAAGATAAAGCCATGAAAGAATTTCTTAAATCAACAGTGAGAGGTCTCAGATATGCTTTTGTATGCCTTAGACCAGACACCTGCTATTGAGTGGGAGTAATGAGTAGGTATCAGATTAATCCAGGAGAAGAACATTGGAAGAAAATCAAGTAAATCTTAAGATTAAGAAGAGGAACTATATGTTAGTCAATAAGAGTGTTTGTTTAAAACTCTTAGACTACACCACATCAGATTTCAAGACTTGCCTTTGTGCTAGAAAGTCTGCTGATGAGATGGTGATTACTTTGGGGGTGGAGTAGCGATTTTGGAGAAGTGTAAAAACCTATCTGAAATCTCTTGGTCTACCAGAGAGAGACTGAATGTTAAAAGTTGCAGGAAAGATACTTATTCAGTCTAAGGAAAGTTCTATAAATTTGTGGCAGTGTTCCAACTTGCCTTAACTACTAGGGTTACTTCCTGAATAACGAAAGAGTAGTTGCCCAAAAGTATAGAATCTAGTATCCCAAAAGAGTAGACATATAGAGAGGAATTTCACATTATCAAGGATTTTGTGATTAAGGAAGAGTAATAGTGGAGAAGAGGTTGTGTTTAATTCAACCTGTCAGATCCTATTACGAGGAGTTTACTACTATTACAATTGATTGGTATATCAAGGTGTTAATGATTATTTGAAATGCACTTTTTGTTTTATATTAGTGCAAGTGGGAGTTTGTTGGGTTTTATGCCCTAAATAAAACTCATTTCATATAATCAGATTTACTTATTAATAGAGATCAGAAATAACATTTTATGTTGCATGGTTCACATGATTTATTTCATGATTATATGTATATAATGTATGAATTCTTTTTAAGTCCAGAACATATGAGTTGGTTAAAGATTATAGTGTCGTCAGCACAGTGGAATATAATCTTTATTATATGTTCAAAAGTTTATTCCCTGATTTGTCAGAACATTGGATTTAGACTGACATGGTATAATCAACGATAGGTATTCTTACACCTTGGAAAAGTGTTATGTCCTTTCCAGGACATTAGCAAAGTTTACCAGTATCGGATGCATGGAGTATGCATTGGAATGGACCGATATTGAACTTTGAATTAGATTTTGAAACTTACCGTAAACATCTATTCAAATTCAATATCATAAGTTGATCCTAGATCACATGATCGAAATCCTGATATGGTTAGGCTCAATTTCAAGAGTGTTACTCGTGTTCTTTGATTTGTTAGTTAAACCTAGTTTTGTATCAGGGTGATACGTACATTTTGGGAACACGGTAGTGCAATTGAGTGAGAGCGCTAACATAAATATGGAATCTATAGCTTCTATTTGGCAAATAGAAGTAAAAGGATGATTTCCTTCGAGCTTAACCAAACGAAGATAAATGGTGGAGATCTCATTTCACTTAGGTGAAATATCATTTATACAGGGTTAAGTGTTTTAAGGATAAAATACATTGTAGGGTGTTACGGTAATTTAATCCCTGTACAGTGTAAATCATCTATATAGAGGATCATTGATCACATTAGGGTTATAACAATGGATAACTAATGACGTGTCTATATCGTGGAACATATAGAGCGTTTTTATATGACTGAGAGTGCAATTCTAAGTTCTAAGTGTGGATTCAATGAGGAATTAATAAGTTAGGGAATTTACTTGGTAAATTCGGTTCGACTTATTGGAAGCTCGGTTATATAGACTCATGGTCCCCATACTAGTTGAGGCCATACTGCTTGTAAGACTCAGTTAATTGATTTTAATTAATCAATTATAATTCTAAAAGTTAGACTATGTCTATTTTATGAATTCTCACAGTTTAAGGATGAAATCGTAAATAAAAGGGTTTCTAGGTTTAATTATTAATTAAGAGACTTTGTATGTCTAATTAATAATTATTTTAAATGACAATATTATTTAATAATCTATTTTAGTTATTAAATAATTAGTTTTGGCATTTAAATTATTAGAATTGGAAAAATGGCATTTTTGGAGAAATAGAAATAAAATTGAGGAAACTGCAAAATCCAAGTGAGGCCTATTTCCCTCTATGGCCGAGCACTCCCTTTTTGTTTCCCAATTATTATTTTCATTTTTAATTGCCATGTAATTGCTAATCAAAGCCTAGCTATGATAGGAAAGTGGTGGATCACACTAAATAAGGCAGTTAATCAATTACACAGTAAAAGAGGAAACTGTTTATTTGGAAAGTTGTGCTCTCTCTTTTCCCTATATAAAGCAACCTTGTTCTCTTCTCTTCTATGGATGAAAAGCCACGAAATTAAGAGAGAAAAATAGAGAGAAATTTCGAAATCCTTGTGAGATGAGTAGTGCCCACACACATCAAGTGGTATCTCAATCATAGTATGGAAGACTATGGAATTTCTGCATCAAAGAAGGAGAAAAGAAGATCCAGGTTCAGATCTTGGTGATGCTCTGCTACAGAAAGGAATCAAGGGCTAGAGATCTGAACGGAAGGAGTCACATTATTCCGCTGCACCCACTGTAAGGTTTTCTAACTTTATATGTGTTTATTTTCATTGTTTTAGAATTCATATTAGGTTGTTAATCCAACATACTTGTTAGTAAATCTAGATCCTGGTAAAATAATTTCCAACACGTAGCATGTCTTCTAAAATCTGAATGGTCCTCTCGGATTGTCCATCCGTCTGAGGATGAAAAGCTGTGCTGAACTTTAACTGTGTTCCCATAGCTCGATGCAGACTTTCCCAGAATCTTGATGTAAACCTCGGATCTCTATCCGACACAATAGACTTTGGGACACCATGCAGACGAACAATTTCTTTGACATATAACTCAGCATACTGATCAAAGGAAAAGTTCGTCCGAACAGGTAAAAAGTGAGTAGACTTTGTAAATCTGTCCACTATGACCCACACAGAGTCAAACTGTCCCGTGGTTCTAGGCATACCTACCACGAAATCCATAGTTATATCTTCCCATTTCCATTCTGGTATTTTCAGCGGTTGCAGCAACCCTGCAGGTCGCTGGTGTTCAGCCTTCACTTGCTGACACGTAAGGCACTTTACAACATACTCAGCCATGTCATTCTTCATACCTGGCCACCAAAACATGGCTTTTAGGTCTTGGTACATCTTTGTCGACCCTGGATGAACTGAATAAGGAGTCGTGTGAGACTCATCCATGATCTCTTTCTTGATGTTCTCAGCCATAGGCACACAAATTCGATTCCCAAATCTCAACATTCCCGTTTCATCCACTGAAAAATCACTAGCCTTCCCGGCCAAAACCCTAGCTCGGGTTTTTGTCAATTCTGAATCCTGCTTTTGCGCTTCTTCAATTCTCTCAAGAAGAGTGGATTGCAGGGTAATATTAGCCAATTGCCCCACAACCAACTCAATTTTAGCTCGAGTCATTTCATTTGCCAGTTGTTGGGAGATTTGCTTCATAGAACTCAACTGACTCTGACCTTTTCTACTCAGGGCATCAACAACTACGTTGGCTTTACCAGGGTGATAAAGAATCTCACAATCATAATCTTTCACTAGTTCTAGCCAACGCCTCTGTCTCATATTCAAGTCTTTCTGGGTGAAGAAATATTTTAGACTTTTGTGATCAGTGTATATCTCACATTTCTTGCCATAAAGGTAATACCGCCAAATCTTTAACGCAAATACCACCGCTGCGAGTTCTAAATCGTGAGTAGGGTACCTCTGCTCGTACTCTTTTAACTGCCGAGAAGCATAAGCTATTACCCTCCTTGCCTGCATAAGCACACAGCCGAGACCCTATCTCGAGGCATCACAATATACCACAAACTTTTCCTTATCTGAAGGAAGAGTTAGTACAGGAGCGGTAATTAAGCGTTGCTTTAACTCCAGGAAACTTTTCTCACACCGATCAGTCCAAACAAATTTCTGATTCTTTCGAGTCAGCTCCGTTAAGGGTACAACAATTTTAGAAAAACCCTCAACGAACCGACGGTAATAACCAGCCAAACCCAGAAAGCTTCTAACCTCTGTAGCTGATTTCGGTGCTGGCCAATCCCAAACAACTTCAATCTTGGCCGGATCCACCATGATCCCATCTTTATCCACTATGTGCCCCAAGAATGAAACACGAGATAACCAGAACTCACACTTTTTAAATTTAGCATAAAGCTTGTGATCCCGTAACCTTTGTAAAACCGCTCTGAGATGCAATTCATGCTCTTCTTCCGTCTCAGAGTACACTAAAATGTCGTCAATAAACACAATCACAAACCTATCCAAATAATCCTTAAACACCTGATTCATCAAATCCATGAATGCCGCCGGGGCATTAGTGAGTCCAAAAGACATCACAAGGAATTCATAGTGTCCATACCGAGTACGGAACGCCGTTTTCGGGATATCTTCCTCTCGAATTCTCAGCTGATGATAGCCTGAGCGAAGATCGATCTTAGAAAAGATCGTCTTCCCTTTCAGTTGATCAAACAGATCATCAATTCGAGGTAAAGGATACTTGTTCTTAATGGTAAGCTTGTTCAACTCTCGGTAGTCAATACACATTCGCAGGGTTCCGTCTTTCTTCTTCACAAATAGAACCGGAGCACCCCAAGGTGAGTAGCTCGGTCTAATGAATCCCAGATTCAATAATTCTTGCAATTGTATCTTCAATTCCTTCAACTCAGCTGGAGCCATTTGGTACGGTGCCTTAGACACTGGATCCACTCCCGGAGCCAGTTCAATAACAAATTCAATTTCCCGAACAGGTGGCAATCCCGGCAAATCTTCTGGAAAGACATCAAGGAACTCACATACCAATTTCATATCCTCAGGCCCTGATGTCACAGGTTGGCTAGTGTCCACTGCAGTGACTATGAACCCTAGACAACCTCTACCCATCAGGTCTTTAGCTCTCAACAACGATATTCTTGGTATGTGCGCCCCCTGAACTTTACCCACGAACACCGCTGGGTTAGCACTCTCGGGCTCAAACACCACCATCTTCCATTTACAGTCGATCATTGCTCCATACTTAGACAGAAAATCCATTCCCAGGATTATGTTAAAATCAGATAATTGCAGTTCAATTAGATTGGCGGTCAATTCGCAACCGTCAATCCAAAAAGACAAGGACCGAATCCACCTTGTGGATACTATCAGGTCTCCCAAGGGTAACAGGGTTCCAAACCCCGAAGCATAAATATCACATGGCTTATGCAAACTTTCTATCACTCTACTCGATACATATGAATGAGTAGCTTCAGAATCAAATAACACAGTATAAGCACAACCATTAATAGATAACTGACCTGTCACAACTGACTGACTAGCATCACCATCTGCCTGAGTTATAGTGAAAAGTCGCCCCGGGTTCTGAGCAACATTCTTCTTAGGCTCTTCTCTCTTAGCTTGGGGACAATCCCTGATAAAGTGGCCCACCACGCCACACTGGAAACATGCCTTGGCTCGGCACTCACCAGGATGATGCTTCTTACATTTAGAACACTCAGGGTATGACCGGAATGAGGACACGCGGCCTTGACGACCACCTCTGTTTCCCCGAAACTTTCTATTACCTCCTGAAGCTCCGGAAGCTTCAGCCTTCCGCTTGTGCTCAGGGTTGCTACTGTCGATCCCCTTACTGAAATTACCACCAACAGGAGGGTTTGATGCCATGGCAGCATCCTTTACAGCCTGCTCTTTCATCACTTGCTGCTCAGCCTCTTTAGCAATTAAAGCCAAGTCTACCACCCTCTTATACAGGGTGTCATGGGCTGTGGTAATTTTCAAGTCTCGACTAATTGTAGCATTCAGTCCTCGAACATACTTTTGTTTTCTGGTAAAATCGGTAGGCACCAAATCACCAGCAAATTTAGATAATCGGTCAAATTCCAGAGTATATTAAGCCACCGACATCTTCCCTTGAGTCAACTTCACAAAGTCTTCCTGGTGTGAAGTCCGTACAGCCACAAAGCATCCCATGTCATCACACTGACATCTCGGGTTTGATTCACTATGTCCCACCAAACGCGGGCATGATCTTGAAACATAAAGGCCGCACAATTTACCCTCTCAGTTCCTGTCACCTCCATATTATCGAGGATCCGAGTAACAGTGCTCATCCACTGATCGGCCTTAATAATGTCGATACCTCCCAGAAAAACCGGAGGTTGCAGCTTCACAAACTGCTCGAACACAGAGTCCCGATGCGGCATAACAAACCCTTAGTTACCCACCACTGGCACAGGAGCTGGTGGTAACCCTTGATTAATTGGGACAGCTTGTTGCCTCAAACGTTGCAACTCTTCTTCTTGACGAAGTATCACACTCTGCATTTCATGAAACATCTGCTGCCAATCAGCAGGAGGATTAGCATTAACAGCCTCCGCATTATCCCCCGGATTTTGTGGAGGTGGAGGCGGTGCTGGTGGATCGGTTCGGGTAGCCCCAGGTTCTACTTGCTCGCCCTGTGGTCTGGATGATTACGGAGGGTCCATTACTAGTACCCCTGAAATCAAAAACCCCAGCGAGTTAAGCACCGATACCACACTTACGCACTTATTGCCTTAAACCCTAACTCATCTATTTACCTCATACATATTTACATAATAATTAACATTTATAGCATAGCATCACATAACACATACATACTCTAGATGCTTGCATACTGCCTAAAATGGAAAGCGGTAAACAGATGATCACACATACAGTCAAGTATTTACTCTCAATACTTACTGCACCATGAGTCGAGCTTATCTCTGACGACGAATGTACATGTTCGGCCGGTCTACAGGAAGTTTAAAAACCTTGGCGCTCTGATACCAAATTGTAACGCCCTAACTAATTAGGCATGCTACCCAAAATAATTATGAAACCCTAATCCCCTAACCGGGATTACTAATTAAAAATAGCGTAGAATTTAAACTTTTATATTAAACAGATTGAAAATAAACTTGTAATATATTTAAACTTTTCAAACATAGTTAGGATCCCAAAAATATTTACAAAATTATTACAAGTTCTTTCTTACTAGCCGACCTAAGCGGCAAAACAGAATACAAAAGTCAACGCTGCTAGACCCATAACCCGCTTGGTCTGAAGTGGCGTGAACATGTACATTCTTCGTCTGCTCCTGAAACTCATGGCTGATCAGCTATTTCCTTACCCTTTCCTGCACAGTAGAGCACCCGTGAGCCAAGCCCAGCAAGACAGTATAAATCATAACACATATATTATGCTTGTTCACATATATGTCTGTATAGCACAGACCTGATCACTATATCAACATGCCCATTTATGTCTACGTGGCATAGACCTATGTGTTGCGCTCACACATCTAATTAAATCTACGTGACATAGACCCACGTGTTGCTCTCACACGTCTAATTACATTAAGGCCTTAGAAGTGGTTCATCTCGGTTATGAGTACCGAGTCCAACCTGATTATGCCTTGAGCGCATAATCCTTAAATTTCATTTCATTTAACATGGCATGACATTATACACATATTCCACTAGAGTAATAAACCTAGGCTAACAGACCGTTCCTATTAGGGTAATAACCCTAATCCCGGTTACTAAACATTCATGCATATCATATTCACATAAGCGCCACTGCGCATACTCTACGTGCAAACTACTGTCTTACCTGTTGTCCAGCTATGAAAGGAGATTCCGAATCCCCGGGTGCTCTTGATCAGGTGCCGGTAATCCTAGTCACACAAATTCGGGATAATTCACACTTAGGGTTAACCCCTGATTTTCAACTCATAAAATTCAAACATGGCATTTATAACTCAGACAATCATACAGAGCTTGGAACGAGCTTTCCAACGATATAAAGAACTCTCGAATCGGGGTTCGGATCACAAAGTTATGCATTTTCGAAAATTCAACACAAACTGCCCAAAAATCACGAGGGCGGGCCGCGGCATGCCCAGACCATGTCGCGGCACCTGGGACCAATTCCCAGGTCCACTCAGAGGAGCGGGCCGCAGCATGCTCCAGAGCATGTCGCGGCATCTGGGTGCAGAACCCAGAAAACCAGCAAGCTCAACTCGAATTTCAACCCAAAAACTCAATCTTTTCATAGAAATTTCACAACCAAAACACAAATTGCACATAGGATTAATAGCACATACTAAATACTCATTTATTACATGACATGCATCAAAATCCCAGAATTCAAATTGCTCAAAAACACTCAATATCATGCTTAAGATTAACAAAACCTAAGCTCAAACTCAAGAACTTCAAAACTAAGTTCTTCAAGCCAAAACCAGCAATTAGACATTAAATTTCACACCTGAAATTTCAACCTTGAATTACCAATAATCTCTGCCCTATTCATTAACAAGCATAGAGCAATCTAAACTCAAATCCAATCCAAGATAGCTCTAAATCACCCAACATGTAGCAAGAACAACCTAACCCATGCATAACCAAAATTAACAAACTTAAACATGTTTCTATCACAATATTCAGCCAAGAAACATAAATTAAAAATCAAGAAAACTACCTCAAATACTTGCACAACCAAGCCTCAAGCCTCCCAACACCTTTCTTTCAAACAACCAACTTCAAATCAACTAGTTTTTTCACAAATTAAACTTTGAAAATGGAAAGGGGTGAAAGAGAGGGAGAGGGTTCGGTGAGAGAGAGAGAGAGAGAGAGAGAGAGAGAGAGAGAGAGAAAAAAAAATCAGAAAACACAATTCATTTTCTCTAAAAAAAACCAATAAATTCAATTTACTCAATAATGGTCAAATGACCATTTTGCCCATAGGCCTATAAAACATACATATTCCTTTTAAGGGCATAAATGCCATTTCACACTCAAATATTGCCAAATAAATTTCAGATTATCATATTATCAAATAAAATGCCAAATAATCAATTCAATTTACATTTCGGGCCCGAACCCGGTTCGGCCCGAAATTCCCGGGTGTGACTATACTGCGCCAACCTGTCAGAACACACCTGAAAAGACAACACAGGCATACTATATGATAATATAGTTCTATTAAACACGTAATTAAATTAATCTCAACAATTTACCCTTCTCGAGTCATAATTACCAAAATGCCCCTGGCTCACCAACGGGGTCTTTAACATGTTAAATTTCATATAATTTCACATATATTGAACTATATAATAATATAATTCCTCAATTAACTCATAATTATCTAATTAGGGTTTTGCTAATCCTTTTCTTAATTCCGGGTATTACATCTACCTTCGGTTTACCCTAAAAAATGAGAAAAAATGTGATCTTTTCAGGTATATAGTTTTAGGTATGAAAAATAGAAGACAATTTAGAAACAAAAATGAGCTAAAATGGTGAAATGAGGGTGATTTTCCAGGGTGGTTGGCGGAGAGGGTTTGGGGTTTCTCTGATTTGGGGATTTCTGGGTTGGTTGATCGAATAAGGAAGACGAAGGAATGGGCTAGGGTTATAAACCCTTTTGGCGTCGGTTATTTGGAAATAACCGACGCCATAGGGTGAATTCCCTTTCAAAAAATTTCAACCCTATGGTGTCGGTTATTAATTATTATGCTGAAAAAAACGCCTCTAAAAGCTTGTTTTGTAGTAGTGTTTATAGATGTTGCTGGGACTCTCTTTAAGTTGGTGATAAAGCCAACTGCTATAACTTACAACTACTTACTATAAACTTTGACAGATTAAGATGTGAGTTTCATATATGGATTATTTTACATATACACAAAAATAAGAAAAAAAAAATCAAAAATACGGTTGTATGAAATTTTAATCATTTTTATGATTTTATAATTTTCTTTATAAAAAAATACGGTATTTTCATGTATTTTTATATTACATTCTTATTAATTTTTTATTATTTGTATGTTATTTTTTGTTGTTATTTTTCTATTATTTATATGTCGTTTTTTTGTTATTTTTATATAACACCGTAAAAATATATAAAAAAATTATTAATGTAAAAAATTTTGTAAAAAATAATACTTTATATAATTATTGTTTTAGTGTATCCCAACAAACAATATGGGAGTAATATTTATTGATGGCTTCGTCCAGAAACCGATCGAGACCATGGCTGTTGCTCATGCAGTATCGGAAGTGGCACAATGCTGTTATCCACATTGGTTGATGGTTTTTCTAATAAGAGATCATTTCTCAACTTATGTTATTATTGCTAAGTTTGAATTGCAGTTTACATCGATCTGAAATGGATTAGGAGATATTTTAACTCTCCCAGACTCACAATCTTGCAGCAACGACTGCTAAGTTGAACTATTTTTGCTTTTTGTCTTTTGTGGAGATGGAACCTTTTGTTTCTATAAACTAACTTTGGGGCCTTTTCCTTGGCTTTTTTTTTTTCATAAAGTTTTTATTAAGAAAAAAAAAATATATTAATATAGTTCAATAAAAAAAATTATTGATATATTGATGAAAAATGTTAAAAAGTACCAGTAGTATTTATTATCATCTTATATGTTAATATCGCTATTGATCTAAGTTTTAGGTCTCATATATAATTTAATATAATAATTTTTAGATAATATTATTAGCTAAACGTAAGACGACACATTTAGAGATACTGAATACCATTTTATCCAATAGCAATACTATATTTTTTTATACATGCCGACACTTACGTTCAATGACAATTAATGATATCTAGACTTATAATGAAGGAATGGTACAGTGTAACGAAAATACATTTCTTTTTGATTTAATTTTCTTGCGGTTCTACTTATAATAACAAAAGCATGTTACATGCATGTTAGTGAGTTATATGTGTAGTACCTACCAAGATTAGACATTCCATCAGAAAAAAAAACATTCCAGTTTGTGCAGCCGAAAAAGAAGCAGTACGTATTTTATTTTATTTTTTAATTAGAAGATTTTTTTAGTTGTTTTTTTAGGAGAACTGGTGGTTCTATTTAAGGATGCACAAAAACCTAATTTCTTTTCAATTTTAGTGGTGAAAATACCAAATCTTTCAACACTCTTGCGCCAATACATATACACTAACACTAAACCAAAATATTTTTCATAACTAGATAAATATTACTTTAATTAAATATAGAGAAATCACTCATATATTATTTTTTAACATTTTTTTTTATTTTAATAAATTTTTTTTAGAAAATTACACTATATACCTATTTTACTTTATTTATTTTAATTTTTACTATTATTTTCATATTCTTTAAGATATACCTATTTTTATAGATGATGTGTCTATTATACCCCTTAAGTTAACACTACAAAAAATAGCTACTTTTAGTGACAACTTTTTCATCGCAAAATATAATTTTTTTATGATTAATTGTGACTTGTGACTAAAACATAACATTTACTTACAAGTTGTCACTAATTTAGTTTTACTTATTGTGACTAAAAACACATATAGTCACAACAAATTGTTATTTTTGTGACTAATACCTTTACCACGGACCTTTTAGTCACAATATAACAATAATGTTTTATAATTAGTCACAATTCTTTACTTTTAGTACAAATTTTGTTATGACTAAAAGTAAGATTTTGTGTATAATGTAAATTTTGTGCTATACTTAAGTAGAATGTCAGGGAATATTGACACACCCACTCACAAAAGTGGCTACATTTTAATAAAATATAATATGAGAGTATTTTAAATTAATGGATACAAAAAGAGGTATTTTGCAACTTATCCTTTTTTTGGATTTTTTATTTTTTATTTTTATTTTTACGATTTGGGTTGTTATATTGGTTGCGATTTGGGTTGCTTTGTGAGTTGCAATTTCGCACTTAAATTTTCATTCAAGTTGACCGGCACACTTGAATTTGGAAACAATATAAGATTAGTATAAAATGTGTATATGTATATGTGTATGTGTGTTATATGCATGTTGTATTATATGATTAGTATAGTACCAACATTAGTACGGTTGCGGTAATGTATTAGTACAGTATATGATGTTAAAAGGATATAGCATACTGTTACCAACACTAGCACAGGAAAAGTGCAGAGTGCATGTGGTACAACACTCAGTGGTACTCCAGGTGTGGTTAGCCCTACTAACACTAGTACAGGACGAGTACTTAGAGCAAGTGGTACGAAGGTTGTACTTCTGTTAAGAACGTTCTTGATGCATTTGAAGCCTTGTAAATAGGTGTATGGGCACCTAGATTCATTCGATTTTATATTATATGTTTTGTGCTTTTCTTACTGAGTCTGTCAACTCACAATTATTGTTTTCATGTGTAGGTAAAAGAAAGGAAAAAGCTCACCACCAGTGAGTCCAAAGCTCGAAGATGGTTGTACGTAATAGGATGGTTAGACCTAGATCGTTTGGTCTCAGGACGACATGGGCCTTCATTTTGTAATTACAGAGCGTCACTTTTATAACAAATATTTTGAATAAAGTTGTAAACTTTTAAATCAGGATCCTCACCTTTATGTAAAGTTATGTATTTATATAAGTTTAAAGTTTAATTTTGTAGTTATAGAGCATCACTTTTATAACAAATAGTCGACTGTCGATCCGCTTACAATGTGATATTAGGCCACCCATGGATTTGTGACATGAAAGTAGTCGCGTCATCTTACCACCAAGTAATAAAGTTTCCTTGTAAAGGAGAAATAAGTGAAATTAGAGGAGATCAGTTGAGCGCCGAGAATGTTACACTTCTTCAATCACGTGCAAGAAAAAATTATTGCAATTAGTTAACTCTTCGACTTTTACAGAAAACCAACCCCCCGTGGTTGAGGAGTTACGAGAAATGTTGATCCACTCGACAGATCCAAACAAAACTACATATATTGGAACGGGGCTTGATAAGTAGAGTGAAGATGAGATTGTGGAACTTCTAAAGGATTATCATCAAATCTTTACATGGGATCACTATGATATGCCTAACATAGACCCTGAGATAATCACCCACAAGTTAAACATCGACCCTAATTGTATACCAATAAAACAAAAGACAAGAAAGATTGGAGCAGATAGAAACAAAGCAGAAAATGATCAGGTCGATAAAATGTTAAAAATGATACTATCATGGAAGTTCTATACCCAATTTTCCTGTCCAATCCGGTAGTGGTCCCAAAAAAGAATGGAAAATTTAGAGTTTATATTGATTACAATGATGTAAACAAAGCTTGCCCAAAAGATAGCTTTCCCTTCCCACACTTTGACATGCTAATCGACGCTACTGCAGGCCGTGAATTAATGAGCTTTATGGATGCTTTTTTGGGCTATAATTAAATAATGATGCATTTCCCCGTTGGAGAAAAGACATCTTTTATTTCTGAGAGAGGGACTTACTGCTATAAAGTCATGTCATTTGGGCTCAAAAATACTGGAGCAACTTACCAACGTTTGATCAACAAAATGTTTGCCCAACAACTAGGACGGACGATGGAAGCCTACATTGATGATATGCTTGTAAAATTCAAGGATGGTTCAGACCACGTTGAGCATCTTTGAGAATGTTTTCAGATCCTTTTAGTTCATTCAATGAGACTCAATCTGGCAAAATGTGCCTTCCCAGTTGGCTCGGGGAAGTTCTTAGGTCACTTGGTAACTCAGCGAGTAGAAGTCAACCTAGAGTAGATCGAAGCTTTCCAGGCAATAGCCAAATCCATAAAAGACATTCAGAAATTGATAGGAAAGATTGCAGCCCTCAACCGTTTCATTTCAAAACTATCAGACAAAAGTCTATCATTTTACGATTTATTGAGGGGGAATTGAAAGTTTCATTGGGATTCAAAATGTTAAGAGGCGTTGGAAGCCCAAAAGAAGTACTTAAGCTCTCATCTGTTTGTGCTTGCATTGCCACATTGCTTGCATATCTCTATCGTATGGGAAAGCATCTATTTTCTTTCATTTTCACCTTTGCAATTTGAAAGGATTTATCTTGTTTATCATAGATTGTGTAAGAATCTCCTTCAAAATGTAAAGAATACCATTTTTCAATCATTGGACCTACGCTAAGTAGGTTTTGTTCAATGTTGGGTACCAACAAGAGTACATCATTGGTGTATCTCTTGCCTTTTTTGTGTCAATGGCGATGGTGCCTTTGCCGACTGCTTCCATGAAGTCACCATTACCGATTTTGACTTTAGTATTGGATCTATAAAGACTACAAAAGATGCTTTCATTTTTCGTCATGTGGTTACTGCAACCACTATCAAGATACCAAGTATCTTTTCCTTATTCTATTGCAGCTTGGAAGAAATAAAAGAGAGTATTTTTATCATTTTTCTCTTCGAAAAAATTAGCTTGATGTGATTTCTTTAAACGACAAGTTTTTTCAGTGTGGCCAAATTTTTTACAATTTTGGCATTGTAGTTTTCCTTTAAACCAGAAGTCTTTCTCCAAGTGACTTTTTCTTTTACAAATGTCACGTGGAGGATACTTGTCATCATTTTCTTTTTGTTTTTCTTGTGTCTTTTTCAAATCAGTTTTTGGTTTTTGAGACCACGGATTGATTTTAGAATGAAAGGCATTTTCAGCTTCACTTTCTTTATGCCTTTCTCATCTACTTTCATATGCTTCATGAGAGCCCATTAGTTCAGTTGGTGATAGAGTTTCTAAATTTTTAGTTTCTTCTATCACAGAAACTATTGAATCATATTTTTCTGTACAAGAAATTAGTATCTTTTGTACTATATTCTTATTAGAAATTATTTCTCCTTATGCTCCCATTTGATTTACTATTTCTTTAATTCTAGAATAGTAATCTTTTGCAGTCTCATTATCCTTCATTTTAAGATTCTTAAAATCTCTTCTAAGCTTTTGTAGTCTAACAGTGCGTACTTTAATTGTTCCCTAGAACTCCTCTTGCAGCGTGTCCCATGCTTCTTTTTTTGTTGCTGCACCCATAATTCGTAGAAAATGATTGTCTGCCATAGCTTACTGCAAGCAATATAATGCATAAGAATCCTTTTGTTGATTTTCTTCTAGTGCCTTCTTTTGATCTTCTGAAAAAGATGTAATATCTTCCAGAATAGTGATTCCTTCTTCAATAATTTTCCATAGATTTTGTGATCGAAAATAGGTCCTCATTTTGATGGACCAAAAATCATAGTTTTCTCCATGAAAAATTGGAAGAGGTAGAGAAGAGCAATTGGACTCCAAACTCATGTTGATGAGCAGAATATATTACGCCCAGTGATATGATCGAACTTGGCTTTGATACCACTGCTGGTTTGAGAATAAATTTGTATTAGTTTAGATTTGAATAGGTGGATATGAGGAATAAGTGTTTAATGGTTGTTATGGTAATTGAAGTAGTGATGTTGATGAGTAGTACTTGTTGATTTAGTATATGAGAATGGTTTTAGCTTAGAAGAGAGGGTTGTATGAGAAGATAGTAAGCTTTATTGATAGTTTTGATGTTAGTTGTTGGGTGTTAGTTACAATTTGGAACCCTTAAAAGGATATTTATAATTGCTCACCTTTTACACTTTATGGTTAGAATTATTTCTTCTAGATCCTTCTTTTACTAGAAGGATATATCCAAACAAATCTAAATGTTTCTAGAGTTCAACATAACTAGTATATTTTAGACTTAATCTAATATAGAAATCTCTTAAGTTCTTAGATGATTTTTCTACAAGTGTATAGAAATTTCTAGACTAAATTATGTAGAAATGTGTAGCAAATTCTAATAAATATAATACCTCACTGATTATCAAGAAAAAATAGAAAAAGTCAGATTCAAGATTAATAACAGCATGGAAGAATCCATGATTAAGATTTTATCTACCAATTAGATGTCACATATATATATAATGTATTTTGTATCAAATTAAAGTTGAATCATGCATCTATATGGGAACTTGAATTATTGGACCCCAAGCAAAGAAAACCCTCTTTTCTAACATCAGATACACAAACACAAAAAACCAAAAGAATAAAGATAAGATTTAAATATATCTTATCATGATTTATCAAAACCTAAAAATAATCTATCACAAAAAGTATAGAGAGTCCATTCTCCTAATTTCCTCGTTCTAATATTTCCTTCAAGGCTAATTAGCAATTTTTCCCCCGAACTTTAACATGTACTAAATCATGCCCCTGAACTTTTTTTACTATTAAAAATTCCCCCTAAACTATTAAGATTGTTAAATTTAAGGATTTTACCTAAGTTTAGTAAAAAAAATTTAACATGGATGAAAGTTTAGGGGGCATGATTTAATACATATAAAAATTTGAGAGGTATGATTTGGTAGAAATCTAAGCCTGGAGAGCATGACTTAATAACTGAAACAGTAAAATTGAATGAAATTAGACAAAAGTCCTTAAATTTAACAATCTCAATAGTTCAGGAAAATTTTTAACGGCCAAAATAATTCAGAAGATATAATTTGATATATGTCAAAGTTCGGGAAAAAAAATTACTAATTAGCCAACCTTCAATTACGAAATTCTTATCACACGTTCATATATTCATGCATGTATTATTAACAACCCCTTATTAATAATTAAATCAAATTATTGTAGCTAGCTAGTCACCAATGTAATAATTATCTTATATTATATTTATATAACTCTTCGTAAAAGATTTGCATCAGCTGAGTTGATTATCTTGAGTTAGACATTTGATTGGTATTTTGTGGTTTTTTGGTGGTGTTTAAACTGAGAAAATATTTATTCTTTATGGATGTCAAATAATTAAATTTAACTATTGTAGCTAGCTATAGTCATCAATGTAAATTTTCAATTTTCAATTTTGATTAGATAGATGTGAAGATCAATTTTGACTAGATTAATGCGGAGAACTGTGACCATATGGTGGAGCCAGGATTAGTTGGTACAAGAGCAAATAGTGAGCAACACATTTCACTACTACAAAAATCATTTTTAATTTTAATTAGATAATATAACCGCTCTTTGCGTGGTTAATTAATTTTTTTTTTAATATTATAATAAATAATTACTTAAAAATATAAAATTTAATATATAATAAAATTATAAATATATTGTCTTATTTCATATTATTATTAATAATTTTATTTATGAAAACTAAATGGATAATTTTATTAATTATTATTTAAAATTATTTATTAAGAAGTTTAAAATTTATTATATGTAGTATTTTAAATTGCTTTGTTAAAAAAATTATTTTTATAAATATAAATAAATAAGTTGGTGTAGAAAAAAATTACGGTATTCCTCATAATTTATTATTTTCATTTCTCGATCATTCAAAACTATTATTATTATTGTATCTCACTTGTTGTCTCATTCTATCTCACTTATTTTTATCACCGTATCTCACATGTTGTCATCATCGTATCTCATCCCTTGTCGTTACCGTAGTTTACTTGTAGTCGTCACTATTGTAATTCTAAAATCTATATCTTAATCTTAAATTTCATCTCGAATTTTAAACAATTTTTTAATATTTTTAAGATATTGGGGAAAATTTCTTGGTTTATCTGTTATTATTACTTAATATGTTTTAAAAGAAAAAAAAAAGTGATTATTATTTCTTAAATATCTTAATTTTAAAATAAAAAAAAAAAGAAAACAAATATAAAAAAAAATGTAATATTTTAGTTATGAGAAATACTAAAAGGCAACCCTCCTTGGTAGCATACCACTATTAGTGTAATTAAGTAACACGTCTCATATAACTTTAAAAAAATAAGATTTAGAGAATATCGATAACCAATCGTAAGGTGTCACCTATGAAAGGTGTTGGGCAATTAAAATATTATTTCAAGTATCATGTACAACTAATTTTTTTTTTATTATTATTATTATATCTTAATTTAAATAAAAAAAAAAAAAAACAAAAAACGTACACATTAGATTTATTATTTTTATATTATTATTATCATTTTTTTTAAAAAAAACCAAAAAACGTTAAAATATATATATTGATTGATATTTTATGTATGTATATAAACAAAATTTATAATTAATTATATTTGATTTAAGTTTTAATATTTTTTTTGAACTTATTTTTTATTTTCTAACTTTTTCTAAAATATTTTATATTTTTATAGAAAAATTATTATAATAAGAGTAAAATATCAGTTTGTAGATTTATGTTTTAATAAAATATTAAAATTGAGAGAATTGAAGAGAGAATAGAAAAATAGTTTTAGTGATTTTAAAATGTCATGTCACCGCCTCATACTTCTCCTTTATATATATATTTATTTTCTAACTTTTTTTAAATATTTTATATTTTTATAGAAAAATTATTAAAATAATAGTAAAATATCAATTTGTAAATTTATATTTTAATAAAATATTAAAATTGAGAGAATTAAGGAGAGAAGAAAACAATAGTTTTAAAGTGATTTTAAAATGACATGTCACCGCCTCATACTTTTCTTGTATATATATATTGATTATCACTACAAGAATAAGGGGCATTACTTACGCCCCTATTACTAACGGCAGAAAGTCCTCATTAAAAATATCATTATCAATAACGACACTACAATGTTATTGGTAGATTTAATTTTTTTGGTCAGAATTACAGTCAACAACGACATTTTGAATCCCAACAACAATGTTGTTGTCAACAATATTGTCGTTGGGAATGTATTTGAAATAGGACAGATGGATTTTCGGCGCCATTTTTCCATTGTCGTTGGTGGCATGTCGTTGGTAGATGACAAACTATGATCCCCTTCAAAAACCCTTCCCCCATTTCGAACATAGCCATTTTTAATTTTTTTTTTTTTGCTTCGCCTCCTTCTTCTCTTCAAAAACCATTTGTATCATTTTTTCCATTTTTCAATCCCTTCCTCTCAAAAAAAACCCTCTCCCAATATCACTATATTTTCATCAACCCTTGACCCATTACTGCCACCTCCTGAGACGTTGTCAGACCACCACCCGCCGCCATCCTTTAGGTAATATAATTTTATCCCTCATACTCTTTTCTTTAATTTAATATATGTATATTATTTTGTATTTATATATATATGGAACACTTCTTAATGGGTATTACCCATGAATGGTTACTAAACAAATTTAACTATAAATATTAATTTTAAAAATATCAAACCATCAAATTTTGATCTAATAACGAATAATTAAATCACAAATTTGAATTTCTATGCTTAATTTAACTACTTAATTAAAAAAAAATATATCAAAAAATATCTCTTTTTACACTATATCAAAAATATGCTCATACAAAAATATTTAACTCAAACTCAACTTTTTCTTTTCTTATTTTTCTTGCTAAAAAACTTTTTTTTTAATTTTTTTTTACCGTTGGAACATTCTCAGCCCATATGATATAAAAATGAGAGATTTTTTTAATTAGATAGAAAAATTAAGTATAAAAATTCAAAATTTCCTAATTTTACTTATTCATGGGTAATACCCATTAAGAGTGCACCCATATATATATATATACTAGCAAAAACTACGTGCGAGGCACGTATACTAAATTTTATGCTAGTTTTTTTCTATGTTATTTGAAAGTGATACAATAAAAAATTAAAGAAAAAACATTATTAGTTATGTGAGATTATTTGAATAAAGAACAATAAATAATCACGTAAAAATCAAAAATAATTATTTGAATAAATAATTATTTGAATAAAGAATTCAATATACACATTTATATATATGAATCTCATTTATCAAAAAGAATTATTAAATATATGAACAATAATTTGTCACGCTATATGTTTCCCAATAAAGAAATCTACCTCCTCATAGTCAAAAATAAACAATACATGTAATACAGATCTTTGTAATGAAGTACCTAAAAGAAACAAAACTTCAGTTAGCATAATCGAAAAAGGTTTAAGTGAACTAAATAATGACTAAGAAGATCTAAATTACAAAATGAAAATAACATGTCTATATGAGTATGATTCTATTGCTATATGAGCATAATTGATCTAAGAGAAAATAGATAAACTTATAAACATATAAATATACTTAATATTAATTTTGACAAAGAAACAATTCAATTATAAACAATTCTAAATATCAGCTTGACAATTTCAACACACTAATTACTCATTAAATAACCATAATGTATACATCATGATAATTTTATTTTATTTGATATCAAATGATAGAGATTATTGAGGTTTTCAGCCATGGAAAACACACTATGATCAAAAAGTAATGCTCATTAATTGTATATTTCAAAGAAACCCTAATTTCCATGAATGTCCCTAATAATATATAAACAATAAAGTTATAAATTAAAAAAAAAAAAGTAGCAAAATTTCATTTAATATAAGAAATAGAACAAATTGAAGATTTATACAATACTGGAATTTGAACTCTTAGAAACCATTAGCGAAGGGGCGAAACTTGTTAAATCTCCTAGTTGAACACTACCTTAAAAAAAATTAAATGATGTGGAGGTTTTTTTATGTGTTTCTGTTTCGATATGTTCTTTTAAAACACCATAAATTGTAAAACAAGCCTAACAGTTGCTTAATGTTTCCTTAGCTTTAACGTGGCACCCACTTCTTAGATTGACTTTTTTATCTTGTATATTTATGTATCTTTGAGATTTAACGGAAAAGGCTCTATTGCCTTGAGATTTAAACCACGTTTGATTTTCTTATTATTTACAGGGCCGACATGCTTTGGTCTATGATATAAATACAACAAATGAGACTTGGGAGTGGGTTGACCTTAAGGAGGTAACAATTGTGTTTTAAAATCTTGGTTCCTAAAGAATGTTTCAAGATACAAGTATGATGGGTTTTTTATATTATAGACGATTTGTTCCAAAACATAATAGAACTAACCAATTTAGGTTAATGATCTGGCTTCTGATACGTCCATATTAAAGATGATTGGGGGTGTGAGGTTCTGTAAATGCTATGAAATAATTTTGTAGTTAGTCTGTGAATATTGCAATGAAAGTGTTGGTTTGACCTGGCAATTTTGTGGTTACAACTTACAAGAATTCTTGACAAGGTTGTTGAATAGTAAACCAATATAAAACTTGTTTTACTCTGTTGAATAATATGAAAGATAATTCATTTTTTCACCATGTTTAAAAATAAATACAAATTTGATGAGCATATTACTTTTTATTTTTTTTAATTGAGAGTCTCAGAGTATCAAATCCCGGGGTTTTTTTTTTTTAAATGTGTTGTGATTCTCGAATATTTAGCATCAAATATCAGTTCAAATATTAATGGAATTTGTTTTATTATTATTTTATTATATATAAATAATATTTTATTATTTTATTAAATAAAAATTAAAAGTCACTCAAATATCAGTTCAAATATTAATGGGATTTGTTTTATTATTATTTTATTATATATAAATAATATTTTATTATTTTATTAAATAAAAATTAAAAGTCACCCATAAATTTCTCAAAAACTAAGAATTTTAGTTATATAGGCACACTTTATATAGAATAGATATATATTCTATATAAAGTGTGCCTATATAACTGAATTCTTATTCTTGGTTTATGAGAAATTCATGGGGTGACTTTTTTTAAATATTTTTAAAATATTTCAAATATATATATAAAATTATGAATTAATTGCATCCTAATACGTAGTTTATATTTTATTTACTTAAATAACGCTGATTATTTAATTAACGTATATGTTTTGAGTCATATTTATAATCGACAGAATTCTTTCTCAATCTATTTCTATGCCAATATCTATTTTTTCATTTTTTTTTCGTTTTTTTTTTCAAATTCACGTGCATATGTTTTCTTCTCAATCTATTTCCACGCTTCACTACTACAATGTTAGCCTTTAGAGGCTGTTTTTTCACCCCTATTTATAAAAAAGGAAGCTAAAGGTTGTGAAAATACCTGCTTTTGTTGAAATTGACATTTAGAGGCGGTTTTTTGATAAAAACCGTAGGTATAAAATTATATTATACCATTTAGAATCGGTTGGGAAATAAAATACTTTGGTTAAATGAAAAATAACCCTATGGCGACGGTTCCTGGGTACACGATAATTTGACATGTGTACCCTATGCCGTCGGTTCTTATGTAGGAACCGACGCCATAGGGGTTTATAAGAAAACCCAGCCCTCTCATTTCCTCACTTTCTTCTTCACTTTAACAAACACAGCAGCCCAGCCAACAAACTAGAGGTCGAAACCCTCGTCGGCCACCGCCTCCACCACCCATATCTCCCCCATTTCTTAACCTTTTTAGCCCATTTTTTTTTAAAAATCCTCCATTTTCGATACTTAATAACATACACCTAAAAAGTTTTAATTTTTTACCCTCTTTGAGTGTCATCCGAACCCAAATAGTAAAGTTTGGGTTTGAAATCCGGCCACCCATTTTTCTTGAAAAATCCTTGAATCTCAACCTCGTTTAAGGTATAAATATTGCTTCTATTCTTTTTGTATTATGTATATTGTTTTATTTTTTGTTTTTGTAAATTATTATTTGAGTTTTTTTTATTTTATTAGTAATATTATTGTGTTTTATGTGTATAGTGCCGGAATTTTTTACGGTGGTCGTCGGATTGCGGTTATTAGGTAATAATTTATACCTCAATGTATATTATATATGTATTTGTATATTTTATTGAATATTTGTATATAATGTGTGTATATATTGTGTGTATATAGTGTGTATATTTTTTTTATGAAAATAAATTTTATAATTGTATTTTATATATTTTTTGTATTATATATTTATTGTGAATAAAATGACATTGGAGAGATTTCATTAGTTTAGAAATAAAAATTTTAAAATTGAATTAGTGTGTGATATAATTTTATTTTTTTGAGATAATAGTGTGAGATATAATTGATTATATATATGTATGTATAATTTAGTAACTAAGTAACTTGTTACAATTTTTTATAACTAGTTATAAGTAATGAAATAATTAATTTTGTAATTTCGTTGTATTTCTTTATATTGTAGGGGTTCGACATAATTTTGTGTGTAGCGTATTTGGGCTTGCAATTATAGGTATATACTTTAACTAACTTTTTCTTATTATATAATTAATTATCAATGCATGTTAGTTGAGTTTGAATATCTTAAATATTCATCCGTAGTGAAGTAGGTTCTGCGAATACATGTACTGCGGTCGGATGGGTGGATAAATTTTGTATTGTTTATCTGTTTTGTTTGTTATTTTAGGCACTTGTAAAAATTTTGGGAACGTCCAATTACAGCCGTTATGCTGCCGAAATTTCGGTAGAATTAGGATAAATCTTACTAAAACCATTCATAATATTTACATAACACAAATAACTAGTTAATTATAACATAGTGATAAGAAGTTAGGTCACATAAAAAATAATAATATTCACATTTATGTAAACTTTTTAATTTTACCAACATTCTAATCAACTAAACAACCTAATAACATGAACTAATCTAAAACGAAAATTTGAGTAATTTATAAATTAATATGAATAAATTGTGAGAAACTTAGTTACATTGTGTAATTAGTAACTAGCTATAATTAGTTACTAAATACATTAACAAAATAAACATATAAAATCCTTCTTTTTTTATTTTTTTTTCTTTCATTTGAGAGGTTCAATGTGGATTTTTATTTTTCAAAGAAAATAAAGAGCAAAAGTTAATTAAAAGGAGAAAATATTAGTTAATACCCTTATTGCTTTACCAAAAACTTTTCCCCTCAACTTTTTTTATTAAAAATATTTAACATTTTACCAACATTCTAATCAACAAAACAACCTAATAATATGAACTAATCTAAAACGAGAATTTGAGTAATTTATAAATTAATATGAATAAATTGTGAGAAACTTAGTTAGTTACATTGTGTAATTAGTAACTAGCTATAATTAGTTACTAAATACTGAATTTTTTTGGATAGGATTTTTGTTATGGATAAATCATGGATGCGTGAGGAGAGAGACACACTGCGATTTCAAGTAGGGTTCGATGCATTTTTAGAGTTTGCCTTAAAGAATTCTAAAAATCACGATTGTATTCATTGTCCGTGTGTAGATTGTTGTAATGTATCTAAAGGGAATATTACAATGATTAAGGACCATGTGTATTTACGAGGTTTCAATAGAAGTTATACTAATTGGTATTACCATGGCGAATATTTACCTAATGATCCATATCCATTAGGAAAGCGGGGGGTAGATGATATCGAGGGTAATGATTTCGATGATTATCCATTGGACTTGCTTAACGAAGCACAGGAGGAATTTCTTAATGATCCTGAGAAATTCGATAATTTTCTTAGTGATGTCGATAAACCTCTGTTCGATGGTTGTAAAAAACTAAGATTACCAACAATGGTAAAGTTTTACAACATAAAAGCAGAAAATGGAGTGAGCGATAAATGTTTTACTCAATTTTTAGCTGCTTTTAAAGATATCTTACCATTTGCCAACTGCTTCCCGGAATCTACTTATGAAGTGAAAAAAACGTTAAATTCTATAGGATTGAAGTATGAAAAAATTCATGCATGTCCGAACGATTGCATTTTATATCGTAAGGAATATGCAGACATGAATTATTGCCCGACTTGCGGTTTATCCCGCTATAAAGTAAACAAGAGTAAGGAGAATAGGAAACTTATGCCCCAAAAAGTGATGTGGTACATGCCTTTGATTCCGCGACTGAAACGATTATATCGTAGTGCAGAACATTCTGAAAATTTGATTTGGCATGAGACCAAGAGAGTGAAAGATGGAAAACTCAGACATCCTGCAGATTCCCAAGCTTGGAAAAAAGTAAACTACATAAATCCTGAATTCAAATCTGAACCAAGACACATTCGTCTCGGTCTGTCTGCGGATGGAGTAAATCCACATAGATCTCTAAGTAGTCGTCATAGTTCATGGCCTGTCTTCCTAGTTATGTACAATCTTCCTCCCTGGTTAGTGATGAAGAGGAAAATTAACATGCTTTCTTTAATGATATCAGGCCCGCAAAAACCTGGACATAATATCGATGTATATTTAGAACCATTGATTGACGATTTAATAGAATTGTATGAGAACGGGGTTCAGGTCTATGATGGTTTTAAAAAAGAATTCTTTAATCTGAAAGCTGTGTTGTTGTGGACTGTCAGTGATTTCCCTGCTTATAGTAATTTATCAGGCTTAAGCACAAAAGGTTACGAAGGTTGTCCGATTTGTTGCACTAACACATCGGCTCGTCGCTTGGCAAATGGACACAAGATGTGTTATATGGGTCACAGACGGTACTTGCCTGCAAATCATCCTGATAGACGGAAGAAGAAAGCATTCGATGGTACTGAAGAGGGTGATATGGCTCCTTTGCCAATGTCTGGGGAACAAATTCTCCAACAAGTTCAACTTGTAGATTTTAAGTATGGAAAGACGCAAAAAAAATAAAAAAACTAATGGTTGTTTTCAAAGAAAGTCAATCTTTTTTCGTCTTCCATATTGGAAAAGTCTACTAGTTCGACATTGTTTGGATGTCATGCATATTGAAAAAAATGTGTGTGAGAGTATTATTGGTACCTTACTTGATATTCCCGGCAAAACTAAGGACGGTCTAAATAGTCGTTTAGATCTCGTTGAAATGGGTGTACGACAATCTCTGGCACCTGAGAAGATAGGTGAACGATTATATTTGCCTCCTGCTTGTTTCACTTTGTCCAAAAAAGAGAAACAAACAGTTTGCAAATCACTTGCAAATATGAAAGTACCCGATGGTTACTCGTCTAACATCAAAAACTTAGTGAATGAGACTGAATTGAAACTAATGGGTCTGAAATCACATGATTGTCATGCGTTAATGCAACATCTACTTCCAATTGCCATTAGATCAGTCTTGCCAAAAAATGTTCGAGAGTGTTTGACACATGTTTGCATTTTCTTTAATAGGTTGTGCGGGAAGGAATTAGAATTGGATAAGTTAGATGCATTACATGAACATGTAGTCAAAACATTGTGCAACCTGGAAAAGTTTTTTCCGCCATCTTTTTTCAACATCATGATCCATTTAATGGTTCATCTAGTGAGAGAAGCAAGGCTGTGTGGGCCGGTGTGAGCGAGATGGATGTATCCATTTGAAAGAAATATGAAGGTACTTAAAAGTTATGTGCGTAACCACTATCGGCCAGAAGCATGTATGGTTGAGTGCTACATATCTGAAGAGGCTGTGGAATTTTGTTCAGAGTACATGGCTGGAGTTGAGGCAATAGGAATTAGCAAACCAAGAACTGACCCAGATGATGTTGATAGAGGATTAAGGGGGAAAGGGACAATGGTGACAGTGTCCAAGCTTGAACTAGATCAAGCTCAATTAGTCGTAATGAACAATAACGCAGAGGTTCAACCATATATAACGTAAGTACCTTTTTTTTTATTAACATTACTTAAGTCACGATGAACAATAACTTGATTTACCTTACTTGTTTTACAGTGACCATATGGAGCTGTTACAATCAATGGTTCCAAGAAATCAAAAAAATAAACAAAAATGGGTTGCAGACCAACATCGTCAAACTTTCATTGGGTGGTTAAGGAATACCATTATATCAAAGTTGAACGAACCGAATCATGGAGTATCTGATGTGTTGAGTCGTATTGCCCTTGGACCAACTTTTGCGGTTGGAAAGCATGAAGCGTACATTGTAAGGGGTAAACGTTTTCATACAAAGTCAAAAGATGATGCTCGAGAGTTTCAAAATAGTGGTATACGTATCGTCGCAGAAACTATGCACTTTGCAAGTGCAAAAGATAGAAACCCTGTTTTAGGTACTATGACGTATTACGGGGTCATTGAAGAAATATGGGAGCTCAATTATTTTGCGTTCCGAATTCCACTTTTTAAATGTTCTTGGGTTGACAACAACGTTGGAGTAAAAACTGACGAGCTTGGTTTTACTTTGGTTGATTTAAGTAAGAGAGGAAGCAAGAATGATCCATTCATCATGGCTAGCCAAGCAGCTCAAGTTTTTTACATTTCTAATCCGGCTAATGATAAATGGTCTATTGTTTTATCGACACCAGAGAGGAGGTTCTTAGAGACTGAAGAGGATGAGGAGAATACTGACTTATGTTACGATGACTTCATTGTTGGACAACCAATTCATGAGGAACTTATGGGAATTGATCGTAACATTGAGGAAGATGACGCTGAATACATTAGAAACGATATCAATGAGGGAATATGGGTCAATTGTGATTCAGGCAAACATAAACAAAAAAAGAAAAGAAAACGTGTCTAATTGGTAACTTGATATATAGCTTACTTTATATTGTGGTTGTGAATGCTCCTGAATACTTAACAATTTGTTTATGCTTTTAATATTTCATATACACTACTTGTTATATATATAGCTAATTTTAAAGTTTGTTTATTAATGGTGTAGACATGGCGAACTCGGAATGAGGATCTGATTCGGGCGCAGAAAATGAGTGTCCAACCACAATACCTACACGAGGGCCGACGCAAATGCGTGCATTAGGCTCAATTAGAGGAGAAGCTTAGTCAGGGACAAATTCAGGTCTAGGGCCAAAACGATATCCTGACGCAGGCGCTCGGGACACCAGAGCATCCTGGACGTGTCAGGGCTACTGGGTATGCTATTACATGAAATGTTATTTATTTAGTTACACAAATAAAATCGTTGCTAATTTGCATTTTATGATTTGTAGGTTCCTGACCAGGGCATCTCAACTGTTCGGCAGGAAGAAAAGGGAAGTGTCTGATGTTGTGGCTCGGCAAGCGAAGGAGATTGAAAAATTAAAAGCCGAAGTCCAATCTCTTAAGCAGCAGAGAAATGCTGCCGAACAAGAGGAAGAAGGAGAGGTGGCTGGTGAGGCGTATGTTCCACAACCATACGCTCCTCAGGATGAGGTACAACCACAAACTTATGCTGAGGAGTTTATTTCCCTCAACGACCAAGGTATCCTGTACAATTTCGATGACAATGCGGCCCTTAATCAGCAAGTACATCTCTGCTCTGACAACATCGACAACATTGTGGCCCGAGGGTATTTGTACGAGCATGTTGGTATAATCCAAGTTCACTGCCAGAACTACGATGATTCACATGCCCGGATTATGGTTTCGGAAATCCTGCAAGAGGACGCTGAAATCCCAGTCCCAATTGAAGAGTGCAGATATGTTAGGGACGTATACCAGATGTTCCTTCCTTGGCCTAAACACTTAATTTTAACAACCGAGGTAACTTCTCAACTGAAATTAATTATTAATGATTAGTGGAGTTTGAATATCTTCAATATTCATCCGTAGTGAAGTAGGTTCTGCGAATATATGTGCTGCGGTGGGATGGATGAACAAACTACTGTTATATATGTGTTATTTGTCGTTATACAGCCATGTTCAAAATTTTTAGGGTCATTCAATTACAACCGTTATGCTGTCAAAATTTCGGTAGAATTTGGATAAAATTTGATATATATATATATTATGTTCTGTTTTGTTTAGGGTCCACTCGCTCAACCGCCCTCAAGACGTGATGCGTCAAAGGGGAAAGCTCCGATGCTTTCTCCACAAGGCCGTGGTGCACGGGAAGATGACTTGTTCACGGAAGAGAAGATGGCGTTGATCCCTAATTCGCTAAAATGGATGATTCATGAATTCCTGAGGCTCAAAGATAAACGTGATATAATCACAATTCCTGTCCCCCGAGGATTCATTGCACCGCGTACCCAGATCACGTTATCTGGAGAGGATTTGCAGCAGGTTGCTACGTGTGACTACATCGGCAACCAGGGAATGCTGTTTGGAATGATGTATACTCTTCTTTAATCTAATTAACCTTATATCAAATTATAGTTAAATTATTATAAGACACTCACACTTTTTTTGGCAGGCACATATGGGAGAGCATCAACGGTCTGAGAAAAATTTTCAAGTTTTACGACCCAGAGCTTCTCACAGTGCATGGGATCAACGATGAAGAACAGAGTCAGTCTTTTGACGATGCGGCAAGACGATTGGCTAATTGGTTATCATTAATGAACAACAACCACCAAATGTTCTTTATTCCTTGGAATATCGGGTAAACTTTATTAAATTCTTTAGTGCTAATTGTTCATTTCTATATTATGTCTTCAAATTATTTTTATACTATCTTACTTATATTCCAATATAATTTTCTAGGATGCATTGGACGCTAGTGGTGGTTACGCCAAGGAAAATTATCCATTTAAACCCTTTAAGTGGCCGCCCAATTCCCGAAGTAATAGAACAAATGATCAGAAGGTAATAATTTAATGACTTCTTATGTAACGAATTTAAATTAACTAACGAATTGAAATGCTAATATAATTTTTCAAAACAGGGCATTCATGTATATAGGGAACGCACATGAGTATCTTGGCCCGTGGCAAGGAATTAACCAAGCAAACTGTCCAAGACAACCTAAAAGCCAAGAATGCGGTTTTTATGTTTTGAAATATATCACTGACATCGTCGCACGTGCCAACCCCAGCCGTTACATACAAGATCAAAAAGCTGTAAGTTTTAATTATTGATTATAGTATATAAATTCTATAATAACAAATATATAATATACATATACATAAACTAATATAAATTTTTAATTTTTTTAACAGTTTGGGGGTAAGAAGCAATACGATCCAAAACCAGAATTGTTACCACTACAGCGAAAATAGATCGAACAATTGATGGCGGTGATTCACGGTGACGATTGAGGTTGAAAGGTCGAAGAATTTTTCTTCATTATGTAATTTTTATAGATTAACTTGTAGTTAGATTTATTAACTTATTAATATTTTTAACTAATTTTACATTAGTGTTTGTGTAATATTTAATTACTTTTATGAAATTAAATTATGTATTTTACCCAAATTTAAATAATATTTAATTTACATTTTAAAAAATAAATATGTAATTTGAATTAAATAAAATAATATATAAATTAATAAATATATAATTAAAATGTAATTAAAATTATATAATTAAATTAAAAAAAAATAAAAAAAACTGAAATTCGCGTACCTATGGCGTCGGTTGCTACGCCACATATGGCGTCGGTTATTGGCTAGGAACCGACGCCATAGGTACCCCTATGGCGTCGGTTCCCAGCTAATAACCGACGCCATAGGGGTACATATGGCGTCGGTTCATATAAACCCTTTAGCGTCACCCTGATCAGCGTCGATAGCGAATTTCGCGAAACCGACGCTGAAAGGGCTTAAAAACCGCCTCTAAAGGGGGTTTTTGTAGTAGTGCTTTCTTTTTATTTTTTTTTTATAAATACATAAAACTAAAAAAAAAAATATTTTCTCTCTCCTCTTTCTTTTCAATAATTTTAAAAAACAAAATCAAATATACTGTTAATCATTTAGGTTTATAAATTACACCCTTACCATCTATTTTTTAAATTGAACATTTTAACATGTGAGAATTATATATATTTTTTTTGCCATTTTTGAAAATAATGATCAACATCAAAATTAATCCTTTTTATGTTAATTTTGTTAGCAAAAATTAAGTAACTTTTAATTTAAATAAACTTTAATATATCAACTAAGGACATAAATTAATATCAACTCTGTTAGTTATTTTATATGTAAGAGTTACCAAATATCTAATTAATTATCTATATTCAAGAATTATACAAAAATTATTAAAGTTTAAAAATGATATTATCACAAATTAATTTTAGTAATTTAGAAATTAGACTATATATTGAACTGTTTTAAAAAAACTTATAAGGATATTGATAATATCTTAACTCATGAATCAATTACATTACAAAAATTTAGTTAGGTAATATATTATTATATTGTCTTAAGATACTTTTATACTATTTTTTTAGCAATATTTTCATTATCATGAGAAATTATTAATAAGTATAAGCATTTATTATATAGCTTATTATTATAGTTACTATATATGATAGTTTTTATAATGTAATTAATTTTATCATGTTTAAGATACTATTGGTAACTTTATAAGTTTTTACATATCGAAATTGCTTAATTAAAAAAATTTGTTGTTAGTATACTATATGGTAACTTTTAAATACAATATAATAAAAAAAAAATTATGATAATTTATGATATTAGTTGATATGTTGAATATTATTAAATTTAAAATTTTATTATTTTTCATCAACAAATTATGAAATAAGAAACAAAAAAAATTACTTTTAATATTAATCGTCCATTTTTAAAGACAGAAATATATATGTTTCCCACATATAAAAATAGTTATTCTATATTATTTATACATGTGTAAAATTCTGAAAGAAATTTTTTAAAGGAAAAGTTATAATTCATAAAACAACTAAATGATTGTTTTTTTTATATTATGTAACAAATAATTTTAGAAAATAAGATTTTTCTAAAATTTCTTATTTTTTGTAATTATTTAAATTTCGATATGTATGCTGACGTGACACATCGGTATTCGTGCAAATAATTTTCTTAAAGTTATTTTTGTAAATAAAATTAATTTTAAGTATAATATTAAAAAAACTCCCAAAATTATTGGGTGAGGAGGAAAGAGAAATAGATTAAAATTTAGGGTTTTAATTATTCTTTGTTTAATTTTTTATTATTTTATAATATTTTTAAATTTTAGAATAATTTTTATAATATTTTAATATTTTTTTGACATAAATTACTTATCAAAATAGACATGTACTGATTCTGAACAATCAATGATTTAGAACTCATCAGTTTTCATCCTCAATTTTCGCTACTTAAAATAGTATGAGTATCAAAATTGTAGTTTTATTATTTGTTTGTTTAGAATACAACAATGGCAATTTGAAAAGTATTGTTGGTTCTACTCGTGAGAATAAGCTCTTTCAGCAACAAAAATATGTTAGACTTTTATTTGGGCTTACATTAAATTTTATTGGTTTTATTAAAACTTGGGTTGATTGGATAGTTCTTTGCTGTGTTAGCTCATGTTGTTGGTGATCAATTGTTAATGGGCTTAGCATCTGTGAGTAAAGTCTAGGTGAAGCAGAAGTGTGGGCTTTTCTAGTTGACTGAAGCCTTTGATGAGCAGGCCCAGCCCAACTAGGGTTTTGTAGCTAAGTCCCCTCCCTAACTCTATAAATACATATTGTCTCATCACAATTGTATACTTTTGATAATCAGATAAAATAAACTGCTTCTGATTTAGAGATCTAGGGAGGAAGACTTAGTTGATAGTATTGCACTATCAAATTGGAGTAACTGCTGTGGATCAAACTGAGATAATTGCTATGGATCAATCAGGTACACATACCTAATTATTATATCTTATTATTGTGTTCTATGTTATATACAAATAGATCTTGGGTTAATTGTTAATTTATCTAACATGTGGTATCAGATTGCCTATTGTATATGATTTAGAACCTATAATTAGTATAATTAATTTGTATATGTTAATTATCCATAATTACATATTAATTTCGTTATTATTTTATGTTGAATTTTTTGTTTTTAAATCTTAAAACTTTAGGGGTTTTGTTTATCATTAAATTCTCGTTCTATTGATATATTATATGCATGAAATCATTGTGTATATTAAGAGAATTTTAACTTAAAAGTTTTAGGGTTTATATGATTATATTATGAAATTATAATTTGTGTTTTTTGATTTTATTGTTTTTAATCTAAAATTGATTATAGATAACTCATTATCAATTGTTTAAGAATGTTCCTACATAATTAATTTCGGATTTAACTAAGATTAGCATTACAATTTTTTTTTTCTTTTGTGTTCTTCAATTTTCGGATTGATTTTAGCCATAGATCTACCCATTTAGTCTTTAATACACGAAATTAATAGTGTAAATCAACTAGAAATCGAATCCCGATCGAAACCCATCCAAAATCCCCATTTTTTCGTCGATTTTTTGCCGAAATACGTCGTCAGACCCGACCTGGAGGGAACCGGGTCGCGTGACCCGGTTTCAGACCCGCCCAAGGAAGAAGAAGGACTTCCAGCCAGCAACGCCCACTCGCGCAGGTGGCGCGTGGGGCGCGTGGGGCCACGTCCGAGGTCCTTTTTCGACGTTTTTTTTTTCAGCGTGCTTAAAATTCAATTTCTGATTTTTCTATGATTTTTAATTAATTTTTTGACTCCGATTAATAATTATTATTATTTTAATGATAATTATGTAGTTAAAAAATTATTAAAAATAATTTTTGATAATTTTTCAAAATTTGTCGATCATAGAAAATTTTTTGGGTTTCTTCTCGTTCCATCAGACATAGTCACTCTCTTATTTGATTTATCTTGACTATGTAGTCTCCACCAATTTTCTTATATTCAAATCTTTTGATTATTTGTTGTTCTAAAGTTATAAAACTTGGTTGTTTGATACAAAAATAATGTGTTATGGTGGACACTTTATTTTTTAATTATCAATATAATAAAAGCAATTATATATCTCTTTTGGAAATTTGGTTGAAAATTATTAATTTTCAATGCTTGTTTTATCACCAAATTTCACATGTTGAAGAAAATATTATATCTTTTGGTTGACTATATGTGTAATTACTTGCCCAAAGGTAGTATTTACATATATTAGTTCACATTCCATGAAGTGCGTTAATATTAAATATACAATATTTTAATTATTTGCCCAAAGGTAATAATTTAAATATATAAATTTATTATTTTGTTGCTTGAATTAATACATATTTTTAAGAAATTTATTTGCCCAAAGGTAATAAAATTCTTAAATGATATGTATTTTTTTCTTTGTTGTTAACTTCATGAAGGTAGATCATGTGTGTACTATATTCTCACCCCAAAGGGGAGTTTATAATGACCAGTTGATTCTACAATATTTTCTAATACATTGCTCATATTGCTTATTCAAGTTTTAATTTTTGAATTTTTCAGTCTCCTTTTCTGTGAACAACAATAATGCTTCCATCCATATTTTGAATGCTTCCAACTACAAGACATGGAAACGAGATGTGGAATTTACTTTAGGCATAATGGATTTGGACTTGTGCCTACGAGAAGAAAAACCTGCTGATCTTACTGACTCCAGTACAGCTGCCGAGAGAACTCATCATGCACAATGGGAAAAGTCAAGTCGACTTAGTCTTCTTACTATGAAAAGATCCATTCCTGAACATCTATTGAGTGGTTTGCCAGACACTACAAATGCCAAAGAGTTTTTCAATGCGGTAGAAAAATTATACGACACTGATGAAAACACTGAAGCTGGACATCTTATGGATGAAATGACAACCATTAAGTATGATGAATTAAAAGGAGTGAGAGATTTTATTCTAAAATTGGTGAATATTCGGTCCAAGTTGAAAGATCATAATATTCCTCTTCCTGACTCTTTCATTATTCATCGAGCTCTTCATGCTCTTCCTGCCTCTTTCAGCCTTATCAAGACAGCCTACAACACTTACAATCAAACATGGACTATCAGCGACCTAATTTCTCAGTGTGTAGCTGAAGAAAGCAAGCTTAAAAGGGAAAAGAATGAATCTGCTAACTATGTTTCTCACCTCAAGCCCAACAAAGGAAAAGGAAAATTCAAGAATAAAAATGATGGTGCTACTAAACAGAATGGTAATGGTAAGGAGCATAAGAATAAACAGAAGAATAACAATGGAAAGTCCAAATACTCTAATGTGAAGTGTTACTTTTGTGAAAAATTGGGGCATTGGAGAACGGACTGTCACAAATTTAAGACTTGGTTAGAAAAGAAGCAAGCACAATCAGGTAATCCATTAGCATGTGTTTGTTTTGAATCTATACTAGTTGATGTTCCTATTGATTCTTGGTGGTTAGACAGTGGTGCTACTGCTCATGTTTCTGCTTCCTTACAGGGGCTAAGGGATCTCAGGAAGCCAAGTGAGAGGGAGTCCAAGCTTAAAGTGGGCAATGATGTTGGAGTTGAAGTTATCTATGTTGGAACATTTATTCTTGAATTACAGTCTTGTGATAAGATTATTCTGAACAATACCTTTTATGTTCCTACTTTTAAAAGGAATTTAGTTTCGCTTCCGCTTTTGGTTAAACAAGGATATTCTTTTCATTTTGCAAATGATAATATTGACATTATGCTTGACTCTCAAATTATTGGAAATTGCTTTTATTCTGATGGTCTTTACAAGCTGTCATTGGCTCCTTTAGATTCCTCTTTTAATGTTGTGAATACTGTGGGTAAAAGACCTCATATTAAGGAAACATCCTTATTGTTATGGCACAAAAGATTGGGTCATATTTCCAGAGAAAGGGTTGATCGTTTAATTAAATCTGAAATACTTCCTCCTCTTGATGCTTCTGATTGGGATACTTGTGTTGATTGTACTCGTGGAAAATTGACTAAAACAAGAAAGAAGACTGCAAACCGCAGTCAATCTTTATTGGAAATTATCCACACGGACACCAGTGGTCCTTATTCCACCACGTTGTGCAGAAATAAGTATTTTATCACTTTTATTGATGATTTTTCTCGTTATGGATTCACCTATTTAATTAAAGAAAAATCTGACGCCCTTGATAAACTCAAAATTTTTCGAAATGAGGTTGAGAAACAATTAGGAAGAGTCATCAAAGTTGTTCATTCTGATCGTGGAGGAGAATATTATGGTCGTTATACGTAACTGACAACACATGGGGCTTTTTGCAGAGTACTTACAAGAAAATGGTATAGTTGCTCAATACACTATGCCTGGTTCACCTGAGCAAAATGGCGTTGCTGAAAGGAGAAATCGCACTCTCATGGATATGGTTAGAAGCATGATGAGTAGAACAAATCTTCCAGAGTTTTTATGGGGTGAAGCACTTATGACTGCAACTTATATTTTAAATCGTGTTCCCAGTAAATCTGTTCCCAAAACCCCTTTTGAGTTATGGATTGGGCGGAAGCCTAGTCTGAATCATCTTCGTGTATGGGGTTGTCCAGCTGAAGTAAAGATTTATGATCCTAATTTGAAAAAGTTAGATCCGAGAACAAATCGCTGTTATTTCATTGGTTATCCAATGCGCTCGAAAGGCTATCGCTTTTACTGTCCTACTCGTGGTACGCGAATTGTTGAATCTCAGACTGCTAAATTTCTGAAATTTGATGTTGCTGAAAAAATTCCTTCAACATCTCTTGAAATGGGGGAGTCATCTAAAGGAATTTGTATTCCTATGTCATTTTCAAGAGATGATAATAGTAGTCTCCATCCTACTCCAGTTGGTAATGCTCCCATTGTTGATGAATATATTGCTCCCGATATCGAAGATGATGAAGGTCCTATTATTGATGAAGGGCCTATTAATGATGAAGCTCCTATTGTTAATGAGAATCCTGTTATTGAAGAAATTCCAGTTGTGGAAGATGTTATTCAAAACAATGATCAACAAAGAGAAGTTATTCCAGAAGTACCTCCTCTAAGAAGATCTCAGAGACAAAAGAAGTCAACAAAGTGTCATGATAATTTTGTTTATCTTGGAGAAGGAGAATATGATATTGATCATTTTGTGGATCCTGTCACTTTTAGTGAAGCACTTAATAGTCCACAATCTTCAAAATGGTTAGCAGCTACGGATGATGAGATCGACTCCATGAAGAAAAATGGTGTATGGGAGCTAGTTTTATTACCTGATGGTTTTAAACCAATAGGTTGTAAGTGGATTTTAAAGGCTAAAAGGGATAAAAAGGGACAGATTGAAAGGTTTAAAGCACGTTTAGTGGCTAAAGGCTTTACTCAAAGAGAAGGTATTGATTACACTGAAACTTTCTCACCTGTTTCCACTAAAGATTCATTCAGAATTATTATGGCCTTAGTTGCGCATTTTGATTTAGAGTTGCATCAAATGGATGTTAAAACTGTCTTTCTGAATGGAGAATTGAATGAGGAAGTCTATATGTCTCAACCTGAAGGCTACAAGGAGAATGGAAAAGAACACTTGGTTGGCAAGTTGAAACGATCCATTTATGGTCTCAAACAGGCATCTCGCCAGTGGTACTTGAAGTTTGACAAGGTTGTGACATCGTTTGGTTTCGTAGAGAACAAGTTTGATTAATGTATTTATATGAAGATCAGTGGGAGTCGTTATATTTTTCTTGTTCTTTATGTAGATGACATTTTACTTGCCAGCAGTGATTTGTCACTACTAAATGAGACCAAAAATTTTCTGTCTTCCAATTTTGATATGAAAGATCTTGGAGAGGCATCCTATGTTTTGGGGATTGAGATCCATCGTGACAGGAATCGAAAAGTTCTTGGCTTATCTCAAGAAGCTTACATTAATCGTGTGCTCAAAAGGTTCAACATGGATTTGTGTAAAGCTGGTTCTGTTCCTATTCTGAAAGGGGACAAGTTCACTAAGCAGCAATGTCCTAAGAACGACTTGGAAAGAGGAGCAATGAAGAACATCCCTTATGCAAGTGTAGTAGGGAGTTTGATGTATGCTCAGGTTTGCACTCGACCTGACATAGCTTTCGTAGTCAATGTTCTTGGGAGATATTTATCTGATCCTGGCCTTGATCATTGGGTTGCAGCCAAGAAAGTTTTGAGATATTTGCAAAGAACGAAGAGTTTTATGCTTGTGTATAAGCATGCTGACAATCTTCGAGTTGTTGGTTATTCAGATTCAGATTTTGGTGGTTGTGTAGATGATTTAAAGTCAACTTCTGGCTATATTTTCACCTTGGCAGGTGCTGCTATTTCTTGGAAGAGTGTCAAACAGACTTTGATCACATCATCTACTATGTATGCTGAGTTTGTTGCATGTTATGGGGCATCTTTGCAAGCTTTGTGGCTGAAGAATTTTATTTCGGAGATACGAGTGGTTGATTCTATTTCCACACCTATGCTAATCTATTGTGATAATGATGCTGCTGTTTTCTTTTCAAAGAATAACAAGATTAGTAGTGCTTCTAAACATATGAAAATAAAGTATCTCACTGTCAGAGACTTGGTCAAGAAAGGAGACATTGTCATTGAAAATTGCAAGACCGAGTCGATGTTAGCTGATCCTCTAACCAAAGGGTTAAGTGCCGTGCTGTTTAATAAACATGTTGTTAATATGGGCATTTTAGAATCTTTTGATCTTTTGGGTTAGTGGGAGTTTTGTTTTCTGTTTGTTTTTAGAAATTATTATTTATAATTTTCTGAATAAAGTTATGAACTACATTTTATGTTTCAATATTTTATTATTGAACGGATATGTTTTCAATTATGTTTTGTTATATTCTCGAGAATGATTGAATTGAAAGCATGTGGTTCATATTGTTGTGATCATTGTCTTTTAAATTTATTTGCTTATTGACAATGATATCTTGTTGGCTTAATTCTTTAAGCATATTTAGTGACACTAACTTATTTTAAGTGGTGTATGTTTAATTTCACTGGCTTATTTATTAAGCATCACGGTATCAGTAAAATTGAGGACTGATAAGGATATTATGTTATTTTAAATTGATCACATGTTGAACATAATTCCTTACCACACTACTAGACTTATTGACCATGTCGATTTAATACTTTGGTATTTGTGATTATGAATGTCTTTTGTTGAGTTAAAAACAATATGACTGTCATAGTTCATTGTCAAAGGTTAAATTGGACCGGTATGTTGAGATGCTATCAGAGAACTATCATTTTTTAAAGTGGCCACAAATGTTTTCCTGTTGTTCAACCCATGAGTCGTTTTCAAACAAATTATTTTGATATATAATATATATGTATTAAAATCAATGTAGCCCAAGTGGGAGAATGTTAGACTTTTATTTGGGCTTACATTAAATTTTATTGGTTTTATTAAAACTTGGGTTGATTGGATAGTTCTTTGTTGTGTTAGCACATGTTGTTGGTGATCAATTGTTAATGGGCTTAGCATCTGTGAGTAAAGTCTAGGTGAAGCAGAAGTGTGGGCTTTTCTAGTTGACTGAAGCCTTTGATGAGCAGGCCCAGCCCAACTAGGGTTTTGTAGCTAAGTCCCCTCCCTAACTCTATAAATACATATTGTCTCATCACAATTGTATACTTTTGATAATCAGATAAAATAAACTGCTTCTGATTTAGAGATCTAGGGAGGAAGACTTAGTTGATAGTATTGCACTATCAAATTGGAGTAACTGCTGTGGATCAAACTGAGATAATTGCTATGGATCAATCAGGTACACATACCTAATTATTATATCTTATTATTGTGTTCTATGTTATATACAAATAGATCTTGGGTTAATTGTTAATTTATCTAACAAAATAATCATGTTCCTTTACTCTCTAACCCCTCAATCTCTATGTCTACCATTGTTTAGAATTTTTGGGTTCTGAATTTAATTTGGATTGAGTAGTATACTTTTTTATTCGTATGCAAATTTGATGGGACTATTTTTTTTATTTAGCTTTTACTTTTATAAATTTATTATTATTGCTTTTAATATATTTTATTCATTAATGTTTATTTCTTAAAACTTTACATAATATATTATTTTTTTCAATATATTACAAAATTATATATTTTCTTGTCTTCAGATTATTATTATTATTATTATTATTATTATTATTATTATTATTATTATTATTATTATTATTATTATTACAATTATCACTCTATATTAAGCATTATTTGTTTTAAAATTACATATGACATTTGAAAAAAAACCATATACTAAAACCTAAAATAAAACTAAATATATGTAGCTTGTAGCTTGCTACTGTTACGATACAAGAAACAATTTAATTGGAAATAATGCAAGAAATAATCATATATATATTTTAATTTAT
This sequence comes from Cannabis sativa, assembly GCF_029168945.1. Classification (NCBI taxonomy): domain Eukaryota; kingdom Viridiplantae; phylum Streptophyta; class Magnoliopsida; order Rosales; family Cannabaceae; genus Cannabis; species Cannabis sativa. The sequence goes on from NC_083601.1 coordinate 10,699,664, forward strand.
TATTATGGTCTAAATGAATCTTTTAATATAGAGTAGTGATTAATTTATTATAAAACACATATTACTATCTGATCTATAAATGAGCACTACTATTGAATTGGTTTTTCGGTTTATAACTGTCTTTTATATTATTTCCTACTGGTTCCTAAAATCGTTGGCTATGTGAGTGCCATAAAAATACAGAACTTTAAATGACGATTTATAACTATTGAGAAAAGTCACTTTAAATAACCGTTTACAACTATTGGAAAAAGTCACTTTAAGTGACTATTTATAACTGTTGGGAAAGACTTCCATCGAATAGTAACAGACAGAAAAAGTTACTTTAAATGACGGTTTATAACTGTCAAAAGAAGTCACTCTATTTATATTGCATTAATAATATATCATTCATATTCATGACAGAACCTTCTTACTTCTTAGCATTTGAACCATATTGGTATTCACCCATTAACAAAACTGACTATAAAATGTTAAACTAAGTTGGCTTATGAGTACATCATACCTAAAGAATAAAAATCATAATCTATCAATACAACATGCATTGGTATTGGATATATTTTTTACCATTATGTATTAAGCAATTTTTGCCAAGTTCAAGCTTAAACATATCATCGTCTTCAACAAAATGTACATGACCTAAAGAAAAGAAAGAAAGAAAGGGAAAAAAAATATTATAAGAGTAAAATAGTTGTGTTATCAATTTCACTTCCTAAATGAAAAGCTTTTTCAATGGACAATCCAGTTATATGCGGACCCGGCTAGAATAAAAAGTGCAAAATACAAAAATTACACTATTGTCTCTATCGAAGCAAATGAAGATTGAAATCCACCAATGACTATCATTAGTTTTCTTATCTATAATTTTTAGACAAATGTTATCTTCAATTATCAACAATTTAGAGATTGATTCTTAATTTTCTTTTTATCTTAGACCCATTTAAGTAATGTTTCTTTAAGTATTGCAACATCAATTTTTAGTTTATTTTTGGATTAACTTAAAAACATATTTAAATCATTAAGCTTTCTTAAATACTAATATATTGCATTCAGTATTCACTTTTAATTGACAACATTATAAACTATAATATTTAGATACACATAATAATAATCTCACCTAATAACCAATAATATTTTTTCTTTAATTTTTAATTATATTACTTTCAAATAATATAAAAAAATACTAGCATAATATATAGCATAAATTTTTACTAGTATATATATATATATATATATATCTATTCTATATAAAGTGTGCCTATATAACTAAATTTTTTGGTTTATGAGAAATTCATGGGTAACTTTTTATTTATATTTAATAAAATAATAAAATATTATTTATATATAATAAAATAAAAATAAAACAAATCTCACTAATATTTGAACTGATATTTACAACCCTCTATCATAAATAGGTACGTATTTAAATAATGGCATTGGCCAAAGTCTACAGTGAGAGATGTACAATTGAGAAATTCATGGGTAATTTTTTATTTATATTTAATAAAATAATAAAATATTATTTATATATAATAAAATAAAAATAAAACAAATCTCACTAATATTTGAACTGATATTTACAACCCTCTATCATAAATAGGTACGTATTTAAATAATGGCATTGGCCAAAGTCTACAGTGAGAGATGTACAATTGAGAAACAACATACATATAACTGAACATTATTGAGATGCTACTGTACAGTGTTGCTAAATATTTCTATTTTACAACTGAGTTTCTATGAATGACAAGAGTGCCAAACCAGATGCCCAAACATCATCATCCAATACATGCTCTGCGGGTGAGTGACTTACTCCTCCACGACAGCAGACAAATAACATACCAATCTGTTCATGTATGTATTACGACCAAAATGTTATAATGAGGGGCAAATATATCAATGTTATAATGTTATAATATTCACGTACTTCATTAATATATTAATTACTTGATATAAATTAATATTATTTATTTAATTAATTTATTCTTTTGGCAGCTATATATCAAATAATTAAATTAAATCGGACAAATATATTATCATTTATGGAAAAATTAATTGTTCAATATGACAATGAGCATAGTTTTTTCTTTAAATTATCTATAGCTAGCTACGTCTTTTTAATCTTTTTTCTTTTAAAAAAAAAATATATGATCAAACCATGGACTCTCTAAATTAATATAGGTAAGTTTTGATTATATAGCTATTAATATTTGAACTGATATTATTTATCTTTTTATTAAAATTTCTTTAAACTAGAATTCTAAATTGCATTACTGAGAAAAAAAAATAATTTTAAGCTTTAAGCTGTAATACATATAAAATGTATAAGATTTTTCTAAACCTAAAATTTTTAATTTCATAATAATAACAATCATTTATCTGTTTTTATTTTTTAAAAAATACTTGAGCTTACCAAAATCTATAAGAACAAAACCAATGAAGAAAATTTTAACAAAAAAAATGAACGAAGAAAAAAAGTGTCATAAACATTATTGAATAATAGCAATTGCCAACAGAAGAATTTCAGCACAAAAAATTATACTTGACCCCTAGACAAGATTATCATGATCTTCCAATCCTAATAATATAAATAATGAACAACACCTCATTAGTTATTCTAGGAGAATGATGCATGGTAATGTCAAAAAAATCATTAGATGATAATAATATTTCTCTAACAATGATACCCTAAGTAAGAACTAAGAAGTATTGTAGCGTTTTATTTTTAAGAGCATGAATAATATTAAGACAATTGGATTCCACAATCAAGCTCTTATTCTCCTATTAAAAAAAACACATTAATATACATGTAAATGATTCTTAGTTTTACAATAATAAATTATTAATAAACTCACAATTTCATAAAATTATAAAGTAGTAATTTCAATTAATTTTTTAAAATAATTTATAATTTTTTCAAAATATTGGTTATAATTATTATTTACAATTTTATAAAAAATAAATATAATTTTTTTTAAAAAAATAATTATTAGAAACTTGCCATAAAAGGTTATTAGACTGTTACCTTATTAATTTTTTTTAGTGCCCATCTATGGGTATTATCCATTTAGAAGTGTTCCATATATATATATAAAGTATTTTAACTAAAACATTTCACATTATAATTTGTAAAAAAGAGATTTTTTATCTACAACTTTTAGATAGATGTTATCTTCAATTGTCAATAATTTAGAGATTGATTTTTAATTTTCTTTTTTATTTCACACACATTTAAGTTGTGTTTTCTTTAGTATTTGAACATGAATTTTTAGTTTATTTTTAGATTATCTTAAGAACATATTACACTTAAATTATCAAGTTTTCTTAAACATTATAATATATTACATCCAGTATTTACTTTTAATTGTCAAAATTATAAATTACATTATTTAAATATACATAATAATAATCTCACCTAATAAGTAATAATATTTTTTTCTTTAATTGTTAATTATATTTTTTAAATAAAGTAAAAAATACTTAACATAAAATTAGTATACGTGCCTCGCACGTAAATTTTTACTAGTATATATATATATATATATATATATTTATAGTTATTCTCATGTGCACTCCTCACTTTTCTAACTAGAAATTATACTTTCACAAGAATTTTTATTTTTTATTTTTTTGTGTTTTGTATTATTATATTTATGTTTTATTTTGAATATAATATTAGTCAATGTCAAATATGGACAAAATGCCGATATAGTTATGGGTATTTTAGGTATTTTTTGGAAACGAAAAAAAATTGGAAAAGGTTGTTACAATGGGTCATCCTTTTTTTTTTTATAATAGCATATATATATTTAGCATATTTTTTATACTTTTTTATTAAACATATTAATGACTATAATAAATTAATATTAATTAAAAATTAAAATATCTATCTTTTCGTAACAACTTTAATTAAAAAAAAAAATCATTATGTATATATTTATATTTATAGTATTGTAAATTAAAAATTCTTAATAAATAAATAATGAATTTTTCAATAATCCTCAAATAATAATAAATTAATATTATTGATATAATTTTTTCTTTCTTACTTTATTGAGTAGTTCATTATTAAAAAAAATAATTTTTAAGTTATTTTTTATTATATTATAAAAAATTAAATTAAATGCGCGAAGAGTGATTATATTGTCTAGTTAAAAATATAACATATGTACACTTGAGTACACATAGATAAACTTATTTGACATTTAACGACAATTTACTAACAAAAGGATAAATAGCATAAGTGAAGTTTAGAGACTTTTTCTACTAAAAAAATCAATTTATGAAGTTAGAAGTATTTTTTACCACTAATAGAGGAAATTGGAAATTAAGTAATGTTTGTGAACATAGGAATGGTTGTGATGTGGATCTTTATCATACATTGGGACTTGACAAGTGCTGTGTATAAATGTCGTCTGACAAAGATAGCACAACTTGTTTCCACATAAAATAATATATTTTTATTATTATTTTGGGTGTGCTACTTTTATGTGAACAACACTGCCGTACAAAGTTGTATAAACTGATTTCAACACATTTTTGTTATGTCCATATATAAATAAACAACACACTCAATACCTATCTATCTATCTAGATTGATTCATAATAATGGCTTTCACTGAGTGCCACAAATAAGGCTATGACAACTCTCTTACGTCTCTCTTCCTTTTATTTTATTTGCTTTCTACATTAATTTTTGTCTCCAAGTGATTTGTTTTCTCAGAAAACACTGTTCACGTTTAATAAATATATATATATATATATATATATATAAGAAAATCAACCAAATTGCATGACTCACGTTTAAACAAATGAACCAAAATAGATCGGGTTTAGGTGGCACAATATGATTTGCGCACCTAAGAATTTTCCTTAGGAGTTAGGATAGGAGGGGGAAACTCAGGTGAAAGAGTAATAGCTGCTTTGAAATATATTAAACTAGATAACCTTCTAATGACAATTTTAAATATTAGTTATATTATTTCAAAAAAAATGTTTATTAATTTTCTTTAATATTTATTGAAATATTAATAAATAACATATTTTAAAAATTAAAAATAAAAAATTTAAATATAGCAAAATCATCAATATCAATATATATAAAGAAGAAGTATAAGGAGATGACATGGCACTCTAAAATCACTCAATTTAACTCTATCTATTTTCTCATTTAAAGTAATAAAATAATACTCTAAAATCACTTAAAATAGTTTTATCTAATTTTTAATTTTTTTATATATACTAATTGAATAATTAACTAAAATATTTATACAATTCAAAAAAATTTCAAACTAACTAAAATTAATACCAATCGTAGAAAAGCAACCAAAAAAAATTTATTCTAATTAATTAATTAATTAAAAATATTCTTATACAATTTAAAAAATCAAATCTACAACAAAATATCTATTCCTATACAATATTAATCGGCTAAAAAAATAATCATACACAATCCAAAATATTAAGTTTATATATATTGATTAATTAGTTAATTTAAAAAAATCAGAAAAATAAAAACAAAATATCTATCCCTATACAATATTAATCGGCTAAGAAAATACTCATATACAATTCAAAATATTAAGTTTATATATATTGATTAATTAGTTAATTTAAAAAAAATATCAGTAAAACAAAAATATCCGAAGGAAGTCTCATAAGCTTTACATATATATAATTATAAATAAAAAAATATCTACTATTTCATTCTTCATTCAATGGTTTTTACTTTTGTCAATATATGCTTCTTATTAATGAACATTATAATGAGTATGTATTATTGGATAGCATTGTTATGCTTAATCTCGTGAAGAGATACCATATCGTATTGTTATGTTTAGTCTCAAAACCACAATTGGTAATATTTACCATTAATATTCTCTTTCTATCTTCAACTCAATCTAACATTTTTACACCAAGCCATGTACAGATTTATTCAATGATTCACATTAGAGAAAAGAGTGAATTATTTTCATGTATGTTTAGTTAATAAAATTTTATAATTGATTTAAAATTTCATTTTTTTATGTACTACTGAGAAAATATTTTATTTATTAAGCATATCTTTTTTCCAAATATGGTAATATGTTTTTACTGTATATTCGTTCAATACATAAATCCCAATGATGTTTAAAAATTGCTATAAATCATTTTTTTTACTTATATTTTTATTTATGAGAGTAACCAACAAGAGTATTGTCAATATTAATCATCAATAAATTCTTCGAAACATGTCTTAAGTCTATGAGAATGAATTATGCGAGAGGTATTTAAAAAAATAGGCGATGATATTTTTAGTTAATTTTTTTAAAAAAAAAAAACTTATTATTTAATTATGGGATGTTTTTATTTTTTTTCTTTTCAATTTTATATAAATTTTTTCACTCTTTATTTATTGTTTTAATTAGATTTTTATTATTAATAGTTTTATATAAAATTGAGGTATAATAATAATAATATTGAATGAATGATAATCAATATATCCTACCTATATTAAAAGAGCCAATAAGTACTACTTACACTTTCCATAATTATATACCCCTATCTCATCTATTCTACATTTTATCATCATTATATTAGTTTTTTTTAAATGTATTTTGCAATTTAATAATAAGAAACCACAATAAATTTCTTTAAATAAAAATAATTTTATTCTAAAGAGGAAAGTAAATTTAAAAATAATTACAAAAAAAAAATAATAATGGTTATATGACTACAAAAAATACAATTTTTAGTGATATTTTCACTAATAGTCCAAACAAAATTACTTGTTACTAAAAAGTAATATTTAAATATAAATTGTTATTAATTTAATTTTACTCACAATATATTATTAATAAATTATAATTTTTGTGACTAATAATTTTAGTCACGGATTTTTTTAGAAATAAGAGCATCAACAATAGAAGCAATTTTTAGTGTTGCTTAAGTAAACCCATTATTAGTTCTTACCCAATCAATTTTTTTTTTAATTATTTCACAAATACACAAAAACAACAAAAAATTACAAAAATACGGTTTTATGGAATTTTAAATATTTTTACGATTTTTTTGATTTTATTTATATAAAATACCGTTTTTTTATGTTGTACTCTTGTTAATTTGTTGTTGATTTTTTATTATCTGTATGTTATTTTTTGTTATTGTTTTGATGTTATTTTTATGTAGTTTTCTTGTTGTTTTTATAAAAAATTGTAAAAATATATATATAAAAAAAAATTAAACGTAAAAATGTAATTTTTTTTTACATTTTTACCTTATGTAATTATCCCAATTTTTTTCCTTTCATAAAAAGAAAAGAAAAAAGCAGAGCACCATAACTATACAACAACGACTCAATTACGTTAACTTTACAAATTTCTCTACCTTTCTCCTCTACCTCCACCCTAAACAAGTAACTCCCCATACAACTCCCATGGCTTTAATGTAGGAGATATGATTTATGTTAACTCACAATTTTTTTTTATTTTAATCACAAATTTAATTGTTACTATTTTTTTTTGAAGTGTATATTAACTTAAATACTTATATTTTTACTATGACAAAAAATACATATTTTTAATTAATATTTATAGGTTACAATAAAAAAATTACTGTTAGACTTTCACGCCCTACCTCATCTCATCTCTTTCATATATTTATTCTTTTTTTTCTTCATTTTTTAAATTTACACTGTTAAAGATGAGCACATTAGTTATTTTTTTTAGAAAAAATACATATGGTAATTTAATAATTAGAGACCATAAGTAAATTTTTTTTAATAACATTATTTTATTTTGAAGAACAAATTAAATTATAAATAATTACAATATATATTAGCATAGATCTGCATATTTTATTACGAAAAAAATACATATTTTTAATTAATATTTATAGCTTTCTTCGATAATCTATCATACTATTTATTGTTTATATCTCATGTGTATTTAATTTAATAATTATTTTAATTATAGTAATAAATTTCGAAATAACTAATAGAATTATATATATTAGCTTAATATGTAATTTTAATTTACCTTTATCATTATGTTTTTCATATTAAATATCTTTGCTAAATATTAATATATGCTTATGTGAATTTAATATAATATTTATTAAAATGATATTAATATTTTTAAATTAATTGATACTTAAAAATTTCTTTAAAATATAAAAAAATTTCGAATAGAATTATACATAGTAATGATGGTTTAAAAAAATGGTAATGTTGGTAACTATTACCCTTTTGATAGTTGCTATTTAGTAAATTTTTTGTGTTATATATTTTATTTAGAAAAACTTTGTATTCTACCATATTTAATTTTAATTGAAGGAACTTTTTATTATTATATTAAATTTTTATGTATGTGTAATTTCTAATTTTATTTTAAAGTTTAGTATCAAATGTATTATTTTTTTAATTTTTTGAACAAATCAAATGTATTACTTTATTAAAATTCTTTATTATTATGCCATTTTCTAAGTATATATTTTTTTTCTTCTTTTATTTCAATGTCTTCTAATACATATTGTATTAAAATTATATGTTCGATATATATATAACATAAAATATTATCAACTATTTAACAATTATATTATCAAACATATTTATGATACAAATTATTGATATTTATAATTTACTTTCAATTAACTTTTTGATTATACCTACGATGTTTATATATTTTTTAAAATAATTTATCTTTATAATAATAACATATGATTTTTCTTTTTTTTTACATACAATCTTCCTCTATATATTACACGTGCAACGCACGTTCAAAAACTAGTATTTATATAAAATTGAGGTATGAGATGGTGACATAAGTTCAAAATTTGGAATAAAATCTAAGAATAAGATTTGAGATTTAAGAAGGAGGGTAGTGAGATACGATTATGAAAACTGGTGAGATTCAATAATGACAACAATTTTTTTTATTTTGAATGACAACAATTTTAAAAGATCGATTATTAAAATAATATATTATGGGGAACTCCAATTTTTCCCTACACCATTTATCTATATTTTATCTATGTAAATTGAAAAATAAAAAAAAATAAAAAAATTTAAGTCATTATTACCGTATCTCACTTGTAGTTGTCACTATATTCAAAGTTATTTTCATCAATGTATCTTCTTTTGTAGTCGTTACTACATTCAAAGCTATTATCAAACCCGTTGTAATTACCGTATCTCACTTGTAGTTACTATTATTTTCAAAGTCGTTATAATTACCTTATTTCACTTATAGTCGTTACTACATTTAAAGTTACAATTCTCATTACCACATCTCACTTATAATTGCTACTGTATTTAATATTGATATCATTAGCAAAGAACATTATTAAAATCAATAGAAGAAAGAAATTAATAAAATTGTTTGAATCAATTTTTTGATTATATATATAAATATTAAAATAAATAAGATATTTTACTTTCACAAATATAGTTAGGACTCATATTTATTTATTTAAATAAATATATAATTTAACAAAATACATAAATTAAAAACTAATTAGAAACAAACGTCAAAAGTAATTAAAAAATATACATATATTAAAAAACTAATTAAAGTTAAATTAAAATTATACAAATTGTAAAGATAAAAAAATTTAAATATAAAAATTCGTCGTTAGTAATACACACTACAAGACTTTAGCTAAAAAAATTTATGTTAAGATTGAAAACATATATTGCATTTCAATTGCGCTAAAATTAAAAAGTTTAATTAATTACAGGACCCTATATAATTGATTCAATTATACATACTACAACTAGTCTCAAATTAATTTAGGACGGTCGACTTATCAAATTTTAAAAAAAAAATGATATATGTAAAGTCCTTTTTTGGCAAGTTAGGTGACAAAATAATTTTTCCTTTTTATGGTAAGATTGCTATGCATTCATTTTCGAATTCTTACCTCTTTTATTCGGTTATTAGTTGCCATTTTCCTTGTTTGGAAAGTTACACTTTCAGCTGAACTTTCCTTTGTTGAAATCTTCTCAAAAGAGAAGGAATTCTCTTTTGGAAAGTTGTCTTTTTTAGGGAAACTTTGTTTATTGCCTTTTCCTTATTGGATTTGATTGTATCTTGATACAATCAGAATATCTAATCTGTTTTTGGCAGGAATCAAGCATTGAAAGAAGATCGGACCCGATTTTAGTAAGTTTCCGTTTACGGCGGTCTGCTTCATCAGCATCCGAATCTGATGTAGCAGATCGTGTTTCTTTTGGAAAGTTTTTTTACAGCTGCTAATTCAAACTTGTGGTTGCCTCTTTGGTTTCTATGATCTATAAATAGAGCCTAGAGAGCAACCATTCGAATTACCTCTTCCATTATTCATTTTCTACATTTATCTTTTGAGAGAAGAGAGTCTTTCTTTGTTTTGTGAGAGCCTAGTTGTTCTATTTCTGTTCTTACTCTATCCTAGAGGTTGTGAAGAACTACTTGACTGAACAAGAGATTGGTCTTCGGGAGAAGACTTGATAAAGCCTTACTTCGGGAGGAAGTAAGCACTTGGTCTTTGGGAGAAGACTTGTTGAAGCCTTACTTCGGGAGGAAGTAAGCACTCACACTTCAAAGACGAAGGGAGTTCGGGCTTGAAGGTGTTTCAAGAAGTCAGATTCATAAAGTGGATTACAAACGATTGCGGCAATACTTTAGAGGGAGTCTAAACTTGTTTAAGTCAATTGTCTTTGTAATTTTGATACTTTATTAATTGATTTCATTCTCTGGGCGTGGCCCCGTGGACTAGGAGTGTTCGGGAGAACATTGATACCACGTATAAATCTCTTGTGTCAAGTTATTTATTTTTCTGCAAATATTTTATATTCTGCCTGTTCAGTTTTGTTGTAGCAGAATTACTTTCTGCTGCTGCAAACGCTTACAGTTTTTATATTTTCTTATATACAACTGACATTTGCAAAAACACAGTTTTTCAATTGGTATCAGAGCAGGACACAAAAGTCTTAGTGTGGTCCTATAACGTTTTTGTTAGAATGTCATTTTTTGCAGAAGGAAGTTCTATTTCTAGACCACCGTTGCTTAATGACTCTAACTATCCTTATTGGAAAGTTAGAATGAGAGCCTTCATCAAATCTCAAGATGAGAAGGCGTGGAGAATGGTTCTATCAGGTTGGTCTCCTCCAGTTGAGACAGATTCTTCAGGTAATATTATTATAAAATCTGAACTGGAATGGTCTATTGAAGATGATAAACTTTCTGCCTACAATAGCAAAGCCTTGCATGCTATCTTTAATGGTGTAGGTGAGGGTTACATTAAACTTATATCATCTTGTGTTTCTGCTAAGGAAGCTTGGGAGATTCTTCAAACTCAGTTTGAAGAAACTTCTGATGTGAAAAGATCTAGATTTATCATGCTTCAAACTAAATTTGATGAGCTTAGAATGTCTGATAATGAAACTTTAACTGAATTCTATGAAAAATTATCTGACATTGCTAATGAATATTTTGCTCTTGGAGAAAAGCTTGATGATTCTGTTCTTGTGAGAAAAATTGTTAGAGTTCTTCCAGAAAGGTTTGATACTAAACTTTTGGCAATGGAGGAAGCTAAAGATTTTAGCACTATGAAAGTGGAAGAATTGATGGGTTCCTTACGTACTTTTGAATTAAATCAACAGATTAAACAAAAGGACAAACCCAAATCCATTGCTGATAAAGGTAAAAGTATTGCTTTGAAAGTTGCTGATAATGAAAATTCTGATAGTGAATGTGATGATGAGATTGCTTTATTAACTAAGAATTTTCAGAAATATATGAAAAAGATGGGAAATAAAAAAAATATTTCGAAAGGTTCAAAAGGTAATACTTTCATTAAACCATCTGTCTCTAACAAAAAGGGAATTCAGTGCAGGGAATGCGAAGGTTTTGGGCATATTCAAGCTGAGTGTGCAAACACTTTGAAAAAGAATAAGAAAAGTTTCAATGTCACTTGGAGTGATGATGAAACCGAAAGTGATGAAGATATTGCTGAAAATGTTGCCCTAACCTCTGTTATGACTAATGTGTTGTGTGATTCACAGGTGAAAGCTAAATTGGTGTGTCTGAATAATACCACCAAACAAGAGGATTCAAATTCAGATGAGTCTGAAATCTGCGAAGAATCTCTTGCTGAATCGTACAAAGTCATGTATGAAAAATGGATTCAGGTTGCTTCTGAAAATAGAGAGTTGAATAAATTGAATAAAAAATTGTCTCATCAGATTGAAATGTGTAATTTGAAAATAAAAGAATATGAGACAAGTTTTTGTGATAAAGATGAAAAAATCTCTCTATTAAAGAAGGAACTTGAAAACTTTAAGAAAAATGTTCAAATGCTTAATCCTGGATCTTCTATTTTTGAAAAAGCTCGGTAATGCGGAGTCAGAGAGGTTTCGCAGGCCTTGGTTCTAATGGAATGGAAAGCTCTGGAGTCACGAAGTTTGTAAAATCTAGTGTTCCAACGAATCACCTTGAGGCTACAAACTCTGCCGTAACAGTTTCACAGCCTGTTGCAGCAAGAACAGCTTCTGATGCTGCAAAATCTCCAGAATTTTCGAAAAGGGTAAGATATCAGGTAAAAAGATTTGTTCCCATTTGTCATTTTTGTGGTAGAAAAGGACATATCAGACCTAAATGTTTCACGTTGAAAAATCTGTTTAAAACAAATTATTTTGATAATTTGGAAAAATCTCAAAAGAAACATAAAGGTTTGAAACAAATATGGGTGAAAAAGAATTGTCTAGCTGGTTTTTCGATAAAGCTGCTCGCATCTCAAATGTGGTATTTTGACGATTGGTTGCTTTCTAGACATATGTCAGGTGACAAGGACTTTTTGACTAACATTCGGCCTATGCAATGTGGAGAAGTCACTTTTGGTAATGGCCTATCTGGAAAAGTTGTTGGTATGGGAACTCTAAATTTTGAAGGGTTACCTAGACTGAAAAATGTGACGTTAGTTGAAGGACTGAGGGCTAATTTACTTAGCATCAGTCAAATTTGTGATCAAGGGTTTACTGTTTCTTTTGATAGTGATCATTGCTATGTTCTGAATGATGACAATGAATGTATTTTGCAAGGATTTCGATCCAATGATAACTGTTACACTCTAACCCCTGTGTTTACTTGTCATTCAGCTATCAACAACACCACAGATCTGTGGCATGCCAAGCTTGGGCATGTTAATTTTAAAAACCTGAAAAAATTGTCAAATGCAGGTATTGTTCGAGGACTTCCCAAGCTTGGTAAGGAAAGTGAAGGTAAGTGTGAACCATGTCAACTTGGGAAGCAATTAAAAATCACTCACAAGCCTGTGTCTGATATTAATACCTCAAAAGTATTGGAATTGCTTCACATGGATCTTATGGGTCCAATCCAAGTTGAAAGTTTGAATGGTAAACGATATATCTTTGTGTGTGTTGATGATTTCTCTCGTTTTACTTGGGTAGATTTCTTAAGAGAAAAATCTGACACTTTTGATGCCTTTAAAACTCTTTGTCTGAGATTAAGAGTTGAGAAAGGTTGTAATATTGGGAAAATTGTTCGAATTCGAAGTGATCATGGTAAGGAGTTTGAAAATTCTGTGTATGATGATTTTTGCAAGTCTACAGGTATAACTCATGAATTTTCAGCTCCCAAAACTCCTCAACAAAATGGAGTTGTTGAGAGGAAGAATCGAACTTTGCAGGAAATGGCAAGAGTGATGTTAAATAGCAAGAAATTGACAAAGCGCTTATGGGCTGAAGCTATTAACACTGCTTGCTACATAATAAACAGAGTGTTTATTCGTCCAAGTACCTCAAAAACATCTTATGAAATCTGGAAAGGTAAGCGCCCCAATGTAAGTCATTTTCATGTTTTTGGATGTGTGTGTTATGTCTATAGAGATCGTGAGCATATTGGTAAATTTGATGCTAAAAGTGATGTTGGTGTGTTTATTGGATATTCCTTAAACAGTAGAGCTTATCGTGTTTATAACATGAGAACTCAAACTGTTTTGGAATCAGCTAATGTGGTTGTTGATGATTTTAGAGATTTTTCGAGTTTTCCACGAAGCCAAGATAGATAGTCTCATGGATACTCCTCCGAAGTTGCAACGAGCGAGATCCGATGTAGCGAACCCATTGTTGATGCTTTGCAAATGACAAATCTGTTCTTTGCAAGCACCGGAGAACCAGAACCGTCTATCTTGACTCATCCAAATATCCTTACTGACTCTATTCAGAAAGAACCAAGCACCAGAGTCAAACTGAATCATCCAAAAGATCTCATCCTTGGAAATCTTGAAGAAAGCATGGTAACTCGCAGAAGGTATATTAATTTAATCAGCTTTCTTTGCTTTGTTTCTCAATATGAACCGAAAAATGTGAAGGAAGCCATGACCTTTGAGGAATGGCTCAATGCAATGCAAGAGGAACTCAACCAATTTGTTCGCAACAAGGTATGGATTTTGGTCCGAAGACCAAAAGGTATAAATGTTATTGGAACAAAGTGGTTGTTTAAAAATAAAAGTGATGAGTTCGGTACAATTGTGAGAAACAAGGCTCGTTTGGTGGCACAAGGATACACACGGAGTAGAAGGTATTGATTTTGATGAAACTTTTGCTCCCGTTGCAAGATTAGAATCAATTCGTTTACTTCGTGTATTGCTTGTATTCGAATATTAAATTGTTTCAAATGGATGTGAAATCTGCCTTCCTAAATGGTATTTTGAATGAGGAAGTTTATGTTGAGCAACCAAAAGGATTCGAAGATCCTCAATTTCCAGACCATGTATACAAACTTGAAAAAGCTTTGTATGGTCTGAAACAAGCTCCTCGAGCTTGGTATGAAAGGTTGACTCAATTTTTACTTTCTCATGGCTATCACAGAGGTAGTGTGGATAAAACTCTTTTCATCAAACGTATAAAATCTGATTTTATCATTGCTCAAATTTATGTTGATGATATAGTTTTTGGTTCTACATCTAACCATGAAGTGCAGATATTTGTTGATCAAATGAAAAGTGAATTTGAAATGAGCATGGTTGGTGAGCTTAATTTCTTTCTGGGTCTTCAAGTGAGACAAATGGAAGGAGGTACATTTGTATCTCAAAGCAAGTATGCTAAGAACCTTGTCAAGAAATTTGGCCTTGAATCGGCTAAGCAGGTAAGTACTCCTATGAGCACCACTCTGAAATTAACAAAAGATGAAAATGGAGTAAAGGTAGACACTACACTCTATCGTAGCATGATTGGAAGTCTTTTGTATTTAGCGCTAGTCGTCCGATATACGTTACAGTGTGGGAGTGTGTGCTAGATATCAAAGTAATCCTATGGAATCTCATGTATCGAGTTTGTAAAAAGGATTATTAGATATGTTAATAGCACTCCTGATTATGGAATTTGGTACTCGAAAGATACCAATTCAAATCTTGCTTGTTTTAGTGATGCAGATTGGGCAGGAAATGCTGATGATCGAAAGAGCACAAGTGGAGGGTGTTTCTTTCTTGGGAATAATCTAGTATCTTGGCATAGCAAGAAACAGAATTCCATCTCCTTATCCACGGCCGAAGCTGAGTACATCGCTGCTGGCAGTTGTTGCACTCAACTATTGTAGTTGAAACAAATGTTGATTGATTATGGGTTTGAATTGGGTGTTTTGACTATTTTTTGTGACAACACTAGTGCCATAAATATTTCCAAAAATCCTGTTCAACATTCTAGAACAAAGCACATTGACATAAGACACCACTTTATCAGGGAACTTGTTGAAAATAAATCATTGCAATTAGAATATGTTGATACTGAAAAACAATTAGCTGATATTTTCACAAAGGCCCTAGATGCAAGTCGGTTTGACTCCCTCAGAAAGTCTTTGGGAGTTTGCATTTTTTAATTTTATCTGTTCATAATTCTTGTACAATAGTGTTATGTGATTCATCTCTAGCTCTTAATCGTCTATCATTGTATTTTGACAAATCATGTTTATGCTTTTGGTTTATAATTAGTTAGGATCTCAGTCTGATCATACTTTGTGATGTTGTGCTAAAAGGTTCATGTTACTCTTTATGTGTGTCTAGGATTAAATAATGTTCTTATACAGAGTTGAGCAATTTTTGTTTCAGTCTTGTCAGGCCCCTTGCTGGAATAGAGCTACCCATACTGAGGTGTGAAAGCCATCTGATGAGTAAGCTGGAACATTGTAATTAGCAACTATGATGAGGATGCACTACCATAGAAAAGGGCTACCTTCAGTATGGTGTGAAAGCATCCAGTTGCGGGATCAAATTGAAAAAGGCGAAAATAAAAAATCTTGCCAAGGACAATGATCCTATTTTCACTGCACACACTTATGTCTGACAAGTGTGTTCAAATCTGTAAGTCTCCTCTATTAAAATTAAATTGATAATCCTAGTTCACAATTTTCAGTAACATGCATATCTTTTTCCTCAACATCAATTAAGTATGATTATTTCATGATATACTAATTAGTTATTTTCCTTAAAAGCATAACATGTAATTTATTTTGTCAATTGTCAATGATATTTGATTTCTTTTGCTTGGTTCGAATCACATATATTTATTGTACACATTATATTTTATTTTCGGTTTTATTTTAAATAAAAAAAAATAAAAAATAAATAAAAAATAAAAAAAAAAGAGGGAGGCGTGTGACTTGCTTCATGGGTTAAGAAAATCTCGTGCATAAATGGTAAGTATCAACATTCATTCTTCTTTGATTTATTTTGATATTTTTTCCAAGTAAAGATTAATCTTTATATGGTAATGCGCATTTATTCTTGAAAGATTGATTTATTTTTGGAAAAAAGTTTTGGCATTTCTAGTTTCCTTTTATTTTTTAAAAAAAAAAAGGGAAAGGAGTTGAGAAGTGGGCAGTTTCCCCTTTTGGTTCATGGGCTGGCGGTTACCATTTGAATTTTCAAAATTGGTTTCCTTTTTCTTGTTTTGATTCCAAGGTTATATAAACCAAACTTTGACACTTATTTCACCACCTACCCGAACCTTCTTTCTTGTTTCTTTGTCTGTCACTATTCATCTTCTCTTACAGTTCCAAAATGGTGAGAACCAAGAATTTAGGACACACTAAAAAGTTAGAAGAAACCGTTCCAACTCCTTCTAGTGCACCCCCTGCTGCCTCAGTTCCTCCTCCTGCTGTTGCAAAGCCTGGAGATTCATCGCTTCCCCAGCGTGAATCTCAAGCCGTGAAGCCAAAACGTCCACCCAAGCAAGTTGCTCGCAAATCGGTAAGGCCCTATCGCACCTGGACTTCCTCATCTGAATCCTTTAAGGAATCTCCTCCTCCATTGGTTGTTCCTCCTCCTGCTGCATCAATGGCTGGCACCACTCCAACAGGCCCTTCCACTCGAACTCGAGCCCAGCAAGCCTCGGCTGAGAAAGAACTTCAAGCCTCTCAATCTCGAGAGAAGACTGTTCCTCCAGCCAAGAAGAAACTCAAGACTAATCCTCCCTCGGCTTCCTCGAGTTCCAGTTCAGAAAAAGAGGATCCAATGGAAGTCTCTTCAGACAAATCAGTATCTCTGCATACTGAGAAGGACAGTGAGGACACAGAACTCGAGCCAGAGCCTCCTCGTTCAAAAACTGCTTCTGCAGCAAAGGCCTCTGCTGCTGCCAAAGGCAAGCAGCCCATGGAAGATCCTACATCTGGTAATATCCCTTCCTCTCTTTCTGGCTGTCCTACTTTTTATTATCGAGACAATGAGCGTGACTGGAATCTTTATGCAACCCGTAAGTTTGAAAGTGAGAGGAATTATGATTTGCATGCCCATCGTGTTTATGGTATTGTAAAATACATTCAATTTCATCAATGGGAAAACACTCTTACTGGTTTCATTGGATTCATTGCAAACATTATTAAGGAGTTTTATGCTAATCTTACTGATGATTTCCTTGATGAGAACTCTAGACTGTATAGGAGAGTCTATGTTAGGGGTCTCTGGTTCTCATTTTCTGAAAAGGACATTGCTCAGGCTCTGCAATTGCCTGAGAATGTATCCAATGCTGTGATGTCCATGGATCGTGAGTTGATGCATTCTGAACTCACTGGTGCTCGTTCAGAATTGAAACCAGGGGAGAGTCTTCGAATCACTCACCTCACTTTTGCTCATGCTTCCCTTATGCGGTTTGCACTAAGCAATTGGGTTCCAAATTCTAACAAGACCGTGGTGTCTCAAGAAGTGGCTACACTCCTATACCGCATCACTTCTGGAACCTCCATTGATCTAGCCTCTCATATTCTCAACCAGATTGTCTCCTTCCGAAGAGGTAAAAAGCCAACCTTCAAACTTGTATTTCCAAATCTAATCTATAAGGTTTTATCTTCTCAGAAGAATGTGGCCCAAGCACATGAAACACTTGAGCCTCCCATCACTGGACCTACATTCCAACCCTCTGAATACTTTGATGGTGTGTTTCGAAAACGGCCAAAGGCTGGTGCTGCTGCTGCTTCTGCTGGTGCAAGTTCAGGCTCTGCTGCAGCAGAACTCCTGGAAGTCAAGTCTGAACTTCAGAATGTGTACACTAGTCTTGAAGCAATGGCAGATGTCCAGCATAGCATGTCCAGGCAACTGTCCACTTTGGTTAAACTCTACAAAGATTAAAGTGTTTTTCATTTGTCCCTTTTTAATTAAACTTTAGTCTATTTTTTGTTCTTTGTTTACTTTGGCACTCCGATAAACAAAAAGGGGGAGAGATATTTATTTTTTGGTTTGTTGCCCAACTCTGGACCCTTTTTCCAGGGGGAGTTGTGGTTTGTTAGTACTTGTGAACTTAATGTTTAAAGTTAGCATGTTTGTGTTTTTATTGTGATATTCGATTGTGTTACTCAGGGGGAGTAGTATATTTTGCTCTTGCTAACTTTGCTTTGCAGGTACTTTATGGAAAAAATTATTTTGTTCATCTAAAGTGCCAAAGGGGGAGATTGTAAAGTCCTTTTTTGGCAAGTTAGGTGACAAAATAATTTTTCCTTTTTATGGTAAGATTGCTATGCATTCATTTTCGAATTCTTACCTCTTTTATTCGGTTATTAGTTGCCATTTTCCTTGTTTGGAAAGTTGCACTTTCAGCTGAACTTTCCTTTGTTGAAATCTTCTCAAAAGAGAAGGAATTCTCTTTTGGAAAGTTGTCTTTTTTAGGGAAACTTTGTTTATTGCCTTTTCCTTATTGGATTCGATTGTATCTTGATACAATCAGAATATCTAATCTGTTTTTGGCAGGAATCAAGCATTGAAAGAAGATCGGACCCGATTTTAGTAAGTTTCCCGTTTCTGGGCAGATCTGCTTCGTCAGCATCCGAATCTGGTGTAGCAGATCGTGTTTCTTTTGGAAAGTTTTTTTACAGCTGCTAATTCAAACTTGTGGTTGCCTCTTTGGTTTCTATGATCTATAAATAGAGCCTAGAGAGCAACCATTCGAATTACCTCTTCCATTATTCATTTTCTACATTTATCTTTTGAGAGAAGAGAGTCTTTCTTTGTTTTGTGAGAGCCTAGTTGTTCATCTAGGTTCTAGTTGTTCTATTTCTGTTCTTACTCTATCCTAGAGGTTGTGAAGAACTACTTGACTGAACAAGAGATTGGTCTTCGGGAGAAGACTTGATAAAGCCTTACTTCGGGAGGAAGTAAGCACTTGGTCTTTGGGAGAAGACTTGTTGAAGCCTTACTTCGGGAGGAAGTAAGCACTCACACTTCAAAGACGAAGGGAGTTCGGGCTTGAAGGTGTTTCAAGAAGTCAGATTCATAAAGTGGATTACAAACGATTGCGGCAATACTTTAGAGGGAGTCTAAACTTGTTTAAGTCAATTGTCTTTGTAATTTTGATACTTTATTAATTGATTTCATTCTCTGGGCGTGGCCCCGTGGACTAGGAGTGTTCGGGAGAACACTGATACCACGTATAAATCTCTTGTGTCAAGTTATTTATTTTTCTGCAAATATTTTATATTCTGCCTGTTCAGTTTTGCTGTAGCAGAATTACTTTCTGCTGCTGCAAACGCTTACAGTTTTTATATTTTCTTATATACAACTGACATTTGCAAAAACACAGTTTTTCAATATAGTAAACTATGAATCATCATTACAAAACTCAAATGCCTCATAAGTCTATCGAGCTACAGATGGAGTGGTTATGTACTTAACCGTACAAGCAGCGTCTTCAAAGAGAACGTTAATGAAGAGTTGCATGTTCTGCTTCAGCCACGACACATCACGGGGGCTTCGATTAGTCTCTCATTCTATGGACTCATCTTTATAGATGTCCCACAATTTATTTATCAACATCTTAATATCATCTCTCTGCATATTCTCCTCTTTACACCTCCATGGCTTTGAACCAACACAACCAATATACTTATATGTAATGTGTAATATTGAAACTAAAGACTAAAGACCAAATTTTTGGAAGGTTCAAAAAGGTATTTAAATAAATATTAAAGGTCAAAGTTTTGTTAATTATCCTAACGTATCTTTGGCTTCATATATTGTTGATCATCTTGCAAAAAACATAACTAAAACTTTCTTTAGAATGTATAATAAAGCATAATAAATCAACATATCATGCCTTTATAATATATAGTTATAAGTGAGATAGAGATGGAAAGATAATAAATGGAGATTTTATTGATGATATTGATAAAAAAAATTAAAATGACTCATACAATGTTGATAAATTTATAAGTTTAGGATTATATGTGGTTTAGGTTATATAATAAGAAAAGATATAAAATTAATAATTTTTTTTATAGAAATATATAGCTTATCATAAATAAACAATAATTATTGTTTTTTATATAATATACAATAATTAAAGTGTCACGTCACTGCTTTATAATTCTCTTTTATCTATTCTATATAAAATGTGGCTATGTAACAGAATTCTTAGTTTAACGATATTTTTTGAATTTTTACGTTAACTTTAACAGAATATTCTTTATTAATTTTATAATATTATTATATTATTGAAAAATAAAAATTATATAGATATTTTATTAGGTAAATACCATTTTAGACCTTGTGTTTTACAAAAATTACCAATTGGACCCTCTATTTTGTTAAATGATGCAATGGACCTTGTATTTTCTAAAGTGGTACAAATAGGACCCTGAACTAATTTTTTGTCAAAATAAAATTTAATAATAATTTGATCTAAAGGGGTTATGACAAAACTGTTTACATTTGCTGTATCTATTCATATTAGGAATTATCTTCAAGTTGGTTACATTAAAAAAAAAGTTATCAAAAATTAAGCTTAGGGTCCTATTTTTACCATTTTGGAAAATACATGGTCCATTTTATCATTTGACAAAATAGATGGTGCAATCTATAATTTTTGCAAAATACAAGGTCCAAAATAGTATTTACCCTTTTTTATATAAAGAAATTTTAATTTAAATTTAAAATACTTAAAATATTATAAATATTTTTAATCATATTTTTAAATTTATTGGTTTAACTTTAAATTAAAATAAAAAGAAAAATTATGTAGATATTTTATATAAAGAAATTTAAATTTAAAATATATAAATATTTTTAAGGGAAAAAATTGAAAAATACAAAAAAAAAAAGAAGAAAAAAAAATTACAAAAATACTATGAGTCGGCCCATTAAACATTTATACAGTCCACATACAAATATTTACAAAAATACCACATGCACTAAACCTTCAGTTGCACGGAGCGAACGATGAAAATAAACATACCTCGATCGTTTCAAATCAGCAAAACAACCAAAATGAAACCAAAACGAGGGAAATACAACCATTAATTCCGCCGAAATCAACTGGAAAAGAAGACCTGCAATGATCTAAACAGAAATTTACGAAAAAAAACTAGAAAAAGTGGGAAGAAACTAAAATTACACAAATGTTTTCGGTTTTATTCGATCAAAACAACTCCCCCTAATATCGAAATCCAGATTCATGAAATGTAGATCTGTAACAAACTGATTTGGAGCTCCCCCCGAATCCAAAACAAGGTATGATGTGAAAATTTTAAAAAAAAAACCTCATGAATAATAGATCCACGTTATATAGTTACATTTTGATTGATTACTGGTTTCCAATGTGGAATATATTTTTAAAAAAAACACAATAAGAAGAGCAAATTTGAATTAAGGGACAACAAGTTACGTATAAGTCTGTTTATTTTTTGTTTTGGTTGCATTATCATTTTATGATAGTTTATATATTATGCAAGTAGCAAAACCATAATAAAACTACAGAATAAATGTAAACAAACTAAAATACAGAAAAAACTCTTTGAACATCAACATTCATGATAAATCAAATTGTTACCCATTGATGATATAAAAATGGACAGGAAACAACTAGACAAAAACATATTCCCAAAAAAATACATACAGAACGTGTTTACGCTATTAAAAAACTATGAAAAAACTAATACAAACTGAAAACAGATCAAATGAAGAAACTGAAATGAAAAAGAATAAAACATCTGGAAAAACAAAACAGAAAAAAAAAGACAACAAAATGAAACAGTCTTTAAGACTAAACAAATATTTACAAAAATACCACATGCACTAAACCTTCAGTTGCACAGAGCGAACGATGAAAATAAACATACCTCGATCGTTTCAAATCAGCAAAACAACCAAAATAAAACCAAAACGAGGGAAATACAACCATTAATTCCGGCAAAATCAACTGGAAAAGAAGACCTGCAATGATCTAAACAGAAATTTACGAAAAAAACTTGAAAAAGTGGGAAGAAACTAAAATTACACAAATGTTTTCGGTTTTATTCGATCAAAACAACTCCCCCTAATATCGAAATCCAGATTCATGAAATGTAGATCTGTAACAAACTGATCTGGAGCTCCGCCCGAATCCAAAACAAGGTATGATGTGAAAATTTTAAAAAAACCTCATGAATAATAGATCTACGTTATATATAGTTACATTTTGGTTGATTACTGGTTTCCAATGTGGAATATATTTTTAACAAAAATACAATAAGAAGAGCAAATTTGAATTAAGGGACAACAAGTTACGTATAAGTCTGTTTATTTTTTGTTTTGGTTGCATTATAGTTGCATTATCGTTTTATGATAGTTTATATATTATGCAAGTAGAAAAACCATAATAAAACTACAGAATAAATATAAACAAACTAAAATACAGAAAAAACTCTTTGAACATCAACATTCATGATAAATCAAATTGTTATCCATTGATGATATAAAAATGGACAGGAAACAACTAGACAAAAACATATTCCCAAAAAAATACATACAGAACGTGTTTACACTATTAAAAAACTAATACAAACTGAGAACAGATCAAATGAAGAAACTGAAATGAAAAAGAATAAAACATCTGGAAAAACAAAACAAAAAAAAAGACAACAAAATGAAACAGTCTTTAAGACTAAACAAATATTTACAAAAATACCACATGCACTAAACCTTCAGTTGCACGGAGCGAACGATGAAAATAAACATACCTCGATCGTCTCAAATCAGCAAAACAACCAAAATGAAACCAAAACGAGGGAAATACAACCATTAATTCCGCCGAAATCAACTGGAAAAGAAGACCTGCAATGATCTAAACAGAAATTTACGAAAAAAACTAGAAAAAGTGGGAAGAAACTAAAATTACACAAATGTTTTCGGTTTTATTCGATCAAAACAACTCCCCCTAATATCGAAATCCAGATTCATGAAATGTAGATCTGCAATAAACTGATTTGGAGCTCCCCCCGAATCCAAAACAAGGTATGATGTGAAAATTTTAAAAAAACCTCATGAATAATAGATCTACGTTATATATAGTTACATTTTGGTTGATTGCTGGTTACCAATGTGGAATATATTTTTTAAAAAAACACAATAAGAAGAGCAAATTTGAATTAAGGGACAACAAGTTACGTATAAGTCTGTTTATTTTTTATTTTGGTTGCATTATAGTTGCATTATCGTTTTATGATAGTTTATATATTATGCAAGTAGAAAAATCATAATAAAACTACATAATAACTGTAAACAAACTAAAATACAGAAAAAACTCTTTGAACATCAACATCCATGATAAATCAAATTGTTACCTATTGATGATATAAAAATGGACAGGAAACAACTAGACAAAAACATATTCCCAAAAAAATACATATAGAACGTGTTTACACTATTAAAAAACTATGAAAAAACTAATACAAACTGAGAACAGATCAAATGAAGAAACTGAAATGAAAAAGAATAAAACATCTGGAAAAACAAAAGCAGGAAAAAAAAAAAGACAATAAAATGAAACAGTCTTTAAGACTAAACAAACGAAAATGAAAAACCCATAAAAAGAGCAAATAAATTAAACTAAAAAAAAAATAGAAGCCCTAAAAAACCAAACAAAACCAAACGAAATGCTGAAATAAAAAACCTAGAATAGTAAAATCGAAAAACACAAGACATACAAATGGCAAATACAAACAAATTTTAAATAGGGGCAAAACCAAAAAGAAACTAAAATCAAACCTTATACCGAAGACCAACTCCATCTTGATCATTTTTTTGAGCATCATCTTGAGGAATTTTTTCATGGGCAGCCACCTTTGATTTCTTCTTTGGAAGAGCTTGCCCACGTTTCGACAATGGAAGAGCAAAATCAGAGTCATCCTCCTCAACAACAGGTCGTTTACCCTTGTTTATATTAGCTAAAGATTTCAACTCCATTTTAGAATTTTTTTTTTTGAACAAGGGAAGGAGTTGATGAATAATGAGTTACAGCCATATTTATATATAGATTAAGAGAAAAATAAAAAGAGGGAAAACGGTTAATGGGAGTTGAAAAAAAAAATTGAAGAACAAAAAGAAGAGGAAAAATTGAGTTGGGATCAGGGACAGACCCACAAGTAACAATGTGGGGGCTATAGCCCCCACTAACAAAAATATTGCCTTTTAAAAAATTAAATGTAATTTTTTTTAATTTGATAATTATAGACCAAAATAATAGAAAAGCCCCCATAAAATTAAATAAATCTAGTAAGAGTGATTATAATATATGTATAAATATTTTTCAATGATAAATAAGCCCCCACAAAGTAAAAATTATGAGTCTGTCAATGGTTGGGATTGTGGAGAGGGAAGTGTTCAGCTATGGAGGTTACTATATTTTTTTCAAACAAAAAAACTGAAAAGAAATGGAAAATAAAAGGAAAAAGAAGAGAAAAATGAGAGAAATGATGTATAGAGTGATTTATGTAATACATCAATCACTGACGTGTCAAAAAAGGTTGAATTGTGTGTGCATGTGGTAAAATAGTAATAAAATATAGAAGATGAATAAAAAAGTTGCCTTAACCGTGTATAGGTATTTATGTAATAAATTTATCATTTTGAATTTTTGGTGTAAAAATTTCTATTTTTAACCATATTTTAAATTTTATTATTATTTATTTTATATTTTAAATTGAAATAGTAATAATAAAAAATTGATTGCTTTTTGTTTTAGTTATGGTAAACCTCATACCATATTTTTCGTAAAGTTTGAGAATAAAAAACTTTTATATTAAATTTATGAATCCAGCCTATATATAGACACACTCAAATTTGGTTATATGAGTTTTAGTTAAGAATATAATAATTTATAATATATGCATTATTAGATACGTTATTACCTAATTAAAAAAATATGTATATATAATCACCTTCAATTGACACACCAATGTAGCAATAGTTACAAAAAAAATCTTAGATCAAAATCTCAAACTCTATTTTTAAGGTTAAAAAAATACATTAATTAATTAAAAAAAAATAAACATACATGTATTGCACTTAATATCACATAATTGAGCTTAATTAAAAAAACTAATTATACATGTATTGCACGTAACATCAACCTAATATTATTTATAGATAAATTGATACTGTGTAACTAATTTTATGTGCTGGCTTTTACCATAGTAATTTTAGTTGCTAAATTTTTCTACGAAATAAGTAAAATAATATAAAATATAAATTATAATGTGAAATTTATGGAAACTATGATTTCTTTGAAACTAAACTTTACACTAATAAATATCAAAACTATTAAATCAATAAATCACATAGTTTTAATCATGAATTCCAATAATTGGTACATGTTTATATTCTCATTCTTTCCTTTTAAATAATATAAAATATTGAATTATAATGTGAAATTTATGTAAATTGTGATTTTTTAAAATAAGCTTTGCAATAAAAAAATAAGAGATCTATTAAATCAATAAAACACATAATCTTAATCATGAATTATAATAATTAGAACATGTTTATATTCACAATATTCTTTCCTTTTTGTATTTCTAGCAAATCACTAATGCGGCATATTAGCATCGAATCACGAGATACTTCAATAAAAGAGTAAAGAAATAGCTCTTTAATGTCGAAGATTTAGTGTTAAGACGAGTATTTGCAAACACGAGAGATGCATCTACTAGAGTGTTTAACCCAAACTGGGAGGGTCCTTATGTTATCGAAGCAATAATTGAAACCAGAGTTTATAAATTAGCTCGGCTTAACGGCTCGCTAATAAAAAACTACTGAAATGTTGAACATTTGCGACTTTATTACCAGTAAACTTATGTACTTGCTGTATTTTCTCTTTGTGATGTAAATTTTTATTATTAATAAAGTTGAAGTATTATTCAAGTGATTACAAAGTTTTACTCTTTAAAATTACTTGAGGGGCATATATATGTGTATGATCAACTAGAATTTATCTAGATATACATGATATATTGCCAAACCACTACACTTTAAAAAAAATCCAAATAATTGATTAAAGTTGTCTATGGATAATATAAAATCAAAAATTGAACCTTTTTGAAAGGAAATCGAAGTAGCAGTTGTAAATGAGATTTAACTCATAAAAACAATATTAAGTTACATTCGAGGCTAAATATTTAATGGCTCGCATTATGTAGGCATGTATTATAAACGAAGTACCAAGATGCCCTGAAAAGATAATACTTAACCTAAGATATGAATAGAAGGTCTAACTATTCATATAAGCAATGTAAAGTAATTCATAAGATGAATTATTTAAAGTACATTAAGTTTGCTTATTAAATTACAAATGGCAGATTCTAACTGCTCGCGCGAAGTAGAACTGATAAGAACTACTCGCGAATAGAAAGCATAGTAGAATATAACTACTCGCGTACATACATAGTAGATTAATAACTACTTAAGCAATCTTAAAGGAAGAACAAGATCAATGGAAGTGCTTACTTAAAGTATCTTAAGTTTGATCAAAATATAATTGTTTAAGTTGTGATTAAAAACACAAATAAGCAAACATATTAAGTTCAAATATAAAGATGGGAAGTAATAAATGAAAAGAAATAAAATAAAAGTAAAGTTGGCCATCCAACAATGTAAATTTGTCTTTACAAAAAATTGCCAAAAGGGGCGAACCATTATCTCAACCAAAAGGCCATTTTCTTAAATAAAAAAAGGATAAAAACCAAGCCTACATGGTAGGAGACTGTTAGGTTTTATGCCCTAAATAAAACTCTTTACAATCTGATTAGTTATCAATATAAGAAATTTGAAGTGATTGATGTTTGCATGAATTTTACATGCTAATGGTTTAATATGTTTATTACATTCATACACACAAAATCAGTTAAATCCAGATCATATGTTTATTCACAATTACAGTATCGTCAACACAGTGGAATGTGATTGTGATCATATGAATCAAAAGACTTGGTCCCTGTTTCATCAGTGTTATTGGATTTACACTAATGTGATAATCAGTGATGATGTGTACTTACACTTAGAGTAAGTGTTATGTTCTTTCCAGGACATTAGTAAAGTATACTAGTTTCGAATGTATGGAGTATACATTGGACTGGACCGATATTGTAACTAAGTTAAGATATTACAAACTTACCGTTATACATATCTTTCCAAGTCAATATCAGTAGTTGATCTTAAGATTAAAAGAATCTAAATCCTGATATGCTTAGGCTCAACTCAGGAGTGCTATTCATGTTCTTAGATTTATTAGTTAAGCCTACTTTTGGATCAGGGTGATACGTATATTTTGGGAACATGATAGTATGATTGAGTGGGAGTGCTGAACATAAATATGGAATCTATAGCTTCTACTGGTGTATAGAAGTCAAGTGATGATTCCCTTCGAGCTTAGCAAATAGAAGTAAATGGATGAGCTCTTGTTTAACTGACTAATTATTAGATCACTAAACACCATTTACAGGTAGCTAAGTGTTTTAAGGGGCAAAATACATTGAGGGGTGAGAACGATAAAGAAATCTCATCTCGATGTAGATCATCTATATAAAGGATCTTTAAATCACAATAAGATTATAACAATGGTTAAATGAGATAGTATATTGATATCGTGGAACATACAATATGCTCTATATAAGTCTGAGAGTGCAATTCTAAGTTCTAAGAGTGGATTCAACGAAGAATTAATAAGTAGAAATTTACTTGGTAAATTTGGTTCACTTATTGGAAGCTCAGCATATAGATCCATGGTCCCCATTCTAGTTGAGAACATTCTGCTTGTAAGACTCATTAATTGATTCGTGATTGATCAATTATAATTCTAAAGTTAGACTATGTCTAATTTTATGAATTTTCACTAAGCAGGGGTGAAATTGTAAAGAAAAGAGTTTCTAGGTTTATTTATTTATTAATGGACTTTATATGTCTAATTAATAATTAAATTAAATGACAATATTATTTAATAATCTATTTTTGTTATTAAATAATTAGTTTTGGCATTTAAAAGGTTGGAATTGGAAAATTGGCGTTTTTGAGAAAATAGAGATAAAATTTGATAAAACTGCAAAATCAAGTGAGGCCCAATACAACACCATGGCCGGCCACTTAATGTGGGATTTCAAATTAATATTTTCATTATTTTAATACCAAATAATTCCTAACCTAAACCTAGTAGTTGCCTATAAATAGAAAGTGATGGCTCAGTCACATAACATGCTTTCATTAGTAATCTGACAGAAATTTCTCTCTTCAGAAAAACTGAGTCTTCCCCACTTTCTATACCTGGCCGAAATCTTCTTTCTCTTTTCTCCTTCATCAATTTCGTGACCCTAGTGAGAGAGTAAGTGCCCACACACAGCAAGCAGTAACTCAATCATAGATTGGAAGACTGTGAAGGATCAAACTTGAAGAAGAAGGACATTCGGGCTCAGATCTTGATTATACTCTGCTACAGAAAGGATTCGAGGGTTAGAGATCTGAGTGGAAGGAGACATTAATTCCGCTGCATCAATGTAAGGTTTTCTTAACTTTATATGTGTTTAATTTATCGCTTTAGAAAGTTCATATTTAGGGTGTTTAAACAACATACTTGTGAGTAGATCTAAGATCCTGGTAAAATAATATTCCAACAGAGACTTGGATTGTTCTTCTTCTTCCTCAGTCTCTGATGCTTCTTCTTCTTCTTTCTTGGCCTTCTCGCAATAAGCTAAGACTTCCTCGGCGCCCTCCCCCAAGAAACTTAAGTCCATCTCAGGATTTTCCATCCAAGCTCGGTAAATGGAACGCTTGGCAACAGAGTTGCACCGTTCTTTGGCATTGGCCTCAGCACCTTCGCGCTTCACAATGGCTTCGTTAAGTTCCTCTTAGAGTTTTTGGCATGCCTCGGATTTGTCCTTGGCTTCCTTCTAGGCTGCCTCAAGCTCAGTCTTGTGAGTCTTTCTTATCTCTTCAGCCTCATTGTTCAGACAGGAAATCTCCTTTTGAGCATTGTTCCATTCCTTAGCAACAGCCTCGCGTTTCTCAATGGTTTTGCGAAGTTCAGCTTCCAGTTGCTTTACTTTATGGAGAACCCGACTTTGGGCGACATGGGATAAGAAGGTGGCCTACACAAAACATATGCATATGAATTCTTGTGGGTTCTTGAAAGAAATGTTATAAAAAAACAAAACAAAAGAAAAGAAGAAGGAAACTAACCGAGAGACTAAAGGTAAGACTCCTCTCAAGCATCTCCATTGGGCTGCCATTGTTCACCAAATCCCAGTCGCTAGGCTAGAAAAATCAAAAATGGTGCCAGCAGGATGTAGCAAACTGCGCACAATACTTTGAACCAGTGCCCCCAGCCTTAATGGGAAAAGTTTCAGGCGTCTGGCTTGAAAAGTGGTGGTCTGGTGAGGTTTTGGAACTGGCTCCTCGACATGTGTAATGGCAATAGTGTGAGCATGGAATTGATCTTCAGAAGTCTCGAGGTCTATCGTTTGTAAGGCATGCCTCTTGTTTGCAGTGGTTTTTCTGGATCTCTTAAGAGGCTCCAGATTAACCTCTGAAGAAGTCTCCGAAGCGGCAATCCTCTTTTTGCCCTTTTTACTCGAGGAGTGAAGAAGATTCTCTAGATCCATACATGCGAGACAGAGAGATACATTAGTACCAAACCTCCTCCGCCAGAAAAAGCTTAAATAGGAAGCTCAACCAACAGTCCTCCGATCGGAAAATCTCTTCCGTCGCACCCCACGATGCTCACCAATACCTGCTCCGTGACGTCCGATCTCTCATCGGAATCCTTGATTCAGCTGATTCCGATCGTGCTGCATTTAAATGCGCCACCCATGCGCTCTACAAACTCGCCAAGAACGGTGCGGTTTCCATGTTGATCGAATAAACAGTATTTCTTTGTTGTTGTTGTTGTTTCATTTTGTGATTTTCGATCTAATATTTTTTGGGGGGGAGGTTAGGGTTTATGAGTTTCTGGTAAATTTTGTGATTCGTGCAGAGGAAAGTGTAAATGTTATTGTGGAGTTGTTCCTGTTCTTGTTAAGCATCTTCAGACACTGATGATGTCGCCGGCTAGAGGTGGTGGTGGTGCTGGTTTGGGGTTGGGGGTTGGTGGTGGGTTTCTGGCAGTGAGAAGACGAAGAAGAAAAGAAAGAAAAATTTAAAAAAAAAAAAAAAAAAAAAAAAGAAAGAAAATCATTTTTAAATTATTTATTTATTTTTTTTTTAAATAAAAATAAGATTTTAGACCAATAATATTTTGACACGTGGCAATTTAAAAAAAAAACGGCCTAGTTAAAATTAGGACTAACGGACAAATAAAAGTGTGACCTTGAGGACTATTGCCGCTATTTTTGGAGGTTGGTGACTAATCTGCATCAAAGTTACCTTTTTGGGGACTTTTGCTACAAATTTTCCTATAAAATATTCATATAGATACTACACTTAATTTTAAGATTAAACTACATATATTTTACTATACACCTTACCCTCTCCTACTTTCCTAACCATACTTCCACATTCTTAATATTGTGAATATTTAATTATGTCTTTGACTGTTGGTGTTGATGGACTCCCAAGTATATGACTTCAGGTGGTGTTATTTAGGCAACTTGTGCTATTTGCCTACTTCATAAAACCTTTTTCAAGTACACACTTCTTGATATTTCAAGTAACCAAACTAATGGCAGCTCTAATATTCTCAGTGCGTTTACAATGAATAAACTTAAAGGCATGGACACTATTACGAAGAGACAATATATAATTCAACAAAGAGAGCCAGGCTAACCCATTGGCAGTACGTTTCCACCTTAACATCAACAAAACCAAGATGATAACAGAGAAGAAGACCATTAGAGTAGGGAGATAAGACAAAGAGTTACAAATTGGGATTAAGAAATCAGATAAGCTGGACATATCTCTATAGTGACTATGTATCTTATTCACCACAACTTGACAATCTGTCTCTACTTCAAGAAGTGGTTACTTGGCACCAACACAACACTTGAATGAATGATTAAGATTCAAAGCTTCTGCTAGAGTTGAATTGAGGAACATGAACTGAGATTCTAGCCACTTAATTACCTTGCCAATCTCTTACAACAGCCCCTAATCCAAGCTTAATGTTGTTGCAATCTGTTGCAGCATCCACATTCAAGTGGCGTTTGGTTGAAATGAATGAAAACATAGGAATAGGAATGAGAATGGGAATAAGAATAGGAATGGAATAGAATAAAATTTAAAAAGCATAAAAAAATTGATAAAAAAATTGTTGAATTTTTTCTAATCATGCAACCAAACAAAGGAATGAAATAGAGATCATTTCCTTTCCTTTCTATTAAGAATTAGTCTCACATTGCTAATGTGTGCAAATAAATTGTGATATATAAGATAAAAGGGCTACTCCTCCCATTGCCAATTGGTTTTGGGATGGAACCTCATTCATCTTATTCCTCAAATTCTAACATGGTATCAGAGCCACTTGTGATCCGTTGTGAGCCCAAATTGCCACCGGTCCAAAAAGCCGTTTGTGATCCGTTGTGAGCCAAAGTGCCGCCGGTCCAAACAGATACTTCCGCTGTCTCCCCTTTAACCTCCATTTGGGACCTTTCGGCCAATGTGTGCCAATTTCCAGTGTTGGGGTCTTTGACCTGTTTCAAAATCCACAAATTTCCCGACGTGTACACCCACAAATTTGTGGGATTCTTTCAAATGTCACGTTCGGTCCTGTGGTCTCTTAAAGGTCGTTCGTTATACCCACACTTTCCAGGCCCAAACGTGATGAGAGTGTATTAAGAGTTAGTCTCACATTGCTAATGTGTGGAAATAAATTGTGATATATAAGATAAAAGGGCTACTCCTCCCATTGCCAATTAGTTTTGGGATGGAACCTCATTCATCTTATTCCTCAAATTCTAACACTTCTATTCCATTTCATTACCTCCAACCAAATGCCACCTCAGAAACCTTTAGACAGTGGTAGGTTGCAACAGCACTACACTCTGATTTGCATGCTCATGTTTCTTTCTTCCCATTAATCTATCTAAGATTCCATGTAATCATAAATATAAGAACTAATCCAATCCGCAGTGTTAATATCTTTAGTACGTATTTTCCCAAATAGAGAATATCATTCTTGCAGTACCAAATTCCCCACAACATACCCAAAAACAAATCCAAATCATCTTTACTTATATACTGAAAGCACACAAAAAAAAAAAATCTTTAACGTCACAATGATTATTCTTACTAAAAAACTTTTTGAAAAGTGACTCTTCGTATGTATTCCGTTTTAGAACAATCTAGGAGAACATGGGTCACTACAGCCCCCTGCAATTTACAAGGTAAAGCAAATAGATAGGAAGTGGAGGATCATCATTAGTACCATCGTAACTTGTCGACCATCGATGAACTGATCGGATTAACCAACCGCTTCAATCATTATATATTGAAGAGGGTCAGATGAGTTATAGCGTACTTAAGCTCTTAGACAATCAAATATGTTAACATGAGAGGGGACATATTTACTAATTCATTTGCCTTAGCAGAATTAGAAGAAGCAGGAAGAAGAGTTTCTGTCTTAGCTAAATTATAAGTTGTTTTGACAAAAAAGCAGCCCGAAGAATGTAGTCCCCAAATGAGACTATCCTCTTGATTCAATCACAATCTGAATTTGAAGAATCTGATTTACAGTTTCAAAATCAAAATAATAATTAAGCTTTTTCGCATCCCAAAAGCCAAGAGAACTAATAAAATAATCTTATTAGATGGGATAAAACTGTGAGTTTTGTAAGAGATAAATCTAAAATTAGAGTTGAGTGTGTAATTCAGAAGAATCACAAAATTTACTCATTTTTTAACTAATTGGAAAGGGTAAATATCATTTTGGACATTTTGCAAAATTTACCAATTGGATTCTCAGTTTTATTCAATAACAAAATAGATCTTGTATTTTTTAAATTGTACAAATAAAACCCTGAATTGATTTCTTTGTCAAAATAAAACTTAATAATAATCTAATATAGATGTTGTGACAAAATTGATTACATTTTTTGTATTGGTTAGTGTTAGAAATTGTTTAAAGTTGATTATATTAAAAAATAAAATCGTTAAAAATTAAGTTCAGGATTCTATTTTTACTATTTTAGTAGAGTCCATTTTATCATTTAACAAAATAAATGGTCGAATTAATAACTTTTACAAAATACAGAGTTTAAAATAATATTTACCCAATTGAAAATTGATGTACTTAAAAGTGTCTTAAATACACTCCAATTCTATTAGCCCCATCTTCTTAAATCTTTGTTCTTTTTTGAAACTAAATATTTGCAAATAATCCATTCAAAATATATCTATTCTATATAAAGTGTGTCTATATAACTGAATTCTTAGTTTATGAGAAATTCATGGGTGACTTTTTATTTATATATAATAAAATAATAAAATAAAAATAAAACAAATCCCATCTATATATCTATAATTCTGTTGTTAGGGTTGATGAGGTGGCACTCTAATCTTTCTTTTTTCTACATAATCTATTTTTTCTATTTTTCAATTTTTTATTCACTTTTATTCTTTTAAACGGTTAATAATCTACTATCTACTAATAATATAGTAAAAACATCGTATTATTCAATAATACCAACTAATTAAAAGATTTATGGCATTCTTAATTAATAAAAGTTAATCTATATCATTAATTTATTTCAGTTTTAGTTTTGTGGTCAGGCTTATGGTATTCTTAATTAATAAAAGTTAATCTATATCATTAATTTATCAGTTTTAGTTTTGTGGTGTTGATTAGGTTGCATATATATATGCTAACCTTATACAAAAATACTAATGCATTAATATATAATTTAAGTCTCTATATAAAAATAGGAAAAAAAAAAATCTATGTTAAACCTGTTAATTCCATTTTTGGCATATTTAATTGACAAAAATATTTTATTATTAAATGTATATTTCGGCTGGCATATATTGATTTGGTTTCCATATTTGTGTAAATCAAACTTGAAAGGAAAGTTGTCTAGCTTTCCTATTTTTGGAAAAAAGGTAAAAATGGTAAGTTTGGTTACCCATTTCGTTTTTTATCTAACCAGCTGTTATTCTGATCTTGTGTTGAGTTTCCCATTTTCTAAGATCAGGTTTCTTGAAGAGAAAACCGGAGCAAGACTTTCCTTTTCTATAAAAGGAAAGTTGTAGTTACTGCCCACGATTCTGTATGTACAGAAACGGAAATTCCTGGACTGATTGAAGAATTATTTTAGGGAAGTTTCTAGTGGGTTGAGGTCTTGTTCAGACCGAATGTAAGCTGTCTATGAGATGTATATTCATTATAAATACATCTTATAGCTGCTAGGTTTTGCATCTCTTTCATACACTTAGAATTGCTTTCATATCTTAGGGAAAGAGTGTCTTTGTTTAGTACCTCTCTTGGTACCTCTCTTGTATCTTTGAATTTCATTCATATCTTTAGAAAAGAGAGTCTTTGATTTGTAGAGAAGAGTTGTTCTACTCTTACTCTGTTTATTTGTTGTTTGTATTGTCTTGAGTCTGTATTCAAGTCTACAACGAAGAAGAACATCAGTGCACCTTCGGGAGAAGGGTATTTACAAGCTTTCGGGAGATTGCTTTTGAAGTCTTGCATCGGGAGGATACAAGCACACAACCTTCGGGAGATGGTTGTATAGGCTTTCGGGAGATAGCCTTTAAGCCTTGAATCGGGAGGATTCAAGCACTCTTCAAGGTGATCGAAGGGAGTTCGAGCACTTGGAGTTTTATCAAGATTCGGTTAGTAGGTGGAATACATCAAGCTTGCGGCATACAATAAGAGGGAGTCTATTTATGCATAAGTCAATTACTTTGTATTTTTGATACCGATCTAATGAATCTTATCTCTGGGCGTGGCCCCGTGGACTAGTAACAATGCGAAAGGATTGTTGAAACCACGTACAAAAATCTTGTGTGTTTTTACTTTTATGCCTTGTTTGTTTTTCGGGTTTCACCGGAGTTACGAGTTGCATTCGTAACTACGTAAAACTATTTTCGGCACCAGTTTTATTATTCCGCATTTAATTAATCATTTAATTAAATAATCAAATCTGGGAATATTAAAATACGGAATTTCAATTGGTATCAGAGCAAGTCACTAAATTCTTAGTGAGATCTTGAGGTTATTCCGTTTAACTTGTTTTGTGTGAGATGTCTTTGTTTGCAGAAGGAAGTTCCATCTCTAGACCTCCTCTATTGAATGAGTCGAATTATCCTTATTGGAAGGTCAGGATGAGAGCTTTCATCAAATCGCAAGATGAGAAAGCATGGAGAGCTATTCTTACAGGTTGGTCTCAACCTACTGAAAATGATGAAAAAGGTAATACTCAGGTACAATCTGAACTCAGTTGGACCACTGAAGATGAAAAACTGGCTGGTTATAATAATAAGGCTTTACATGCTATTTTTAATGGTGTTGGTGAAGGTTTTATTAAATTAATCTCATCTTGTGAATCTGCAAAAGAAGCATGGGAAATCCTTCAAATTCAATTTGAAGGTACTGCTGATGTAAAAAGATCACGATTTACCATGCTTCAAACTAGATTTGATGAATTGAGAATGTCAGATACTGAAACTTCAAATGATTTCTATGAAAGATTATCTGACATCTCTAATGAGTTTTTTGCCTTGGGAGAAAAACTAGATGAATCTGTCTTGGTTCGAAAAATTGTTCGAGTTCTTCCTGACAGGTTTGATACAAAATTGCTTGCAATGGAAGAGGCGAAAGATTTTGGCAAAATGAAGGTTGAGGAACTCATGGGATCTTTAAGAACCTTTGAGTTGAATCAACAAATCAAGAAAAAGAGTAAGCAAAATCTCTCGAATGAGAAAAGCAAAGGTATTGCCTTTAATGCTTCTGAAAATATTGTTTCTGATGATGAAAATGATGATGAAATGGCTCTATTGGCAAAAAATTTCCAAAAATTCTTGAAATCTGGTGGAAATAAAAAGTTCTTTTCAAAGAACCCAAAAGGTAACATTTCTGGTAACATTCCCTCTAAACCTTTTCCATCTAACAATAAAAAAGGTATTAAATGCAGAGAATGTGAAGGTTTTGGTCACACTCAATCTGAATGTGCTAATACCTTAAAGAAAAATAAAAAGGGATTGAATGTTACTTGGAGTGATGATTCTGAGAGTAGTGAGGATGAAAAAGAAAAAGTTGTCCTAACAAGTGTTTTGTCAAGAAATTTGCAGGAAAAAGGAAAAAGCATTTGCTTGAACAATATCCTGATCAATGACAACAAGGAAGAATCTAGATCCGAATCAGATGAGTCAGAAATTGATGAGGATTCCATGATTGAATCCTACAAGGTAATGTTTGGTAAGTGGTTGGAAACTAGTGCTGAAAATCGCTCCCTGGTTAAAGACAATAAAATTTTGTGTAACAACATTAATGAGTTGGAGGATAAACTCAAATGTTGTGAATCTGAATTGTCTTTAAAAGAGTCAAAAATTATTTCTTTAACCAAGGAAATTGATAACATTAAAAAGAATGTTAAAATGTTAAATCCAGGTTCCACCATCTTTGAAAAAATTCAAAAATCTGGCCAAACCAATCATGCTGGGCTGGGTTATGTTCCAAATCAACCTGTGTCTAATACCACTAATAGTTTTGTTTCTGGAAGAACTGTTTCGCCTCGCGGGTCTCTCGTCTCGACAAAACAAAGCACTCTGTTGTTACAGAAAAGAAGCAGCACGGTAAGTTTGACAACTTCAAAGGGAAAGGAAGACGTTTCATTCCTATTTGCCATTTTTGTGGAGTAAAAGGTCACATTCGACCTAAATGCATAACCATGCATAACATGTTTAAATCTAATTACATTGGAAATAAACATGTTTTACAAAAACAAAAATGGGTTGTCAAAAACAAATGCTTGGTAGGTTCTACTTGTTTTAAAACTGTTGCTTCTAACATGTGGTATTTTGATAGTGGTTGTTCCAAACACATGACAGGTGAAAAAGAATTTCTTGTGAACATAAGACCAATGCACTGTGGAGAAGTTACATTTGGTAACAGTCTTACTGGTAAAGTCATAGGAATGGGAACTCTCAAGTTCGAAGGACTTCCTAAACTAAAGAATGTCATGTTGGTTGAAGGACTAAAAGCTAATCTACTTAGCATTAGTCAGATTTGTGATCAGGGTTATACTGTGAGCTTTGATAGCAATCATTGCTATGTATATAATATTCTTGATGAAATTGTGTTACAAGGGCTGCGATCTAGTGATAATTGTTATACTCTCACTACGCATGCCACTTGTCATTCTGTCATTGAAAATGTTACTGACCTATGGCATGAAAAACTTGGTCACATTCACTTTAAAAATCTGAAAAAATTATCTGTTTCAGGGATTGTTCGAGGATTACCTAAATTAGGTAAAGAGTCATTGGGAAAATGTGGTCCATGCCAGTTAGGTAAGCAACTGAAAATTTCTCACAAGAGTGTCCCAGATGTGAATACTTCCAGAGTTCTCGAACTCTTGCACATGGACTTAATGGGTCCAATCCAGGTAGAAAGCTTAAATGGTAAAAGATATATTTTTGTTTGTGTTGATGATTTTTCTCGATTCTCATGGGTGGATTTTTTGAGAGAAAAATCTGATACTTTTGAAGCTTTCCAAACTCTGTGTTTGAAATTACGAGTTGAAAAAGATTGTAACATTGGCAAAATTGTTAGGATTAGGAGTGATCATGGTAAGGAATTTGAAAATACCGTATATGATGAATTTTGTAAAGCTAACGGTATTTCTCATGAATTTTCTGCTCCTAAAACTCCTCCACAAAATGGAGTGGTTGAAAGAAAGAATCGTACTCCAGCAGAAATGGCTAGAGTAATGTTGAATAGCAAGAAGCTCACAAAGCGCCTTTGGGCCGAAGCCATTAACACTGCTTGCTATACCATCAACAGAGTATTCTTGCGCCCAGGTACTCACAAAACACCTTATGAAATCTGGAAAGGTAAGAAACCAAATGTAAGTCACTTTCATGTGTTCGGATGTAAGTGTTATATTTTACGAGATCGTGATTACATTGGTAAATTTGATTCTAAAAGTGATGAAGGTGTTTTCTTAGGATATTCCACAAATAGTAGGGCATATCGTGTGTATAACATGAGAACCCAAACTGTTATGGAATCTGCTAATGTTGTTGTTGATGATCTAAAAGATTTTTCTGAGTTTTCCACAGAAGAACAGATTGAAGATTTGCTTGAGAAACCTGCTGCTGAGGAAAAGGAACCTGACGAAGCTTCAGAAGCAGTCGTCGAGGTTACTGTGCAGGAATCTGTTGCTACAGAAAATCCAACAACAAAAGAATCCGAGTATCCTTTAAATTCAATCACTGATCCAATACAGAGGGAACCATCCTCCAGGGTTAAAAAGAATCATCCTTCAGATCTCATCCTTGGAAACTTGGATGAGAGCATGGTTACAAGAAGAAAATATGCCAATATAATTCAATTTTTATGTTTTATTTCTTCTTTAGAACCTAAATCTGTAAAAGAAGCTTTAATGGATGAAGATTGGTTTTTAGCTATGCAGGATGAGCTTCATCGGATTTGTTCGAAACAAAGTCTGGAAAATGATTCCAAGACCACCGTTTGTGAACATCATTGGAACCAAGTGGATCTTCAAAAATAAGAGTGATGAGTTTGGCACTATCATTCGAAACAAGGCAAGGTTGGTTGCCCAAGGATACACTCAAGTTGAGGGTGTTGACTTTGATGAAACATTTGCTCCAGTAGCTAGACTGGAATCGATCAGGTTACTTCTTTCCATAGCTTGCATTCTTGGTATTAAATTGTATCAAATGGATGTCAAATCCGCCTTTTTGAATGGGCTGTTAAAAGAAGAAGTGTATGTGGAACAACCTAAAGGGTTTGAGGATCCACATTTTCCTGATCATGTTTATAAGTTAGACAAGGCATTGTATGGTCTAAAACAAGCACCACGTGCTTGGTATGAGCGTCTAACTGAATTCTTGCTTTCTCATGATTACAAGAGAGGAAATGTTGATAAAACACTTTTCATCAAAAACATTAATTCTGATGTGATTGTTGCTCAAATATATGTTGATGATATTGTGTTTGGCTCTACCTCTAACTCTGAAGTGCAGGTTTTTGTTTCCCAAATGCAAAAGGAGTTCGAAATGAGTATGGTAGGTGATTATTTTCTCGGTCTTCAAGTGAAGCAATCAGATGAGGGAACTTTTGTCACTCAAAGTAAGTATGCAAAGAATTTGGTGAAAAAGTTTGGCCTTGAGAAAGCCAAACATACCAACACTCCCATGAGCACAACTTTGAAATTAAGCAAAGATGAACAAGGAGTAAAGGTAGATCAAACTTTGTATCGAAGTATGATAGGAAGTTTGCTTTATCTTACTGCTAGTCGTCCTGACATTTGCTATAGTGTTGGTGTTTGTGCACGTTATCAGGCTAATCCCATGGAATCCCATCTTTCTGCTGTGAAAAGAATCATTCGCTATGTAAATAGCACCATTGATTTTGGGATTTGGTTTTCAAAAGACACTAATTCTAACCTTGTTTGCTTTAGTGATGCTGATTGGGCAGGTAATGCTGATGATAGAAAAAGTACTAGTGGTGGATGTTTCTATCTTGGAAACAATTTGGTTTCATGGCATAGCAAGAAGCAAAACTCAATCTCTCTGTCCACGAGCGAGGCCGAGTACATTCTTGCGGGTAGTTGTTGTACCCAATTGTTATGGATGAAACAAATGATGGCAGATTATGGGTTTGATTTGAAAACTTTAACCATTTTTTGTGATAACACTAGTGCTATAAACATTTCTAAGAATCCTGTTCAACACTCTCGCACTAAGCACATAGACATTCGTCATCACTTTATTAGAGAGCTTGTGGAAAATAAAACTCTTGTCTTAGAATATGTTGAAACTAGCAAACAAATTGCAGACATTTTTACTAAAGCTCTTGACTCGGTCCGATTTATTTCTCTAAGGAAATCCTTAGGGGTTTGTACTGTTTAATGCTTTTATTTTTCCATAATCCTTGATATTTGAGTTGTCTTAGAGTTCATAATGTCTTGTCTTTGTCCTAGAAGAAAATTTCAACTTTATAAGAATTTCAGTCATTATTTTATTGCTAATGTTGTAATATTATGATGTCATACAGGTTTGTCAGGAAAATTGTCCACTCCTCACAGGAATATTCAGGTTCATCAAACAGTGTTATGTAAGCTACCATTTTCGAATGATGTTGTTCAAAAAAAAAAAACTGTGTGTTCAAGCTCCATTGGATGAATAGAGCTACCTATCTCAATGTGTGAAAGCCATCTCTGAGTAAGTTGGAACTATGTAATTAGGAGTTATGTAGAAGATACGCTACCATTGAAAAGGGCTACCATTGAGGTAGTGTGACAGCGTCTCCTATGGGTACAATTTATCAGAAAAAGTCTTTTTGACAAATTGGGCAATGTTCCCTGCTTACACTTTCACACACTAATGCTTGACACAGTTTGTGGTAAAATGTGTTTATTCTCGAAAATGGTGTTATAAAGCTATTACATACTGTTTGATGTGCTTTAATATTCTTGATGATGGAGTCAATTTTTCCTGTGAACTGGTATGACCTCATTCTATTACTTCATTAGTTTGATAAAATAATTTCTGATTATTCTTATGAGTTTGATTTTTTCATCAGGGACAAAGACAAATGGACATTGTGAATTCTAGTTGCAAAAATATCAAGGTTATTTTTCTGTCTTTTAATTAAAAAAAAAATATAAAAATAAAAAAAAAAAAAAAAAAAAATAAGGGTTCGTGATCGAGTTGGTGAGCTTTGTTAAAAATTTTGTTATTTTTTTTGTTATGTTTCATTATGTTCTTAGACACAATTTTTGCTCTTAAGTGGTGATTAGTGCTTTTTGTGTCTTGGTGTGTTCTCTTGTTTATTATTTGCAATTTTTTCTTTGGGGGGCATATGTTGAAAAAATAAAAGAAAAAGGGGGGCATATTTTTTTTTCGAATTCTTTTTCGAATCCTTGTATATTTTTTTTTCTTTTATTTTTTATTTTATGGAAACATGTTTTAATTGTATTTATTTATTTAGAATGTTTCCTTTATTTGTGGAGATTTGGTCTTTTTGATGTGTATAGGAAACTTGTAATTAAATAATTAATTATTTGTTGGTTTCCTTTTTGGTGGCAATTTCGGTTTTGGTAAGGGCCTTTAAATTCTTAGATTTTGTGGGGAATGTTGGTTTCCTTTTTTCATTTAAGGAAACATTGACCAAATTTTGAAAAACCTTTTTTGGTTTCCTTTTTCCTCTCCACACGTGGGTCAAAGGTAAGGAAGTTACCTTCCTTTTCAGTTTGTCTCTTTTAAAATTTGGGCATTTAAAATTGGAAGTTATATATTCTCAACTTCCCATTATCCCACGATCACATCTCTCTCTTCTCTTTTTATTGTTTTCTCTCAAAAGTCTAACATTGTTCAAAGTAAGAGGGTTTGTGTTCTAGGGTTTCAAAGAAAAAAAATGGCCAAAACTAAGAATGCCCAACCATCCAAGAAGCCCACTCGTGGCTCTGCTTCTGCTTCACCGGTGTCTCCGCCTGCGCCGCCTGCACCAGCAACCAGAGCTTCTGGTTCGTCTTCTGCTCCGACGAAGTCTGCCAAGAAATCGAAGACCCAAGCTCGAAAATCAGTGGCAAAATTCTCATCTCCTCTTGTTGGTGCCTCTCCTATTGCTTCTCCAACACCTGGGTTGGGTGATCATGATGAATCCCATTCATCCGATCACACATTGTCGAAGTCCTCTTCTTCGAATGGTGCTCCTAATGTCGACCAAGCTTTGGTGACTTTGCCCACGGTGAGTTCTCGAACAAGGTCCAAGGTTTCCACTCCTTCAAAGCCTGAAGTGGTTAAACCTAAAATTGCATCCAAAGGGAAAAAGGTGGTTTCTTCATCTTCGAAGGCCAAAAATCTCAAGGAGAATCCCCCTTCGGTCTCTTCCTCGGATTCTGAACCAGAAGAAAGTGAGGAGGATCATGATTCAGAGGGCTTGTCCGATTCAAGTGAAGAATTTGTGCCCAAAGATCTTCCTGTTGTTGATGATTCTGGATCCGAGAGTGAAGAACCAGAAACTGAGCCTGTCACTACAGAATCTGCTCCAGTGCCTCCTGCTGTTCCAAAGAAGGACAAAGGAAAAAGGCCCATTGTCTCTAATCCTGTTCTTCCACAGAAAAGAAAGAGGCCCTCTGGTATTTCTCTTGATAACTTCAAGCCTCACTCT
The DNA here is from genome assembly GCF_029168945.1 of Cannabis sativa. Taxonomy (NCBI): domain Eukaryota; kingdom Viridiplantae; phylum Streptophyta; class Magnoliopsida; order Rosales; family Cannabaceae; genus Cannabis; species Cannabis sativa. The sequence continues at coordinate 10,742,712 of NC_083601.1, forward strand.
CATTATTTTTGTTATAATGATCATGCTAGAGATATGAAATTCTATGAGAATAGGAATTTTACTGTGGAGAAAAATTTTAATGTTATTGCTCATAAGCCTTTTGGAGTGTATAACATGTTGAAAGAAAGACAATGGGTAGATACCTTGATCGGTTTTGATGGGTATGTGGATAGAATTGTGAAGGAATTTTATGCTAACATCACTGATGAGTTTCTCGATGAGGACTCTTTCATGTTTGGCAAAGTTTTTGTCAGAGGACACTGGTATTCCTTCACTGTGAAGGATGTTGCTGAGGCTCTCAATTTGCCTATGGGAATTGAGCCAACTGATGTGGAGTTTGATCGTCAAAAGGTGTTCGGTTATCTCTCTGGTGATGATGAAATTGAACTTTCCGACACCATGCATATGTCTCAACTCACCTATCAACATCTTCGCTTTCTCATGAGGTTTGCCCTATCCAATTGGTTTCCTTGCTCCAATCCGGTAAATGTTTCAAATGAACTTGCTTTCTTTTTGTATAAAGTTTCAATTGGTGCTAAAATTGATTTGGCTGACATGATTTGGGAGCAAATTGTCTCTCTTCGAAAGGGTAAGAAACCTAGGCTCAATCTCATTTTTCCTCACTTAATCTATAAAATTTTATCTGATCAAGAGGAATTGATTCTTGAGAATGAATCAATTGAGATGCCTGCTGTTGGAACCACTTTCAAAATTCCTGAGAAGCCTCCTCAAGGAAAAGTTGCTCAAAGAAAGGCTCGGTCTGCTTCCCCTGGTCTTACAAATGATCCTGCTGCTGGATCTGCTTCCACTTCTGCTCCTGCAGAAATGGCAGAATTCAACTTGCGTTTGGGAAGAATGGAGACCAGTCAGGCCTTACTTCTCAGGAAGATGGACAACATCATGAAATACTTCCGACCCAATGATGATGAATAAGTGGTTCAATTCTCTATCTCTTGCTTTTTATTTGTGAATGCTTAAACTACTATGTCCTTGTTCATGGTTTTTGTTATCTTTGGCTCCTTGATAGACAAAAAGGGGGAGTAGTACTTATTTTTTGTGGATTATGTGTTACAACTCTGGATCCTTGTTTTTAGGGGGAGTTGTCTTGTTTGTGGTTTAACACTTTTCCGTTTAAAAAGTTGTGTTCTTCGGTTTGCAAGCTTTTCCGTCCAAAAAAAGTTAATTGTTTTATGTGTTAGAGAGCTTTCATGCAGGGGGAGTATTTTCTATACTCTTGTATCTTTAAAAAGCTATTTGCTTTGGTTTCTAACACTTGATGCAGGTTTTCTCGTAATAAAATGTTTTGTCAATCAAAGTGCCAAAGGGGGAGATTGTTAATTCCATTTTTGGCATATTTAATTGACAAAAATATTTTATTATTAAATGTATATTTCGGCTGGCATATATTGATTTGGTTTCCATATTTGTGTAAATCAAACTTGAAAGGAAAGTTGTCTAGCTTTCCTATTTTTGGAAAAAAGGTAAAAATGGTAAGTTTGGTTACCCATTTCGTTTTTTATCTAACCAGCTGTTATTCTGATCTTGTGTTGAGTTTCCCATTTTCTAAGATCAGGTTTCTTGAAGAGAAAACCGGAGCAAGACTTTCCTTTTCTATAAAAGGAAAGTTGTAGTTACTGCCCACGATTCTGTATGTACAGAAACGGAAATTCCTGGACTGATTGAAGAATTATTTTAGGGAAGTTTCTAGTGGGTTGAGGTCTTGTTCAGACCGAATGTAAGCTGTCTATGAGATGTATATTCATTATAAATACATCTTATAGCTGCTAGGTTTTGCATCTCTTTCATACACTTAGAATTGCTTTCATATCTTAGGGAAAGAGTGTCTTTGTTTAGTACCTCTCTTGGTACCTCTCTTGTATCTTTGAATTTCATTCATATCTTTAGAAAAGAGAGTCTTTGATTTGTAGAGAAGAGTTGTTCTACTCTTACTCTGTTTATTTGTTGTTTGTATTGTCTTGAGTCTGTATTCAAGTCTACAACGAAGAAGAACATCAGTGCACCTTCGGGAGAAGGGTATTTACAAGCTTTCGGGAGATTGCTTTTGAAGTCTTGCATCGGGAGGATACAAGCACACAACCTTCGGGAGATGGTTGTATAGGCTTTCGGGAGATAGCCTTTAAGCCTTGAATCGGGAGGATTCAAGCACTCTTCAAGGTGATCGAAGGGAGTTCGAGCACTTGGAGTTTTATCAAGATTCGGTTAGTAGGTGGAATACATCAAGCTTGCGGCATACAATAAGAGGGAGTCTATTTATGCATAAGTCAATTACTTTGTATTTTTGATACCGATCTAATGAATCTTATCTCTGGGCGTGGCCCCGTGGACTAGTAACAATCTGAAAGGATTGTTGAAACCACGTACAAAAATCTTGTGTGTTTTTACTTTTATGCACTGTTTGTTTTTCTGGGTTTCACTGGAGTTACAGAGTTGCATTCTGTAACTACAGAAAACTATTTTCAGTACCAGTTTTATTATTCCGCATTTAACTAATCATTTAATTAAATAATCAAACTGGGAATATTAAAATACGGAATTTCAAAACCTTAAGACATTATATTTGAAACGTTGAGTAAATAAAATAAATTTAAATTTAATTTAAATGCATGCAAAATAATTAATGTAAAAGAGGTTATGGTTTTAAATTATAATAATCTTATGGTTTTAGAGAATTTATACATACATAAATCTCTCACAAATGTTATTTTAGTTTAGGCTTTCTTTCAAACTCATAATTCTAATATTCTTAGCATTTTATGGAGTGAAGTGACTCTATGTATGTGAAGTTCATGTCTATTTTGCTTTCAAGTTTTCTCATGCTTAACACTTTCTGGTTAATAATGATTGTAAAGTAGAGTTGAGGAATTATTGAGTGAATGTGATTGTTTGAAGGTTTCAGAAGACTTTTCCACACCAACAAACAGATACCTTATTTCCCTTTGTTTATACTATTCAGTGTCTCATGTGTACCGAGTTTATAATAAATTAGTAACTCATACGACTATATGTTGTGTTGTTGTTTGTTCTCTTCTTTTCTTTATATTTCTAATTTTAAAAATTTTACTTTATTTATAATATATATATACATCAAAATATTATATTTTACATTATATTACTTAACCAGTAAAAGAAAATTTACAAAACTGCGCAAGGCGCGGCTTAGTTCGTTAGTATATATATATATATATATATATATATATATATACTAGCAAAAAGCTACGTGCAAGGCACGTATACTAAATTTTATGCTAGTTTTTTTCTATGTTAGTTGAAAGTGATACAATTAAAAATTAAAGAAAATATACTATTAGTTATTAGGGGAGATTATTATTATGTATATCTAAATATTATAGTTTATAATGTTGTCAATTAAAAGTAAATGCCGAATGCAATATATTAATGTTTAAGAAAGCTTGATGATTTAAATATGTTCTTAAGTTAATCCAAAAATAAATTAAAAAATGATGTTCCAATACTTAAAGAAACATTACTTAAATGGGTGTAAGATAAAAAGAAAATTAAAAATCAGTCTTTAAATTATTGATAATTGAAGATAGCATTTGTCTAAAAATTCTAGATAAGAAAACTAATAATAGTCATTGGTGGATTTCAATCTTCATTTGCTTCGATAGAGACAATAGTGTAATTTTTGTATTTTGCACTTTTCATTCTAGCCGGGTCCGCATATATCTGGATTGTCCATTTTTTCGTTGATAAATTGAATATGGCAGTGTCGACAAAGCGGCGGTGTTCCCGTAAAACGTGATGTATTTTCATTTTAAATGATTAGACATGTGTGCATAGCTTATTTAATTAAAAAAATCAAGTTATGAAAGGCATGTAAAACTATTTTATTTTTTAAAAATTACACCTTTGCAGTATATTTCATTAGTTGGGCAGCATTACACGAAAAATATTTTTCCACAATATCTGCGAACATGACAGCAAATAGGCTCTTTGCATTGTCATCAAGTTCAACATATGCTATAGCACTGTAAAATGCATAATAAGATTGTTAGTATCTTTTTTATTATTATTATTTTAACTTAATTTCAATAACATCATATGTTTTTTGTAATATACCGTGGTGTAGAAAATCATTCCTAGCCGCATGTTGGCTTGTCACATATAATTTTTTCATTGCGATTGTATAAATCTATTTTTTTATGACATGCGTCACATGACATGTAATAAAAACTCTGGACAGTATCAGTTATTTTTATTACCGCCTCAATCCAAAAATATTTTTTCTACATCCAAATCAAATAGTGTTAATAATAGTAAGATATTGAAACAAAAGTTTTATAAAGTAAATATTGTAGTAATCTTTACCTCATTCAGTTGTAGATTTTTCGTCAACTCTGAAATTTGGATGTTAGTCACTATTTCGCTAATATATTTAATTGTGCTTCTAATTTATGAGCACATGATCAAAAACAGTGTTGTAATGTACTCTTTGATTTTTTATTTTTTTTTTTTGCATCTAATGCCTCGAGTTTAATTATGATAAGTTTCGGTGGGTTTTAGTAAATATTTTTCTTTTTTTGGTTTGCATTAATATCTAGAACATGGAGAAATTAATAAGATTGACATTCTTTTTTGTCGCAGCATGTACAAAGCAGCATAATTATAATAATGCTTTAAGTTGCTTTTATTTTTATTTAATAGAAGACGAAATTATAAATTTTATGACTTCTTTATTATACTGTATGTGCTAAAATATAACTTTTTCTTTTAATGAGTGTTTTTATAAGAAAATGGTAATTCTAGAAGAGAAGAAGAGAAGAAGAAAAAAAAATCGATGTACAACAGCAAAAACTCAATCGTATTTTTTTTCTAAATTTAATGAATTTTATTTTATTTATTTTATTATATATAAATAAAAAGTGACCCATGAATTTCTCATAAACTATTTTATTTTAAATAATAAATTATTTTATTTTTAATATAAATAAAAAATTACCTATGAATTTCTCATAAACTAAGAATTCGGTTATATATGCACACTTTATATAGAATAAATATATATATATATTTGCAGTCATAACAATAAAATTCATGTATAATTATTGTTGTATTTTTATTTTTTTTTACTTTTTTTCTTTTTTTTTTGATTGAACACACAATGTGGAACTTTGAGAGGGCTGTTTCTTTTTGTCCAAAAGAGAAACTTCAGTGGATCCATCCTTGCAATCAACACTATCATATAAATCAACAAGTGGAAGCAATTGCTTGTAATCTATGTAAGAAATGTGTTCTAAATCATACGAACGGATTTGTAATCTAGTAATCTATGATTTGAATCTTCTGGGACTTTGTAAAGAAAAAAAAAATGAAAATGTTGGTGTAAGTTACTATCATATATATGCCACCACATACATTCCTCAAAGAGCTTTAAAGATCATATCAGCTGAATATGCGATCACGTTCTCAAAAGTATGTAAAAATATACCTATAACAATTTTAATAATTAATATAAATTAAAAGAGGGGGCAGCAAATAAATCACTTAAAAAGTGAATGGAATTGTCCAATGGTTGAATTACTGACTGCTCTCAAAATTCACCGTCGAACGTTTTAAGGGTAGGGAAAAAAGATAATACCCATTTTATACATTTTAGGCCAACCTGTCATGATGGTTTACCCCAGGAGCAAAATCATGCCGCTGCTTCCCCTCCATTGCATTTGGGGGTGGGCTTCCTGCTTTCCTCTTGCGGCTTCCAGACTTAGGTGACTGGTAACCAGATTCATCCGGTAATGATAGCTCGCCCTCTTCCACATTGTTCATATCCGTTGCTGATGCCTGTCCCTTGCTCTGATGATGCTCGTCTTTCACAAACTCTTGATATTTAGCATGCTGTGAGTCCTCATGTTCGGGCCTATTTGAGGGTTTAGACCAACTCTGTCTCCGCTCTTGCTTACTTTTATCATTTCCAGAAGCCAGTTCAATGCCATCTTCCAGTTCCCTCTCAATGAGATCATCATCATCCATCAAATCTGTTTTTCGAGTTACATCACCAACTGACTTCCTTCGTTTCTCCATTATAGCTTTTACCCTATCTTTGTCAACTTTTATATCTTGCGGTGACCGGCCAAGTGTGCTTGGTCTATTTTCTGAATTTCGGCCATGATGTTTGTCCTTCAATTCTCTAGCTTCTCTGGTTTCACTCCTTCCAACATTATTTTGTTGATCTTCTTCACCAGTTCCTTCTGACCCAAGCCTTAAAATAGTTTGGCCTTCACCCACCGCCTGGTGTGACAAATGCTTGGGTTCAGAATGATGATTATCTCTGAATTCACTATCAACTTTGTGATCTGAACCACTCTTTGTTTCTATGATTCCATAGTCATTACTCCGACTCTCAGTCGTTCTAGGGGGTCCACTATGATTGTCAGCATGAGACAACTCGGATGCTGGCCTAGATACCACAGGCTTTGAGACACCAGGTCTTGTACTTCCGGCCTGAGAATGATTGTTGTTAGTCAAATGCTCTTCATTGCTCGTTGTAGCTTTGACAGGGGCTCTATGAGTAACACCACTCGCAGCACTTCCTTCAACATCACTAGAAGGTGGCACCCGATTTTGTTCGTATAGTTCCAACATTTGATTGCTAACTTCTGCAATAAATCATAGCATATAATGTTAAACAAAACAGAATACTGATTCATATAAACTGTTTTCCACTTTAAAAAAAAAACCGACAGAAACAGGGAACGCAAAAAGAACACGAAACAAAAACATTCTCAAATGCAGTTTCATGTCCTGACTACATGATTAGTTATCATTTTTAGTTTTGATAGACCTATCATCACCATTTGCAAGCACAAAACAATAGCTCACTGAAAGAATGAGAATCACACACGTATGGAACATAAGAAATCGAAATCAGTGGATCCCAGTGTAACAGGGAATTTCTGTCATAGAAGGATGCCAACCTTCCAATTGGCGTGGGGTGACATCAAACTCCTGCCACCAAACCTTCTCACCATCTGATGGGAGCTTTACTTTGAGGAACTTGGCAGCAAGAAAAATCGCACCAGCAGCAATGTGGTGTGGTTTAAATTGCAAGCACAGTGATGTCCGAAGTCTGCATACCACATTCAGTTTCATGACATGACCAACAGTGGGCACTGGGCAGTAAAAATAAACTAAGATAAGCATACCCATCATTGACAAAATTCCATGCAACTTGAGCAAGGGCATTTTGAGCTACTTTGAACTTCTTTATTGCCTCAACGAGGGGCTTATAAGGATGCTGCACATTGAGATCAAAACCAAGAGTAGCAAGCACGACTCTCTCTCCAAGTAAAATTAATTCTTTCTGTTGTTCATATACTTCCTGTATGATAGAAGCAAATACACGAATAAACTAAATAGAAGCTAAAAAACAATAATGAAACAACAAACCAATGTTTAAAAACTGGGTTTGAAGTACAAGGTGTTTCGTGTTGGTAAGGCTCAAGCATTCAATTAACAAAGTACTCCTAAATACCTAAAAACACCAAGCAATAATAATCAAACTTAATAAATCATCAACAACACAAAAGTGGAAATTGTGGTCATATAGGCATACTCTAATGGCATCACACTTCTCACAAAGAGGAGACTCCAAATTCGAATTCTCCCTCCCCCTATGTCAAAAAAATAGTGGAAGAGTAAAATTTGCAATTACAACATGGCATAAAATGTCTCACCAACTGTCAACTTAGCAAGACAGCTAAAGGGAAAGACAAAATTGTAGGCTACATTAGTGAATCTTTGGCCTGGGCTGGCAATATTGCTTTAAAATGACTTCTAAGCCTGCTTGTAAAAATGATCCCAAAAGGTTCATTTAAGAGTCAATTGGTAGGAATGGAAATCTTATAACACTGCCTTGTATTGTATGTCACAAGTTTTTAACTTTTATCAAACACAAGGGATTCATTCTATCAACCACGACAGTAACATTATAAACCCAATTAAAATAGGTGAGTGTTAGATTCCCTACATTTATAAATTTGGGGGACCCACAGAAGTAATTAAATAAAAATGACAAATTATACATCTTGTGTGCAACTAAATCTATTTTCATGCATAACTGAACACTATTTTAATATTCTACATGATCTAAACCAGTACATTACCCTCTTTCTATTATTCTACATGATTCTAAACAAGTACATTACCCTCTTTCTATTAATTAAAAAACATCTAACTCCTTGTACCAAACGGCAATTTAGTGAAGGAGAAGCTTACACCTCGTGTAATGCAGTGAGGCACCATAGAAGGGGCACCTCACCTCGGAGAGAAACGTACAGAAAGAGTATAAATGTAAAATACATTATTAGGTTTCTTAAACTGCTTCATGAGATCAGGCACACCTCAAGTGGAAGATTTATGAAAAGGTTAGCTCAGGCATGCCTCTAGTGGAAAGTTCAAGAAAAAAAGGTTTAGCTCAAGTTGCTATTATGCAAATTTTCTTGGTGAGTTGGTGCAAGAGAATAAAGCTATTTTTGGGCATAAGCCTTACCTTGAATAACAAAAGAAGAAAAAGGACAGTCAAAAATTTGAAATCCAAAATCATAAACATGTAAAGGATATAATTAAAAAAATATATAGCAAAACAATTGGCATTCACCAGCCGAAACCCTAGTTTCTTGTGTTTCCATTCCTTATAATTAGGCATTTCAGACCATTAAATACACTTATCTCCTTATTCATTTTGGCTTTAGTTCAAGCAATGTTCTTGGACTTTCTTTGAATACTGTTAATCTCTTACAAACCAAGGCTCCAAGACTAAATTCGTATACACCATTTCGACGAGTGATTTAAAAAAGTCTATACAATTCAAACATTATGTAGCCTCATCTTATGGAATGCATCAAGAATACCTATCCAAGGCATTCTTTAATGATCCTCTTTGAGTTAGTTTAGCATGAAACCAACAAACTTTCTTCTACACCAACAAAACCTAAAGCCATGATTTTCTCAGCTAGTTTATACAATACAAACACACATATAAATCAGTTTGAAAACTTGTATTGTATATCTCAGTTTTAACCTTTAGTATACCCAATGTGGTTTTCAGATTCTCTCCTAGGGTAAAGACTACATTAAATTACTTGAAACTATTCCTTTTCTGGTCAACAATTAAGCCAACAACAACTAACCCACAAAAAAGTCTTGAGCTAAATTCAGAACTTCCCTGAAATTTAGGGCTACATCAGCTATCCACGTAATTGCTAAACATGACCAATGTTCAACAAGACAGGGATAAATTTGTTTTGCAGCAGTCAAGAATTTTTGGTTAATGGAATAGAATACACTCAATGAAAACGGTATCACAAAAGTTCTTATATAAAAACAAATTCACATATAACAAAGTTTAGCCTGTACAAGGCGTGCTAAATTTACCCTTGTCTTAAAGTGGGTATAGAACACCTATCAAGCATATGCTTGTTCCATCCCCTTGTCTCATGTTTGCACCAAAAATTGTTCAACTTACTTCTACACTTCCAAAACCTAAATACCATGATTTTCTCAACGTGTATTGTACATATACATGTTAACATATATAAATTAGTTCTTAAACTTTTGCATCATGCGCCCAGCGTAATTCAAATAGCAGTTCTAATAAACAAAATCTCCTGATCTGATGTTTATCCATTTTCAATCAAACAAACATAAATTTTTGAACAGCAGCAGCTACCCCATAAAAATATACTTCAGAAAAAACTTCAAAGCTTCCCTAACTTTCAGCATACAACAGCTATCCACTAAAATAACAAGTAGGCTACAAATAAAGTTGTTCAAGACAATTTGGGTAGTTCTTCCTAAAAGAAATATCATAAATTTAAAAATAACAGAATGATTTGAAAGTTAAAACAAGAATTACAGCAGTAAAAGATACCTTTTGTTTAATCCTTTGGGCTGCTGTGGGGTCCTTTTTATTAATGATCTCGTATGAAACAAGAATAACATCTTTTAGAGGGCGAGGCGTCTCTTCTACCTTCCCAGCAAGGAACATACAAACTGTTGCAATGGTCTGCGGAAGAATTACAACACCAATTAGGCACTAAAATAGATAAATGCCCTAAGTCAATACAAATTCCAACTTAATCCTTTCTAACAGTTGTCCCTGAACCACTACACATTTCAGAAGTTGCCAAACAGCATGGAATGATAAATCTTCTATAACCACCTATTGGGGTTATAAAACAGTCCAGCATTGGCTTACCCTCCTATCATTCTTTGCATGAGATTGACGAAGGAAGAATCGATGACAGAAAATTATGGCTGTTGCAATTGTTACTTGGGGTCTGCATTATACAACACTTACAATCATCATTATCTTCAATCAATGATCATAACACCACAGATTTTTTAGATGAAAGAAGATAAATATGAAAGACTTCTTTCAACATCAGTGCTATATAATAACTAAATGTCATATATCTTCACTGAAAAAAGCATGCCTGGACCGACTTTTTGTTATCATTTAACCTAAACCTATTAATATGGAAGGCGACTAAAATAATGTTTGACCTCATCACAACACCAGGCATTCAACTTAACAGTGAGAAGTACATCAATTTAATGATTTACGTATAATAAATTAGAAGTAACAAAGCTTACACTTTAAGTCTCATCCCCAAGTCCTGGAGAAATGTACAGTACGACTTGCGTAGATAAGTCTCCTTTTTCAAATCCACTCCATCGCCCCTAGATGGGGAATTTTCTTCAATTTCCTTCCGAGAAAAGTACCATCGACCTCCATCCTCAGGCGTTTCTTGAGAATGTCTATTAGAACCACCTTCATATGTTCCATGATGAGAGCCATCACCAGCCATATGTATCTCCTTTCACCAATTGTAAATTAATACTATCAGTCTATCATAGACGTATGTTCTTATTTGCTTATAAAATAAAATCACCAAAAGACAGAAGCTTCCTGCCCACAGATAATTGAAATTGGTCAAAGACATATACTAGAAGTAGAAGTATGTATCTTAGAAGTACAAGGTGACCAAAAGTATGCAAGACATACACATCATGGCAAACAAAACATTTAGAGGATGTTGGAGAACCTTTTCATATAGTTCATATTAGATAGTTGAGCTTAGTAAAAGCACCCCTAGAGTATTTTCAAACTGTAGGAAGAAACCTACAACATTTAACTCCCATTTAAGTGATTAAAAACAAACCCAAATTCCTTTAGAATTCAACAAACTGAAGCATTTTAGGAGGCATTAATCACATTATTGCTGTGGTTGAACTTCAATTAAAATCTTATTCAAACTTGAGCTTTTATTGAGTGTTGTTATTATGATTTTTATGCAGGATTTATTGCCTTTAATGGTCAATGCTTGATATTCAGAAGTTTAATTGTTTTACATTCTAAAGAAATGAATCTATTGCCTCATCATCACCCCATCCTTGATAAAACACTTAGTACCAAAGCTAGCCTTTAAATTCAGTGGACAGATACAATAATAATGGGGAAAAAAGTTTCAAACGTTGGATAGAATAAAACAAAACAAACTTTCAAATACAACCAAAAAAACAATACTCCAAGCAAGCTAACCATTGGACCAAGCACATGTAAATCTAGGATCATTTTATACACATGAGGATAGTCCTTTCATTTCAAAAATCCTATAATTAATAGCAATATTAATTGAGTCTATTCGGTTCTTTCTCTGTACCTAACACGACATGTTTGCTATTTTATCTGTGTTTGAGTTTTTGATAGAATGTTTAGCAAATCTGTGAGGAACTCAAGACATGCAAAATGTGAAATGCATAGAAAACATGAGCTAGTTAATAACCGTAGAACCTACCGTGTGTAAATAGATCTTATAAGTAAGCACATGCTGGTATAATTCAGATTTTTCTTATTTCACTTCATATTTTGAGGAAAAGGTTCCAGAGTCAGAGTACTAGTCAATGTTTGAAACAATCCAGAGTCTCTATTTTTCATAATTAATTAATGATTAAACATCTAAATATCAAGCACAGACAACCTTGATTGAGAATCTCTAACATATTTAATTACATTACAAACAAGTCCAAATACCACAATCTATCACCCATAATTAAAATCTATCAATCATAAGCCACATGCTTCCAAACTTGCAATATCTTCTCATTGTGTAACAAATAGCTAGATTGTTTAAATAGGCATTATCAGTTATGATTGCAAAAACCCTCTCAACACCCCCATTGTTTTAAGCAAGTCTCAATCGATTTGCCTATTGTCTTCCTATTGTGATTAGGAATTGATAAAAATTCAAAATCCCCTTACAATTGTTATTCAATATCTATATAGTGTGCGGTCAACAATATATGGCAAGCATTTCTAATAGAATCACACGACTCATTGGTCAGGGAGACTAATAAAAAGAATTAGAAAACTCATTTTTTCCCTCCTAATAGTAAGGATTCGTGATATCCCTAGGTAGTGCTATGCATGATACAGAGAATCAAACTTAGGGCAAGCAACAGTGGAAAATAGTTCAAAACCCTCTCGCTCCACAAACCTAAAGATAATTCATCAATGACAATCATATTTGCACATGGCAAGCAAACCTAACTAAACCTCCAACACTACATGATTCTTACCTCCAGCACTTTTAGCCGATCAACCACCACCACCTTAATTTGAAAAACACAAACTTTAGAATTTTATTCTCCAATCTAAGTTGGAATTTCATACCTTGGCTGCAGTATGGCTCCATAGTGCATTGATCCAACTTCTCCAACTACTACTAGCACAATTGTCACAGTAATTTCATAAAATCCTAGGTCAAATTGTTTCTATAGCGTACTAGTCCCGAACTCAGGAATGTTACCTAGCTTTTGTTTTCTGTAATCTATGGATTTTACAATGATCACTTGAAAGGGAATTTTCATAGATGGGACTAACTACTATGCCGCATCCTTAAGAAAAAAAAGAATCCTCAGAGCATAAAATCACACGACATACAAATTATAACCCTAAATCATATTAGGCGTATAAGCATATGAATCCTCATAGATCAAAGCACAGAAAGTCAAGTGTCAATTCAGATAAATGTACCTCGAACAGAAGAGAATGGTGAGACCAAGCGCCCGAACGAGACTACCAGACCGAAACGTGAGAAACGTCTGAAACGGGCGTGGCAGAGGAATGCGAGGCCGAGCGTCCAATCGAGATGCGAGAGACTGGTGAAAGTCTGGAAGCCAGGTCCTAGACTGGGTCAGGGAGATCAACCAGAGCCCTAGGCGCGGCGATACGGCGGTCGAAGGAAATAATTACCGTGGTTTGTGACGGCACGGAAGAAGGAACTCGAAGAGAAGGGAATGTGAAGAGAAAAGGATTTAGAGAGTGATAAAACCCTAGAAATTAGAATGGGAATTTCCTTTCACAGAAATACGACCACTAACAAAATTTAAGGAAATGATTTCAAAAAAAATTAAATAAATATTGGGAAATGGAAATTTTCCATTTACCAAAATCTTGGAAAGTATCTATTGTACTTATCTCTATTGTACTTATATAACAGAATTATTGGTTTTTGAGAAATTCATAGGTAGCTTTTTATTTATATTAAAAATAAAATAATTTATTAATAAAAATAAAATAATTTATGAGAAATTTATGGTCACTTTTTTATTATATATAATAAAATAAAAATAAAATAAATCTCAAAAATACTATTGGTAACTTTTTAAATCGAGCATTCCTCTCATCTCACTCCTCAACCACGGGCTGTGACAATAACTCAAGCATTTGTTGCGGCTGATTCTCCTCTTTTCATTTAAGAAATCCTTTTTCAATTGAAATCCAAGTTTCTGGTATTTTTCTCAAAAATCAATCAATCTAATATTTTATTCTACGACTTTCATGTTTAATTTTTTTCTTTTTGATTTGGTAGATTATTTTCTTCTTCGTGATTATTTCCCATATAAGTTCGTCCCTTTTTAGATTAAAAAAAAATCCAGCCAGTCCAGCCCAACTCTCTTCTTCATCTTCTTCATTCACCATTGTTTCTGCTTTTCTTTTCAAAAAATTTATAGTCTCTCAATTGGGTCTGACTGAATTAAATCTCACTTTTCCTTTTTCTTAGATATATCTACATCTTCAATTGAGTGCTTCATCAAATCAAATCAAATCACCATTAAATAAGAGATAAGAATTCCAATTTACACTTGATCTTTGTATGGATTATTTAAATTTTTAATTTGATTTGTCTTGCTTCCTTGTTCTGTTTAAATGGGACATTATTAAAACTATGATTGTTTGGTTTTTAAAAATACGGAATAGATGGTAGTATTTTACTAATTATTTAGTTACTTTTACTACTTACATATTTAATTCAATTTTGGGATCATTTGCTGATTGAAGACGAGGTTGAGAATCATGAGAATCATATTGGTAATCCTCATTAATTGGACTTTTATGAAGTAGAAAACATCAGCCTTATATCATAAATTATATTTTAGTGGCAACACTTGCAGAAGATAAGTTTCATGACGAGGTTAAGTCATTCCAAGTTTGTATCATCCTATACAAAGATGTAAATTTGGAATATTACTGGTGTATAAATAAGACTGCAATGCAATGCTTCTCTTTTTTACTGGTTCATATGATACTCATTCTATTCCATTAATATTTTTTTGCTGCTATTTTAATTGGTTTATAATCATGTATTGTTCACTACTTTATATAAAAAAAAAAGTTTATACTGATGGTGTTTTTATTATTACTTATAGCAGATATAAAAATTTATGAAGCCTCTTCAAGTGCGGCATTTCTACTCTTGGCAATTTCTTTTTCTTATCATCATTTCATTCATTCAATCTATTCAATCCATTTTCATTTTCATTCATCAATGTCTTTTAAAGATTCTGTTTGTTAGGGCGAAAGGGTGTTAGAAATTCATTCTCATTCGTGTGGTTTTCTCTTATGTGCTTTCAATGTAGGAATCTGATGTAGGATAGAGAAAGGCAAGTAAAAGAAAGTTGAGGCATGGTGTTTCTACATGCCCATCAATTCTTTCTCCAGAATTACAATCCCAAAAACTCAAGAAACGACCCAAAATACAATCTTCCATTGACAAAGTATTTACTTGTGGTTGCTATTGCGATTGTTGAATGAAATTCGTGTGGATCTTTTTGAGCTCAAGGTGTTTCTTTGCATTTCTCCTATTACATTGCTACTGATATCTCTACTTCTGTTAAGTCACATTTCAGTGAGTTGTAACTTGAGTGTTATTGTGTGTTTAGTAGGGAAATATGGTCTACATTTCCTAGGCAGGAGGAAGCGATGAAGTTTTCCAAGGAGCATGATCATGCTCGTGTTTTCAGTTACCAAGATCATTTTAATGGGCAAAGAAGGTTCCTTGTTTCAACTTATATAGAATTCTGGAAAAGGTTATCTTCATACAGCTTATGTTAAAGAGAAAAAATATTGTTGTATATATATTTTGGAAATTTTTTGAACATTCTTCTGTTTGTTATGTGTTTACAAAGTTCAGATACAAGAATACAGATTCAAATTTTTGCCACCATTATGAAGTGATTCAGGAGGTGTAAATCTATCGATACTCTCAGATCAACCAAGATAAAAACTGTGAAATTACTGCCGCCCCCTTGGTCTTTAAGGAACACGATTGTTGGGACATCTTGCTGGTCTAACTGTGTTCTAATATTTGTAACGAATGCACACTTAAGTGAATCAATTCAGGGTCTTAGCTCTCTCTAGGGTCTTTTGGTATAACTGCAACAGAGCTTGCTCATGGTCATGTTCCTTTCTCAAGATACCCTCCAATAAAGGTGCATAGCTTGCTCAATTTATTGGACTCTAATCACTTTAATTACGAATAGAGTTTAATCTGAACCAATTTTTAAATTGTGAGTAGATACTACTAATGACACTGCAAAGTGGACCTCCTTGCGTTACTAATCCTTCGGATGATATGTTTTCTAATGTATGATCTTTACCTCTTAATATCTTATTTATACTTTTCATTCATTATGATTATACATGTGAATGAGCTTCTTTCTCTTTGGTGTCTTTCTTTAGAGCTTTAGGCAAATGGTTGCTTCTTACTTGATAAAAGACTATTTAAGGCTCCCTTCTGCAAAAATATTGCTAAAGCATTCATTCTTTAACAAGCTCGGTCAAAGGATTATATCCAGAGGAAGTTTTTAGAGGGGCTTTTTCAATAGTGTTTTCAATTGTATATGTTTCTTTTTAATTTTGAAAATCTCCATAATTTATTGTCTTTAACAATATGATATAGATTTGTTTCTTTCACAAAAATATCAACAATTTACATATTATTTAGCTTTTAATTTCATAGATTTAATATTATTGCTTTTGTTATATTTTACTAACATTTTCAGTTTAATTTTTATTTATTAAAGTTTTGCACAATATATTATTTTTTTTTATCAAATTACTATTATGTTTTTTTACAATTATCATTCATAAATTATTTATTTTAAAAGGGAAATTTCAATTTTTGACCCTAATAATACAACCTATATCAAAATTTATACCCCTTTATAATTTGTACAAATTTAGTCCATTAATTACATGAACTTCCCATTTTACCCTTTTTTTTAAAAAAAAAAAAAAAAAAAAAACTAAAATCTGAAAGTGTATTTCTCTCTCTCTCTCTTCCCTCTTCCCTCTCTCTCTCGTGCACCACTCTCTCTCTCTAGGAAAAAATTTGAAAAATTTATGAAAAACCGAAGGTGAAATCCGTCCCACACGATATTATTTGCTGTTGCATGGTTGTTTTCTCGGTGGGTGTTGGTGGAAAACCGAAGCACAATACAACATCACTCAAGAATCTTACACCATTATAATGGGTAAGTTGCATTTTAAGCATTTTGTTTGACTTTATGTAGTTTAAAATTGTTATACGTGTGTTTATTGTTGGAACATTTTTTGGTCTGAAATTGTTGAGATCTGGCAGATCTGGTTTTCAGTCGATTTCTGGGTTTTCCAGTGTTATCGATGATATGTCGATGATATGTCGATGGTTTGTCGATGATTATGAAGGAAAGGTCAGTGACGACCATTATCGACGTTATGTCGACATGATGTCGACATGTTGTCGACATCATGCAACCAACTTTGGGATTAACCATTTGTCGACATTTTGTCGACATGTTTGTCGACAGAATGTCGACAACAAGCATTTTTGGTTGTTTTTGAGAAGTTGTCGATATTTTGTCGACATGTCGACAAAATATCGATGCAATGGAAAAATACCGTAGATAAAACATAAACATAACATTGACAGAAAATAAACTTTATTAAAAATAACAAAAAAAAAACATAAAAAAAAAAAACAGAAAATAAAAGTTCATAAAAATTAAAAAAAAAACATTAAATAAAACCCACAAACCATAACATAAGAAATTATTTTTTTTTAAATTCTTTGGCTTGTGGGTGAGCCTTGCAATACTTGCATAATGTTCCAGGCTTCACCGGTTTACCGTTGAAGATGCCCAGTTTGCAACGACGGCATCCTTCGGGGAACCCAGGTGGTGGAGCCGGCCATTCGCCAGTTTTTGCAAATTCTCTTTCAAGTTGCATGAACCTGAACTCGTTACCGTTTCGCTCTCTTTCGAAAGCTCGAGCGGCGTCCAAAACTTTCTGCATTGCAGGAGTAACTATGCCAACATCATCCTCCTGCTTCAGCTCCTCAGGAGTTAGGATGGGGTATTTGCCGTTCTTTCTTGGGGCCATATTTCAAACTTAAGAGAATAAGAGAAGATTTTTAAGAGTAAGAGATAGGTAGAATACAAGATTTCCCTTTGCTTTTATAGAGCAGTAAAAATGTTGGGAATGTATGAAAATTTAATGGTCATTAAATGCGTAACTGTACAGGGAAAAACGCATGAAATGGCGTATTTATCGACAGAATGTCGATACTATATCGACATCTTATCGACAACATGCCAATTTAGTGTCACTGCTACCACATTTGTCGACGACATGTCGACTTCATGTCGATATGTTGTCGATAGGACACGTGTCTGACATGCAACGTTTCAGTTGGGAAGGGTTGTTGGGAACGTATGTAAAATTTATTAACATTTAATGTGCAACCGTTTCTATTGTCGATATAATGTCGATGGTATGTCGATAGTGTGTCGATGACGAGGAAAGTTGTTGTTGTTGTCGATTGTATGTCGATATTATGTCGACACAATGTCGACAATCAGTGCCCTAATTTCTGGTATTGTGCTTCTCGACATTATGTCTATTGATATCGATGGGATGTCGATGTTTATTTTTTTTTGGTGTTTTTTCCTTTACTCACCTTGTTTTTTTGGTTTGCAATTGCAGGAGACAAAGTGTTCCTTGTTGTATCGTACGATGGTGTTTGGTTATGTGAGAATTATAATTGGATCTACAAAGCAAATAAAGCGCTTGACGTTGACATACAACCGAGACAACCCTACAAGAACTTGCGACAAATTTTATATGAAGAGTTGGAAGTTGATCCGTAGCGTATGATTTAAAGTTGGAGATTTGTTCCTTGTACATGAAGGGAAAAATGGTTGCGCCGCAGGTTATTAAGAGAGAACGCCAACTGAGAACGTTTTTAGAGATGAGGGCAACAATGTCAAATACGAGTTTATGCCATTATTCGTGACCAAGGTGAGAAAAGTGGGGAATTCGGAGCCGACGCCGCCTACTAATCCTCTCCTCGGAGTGTGGTAGGGTCTTGCGTTCTCGAAACAGATGTTGGGATTGGTGTGAATGAGGAGGTTCCGGCCAATTTAGAGGTTCCGACCAATTTTGATGTTCCGACCAATGTAGGGCAAGAACAAGAAGCGACAGGATTTCATCAGTTTGAAGAGTTCGATACACCCTTCTACAATAATGATCCTATTGTAGATTTGAATATGGACGATGACCATGATTTAGCAGTCGATGAACCCGTAGCGGGACCATTGTTGAGGTTAGAGTGTGTACCGAGTAACCAAGGTACACAGCGAGAACGACAACCTCGTAGTGAAAATCGCACTACACCTGGAACTAGCAGTAGTCGACCAGGCAGAACTGAAGAACATGCTCGTCATGCAACGTTCTCAACGTTCTCCTCTTTTGAAGTTTGTACCAAGTTCAAAGCTCCCATGTGGACAAAGGAAGATATAATGGAAAATCATGAGCTAACTACTTGTTTACAAAGTAAGGAAGCGAGGTGATAGAGCTTGGTAATTTTTATGAAAACAAGGAAGAATTGAGACAAGTTGTGGGTAGGTTTGCCCTTAATAACAATTTCGAGTGGATGGTGAAGAAGTCATCCCCTGATGTGTTGTACGTTACATGCAAGGCTCCAGATTGTAAATGGAGATTGAGGGGGAGGAAGAAGATGCATTCTGACAACTTTGAGGTCACTGTATTTCACAATGAACACACATGTAACTTGAATGCGAGACGTTCAGATCACCGTCAAGCAGCACCATGGGTAGTTGGCCACCTTATTAAGGGGAAGTACACCCAAGACGGAACTAAGTACAAGGCTAAAGACATACAGAGGGACATGTTTGACAACTACGGTATCAGTATGAGTTATGTGAAGGCGTGGAGGTGCAGGGAGATGGGACTTACGTATGCTAGGGGTACGCCTGAGTTTTCATACATGAAGCTTCCTGGGTACTTGTACATGCTTTGGAACGAAGAATCCAGTACCATTACTGACTTGTACTTAGAGGATGAGCGGTTCAAGTACTGTTTTATATCACTCGGTGCATGTAGAAGGGGCTTTTCTTTTTGTCGTCCTGTTTTGAGTATCGATGGCACCTTCTTGAAGACGAAGTACGGCGGTATAATGTTAGTTGCTGTGGCATACGATGCGAACAACCAATTGTTGCCGGTTGCTTATGGTATCGTTGACAGTGAGAATAACGACTCCTGGACGTATTTCTTACAGAAGTTGAGGGTAGCAATTGGCGTGGTTGAGAACTTAGTGTTTGTGTCAGATAGGCATCAAAGCATTGATCATGCTGTTGAACTCGTTTTTCCCGAAGCAGTCCACTGTGCATGCTATCACCACATTGTTATGAACGTGAACGCCAAATTCAAGACGATGCTTTTCACAACCAAATATATAATGTTGCTTACGCATGGTCGAAGACGGAATGCGATAGAGAGTTCGAGAAGCTTAGAAAGATGAATCCGCCATCGCTGCATATGTGGAGAGTATAGGGTTTGTGAAGTGGGCTCACCCTTATTGTTTGGGCGATAGATACAACATCATGACGAGCAACGCCGTCGAAAGCTTCAATAGTGTCACGCGAAGAGTTCAGAAATATCCAATAACTACTTTGGTTGAATTTATCAGGTTCACACTCCAATCGTGGTTCGCTGATCGCCTCGAAAATGCTGACAAATGTGCCACCCCTTTGGCCACGCTCTTCGAAAAAAACTTGGCAAAAATTCATGAAAATGCAAGGTACAGGCGCGTCCAACGAAATGGAGCCAATTTGTATAACGTTGGTAGGGGACCTAACGGTGAAAGAGGTGGTGATGTGAATCTAGTTGAAAAAACATGCACCTGCGGCGTGTTCACGTTATTGAAACTCCCTTGCCTTCATGCATGTGCCGCGGCATTGAAAACGAACACAAGTGTGTACACGCTTTGCTCACCTTATTATTCAAAAGAAACGTGGAGGAAGATTTACGATGATACCATCAATCTCGCTGGTGACGAGGATGATTGGGTTCTCCCAGAACACATCAAGAATATGAAAGTTGGGGTACCTGTGGAAAAGAAGCCCGTAGGTCGTCCAAGAAAAAGCAACGCCGGAAGAAGACGGGAGAACCGTTTCCGTCCTGGTGATAAAAAAGGTTACGTACCACGAAAGCACCGGCCCGCCGTGGTGCTCCAGCCACAGAGCAACATGCAAAGCCCGCATCCGAGGCGTCTTGTACGTATTCGTTGGGAAATTTGATATATTGTAATGACGCATATTTTGTCATAGTTATTTTTGTTGAGGTTGAATATTTTTCAAATATTTTAATTATTTTTAGGTTTAATAGTTATTTTTGTTGAATAATGTTGATATTTTATATTTGAAACCACGTATAATTATCAAAATTTGAACGAAAAGAAAATCTATATATACATAACTGTAATGTTAATTACACAAAATATACAATGTCCCAATAATTAAAAATATAATCGGCGACATTTTGGTAAAATAAATCGACACACCACCGTTGACGAAACATGGCTATCCTGGTCCGGCGTCACATCGGTCAATCCACGCCGCATCATGAGATGCTCCACATACTCAATGGAATACACGCCACAATCACCACTAAATGCAAAATAAAATGTAAAGTCGGCCTAACGTAAAACATATTTTAATACTATAGTACTTTTTTATCGCTATGTACCTGGTTGCTGACTTCGGAACTAAGTCGTGAGTGGCTCGACTCGCGTGCATTTTTGGAAGCACCGCGATGTCACCGTTAGCTAACGCCATGATCTGGTTGTTATGTGGAAATTCCCCGGTTGCAAGGATTAGCGAGTATGGCGGCGGTTCGACCAAACCTTCAAGATGGGGTCCAAGGCGGTCCAATGACAGACGCTGGAATCACGGATCGTAGACATTAATTTTCCACAGCTCTATGTCCACTTCAACTGTGACCCAGTGTCTTGCCGTGGGAAGGTGCAGAACGAAGTAAATAAACTCGTTACCCCTCCATCTCTCAAAGACTTGGGACTGTAATTACAGAGAACAACGAAACAATTAACAAACCATAATAATCTTCCCAAACAATTAACATTTAAAATCTTACTAAAACAATACCTTATGAAACCCTGTGCAGTAGTCCAGGATATATTCCTCCCATTTAAAGTTTTTCCTCGGACCCTTGTGGCTCGTCCATGCACTGCTGATCATGGCGGTCACGAATGTGGAGAGAATGATACCCTTCTGAGGAAATGTCAGTGGATAGTCGGTGCGTCGCCTCCTCAGCATATGCATTGCTGCATCTATATGCTGCATATAAACGGAAATGTCAGTTACACAAAAAAATATATTAATTGCACATAAAGTTGTAAAGTGAAGTAATATTATAAAATACTTTACTTACGTCATCTGTAAGCCATTCCTTTGGTGTGAGCATTATCCAAAAGAATCCTGGACCGTAATCACCACTTCTCAAATCCCGAAGTCGGTGGTTCGGAATGAGTCCAACACACCACTTTCGGAAAGTGGTTAACAATTTCTCATCCGGTGGCTCCAGGGGATCAAAAGTCGAAGATGGCCTATGTCTCCTCTTCATCTCCGTATAGTCACCGAACCATACAGGAGGCTTTCTCTTCCTCTTCCGACTCTTAACCACTGCAGGTTGTGCCTCTATGGACAGAATCTCACCCTGCGACTCGGTGTCATGTACATGGATAAGAGGTTGTGCCTCGATCGGAGTCGCTGGAGCTCCCTCATAAGGATCGTAATCGTCGGGGAAGACCTCATCCTCTTCTACTGGGGGTGAAGCAGCTGGTGGTGGGGTAGATGGATCTGCTGGGGCCTCCGGTGCTGAAGCTGTCGTTGGCGGACGATTCAACATGGCCAATATGTGTCTGAGCTGCTCCATAATTACGTTCTGACCACCCTTCAGCTCTACATGGCAGGTCTCGTATGCCTTCTTCGGCTCGGCTGGCCGAGCATACGTACCCCGAGTGTCGGCCTCGATCCTATCCAACCGAGCCACTAAATCAGTGTACTCGGCACCCCGAACGCCTGATGAAGATGGTGCACTGGGCTGAGGTTCTGAACCAGTGGCCTGAAAAAATATATATAAAAAAATACGGTAAGCATACGATAATTCCACAATGTAACAAATATCACAAAACAAAAACAATAAAAAATAAAGACATAAAAAAAGTTCCAAAAATTGGTACCTGAGTGTCTCTTTCCTGAGTGTCTGGGACCTGAGTCTCTGGTACCTGACTACCTGACTACCTGCCTCAGCCTCTGTGTCATCCACAACATCATCAACCAGGTTCTCCACACCATCGTAAGAAATTGTCCTCACAAATGCCTCCTCCTCTGTCCGTGGAAGGAGCCCCTTCCCCACTTCCGCATTCGTTTATGGTTTAACAAATATCAAAATAAAACCATTTAGCATTTATTACAAGCATTTATGTTAAATAATTATTCAGAACATAAGTGAAAATCATACCCGTCTGAAAATAATGCGCCGACGTCTTTCTTCCCAATATCGCCTTTGCTCGTCCAACCTAAGCATCCCTGTGGAACCGAATCCCGTGGTTCGTGCCATACCTCTTGCCAACCTCCAAATGGCCTCGTACGCCCAATATTGGACCGCAGTGCGAAGCCATATGCCGTGTATTTGCACTCGTCTTTGCCGAACATCCGAACTCAGCCTTCTTCTCGTAGTTGGCCTTCTGTTTCAACATGTCTTTCTGAAGCGAGTGCATGAGTCTGGCGAATGAGTGCTTCCCCCAAGGAATCCGGAAGAAGAACTCGAGGTCTTCCACATATCTAATGATGTGAGGCGTGATCAGCGCGTTGGCCTCGCGGCCCCGAGCTAATCGACTCCACAAACAAGCACAAGCCGAGCTTGTACAAGTCTTCTCCGGCTCCGGCAGGAATCGAAGTTGGAGTGCTTCGTCTTCACACTATCGACCGCTGAAATATTTGTTGATCGGTCGGTCGACCCC
Source organism: Cannabis sativa (assembly GCF_029168945.1). Classification (NCBI taxonomy): domain Eukaryota; kingdom Viridiplantae; phylum Streptophyta; class Magnoliopsida; order Rosales; family Cannabaceae; genus Cannabis; species Cannabis sativa. Next base: position 10,766,417 of record NC_083601.1, read on the forward strand.
GAGCGCGCGACTCGCGCGGCCTTCTCTCTTCGTTGGCCCCGAGGAGAAGTCCAAACCCGTAATGAGTGCAAACTCCAAGACACCCCGAATCGGACCTCCTTCCGACCAACATAAAACCTCATCCTCAACTCCTCCTGAGCATCCACTTTCATTTTGTGGAGCATCACCGGTGAAATAACACCGAGGAGAATGTCGTTGGTACGGCATTCCGTAAGCTCCCGAAACGCTTTCCTTCGCCGTGTTGTTAAGGTTGAACTCCTCAAACCGAGCTTTAATTTTGGCAAAATTCCAAGGTTGCCCCTCATATGTGACGCGGCCAAAGGAAATGCTCGGGTCTTGGAATAATGAGTCCGGGAGCCATCTCGAAAAAAACAAACAAATAAATAAAGTCGCTAAAAAATTTAAAATTGTCGACATAGCATCGACATCATGTCGATATTCAACGACATTATCTAACAAGTAAGCACACAAAAATTTCAAAACAAACATGTCGACATTATGTCGACATACCCTCGACATTATGTCGACATTATCAAAAGAAGAGAAAACACTTTCATGTCGACAAAAATGTCGACATCCCGTCGACATTCAACGATAATTTAAACAAATAACAATTACACAATATATCGACATACTGTCGACATACAGTCGACATTCAGTCGACAATACAACCTACCAATCAACATGTTCATTTAATCGACATACCATCGACATACTGTCGATAAGTAGTCGACAATATAGGGCAGAAATACTCTTAAAATGCCAGTCGACATCCTATCGACATACAAGCGATATCCTATCGACATACAAATTACAAAGGATATTCAAATGTACAACTAAATCTATCGACATCCTATCGATAACCTATTGACATGTCATCGATAACCCTGTAATTCACACAGATTTCATTCAAACACTACACCTAAAGATCACAAATGCTACACAAAATCCACTAATCTCAACAACATGCAATAATTGGCATCCAAATCTATGAAAAATGTATTTTTTTTAAAAAAAAATCTTACCTTTGACTGAATTTCGTGGTGTAGGCGACGGTTTTTGCTCGTGGGTGGTGACGGCGGTTTCTCCTCGTGGTGGCGACGGCAGTTTCTCCTCGTGGTGGTGACGGCAGTTTCTCCTCGGTTCGTCGATTGGGTTTGGTTCGTGGGGTTGGGTTCGTGGGTGGTCGACGCCGTTGGTCTGGTTGTCTGGTTCGTGTGGTTGGGTTCGTGGGTGGTCGACGCCGTTGGTCTGGTTGTCTGGTTCGTGTGGGTTCGTGAAGAGAGCGAGAGAGAGGGAAAGTCTTTGAGCGAGAGAGAGGGAAAGTCAGAGAGCCAGAGAGAGAGGGAAAGTCAGAGAGATAGTGAAAATTTAATTTTAGGGGTATTTTAGGAACTTTTTCAAATTAGAGGAATCAATTTGTTCAAAAAATTAATAGGTATAAATTTTGATATTGAGTGTTTTATTAGGGCCAAAATATGAAATTTCCCTTTTAAAATTACATTTAACATTTTCTTTTCAAAATAAACTTAAATATTACTAATCATACATGGCTTTTGACACGTAACATTCATCTATTATATTTAATCTATTATATTTTTAATAATAATCTCACCTAATAACTAATAATATTTTTTCTTTAATTTTTAATATCACTTTTAAATAAAGTAGAAAATACCTATTATAAAATTTAGTATACGTGCATCGCACGTAATTTTTTGCTAGTCTATATATATCTATAAAAAAAATTATAAAACGATTACTCTAAAAAAAAAATTAATTAAAATTATTTGTTCTCTTTATTTCTATCATTTTTTTATTAAATAATAAGTATTTCATTAGAATTATTAAATATTTAATTTTTTATTAATATTAATTAATATCACAAATTTTTAGCTTTTTAAATTTTATGTTTTTAAAAAAAAAAATCTCTCATATTTATTTGCCTTTTTTTTTAGTTTTTTAAAATTAAAATATTTATTTAATAACTAACTTATAAATATATACTATAAATATCATTTTAATTTCATAGTATAAGTTTCTTTTTTTCTCTCATTTTTTCATTCTTATGCCATACCATCAATCAACATCTTTAGGTAATATTTTTTTTTATTCTATCTTTTCTTTTTGGCGCATCAATAGTTTGCAATCTTTGTTTAGTTGTTTTTATGAGTACTTAATTTTCAATATTTTTTTACCTTATGTATGTTTTCTCTAAACGACTATACTTATCTTTCTATGATCAATTTATTGTACTCTTTTTCTAAAAGGAATACACATAACACACATCTTTCTTCCATTTAATTTTCATTATTATAGAAGATTAAGTGGTGTAATCGTATTATATATGATATTACATTATGACACGGGCTTGTCTGATTAGGCAATGTAAATGTATGTGCATATCTATTTTTGTGCATATGGTTAGTTATATTACCTATTGTTGAATGTTATGGTATGATCATCTTATGATAATGAAACGTATAATTAGTTGTTTGATGTATCCTTCTTTATTGTTTTTCTTTCTGAGTCTATGTGACTCGTGGGTACTTTGTGGTGCAAGTAAGGGCAAGGAAAAGTCATAGCAGCCATGAGATGAGAGTCTTCTCCAGCAATACACATATTGACCTCACCAATCTTCATGTCAGGCTGCTAGAAGTTATTTTGGGTTGTATCTATTTTGTGTTTTAGTTTTATGTTTTTGTGTTGTCGTTGTATATAGTTATTTTGTAAAACTTTTTTATGACTGGGATCCTCATAACACATTTTCACTGTCGTTATAATATCCATTTTCAATGTTTTATTTTAGTCAAGTTTTTATTATTCTCACAGTTTTTAATAATTAATTAATATATTAGTATTAAACTAATTTATAAAATCACACATGTGGCGTCCCTATGGAATAGGGCAATACATTAGGGTTGGCCGACCTTGTACAAGCACCAGACTCAGAGTTGATCGGCCTTGAGTATACCCTCTCCCAAGATATGGTCGGCCAGGCTATAGCTAATTCGAGGCTGCAACTCAATCAAGAAGAGCCAATCAACCAGGCCCCTACAATAAGAGATCCTTTTGTGCAAGCGCGGTTGGATCAATTGCGAGACATTAAGAACTTGAGCTAGACAGGTCAAGGGGATCACCATTCTCAGCATACATCAACGCCTTGCCCTTGCCCAAATTCAAGATGTCACCTTGGAAGATGTACACGGAGAAAAAAGATCCCCTAGTACACCTGAAGTACTTTGAGATCCAAACAGATCTCCTACAAGTATCTGGAGATGTGCGATGTCGAATCTTTCCAGCAACTCTAGCTGAAGTAGCTCAACAATGGTATTTCAAGCTGGCCCTAGAATGATTCAATTCTTGGGAAGAGTTCTCCCGAGAGTTCTATATTCAATTCTCTTCTTCAAGACAAATACATGTCCGATTGGAGGATCTTGTCGAAATGAAGCAAAGATAAGATGAAACTTTGAAGGGCTACATTCAACAGTTCATGGTCGATGCCACCAAGGTCATATGACCATACTCGGAGGTATCCTACCGATGAGTGGTCACCATGTAGAAAGGCATTATTGACATCCGACTGATGCAAATGCCAACCTTTGATGGCTGCAAGAGATAAAACCAACTTGACAGTAACTAGTTTAGTTACTGGTGCAAATGTATATGTGTAGTCAATCCCCTCTTGTTGGTTGTAACCCTTGGCAACCAACCTAGCCTTGAACCTTTCCACACTCCTATTAGCATTAAGTTTAATCTTGTAAACCCATTTTGAACCAATGACATGATGGCCTACAGGTAATGATACAATGATCCAAGTATGGTTCTTCTCAAGGGCCTCTATTTCTGTGTCCATGGCATTATCCCAAACAGGGATACCTTGAGCTTGGCTAAAGAACTCTGGTTCAAAATGGCTTGAAATAGCTAGAACAACAGCTCTAAATGCAGGAGACAACTTGTGGTATCCAATAACCTGAGACAAAGGGTGAGTTGTGACAAATGAGGCCTGAGAAAAATTAGACAAATTATTAGTTGCCAACTAACAGTGATACTCATTCAGATATGAGGGCTTTGAGATTTTTCTCCCTGATCTATTATGAGGAGAGATGACATTAGACATATCAAAAGTAGTCACATCAAAAGAATCACGTAAAACAGTTTCATGAGGAGATTGAGAGGTACCTGCTATGTGTGAATCATTTGACTCTGCAGTGTGAGGAAATGAAGGAAAAAAAATTCATGTGTAGGAGGAATACCTCCACTATTAACAAAGGGAAAAATGTGTTCATAAAAGTAGACATCTAGAGAAATGAATGTCACATTTGTGTTCAGATCAAGCAACTTGTTGTTGGAAATATTTTACCCGGATCTAGATTTACTACCAAGTATGTTTTATTATCATCCTAATATGAATTCTAAAACAATGAAATAAACACATATAAAGTTTAGTAAACCTTACATTGGGTGCAGCGGAATATAATCTCTCCTTCCATTCAGATCTCTAACCCTTGATTCCTTTCTGTAGCAGAGCATTATCAAGATCTGAATCTGGATCTCTTTCTCTCCTTCTTTGATGGTTGATTTTCCATAGTCTTACATACTATGATTGAGGTACCACTTGATGTGTGTGGGCATTACTCTTATCACTCAAGAAATTTTGAAATTTAGAAGAGAAGAAAAGAGAGAGGAAAGTGGTGGCTCAGGAATTCACTCTGAAAAGAATGAGATGGAATTGTGTGTTGTTTCCTGAAGCCATTACTTTCTATTTATAGAATGCCCTCTAGGTTTAGGTTAGAATTGTGTGGCATTAAAATAATGGAAAAATAAAATGGTAAAAGCCTATGCATAGTGGACGGCCCATATAAGGAAATTGGGCCTCACTTTGCAACTTTCCCATTTTGTTATTTTCCATTCCCATTTTCTCAAAAATGTCAATTTTCTAATTTAACCATTCAAATGCCAATTCTAATTATTTAATAACTTAAAAATAATTATTAAATAATATTGCCATTTAAGGTATTTATTTTAGACATATAAAGTATCTTAATTAATAAATAAACCTAGAATCTCTTTTCTTTACAATTTCGCCCTTGCTTAGTGAAAATTCATAAAGTAGACATAGTCTAACTTTTAGAATTATAATTGATTAATTAAAATCAATTAACTGAGTCTTACAAGCAGTATGGTCTCAACTAGTATGGGGACCATGGGTCTATATAACCGAGCTTCCAATAAGTCGAACTGAATTTACCAAGTAAATTCCCTAACTTATTAATTCCTTATTGAATCCACTCTTAGAACTTGGAATTGCACTCTCAGTCATATAGAACGCTCTATATGTTCCACGATATAGACACGTCATTAGTTATCCATTGTTATAATCCTAATGTGATCAATGATCCTCTATATAGATGATTTACACTGTAAAGGGATTAAATTACCGTAACACCCTACAATGTATTTTATCCTTAAAACACTTAACCCTGTATAAATGACATTTCAGCTAAGTGAAATGAGTACTCCACCATTTATTTTCGGTTGGTTAAGCTCGAAGGAAATCATCCTTTACTTTCTATTCGCCAGATAGAAGCTATAGATTCCATATTTATGTTAGCGTTCCCACTCAATTGCACTACTGTGTTCCCAAAATGTACGTATCACCCTGACCCAAAAGTAGGCTTAACTAACAAATCAAAGAACACGAATAACACTCTTGAGATTGAACCTAATCAGGATTAAGATCATTTGATCTAGGATCAACAAGTGATATTGAATTGAATAGATATTACGGTAAATTCTATTATATCTAATCAAAGTTCAATATCGGTCGCTTCCGATGTATACTCCATACATCTGATACTGGTAAACTTTGCCAATGTCCTAGAAAGGACATAACACTTTTCCAAGGTGTAAGAATACCTATCGCTGATTATACCATGTCAGTCTAAATCTAGTGTTCTGACAAATCAGAGAATAAACTTTCGAACATATAATTAAGATTATATTCCACTGTGCTGACAACACTATAATCATTAACAAATTCATATGTTCTGAACTTAAATGGAATTCATACATTATATATATAATCATGAAATAAATCATGTGAACCATGCAACATAAATTGTTATTTCTGATCTTTATTAAAAAGTAAATCTGATTATATTGAAATGGGTTTTATTTAGGGCACAAAACCCAACACTTGTATGCTTTCATACCTGGAGGGTATCCAAGAAAGATACAAGGAACAGACTTAGGTGAAAACTTAGACCTGGATTGACTCAAAGTAGATGCATAGGCTAGACATCCAAAAGATTTTAGATGTTCATAGGCAGGAGCTTTAGAATGAAGGATGTCAAATGGTGACTTGTTTTGAAGATTGGGTGTAGGTGTTCTGTTAATTAGATATGCTGCAGTAGCAACACAATCTCCCCAGTACACCAAGGAATGTTAGACTGAAATAGCAAAGCCCTAGTAACATTGAGTAAATGTTGGTGGTTTCTCTCAACAACAAAGTTTTGTTGAGGTCTTTACACACATGAATGATAATGCATAATTCCAAGTTCATTGAACAAGTCTTTGAATTGCAACTCTTTTGCATTATCTGACCTAACTCCCATAATGGTTTTACCAAACTGAGGTATGGCAGTTTAAGCATCAGATTTTTGCTTGATAAGTTTGATCCAGGTGTACCTGGAACATTCATCAACAATGGTAATGAATACCTATACCCTTTAGTTGTCATGGTGTTATAAGGGCCCAAATGTCAACATGAATCACATCAAAACACTTTTCAGCAACATTATGATTAGAAATGAAGGACAATTTTCTTTGTTTTGCATAGTAACAAATGGAACAATAGAATAGGGAATTAGAATCAACATGAAACTTTAAAGCTTTATTCAAAGGATGAACTTTTACACAAGATGGATGGCCCAATCTATAGTGCCACATAGTTTCGTTAGAAATTTTTAATTCAGAAATGGAAGAAGAAACAGAAGCAAACTTTCTATCACTGTTTTGATTACAATTCAAGTAATACAGGTTGCCAAACTTTCTACCCATCCTAATCACTTTGGTCTTCAAAGTGTCCTGGATGACACAATTGCCATTAAAGAATAAGAAAGTGCAATTAGTTGTGGTTGTTAAGGAATTGACAGACAACAAATTGCACTTGAAAGAAGGCACATATAAAACATTCTCAAGAACAAGGTCAGGACTTAAAACAAATGTCCCTATGCAAGAAATTTCAGTATGTAATCCATTAGGCAAGAGGACACTTTTTAGATTGGAATCAACATAGGTATTTTTGAACAAAGAAAGATCAGGACACGCATGATGTGTAGCTCCTGTGTCAATGATCCAATTTGTATTATGAACAAAAAATTTCTTACTAGAGAAGTGAGAAACCACAGGTTGATCCTCAAAAGCATTAGGAGTGTTGCTCTCAGTAGTTTACTGAGCAAGCAAGGCCATGAGCTTCTGACATTGAACACTTGACAAACTAGAAATGTGATCTCTCTCCATTGGCAATTCCTCTAATTTTCCTTCATTCGTTCCTGAAAAATTTGCACCAGCAGTCTAGCCTGGAGGTCCATTAGCATCACGATTGGGAAATCTTCCATGATATTTATGACCAAGAGGATATCCATCAAGTTTGTAGCACCTCTCAATTGAGTGTCCATTCACACCACAATGAGTACAATTTTACTTTGATTTGAAAGGTTGAACAGCTCCAGCAAACTGTCCATTGTTGCTCGATGTTGCTTTATCTACATCAAATGAGGTAATTCCTCCACCAGTTAAGCCTTTTTGTCTCTCTTCTTGAACAACAGCAGCATATGCTTTGTTCACCCTTGAAAGAGGATCATCCATCAAGGTTTGAGACTTAACAAAGCTGTAGGAATCATTCAATCCAACCAAAAATTTGAGCAATCGATCCTCCTCCTTATATTCTTGAATCACCTTCATTGCACCACATGTACAAACAAGTTGTGGTATATACTCTCTGATCTGATCCCACAAGGCCTTCAAACGAGTATAGTAAGTAGTCACAGTATTAGATCCTTGAGTAAGGCTCTGCACCATCTTTTTTGCTTCAAAGATACGTGGTGCATTTTTCTCATTGAACCGTTCATGTAACTCTGTCCAGATTTCAGCAGCATTGTCGTGATACATTATGCTATCGACAATCTCATCAAAAATAGCATGTAGATCCAAGAAGTGTTATTGCATCTACACTAGTTGTCATAGTCTTCGTGATCATCATCAAGTTGAGGAAGCCTTCCATTAACAAATTTCACTTTGTTTCTAGCAACCAAAGTAATCAACATCGATATTCTCTAGATGTTGTAATTCTCACTACCTTTGAGAATTTTTGGAACAACAACAGCACCTGGGTTATCACCATTCGACCGAAAATAAGGATTCGAGAGGTCATTGGCATTAGTAGATCGTGAATTCTCACCAAGAACAGAGTACATGTTCGAATCATGAGATGTATTCTCTATTTCACGATTTCCTCGAGTATGTACTCCACCTGTTGAGAATATTTTACCAGGACCTAGATTTACTAACAATGTAACGCCCTAAATAATTAGGCACGCTACCCAAAATACTTATGAAGCCCTAATCCCCTAACCGGGATTACTAATTAAAATAGCGCAGAATTTAAACTTTTATATTAAACAGACTGAAAATAAACTTGTAATATATTTAAACTTTTCAAAATAGTTGGGATCCCAAAAACATTTACAAACTTATTACAAGTTCTTTCTTACTAGCCGACCTAAGCGGCAAAACAGAATACAAAAGTCAACACTGTTAGACCCATAACCCGCTTGGTCTGAAGTGGCATGAACATGTACATTCTTCGCCTTGCTCCTGAAACTCATGGCTGATCAGCTAATGCCTTACCCTTTCCTGCACAGTAGAGCACCCGTGAGCCAAGCCCAGCAAGACAGTATAAATCATAACAAATATATTATGCTCATTCACATATGTCTGTATAGCACAGACCTGATCATTATTTCATCATGCCCATTTATGTCTACGTGGCGTAGACCTATGTGTTGCGCTCACACATCTAATTAAATCTACGTGACGTAGACCCACGTGTTACTCTCACACGTCTAAATACATTAAGGCCTTAGAAGCGGTTCATCTCGGTTATGAGTACCGAGTCCAACCTGATTATGCCTTGAGCACATAATCCTTAAATCTCATTTCAATTAACATGGCATGGCATTTATACACATATATCACTAGGGTAATAACCCTAGGCTATAAGACCGTTCCTATTAGGGTAATAACCCTAATCCCGGTTACTTAACATTCATGCATATCATTCTCAACATAAGCGCCACTGCGCATACTCTACGTGCTAATCACTGTCTTACCTGTTGTCCCGCAATAGTAGAGATTCCAAATCCCCGGTGCTCCCGACTGTGTGCCGGTAATCCTAGTCACACACAATCCGGGATTTTCACAAATAGGGTTAACCCCTGATTTCACATTCATAAAATAAATTCATGGCATTTCAAATACAGATAATCACATAGAGCTAGAAAAGAGCTTTCCAACGGTATAAAGAACGTCCCAAACGGAGTCCCGAGTCAAAAGTTATGGCCAAAACAAATTTCAGCATTTCCCGATGAACTCCAACCGGAATTCCGGATGAACCAACCGGAATTCCGGTTGTCTGGGCAGAGAACACGAAATTTCTCAATCTTTAAACCCCCAAAACTCACTCAAATCATTCCCAAACATGCAAACCAAGATCAAACAACTTAAAGCATGTTTTTTCCACAATAATTTCAGCAAGAATTCAACCATAAATTTCACATAAACTTAGCAAGAATCTACCTCAACTCCAAGCTCAAGAATTCACAACTTCAAAGCTCCAAAACAAGCTAAGAACCAAGCTTTTCTTCAAATTCAACTTTGAAATAATAAGAGGGTTTGGGAGAGAGAGGGGGTCGGCCAAGAGTGAAAGAAAAACCAGAAAATTGCTTTTCATTTCATCAAAAATCAATTTTAATCAAACATAATAATTAGGGGTGAAATGACCAAAATGCCCTCATGGCTTATTACTCACACCTACACCCTCACAAGGGTAAATAAGTCATTTCAATACTCATTTAATTTCAAATAAATTTCAGATTATCATTCATCAAATAAAATGCCAAATTATCAATCCAATTTACATTTCGGGCCCGAACCCGGTTCGGCCCGAAATTCCCGGTTGTGACTATACCGCGCTAACTCCGTCGTAACACACCCGAAAAGACAACACTTGTATACTATATAATAATATAGTTCCATTAAGCACGTAATCAAATTAATTTCATAATTTTACCCTTCTCGGGTCATAATTACTAAAATGCCCCTGGCTCACCAACGGGGTCTTAACATAATAAAATTCATATAATTTCACATATATTAAATTATATAATAATATAATTTCCTCAATTATACATAATTATCTAGTTAGGGTTTTGCTAATCCATTTCTTAATTCCGGGTATTACAATTACCCCCTCCTTATAGAAATTTCGTCCCGAAATTTACCTGAACAACTCCGGATATTTCTGCTGCATATCCGTCTCGAGTTCCCAAGTTGCCTCTTCTATTTTACTGTTCCTCCACAGTACTTTCACCAGTGCCACTGTCTTGCTTCTCAAGACTTTTTCTCTTCTATCAAGTATTTGCACTGGTTGTTCCTCGTATGACAAATCCGGCTGAAGTTCCAATGCTTCATAACTCAGAACATGGGACAAGTCTGAGACATATTTCCGAAGCATTGAAACATGAAACACATTATGTACAGCTGCCAGCGCTGGGGGCATAGCCAACCTGTACGCTACTTGCCCTATCCTCTCAAGGATTTCAAAAGGTCCAATGAACCTCGGGCTAAGCTTTCCTTTCTTCCCAAAGCGTTTTATGCCTTTCATCGGAGATATTCGGAGAAATACCATGTCCCCGACTTGAAAATCAATATCTCGACGCTTTGGATCGGCATAACTCTTTTGCCTACTCTGAGCCGCGAGCATTCGCGCTCTAATCTTATCAACTGCCTCACTTGTTTTCTGAACAGCTTCGGGACCCAAGAACTTTCTTTCACCCACTTCATCCCAGTGAATGGGCGATCTACATTTTCTTCCATACAAAAGTTCATAAGGAGCCATCCCGATTGTTGCCTGATAGCTGTTATTATAAGAAAACTCGATCAGGGGAAGGTACTTTACCCATGATCCCTCAAAGTCAAGCACACATGCCCGTAGCATGTCCTCTAAAATCTGAATGGTCCTCTCGGATTGTCCATCCGTCTGAGGATGAAAAGCTGTGCTGAACTTTAATTGAGTACCCATAGCTCGATGCAGACTCTCCCAGAATCTCGATGTAAACTTCGGATCTCTATCCGACACAATGGACTTTGGGACACCATGCAGACGCACAATTTCTCTAACATATAACTCAGCATACTGATCAATGGAGAAATTCGTCCGAACATGTAAAAAGTGAGCAGACTTTGTAAACCTGTCCACTATGATCCACACAGAGTCAAATTGTCCCGTGGTTCTAGGCATACCTACCACGAAGTCCATAGCTATATCTTCCCATTTCCATTCTGGTATTTTCAGTGGTTGCAGCAACCCTGCAGGTCGCTGGTGTTCAGCTTTCACTTGCTGACATGTAAGGCACTTTGCAACATACTCAGCGATGTCATTCTTCATGCCTGGCCACCAAAACATGGCTTTCAGGTCTTGGTACATCTTTGTCGACCCTGGATGAACTGAATAAGGAGTCGTGTGAGACTCATCCATGATCTCTTTCTTGATGTTTTCATTCATAGGCACACAAACTCGACTTCCAAATCTCAACATTCCCGTTTCATCTACTGAGAAATCACTAGCCTTCCCAGCCAAAACCCTAGCTCGGGTTTTTATCAACTCTGAATCTTGCTTTTGTGCTTCTTTAATTCTCTCTAAAAGAGTGGATTGTAGGGTAATATTAGCCAATTGCCCCACAACCAACTCAATCTGAGCTCGAGTCATTTCATTTGCTAACTGTCGGGAGATTTGCTTCATAGTACTCAACTGACTCTGACCTTTTCTACTCAAAGCGTCAGCAACCACATTGGCTTTACCAGGATGATAAAGGATCTCACAATCATAATCCTTCACCAATTCTAGCCAACGTCTTTGTCTCATATTCAAGTCCTTCTGGGTGAAGAAGTATTTCAGACTTTTATGATCAGTGTATATCTCACATTTCTCGCCATAAAGGTAATGCCGCCAAATCTTTAGCGCAAATACCACTGCTGCGAGTTCTAAATCGTGAGTAGGGTACCTCTCGCTCGTACTCCTTTAACTCGCCGAGAAGCATAAGCTATTACCCTCCCAAACTCGCATAAGCACACACCGAGACCCCGTCTCGAGGCATCACAATATACCACAAACTTTTCCTTATATGAAGGAAGAGTTAGTACAGGAGCGGTAATCAAGCGTTGCTTTAACTCCAGGAAACTTTTCTCACACCGATCGGTCAAACAAACTTCGGTTCTTTCGGGTCAGCTCCGTTAAGGGTACAACAATCTTTGAAAAACCCTCAACGAACCGACGATAATAACCAGCCAAACCCAGAAAACTTCTGACCTCTGTAGCTGACTTCGTACTGGCCAATCCCGTACAGCTTCAATTTTAGCCGGATCCACCATGATCCCATCTTTATCCACTATGTGCCCCAAAAATGAGACACGAGATAACCAGAATTCACACTTTTTGAACTTAGCATAAAGCTTGTGATCCCGTAATCTTCGCAAAACCGCTCTGAGATGCAACTCATGCTCTTCTTCTGTCTCAGAGTACACCAAAATGTCATCGATAAACACAATCACAAACCTATCCAGGTAATCCTTAAACACCCGATTCATCAAATCCATGAATGCCGCCGGGGCATTAGTGAGTCCAAAAGACATCACAAGAAATTCATAGTGTCCATACCGAGTACGAAACGCAGTTTTCGGGATATCTTCCTCTCGAATTCTCAGCTGATGATAGCCTGAGCGAAGATCAATCTTGGAAAAGACCGTCTTCCCCTTCAGTTGATCAAACAGATCATCAATTCGAGGTAAAGGATACTTGTTCTTAATGGTAAGCTTGTTCAACTCCCGGTAGTCAATACACATTCGCAGGGTTCCGTCTTTCTTCTTCACAAACAAAACCGGAGCACCCCAAGGTGAGTAGCTCGGTCTGATGAATCCCAGATTCAGTAACTCTTGCAATTGTATCTTCAATTCCTTCAACTCAGCTGGAGCCATTCGGTACGGTGCTTTAGACACTGGATCCACTCCCGGAGCCAATTCAATAACAAATTCAATTTCCCGAACAGGTGGCAATCCCGGCAAATCTTCTGGAAAGACATCAAGGAACTCACATACCAATCTCGTATTCTCAGGCCCTGATGTCACAGGTTGGCTAGTGTCCACTGTAGTAACTATGAACCCTAGACAACCTCTACCCATCAGGTCTTTAGCTTTCAACAGTGATATTCTCGGTATGCGTGCCCCTTGAACTTTACCCACGAACACCGCTGGGTTAGCACCGTCGGGCTCAAACACCACCATCTTCCGTTTGCATATCCATCTAAGTATAATTTATAAATATTAAATTAAAATTTATATTTAGAATATTTTATTCTAAATTGGAAATTTTAATTAAATAAATATATATTTAAAATAAATGGATTAAAATAAATATTAGAAGAAAATACAACCCTTCATTAAATAATGAGCTTTATTATAAGGATATTCGATCTCCATTGTTGGTTTTACATAGCTATTGTTTTAGTGAGTAATCCTCCCTAATGGAGGAACGTTCATTAGCAAGTTAGCACCGTTTAATCTCGAAAGATAAGTAATCTTGTAAGTTTTTTTTATATAGTTTATGACCACCCTAATGGTGGCGACTGTATAAGACTTGCAAGAATATAAAACAATGGTGGAAGCTCATAAGATAGAATAGCCTTGACTCTCGCCTAAACGGGACAACGCGGATTCACATCTTGATCGAATAAAAGGTTGCTAGAATGTTTGACATTTTAGACGAGCTGACAACTCTATTCAATGAATGGTAGCTTTGACTCTCGCCTAAACGGGACACTGATATCAGTTTGTTGAAAACCTTGGAAATTATTTAGGATTGTAAGTTTTAGTATTTTCACTTGTCATTCCTACTTGCTATATGTTTATAATTTCTGAATTGTGTATGAATTTATATTGAAAATTAATATTTAAGTTGATTTTTAATCATGATACTTAAATATTTGAAATTTTTCTTAGATATTTAATTAAATAGGGAAATTATATTTTTTGTTGAAAATTAATTTTTAATTAATTTTGGGCCAACATAAAATTAGAGTAATTTTCCAGGATTTATTTTTATTTTATTTTAAAGCATTTTTGAAAATGCAATATATATTTATAGAAAATTAAATTTATGTTGTAAATTAATTTAAATTAATTTTGAAACAACTTAAATTGAATAATTTTCTAAATATTTATGGAAATTATTACTAAGATGGAAATAATTCACGTTATTTTCATATCCATCTAAGTATAATTTATAAATATTAAATTAAAATTTATATTTAGAATATTTTATTCTAAATTGGAAATTTTAATTAAATAAATATATATTTAAAATAAATGGATTAAAATAAATATTAGAAGAAAATACAACCCTTCATTAAATAATGAGCTTTATTATAAGGATATTCGATCTCCATTGTTGGTTTTACATAGCTATTGTTTTAGTGAGTAATCCTCCCTAATGGAGGAACGTTCATTAGCAAGTTATAATCTCGAAAGATAAGTAATCTTGTAAGTTTTTTTTATATAGTTTATGACCACCCTAATGGTGGCGACTGTATAAGACTTGCAAGAATATAAAACAATGGTGGAAGCTCATAAGATAGAATTGCCTTGACTCTCGCCTAAACGGGACAACGCTGAGTTCCAATCTTGATCGAATAAAAGGTTGCTAGAATGTTTAACATTTTAGACGCAGTACAACCGAGCTACATTCAATGAATGGTATAAACGGGACAACGATATCGGTTGTTGAAAACCTTGGAAATTATTTAGGATTGTAAGTTTTAGTATTTTCACTTGTCATTCAGCTATATGTTTATAATTTCGAATTGTGTATGAATTTATATTGAACCATGTTATTTTTGTTATTAAGTTGTAGTTTAATTTCGAATCTTATTGTTGGTCTAACTTGGCTTGTTTATCTAATGAGATTTTCTCGAAAGATCTCGAAAGATAAATATCACATGGCTTATGTAAACTTTCTATCACTCTACTTGAAGTTAATATGCGATATCCGAAATGTAGTAGCTTTGACTCATTCGCGAGATGGACCATGATATCGGTTTGTTGATATGGAAATTATTTCGTTGTAAGTTCTTAAAACGTATTTTTAACTTGTCAGATTATACCTTATTTATATGTTTACTGTTCTGAAATTGTGTATGAATTTATATTGAACCATGTTAATTTTAACAATTGTGAATTTCTTAGTTTAACACCATTAAGGTATGTGGTCTAAACTTGTGTTTGTAATGAGATAAATCCACGGGGTGGATTTTCACCATTAGACATTTAGGTATTGGATATGAAGATAAGATCATTGTATATGCGACATACGCATTTGTTGAATTATGATCCAAACTTAGACTCCCAGGAAATTTACGAGTATGAAACAAGAAGATTGTATGATCTAGGAATTACTTGGTGACGTTTCGCCTAATTCCTTATGGTAATTACTTATTTATAAAACGAGAACTGATCCTAATGGTCCTCTTAACGTAAATCATTACCGGATTCATTTGGAATTAGCTTAATCAACATATCATTAAGAAAAGCTAGAGCTGGTATAAATCATGGTTCATGTCATTCTAAATGATTAGGGGTGGACCATCCCATTGTCGATAGATAATGACGCTTATGATTCATAATCTGAAAATGTCTACTTTTCCCAATTGATATAATGACTCAAGTGCTTAGAAATCTCCAAGTATGGGCAAATCGATATTTAGAGTTGCAATGATTCCAAAAGATGTTGCAGTCGAGATAGAATTACTAGGTAATATATGATGATCCCACTTTGACTTTACGTTAGTCTTGTCCATGACAATAGAGGTCAATACCATTTAGTATTTCTAATTCAGGACATACATTCCACGAGTTACACTTGTCGTCAAGTGGGAGAGTTTCTATTAATGGAACTCACCTTAACATCAGACTTGGGAGACACTAGATGATTAAAATCCACTTGTGATATTCTAAGCAAAGTAATGGATTGTCGAGATAAGAAAGCCTAAGAAGAAAGACCAATACCACTATGGTTTAATCCATGGCATTTGTATGACCTTGTTGTTCTATTACAATGGACATTTGAAAAGGATCAATCTTTTAAGTGTATCTTAGATGCATTACAAGTAGTTCATCATACATTCGCGAGATGGATGTATTCGAGGTAGATGCCAGATTTTGTTGCATTCTTAAAACGATGGCTTGTGTATACACTTATCTGCAAGCAACTTACTTTAGTGAAGATCTTTGAAGCATTTTCTTTCTAATGGCAATCTATAGCAATGCTTAAACAGGCTTCATTAAGGTATAGATTTTAAGATCTTGCGGGCGATAGGGGTGGAGAAATAGTCTAGTAGACTATTCCGGAAAAAGATAAAACCATGAAATTGAAGTTTTTGAATTACATCAACGATGTGAGAGGTCTTAGGGCCATGATTGATGATTGTATGCCTTAGACCGGACACACCAATTCATATGGTAACTGTTGGGAATGATGTAATGATGGGTAGCCTTAACGTTAAATCATTACCGAATTCATTGGAAGACCTAATCAAGTAAATCTTAAGATTAAGAGAGCTGAACTATATGTTAGTCAATAAGGGTGTGTAAATTGTCCAAATGACTCTTAGGGGCTGGACCATCCCATTGTCGATAGATTTAAATTTGCCTATGTTCCATTAAAATACTACTTTTACTAGATAATGACTAAGTGATTACTGCAAGGGGTGGAATAAAGTGATTTCGGAGAAGTGTAAAAACCTATACGAAGTGTCTACAGGTCTACCGAGAGAGAGCGAATGTTAAGGCATTGCGGAAAGGTACTTATTCGGTCTAAGGAAAGTTCTATACATCTTTGGCACCATTTCCAAGGAATTGCCTTAAACTACTTAGTGTTACATAATTCACGGATTAACCTTGTCGTAGTTGCCAAGGAGTATTTGAACTCAAATTATCCCAAGACTTGAGTAGACATAGTAGATTAAAATTTCACATTGTGATGGTTTTGTGATTAAGGACAGAGTAATGGATTGTCGAATAGGAAACAGGTTATGACGATTTTAATTCAACCTATGGTTCTTTAATCCTGTTCACGATGGAATGACTTTAAAGTTTTCTATTCTGAGGACACTTAAAGTATAATAAGTGTTGAATTATGGACTTGAAACGCACTTCTTATGTTTTAGTATTAGTGCAAGTGGGAGTTGTTGGGTTTAATGCCCTAAACCTAAAACTCATTGTCAATATAATCAAGTAATTTACTTACTGTAATATAGATCGAAGCAACTTACTTTAATGTTGCATGGTTCACATGATTTATTTTCTTGATCTATATGTACGTAATGTATAGAAGCTTCATCTGAAACCCTTCTTCACATACTTGATCTTTGTTTATCTAAGTCATAGTCTTAACACATTCGAGAAAGATAAACATGACTATGTGAATAGAAGTTTCCTTAGATTTATCGTGACACGAGGTATATGCTTTGCTGATATGTATAGACAAGAGTTTACTGTGTTAATTTGGAGGGAAATGACTATGTATCAAGTTAATCAGGAGAGAAGAACATTGGTTAGAAGTAAAGTAAATCTAAGAGGTTGGATGCATGGATGTATGCAGTCGAAGTAAAGGAATGAATATTGAACTTCTTAGACTACACCATATCAGATTTCGAAATTTAAACTTACGTAATATCTTATTACGATAAGATGGTCGATTACTCGCCTAGGGGTTAATCCTAGTGATTTCGGAGAAGTGATCTTAATCTGAAATAGGTCACACGGATTAGAGACTCAGATCTTGAGGAAGGTACTTGTGTTCTTTGATTTGTTAGTTCTATAGCCTACTTTTTAGGTCGGGGTGCATACGTACAATTATGGGAACTACGGTAGTGTTGATTTCAATTAACCAAAAGTAGTTGCCAAGGTATAGAATCGCTATCAGTAAACATGGAATACGTAAATTTGCACATGACGGCGAATAGTAAACGAGGAAAAGGTTGATCTCCTTCGAGCTTCGGACCAACGAGGAGTTTACTACTACTACACTGGTGGATTTGTACTCATTTCACATTCGTGAAATATCATTTATACGGGGAACTTTTGTTTCTTCATTTAGGAATAGAGATACAGTTGTAGGGTGTAATCCGGATTTCAATATATTAATCCCTTACTGATGTAGATCATAGATCGAAACAACATTTAATGTTGCATAGTTCTGATCATTGATCACATGTAGGATGTATAAATTCAATGGATAACCTAACATGATGATTTTGATCATACATTTATTATTGGTGGACACATATAGAGTACATATGACGAGTGCAGTGCGGGATTTACATCAGACAGTGGATTGACGATATGATAATGTCAATAAGTTAGTGAATTACTTAGTGCTAAATTCTTGATCTACTTATTCCGAGAAGCATCGGTTATATAGTAAAAGCCCATGGATCCCCCCACTGGAGTATGAGATCGGAAGGAATGATTGCTTGTAAGACTCATGTAATTGGTTTTGATTAAATCAATTACGTAATATCTAGAATCAGACTATCGCCTATTTGATGAAGATTTCACTAATGATAAGGGCGATATGATTAGGCTAAATCTTGAAAGTATTCGTGTTATAGGGGCATATTTGTTAATTATGATACTTTGTAGGTCGGGGTGATACGTACATTAATAACACGGTAGTGCATAAATGACAAGCTATGTATTTAATGGAATCTATTTATAGTTATTAAATAGTTAGAATCTGGCATGAACTTAGTAATGTTTGAATTAGGGTAAATTGGCATTATTTGAGAAAATCATTTATACGAAAAGGTGTTAAGGAATTGCAATACATTGTAAGATTATTATAGCAGTAATTTAATCCTTTGTAGATCATTCATTTAAGATTGATTTTTGATCACATTAGGATTTTAATGCCATAACTAATGATGTCTCAAATCAAACCCATAGTGGAATGCTATAAATAGATAGTGAAGGCTTCGGATTCGAAGAATTACCACCTTTACGAATCGAAAAACACAGTCTCCACTCTTGATCTACTTATTGCGCCACTCGGTCTCTTTCCCCCTCAAGCTCCGAAGCCTCGGCCTTCCGTTTGTGAGTAGTCTCTCACACATCAAGTGATACCTCAATCATGATACCTCAATAGTGAGGAAGATCGTGAAGAAAGATCATCACAGAAAGGAGATTCAAGCATCAAAGATTCGCAGAAAGAGATCCAGGTTCGTATATTGATAATGCCTCGCTACGTAAAGGAATCAAGGGCTAGATATCTGAACGGAAGGAGTCATATTATTCCGCTGCACCCAATGTAAGGTTTCTTAAACTTTATATGTGTTTAATTTATCGTTTTAGAAAGTTCTTATTTAGGATGTTAATAAACATACTTGTGAGTAGATCTAAGATCCTGGTAAAATAAATTTCCAACAGCCTGCTCCTTCATTACTTGCTGCTCGGCCTCCTCAGCAATTAAGGCCAAGTCTACCACTCTCTTATACAGAGTGTCATGTGATGTGGTAATCTTCAAGTCCCGACTAATTGTAGCATTTAGTCCTCGAACATATTTCTGCTTTCTGGTAAAATCTGTAGGCACCAGATCACCAGCAAATTTAGATAACCGATCGAATTCCAGAGTATATTCAGCCACAGACATTTTCCCCTGAGTCAACTTCACAAAATCTTCTTGGTGTGAAGTCCTCACTGCAACGTTATAAAACTTTTCTTCAAAAAGTTTCTTGAGCTCTTCCCATGTCATCACACTGACATCTCGAGTCTGATTCACTATATCCCACCATACACGGGCATGATCTTGAAACATAAAGGCCGCACAATTCACCCTCTCAGTTCCCGTCACCCCCATATTATCGAGGATACGGGTAACAGTGCTCATCCATTGATCGGCCTTAATAATATCAATGCCTCCCAGAAAAGCCGGAGGTTGCAGCTTCACAAACCGCTCGAACACAGAGTCCCGGTGCGGCATAATATACCCTTGGTTACCCACCACTGGCACAGGAGCTGGTGGTAACCCTTGATTTACTGGGGCAGCTTGTTGCCTTAAACGTTGCAACTCTTCCTCTTGACGAAGTATGACACTTCGCATTTCATGAAACATCTGCTGCCAGTCAGCAGGAGGATTAGCATTAACGGCCCCCGCATTATCCCCTGGATTTTGCGGAGGTGGAGGCGGTGCTGGTGGATCGGTTCGGGTAACCCCGGGCTCTACTTGCTCGCCCTGTGGTCTAGATGATTGCAGAGGGTCCATTACTAGTACCCCTGTAATCAACAACCCCAGCGAGTTAAGCACCAATACCACACTTACGCACTTATTGCCTTAAACCCTAACTCATCTATTTACCTCATACATATTTACATAAACAAATAGCATTTATAGCATGGCATCACATAACACATACATACTCTAGATGCTTGCATACTGCCTAAAATGGAAAGCGGTAAACAGATGATCACACATACAGTCAAGTATTTACTCTCAATACTTACTGCACCATGAGTCGAGCCTATCTCTGACGACGAATGTACATGTTCTACGGCCTACATGAAGTTTAAAAACCTTGGCGCTCTGATACCAAATTGTAACGCCCTAAATAATTAGGCACGCTACCCAAAATACTTATGAAGCCCTAATCCCCTAACCGGGATTACTAATTAAAATAGCGCAGAATTTAAACTTTTATATTAAACAGACTGAAAATAAACTTGTAATATATTTAAACTTTTCAAAATAGTTGGGATCCCAAAAACATTTACAAACTTATTACAAGTTCTTTCTTACTAGCCGACCTAAGCGGCAAAACAGAATACAAAAGTCAACACTGTTAGACCCATAACCCGCTTGGTCTGAAGTGGCATGAACATGTACATTCCTTGCCTTGCTCCTGAAACTCATGGCTGATCAGCTAATGCCTTACCCTTTCCTGCACAGTAGAGCACCCGTGAGCCAAGCCCAAAGAAGACAAGATAAATCATAACAAATATATTATGCTCATTCACATATGTCTGTATAGCACAGACCTGATCATTATTTCATCATGCCCATTTATGTCTACGTGGCGTAGACCTATGTGTTGCGCTCACACATCTAATTAAATCTACGTGACGTAGACCCACGTGTTACTCTCACACGTCTAAATACATTAAGGCCTTAGAAGCGGTTCATCTCGGTTATGAGTACCGAGTCCAACCTGATTATGCCTTGAGCACATAATCCTTAAATCTCATTTCAATTAACATGGCATGGCATTTATACACATATATCACTAGGGTAATAACCCTAGGCTATAAGACCGTTCCTATTAGGGTAATAACCCTAATCCCGGTTACTTAACATTCATGCATATCATTCTCAACATAAGCGCCACTGCGCATACTCTACGTGCTAATCACCGTCTTACCCGTTGTCCCGCAATAGTAGAGATTCCAAATCCCCGGTGCTCCCGACTGTGTGCCGGTAATCCTAGTCACACACAATCCGGGATTTTTACAAATAGGGTTAACCCCTGATTTCACATTCATAAAATAAATTCATGGCATTTCAAATACAGATAATCACATAGAGCTCGGAAAGAGCTTTCCAACGGTATAAAGAACGTCCCAAACGGAGTCCCGAGTCAAAAGTTATGGCCAAAACAAATTTCAGCATTTCCCGATGAACTCCAACCGGAATTCCGGATGAACCAACCGGAATTCCGGTTGTCTGGGCAGAGAACACGAAATTTCTCAATCTTTAAACCCCCAAAACTCACTCAAATCATTCCCAAACATGCAAACCAAGATCAAACAACTTAAAGCATGCTTTTTCCACAATAATTTCAGCAAGAATTCAACCATAAATTTCACATAAACTTAGCAAGAATCTACCTCAACTTCAAGCTCAAGAATTCACAACTTCAAAGCTCCAAAACAAGCTAAGAACCAAGCTTTTCTTCAAATTCAACTTTGAAATAATAAGAGGGTTTGGGAGAGAGAGGGGGTCGGCCAAGAGTGAAAGCAAAACCAGAAAATTGCTTTTCATTTCATCAAAAATCAATTTTAATCAAACATAATAATTAGGGGTGAAATGACCAAAATGCCCTCATGGCTTATTACTCACACCTACACCCTCACAAGGGTAAATAAGTCATTTCAATACTCAATTAATTTCAAATAAATTTCAGATTATCATTCATCAAATAAAATGCCAAATTATCAATCCAATTTACATTTCGGGCCCGAACCCGGTTCGGCCCGAAATTCCCGGTTGTGACTATACCGTGCTAACCTGTCAGAACACACCTGAAAAGACAACACAGGTATACTATATAATAATATAGTTCCATTAAGCACGTAATCAAATTAATTTCATAATTTTACCCTTCTCGGGTCATAATTACTAAAATGCCCCTGGCTCACCAACGGGGTCTTAACATAATAAAATTCATATAATTTCACATATATTAAATTATATAATAATATAATTTCCTCAATTATACATAATTATCTAGTTAGGGTTTTGCTAATCCATTTCTTAATTCCGGGTATTACAAACAAGTATGTTGATTAACATCCTATATATGAATTCTCTAAAACAATGAAATAATGACTCCTTCCGTTCAAGATATCTAGCCCTTGATTCCTTTCTGTAGCAGAGCATTATCAAGACCTGAACCTAAATCTCTTTCTCTTCTTCGGGGTTGGTTACCACCGTCTTACTCACTATGATTTAGTACTTGACTTGCTATGTGTGGGCATGACACTCATTCACTATGGGCCGAAATAGGAAGAACAATGAAGGAGGTTGAATCTCTATAGAAGGAACTCTCTCATCTAGGTTTGGTTGAATAGTCAAGTTAACATTAATTGGATGAGTGAGACTATCTTGTTTCTTTTATAGTGTTTCAACTAGGGCTTAGGGTTGAATTATATGAATTAAAAAAGAATAACATATTGGGCAAAATAAACTTAAGTTCCGTACACATAAGTGGATCACTTTCTAGTTACAATTTTGCCACTTTATTTCAATCACTTATTCTTCTTTTCAATAATACCATATTTTCTAATTCAACCTTATAAATGCCAAAACTATTTATTTACTAATTATAATTAATTACTAAATAAAATTGCCATTTATGTAATTTATTAATTAGACCATACAAAGTCTCTTAATTAACAAATTGACCCCAAAACCTCTTTTCTTCACAATTAAGCCCTTGCTTAGTGAAAATTCTTAAATAATACATAGTTTAATTTTAGAATTATAACTGATTAATTAAAATCAATTAACTGAGTCTGCAAGCAGTATTATCTCAACTAGTGAGGGGACCATGGGCCTATATAACCGAGCTTTCAATAAAAAGATCTAGAATTCACCAAGTAAATCCACTAACTTATTAATTCCTCATTGAACCACTATAGAACTTGAAATTGAATACACTCTCAGTTATATAGAACGCTCTATATGTACCACGATATAGATACGTTATGATTATCCATTGTTACAATCCTAATAGTCAAGGATCCACTATAGATGATCTACACTGAATAAGAACAAATTTACCGTTCTACCCTTCAATGGATTTTATCCTTAAAACACTTAGCTACCCATAAATGATATTTCAGTAAACTAATATAATTACTGAAATAAGATCTCAATCATTTATCTCTATTCAACCAAGCTCGAAGAAAATCATCGTTTCACTTCTATGTCCAGATAGAAGCTATAGATTCCATATCTATGATTAGTGCTCCCACTCAATTGTACTATCATGTTCCCAAAATGTACGTATCACCCAGACCAAAAGGTAGGTTTAACTAACAAATCAAAGAATACATATAACACTTTTGAGATCGAACCTAACCATGTAAAGATTAAGATCCATAGACCTAAGATCAACCATTGATATATATTGACTTAGAAAGATATAACAGTAAGTTTAGGATATCATATCCAAGATCAATATCGGTCTCTTCCAATGTATACTCCATACATCCGATACTGGTAAACTTTGCCAATGCCCTAGAAAGGACATAACACTTATCCAAGATGTAAGTATACCTATCGCAGATTATCATGCCAGTCTAAATCCAGTGAACTGATAAATCACGAGAATTAAAATTTTGAACATATGATCATGATTATATTCCACTGTGCTGACGATACTATAATCATGAACAAATACATATGTTATGGATTTAAAAGAATTTATACATTAAACATAATCATGAAATAAATCATCTGAACCATGCAACATAAAATGAGATTTCTAATCTTTATTAATTAGTAAATCTAATTATATTGAAATTAGTTTTATTTAGGGCACGAAACCCAGTAAACTCCCACTTGCACTAATATAAAACAAAAAGTGCATTTCAATTAATCTCAACACCTTGATATCCAGATCAAGTGTAGTATGTAGTATTCTCTCCGTAATAGGATCTGACAGGTTGTATTCAATACAACATTTCCTCCACCATTACATTTCTTAAATCACAAAATCCTTGATATTGTGAAATTCCTCTCTATATGTCTACTCCTCTAGAGATACTGGATTCTTTACTTTTTGGCAACTACTTTTGTGTTAGTCAGGAAGTAACACTAGTAGTTAATAAATATTGGTACAATGCCAAAAACTGTATAGAACTTTCCATAGACTGAATAAGTATCTTTCCTACAACTTTAACATTCAGTCTCTCTGGTAGACTTAGAGACTTCAGATATGTTTTACAATTCTCCAAAATTACTACTCCACCCCCAGAGTAATCACCATCTCAACAGTAGACTTTCTAGCACTAAGGCAAGTCTACAAACCTGATTTGGTGTAGTCTAAGAGTATTAAATATCACCCTTATCGACTAACATATAGTTCCTCTTCTTGATCTTAAGATTTACTTGATTGTCTTCCAATATTCCTACCCTGGATTAATCTGATACCAACTCATTACTCCCACTCAACAGTACGTGTCTGGTCTAATGCATAGGAAAGCATATTTGAGACCTCTCACTGTTGATTCAATGAATTCTTTCATTGGCATTTATCTTTTCTGGAATAGTTGAGACTTTTCCTTAAATAAATAAAATCTATGTCTAGAAGTCGAGAAGCTTCTATAGATGTAGCCATTAGAAAAATGCACCAGCATCTTACTAAAGTAAGTTGCTTGCACTAGAGTAAGTAAAATTACCATGCATACCAAAAGCCATAGGCTTAGATAAACTCAAACCATTAATACTAGGAACAAGAATTTTTGTTAAGTCCATTGAATAAGCTTATTTTAAAAAATTTCCTATCTTGTCCTTGTAATAAAACTTTTGGTAACTCCATATGAATGTTTTTAACCATAGTTCTCTTGGCTTTACTTCTTAGTTCCTTATTCTGACTATCCATTTCTTGTTTAAACAAATAATGGATTTTAATCACAAGTGTCTTCCAAGTCTTTGTTTAAACAAAGTACATGTTCGAATCATGAGATGTATTCTCTATTTCATGATTTCCTCGAGTATGTACTCCACCACCTCGAGCCATGAACACAAACCAGATCTAAGAAGAAGAAAGAAGGAGAAGAGCTCACGAAGCTGGCTCTGATACCATATTAACTCAAAAGAGCATGAACAAGAATGAAAGAGAGAAAGAGAGATAACCAAAACAGAATTGTGTATTGAATGAATTGAATTAGTTACAACAATACAATATCTACTACTTATACTAGTAGCCAAAACTAGCATACAACCAAATGAATTAAGGACACCAAACTAACTAACTAACTTCCTAACTAACCAACTCATTACAAAGCTTACCTTGATATACAACCAAAATTTATATTTATTCTACTATATAACTGCGCAAAATGCGGTTACGTTTACTAGTTAAACTATAAAACACATAATAATATAACACAATTATTAATTAGAAGCTTCATAAGAGAGAGTGAAGATTCTTCGCATTCGTTTATGATAATAAATGTTAGAGAACGATAAAGACAATTAATAAATATTAGTATGTAATGTAATTTCACACCATATACTGAATTTTTTAACTTTCTAACTTTTTTACTGTAGGATGGAATTTTTTTTCAAAAATACTCTGTACTGTGTTAAGTTTTCACGGTTGTTTCACTATTGTTTTAATTGTTCTATTTTGTTGTTTTATGGTTATTTTATAAAGGGTAAATAGTGGTATAAGTACCCAAAGTTTTATGTTTGTAAGCGGCATAAACCCAATGTTTATAAAATTGTAATTTTTTTTCTAATTTTATCAGTACAGACTCTGTTATTGTCTTAAACAGGGCACATATAAGGCCTAAATTCTTGATCATTGGGTCTAGATAGAAATATGTAGTATCAATTACTTCTAAATGTTCTTTTAATAAATTTAAAACAGAGTTTGTACTGACGAAACTGGAATAAAATTACAGTTTTACAAATATTAGGTACTTATGCCGCTAAAAATAAACATTAAATTTATGCCGTTTACAAACATAAGACTTTAGGTACTTATGTCGCTATTTACCGTTTTATAAAAATATAGTATTTTTATAAAAAATTACGTGTAACAGTAATATGGTAAATTTTTATTCAAAATTAAATATTTTTATAAAAAAACCATAAACCAAACCCTATCATAAATGTTATAACAATAAAAAATAATAAAAAGAATTTCCGTACGAACGCCAGTTGTTAAGATTCATATATACACATCAATATATATATATAAAGGAAAGCATTCAAGAGTTTATGTGGCATACTCCCCTTCTTTCTTTCTAATTTATCTATTTTGTAGTTATTTTAGATTTTCATTTCATATTTGAACTTTTATAATTTATTAATAATATCAATCCATTATTACCATTAATATGATTACAAAATAACCGAAAAATTTAATAGCACTAATTTAATATATAATATAATTTATTGTATAACTATTATACTATGCACCAAACCTATCATCTTCTCCAATAAAATTATTATTCATGCATGTAACATCAATTTTTTAATTTACAATAACTAATTTCTATTACACTATTAAAAAACTATTCATTTTCCACTACACCACCTCTCTCTCCCTCTCTATGTAAACTAACTATAAATAGATATCATATTTCTCAATCTCACATATGATATTTTTGTTTATTAAATTGATGATGTGAAGTAAATCATTCATATACATGAATAGGAATGATTCTATGAAAGGAGTCTACATTTTTTAATCTTATTCAAGAGGTTATTTATATATATATATATATATGTTATTTATAAAAGAAAATTTCATATATATACAATATTGATAATAATGTTCTAAAAATATATATACAATGATAAAACCTAATATTATTAACATAATCTAGCACATACGTAATCACATAAATATAATAATGTAACTTACAAAATAATTTGTTGGCCCAAACCTAAATGACTATTGTTGGTGTTATTCTTTGAAGAATCTCACGTGTGATTATTTGGCAATGCATAAAGTATATTTTTAAAGTCAATGGTTGAAGAAAGATTCACAAAAATAAAATAGGTACAATAACCAAAAAAAAAAAAGGAAAAGGAAAAAGAAAAATTAATATAGGCCTCTTCTGTTTATGGGCACCATAAAGTAATTACTTTTATGAGTTTATGGGAATTAAACCAAAAAATAAATAAAAGGAGAAAAGATAGAGAGAATGGTTTAGAAGAAGATAAAGAAAATGATTGTAATAAATTAAAATAAGTAGAAAGAATAAAAAGGAAGGGTTGATAGTGGAAGCGTGAGTCAGGCATATCCTGTCACCCACCTAAAGAGACCAAAGACGAGAACGCGTTTAGTACGTGACAGCTTGGAATTTCTTAAGCCCCTCACAATTTCCTCCAATGCCCTTTTCTCCCACGCGCCATCCTCCCTAACCATCTTTACCTTTTCTATCTTTACATACATTGATTTTAAGTGTTAAAATGTAACTCAGTTTTTATTGTTTTTCCTAGATTTTTTTTCTTCTTTTTATTTGTTCGTTTTCTCATTACTAATTAATTCCTGACCAGACATAATTAAAAAAATAAAGCATTATAGATTCTGACAATTTTATGCATGTGTTATCATTATTAGTGTAACAAAAATGACCCACTCAGTTTTCAATCGAGTAAAGAAAATGGTCTTTTTTTCTCCTATTTGTGTGGTAAAGATTCATTGAGAAATTTTGTTAATAAAAAAAAAAGAGTTATATAATTTTTTTTAAAGAAGAAAATCAGTACTTTTCTTTTTTGTGTTTTTAAATAAAATCAGGAATAAAAAAGCTAGTGGCGCGTGGGGAAGGAGCTTGGTACTGCATGACACGTGTATAGCGACCTGTTGAGGCGGTTAACCATAAGCGAAGGAAATGAGGAGCAGAGCACAACAGGTCAGTCATGGTGAATTTGCATTTCAGATGCATTTGAATTTCATTTAGCAGGAAAGGAAGAGACATATAGCTAAATGGGTCTTTTTATTTTTATTAATAGAGAAGCGGGGCCATACAGTTTTGAAGATTTGACTTTGACTGAGTTGAGGCTTTTTATTAATATAAAATAAAGCAAAGTAAGAAAGAGCTGAGAAGAAAAGTCACACTTTCCTCTAAGCTTCTTGCTCCTTCAAACTCAAGCTCTACCATATATAAAGGCCCATATTCCATCTTCAGGTTACTCATAGTTTCTTCAAACCAGGTCTTCTGCAAATATTTTTTGCTCTTTATAAAGATAAACAAAAACGAAGATAAACCCAAAAATACCATACTCCTTCCCAACAATAACTATTCTAAAGGTACAGTACGAAACCGAATTTCTTACTCTTCTAAATTTAGACTCTTAAATCTGGTTGTTTTCCTTTTTTTTTTTTTTTCAGTTGTCATCCAAAAATTTGGTGTCTGGTTTTTTAGTATTTTGGGTTAAACTATGCTTGTTATGCCTCTTGGTTGGTGGGATTAATTGTTAAATTATAGTAATAGCTGAAACAATCTTTTTCGGGGTTAAAGAAAATAGCCTAAATCTAGATTCAAATAATAATTATATCCTTTTTTTGGTTACAATTAATTTTGTTCTTCCTTAATTTGGCCATGTCGTTTCACAAGATTTTATTGAGATATGGATAAAATTTCTGACCCTTTTATTTTTTGCTTCAAATTTTTGCAGGAGACTTTTGGGTATGTGCAGTGGTTCAAAGAATAAAGTTAATAATAACCCTTCAGAGGTTATCATGGAGAGCGAGTTTCCCAAAGAGAATAATGGGGTTTTCAGTAAGTGCTCTGTTTTGCTCGAATTGTCCGCCTCGGACGATCTCGAGGCCTTCAGAAGTACAATCGAAGAAAAGGGTATCAACGTTGACCAGACGGGTTTCTGGTACGGCAGAAGAATTGGGTCCAAAAAGATGGGATTTGAAGAGAGAACTCCTCTTATGATAGCCGCCATGTTTGGAAGCACCAAGGTTTTGAAGTACATAATCGACTCCGGCATGGTCGATGTCAACAGGGTTTGTGGTTCGGACAAAGTCACAGCCCTTCACTGTGCTACGTCTGGAGCCTCGAGTTCTTCACTTGAGGCTGTGAAGCTCTTGCTTGAAGCCTCCGCTGATGTTGACTTGGTCAACGCTTATGGAAACAAGGCTATTGATTTGCTTGGCCAAGGCTTTAAGTGGCCCTGCAGTTCGAGGAGGAAGGCAATGGAGATGTTGCTTAGAGGGGAGACTAACTCTGTTACAGAAGATGAGGAGGACCAATTTAGGGTTGGAAGTCCTTTGTCCTCAAGGGACGGAGGTGAGAAGAAAGAATACCCCATTGATGTATCTTTACCAGACATAAACAATGGGATGTACGGTTCAGACGATTTCAGGATGTATAGTTTCAAGATTAAGCCTTGTTCAAGGGCCTACTCTCATGATTGGACTGAGTGTCCATTTGTTCATCCCGGGGAGAACGCCAGGAGGAGGGACCCCAGGAAATACCCTTACAGCTGTGTTCCTTGCCCTGAGTTCAGGAAAGGGTCTTGCCAGAAGGGAGACTCTTGTGAATACGCTCATGGAGTTTTCGAGTCATGGCTTCATCCAGCTCAGTACAGAACTCGGCTTTGCAAGGATGAGACTGGCTGCACAAGAAAAGTCTGCTTCTTTGCTCACAAACATGACGAATTGCGCCCAGTTTATGCCTCCACAGGCTCAGCCATGCCTTCACCAAGGTCTCTTGGAGTCAGCGCCTCGGACATGGCTACTTTGAGTCCTTTAGCTCTTGGTCCATCGTCTATGCCATTACCCGCAACTTCAACACCGCCAATGTCTCCATTGGCAAACTCTTCATCACCCAAGAATGGTGGGTTGTGGCAGAACAAAGCTAACCACAACACCCCACCTGCTCTTCAGCTCCCTGGTAGCCGATTAAAGACTGCTTTGTGTGCTAGAGATTTGGGTTTGGAGATGGAGTTGCTTGGGATGGAAAGTCACGCCAACCAACAGCAGCACCAACAGCAACAGTTTTTATTGGATGAGATATCTCGTCTCTCCTCTCCATCATACTCAAAACAAACTAACCTTGACGATTTATTTGGATCCCTTGATCCTTCTGTATTGTCTCAAATGCAGGGATTTTCATTAAAATCCTCAACACAAACCCAGTTGCAATCTCCAACTGGGCATCAGATTCGCCAAAATAACATGAACCAACTTCGTGGAAGCTACCCAACCAACAACATGAACATGTCATCCTCTCCCGTGAGAAAGCCCACAACTTTTGGGTTTGACTCAGCTGGTTCCATGGCTGCAGCAGTTATGAACTCGAGGTCTTCTGCCTTTGCCAAGCGGAGCCAGAGCTTCGTAGACCGCGGTGCTGCCACGCACCTGGGCTACACAGCGGCTGCCAACTCGGCATCATCGATGATGTCTTCATCCAGCTTATCCGATTGGAGCTCACCCAATGGGAAACTGGATTGGGCAGTTCAAGGAGATGAGTTGAACAAGCTGAGAAAGTCTGCTTCTTTCGGGTTCAGAAACAGCAATGGTGGAGGTATTGCCTCAGCAGCATCCTTGAGGCCATCAACCATTGATGAACCAGATGTGTCTTGGGTCAATTCCCTTGTTAAGGATGTATCATCTGACAGGTCTGGACACTATAATCTCAACAAAGGGGATCGTGAAGTTCTCCCACCATGGGTGGAGCAGCTGTACATAGAGCAGGAGCAAATGGTGGCATGATTATTATTAAGTACTTGCTTCTCTATGCTTCTCCTCACCAAATTAATCTTTTTCATAAACTTACTGGTCATTCATTATTTGGAAACTTATTATCATTATAAATATTCAGTTAGATGTAAGGAGGAAAATGCCCACAAATTCTGGGCAGAGGAGGAACAAGTTATTATTACTACTATTAGGTTAAACAACCAGAGAAAGATTTATGTATTTTTTAATTATATTATATTTGTTTATTATTTTTATTTTTCTCTTCTCCCAAACTGGGATAATTGTAATCCTTCTCCCCTTAAGGGGGTGTATCTTAGCTGATCTGATCAAAATTGTGGTTTTCTCATCAAGAATGAGTTTTCTCTCTTAGATGTATGTATAATAATAAAAATAATGTATTCAATTGACATTTTCCAATCTAAAAATCTCTGTGATATATAATATTTGATTGATGCTTAACATCCAATTCCAAATCATCCTCCATCAAATCCTATTCAAATTCAATTCAAATTCAATTAGAAAAGGAATAATAATAATAAAAAAATGGGTTAGTGATAACATTGTCAAAATTTTAATTAAAACTTATCCAAATCTATCAGATATTCAAGTTTTATTAGTCAATTTAATATTCTTTTTTTCCCTTGCAGCAATTTAATATAACATGCTTAATGTGATTCAAAAGTTTATTTGATATGATATTGAATATCATCATTTTTAGCTTGTCTAACATTATTAAGTATAATAATTTGATTCCATGGCATTTCGTTTCTTTTTGTTTGCTTCTTAATATGTCTCTTCAACAAAATCTGTTGTGTTTTTATTGTTTACTTTGTTAACAACTAATTCTGTTATGTTAGTTTTTTTTTACTGGTTTATTAGTTGTCTGTTAAGGTAGTAAATAGTTAGTTTTCTGTTATTAATCTTGTGTAACAAACTCTCTGCATATATAAATAAAGTCTCTGCCTTTACCTTGATTAGCTTTTGCTATGCTAATCTTGGTCTTTACCAATTGCCTTTTCTTGTTCTGTTTTCTCTCTGGTTTGTGCTTGTGTTCTTACATGGTATCATTCGTCCATGGCGTCGTCCACAACTGATCCTCCTCCTGCAACAATGGCTACTGCCACTAATACCGCTGCTCCCTCTCCTCAATCATGGAATCCTTTCTCGAATTCTCTCACCTCCTCTCTCACTCTCAAACTTGATCGCCTCAATTTCCTTTCTTGGAAATCTCAAGTTGTTCCTACCGTGATCGGCCACGATCTCGACGACATCCTTTTCACTGGTGTCCCTCCGCCCAAACTTCTTGTCAACAATGAACCGAATCCTGAGTATGCTGTGTGGCGAAGAAAGGATCAGCTACTCCTTTCTTGGTTACGATCGTCTATGACTGAGTCAATTCTTGCTTCTGTAGCAAATTACACCAGTTCCTATGCCGTGTGGAATGCTCTTGAACAGAAATTTGCCAGCCAAACAAAGGCTCGACTACTTCAATTGAAAGGCCAATTCTGCAACATTCAAAAGGGAAGTCTCTCAATCTCTGAATATGTTGATAAAATTCAGTCGATTTCTGATGCGCTTTGTGTTGCTGGTTCCCCAGTCAGCAATCAAGATTTAATTTTACAAATGTTAAATGGTCTTGGACCAGATTTTGATTCTGTTGTCTCAGGCATAACATCAAGGAGTGATGATTTAACGATTGAAGAGGTCCAAGCCCTGCTCTTGACTCATGAAAGCAGACTTGTGCACCATCAATCAATGACAGATCTTGCTGTAAAAATGCAAGCAAATCTCACCTTTGGCAGTGGTCGATCGGGTGGTGTTCGACCATATGCCAACATCAAGAATCCCTCAGTTGAATCATCTTCTGCATCCACAGGTCGAGGTCGAGGATATCCTCGCTACAATTCTCAAAGAGTTATCTGTCAAGTCTGTTTACGATCTGGACATACAGCCCCTGTGTGTCACTATCGGTTCGATAAAAACTGGGTGGTTCCTCGCAACAATCCCTATCAAGCACGGGCAAACCTTGCAGAAGTTGAGTTCGAATATGACCCACAAGCCTATACCACAACGATGGTTCAAGATTTTGGCGATGACAGCTGCTGGTATGCTGACACTGGGGCCACAGCTCATGTAACATTTGATGCCACCAACCTTGACAGCCAGAACACTTACAATGGCACAGAAACCTTAGCCGTGGGTGATGGTAAGAAATTATTAATTTCTCATATTGGTCACTCTACAATTCCATCTTCTAATCCCTCATGTCCTCTTCAATTAAAGTCTGTCTTACGAGTACCATCTATAACTAAGAATCTTGTAAGTGTATCGAAGCTTGTTGATGATAATGACATATTTCTTGAGTTTCACAAACATTGCTGTTTTGTTAAGGACAAGCAAACAGGGGCACCTCTCCTCAAAGGAAAGCGTAAAGCTGGTTTATACATGCTAAGTGAGGACTCAGAGATTTCTACTTCAGCTTTACAATGTCACTTAACTACTACGTCTCAGTTTGATCACCATTCCTATTGTACTGATGATATAAAGCACTCCTCTCATAATAATAGTGCTATTGATTCATGTAATCAACTTTCAATGAATAAAGAAAGTACTTCATCTTCCAATTTTGCTGCATTTTCTGCAACTTCTTCTTGTACAGATATCAATATATGGCATTGTAAACTTGGACATCCCTCACTAGCCACATTAACCAAATTGCTTCCTCAAATACCTCATACTGGATCCATTAAAACTTTACAGTTTTGCACAGCCTGTCAACAAGGCAAAAATCACCGGCTACCATTTCCCAATTCTTCAAGTCGTGCTAGTCAACCACTAGAACTTATTCATACGGATTTGTGGGGACCCTCCCATATTCAATCAAAAGATGGCTTTAAATACTATATTCATTTTATTGATGATTATAGCAGATTTACTTGGATTTATCCTTTAGTCTTAAAGTCTCAAGCTCTTGACATGTTTTTACAGTTCAAAAGTATGGTAGAGAAACAATTTGGTTTACCCATCAAAGCTGTTCAAGCTGATGGGGGTGGTGAGTACAAACCATTTAAGAGATTTTTAAGTGATCAAGGAATTTTGTTTTCCCATCCATGTCCACATACACATGAGCAAAATGGTAGGGCTGAACGGAAACATAGACACATTGTGGAAACCGGTCTTACTCTTCTAGCACAAAGCAATCTTGATTTTTCTTATTGGTGGCATGCCTTCCAATATGCAACTTTCACTATTAACAGGCTTCCTACTGCTATTCTACACAACATAAGTCCTTTTGAATGTCTCTTTGCATCTAAACCTGATTACACAATACTCAAACCATTCGGGTGTGCATGTTTCCCGCACCTTCGACCTTATAATGCTCACAAAATGCAATTCCGCTCTCAGCAATGCATATTTCTTGGTTACTCTTCCTACCATAAAGGTTATCTCTGTCAAAATGCTCACGGAAGAATATATATTGCAAGAAACGTCATCTTTAATGAAGGTCATTATCCTGGTGTTTTATCAACTCCACAGTCCCAACAGGTATATGATTCTTCACATACTGTACCTACTGCAACTTTTAATACCTCTACTACATTAATTCATACTAATAATGCTCTCCCTGCTGGTGTATCCCACTGTCATACCGAGACACTACCATCACCATCAAGCATTTCACCTAATCCTCCAACACATATTTCTACCACCACAAATGACCCTCATCCTGATTCCTCATACACAGTTCCCACATTAAACACTTCACCAGATGCCCCACCAAATAACCCACCTATATCCGTTTCCCATATATTGCCTGCAACTCTTTTACCACTTCCAAACACAACCTCCAATCCTCCTACTAATGTCTCTAGTACTCCTACACCAGTTGATACAACACAGGTTGCTGCTATTCCACAAGGCTCCACACCCTCTGATTTGGTTACTTCAGGCCGCACTCATCCAATGCAAACCAGGTCCCAAAGTGGCATCTTTAAACCGAAGTCATATTTAGCCACTAAACACCCACTTCCACAAGCCTTACTGCCCTCTGAACCAAGAAACATCAAAGAAGCTCTCAACAATCCTAAATGGTTTGCTTCAATGAATTCTGAAATGGGATCTCTTAAAGCTGCTGGTACATGGACACTTGTACCCTATGAACCTGGTATGCGTGTTATCGACAACAAGTGGGTTCACCGGATAAAACTTAATGCTGATGGTTCTTTAGATCGTTATAAATCCCGACTTGTGGCCAAGGGATTCTTACAAACACCAGGAATTGATTATGCCGAGACATTCTCACCTGTTGTAAAACCCGTGACAGTGCGAACAGTGTTATCTCTTGCTGTTTCTCATCAATGGCCAGTTAAACAGCTCGATGTCAGCAATGCGTTCCTCAATGGCACTCTCAATGAAACCGTTTATATGTGTCAACCACCAGGATTCATAGATTCAGCACACCCCACTCATGTTTGCCTGTTACATAAAGCAATTTACGGCCTGAAACAGGCCCCCCGAGCTTGGAATACAAAGCTCAAAGATTGTTTAGTGCAGTGGGGATTCACACCATCAAAGGCCGATAACTCATTGTTTGTATATCGTTCAGGTCCCTCTCTAATCATCCTCCTTGTCTATGTTGACGATATATTAGTTACAGGTCCCAATGCTACACTAATTGACAAGCTTACAACTGATCTCAACACACAATTTTTACTTAAAGACCTCGGTGATGTGCATTACTTTCTAGGCGTTGAGATTTTCAGGGACTCCTCTGGCATGTATCTCTCTCAGACGAAATATATTACTGATTTTCTCAAGAAACTCAACATGGAAGGTGCTAAAAGCTCTCCCAATCCTTCCAGTGCAGCCACCAAATTATCCCTCACCGATGGCGAACCATTTTCAGATGTTACTCTGTATAGGAGTACTATTGGAGCTCTACATTACCTTTCTCTAACCAGACCTGATGTGGCATACATCATCAACAAGCTCAGCCACTTTATCAAAGCTCCTACTTCTTGTCATTGGGAGGCTTGTAAAAGGTTACTGCGATATCTCAAAGGTACAATTTCTGAGGGATTAGTACTTCGGCCAACAACAGATTTGACACTTCAAAGCTATTCCGATGCGGATTGGGCGAGTTGTGTTGATGATCGTAGATCAACCGGGGGCTATGTTATTTTTCTAGGTGGCAATCTAATATCATGGTCCGCAAAGAAGCAACAAGTTGTTGCCCGCTCTAGCACAGAAAGTGAATTTAGAGCCCTTGCCAACACAGCTGCTGAACTCAAATGGATTAAATCATTATTGTCTGAACTTTGCATCCAACTTACTCATTGTCCTATTATCTGGGTGGACAATCAAAGTGCTACTGCCTTAGCTGCTAATCCCGTGTTTCATGCCCGATCCAAGCACATTGAACTCGATTTACACTTTGTTCGTGACCAAATTATTGCTCAACAACTTGCTGTCAGATTTGTACCTTCTGTGGATCAGGTTGCTGATCTTCTTACCAAGCCGTTGTCTACAGAACGATTTCACTACCTTAAAACCAAACTACACATGGCTCCATCCAAGTTTAGTTTGAGGGGGGATGTTAACAACTAATTCTGTTATGTTAGTTTTTTTTTACTGGTTTATTAGTTGTCTGTTAAGGTAGTAAATAGTTAGTTTTCTGTTATTAATCTTGTGTAACAAACTCTCTGCATATATAAATAAAGTCTCTGCCTTTACCTTGATTAGCTTTTGCTATGCTAATCTTGGTCTTTACCAATTGCCTTTTCTTGTTCTGTTTTCTCTCTGGTTTGTGCTTGTGTTCTTACATACTTCACACTAAAAAGAGAAAACAGAAGAAATATAGATAATGATATTGTTTTCCAATCTCAGTGACTAAAAAGCCAAGTGGGTCGTTTACTAAAGGATCTTCTAGATAAACAATATGTTAATGAATTATGATCCATAATTTTGACCGACAAATAAAAGGCAATGAAGATTATCATTGCATCAATATATTGTGAAATTGTAATGGTATTTCCCACTGGAAGAAACTTGAGAAAACACATTATGAGATTGATCTATTTGTTATGGTAAACACGTATTATTTATTATTAGGATTAGGGCAAATAGCATCATAAGTACTCAAAGTTTTAAGTTTGTAAGCGGTATAAACCCAATGTTTATTTTTAGCGGCATATATACTAAATGTTTGTAAAACTATAATTTTTCTCCAGTTTTGTCAGTACAGACTCCGTTTTAAATTTATTAAAGGAGCATTTGGAAGTAACTGATACTACATGTTTTCGTCTAAACTCAATGATTAAGAATCTAGACCTTATATATAGCCTCTTTAAGAAAATAACATGATTTACACGGACGAAATTAGAGAAAAATTACAGTTTTACAAACATTGGGTACTTATACCGCTAAAAATAAACATTGAGATTATGCCACTTACAAACTTAAAACTTTGGATACCTATGCCACTATTTACCTTTAGGATTATTATTACAAACATAAAGGAATAAAGAAGAAAAATTGCTTTTGGGATTTTTTTCCCCTACTTTAACTAATTTCAAAATAATAATAATAAAGTAGAGAAAATCTGGCTACAATTAAAAGTGGCCCTCAAGTGGGCAATACCGAATTTTATTGTACTAGGATCATCATCATCATCACAATAACATAAGGCAGTTATCAAAAGCTTCGAAACTTAATGGTGGGTGCACTAAAATACACACAATATAATATTCATAGTATGACTATTAGTTATCGTTATCATATGGTTATTATAAAGTATTATTTAGTTCACATTGTCACATAATCCAAATGAACAAAAATGTGTACTATTACTAGTCTTCTACTAACATGATTATTATCCAATATCCATTATTAATTTGAGTGAATTTTAGGTAGTGTTGCTCTAATAAAAACAAAAATGAGAGAGAGAGAAAAGAAGACCATAGGGATAGGCCAAGCCCATATGAGATTAAAATGTAAGCTTTCAAAAATGCCAGAAGGGAAAGAGAAGTGTTAAGGTCTATTCGATATTATTGATAATGGAAGAGAAGAGGTGTCAAAGGCTGTCATCCCAACATCAAAAATATTGGGTCATGGGGCCCAATATCTTGACCTTTGTTTGTAGTTTCTTAATTCTTTTTACTTTTTTAGGCTTGGAAAAGAAAAGCATGAGTTGAGTGGGGTTATGTTTATGGGTTGATTATTATTTGGTTGAGCCGCCCACGAGATTATTTTATTATTATAAGCCAAGCAAATCATAGCTATAATGTCCAAAAGAAGGCTCCTCCTACCTTCTCACTTCTCCTTTAATTATTATTATTATTATTATTATTATTATTAAGTTCAACTAAGACAAGAGAATTTTCTCCCCTGTCTTCGTGAGCAAGCAAGAATAGTTTATTTATGCAAAAAAAACGCTCCTCAAGTCTCAACGACTCTTATCAATAGAGAGCTATAGTTTATTTTTCCTATTCATTTACAATTTGCACAAGAATGATGATATTTGTTGTGTTTTGTGTGTATTTTTTAATGACATATTTGACTTGCTAATAGGCTTACATCATATATATGTTGAGTGTTTGAAATTATTCCAATGATCACTCAAATACATATAAATATTTATAAGTTTATTCAACTTTCAGACAGTTTTTTTTATCTTTCCTAGATTTAGAAATATGAAAGTACATAAATAAATTTTATTAAATAGAAAACGAACAACATTTAAATATATTATTAATGCTTATGATTAAACAAGATTCAAATGTTAAGTGAAACAATACATAACTAAAACAGATTCAGCTAATAGTAAAATAAGATTCAAATGTTAAGTGAAACAATAGGTAATTGTGGGAAAATTATATAATTAATAGTACACAATCAAAATAATTAAACTTCAAACAATCAAGCGATTAGCAATGACAAAATTAACAAAATAACAACAACAATTAGAAGTAAAACAAGAGCAAACAGAGTACATAAAACTAGAAACAATAAATGTAAAAAAAATAAAGAAATTAACACCAAGATATCTACTAGTTCAAATCCGGTAGATCGATGTAATCTATATCTCTACTCCAATTTTGAAACGAAAACATAATCCTTATTGATTGAGCAAGAATAGGTACAATACAGTCGAGACGAGATTCTCTGTGAGTAGTTCTCATTAAGTGTTTCAACTCTCACACTTACATCCAAGAATCTTCTTCGTCTACAGAAGATTTTTCTTACAAAACCCAAACCCAGTCTCTCTCTTTTCTATGTACCTCTCAATCTTTTCTCCCTCAAACTCTCAATCTCAATCTAAACTGAGCTCTCAATCTCACCCGAACTAAGTTCTGAATCTCGTATTCTATAAAATAACTCGTCAAAATAGTATTTATTGTTAGACATTTATATGTATAAACTGAAATATATATGTTTAAGTATAAAGTGCGGAATTAATCAAACATATATGCACTATAATTTAAGGATCGAAATACCTCCAGCCATTGATTCTTGAGCTTCAAACCCACATAAGCTTTGATCTGCAAAGGAAATTGACTACCATGGGTAATCGGGCTTCCTCGCTCTCTCAACTCTCTTTAGATGGAATTTGCTGTTATGAACAGAATGAGTGAGGAGCTCGGGGACCGAGACCCTATATTTATAGGTGAGATACTCCATCAGTATCTGCGCCACATTAATTGTCAGAATATTTTGACAATTAATTCAGGAAATCAAATCAGGTAATGAATATAGAAATCTGACCATATATAGAATATTACATAATTGATTTTGTCCAGATTCAATGAATATAAAATATTCATTTAACAGAAAATCAATTATTTATTTATTTCCTTAAATAGAAAATCATTTCCTTAATTAGAAAATAATTTCCATAAATAAAATATTCTAATATTCTCCCACTTGGTCAGCATTTAAACTAAAATATTCAAACCCAACGTTCCTCATTATATAATAAACATACGAATCATAGCGACATGTCCTCATTATGAATCGAGTATTATCTTCCATGTATTACAATACATTTACTATATAACAATGTACTTTATGTGGCAATGTACTTAAGCGAATAAACCCTAACCCTTATGTTTATTCAGGTCCTCTTACGATAATTTTCTCAGATGAAATTTAGGTGCACATAAATTCTAATAAGTTATGTTATTGAGAATTCATAACTAATCATTAATAATATACAAGTCATTGGTAAAATTCTAATAAGTTATGTTATTTAGTAATTGCTTACAATTTCTAAAATAACATGTTATTGAACCATTTGCTCTTTTAAGAGTTTGTTGGTCCATCCTTAAGATGACTTATTAGAACAGTAAGATCAATGTTTTCTAGTGATTACATTTTGTACAATAAGAGTTCAACTACAATATTAATTTGAGACACAAATTAAATTATAGAATGATAAAGAATTGAAGTTGTAATACAACATGCCATGAATGAAGAAATGAATATCTTAAAGAGCAATAAAGTTTATCTTTAGTAAAGTTGCCTAATGGGGTGGAGAACATTAATTAAGCATAGGTTTTTTCACCAATAATATTCATTAGGCAACATTGAGAAACATAAAGATATAAAAGAATATTCATTGCTAAGAAATTCATTTTGAACTAAGAATCAATAACAAATGAGATTTACATTCTCACTTATTTTTATAAAAGATTCTATCATAGACCTTGGCATTTGTTGCTTGTTTTAATTCATTAATCAATTCCAAATAGTGAACTAGAGGAGAAGGTATATAGACTGCCATAAAGATTTTCCTCTAATAGTGGTGAACATATGCAAGCTTAAAGTGTCTACCTATAGATCAAAACAAACATCTCACAAATTGGTATTATATCATCTTTTCCTTTAGGTTTGAAAAGAGAATTATGGAAATAATTATATACCAGAAGGTTAGTGGGAGTAATATTTGTTTTATACGTAGACAATATGTTACTTGCAAATGATGATAAAAGTTTTCTATATAAGTTGAAATAATTCATATCTCAAATTATTATTTTGAGATAAGGAATATAAATAATATATATAATTTTAATTAATTAGAGAGTAGCCACAGCATCTCTGATTAAATAAAATTATGTATTATTCATCTGATATAACTTTTATCTTTAAGTGTGATAAATATAACTCGAACTAGCATCTGAAAAATGATGTGGAGTGAGAATAAATTAAGAACATTCATTTGCTTCTATTTTAGAAGCCTAATGTATGCCTAAGAGTCTGAATAAGACTTTGCATTACATTTGTTTCAGGATCGTTAAGTAGTATCAGAATAACTAAAGTTAAGACCACTTTATTTTTCATACAAAGTGATGAGGTATCTTTAAAATACTAAAAATTATATTCATACATATTTTGTTAAGATGAATTGACCATCTGGAAATATAGTTAACCAATTAGATTCTAATGTACTTCACTGGTTGTATTGATTCACGTAAATCAATATTTTATTACGTCCTTAAGATTACCAGTAAGTTATATTGTAGAGAATCTTGATTGTTATTTCCACTATAGAAGTCACATTCATTTATTGTTTTGAGGATACATCTCGTATGATGTATTATAGAGTTTCATAGTAGGCCTAGAGTTCAGAATTACAGTTTCATTAGGCCATTAAGAAAATTTTGCGATAAATTCAGCTACAATATTTATGGCTAATAACTCTAAGAGTACTGGTCGAAGCTAGCATATCGACATTAAGTATTTAGCCATAAAAAGGCGTGATAAGTGGTCATTAATCACGCAAACTGAATTGGGTGATCGCATAGATCCTTGACTAAAGGCATGCCGCAACACAAATTCAAGGATCATAAAGTAAATATGGGATTCAGTTAACCCATATGCAGTTTTTTTTATTTGTACAACCAAAAATTATTTTATGAAACTCTAATTTCGATATTTTCTCATAAATATATATATAAACACTTAAGGGTTGTTGTGAATCATAATTAATCTAACACTTGAGGTGGAAGTTTGAGAAAATATGAATGATCTTTCTCGGAAACTAGGTTCCAAGATTGATCACTCCCACTGATCAAGTCAATTCTTAATTCCACAATTCTAGTGTTGTGAGATGGATAATAAAATATGTAACCCTTAAACCTTATAGCTTTTCAAATGAAATATGCTCATTTATGGTTTAGGGCCCAGATCTTTTCTTTGACAATTTTACTCTAACTATATATGGGTATTTATAAAATGTGTACATGTCATCAAGTCGGTTTTCAACCTTATCACAACTCAAAATATGTTTGAGAAACAACTTTGGTTAGAATACGATTCGATATGTACACCCCATTGAAGAGTATCAATAGAGAAAGATTTAGGAAAGTTTGGAGTTTGCTATGTAGGCTCCACCCCATGTCCAAAAAATGCTTAGTTTCTTAAATTTGTCACACACTATGATTTAGGTGTACCAGGCATATGTATTGGGCAATGAACCCATGCTTTTAAAGAAACTTTACAAATGGACTGGGAGTTTATCCATACTCATGAATTTTAATGTTGTATTCTCCATTTTATAATTGATCTCACTATCTTAATATGCAAAATGCACTATTTCTCTACTTAAGATTTAAATGTCTTTGAAACATATAAATCTATACTTTTGTAGAAAAATTATTTATGTGAGTAATCGTTAAAAGGGAGATGCAAAATTTGAGTCCATGTCTTCAAAATTAATTGACTTGTATGATTTCTAATATGATAGAATTCTAATATGCACCGATTTTAACTTGTTGGAATACATATTCTTAATGAATTTCACACAAGTTCTAAATAAAGTTAGTAAAATCAAGTGTAATGAATATCCCCACCATTTACTAACATTTATTCTATTCATGGATATAAGTTCCATAATTTTTGGTGCTATAATGTAGAAGAATTCTTATTAATAACACATTTCTTATTGTCAGATTGAACTTGCATATCTTTATGAGTGACATCATTTTATAGTAAAGACCTTTAAATATGTCTAAATCAAGTTTCAAAAGAATCTTGGAACATAAAGATCTTTGCTAATTTTAAAACAAAGTCACTACTATATTGCTTGTTCCTTAAACTTCTAAATGTGAGAACTTATCTTGTCTGTGGATAAGATTTGCTCACAGTTACTGACTTTCTTAGGTTTATTTGTAAACCTTGCAAGAAATTATGAATGTGGAATAACAATCTAAAATAATCCACTATGTGTTAATAATCACATTAACTATATTAGAATGAATTCATACACAATAAATTAAAATTTATTGGTGATAATAAAGTGTGATTTATTTTTCTTAATTATACAGTAAAAACTGTACATTTTAGATTAAGTTATCAGAATAAATTTTTGGAAATTTCTACTGGTATGGAAGAAATTTATGAATAGTGATGTAATAAAATTACATATATAGTTTTGAGGTTTAAATGAATCATGTTTTTACCAATGAATAAACATGCTTAAATATGAAATCTTATTAAACAAAAATTGCCTGTGGGCTAAATTTTTAATTTAATAAGATTAGATTTAGATATAGATTATGATAGATT
Organism: Cannabis sativa; assembly: GCF_029168945.1. Lineage (NCBI taxonomy): Eukaryota > Viridiplantae > Streptophyta > Magnoliopsida > Rosales > Cannabaceae > Cannabis > Cannabis sativa. Next base: position 10,810,540 of record NC_083601.1, read on the forward strand.
TACACAATTTATGAAAAACTTAAAGTTTAATATTTCTATCTCAATGAAATGTATGAAACACTTAATTACTTATAAATGTTTCAAAATTTTATACTTTATGATAAAATTATTAAATTAAATCTACATAATTTCCTGTGGGATAAATTAAGAGAATTTAATTTAACATATTAATCATGTGAATATAATAAAATCCCTGTAGGGTAAGATTATTATGTTCACATAATTCATGTCCATTATGTGATCTTAATCCACTTAATATATATAATTTTATATAATTAAGGATGCTGTGGCTACTCCCTAATTATTTAAAATTATGTGGTTCACTAGACACCAAAGTATAAACTGAAGATTAAAATTTTACTAAATCCAAAATAGCATGTGGGCTAAATTTTAAATTTAATAAAATTAGATGAACTTTATGATAGATTTAATTAAACAATTAGTTTTGGAAAATGAAGGTTTATTATCTATCTTTAATTAAATTTGTGATAACACTATTAAATTAAATCCCCATAACTCCCTGTGGGGTAAATTAAGAGAATTTAATTTAACATATTATCCTAATTAATTATACAAATATAATAAAATCCCTGTGGGGTAAAATTATTATACCTATATAATTAATTACAAGTTATGTCCATTAAGGTAAATTTTAATTAATATATAATTTTATACAAATAAGGATGCTGTGGCTACTCCCTAATTATATAAAATTATATTTTCACTTTGACATTAGGTATTGGGCTCTACCTAAAAGTAATTTCGTTGTTAACATAATAAACAATCACTGAGATTAGTGCTCCTAGTGTGGTCGTCCGAAGATCATTAAAAACCGTTCTAGATACGAGCATTTGTCCCAAATTCATGTTTTCTTATGTCAAACCACAAAATTACTTACATTTTATTCATATTTTATTCATTTTAGGAAGTTTTATGAATATTTTATGAAGTTTTATGAAACTTAATGTGCTATATAAAATATTCAACCTATCTTAATGTTTGAATATTTCTAAATATATCTAGCACTATAAAAGGAATTTATGTATAGCATTTAAATCATACAAATCTAAATTAATTGCATCAAACATAAATTTGCCAAATAAATACAAATTAATACAATTATTGTATGATAATAAATTAAATGCTTAATTCCATAATATATAATTAATTATGCATTTATGACCATATAATATCTTAAATATTTATACTAATAATTAATTTGTATAAATAAGGTAATTATACAAATTAGTACAATTAATTATATGGAATGAATTAAATGCAAAATTAAAGACTATACTTAATGGCAGATTTTTCAAATTTTATTAATTTAAACAATAAATTACATAAATTTGGTAATAAATAATTAAATGCACAATTATACAAATTGCACAATTATTACATGCCTAAATAAATCATGTAATTAATTACCATATTAAAACAAATTTCCATTTTCAGTTTATACTAAATAACATATTAATTCTAAATATATGTATTAAATTAAAAATGGAAATTAATGAATGTAATTTATTGACTAAATTAACAATAGGAGAATAATTTATATTTCCAAATAAATAAAAAATATATATAAAAAAAAAATCGAAATTTTTTCCCTTTTTTTTTTTTTTTGAAAAATACACTGCCATAAACGACATGATAAAATTTCCTTAAACTTCCAAAAATCATGAAATCAATTCCAAATGAATCTAAATGCAAAAATTAAGACATTCATATAGATTTTATGCATCGAAAATACATAAAACAAAGACTTTAAAAATCACCAAAATTTTCTGAAAAATAATTTTGAGATTTCTTTGTTTTTTCAAAGTGGATTTTCATGCTTAGAACAATCTATATTAATATATGAATGTATTAATACATATACAATATATATATAAATATATATACATATATATACAGGAAAAATAAAAATACTGTATGTATATATATAAACATGAAATGTATATATGTATATATTTGTATATAGCATTTAGATATATAAATAATATATATATATATACAACATATATACGTAATGAAATGAAGAAAATATATATATATGTATATGAATATATATATATATGAACTGAATGAATAAACAAGTATATATGTATGAAAATATATATGTATATATATAATTGGGATTGAATGAATATGAATATATAAATATATACACAAACGAAAATAAATATATATATCAACACTGAATTAAATATATATATATAAATAAACACTGTATATACGAGTATATATATATATATGAAACTCAAACTAAAATCAAGGCAGAGATAAAAACCGCTCTGATACCAACTGTTAGACATTTATATGTATAAACTGAAATATATATGTTTAAGTATAAAGTGCGGAATTAATCAAACATATATGCACTATAATTTAAGGATCGAAATACCTCCAGCCATTGATTCTTGAGCTTCAAACCCACATAAGCTTTGATCTGCAAAGGAAATTGACTACCATGGGTAATCGGGCTTCCTCGCTCTCTCAACTCTCTTTAGATGGAATTTGCTGTTATGAACAGAATGAGTGAGGAGCTCGGGGACCGAGACCCTATATTTATAGGTGAGATACTCCATCGCATTCGCGCCACATTAATTGTCAGAATATTTTGACAATTAATTCAGGAAATCAAATCAGGTAATGAATATAGAAATCTGACCATATATAGAATATTACATAATTGATTTTGTCCAGATTCAATGAATATAAAATATTCATTTAACAGAAAATCAATTATTTATTTATTTCCTTAAATAGAAAATCATTTCCTTAATTAGAAAATAATTTCCATAAATAAAATATTCTAATATTTATAGGCTTAAAATCAAGATCCTAAAGTCGGTAGCTACAGGATACGAGGTTGTTAAGTTAGTTAGAAATAACTAATTTAACCAACTCCTCTTTGAGCGAAGTCTCCACGTCAACGTAAGTGTCAGAGCCTCTAGGAACACATATGAGCTTCTAGACTCACGGACCAAGGACACTCGCTGATGAGGTAAAACTAGCCAACAAGAACTCCATCCTGGAGTGAGGCTAGATTTCCTGAAGATAGGACCCGGAGTGGACATGATAGTCATTCGGGAACTCCCTTCTCAACTCGACTATTATTCCACAAGTCTCCTTCCGGGACTGGCATCCGTGAGTGAACAACTTTTCAGGAATGACATTTGTGGAGACCTTTTTATTTGGAGGAACTATACCATAAATTCCACCTATTTACTTTAAATTAAAGGAATGACGATGATGAAGAAAGAATGCAGCCATCATTGGTTGGTATTATAAGAATCTCAGTATACTAACTTATGAGATTGATCAAGTTCAAGCAATGCTTGAACTTGGTTAAGGTTAAGACCTTAGTCCCAACATCAGCAGGATTATCTTTAGTACTGACCTTCTCTAAATCAAACAATCCTTCTTCTATCTTCTCTCTAATCTAGTAGAGTATTATATCTATATGCTTGCTCTTTTTATGATAAATTAGGTTCTTACAAAGATGGATGGATGACTGGCTATTTGAATACACAGTTACTCCCCCTTTGATTTGTTTCAACTCATAAAGAATTCCCTGAAGCCATAAAGCTTCCTTGAATGCTTTCGTAGTCGCCATAAATTCTGCTTCCATGGTGGAAAGAGCAACCATAGACTGTAACTGGGCCTTCTAGCTTATACAGTTCCAGTTTGTCAAGAAAACATAAGAAGCGGTTAATTTTCTAGTATCTCTATTCGAGGCGAAGTCAAAGTCCATGAACCCTTTCAACTCTAATTCTCCTTTTTGTTTCTCATAGGTCAGACCATAATCTCAAGTGCCCTTCAAATATCTCAATAACCATTTAAGGGCCTTCTAATGTTCAATGCTCGAATTGGACATGAACCTGCTTAGGATACTTAGAGCGTGAGCTATGTCAGGTCTTATGCTCACCATCACGTACATTAAGCATCCAAGAACTACTGCATATGGTACATCATTCATCTCTTCTTTCTCTTTCATACTGTTAGGACATTGTTCTTTTGACAAAACAAACCGAGCCCATAACGGAACAGATGTACTCTTTGCATTCTCCATGTTGAACTTCTGAATAATTTTTTTGATGTACCCGACCTACTTTAAGCTAATAGTCCCTTCCTTCCAGTTTCGTGAGACTTTGATACCAAGTATGTTTTGAATAGGTCCAAGCTCTTTCATCTCAAATTCTCTTTTGAACTTGGCTTTGATACTTTTGATCACAGATTTATCTTTGCTCATGATGAGCATATCATCCACATAGAGCAATAAGAACACAGCTATAGATTGCTCTAGATTCTTAAAATATAGTGGTTTTTACAAAAAATATTAGATTTTAGGCAAAAATACTATCTTTTAATAAAACAACTGTAAAACACAAAACAGAACAATTAAACACAATAGTGGAACAACTAAAAAACAACCATAAAAATTTAATACAGTACCCAGTACAATATTTTTGAAAAAAATGCCGCCTCACAGTAACAAAATAAAAAAGTTTAAAAATTCAGTATGGTGAAAAAACAACTAATATATATCTATTCTATATAAAGTGTGTCTATATAACTAAAATTCTTGGTTTATGAGAAATTTATGGGTAACTTATAATTTTTATTTAATAAAATAATAAAATAATAATAAAACAAATCATATTAATATTTGAACTGATATTTTAATTTTTATTTAATAAAATAATAATGAAACAAATCCTATTAATATAAATATATAAATATTTGAACTGATATATTTATAAATATTTATATATTAATATAAATATATAAATATATAATAAAACAAATCCTATTAATATAAATCCTATTAATCCTATTTAAAATGAAAACCCATTTGGTAAACTTAACAGAGATTAACCCAGCCGTTAACTTATATATAAATATAAATTAAACCCTTAAGCCGCTGTCAACCCCGACTTCTGTGATATCAAATTATCAATCACATATTAAATTTACCTTCTTTTTTCTTCCCACTTCAAAATAAAAGTAATGGCCATCATATACAATATAACATAACCAATTGGTCCTTGGAATGCACTGAGGAATTTATTGTTATAGAATTTCGTTTTACTTTGAGAGATACTGGGATGCGTGCAACTTTTCAGTTGCTCCTGGTATTTGAGGTAAACCCAATTGATCTGTGCCGTCAGACTTTAATCATAGCTTAGTAGCTGGTAAACCCAATTTCTCATAAACCAACATAGGTTTCTACTAAGCTGTTATTCTTTTTGTAATTGTGGTAAACCCAATTGAAACAGGGACAAAGCTTTACATATCAATCTTGAAATATGGTGTTTCAAACGAGGATATTAAGGTTACTTTTCCCATTATTTCTAATTATATTTTTTTTCCTTCATATATACATATATGTATTAGCTTTAAATAAATATTTTATATTATTCTTTGTTTATTCTGTGATCATATTATTACGATTATTACGTTCTGCAATCTATACTTTTTTAATTTTCTTTTTATCTTACCCCCATTTAAGTAATAGTTTAAGAATATATTTAAATCATTAAGCTTTCTTAAACACTAATATATTGCATTCAGTATTCAATAATAATCTCACTTTCAAATAACATAGAAAAAACCTAGCATAAAATATACGTGCCTCGCACGTAATTTTTTGCTAGTATATATATATATATGTATTCATATAAAAAGTCTAGTAATCCTCACTTCTCTCAAGCTGAGAAATGTTGTAGCCGGTTCTCACTTTGAACTTGAGAAAGTGGTAACTTGTTCGTGTGATGGGAATTTTTAGATTTCGAAAAATAGATTTTACAATTTTACAATTTAACTGCTACACGAAATTATTTATAAAAATACTATCTTTTAATAAAACAACTGTAAAACACAAAACAGAACAATTAAACACAATAGTGGAACAACTAAAAAACAACGGTGAAAACTTAATACAGTACACAGTACTATATTTTTTTTTTTAAAAAAAAAAATATAGTATTTTTGAAAAAAATGCTGCTTCACAGCAAAAAATATAAAAAAGTTTAAAATTTTAGTATGGTGAAAAAACAACTAATATATATATGTATTTATATAAAAAGTCTAGTAATCCTCACTTCTCTCAAGCTGAGAAAAGTTGTAGCCGGTTCTCACTTTGAACCTGAGAAAGTGGTAACTTGTTCGTGTGATGGGAATTTTTAGACGAAAAATAGATTTTATATTCATGTTTTGACCTAGAAATGTATTGTAAGCCTCCATTTTTCTTTCAAGAAAAAAAGACTAAAATTGCATATTGGTTGATTTTTTGTTATTAATCCATTGAACTAATGGCTAAGAGCAATCAAAAATAAAAGAAGATAGAACAAAAAGAAAGAAGAAAGATCTAAAAACATATAATTATACAAACATGCAATCAATAGCAACATTCAGTATTTATCATACTGGTAATTATAATATGAGACTTCCATATTAATACAAAAGATAGCCAAAAAAATTGGTATAATTCAATGTAACTTCTAACTTGGCAAAGAAAAAAAAAAAGAAAACAATGTAATTTCCTCTCTGAAAATGTCAGTTTCGAAAAGGCAAAGTCACTGATCTCATTTTGTTATTTTTGGGCCCAATGGAAATTGTATGGGAAATTTACATGGTATACTAATTTCTGCCATTTTTTTACAAAAATACTACAAGCGGTTATTTTTTACATTTTTACTGTGTTTTTTTTATAAGTTTCATACTGCAGTATACTGTGCTAAGTTACTATTGTTCTAATGGTGTTTTTTTGTTGTTCTACTATTGTTTTGAGTTGTTCTGTTTTGTGTTCTACTGGTATTTTATAAAAAAAAAAGTATTTTTAAAAAAATTTCTATGTGACAATATTTTTGTAAAAGTTAACCAAAATTTCAGTAAGTTTCCCAATTGTATAAACAATGCTCTCAGATTTTGTAGAATTAGTCAAGTTGAAGAAAACAAAGTCAAAAAAGCTATAATAATAAAAATGATGGAATGAATTTTGGGCTCAAATTAATCATGATTAGATTTAAATATGAGCCTTTTTTTTTTTGTATAAAGTGAAAGCCATTTTCCAAGTTTGGCAGGCTGCTGTGTAATTAATGAGCTTTGTTATTAGACAGTTGTCCTCAACACTTTTTATAAGTATTAATTAACAATATTTTTTTAAAATTATTTTTTTAAATTATAATAAACCTAACAGTTATTTAGACCAATAGTAATATAACACTAAAAGAAAAGTACTAAACTAGTAATGCTCTTAAAGAAAAGTGGTGCCTTCCAATATTTTTCATAATTAATTAATCTTCTTTTTCACAGCAAACAACCTCCTCACAGCCACGCCAATTCATAAGGGTATGACTAATTTAGAAAAATAGTCAAAATTTGTGCATATTATTATTTTTATTTAAAATGTAGAATGTTTAAGTCGATAGATAGTAGATGTGTACATTGACCGATTCAATCACTTTATGCTACATTTTATTTAAAGTATTCTTATGAAAGATGACTAAAAATTAATTTATTTTTTCATTAATATATCACATCATCTAATCAGATGAGCTTGTACCTACGCCCGGTACTTATCATATGTCATTGGTGTCTGTACCTACGCCCAATACGTTGCCAAGATGAAACCCAACAATGGTTTTGATCTGTGCCACAACCTGGCAATGGGGAAACCCTACACGGTTCCATTATGTCACTAACGCCCGTACCTACGCCCGATATGTTGCCAAGAAGAAACCTTACAACGGTTTCATTCTGTGCCATAACCTGGCAATGGGGAAACCGTACACGGTTCCATTCTATCACTGACGCTTGTACCTACACCTGATACATCGCCAGGAAGAAACCCTACAATAGTTTCATTCTGTCACTGACGCTCGTACCTACGCCCAATATGTCGCCCGGAATATCGCATCACCTAATCAGGTGAGCCTATACATTATGTCCACAATATCATCACATTATCATTGTCTAATCAGACAATCAATAATTTTAGGACCTAGCAAACATCGGTTTCGATTCATAGTCATAACTTTATAACGGTTTCCCCACAGGTACAACCTGAATGTCAATATCCATACATCACATTACCTACTCAAGCAAGATTATGCCATGGCCTGGCATTCATCATAGATATATGTATATTGCATTGCTTAATAAGGCAAGCTCATGTCATAATCTAACATTCATATACCGCATTGCCTTAACAGGCTAGCTAAGCCTATGCCATAACTTGGCACCATATCCCCTAATCAGGGGTACTTATATATCATATTGACTAATCAAGCAAATCCATTTCACAATCTAAATTCCATATATCATATCACCTATGTTAGACTTTTATTTGGGCTTACATTAAATTTTATTGGTTTTATTAAAACTTGGGTTGATTGGATAGTTCTTTGCTGTGTTAGCCCATGTTGTTGGTGATCAATTGTTAATGGGCTTAGCATCTGTGAGTAAAGTCTAGGTGAAGCAGAAGTGTGAGCTTTTCTAGTTGACTGAAGCCTTTGATGAGCAGGCCCAGCCCAACTAGGGTTTTGTAGCTAAGTCCCCTCCCTAACTCTATAAATACATATTGTCTCATCACAATTGTATACCTTTTGATAATCAGATAAAATAAACTGCTTCTGATTTAGAGATCTAGGGAGGAAGACTTAGTTGATAGTATTGCACTATCGAATTGGAGTAACTGCTGTGGATCAATCAGAGATAATTGCTATGGATCTATCAGGTACACATACCTAATTATTATATCTTATTATTGTGTTCTATGTTATATACAAATAGATCTTGGGTTAATTGTTAATTTATCTAACAACCTAATCAAGTGAAGTCATATGTCACATTTGCATTATTACTGTCTAATCAGACAGTCAATGATTACAAAACATGTCATACCATGTGGTATATTATACTTTTCTTACTTTTTATCCAGATTCATGCACGTCGACCAACCCAAATAGAGAAACTTCCCCGATGAACTCAGCCCTATGTCACAACAACGGTAAATTAATAAGTGTTTATCTCAAAACACTACTTAACAGTTGCAAATGATAACTTGGGGTTTTCTACCACACCCCGTAGTACAAATAAACTAAAATAAAACTTATATTTTGGCTCTAAAATATAAACCATATGGTAGAGCTCGTCGCAAGCTTTAAAACAGTATATAGAATGTCCAAAACGGACACCTGAGTGAAAAGTTATAACAAAAATACAATTTCTAGTCTTGTAGGAATTTTCAAAAACGGTAGAACACGAAAATCTCAAACTTCACACTCACTAAAATCCTACCGAAACTTATCCAAATCACTCCAAACTTCACAGGGCACATATATACCATAAATATTACCATCCTCACGTAACAGAAATTAAAATTAAGCCCTTAAATGGAAAACGTCATTAACATTCGGACTAAGCTTTAAAAAGTTCCAAACTCAATTTCTAACTCAAAATCACCTCAAATTCAACAAGTAAACATCGAAATTAGTCCCATGACTACCCGAGAACAATTCTATAAGGTCAAAACCTCCATAACTATTCCAATTCATAAAACTCTATATAAAACTAATCGTTTTAACTTAAAACTAAATTAAACCATACCTTAAGCTTTTCCACTCAGAGAATTCGCTATCTCGCTACTACCGTAGCTTAGATCGCTAGGTTTCGGGTTGAAAATCAAAGAAAATGGTTTAAAGGAAAAGAGGATTTCATTGCACTGAAAAAGAAGGTTTCGTTTATATGTTCGTACTGTTTATAACTTAACAAATGCTTTTCCTTCTAAAATAATAAAGAGGCAGGTGCTTCGTGCAAAAATTCTGCGTTCATTGCCATGGAAGCCCTTTAGAAAAAGAAGGAGGACAAAAAGAAGTCCTACAAATGCGAAATATAACTTAACTTAACTGATACGTTTCTTTTAAAAATTAATTAATACGATAATATAATAATAATAATAATCTTAAAAGTAATAATAATAATAATATATTAATAAAAAAATTATTAATAGTTATCCTATCATTTTTTAGTCACTAAGAAACCTCTACTTTTAAAGTATTTGGCCAACTCCAAGTACACCCAAAATACCTCAGTATTTCTAAGATCAACTTACCTCAAAAATTCTATCAATATTTCTAACTAATATCATTGTGACATTTTTTGCCTCCAATCAAGTTTCCAAGGTCGTTGAACTTGAAAATATTTATATTTCACAAATAACTCATATTATATAGACGTATTTCAAATAAATCTCTGTAATTAATAAATAAATTACGCTTATTTATCCACTTATCAAGTCTTCAGAGACGTCAAACCTAAAAATATTTTTATTCCACATATAGCTCATATTACATTCACACATGCTATATAAATCTCCGTAATTTATAAATTATGGTTATTTACTCACTTATAGCAAATTTAAATTTTATGTTGAAATAAATTAGTAGGATCATAATTCCACTTACTACCTGATTAACTTATAATATAAATATAAACTTTAATTATTTACATTAGGCTTATCGAGATATTACATCTATAGTATTTGACAAATATTCAAAATTAGAGCTCAGATGCTCACTACTCATAATAGACTATAAAGTTATGTTGACCCAGAACAACAGAATATTGACTTTAGGTTGGAGATATGGTATTTCTTTGTATTTCACACATGAAAGGAGTAAAACACTTTGGTAGATGGGAGGAAACTAATTCCTAGGTTTATTAGACCTTTTAAAATTCTAGAGAGGATAGAGCAAATGACGTACATGTTGGCTATGCCTCCAGCACTAGCAGTGTACATAATGCCTTTCATGTTTTAAATGCTTTGAGAATATGTGTATAAAGAGACTCATCTTGTAGCTATGAATTACAAAGCTTTGAAACTTTAGTCAAAGTGATGTACCCAAGTATAAGAGCTATTATTTTGGGGGTGTAAGGACCCAATGGAGACTTGAAGTGAGGACGTTAGAAATGATCAGTGGAAATACTTGATAGAAGAGAGAAGTTCTGAGGAAGAAGACACTGGTATTAATGAGAATGTTATGAAGGTATAGCAAGGTCGAAGAGGCGACTTGGGAATTAAAGTTTGATATGAGGCAGAACTACTTTGTATGGTTTAAGTAAATTTCGGGACAAAATTTCTATAAGGAGGAGAGATCGCTCTACCACTGAGCTGCTGAGGAACAATAGGAGGTTAGATCTCATAAAGTTCAATTCCCGTTCTCAACACATGACCCATATGAGCTCGAAGTTTCCTTTGTAACTCTCGAAACTTCTTCTTCGTGGCTCCATTCCAATTATATAATTAATTATGTGAAAATTATTTGAGATTAATTTACATTTAAGAGTCTATTTATGAGTTAGGAGATTTTTCATAATTTTGACCCAGGAAGGGTAAAATCGTAATTTTAATTTATATTATGCTAATAGATTATATTATTATATAGTATGTTTATTTTGTCTTATTTTAGGTGATTTTTGTCAAGTTAGCTCGGTATAGTCACAATCGGGTATTTTGGCTCAAATCGAGTTTATGGTCCAAAATTTATAAACTTTGTGATTTGGGCAATAATTCAAATTATATAATTATGTGAATGTAAATATGAAAGTGGAATGATTGAATTGCCCTTAATTAAGTTATATGAGAAATATTAGCCCTAGGGGTAAAATGATCTTTTAACCAATTATACAAGAAATGAATTAAGCCATTTGTTGGCTAAGTGTAAAATAAAGAAAATAATTTTTTGGGTTTTACTCTCTCAAGACGACCCCTCTCTCTCTCTCAAAATATTCTTGAATTTTTGTTGTATCATGAGGTGAAATTAAAGCTTTGGTGTTGGATTTTGGGTTGGAACTTAAGGAAGACACTTGAGGTAAAATTTAATCTATTAATCTTGGTTTTAAACTTTGAAAAGAAAAAGAAAAGAGTTGTTAATATATGAAAATATTTGAGTTTTAAGCTGAAATTGCATGCCTTTGATTTGGAAAGATTAGTATAATCTTGGCTTAGTTATTTGTGGTCAATCTTGGTAATAGTTTGGGTTCCTTTGGTGTTGTTTAATTCTTGTTTCATCTGAAATTCAAGTCATTTTGTCACTTTGTTATGAGCATGAATTCTGAAATGAATGATTTGGGTTTTTAAAGCTTTGAATGTTTGAATTTGAATTGGATTTTTAAAGCTTTGATTATGTGATTTATGAGAGATTTGAGCTTGATTGATTATGTGTGTTTAGGCATGTATATTTTGATGGGAAATTCACCTATTATGCTTTGGTATTGGATGTGTGAATCAATTATATGACTTAAGTGAAGTTTGGGTTGAGTTTGTGTATTGTTGGAGCTTTAAAATTGGATTTTTGGGTTTTTCGAACCCAGTTGCCGCAGCCAGACTTATGGTCACCGCGACCAAACCTTAGAGGGAGCATTCCTGATTTTTCCGAACGTGTTTTGGTCATAACTTTTGACTCTGAACTCGGATTTGATGTTCTTTATATCTTTGAAAAGCTTATTTTGGGCTCTATTTTTTGGTCTAATATTGGAGTCGTAAATGTAAATATTTATAAAATGTAATTTGGGATTAACCCTATTATGTAAAAATACGAGAATTGTGACTAGGAATACCAGCACTTGGTCAAGATCACCCGCGGATTAGGATTTCTCCTCATACATTAGAAATCAGATTAGACAATAAATTAAGCACATAGATTATAGTGTGGTGGCACGATTTGTATTATATTATTAATTAGATAAAAGTGTGAATTAGGGTTATTACCCTAAGTTTATATGATGAGAATTAGGGTTACTACCCTAATTAAATATATTGTGAGTTAGGGTTATTAGTCTAAATATATTTATTGTAAATTAGGGTTACCACCCTAAATATATATAAATATGGTGAATTAGGATTATTACCCTAAAAATATATTCTCTTGAGCATGCAATAATGTATTATGTGAGTGAATGATTAAAATTATGTAAGTTAGGGTTAATACCCTAAAACTTCATACAGTAGAGTATATGTTGAATGTATTGTATGCATATATATGTCAAGAGTTATGTGTATAAGACATAACTGGGTTAGACCTGATAAACTATCATCAGGATAAACCATTATAAGAGCATAATGTATGGATTATGTGTATATGAGTAGAGTTATGCAAGTAGGGCATAACTGGATTAGATTCGGTAACTATAATCGAGACAAATCCTAGTAAGGCCTTAAATGTAAAAGAGACATGTGAGTGTAACACGTAGGTCTATGTTACATAGACATTAATTATAGTGACATTATCATATGGAATAATGTAATTTAGTGGAGTATCACAATATATATGCAGTAGTTTTCTGTATGAAGTGTAATTATTATTATTATAATTTTTCATGTAGTATTATTATTCTGTCTTGATGGGCCTTGGCGCATGAGTGCTCTAATGTCCATGCAATAGTAAAGCGGTGTCGGTTCAGCCATGAGTTCGAGAGTTTTGAAGATGAGTTATATATGTTCCAGCCAAGGTAGACCACGAGGTTTTGGTCCAAAGAAGAATTGTGTAGAAATTCTAATTTTTTCGCTTAGGTCGGCCTGTGAGAAATGACTTGTAATATTTTAAAATTAAATTTTACGGGATTCTAGATATGTAACTTTAAATATTTTGATTTGAAATAAAGTTTGTAATACTGTAAGATGTTTATTTAAATTAAGTTTAATATTGGTCTTAAATCACTTAGCTTATGAACAGGGACGGACCCAGTTGAGTTATTGTGGGGGCTATAGCCCCCACTAATAAAAATATTGTCTTTTAAAAATTTAAATTAATTATTTTTAATTTGATAATTATAGACTAAAATAATAAAAAAGCCCCCACAAAATTAAATAAGGAAGAGGTTTCAATGGTTACGTTTTTATTGTAACCATCATGGTTACATTTTTTTAAGCCATTGGATTACTATTAAATGGTTGTGATTAATTTGGAAATTAAATAAAAATAAATAATAAATAACTTGTAACCTGAAAGTAACCTAATCATTTATTTCCTTATAAAACTTTAATTAAGATTAATTATATTTTAAAATTTAATTAATTATAATTATTAATTAATTTTTTACAATTTATTACTATATAAGGATCTTTTAGCAATTTATTTTTTTATACTTAAATTATTTAAAATTTTATAGCAAAACTTTTTATAATTTAAAATTATACACATAGAATTTCATAATTTAAATTTTATTATTCTTGCAATCTTAATTTTAAATTATTACACTTAATTATTTAATTTTTTTATTTAAATATTTAAAAAGTAAAAAATGAAATAAGTTAAAGGATTTTTTAGAAAAAAAATGGCTGCACTTGTTATCGATTGATTAGCTTGAGGCCTCATACTTAGTTCATATAATTGTAACAAAATAATTAAATATCATTTAAAAATAATTAATTATTTAAAAATTTATTATATGAAGAGAATTTTAATTTGTGTTAAAAGAAGTTTAATTTTTGTAAAAAAATAAATTTTATTGTAAATATTATAATTAAATGGCTTAATTATTAAAATAATTCAAGTAAGGATTTAAATATAAATATTAATTGCTAAAAGATGTCTTGTTAAATATTTAATTAATTATTTTAAGAAAATAGTAAATTATAATTAAATAATTCTAAAAAATGAATGTCTATTTAATTAATTATTTTAAGAAAATAGTTAATTATAATTAATTAAAGGGTAAATACCATTTTGGACCCTGTGTTTTGCAAAAGTTGCAGATTGGACCCTGTGTTTTGTTAAATGACAAAATAGACCCTGTATTTTCTAAAATAGTAAAAATAGGACCATGAGCTTAATTTTTGACAACTTTTTTTTTAATACAACCAACTTGAAGACAATGCTTAATACGAACAGAAACAAAAAATGTAAATAATTTTGTCATAGCACTTTTAGATCGGATTATAATTAAACTTTATTTTGACAAAAAATCAATTCAGGGTCCTATTTGTACTATTTTAGAAAATACAGGGTCCATTTTGTCATTTAACAAAATACAGGGTCCAATTGGTAACTTTTGTAAAACAGAGGGTCCAAAATGATATCTAAAAAAAGAAAGTCTACCTATTAGTAACATGCTATTACAGGTTAAAGAAAAATGTTACCATATGATTACAATAAAAATGTAACCATTGAATAGTCACCCAATTAAATAAATTTAGTAAGAGTAATCTATCTATATATCTATATAAAGAAGAAGTATGAGACGGTGATGTGGCGGTCTAAAAATACTTCAAAGTCATCTTTCTTTTTCCTCTTTAATTCTCTTAACTTTTTAATTTTTTATTAGCTTGATAAATAATAATTCCAAAATTAATATTTAAAAAATAATATTTAATTGACATTATTAAGTATTTAAAAAATCAAAAATCACCTAAGGTCACGTTTTTTTTTTCAAATCAAAAGTAGCGAGTTTCCAAGTATGGAAAAGTGGCAAGGTGATTAATATTACAAAAGTCACATATTTATTTAAAAAAAAAATTATTTTTTAATTTTTATTAGGTCATTGATTAATTAACATTAAATAAAAAAATAAAAATATCTATTTATAGCCCTAGCCGTATATATATCTATTCTATATAAAGTATACCTATATAACTGAAATTTTTAGTTTTTGAGAATTTTATGGGTGACTTTTAATTTTTATTTAATAAAATAATAAAATATTATTTATCTATAATAAAATAATAATAAATATCCTAAATTAAATATTTGAATTTGAACTGATATTAACAATCACTTCAATTAAATATTCTAAAACAATTGAATCAGCTCTGCCCTCAATTAAATATTCTAAAACAATCGAGAAAGAAAAGCTGTTTTGTTGGAGGTGGCCACCTGTGTATTAAGAATCTAAAAACTCGAACATTGCCTTGATCGACGAATACCGTCCGGACGATGCTGTTGTTGCTGGTTCGAACGACGCTGTTGAGCCTGGCCTTGTTGATGATAGACCTAGGGTTTATGGGGAGCCCAAGAGGGTCGACTATATGGTGTTGATTAGATCGAGCGAGCGACCACTAAAGCTGAGATCAAAGATAAAAACAGTCACGGATAGACCTAGGGTTTATGGGGAGCCCAAGAGATTATGTTTGAGCTGACTCACCGAGTCACGGATTCCACATTGTCGTTCAAAGCTGATGACCTGACCTGATCAAAAAGCAAAAAAGTCTTTCCCTTTGGAATTGGAATCCACACCATCTCCCTTTCTTCCCTTCAATTCCACTCAATTCCCAATAATTGTTCTGAATTTTCAGTTAGGGTTTTCGATTGATTCTAATTGATTTTAAAATAATAAAGAAATTAAGATAATAAGATAAGGGAAGATGTGGGCTGCTTCGTGCCTGGTCTCATGTTGCGCTGCTTGCGCCTGTGACGCTTGCCGTACGGTGGTCTCAGGGATCAGCCGCCGCTCTGCCAGGATTGCTTATTGTGGTCTTTTCGCCCTCTCTCTCATCGTCTCATGGATGCTTCGCGAGGTCGCTGCTCCTCTAATGGAGAAAATCCCATGTCAGTTTGTCTTTCTTTCTCTATGATTGCTTTATGGTTTTGGCCTCGTATTACATGCGACCCTTTTTTCTGGGTATTTTTCAGGCAATTTCAAATTCCAATACTTTCTAAAGTTTAATTTATTCATAATCATATTCTATGCTTTCAATTAATTGGAAAAAAAATGGATTTAAGCATCGATTATTGATTGGTTGTGGCGGAGTTAATCTGCATAGAAAGTTTAGAATTTTCTTATATTTAGATTGAATTGCTTAGATGACAATGGTTTTAACTTTTAAGCTTCAATTGGCTTGACATTACGTGTGCTCACCAATTTTTCCAAGTGCTACTATATGGGTTTGTAACATTGTTTGTATTCTATGTTGTATTTTGTGATGCAGGGATTAATACCTTTCATCACACTCCAAGCAGGGAGTGGTTTGAAACAGATGCAGTGTTGCGTGTTAGTTTGGGAAATTTTCTCTTCTTCACCATCTTCGCTGTTATGATGGTTGGTGTGAAAACTCAGAGAGATCCCCGTGATGGTTTGCACCATGGTGGATGGATGATGAAAATTATATGCTGGTGCCTTTTGGTCATCTTTATGTTTTTCTTACCAAATGAGATTATTAACTTTTATGGTAAGTCCTATGTTTGTGTGTTTGTTTTCTTCAGGGGTTTGTTGTATCCCACAAAATCTTAAAACCTTAACTGGCTGTGTTAAGATTGACCGGATCCTGGTCACTTGATATTTATTTTCCTTTTATGCAAAATGCTTTGGTAAATTGCACTTTATTATCATACTTAGAGAATAAGATGCATGCTAATAACAGTTAATTTTTCTTATTTTATGACATTATTTTATACTATCAAATATTTCTTGGCGGCGGATTAAATAGTCAATCTGTTTAGTTATCAAGATCCGTAATAAAACAACTTTCTGGCTGCCTTTACTGTTTTTTTTTTTTTTGAGACTCTTTACTGTGCAGCATGGATGAACGATAGTAGTGTGTTGGTTTTGCTTTTCATTTTCTTAACCCCCAAATTAAAGGACCGTGAAGCTTTGTTGGAAAGCCACAAAGATGGGTATCGAATCTAATCGCAGCAGAGGAAAGATGGGTTGGTGGCTAAGAGTCGGCTTATGACCGCCGACGACAGAGGTATGGGTGGCTACGACGATGAAATGGGTTATGACCCTAACCCGAAACCGAAGATGCATATGAAATGGCTACGACACGTACGTTTATTCCTTACCAAGCAATTACAACCTAATTTTTTTTTTTGAAGGAACAATAGTTCAGCAATTACAACCTAATTAAATAAATAAATTTATGTGTATAAAATGAAGAAAAGTCATATATCTATTCTATATAAAGTGTGCCTATATAACTGAATTCTTGGTTTATGAGAAATTGTGACTTTTTTTTTTAAATAATAAAAACTATTATTATTATTTTAACAGAAGTTACATCTTACGTTAAGTTTAAAAAATAAATTAAACTTGTAAAACCCTATGATTATGAAATTCTCTCTGAAATTCTCTGTTAAGGTTTTGTTTTCTTTATGCAATTTCTGCTTAATTTTCTATAGATAATTGATTCGACTTGCCGTAATCCATCTAAGGTACTTACTATCTTGATTCTTATCATTTTCTTTCTACGATGTGTGCATATTTATTCATTCTTTTGGATAGTTATTGATGTCGAAATTTTGAATGTAGTGAATATAATTTGATTACTGCCACACATTCTAATTAGGTCTAATTAGGCTGTAGTAGAAACTTTAATGATTATTATTATCATGTTTCAACTATACATGACTTTCTCAATCTGGCCTATGATGTGGAGAGGTGTGTTGTACCTTTGTTTTATTGGTTTTATAGTTTTCCATAGTTAGTTCAATAATATTCCTATTTGGGACACCATCTGTTTCCCCTGTATTTCTATGTTTTGTTTTGAAGACTTATTCTCATTGTTCTTTCTTAATTAGTGTTGCTTTGTATTCTTCTAATGCCAAATTATGTTGTGCTGGATGTATTTGCTGGTAAAGGTGGACAAAAAATAAGAGTATTAAAGAATCACCACTTTTATTAAAGAATCAACTGTAAAAACCACCACAGCAATAGAAATGTATGTGCTTTATTTATTTCCTGCCTGTAATAATCTTGTTACTATGCTGGACACAATTGGTTCATTCATTATTTAGAGACCAAAGGAGGACACTTTACGATAATTGAATTATTTCTTGGACTCTCTTATTTTATTTTTCTTGCAGAATTGGAAGTAGTAAAATTGAAGGATAGTCTCTTGCTCATGCTTCAAAGGTAAACTATCATATATTGCCCTTTATAAATTACTTCCACTTCTAAATTTATGTTAAAATACTGAAAGTGGCAAATTTGCTCATTCTCCGAAAGAATTCTATCTAAAGATCAATCATATAAGCACATATGTGTATATATATAGTGACTACTTAGATGAAATTAATAATGACTAATTATTCATATTTTGTGCAGTGATTTCAACTAAATAGCAGGACTCTAAGACTGTTGTCTCCTAAAAGATAGACTGTTTAGTTAGTTTTGTGAGATACTGAGATACATACACAATTTTTACACTGAGTCATTACTTTCATTCACATATTTTCCTTTTTTCCATTTAATATATTGTTGTAAATTTGTAACAGTTCCTTTACTTTCTTTGAATTAAAAAATATATAACTTTTTGTGTAAATATGTTAAATATATAATTATTTCCTTAACTAATCTTCATAATAAAATAATATAATAAATAAATCATTGTAGCGTATTTGATAATGGTTTTAAGATAAGTAATAAAAAATATTATGAAAAGTAAAATAATGGTTTCATTATATGTGATAAAGAGTATTATGAAATTAAAATAATAATACTTTTTTAAACTTATTAAAATAATAGAGTAATACACAATAAGTATTATTGTAAATTAATCAATAATATTTTTAATATAAGTGAAATAATGCATTATGAAAACTCATAAAGATAATGTAAATTTAAACATATTAATGTATTAAAATAATACTTAAAAAGTATTATAAAAGAGTCAATAATATTTTAGTATAAGTCATAAAATACATTATAAAAGTGTCATGACTTTTAATAACATAGCCTTCTTTAATATTTTGAAAAGTATTATGGTAAGATTTTTATAATACTTTTTTGGTATTATGGAAAGCCTTTTTTCTTGTAGTGTATATCTCAGTGTTTTTATTATTTTTTAGAAATTATTTTACAATAAATATGGTTTCTTTTGCTCCTTAGGTCTCTCTTCGTCCTACAGATTGCGGGGATTGTACAAAGGCTCAACGGAGCTGCAGTGGGCATAACGGTTAAAAGAACATAATTTTTAGTTTTTGGACGTATATAATCTTTTTTATTAATATTTTTAATTATCAATATTTTAGTCAACCCATTTTCTCCTCTATTTCTGTCTCTCTAAATCTGTACCAATAAAATTATTACTGTTTTTGTTTTCAGATTTCTCATACCTCTACACTTCTTGATTGGGGGAAGGGGGTCATAGGTGAGAGGCTGACACTTTAACAGTCCTAACCTCTCTCCATTGTAATTTACTTAGAAATAGGAGTACCATACTTTGAATAGCATTGAAAAATTGGGACTCTTTTTCATTTATCAATTACAGTAGCTGTGTGTGAAACTATGGCTCCTGTGAAGCTAATACAAAATATGACATAACAACTATTCAGTTTGCCATTGTTTATTAGGCTTTGAGCCAAAGATTAAAGAAAATTAGAATGCAAGGTATTGGTAAAAATAGTGTGTGAGAAAGAGTTCTTTGAGCTCTTGAGATGATGCAGGGAAGAAAGATGGGTTCATTAAATTTTCTAGCTTGAAATTGCCTTAATACTCAATATACTTGGATGAGTAAGATTATGAATCTTGAGGTATGCTCTTGTAAAACTTATACAAACTTGGATATCAGTGTGGAGAAAGCAGAGTGGCTGCTTCGTCTGATTTAGAGATCTGCTTGATATTCAAAAATTTCAATCTTGCAGAAAATTGTGCATTCGCTATGAGGCTATTAGTACAATTACTTTCTTGTAACTCTTTGAGTGTAAATATAGCATGCTTGAGCACATGCTATATTTTTTGAACAATCATCAAAACTTTATACATTATTTTTCAATATCATAACATTATTGTTATTACTTGCAATCAGTTTCATTAACAATAGTCATTTAAATTATAGATCGAAGTAGTGAAGACACTATTTTAATTTAAATATATATTCCCATTAACAATCTACAAACTAACACTATTTCCCTAATTCCTTTACCACTGATAAGAAACAGTCTTATATAAAAAAAATTTTGATTTATGAGAAATTATTGGGTGATTTTTTTTTTTTCTTTTAAGTTTTCTATTCAAAAAGAATAGTTTTTTTTTTTTTTGGTTGAGGTTAATGGGGTCAAATCCCCAATTTATTTTTATCTATAACGGGGTTAAGAACATATTTAAATTATCAAGTTTTCTTAAACACTAATATATTACATTCGGTATTCACTTTTAATTGACAAAATTATAAGCTATAATATTTAGATACACATAATAATAATCTCACCTAATAACTAATAATATTTTTTCTTGAGCAATTTGCGGCGAAACTCCCTTATGTTTTGATTTTTATACACTTAACCCCCTTATCTTTATTTTTGGTGGCAAAACCCCCTTATGTTTTAATTTTTATACACTTAACCCCCTTATCTTTTTTTTGGTGGCAAAACCCCCTTATGTTTTAATTTTTATACACTTAACCCCTCTATCTTTTGTTTTGGTGGCAAAACCCTTCAGTTTACTTTTCTTTGCAAATTTAAAGTTTTAGTTAAATATTACCGTTAAAAACTAACCGGATTACTACTGTATCGACTTCGAGGTTTTACCGTTACATATACAAAGGTGTATACAGTGGTCATCCAGTTGATATTTAACGGTAATATTTAACTGGCGTGTCAAATTTGCAAAGAAAAATAAACATAAGGGGGTTTTGCCACAAAAAAAAAGATAAGGGGGTTAAGTGTATAAAAATTAAAACATAAGGGGGTTTTGCCACAAAAAAAAAGATAAGGGGGTTAGTGTATAAAAATTAAAACATAAGGGAGTTTTACCACCAAAAATAAAGATAAGGGGGTTAAGTGTATAAAAATCAAAATATAAGGGGGTTTCGCCGCAAATTGCTCTTTTTTCTTTAATTTTTAATTGTATCACTTTTAAATAACATAGAAAAAAATTAGCATAAAATTTAGTATACGTGCCTCGCACGTAGCTTTTTACTAGTATATATATGTATATGTACTAGGTGATTGTTACGTGCCAAGCCACGTAGTGTTAGTTTTATTTAATATTTTAGTTTTTTATTTTAATTAATAATTAAAATAGTATAATTATTTGAACAATTTGTTTTATAAAAATAAAATATGTGTTAGTATATTTAGTAAGTAAAACATAGTTGTGTTATAATAATGTATGTTATTAATAGTAAAATGTACATTAATCTTCTAATTGAAAAAAGTTCTATTATCTCATTTCATATCTAATAATAGTTACACAACTATATATTTATAGACTTTCACATTCTTTGCAAATTACTAATAAGCACCAATAATATTTTCATATTCTAATATTTTTCAACCTTCTCCTCTTGGTGGTAAAATTAAAAATAAAACTAAAAATAAGCACAAACATATAAGGTAAATACTAATTACAAATTTCATTTCATCTTTTTTTTTTTTTTTAATTATTTTTTTAAGCCCAAGCCTAAAAATCTCTAAGCCAACACAATCAATCTTCTTTTATATTATCTTTTCTAGATATTTTATCTATATTTTTCTTTTTTAAAAAATAAATAAAAAAATTATTAATATTCTCTCAAGATAGGTTTGTTAGAGAGATATGTGGCTAAGATGATTTTTTTAATTTAAAAAGAGATTATTAATATTTAAAAGATTGTTTATTTAAAAGATTGTTTAATTTTTTGGTTTAATTATTGGGTTTATTTTTTAACGGAAGATCAAACCTAATCGTTAAATTTAACAGAATATTCTTTTATTTTTAAGTATATTCTGTTAAACCAAGAATGTTAAACCAAGAAATGCCGTTAGATAGGCACTTTTAATATATAAAGATATTTAGCATGCACACTTTTATTTTACTCTTTATTTTCTACTCTCCTCTTCACACAATTGACAATTATAAGGTTTTACCGTTTCAACTTCATTTATAGGTAACTCTATCATGGTTTTATTTCACGCAATTGACAATTACAAGGTCTTACAATCCGAATTTCATCCATAAGGTAACTCTATCATAGTTTTCTTTTGTTTCTCTTCCTCTTTATAATTATAGTTTTTTTGGATTTGATTTCAATTTCTCTTTCTCTTTATAGTTATAACTTTTTTAGATTCAACTTATCTTTACGATAATTTACTCTCTCAATCTTAATATTTTTTCTGATACTCTAACTAATAAATAATAACTATTTATTTTGTTGTTAGATTTTTTGTATTTATTTTGATTTTCTTTTTTTTTTTTTTTTTTTTGAAAAACTTATAAGAAAAAGGTTTGTTAAGTATAATTTATTTAGTACTTTATTTGGTACATAATAACGTATTTATTTAATGTAATATTTTTCAAATAGTTTTTAATTTTTATTTTAAGGATTGATGTAATGTTGTTCTCTTAAAATATACACACATAAATATAATTTTCATAATTAAATTGATTGGATTGATTTAGTATTTATGAAGTACTATAACAGATGTTAACTAGATATAGCTACATATTTTTTTGAGGAAATTATACTCTATACTCTTTTTATATTGTCCTCTTTTATTTTTACCTTCTTTTTTAAAATCTATCATTTTTACCTCTTTTTCTAAATATTGTACCAATTTTGCCCCTATCACTTCAAGATACTCTCCATGTGATTCTCTTATGTAAGGGTATTTTGGGTACAATACATATAAAAAGAGGTATGTTTCAAATAAACATAAAATTAGAGGTAAATTTGATTAATTGATGAATAAAAGAGGCATTTTTCAACTTACCCCTATTTTTTTTCTAATCCATTCCTCACTTTTTTTTTTCATTTTCTTTTATTTTAATTAAATTAAATTAATCTAAATATCTATTATAAAAGAAACTGAAAAATATCTTTAAATATCCTTAAAGTATTTATTATTATCTCTTTTTCTTTTCTTCATTTTATTATACGTTATATAATTTATAGTTTATAATGAATTATGAAAACTATAGTTAGCTAATTATCCACTATATCGTTAATGAACTATATATATTAATATTATAACTTAAATCTTAACCTACATGTTAATAAATATCGTTAATGAGCTATATATATTATTAATGAACTATATGTATGGTAAATATCTATCTATGTATCTATGTATCCGCTAATCTATATGTTATTGTTTGATTCTCTTAAATTAATTAGGACTAATTCAGATTTACAGTATTCCTAACATATACAATTAAAAATCACTCAACATAACCTTATCTAATTCTCTCAATTTAAATTAATAAAAAATATTAATTTTAATATATTTTTATAACTTAATTATTAATAAACAAAATATAACCGCACGCGAAGCGCGGTTTGTTTCCTAGTTATAATATATGTATAAATATTTTTTAATAATAAATAAGCCCCTACAAAGTAAAATTTCTGGGTCCGTCACTGCTTATGAACCCCGATTAATGAGATTAGTTTATTGTAATCATGATACATGTTGTTTCTCTGAGTAAGACATTACATTAAGAAACAAATTGATTGTCATAGTGCAATATCTATGATTAAACTGGATCGGTTATTTGAGATACTATCAAAGAACTATTGATTTTAAAAGTGGTCACAAATATTTTCCTGTTACACTTAATCCATGAATTGTTTTCAAATAAAATTATTTTGATATGTATTAAAATTTAATGTAGTGCAAGTCGGAGAATGTTAGATTTTATTTGAGATTACATTAACATTTTGTTATTTTTATTAAAATTTAATTTGTTAGATAGTTCTTACCACATATAGTTAATGAATTTAATATTTATGTGAAATTTAAATAAAACAGAATTGTGAGTTTTTTTTATTAAACAGAAACCTTTGCAATAAAAATTGTATAACTAAATTTCTTCTCTCTCTATAAAAAATTATATACTTTTGATTTATCAAATAATCTTAGAAATCTATTATTACTATAGAGGTACCTTTTCCTAATTATTATCAACTATCATTGTGCTTTAAATTACATACAAATTTATATCCTGACGATACATCATTTTCTAAGATATATAGCTATAAAGCTTAGTAAAGTGCCATTTAGTGTATGTTCAAAAAAAAAAAAAAGTGCCATTTAGTTACTCGTGACTTGTGAGAGCTTGTCTGTCTTTTTGTTACTTTTGTACCCTTAAGGCCTAATCTTACTATTATTTTCCTCACAAGCTTTATTAGCTATGGACTGGGCTTAGTCTTTTTTAAGTAGATTTTTTTTTCTCTTACCATATCCTTAAGGGTATCGTTGGACCTTGGAATTTCGTAGGAAAAGGAAAAAAGGAAATATGAGAGAAAATAACTTTTCTAGCAACCACCAATCATATTGCAAGATTAACATTTTCTCTATCATATCCACCTATATCAATTTCAGTCCACTAGTTACATTCTTTGGTTGAAGTTTTGGGTCCTAAGACGTGGCATAGTCTATCCTACCTTTTCAAGTTTAACAAAGGTGAAATGGGCATCCTCTTATGTGTCAATATCACTATTGGTCCAATTAAGTATCAAGTCACGTATAATTTAATATAATAACTTTTAGGGAGTATCGCTAGCCAATCGCAACGCGACATGTCGAGAAAGTGCTAGGCACCACTGGTGCTAATAGCAATAATCTTAACAAAGTATTGTCTTTTTCAACTCAACAAGTCACCAATAATATAGATACATATAGGCAATTAATTTTGTGAGTAATTTGGTTTGGAGCACTTTAACTTCTAATAATTAAAAATTATTCGATCAAACTAACTATTAATTTAACATTTGTAAAAGTAAAGAAAATGCATACTCGAACGGCCGAACGAGATAAAATCTGCTTCCTAGAGAGAGAGAGAGAGAGAGAGAGAGAGAGAGTAGAGAGAAGAGAGTAAGAAAGATTTACAGCTCTAAAACAATGCAAAAACTTATTTCATAATTGCATTGTACACAACTAGTGAAAGCACAGTTCACAACGTTAAATAGGACAAGACACCACTATCTAATAATATAAGGCCACCGTTTTGGCCACATGGAAGAAAGAAGGAAAATTGTGAGGACACAAATGGCTTTCCTAAGCTCTACTGTTAAAACAGAGTTGGATAGCTGTATTCAGACCTCAAATGAATCCATTGCTTACTGAGCTTTCACTTCACAGATCAGGAAATCTTCATAATTAAATGGTTACTTACTTCATGTGGAAGAGTCAGATTCAGAAGGCCCATATAGCTTTGGATCAGTTTGGTAGTAAACAACATCCCCTGTATCACTAACATAGTGATCCTTTTTCATGCTTCTTATTAAACTTCCAAGCAAGTGAAATGGTAAAGGTCCAGACTTATTTGGCTCCTTATAGTATTTACCAAATACAGGTCTAGCTGCCTCTGTCTGTTGAGTTAATATTTCATAACAAAATTAGAAATTGTATGATCAAGACACAAAGAATGAGAGTTGCCAAGATCAAAAAACGAAAATTTTAGTGATACTTACTGCTTCCACTAAGTGATAATGTGGGATTTGAGGGAAGAGATGATGTATAACATGAGTTCCAATATCATGGTGAATGTTATTGATCCATCCATAATCACGGTCAAGAGTAGTTAGTCCACCTCTTAGATAACTCCACTCCTGTTTTGTAAAATAATATATACTTAACAACATGGCTAAAGCACTAAACTTTGATTGGTTTTTGCTATGTTGACTAAATAAGTAATCATAGTTGAAAGATTCCTTGTATATTTCTTATGAGAGAGGTGGTTTGGTACTAAAATAATATATATGTATGTGTGTATATTCAATTTCAATTTCAATACCTTTCCACGATACCATGGAAGTTTGTCCTCGTGGCCATGATGATGCAAGTAAGTGACCAAGTCCAACCACATGACAAAAATCTGTATTTGAAGGGAATCAGAGAAGGAAAACAAGAGGAATTTTCTTCCAAGGTCAAAGGAACTAACTGTATTAACCATAAAGAAAAGAAAAAGTACCCAGTAGGGAACAATATAGAGCTTAATGAGTTGAACAGGACCCATTACAAAGGAGAGCACACCGAGCAGAGCAACCATGGCAGTCCAACATGCAGTGGAGGTGATGATGTCTTTCCTTTCACTCTCAACAAACAAGTCACTGTTTGGATCAAAATGAGAACCCTTCTTTCCGGGACTTCGACTCCACTGTAAATAATTTCAGAGCCACAAACTAAGAAGCTAGTAAACTAACAAACAAATGGAATAAGAGAGAAAAAGCTAGAACAAGATTGCTTACCAGATAAAAAGGGTAAGCAAGCATAGGGAAAGGCAAGGTAAACCTCAGCAATTTGGTACCCTTATCCAAGCTATTGTAGATTTTCTCAGATAGCTGAGAAATCAAATGATATAAAATCACTGAATCATAGAATTGTTGCATGACACATTCACAAACACATATATGTACATATGTAAGAGGTTACACACTTACCGGATGCCAAGATTCATCGTTTTCAATGTGTCCATGGTTCTGATGATGAGTCCTGTGGCTTATTCTCCTGTGGAAACAAATGAAAAAAGTGCAATTATGTAAGCTCAAAACACACGCAAAGCAAAGAATACCTTAGATGACATATAATATAATAAAAAGAGATTCTACCCTTCATTTATGTGTGAAACTCACCATCCATGGTATGGGACAAGGATTGAAGAATGAAGAATATGACCCACCACGCTATTAAGGTTTGCGTTATTAGAAAAACTTCCATGACCACTGTAAAAGGAAAAAAAACAGACAATTGAAACATGGATATCCAAAATAACAGAATGTATAATCATCTTGGTCACCAGAAAAAATATAAACATGACAAAGCTACATAACCTATTACACCACTTTAAATTCTTCTAATGTAAAGGTATCAACTTCTCAGCCAAAGTTTTCTTTCTTAAAGGAGAGAAAGAGAGAGAGATCATAATTACCAGTCGTGGCCAAGAACAAAAAGAGCCCAGAACATGGTTCCTTGAGCAATCCAGTACAGAGGCCAAACGGCCCAGTTGTTTAAATAAGCAGCCGCAGCCGCCATACCAAAAACGACAACAACGTCTCTCAAAACATAGCTCATAGATCTCCATGGGTCCTTAATCCAACAGTGTTTAGGAATGGCTGCTCTAATATCAGCCAACTTAAATGGAGGCGGCGCACCAGGGTCGAATCCACTTTCATCTTCCACTACCCTCTTCTCATTATCTTCTTCACCAACATCGGAGACTCTTAATGGAGCACTCACATTAAGTTTCCAATTCTGCCCCCTAAACCCACTTGAGGAAGACAATGAGAAACCCAATTGGCTACTCTTACAGACCGGCAATGTCCTAAGACTCGACGGGATGGAAGGCTTCAACAACATTCCGGTTCTGGGTTGAGGGTAGACTCTAAGAAGAGGTTTTACGCCACATTCTGATAAGACCCAAGTCGCCATTGGAGACCCAGATGAAGAAACACACAAGAATTGTTCAAACTTGAGGTATGAGACCAGAGTATCTTCCCCTGGCGAAAGGGGTGGAGATGACTGAATGTGAAGAGAACAGAGTAGCTAATATAAGATGAGGAGAGGAGATAACGAAAAGGTTTCTCTCCTCAACTCCAAAGAAGAGAAAGAATAAAAAAAAATCACAACTTGTGCTTGTTGTTGCTTGACGCTTCTACTCTATCTTTAATAGACGGGGTGTTCTCCCTCTCACAAAGTTGGGTAATGTGGTACGGTGACCACCTCAGACTTAGTTGATAGAGAGTGGATTTTTGGTACGTGTGAAATTATTAATGTAAATAAAAATGAAAGGTTGGATTGGTTCGATTGGGCCATTGCTATTGCAAATGGGTCCAAAGGTACGTGGTCAAGTCTGCCAAAGGTCGGAGCAATAGAAACTCCATTAATCCATTTTTTTTAAGATGGTATTAAATTTTATACCGAATTTACTTTATTTAATTTAATTTCTACTTCTATTTGTAATGATGTTTTTATTAGATTTTTTAGCTTAATGTAAATTATATAGGCAGCCGATTTTGTGCCCAAATGTGCAAAATACGGATTGGAATCCGTGTACGGCAGGTAGGTCCCACGTTAGAATAGTTATAATTTTTAATTATTTAATTAAGTTGGCAACCGGTTATTCTAGGTTTGGTAACCGGTTGTAAATTTGAATTTTTAATTAAAAAATAAAAAGGTACAATTTTATTACTGTTCACGTCAGTTAAAGTAAAAAAAAGTACAACAGTTTTACTGTTCGTGGCAGTTAATTGTACAAATATACTGTCGGCAGTGGGTCCATGTTGTCGGAGTGGGGTTATTTTGGTATTTTACATCATGTATGTAATTTTGGAATTGTAGTTGAGTACAAAATATCACGTACCGAGTACATTAATTGTTTATGCATGCTGTTTAGTAAAATTAGTGTACAAAATATCACGTACCGAGTACAAAATATCATGTACAGAGTACATTCATTTTTGTTTCGTAGTACATTGTTAAGAATAATTTGTTATAAATTATGAAATTAATGTGTTGGTATATATTGAGTTTTACGTTGGTGTATTATTTTTATTTTTATTTTATTATTGTGTATAAAAAAAATTAATTACCATGGAAATTTTGACCTTATAAGATTGAATTTTCTTGGGTAAAATAATTTATTTGTTCATTAATTATAAATTTGAGATTTGTTGAGATAAATACCTTAAACACGGCAAACATAACATGAAGTATATAAATGTAGAGTTTTTGAAGCAATAACTAGAGTCATAAACCTTAAAACATCAACGGTTAAAAATAGCTAGTTATATATATGAATGACCATAGTATGATTCTTGTGTGGAGGAAGGCGGTTCAGGGAAATACGCGTTGGAGTGTTCATTGAATGAGTCAGTTGTTGGTTGATTGTGTGCTGACTGTTGCCCCTGAGATCCAGTATTCTGTTGACGGTTTGGGCACCGCCGATAATCATGGCCTGATGAGCGACAAATGCGACAATGTCTTGAGTTTCTTGGGATCTGCTCCCCGTTCGGTCCTTCCCTTGGATTTCCCGTACCCTTTGTTCTCACAACTTCAGGGTCTTTAATAATGTTGGGGTTGTTACGATATCTTCCAGGTTGTGGCGTCTGTCCTTCTGGATTGGAACTCATCTCAAATTCTTCCTTGAACATTAGAGTTAGCCGTTCAATCTCTTCCTTTGCACGCGTGTACGAATCCTCTGTTTTTGCTGCATAGAAAGTCAAGTTATAAGTTAATGAGCTGAGAGATCCAAACCTAGCCATCTCATAAATGTGTTGTTGTTCTTGGGCCGGGGGGTTAAAATGTAGGTGGAGATTTGTCTTCGCGGATTTGCTCCATCGCTTCATGAGAAGAGTATTAGGTATTCTTCTGATGTTTAATCTTTTCATTGTAGCCCATAAATGTCTACAAGGGTACTCCTGACTTTCATATAGCATGCAACATACGGTGTAGTGCTCGTTGGCCTTCACAAGAATGAACTCGGTATCGGACTTCGGATGCCGAAACTTTCCAATGGTGTATATCCGCCACTCTCCTTCGCTCCCGACTTATGACAAAATAATTATTCTCTAAATCAAGCTGCTCAGCAACCTTGTGGTACATAGTTCTTGTGTAGAATTCGGCACATTGGTTGTAGTACGTGGTCGAAGCATGTAGGATTAGGTGGGTGAGGTCGAGTGCATCTCGCTTTTGAAGTCATTTGCGCTCTCGTTGTGTCCGAGCTTTGAGACCGTCATATCTATGGTTGTTACGAATTCACGCAAGCAATAATTCTTCTCTAAAAATTTTTTTAGAGGCCGAGTTGATCGATTCGCAACGTTGTGTGGTTCTCATTCCTGCAACGAATGAACCCCTTAAATAAGTTTCTCGCCCACTCGTTTTCTTGTGTCGAATGTTGTTTGGCACCATTCATTATCTGTTAGTTGTTGGGTTTCAACGACGTCTAACCATCTTGCTTCGAAATCCTCCTCCTCGTAGTAGTTGTACATTAGATCTTTAAATATTTTCAAGAAGATCGGATCTTTAACCTTTTTGGAAGCATTTGTATTGAGATGCCAAGCACATAGACGGTGTGTCACATCAGGCATGTGTTCCATGATGGCCTGTTTCATGGCCACATCTTGGTCGCAACTACAACATTTGGCTTCTTATCTCCATGGCATTCGAGAAATTTTTGAAGTAGCCAACGATAGGATGGAAGCTTCTCGTGGAGGAGTAGAGCGAACCCGAAGATGCATGTGTTGAAATGGTGGTTTACGCCAATGAGAACAGTGAGAGGCTTATTGTACTCATTTGTCATGTAGGTGGTATCAAACCCTAGTACATCCCCAAAAGCCACATAGTCGACACGTGAGTTTCCATCTGCCCAAAATAAGTTAGCCAATCGATTCTCCTCGTCCACCTGATATACAACGAAGAAATTTGGATCCCTCTCTGCGAGACAATCAAGAAATCCCAACGCTCCTTCCGAGTCCGTCTCTATCTTTTCTTCTCGCTTGGCACCAAAGAACCCCGTTGTACATCTCGAAGTTGACATGGCATTCTCTCGTAACCTCCACTTTGCAAAGCAACATGAGACATTATGTTGGCAGTTTTAATTCCAACTGAGTTCATCGACCTAACTTGGGCAAGCAAGCCATCGGACACTACTCGGTATGATCTCAAAAATTGTACCTCACTTGATGAAGCGAGGTCGTGATTGTGTATTGTGCTGAACTCTTTGCATTTCCAAGTGTTAGACGGTTGTGTGAGTAAAATACGTAATGCTGCCTGACATCCAGTTCTAGTGACATCATGAGGTCTCTTTTTTCTTTGTGTTTCCGTTATTGTGATTCTTTTGTAACCCTCGGAACAACAAACCCACCTGCGCATTACGATGACTCCGTGAGAACGTCGTACATCATCTTTTCTTGTGCCGAAACCCATCCGTTTCGCATACATTTCGTAGAATGCTTCCCATTTTCCCGGTTGTCGAGACTCTTGCCTAGGACGTCACATATTTGAATCTCATTCACTCGGTTTTGTGATGTTTAGCTCTCGTTATGCTTTCCCATTCGTAGGTTTGTTCCTCATTCATGTTCTCTCGCTCGAGACTCGGCCTCCATATTGTATCTGTTTGAATTAACAAATTAAATGATAAAGTTAATAGGTAAGGAATGGTTTTCGAGAAAGATAAAAAAAAGGACTTACTGATAAGTAACCAATTGTTCCTTCGACGTTAATGTACTGGAGTGGAGTTACAGTGTTCGATTGTTATTGATATCCAAGAATTAGAGATGAAGAGTAAGGGAAAGATAGTGGTGAGTCGATTTAAATTAGATTTTTATGAGATTGAATGCCTCAGATTGTAGAGTAATATGGGTTGGTGATCACATTTAAGTGTGTTGGGCTGATATTAATGGGCCTTTCAAATATTGGAAACTCTATTCCACTCTCTTCGTACTTTTGAACGAGTAAAATAGTACAATTACATTTACTTTTGAATAAATTAATTGGAAAATAATGTTATTGTATGATTTTTGGGTTTAGATATTTTGTTGAGTTGTATGGGTTGGTGGTAACATTTAAAATTGTTGGGCTTATATGAATGGGCCTTTACCAACCTTTTTTAATGAATTAAACCACTTCGTACGTCAGGAAAAAAGTAATAGTACATTTTTGTATTTGTGGAAAATAAAGATTGAAAAGTAAGGATGTTTTTTTTTGTATGAATTGATGACATTTTTTAGTAGAATGGGTAGTTTCTCCCATTTATATATGTTGGGCATTTATATATGTTGGGCTGATATTAATGGGCCCTTCACCTACATCTTCTTATGAATTAAACCGTCGTTGTACGTTAGAACAGTACCGTAGTACATTAGGTTTTCTGGGAAAACGGGATTGATGAATAATGTTGACATTTGACCATACTACGTACGCCTACACGTGTATTTAATCGTGTAATTCGTAAATTTAACGACCCCTCTGTTGACACATCAGATGTGCCCAATGGAGTACATCCCAATAGAGTACAAATAACTAAAAACGTACTATGTGGTTATTCTCCACGACTTATATAACACACTTGAGACGTTTTCCAATCCGGCCTCAAGTTTATAAGAGAAATTAACTTGTAATTTAGTTATTAGCATTACATATATCAAGTATGAGTTCAGGTCCACACTGGGTTATTTTCAATGGACCAAATGAAGGTATCTATAGTAGGTACGAAGACGCTGTAAGCAAAAACACTAATTCTGATGCGTCCATAAAAATAATTCGTTATGAATCTTTCATAGAAGCTTTCTCTGCTTTATGTCTACATGGAGAGACGGGACAATGCTTCAATGGGCAGCAAGTTAGAGAACTTTGCTGTGTTAATGAGTTTCCCTGCATGTGGGATTCTGATGATGATAATGATGAAGAGGCTATCCTTAATTCTGTTTCCTCACTATTTGATGAGGGTGAATGCTCTGGTGCAAATAAATCACCCGAACAGGACAACGTGAAAGATTCGACTGACAAAGGTGAGGACCGAAATGGAGATGATATACAAGTTGGGGACAAAGAAGGAGTGGATACTTCTCCAAAAAACAGTAAATGATGCACTGTGTTAGTGTCCAAGTTATGTTATTTTATATTTTGATGCTATAATGTACTATCAGTATTTGTTATGAAATCTGTACTTCGGTTTATTTTGCAGTATTAATGTCACTTTCCTCATTAATTAATTGTGGAATTAAAAGTGAAGTGAATCATTGTGAAATCACAACTGCAAACAGAAAGAAAATAGACTTAAAATAATATAGTAGAGTTACATACAACTATATATATAATGGAGGTAAGTTCTTCAATCTCATTAAATGGCCTAACAAAAAGTTGATAGAACGGCCATATGAGATGAGTTGTAACAAAAGTACACTATATATATATATAAAATACCACGATTGAAACCGAACGGATGTTCAATCAAGTTCTATAACTTGAGGGAACTTCCGTTGAGACGGAGGGCTATTGTCTCTGAACGGGGACTTTGGTCGTGAAGGACTTTCTCTTGGAGTAGTGATTGGTGATTCTTGTTTTACATGAAGTGGGTAGTGGGGTATGGACACCTCGGTGTAGTCGAGAATGTCATCCATGATACCCTCTAATTTTTGTCTTGAAGTGTTGGCTTCTTGCATGAAGTGGGTTGTATGGTACAGGTGTTCCGCCAGTTTGTACGACTCCTGCTTGGCCTCCGTGGCTCGTGAATGAGCCTTCCTTATCAGCTTTTCGTGTTTGTGGAGAACAGACTCCAGCCTTGCACAGTTAGGACATCCTGACATGGAGGCTGAACGGAGTCTTGGACTCCGTGACGGTGTACCTACGGGTCTTGTGGAAGAGAAAGGATGCGGTGGGGATTTTGGAGGACTTGTTTCAAAAGGGTTGAAGTTTTGGTAAGGGTCCATTTGATTTAGGAAATAGTAAAACGGGGTTTCAAAATAAATGCTTAGTTTGTATAACCTAACCTTTACTTATATAGTGGTTTGGTGGGTTGATGTACACGTAATTCGGTTCATGTAATTTAATAATGGATTTTTTTTTCCCAATTAAACCATTTAATAGTTAATAAATTTTGACAATGGTAATATCCACTTACGACAATCTCAAAAATCCCAATTTACCCATTTAGTTAACCAATTTTAATAGAAGGAGAAGGTGAATCAAATCCAAACAAAATCTAAGTAATATAAAAAAAGTACTATGTGATGTGACATTTTTCTATTAAAAAAAATAGTACGTACGGTTTTTTGATTTAAATAATAATTTCCGTAATTGAAGTAAAAAAAAATGTCACATCACCATCTTGAAATAATAAGTACATGGTTTAAATGGTGAAATAAAAAATGTGATATGACATCCACTCATTTCGCAGTCAATAATTTATTAACATTTCACATCATAATCGGTGTTGGGACCACTACCATAGTTAATTAACTTAGTTTTGTTAATTTTGTTGGGTAATACTATCATAGGGACTACTATCGTATTAAAGCTGACCTAATTCATTTGTCCAAATTTTAATAACAAAAATGTCATATTAGTATATTAGAGCCCAACAAATATTAAATCTCCTTAAGTAATATACGTAGGTTTCGTGTTTGCATATAGGATCTTAATTAACTCAAATCAGGGAATCCCATGAGATCTCGCATGTACCGAGTTTGATTTGACGTTACACCGTGACATCTCGACGTACGTTATTTAAAGTATATGAAATATTCCATTTAACGTCAGTGAGTACACTGTGGGACGTAGACAGAAAATTAAATATTGATAAGACAACAATTGGTTTTTTTAGTGAGTATGTAGAAATTAAAATTAGAGGAAATAGTCCATACTTGGCTAAGAAGATTACAATATTTGGACAATTTTGAAATAATTCCCAACAATATAAGAACGTGGACTATTAAGAATGGGTAGTAGTCCAAATTTAGTACAACTCCTAAATAGGAAATGGTTGAAACTGTATTAAAATAAGTATTTTACGAATAAATATGTACGAAATTATAGTTTACATTTGACAACAACTTCTAATTATCTCATTAAATTCAAATATTGAGTAAACATAATTGCACCATACTGTATTTACTTGCAGTGAAGTACCGTGCACATATATTGATGTACGTTATTTTCAAACTTGAACTTATTGAGATATGGGAGATCCAAATTTTCTGTCGTACATTGAAATACGTCCCAAATATATTTGCTAATTAATTTGTGGGAACCACATTACAATTTTTCACATCTTGATTTAAACATTACAAATTTCCAATATTAAAAGTGAACACCCAACTACCATTACCATGAAGATGTTATGAATCCGTGTTGGTAAAATTAATATTAAATATTTTCATTTAAAACCTGATTTGACTAGACTGTACACCCTATCAATCAAGATGACTTTGTCAATGCATTGGAAAAAGGCATTTGGAAAATCCAACCCAAATGGTGATGTGAGTTCAAATTTCAAATGAAATAATATTTAAAAATAATAATTAATAATTTCGAAGGTATTACTAATTACTTGATAGTAATTATATGTCATTATTTCACTAATTTTGTACCATTAATCCGTATAAGGTCACAACATTAGGGTGTACCATCTACTTTGAAAACCCTAGCTCATCCACTTATTTTATTATGGAATTATTTTTTAAAATCTGACATTGCAAGTGTTGTTCATAACTTATTGGAAATAGTGAAACTCAATGGCACATATTGGGTCAACATAGTTCCATTCCAAATAAAATTTAAGTTTACAGTTACAAAGACATACACAATAGAACAGAATTTGTACATAACTTAGTTGTATCCCAAAATAAATTAATTAGGATGTTTTTTACACTGAAAAATGTAGGTTGTATTGAGATATACTATAATATCAGTACTATTATCACATGATGCTTTATCTGACTCAAGACTTTAGTTTTCCACCCCGCGTGTCGATTTTGGTCCAGTGTTTGGCGCACCGACTACCGTATCAAATATGATAACACTCATCCCCCGATGGCCTTGTGGACTACGGGAGGTTGGGTAGGTTCGGTTGGATGGGATATTTGGCGGCGTCTCAAGTAGTTCCCTCCAGCCTAATCCACCAGTCCGAACCCTTCGTCAACATTACCTGAATATACATGTAGCACGTACATAAAATTTCTAAGAATCAATTTGTAATAATATACTATTGAAAAAAATAGACAAAAATAGTTGAGTTATTACCCAGATTTATTATGAGATGATTGATTGAATTGCTGAAATTTCCTTAATGCATCTACAACACACGGTTGTATTGCATACCAATCCTTCTGTTTACACATCTTCACTTCGGTGCAACAACAATACATAATTTATTTTTTCATATATTATCCCTACACATATGTGTACAGGAAGGGAGTGAGTTCTCTAGGAAAGAGAACAATACTAAATTGAGGTGTGAAGGAGTAAGGACAGGTAGAGGGGTATATATAGTACTTGTGGATGTGATTGTGTTGTGTAGTCTTTTCAAAAATTAAAAAATAATAATTAATACAAACTGGTACGGCTAAAGATGGGGTGATATGAGACCAATACAAACCTGATTTTGTCAATGCATTTGAAACCGTTAGTTCAACATACCCAACCAACTAATAAATTTTCCTTGAAAGACGTAATTTGAACCAACCTATTGACCGGTTTTGTTATGGTTTGGTTCAGTTTGTACGTGTAAGAAATTAGTACAATTTGTGAGAAAAAAAATTGTTATTAGTTTGTATTGGAATTCTAATTTCCAATAATCAGTTGACATGTGTAGGATGTATTACCTTCTTTAATAAAATAAAAAATATTTATTTAAATATACAAACCTTTGAAGTCAATATGAATGAAAATAATGTTTTAATTTAAATATACATTTTGAATTTTGACTGGGTTAATATCAATGAAACTTAATTTTTGTCTTATGTTAATAAAATCTCCTACAGTACATATGATGTTACATATAACTATGTAAAACTCAGCCAAGTACGTTTTTACAATAAAATAATAATTTCAACACTTAAAGTAAACAACAAATCCTTCGAAACCCTAAAAAACGATTTTAAATAAATGAGGAAGACCTTTTTTGTATTTTAAAGTAATAAACATTTTAATAATATTTTCCCATCACTCCATATACGGTCAAATCAGTAGGTTGTACTATCCCCTAGAATAATCTAAAATAAAAAATACGTACAAATGTGTTATTACTATAATTAAAATATTTAACTAATTCTGTTCTTAATAAAATTACAGAATTTATTAAAAAGAAAATCAAGTACTATAGTACTATTTATTTTTTTGATCTAAGTCAAATATTGTATGTATATTTTTTAGTACAGTTTTCTTAAAAAAAAATGATTTTAATAATTAATTAATATCTCGTTGATTGGGACAAGATACCGTAAAATACGGTTGTTTAATTTTTGGTATTGTTTATTAGTGGATTTAATATAAACCAGTTAACCATGTACATCTTCAGATTGAGCGTCAAATAAAAATAAAAGACAAATTATGCAACCAATTAATTATCATAATTATTTTAGTACGTAAATTGATTAATTATCATTATTATTTGATACTGTAAACATACATTCTATTGTGATGAATTTGTACATATACTATAACATCGGGACTCTTATTACATGAGGAAGCAATTTGACCTAAGACTGTAAAAAACGCTGACATTTGCCTCCCGCATATCTTTTCTTCAAGGGTCTGGCGCACCGTTGTGTCAAATATAATAACACTCATTCCTCGGTGGCCTTGTCCACTCGGGAGGTTAAGGTTCGGTAGGATGACATATTTGGGTGGCCGTTTTGGAAGTAGTTCCCTCCACCCTACTCCGCCCATCCCAAACCTTCGTCAACATTTCCTGAATATACATGTACGACATACAACAAATTTTTAAGAAACAATTTGTAATAATATACTATTGAAATAAATAGACATAAAGAGTTGAGTTATTACCGAAATTTGTTATGAGATGATTGATTGAATTGCTGAAATTCCCTTGATGCACCTACAACACACGTTGCACAAAGGTATACCAATCCTTCTGTTTACACATCTTCACTTTGGTGCAACAACAATACATAATTTATTTTTTTAATATATTATACACACGTCTACATATAGGGAGTGAGTTGTCTAGGATAGAAAACAATACCAAATTGTGAAGGAATAAGGAGAGGTAGAGGGGTATATATAGTACTTGTGGATGTGATTGTTGAGTGTAGTCTTCACAAAAATTTAAAAATAATAATTAATAATATAACCCTAGGTACGGCTACAAATAACCTAAAGCTATTTATTTGACTTTTTCAATCCCTTGAAAAACGTAATATCAACAAACCCAACCCCCTACTAACTTTTCCTTGGAAGACGTAATTGGAACCAATATCCATGCTCGGTTTTGTTCTGAATTGGTTCACTGTGCTAAACAAAAATTATGTATTTAAATAAGGTAAATGTTGCTCCCATTGTTATCACATGTAGCAACAAATATCCTAATATTATGTCCAAATAAACATGTGTGGCCAAATGAATAAGAAATTAAATTAGGATGTTTACTAATAATGAAAACTCAATATTTTTTTAAATACGATTTTAATATTTCATTAAAATATTATTCGTTGGAGTAAATATTGCAATAATTTTTGTAAGATTACATGAACGTATCAATCGTTGGAATCAAGATTACAATAATTTTTTGAATACTATATAAATATAGATATTTAATAACAAAACCGTTTAATGTTATGAATACAATAGTAGTTTAAGACAAGAAGTGACTCTAGTAATAAAATCAGGAGAATAGTGAATCTGGTACGCTTCATGATGAACTGAGTACACACTCAGCCTAAACAACCTAAATTCATAGTGCGACTTCTGCCATACTGCATCGGTGTCACTCTGTACAACCCTAGGTCGAACTTGATTCGGTGAGTTCGTTAGAAGAGGAGTGACTCCGGTACCCAACAGCAAACTTCAGTACATACTGTGTCACGACGCATGTAAACACCGCGAGTGACAACATGAGTGCTATGAAAGGTTGACTGTCGCGCCGTACAACCCTAGCTCGAACTGGATTCAGTGAGTTTGTTAGGAGGATAGTGACTCCGGTACACCAAAGCTTACTTGACTACATACTCTGTGACACAGGGCCCGTAAACACCGCAAGTGACAGCGTCAGTACTACGAATGGTTGAGTGTCCCTCCGTACAACCCTAGGTGGAACTCGGATTCGTTGAGTTCGTTAGGAGGATAGTGACTCCGCACACCAAAGCTAACTTGAGTACATACCGTGTGTCACCTTAACCACACAAAACCCTAGCTTGTGACAAAGTGTGAGTCCTATGAAAGGTTGATCGCCGCCGCAGAATCCTAGCCCGAGAGGATGTTCGGTGAGTTCCTCGTGAGGATAGTGACTCCGTACACGAATGGTGACACGAGTACTTACCGTGTGTCACATTAACCAAAAAACACCCCAAGAATAAAGGTGAGTCCTATGAACGGTTGACTGCCGCTCAGTAGAATCCTAGCCCGAGAGGATGTTCAGTGAGTTCGTCATGAGGATAGTGACTCCGGTACACCAAAGCTAACTTGACTACTTACTGTGTGTCACATTAACCAAAAAACACCGCCTGTAACAGTGTGAGTGCTATGAAAGGTTGACTGCCGCTCATTAGAACCCTAGCCCGAGAGGATGTTCAGTGAGTTCGTCATGAGGATAGTGACTCCGGTACACGAATGGTGACACGAGTACTTACTGTGTCTCACATTAACCAAAAAACACCCCAGTAACAGTGTGAGTGCTACGAACGGTTGACTGCCGCTCATTAGAACCCTAGCCCGAGAGGATGTTCAGTGAGTTCGTCATGAGGATAGTGACTCCGGTACACCAAAGCTAACTTGACTACTTACTGTGTGTCACGTTAACCAAAAAACACCGCCTGTAACAGTGTGAGTGCTATGAAAGGTTGACTGCCGCTCATTAGAACCCTAGCCCGAGAGGATGTTCAGTGAGTTCCTCGTGAGGATAGTGACTCCGGTACACGAATGGTGACATGAGTACTTACTGTGTGTCACATTAACCAAAAAACACCCCCAGCAATGCGAGGTGAGTGCTACGAACGGTTGACTGCCGCTCATTAGAACCCTAGCCCGAGAGGATGTTCAGTGAGTTCGTCATGAGGATAGTGACTCCGGTACACCAAAGCTAACTTGACTACTTACTGTGTGTCACATTAACCAAAAAACACCGCCTGTAACAGTGTGAGTGCTATGAAAGGTTGACTGCCGCTCATTAGAACCCTAGCCCGAGAGGATGTTCAGTGAGTTCCTCGTGAGGATAGTGACTCCGGTACACGAATGGTGACATGAGTACTTACTGTGTGTCACATTAACCAAAAAACACCCCAGTAACAGTGTGAGTGCTACGAACGGTTGACTGCCGCTCATTAGAACCCTAGCCCGAGAGGATGTTCAGTGAGTTCGTCATGAGGATAGTGACTCCGGTACACCAAAGCTAACTTGACTACTTACTGTGTGTCACATTAACCAAAAAACACCGCCAGTAACGATTAATGAGTGCTATGAAAGGTTGACTGCCGCTCATTAGAACCCTAGCCCGAGAGGATGTTCAGTGAGTTCGTCATGAGGATAGTGACTCCGGTACACGAATGGTGACACGAGTACTTACTGTGTGTCACATCAACCAAAAACACCCCGCAATAAAGGTGAGTGCTACGAACGGTTGATCGCCGCTCGCAGAACCCTAGCCCGAGAGGATGTTCAGTGAGTTCCTCGTGAGGATAGTGACTCCGGTACACGAATGGTGACATGAGTACTTACTGTGTGTCAGAGATACTGATAGTAACAGGATGTTCATTGTTACCATAACGAACCCCCCGTGAAAAATTGTAAATTTTTTAAAAATATTCCAACATGTAATTTTCGGCTTCACGACAGAGATACTGATAGTAACAGGATGTTCACTGTAGACAACACTAATTTTTTTTTTATATAATAATTATATAATATTAAAAAAAACTAAATAATTATAAAGAAATATTAATCAAGACTTTTATAAATGTATTTGTTTGTATTTTTATATTTTTAAGTGTGGTAATAATATATTCGGGTGTTTGCAGTGTGGGTAGTGTAGTTTTTAACCTTTTTTTTAACAAATCCATACATGCGGTTTGTCCAATTTCTCAAACCGCACTCGCACCGCGAAACTAAAAATCGCGTAACTCGCACCGCGGAAAATGGTGCGATGCGCATCGTTTTTTCGATTTGGACTATTACCAATAATTAAACTATCACAAATACAACAAAACTTGAGCAACATTTGTCAAAAATTAAATTTCAATCAACGTAAATTAAAATATTTAATGTTTACTAATATTGGCATCCCTACTAATATTATTTAATGGATTTAACAAATATTTAGTAGTGTAATATGGGACGTACACTGTTCACTTGATGGACCTTGTCAATTCACACAACACTAAAATATTATTTTAAAAGAAAGGACTGCTTGAGACATGACATGATACGCTTCCCAACGAAACAATCAGCCATGCCCTATTATGTTGTACGAATTAGGTTTTGAAATTGGGGTTTATTTTGGCACCAAGATTGATAATGTTAGAAAATTTTTAAAAAAAATTCATTTTCCCACCACTAACTCATTTGGAACGACCTATATATAAACAGGTGCCCCCTTTCCTTGTGAGTAACACACATTATCTCCACCATAGTTAGAAAAAAAAAAATTTGTACACCTCACTCACAAATTATAGTACATCGCACATGGTGGCTGGTGGTGGAGAAGACTCATGCGGGTTCGATGGGGGTGGTCCGCCTTGGAGAAATTCACTTCAGGGACACCCCCATTGCTACTGTGGTGATCTAGCTTATGTTTGGACTTCTAGTAGTAGAGCAAATCCTGGTCGTCGATTCTTCGGATGTCCACACTATGTAAGAGTTTTGTCTTTTTGCATTCAAAAGTACTTCTCATTTATGTTTTACGTACTTAGGCAGCCATGATAAACTAATAGGGTTATTTTCAACTCAGGAGAACGATGAAAGTCGAGGATGTGATTACTTTTGTTGGATCGATAAATCACATGGTAAGAGAAGTACAGATGCTACACCTGGATTGCGAAACCAAATCAAGATTTTGGAAGAAGATAAGAAACGCAATGAGAATGTTATTAGAAAATTAATTTTTATCATTTTTATTTGCCTTTTCATCATTGTCCAACTTATATTGCGTTAAAGATATGGGTTGTCCCAAAATGCAAATGTTTTGTATATCTTATGTTCTCAAAACTTGTTTAACTTAATTGTGTAGAACTTAATAGATGCGTGTGGATGATGACGAAAATTTCATTTGGTATGAAGTACCCACTACGTTCTCAAAATTATATGTTTTCTACATTTCTAATTTCTGTAGCAAATTTCGTCAATGGGTTCAATGTGAAGTTGCAAAATTATATATTATTCACATCTTCGTATTTGTTATGTGAAGTAAGCCTTGATGAGAATGTTCTATATTCCATATTTTTCCTCATTACTATGTTATGAAAAACCAAATTTAAGGGGGCTATTGTTTATTTACATTTGGTTAGAGTAATGGGAGTTGATATGGTATGGTTTCAATCTTTTTTTTTAATATGTTCTCAAAACTCAGTTTAAAGTTGAATGAGTACAAAGATTTGGTAACTAACATCAAACAATTAACAAGTGACCTTTGTCGTTATTTGTAATGTTATAGTACATGTGTTTTGAAAATTCGGTTTAAAGTTTAATGACTACAAAGATTTGGTAAGATTAGGCAAGTAACATGATTTCCTTCAAATAATTAAGAAGAAGTCACCTCTTCACCAAAAAAACAAATAAAGAAAATTAAGAAGTCACCTTTGTTTTCTGGTTAAATAATTTATGTGAAGTACAATCAACTACTTCTGAAGTATCGGTACATTGTAAGAGTTGTTATGGTGTGAGTACAAAGATTTGCTAAGTATGGTTTAATATATTGTCAAAACTAAAATAAACACAAGTCTGTGAACATAATAACCAGTTCTAAACGTGA
Source organism: Cannabis sativa (assembly GCF_029168945.1). Classification (NCBI taxonomy): domain Eukaryota; kingdom Viridiplantae; phylum Streptophyta; class Magnoliopsida; order Rosales; family Cannabaceae; genus Cannabis; species Cannabis sativa. The sequence goes on from NC_083601.1 coordinate 10,854,043, forward strand.
ACTAATAAAAACAGATGTCTAAATCCAAATGCTCCCAAATCCAAACTAAACAACACACAAATAACACAACCTATGCTCCCAAATCCAAACTACACAACACACTGATAACACAACCTATTAATAACACAACCTATTAATAACACAAGTGTTTTTCACACACTATTCACCATATGAAATCTTAGTCTTGGTAGACTGAAGCCTAGGGGAGGCTCTTGACGGGGGAAACATGTTTGCATTGCGAGACTTCGCTGTACTGAACCGAGGATCGCGTGGAGACTTTGACGGACTACGCAAAGGGGCCGAGGATGATGCAAATGAGCTGCCTTGTGCAGCCCTACGATCTTCAACCACTTTGGTACGAATTTCATTTTGTTCATCAGTTATGATCCTCGCAATGATTTCCAAACGTGCCTCAACCGGTGAAACCGTGCCACAATACAGAAACAAAAACAAAAACTTAGAAAATGTAATTAACTCTAATCAACTTGACAGTAAAACACCGAATAAAATTTAAATTACACAACGTTAATCTCAATCAAACTTGCGTAGTACATTCTGAAATATTTAAAAAGTGGTATACCTCATCAACTACTTCTTCCTCATTGGCCACAGCGTCCATGTACTTCATGACGTATACACCGCAATCTCGGTCATTGTCTTGTTGAGGAAGCCCGCGATCTTTCCTGTCAATTCTGAAATCCACGAAAGTCACATTCTTCGACCTATTCTCCTCAAACAAAAGGTCCAACGTCGACAACTGCAAACGTATACAATTAGTTAGATTCAATGAAGAATGAGTTATTCACATCAAACAATGAAACTTTGCAAGTTTACCATTTCTTTCGTAGCCTCCACACGATACTTCTCATTCATTGCGGTGTGTAGGGAGTCCATAAATGAGACAACCTTGGACTTCATATTTACTTCGGCACCAAACTAATGTGGTGCACCTTCTAGAGTCAACACCTAAGACAAACATCTACAATTGAATAGAGGAACAATAAAGTCAAAAATAAATTGAAATTACAGACCATATAGATATTCGACACTACAATGACCAATATGCATCGCTAACATATCTCAGTTTTCAAAATTACAATTAAGAACGACCATGTGTATATGATGAAGTACCTTGACGCATTTTTCCAAGTTGTCTTCGTAAAACAGTTTTGACCACTCCCGGTCTTTCGCAATCCTCTTCACATTAAACGAACCGAGAGTTTTTTGCTGCAAAAGCATTGTTCATCTTGTCAAGTAACAGAAATTACAACCAAACTGAATTACAAAATTTAAAATAAGTTGTACAGCAAAGCAATTACCGAGATGCGAGTGGGCATGTACCAAACACGAGGTTGGTCAGGTAATCGACTATCACGTTCGTACTTGTTCATTAGTATAGAAAAACAGTCAATGATCCGCAACAAAATGAAATATGATTTACACATGTACAATAAATGATACATATTTAGTTAATACTTTGACACTTACGGATCCCTCAACTTCTCGCAATCGGCCGCAACGATGCCATGCACCTCCTATCCACTTCAAACTTTCGAAATTTCGCAAGCACATATACGATTCAATTGTAATCAATGTAACTGTTATTAAAAATTTCTACAAGTATATCATAATGAGAAATACGAAAATAACATTTAATTACCCCGGATCTAACGTGTTGCTAAAAATAAACTTGTAAAACCCATATTGGTTACGGGATCGCTTCCTTCGTCTTGAAAGGCCGAACAACGGTTCGCCCGACTCAATGAATTGCTCGTACGCCTTATCGTTGAAGTCATCCTCAATTAAAGGCACATTCTCCGACTGTGTCTTCTTTGATTTGACGAGGGCTTTGCCTTTATTCCGAGAAGATGCCACTTCGACTATATCAAAGTCCTCATCGTCGAAGGTCTTATGTGCGCACCTTCATCTTCAACATTTTGTAACAGATAGTGAAGGCGTACTTACGTAATCCACCACATTTTCGTCGGATAGACCAACAACATTAGTCTTTGAACGGACAGGACTTCAACGGGGACTCCTCCACGGCCCGTTGCACTCCGCCTTCTTCCCCGTTTCCGCAAAGAAAGATCCTCCTCCAACTCTCGGTCAATACCACCTACACCTTCTCCTTTGTCCATAAATTTCAAAGAAAATGATCTCAACTGAGACTTTAACTCATTGGAGAAGTACTCCTTCAACTCGTTGATAGAGCTGACAAAGTGGTCACTGCTCTTTCTTCCTTCCGAGTCGGAGTAGTAGTTGGGCAGTATTACGGGATTCGAAGTGAGCGTTATCTGTTAAACATAACAAATTTAATTTTTCAAACCCAAAATAATTAATATCAACTGAAATCACATTACCACATTGTAACCAAAATTCGATGTACCTTGTCGCTGTTGGGACCCCCATTGTCTTTCACAAATTTGTAAGCGGACTTACATTGTTTACTACCCCAAAAATCAACAGGAGCATTGTTCGGTCGACATATCCAAAGTTCCACTCCACGTGAGTCAAGTACACCAACTGTCACAAACAAACAATGTATTAGTAATACATTCGACTAATAAATGACAATATTATATTATAAACTGAATAAACACATTTACATAATTGAAAGATAACAAAATCAATGTACCTGGAGGAATAAGGTGCAGCCAGATACATTCTTCGTCGCCTTATTTCGGAATCTGAAAAATTGAGTTCATCAGATACCTGAACCCCGCAGCCGCCCCGCTTGTGGCGAATGTCCCCGGTAACCCTAAGGGAGTGCAAGTACCCGAAGTGATATCGACCCCCGTTTTCGGCGCAAGGACTGTCCCTATGACCACCAAAGAAAATTTAATCAGAAATAGGCTGTCTGCCTCAACGCACTCCAACAAAGATTTCTCCAACATTGTCAAGGACACGGTGTACTCGACAACGTTCAATATCTCCTCCAGATATCGAGTGTCACTATCACCCTCGGTGACTACAGGATCCCCTCCGTCGTCCACCCCATAACATCTCCGAACATCGCGGCAGATAAGTGAATTTTCCTCCCATACAAATCCAGTATGCTAGTGGTTGGGTCAACATGTTTGATTAACCAACTCACTAGTCGGGTGTCAACGTATGGTGCATCCTCTCTGATGAATGATCCAAATCCAGCATTTTGGATCACATCTTTCTGCTCCAGGTTCAGGTTCTTGCAAATCCTGATTAAACGGTTGAAGGAGCATCGACCGTACACAGATGCTTCTTCACTTTCAGGAGCACCCTCTTCCTCATCCACCTCCACTTTCTTCCCCTTGGCATCGCCCGCCTTTGGTTTCCTCCCCTTGTTTGCACCGCCTTCTTAGCGGGATTAGGGTTAGGGTCATAGCTTCTCCACTCGTACTTCTCCTCGTCTAAGTGAAACCTTTATATTGCACTTTTAATTTGTCGGTAGCCTGTAATATGAGGCAAACTTACATCAACTACAGAGTACATGGAAAGAATCGTAAAGTACGTCAAACAACCCTAGGTCAATTACAGACAATTGATATAAAAAAATTAAGTAACAGTCGACATCAAACCTCTTTCTCAGTTAATCCCTTCTCAGCTGCTCGAAGGGCTTTGTAGTTCGCATTGCTACATATGGACATAATTTCAATCAAATATATAATAAAATAAATGTTAAACATCAATCACACGAGTAAACAACTATCCATCATTCAAAACTTACAAGAAATTTCTCCAAGCAACCGCATTATCGTTCGGCTCGGGGGTGACATCCTTCTTTACGGGTTCATTTCCCCCTTTCCTTTTGCGTTTCCCAGCCATGTATGATGAACCTAACCAAATTAAAGATAAACAAATTTAAACAATAAGGACTACATATTTCAACAAATACACTATATAAAAAAAAAAAAATTGACCAAAACACAATGAAAATCGTGCATTGTAATCACCCAAAATCACATCAAATCAACTTAACCATTCGGCATTGGAAAAATTCAGATTTCAAACACACATTTCATGCTTCTTGCATGTTACACATTAAAGTACATTAAAATGATGTGAAACTCTTTTCAACTAAATGATTTCCAATACTCAAAAATTATACGACAACACTTCCACAACCAAAACAATGAACAAAACAAAACTTAACTACTAACTCCCATAACCAAAAAGTGGTACAAACGAGTTGGTACAATTCGTGAGAACCAACAACATAAAGCACACACATGAATAGACAAAATTCCCCCAAACTTAACCAATCTAGGTACCTTGTACCTCTTAATTCATGATGAACAGAGTACAAAGCCATTTGGAAAACATTTAATATCAGAATTAACAAAACAATGCTTCACTACTAACTGTCATAACCATTTCAATAACTTCTCCAATAATTGATATACACAAAAAAACAAAACTGCCATAGTTTTTATCAATAGTGTATCTCATTAACTCATGAATCTTCTGTCTAAACCATCCAATTTTTCAAAACAAATTCATAACAATAGGAAAATACAAACTACAACTTCTAATTAAAGTACAAAAATCACTCACTACCCAACACATGACAGCCATCACCATTTCATTGTTTTCCTTTCTTTCAATTTTTTTTTTGGGTCAATATAGGGCGTAGAGGGCAAAACATTAGGGTAAAAAATACACACGAGAATGACCAAACACGCGACTCCAAAACACTTTCACAATAAAATTGATTTCCGAAAACAATTATTTTTCAAAGAACACTGTACATACCAATGTTTACATTGTTTTTCTTTCTTTCATTACATTCTTTCATTAAAATTGTTTCACTGCAAGGGTATAAATTAATCCAACACACTTTCACAATAAATCAACAAACAAAAAGGGTAAACACATGAATCGAATCAAAACTACTTCCTAGTACTGTGTAAAATTGGGGAACATAAAATGTACCTTCAATTTTCTGCAACCCGTGAATCAAAACTTCTTGAATAAGCTGCATTTAAGGCACAGTAAAACGGATTAAAACTACTCAATAAACCAAAAATGGAACAGAAAAAAAAATACGCAATGCAAATACACGGATTGAACACCACATCACAATTTTGACAAATACTTTACTATCCAACTTAACCCAAACTGAGAAACAAATTAAGATTTCTTTTTCCATGAATGACAAATGCATTACTATCCAATTTACCCCAAAATGAGGAACAAATTTATGAGTGGTGATGAATGTTGCTAAGCAACACCTTAATTAATTAATAATAAAGTTGTTCTATCTGCATAACTTTGAAATTTCCACTTTTTTTACTTAAAATAATAAAAGGTGCCCAGTTCGTATTAATAATTTCAAGGGTAAATATCTGTTTCATCGCACTTTCTGTTTTGTTAATTCATCATTATTTCTAATTCTAACTATATATTTTACAACAAAAATTCCATTTTAATAAAAAAAATAACAATAATATGTAAAATATAACGAAGGAGAACACATACAACGTTTTACTGTAACAACAACTTTTTTTTTTCTGAAAACAGATTAACACCAACAAATTTCTATATAATTTTTTAGTAGTTTATTGATTGAAAAATAAAAAATCACGAGGAATGGCAGTCAGGACCTCCTTCCTAACTAGTATCTAACATTATCCAAAGTAAATAACAAACAATATGCAAAAGAATGAGAAAATTTCTTGTACAAACCCACCTCGTTCGGAGAAGGAGCCGGAGACAAACAAAACCAAGTGCACCAACTCTGAAAGTACTACAGTTTCCTCTCCCAAAGAAAATGTGAAGAACAAGAAAAAAATGGGAAGAAGAAGAAGAAAATTCGAAGAACAAGAAGAAAATGAGAAGAAGAAGAAGAAAATTTGAAGAAGAAAAAGAAAATAACAACTGCCCTAAAATAAACCTAACTCTTTATACCCACGAAGAAGAAGAAGGAAAGGCTAATGTATTTTCAAAAATTGGTAACTGTCACGTACATCAAACGTCAATCGGTGTCACTTTTTTTAAAAATTAATTAATTTAAAATACAAAAAACCAACCGGTTACCATTTTTCCCCCCCTAACTACCCCTACTTTAACCCCAGCCCTTAGATCAACCCCCAATTCAATCCAACGGCTACAGTACAATCAGGGATTGTATTCCCTATTTTGGCATAACGGGACCAAATCCTGTCCCATATAATTATATATTATTAAAGTAGAGAATAAAAGTATATTAAGCAACCTACTCAAAAAATGAATATACTTTTATAAAACTAAGTGAGGTTAGTACGTGCATTTGCACGTGCCTAGCTCTCCTTATTCCATTTTATTTATACTTTTATTTATTTAATTTTTATTAAAATTTATATAATTTAACTTTTACATAGTGCAAATTTCAAAATATGTATTTTCTTTCTGGGTATATTGAGATAATAGGTAGAAGCATAAATTGAAACATTCTGGAGCTACAAAGATAGTTATTAAATCGTTAGCACTACATAAAAACATTCCTCCTAGAGTAGTTGTTAATAAGAATAACAGAAACGGAGCTTCTTGTGGATCAATGTCACTACCCTTCTCCGCATCATTTACTAAAACAGTGATCTCATTATTCCCTATTCTAGCAAAACCACTCGGATCCAAGTTGAGAGAGATAAATTAAAAAAGTATGGTCGCACACTATTGGGATGTACTATTAAACCTAAATTGGGGTTATCCGCTAAGAATTACGGTAGAGCAGTTTATGAATGTCTTCGCGGTTACCGTGAACAACACACTTCAATCATTTATGACGACCCCTCCAAACAAGCACTGGCTTATCGCCAAATGTCTCTTTTATTACGAAGACTATCGAAAATAGGATCGATTACGGATTCGAGCCATAGCACATGGTTTCATAAAACCGTACGATTTTTTCGATCTAAATAAAGCAGGTTTTACATGAAGAAGATTTGACTCAGCATGTTCTATTCGATACGGGTAAAAGAAGAGTCCGACTCGGTATTCTTAAAAAAAGATAGAGAAATTCAGAACCAAGTCAAGATGATACGGACCCAGGAGCTACTTTACCATATTCTGAATTCAATGGTTTCAATAAACTCCCTGAACCTGTTCGTCTTGAACCAGATCTAGAACTACCCTCAATAGTTTGTGTAGCCATAAGAGTTCCAGAATTACTAAATATGGAGCTATAGGTTTATCTCCATGAATGAGCTTGCTATTTTCAAGATCTGCAAAAAATAATTTTAAAAACCAACAATGGTATATTTGCATTTTAATAAATTAGAATAGTTTCTTTTATCATAGTACACACCACCTTTAAATTTAATCAATTGGAGACCATACAATAATACTAAACACGTTTATTGCTATATAACCACATAATTCAGCACTCAAATCTATGTTAATGATTATGATTAGCCCTAACCATATACTTTTGATTAACAAATTATATGTAATCAAGCTGAAGAGAAGAGAGAGAGAGAGAGAGAGAGAGAGAGAGAGAGAGAGAGAGAGAGAGAGAGAGAGAGAGAGAGAGAGGAGTGGAGCCCACAATGTAATGGAGACTTCTTAAGAAAGTCTCCCTTAGTCACGTGCACCATGTCAACCACTACCACTATTCACCAGTCAACAAAAAGGTAAAATTATTAATACCTACTTTCTTAAAGGGTAAAAGTGTCTCCAAACTATCACCCTATTATCACACTGTAAGATATATAATAAAAGTATTTTTAATTAATAGATACAAAAAAAATAATTATTTTCCAACCTATCTCATTTTTTAAAGATGGGCTTTCTCCAACGCTTTTTCTTCCACCGAAATTAGTAATATTAATATGTACAAAATACCATTTATCCTGTTTTAAACAATTTTCTAATGTAACTCTAATATGATATTAATTTAATTCAGTTCAATAATTAAAAAAAAATAAATATATAAAAATTATTTTAATAATAAATTATGATAATATGTCATATATATTATTAAAATTAATATTTGTATGTTTAATATTAAGAAACTAATATCAAGTAATTTAAAGTTGTTAAATAGACTCTCATCTTACATATACCGGCAACTCATAGCTACATAAAAAATAGGCTTTTTTTTATAAACGTACAACAAAAAACATAATTACAAAAAAAAAAAATAAAAAAAAAAAGTAAATACCATTTTAGATACTGTATTTATAAAAGTTACCGATTGGACTCTATGTTTTGTTAAATGATAAAAAGAACCTTATATTTCTAAAATAGTATAATTATCACCCTGGGGTTAATTTTCAACAACTTTTCTTTTTTAATATAGCTAACTTGAAGACAATATCTAGCACAAACAGATGTAGAAAATGTAACCAGTTTTATCATAACACTTCTATATCAGGTTATTATCAAGTTTTATTTTGACAAAAAATCAGTTCAAAGTACTATTTAGTACTGTTTATCAAAATTTTTGAAAACAAAATTTAAATGTAAGAGCTAAAGAATTATAATTCAGAAATAAAAACACTCACGCTTTTTACATGGTTGGGGTGTTAACAAGCCTTATTCCACGAGTCAATATTATTAAGTTAGGCTAGAAAATACAAGAAGGTATGAACACTCTATATTTTGCCTAGGCAAACGAGTAAAGAATTTCTAGCCATTTGCTTGTAGGGTTCGTTACATATTTATAGTGCATAAATGTCATACTAGTCACCCATTTTTCCTCTAATGGGTGTAATATTTACTTTGGGTTTATCTGGTTAAGCCCGACCCATGGGATGCCTTGTGTATCGCTGATGTGGAAACCACATCGCGATACCAATTGTCAAAACTGTGTCATATTTTCGTGGGAAATAATGACACATTAATTACTTGATTGTCAATTACCATCTTTCCTTATTTGGAAAGATATGATATTCTACCCGAGATTCTTAGAAAGAAATCTTTGATCTTGTGCGATCTGGTAGTAAATAGGAAACTATATTAGGCTTCCAGATACTCGCTAGAGGCTTCTTTCTTCCAGACACTCACCGTGTTGGATGGGATCTCGACTGGACGAGTTGCTCATTCTTCACCCGAAAGGACAGACAATTTATGGATTCGACCTAGTTATCTCAATTGGGCCCACTGTTGGGCCTTAAGTATTTAAGTTGTATTTATTATGTGAATTTCACGTGTTCCTAGCCGAAAACACGGATAACATTTACCCTCCAAGCTTCCAGAATTCTGAAGGTTGCAGAGGCTTGCTCCATACTGCACGGATGGACAGGTGGAGAGTAAAGGTGAAACCTTTTAAAATTCCAAGTTACCTTCATTTATGGTTGACATCATTCTATTTTTTGAATTAATGCAACATGTGGTGTCACAGTATTCATTTGTGGAGTTAATGTTCAGTGAGGAGGCGCGTGGAACGAAGTCTGTAAACTGCGGTTAATTATTTTGGTATGAATCTCGAGGAGAATATCATCATTTAAATTTTCTCGATTCAAAATATTTCATTAAATGCCTGGCTGATGGCGTTCCCAGATCATTGGATTTGTCTTGTGTTTTCTGAAACTTGATCATGGCCCTTGATCATGTGGTTTCCGTGGGCAGTTATTTTTGTTGGGTTTTGTGCCCTAAATAAAACCCATTTCAATATAATCAGATTTACTTATTGTTGCTAAATTTATAATCACTATGCAAGTATACGCAATCAAGTAGTAAACTCACACAGGTGAGGTCGAACCACAGGGAATTGGACTAATTACTACTAAATTATACTATTGATTCTATCTGGTAAAAGAATATTTTTTATGAATTAAATAAAACAATTCAGAAAATTAAAACTAACAAAAGGAAGATTAATCAAGATAAGAAAATAGGGAGACGAATCCTGTTGTTAAGTTACCAATGTTAATGTTTAAATGCTATCCTTCTCTTGAAGTGAGTGACTGATTATGAATTAACCTAGCTCTTTTCAGATCTTCTAGGTTCTAAATCTCATGCTCTCTAATTAATCTCTTAATTAAACTAGCATGAAATCAGCATTAAGCAATAATCTAAATGTCACAAAGGCTATGTAAATACTTTCGTTTTACATCAAAACCTAGACTATCCAATTTTAGCATTCTCAGTTCTCACTTTTCAGATTTCGAATTGAGATCATAAAACATGTAAAAGGTGATCAATCTTGCACATGGAAATTAAACACAAATATGAATAGTATTCACAATCAAGATGGAAGAATGGCAATTAATCATTAACTAGGAAAAACTTAAACAACATTCATCATTCTCCCTAAATAGGAGTTTAGTTCAAAACATCCATAATCAAATCCATAATTAACATTGAAATAGAAAAGAACATAGAAAAATTAAAGAGAAGAGAAAGAACTAGTTGAAGCAATTGATCTGGGTCGCCACAAGCCGCTCTTCTAGCCTCCTCCTTTGTTTCTAGGGTTCTAATTCTGAATAATCCCTAATTTTCACGAACCCTCACTATTTAAACCAATTCTCATCTTTAAAATTCGTGAAATTACGAAACTGCCCAAAAATCCCGTCATAAGGGTCCCCGTCGCGACTGGCAAAGCCCCCGTCGCGACGGGAGTTCAACTTCGAATCCTTGAAAACTTTCTGCCAGTTCCCGTCGCGACTGGAAAATTCCCCGTCGCGACTGGAATAGGCAGCGACACCAATCTTGGTTTTTCTTCTCGATTCTTTCACCATTTTTCCTCAATTCTTGTACATACTTTCTTTAAATGCCCGAGGACCTGAAACAAAAGAATCAAGCGTAATATAGCCTTAAACTAGAAACAAAGAGTGAAAACTAACCGAAAATATTCCCAGTCGCGACGGGCAATGCCCCAGTCGCGACTTCTGAAGCTTGCCCCCTTTGTTTTTTTTCGTGGAAGGCCCAGTCGCGACTGGGATTACTCCCGTCGCGACTACTGTAGCTATGGCCTTCGTTTTTTTCATTTTTTTTTTCACGATTTTCACGGTTTTAGTTTAAAACTAACTAATGCAAATCTAACCTAAATGCAATGAAACAAATTAAAATGCTACAAAACACTTGTAAATGTCTTCTAAAAAAAATTCAAAAGAAAAATAAAGTAAAATTAAATTAAAAGATTGGGTTGCCTCCCAATAGCGCTGCTTTATCGTCGCTCAGCTAGACGTTGACCGAGATCTTCATAGTGGCGCCAGAATCATGGCGTACTTGGCTTGGTCAAATTGACCTCCCAAGTAGAGCTTTAACCGCTGCCCGTTAACTTTGAAAGTATTAGGGCCTTCACCTTTCAATTCCACCGCTCCATAAGGAAACACTTTGACCACTGTAAATGGCCCTGACCACCTTGACTTCAATTTACCAGGAAACAACTTCAGCCTTGAATTGAAAAGTAGAACTTGTTGCCCAGGTTGAAACTCCTTCCTAACTAAATTTAATTCATGCCACCTTTTAGTTCTCTCCTTATAGATCTTAGCGTTCTCATAAGCCTCATTCCGAAATTCTTCCAACTCATCCAACTGTAGTAATCTTTTCTGACCAGCAGCCTTTAAATCCATGTTCAAAGTTTTCATTGCCCAGTACGCCTTGTGTTCTAGCTCCACCGGTAGATGACAAGCCTTTCCAAACACCAACCGATATGGTGACATCCCGATTGGCGTCTTGAACGCTATTCTCAAAGCCCACAGTGCGTCATCTAACTTTCTTGACCAATCTTTCCTTGATCTCTGCACCGTTTTCTCCAGAATCATCTTTATTTCCCGGTTAGAAATCTCAGCTTGGCCATTACTTTGCGGATGATAAGGTAGAGCAGTTCTATGACGAACACCATATCTCGAAAGGAGTGCTTCGAACTGTTTGTTGCAGAAGTGACTCCCTTCATCGCTTATGATTGCTCGGGGAGTTCCAAACCGAGTGAATATGTTCTTTTGAAGGAACCGAAGAACTGTTTTACCATCATTAGCTGGTGTGGCTGCAGCTTCCACCCATTTTGACACATAATCCACAGCTAAAAGAATGTATAGATTGCTAAACGATGAAGGAAAAGGACCCATGAAGTCTATCCCCCATACATCAAACAATTCTACTTCCAAGATTCCTGTCAAAGGCATTTCGTTTCTCCTTGAGATGTTTCCTGTACGCTGACAACGATCACATGCCTTCACAAAAGTACTAGCGTCCTTGAAAAGTGTTGGCCAAAAGAATCCGCTCTGCAACACCTTGGAAGCTGTTCTAGTTCCACTGAAGTGTCCCCCACATGGTAGAGCATGACAGTGATTAAGAATAGAGTACATCTCCTCTTCAGGCACACATCTTCTTATTATCTGATCTGCACAGTGCTTGTAGAGGATTGGCTCTTCCCAGTAGTAGTGTTTCACCTCAGAAAAGAATTTCTTTAGTTGTTGTCGAGAGAGTTCAGGAGGAGTGATATTTGCAGCCAAGAAGTTAACATAATCAGCATACCATGGTACCATTAGACTTTCCCTCACACTAAAGAGTTGTTCATCGGGAAATTGTTCATTTATTTGTACCTCTTTCGTATTCTGACTTTCTTCCAGCTCTAGTCTTGACAAGTGATCTGCTACCAGGTTCTCAGTACCCTTCTTATCTTTTATTTCTAGATCAAATTCTTACAAAAGAAGAACCCATCGAATTAGTCTTGGTTTGGCATCCTTCTTAGTCATCAAGTACTTGATTGCTGAATGATCTGTATACACTATCACTTTATTGCCAATCAAGTAGGGTCGAAATTTGTCACATGCAAACACTATAGCCAGCATCTCTTTTTCTGTAGTAGCGTAATTCAGTTGGGCCTCATTCAAGGTTTTGCTTGCATAGTAAATGGTTCTGAATACCTTGTCAACCCGTTGTCCCAACACTGCTCCAATCGCATAATCACTTGCATCACACATGATTTCAAAAGGTAATTCCCAGTTTGGTGTAGTCACGATCGGTGCTGAGATTAACTTATCTTTGAGAATCTGGAATGCTTCAAGACAATCTTTCCCAAATTCAAAAGGTACTCCACTAGCGAGAAGATTAGATAGAGGTTTGGCAACTTTGGAGAAGTCTTTGATAAATCTTCTGTAGAACCCGGCATGACCCAAAAAGCTTCGAACTCCCTTAACTGAAACTGGAGGAGGCAAGTTCTCAATTGTAGATACTTTGGCTCTGTCAACCTCAATACCTTCTTTCGAGATTTTATGCCCCAGCACTATTCCTTCCGTAACCATGAAATGGCATTTTTCCCAGTTCAACACCAAATTAGAATCTTCACACCTTGTTAAGACCAATTCCAAGCTGCTTAAACATTGGTCAAACGATGAACCAAATATTGAAAAATCATCCATGAACACCTCGATGCATTTTTCTATTAGATCTAAAAATATGGCCATCATACACCTCTGAAATGTTGCTGGAGCATTACACAGCCCAAATGGCATTCGTCGAAAAGCAAAAGTACCATATGGACATGTGAATGTCGTTTTCTCTTGATCTTCCGGTGCTATAGCTATTTGGTGATACCCTGAGTACCCATCAAGGAAACAATAGTACTCTTGACCTGCCAACTTGTCTAACATCTGATCAATGAATGGGAGTGGAAAGTGATCTTTTCTTGTGGCCTTGTTGAGTTTCCGGTAGTCTATACAAATTCTCCATCCTGTGACAGTTCTGGTTGGGATGAGTTCATTCTTTTCATTCTTCACCACCGTCATCCCTCCTTTCTTTGGAACAACCTGGACTGGACTTACCCATTTACTATCTGAAATAGGATACGCTACCCCGGCATCTAACCACTTTAAGACTTCTTTTCTGACAACCTCCTTCATTGGTGGATTTAATCTTCGCTGTGCATTAATGGTAGGCTTCACTCCTTCCTCCATTAAGATTCTGTGCATTACAGTTGAGGGGCTGATCCCTTTAATATCTGTCCATCCAATGGCTTTCTTATGCTTCCTTAGAACCCGTAATAGCTTGTCTGTCTCTACAGAAGATAGGGAAGATGCCACAATGACAGGAAGTGTCTTACTTTCTCCCAAATATTCATACCTGAGAACATCCGGTAGGACTTTTAACTCTAGTTGAGGAGGCTTTTCAGTAGATGGGGTAGGCTTTGTTGGTATGACTCCTAACTCTTCATAGTATCTTCTATTCAACGGTCCATAAGAGTCGAGCCACATAGCATACTCATAAGCTTCCTTACCGTCTTGTTCCACTACCTCCCCTTGTACCAAAGTCAGATTAAGAGGGTCTTCAATATGCGTCTTTGTCTCCACCAACTGGTCCACCATATCAATTGCAAAACAATTATCACTAGCTGTAGGGTAGGTCATTGCTTTGAGCACATTAAATACAACTTCATCTCCTTGTACCCTCAGCTTTAACTCTCCTTTCTGAACATCAATTAGTGCTTTCCCTGTTGCCAAGAAGGGTCTCCCCAGGATGATAGGAACATTGCTATCTTCTTCCATATCCAGAACAATGAAGTCAGCTGGAAAGATGAACTTGTCAACTTTAACTAACACATCCTCAATGACTCCTCTAGGATGAGCTAGTGATCGATCCGCCAATTGAAGAGTTACCGTGGTTGGCTTTGCTTCACCCAGCTGCAGTCTTTTAAACACTGACAAAGGCATTAAGTTTATACTGGCTCCCAAATCACATAGTGCATTTATTCCTTCAATTTTTCCAATAGTACAAGGAATAGTGAAGCTCCCTGGATCTCTGAGTTTTGGAGGGAGTTTCTTCTGTAGAATAGCGCTGCACTCTTCAGTTAGAGCCACTGTCTCATAATCCTCCATCTTCCTCTTCTTTGACAAATTTCCTTCATAAACTTCACATAACTTGGCATCTACTCTAAAGCTTCAGCAAAGGGAATGTTAATGTGAAGTCTTTTGAAGACTTCTAGAAACTTGGTGAACTGCTTGTCTAAGCTTGACTTTCTGAGCCTCTGAGGATAGGGTATTTTCACATGATGATCAATGCTAATAGGTGGAGACTGTTGTGGTAGTGCTGGGCTGTCAGTAGCCTTCTCTGCTGTTGGTGTTGGTGTTTGCACTGGTTGAGCATTTATTTCTTCATCTACCTCAACTGGTTGTGGTAACTCAGGCCCATCATACTTCTTACCGCTCCTCAGGGTAATTGCTTTGCAGTTTTCTTTGGGATTAACTTCAGTTGTGCTAGGCAAATTTCCTTGAGGGCGTGTTGCTACCTGAGTTGCTAGCTGGCCCATCTGAGTCTGCAGGTCTTTAATTGAAGATCTAGTTTCAGTCATAAATTGAAGCAGTAAATCTGTTTGCAAACTAGAATTTCCACCAGAGGCTTGTTGCTGATTAAACTGTTGGTTCTGATTTCGTTGCTGATAGAACCCACTGTTTCTTCGGTTGTTACCCTGGTTGAACCCATAATTGTTGTTGTTGTTGTTCTGTGAAAAATTCCCAATGGCCTTAGCTTCATCCATTGGCAAATCATCCACATCTGCTTGACATTCCGAAAAGTGATGACTTCCTCCACATAACTCACAAACAATTTGGGCTTGTTTAGCTTGCCCTGCAATTATTTTTGTCAATGCCTCAACCTGAGCTGTTAACTTTGTGATAGCATCAACTTCTAACACACCAGCTACCTTCTTAGATTGTTTAGAGCCATCTCCTCCAATAGATCATACGCCTCATTAGCACTCTTTCTCATAAAAGCTCCGCCCGCTGCTGCATCTATTAGAGTTCTAGTATTACCAACCAACCCGTTGTAGAAGTTGTGAACCAGCATCCACTTCTCTATACCGTGATGAGGACACCTCCTGATCAGATCTTTAAACCTCTCCCAAGCCTCATGGAGAGATTCATTATCTTGTTGGCAGAAGTTATTGATTTCTCCTCTCAGCTTTGCAGACTTGGCTGGAGGAAAGAACTTTGACAAGAATTTTGTTGCCAGATCATTCCAGGTGGCAATAGAATTGGGTGGCAAGGAGTTTAACCAACTCTTGGCTCGTTCTCTGAGCGAGAATGGAAACAGTCTCAGTCGAATGGCATCATCGCTAACTCCATTAACTTTAAAAGTTTCACAAAGTTCCATGAAGTTAGAGAGATGCAGATTAGGATCTTCAGAAGGGAGGCCACCAAACTGCACTGAAGACTGCACCATTTGAAGGATGGCAGGTTTAATCTCAAAGTTGTTCGCATCCACTGCCGGTGGCCTAATACATGGCTGCACTCCCGTCAGAGTAGGGAGAATGTAATCTCTCAAGCTACGGCCATTAGCTTGATCTTCCACGGCGCCTCCATTATTACCGTTATTACCCCCATTGTTTCCAGCATTATTGTTCACATTGGCAGCCATGATTTCTGATGTTTCAGCAGTTGCTGAAACTCTTTCTTGCCTCTTGTTCTTTCGATTCCTCCTGCAAGTTTTCTCGATTTCAGGATCAACTGGTAATATGACTGCTTGTCCTTGACGGCGCATACACTTAGGATTTCTGAAATAGATCAAGAAAATATTGCAAGAAAAAGGTTAGAAAATCAGCAAGAGAAAATATACCAAAGTAGAAGTTAGTATAATTTTGGGTAATATTAATCTTTATACAATTCCCCGGCAACGGCGCCAAAAACTTGTTGCTAAATTTATAATCACTACGCAAGTATACGCAATCAAGTAGTAAACTCACACAGGTGAGGTCGAACCACAGGGAATTGGACTAATTACTACTAAATTATACTATTGATTCTATCTGGTAAAAGAATACTTTTTATGAATTAAATAAAACAATTCAGAAAATTAAAACTAACAAAAGGAAGATTAATCAAGATAAGAAAATAGGGAGACGAATCCTGTTGTTAAGTTACCAATGTTAATGTTTAAATGCTATCCTTCTCTTGAAGTGAGTGACTGATTATGAATTAACCTAGCTCTTTTCAGATCTTCTAGGTTCTAAATCCCATGCTCTCTAATTAATCTCTTAATTAAACTAGCATGAAATCAGCATTAAGCAATAATCTAAATGTCACAAAGGCTATGTAAATACTTTCGTTTTACATCAAAACCTAGACTATCCAATTTTAGCATTCTCAATTCTCACTTTTCAGATTTCGAATTGAGATCATAAAACATGTAAAAGGTGATCAATCTTGCACATGGAAATTAAACACAAATATGAATAGTATTCACAATCAAGATGGAAGAATGGCAATTAATCATTAACTAGGAAAAACTTAAACAACATTCATCATTCTCCCTAAATAGGAGTTTAGTTCAAAATATCCATAATCAAATCCATAATTAACATTGAAATAGAAAAGAACATAGAAAAATTAAAGAGAAGAGAAAGAACTAGTTGAAGCAATTGATCCGGGTCGCCACAAGCCGCTCTTCTAGCCTCCTCCTTTGTTTCTAGGGTTCTAATTCTGAATAATCCCTAATTTTCACGAACCCTCACTATTTAAACCAATTCTCATCTTTAAAATTCGTGAAATTACGAAACTGCCCAAAAATCCCATCATAAGGGTCCCCGTCGCGACTGGCAAAGCCCCCGTCGCGACGGGAGTTCAACTTCGAATCCTTGAAAACTTTCTGCCAGTTCCCGTCGCGACTGGCAAATTCCTCGTCGCGACTGGAATAGGCAGCGACACCAATCTTGGTTTTTCTTCTCGATTCTTTCACCATTTTTCCTCAATTCTTGTACATACTTTCTTTAAATGCCCGAGGACCTGAAACAAAAGAATCAAGCGTAATATAGCCCTAAAACTAGAAACAAAGAGTGAAAACTAACCGAAAATATGACCCGAAACTTAGACTAATTTTAGCCTAACACTTATTAATAAAGATCAGAAATAACATTTTATGTTGCATGGTTCACATGATTTATTTCATGATTATATATATAATGTATGAATTCTATTTAAGTCCAGAACATATGAATTTGTTAATGATTATAGTGTTGTCAGCACAGTGGAATATAATCTTAATTATATGTTCGGAAGTTTATTCTCTGATTTGTCAGTTCACTAGATTTAGATTGACATGATAATCAGCGATAAGTATTCTTACACCTTGGATAAGTGTTATGTCCTTTCCAGGGCATTGGTAAAGTTTACCAGTATCGGATGTATGGAGTATACATCGGAAGGGACCGATATTGAACTTTGATTAGATATATTAAAATTTACCGTAATATCTATTCAATTCAATATCACCCGTTGATCCTAGATCAAATGATCTTAATCCTGATATGATTAGGTTCGATCTCAAGAGTACTATACATGTTCTTTGATTTGTTAGTTAAGCCTACTTCTGGGTCAAGGTGATACGTACATTTTGGGAACATGATAGTATAATTGAGTGGGAGCGCTAACATAAATATGGACTCTATAACTTCTATAGGAATTTAGAAGTGAAACGATGATATCCTTCGAGCTTGGCTAAACAGAGATAAATGGTGGAGATCTCATTTCACTTCGCTGAAATATCATTTATACGGAGCTAAGTGTTTTAAGGATAAAATGTGTAACGGTAACTTAGTGCCTATTCAATGTAGATCATCTATTAGAGGGTCATTGATCAAATTAGGATTATAACAATGGATAAGTAATAGCGTATCTATATTGTGGAACATATAGAACGTTCTATATGACTGAGAGTGCAATTCCAAGTTCTAAGTGTGGATTCAATAAGAAATTAATAAGTTAGGGAATTTACTTGGTAAATTCGGTTCGACTTATTGGAAGCTCGGAAATATAGGCCCATGGTCCCCATACTAGTTGAGACCATACTGCTTGTAAGACTCAATTAATTAATTTTAATTAATCAATTATAATTCTAAAGTTAGACTATGTGTAGTTTATGAATTTTCACTAAGCAAGGGCGAAATTGTAAAGAAAAGAGATTCTAAGTTTTATTTATCAATTAAGAGACTTTATAAGTCTAATTAATAGATATATTAAATGACAATATTATTTAATAATTATTTTTAAGTTATTAAATAATTAGAATTGGCATTTAAATGGTTAAAATTGGAAAATTGACATTTTTGAGAAAATGGGAATGAAAAATAACAAAATGGGAAAGTTGCAAAGCGAGGCCCAATTTCCTTATATGGCCGGCCACTATGCAAGCTTTTACCATTTTAATTTTCCATTATTTTAATGCCATACAATTCTAACCTAAACCTAGATGGCATTCTATAAATAGAAAATGTTGGCTTCAGGAAACTCATGACTTACATATTGTTCCTTTCAGAAAAAGCCATAGCCACTTTCCTCTCTCTTTTCTTCTCTTGAATTTCGAAATCCTTGAGTGATAGAGTAGTGCCCACACACATCAAGTGGTATCTCAATCATAGTGTGTAAGACTGTGAAGAATCCAAACAACAAGAAGGAGAATCAGGATCAAAGGAAGGAGAAAAAGAGATCCAGATTCAGATCTTGATAATGTTCTGCTACAGAAAAGAATCAAGGGCTAGAGATCTGAATGAAAGGAGTCATTATATTTTGCTGCACCCAATGTAAGGTTTCTTGAACTTTATATGTGTTTATTTCATTGTCTTAGAATTTATATTAGGATGTTAATGAAACATACTTGGTAGTAAATCTAGATACTGGTAAAATATTTCCAACAACTGGCACCAGAGCCATGGTAATGATTTACTTTCATGAAATATGAATTAAAACAATGTTTTCTGTTGATTTGGATGGTTTCATGTTGGTGTATGTGCTTATGTGATGAATGTATGTGTTGTACGAAATTTTTCCATGAAAAATATTTTTCTATTTTTTAAAATATTTTATTTGGATTCCTTGTGAAAAATTAAGCAATTTTTGTTTTTACGGAACTTAATTCCGATAAAAATTGAAAGAGTTATGAATTTTGGAAAAATCGGGGTTCAATGGTGTCGAAGGTGGTGCTCATGCGCACCAGACCCTAGGACAAGCCCCCCATCCGCGCGCGCGAGCACCCTGCTGATCCGCCCAGGATCACCCTGCCAGCGCCGAGCTTTGCCGCACACGACCCCTGTAGGTCTCCTCGTCCGCGCGCGCCCGAGGCTGCGTGCAGCCTTCCTGGGCTGCACGTGCAGCCTCCTGGGCAGCCAGCCCCAAATTGCGATTTTTTTTTGGCTTTTTCCCCAAAAATCCAATTTTTTATGGGATTGTTTCCCAAAATTCGATTTTTCCAATTTTAAAATTTTCCAATTTGAAATATTTCATTTTTTAAAATATTTCCAATTATGGTAAGATTTAAAAATTTGTTAACTTCTTTAATATTTATATATTATTTAATTATAAGATTAGATATTTTGATATTTAACATATTTTAAATTAAAAGATAATTTTGTCTTTTTATTTAAAATATTATATTAGAATTATCTTATATGACAAATTAAATAATTAATAAATTTGAAATTAACATAGATATTTTTATAGATACACTTACCATAATATTTTCAAATTCAAAAGTTTGTTATTTTGTTAAATATTTAATTATTTATAAATTATAAGTTTAAAAATGATATTTTTCTATATATATCATTTTTTTCCTTATTGGAAATCGATGAATTATAATTAAAATATTTAAATAACTTAGATATTTTTGTAGATATTTGAATAATGCTTAATTTGAGATATTTTGACATATAATTATGGTAATTATTATTTATTTATTATTTTATTCCTAAAATAATAATTATCTAACCAAATTTATTTTAAAAATTGGTTTATTTTAATTAAATTATAAGATTTGAAAGTGATATTGAAGATTCTTTCTTTCAAGTCATTGATCTTATTTGATATTTAATTTATTTTGATTCAAATAAACCTAGATATTTTAAAATTAGTTTCTTGATTTTGAGATTTTAAGGTTTGTTTTAACAACCCTAAATTTTCAAAATTTAATTGGTTAGTTTGAGAATAATAATTTAATATATTAATATCTTATTTCACATTTGTTACATGGACAATGTTTGTTTAATTCTATATTGTTTATTCAAAACTTTTTTTAACAAACCTATTATTTATTTGATCTAAATAGCTGTGATTAACTTGTTGACAGATCCAATGATCTGATTTTAATTATAGTCCAATTGTCAATAGATCTTATAAATAATTTGTAACAGGTAAATTTTGTACTTCTTTCATCTGTGTAAACCTAGTAACATGATAGGGCCCATCCAAATCATTTGACTTGTGTGAGCCTATATGTTTGCTATTGGGCTTAGATGCATATAGAAATCCCATTTAAGTTTTTACTAAGTAAATGGACTAGGTTGCTAAAATAAAATTTGACATAAGTAATTTTATTTAGGCCCAATTAGATTTGGGCTTATTCAATGAATAACAATTGTTTATTTAAAGATTAAATTCCTCTCTTTTGGGCCTTGTGTGAGAGTTGGGGGCCAATAGAAGTGGGTACGACATACTGAACACAGCTCCCCCTCACATGAACTACCCCAATTGTGAAGGCCCATTTGCCTTATTTAAATAATTGTATTAGGTTAATTATATTAGTCTAACCTAACTAAAATTGAATTAGCAACATAATTAACTTTCAAAATATATGAATTTTTTTTTTAATATTTTAAAGTTAATTTTAGAAAAACACTTAGTTAATGATATATATTATAGTTATTTCTATACTAGTTATTATTTCTAATATTAAATAGAAAAATATCATTGATTGGGAAATTAATTGTTTAATAATTAATTTTGGTACAATCTAAGTTTAGTATATTTTCCTAGTATTAAACTAGAATTAATAATTAAGTTTCCTTTATACTTAGTTATTTATTTATTTCTTGAATTTAATACATTTAATTAAATTAAAAATTTAAATATCTAAGTTGATTTTCATCATGATACTTAAATATTGTTATTTTCATGTTATTTAATTAAAGTTAAAAATTATCTTAAGTTTGGAATCTTATTTCAAAATAACTTAAATCTAAATAATTTTGAAAATATATTTTATTTTATTAATCTTTTTCCCACAATTTCGAAATTGCATTTCTTTAATGCAGAAATTTCGAATTTTATTTGAAAAATAGATTAAAGTTGAAAATTATTTTTTGGACCAACTTAAATCAATGATTTTTTTCATTTAATGATTAATTAAAATAAATGAACTAAAATATATTATAACTAGAAATTGAAGTAATTAGTCAATGAAAGTCTAGATAGTTATTATCTGTTTTGCTTGAAGTATTTTTCTAGTGTACTTAATTAAATAGAAAATTAATATTTAAGTTGATTCTTGATCATGATACTTAAATATTTTAAATTTTTCTTTAATATTTAATTAAATAGGAAAATTATTTTTTGTTGTAAATTAATTTTATTAATTAATTTTGGGCCAACATAAAATTAGAATAATTTTTCCAGGATTTATTTTTATTTTATTTTAACAAGTAATTTCGAAAATTGTATTCTTAAATACTTCAATATTTCGAAATGCAATATATATTTATAGAAAGTTAAATTTGAGTTGTAAATTAATTTAAATAAATTTTTAAATAACTTAAATTGAATAATTTTCTAAATATTTATTAGAAATTATTACTAAGATGGAAATAATTCGCGTTATTTTTCTTATCCATCTAAGTATAATTTATAAATATTAAATTAAAATTTATATTTATAATTTTTCTTTCTAAATTGGAAATTTTAATTAAATAAGTATATATTTAAAATAAATTGATTAAAATAAATATTAGAAGAAAATACACTTTAAATAATGAGCTTTATTATTAGAATATTCGATCTCCATTGTTGGTTTTACATAGCTATTGTTTTAGTGAGTAATCCTCCCTAATGGAGGAACGTTCATTAGCAAGTTAACGCCGTTTAATCTCGAAAGATAAGTACTTTGTAAGTGTTTTATATTAGTATTGATCACCCTAATGGTGGCGACTGTATTTGACTTACAAAAGTATGAAACAATGGTGGAAGCTCATAAGATTGAATAGCCTTGACTCTCGCCTAAACGGGACAACGCTGGATTCCAATCTTGATCGAATAAAAGGTTGCTAGAATGTTTATCATTTTAGATGAGCTGACAACTCTATTCAATGGATGGTATCACTGACTCTCGCCTAAACGGGACACTGATATCAGTTTGTTGAAGACCTTGGAAATTATTTAGGACTGTATGTTTTAGTATTTTCACTTGTCATTCCTACTTGCTATATGTTTAATAATTTCTGAATTGTGTATGAATTTATATTGAACCATGTTACTTTCTGTTATTAAATTGTAGTTTAATTTCGAATCTTCATTGTTGGTCTAACTTGGTTTGTTGTTCTAATGGGACAAATCCTTAATGGATTGTCAACATTAGACAAACATAATAGTGTTAGATCTCGAAAGATAAATATTGTAAATGCAACATCTAGCTGTTCATCAATTGACGACACCTTAGACTAGTATTTACAATATGAAACAAGAAGATTGTATAAATAAGATTACTTTGACTCTCGAAGCATCGTTGGATTCTTATTTAAAAACGAAATTATCCTAATTCCTCTTAGCTTATTCATTTCGAATTAGCTCTATAACATATCATTGGATGAATGGTCTATAAATCATTTCATGTCATTTTATATTTTCTCTTAAGATATTAAATGACGCATATGATTATATTCCCGAAATTCTATCCCAAAATGATATAAATCCTCAATCTTAGAAATCTCCTACTTGTATGGGCAAATCAAACTTAGAGTTGGATTAGTAGTGGTGGTCCAAGAAAGAATTACTTATTATACAGTTACACTTTCACAAGTGTTTAATAACCATTTTCTATCAATAGATTCAAAATGTATGTTAGTAAGGAATATGAGTTTAGTATTTTGTGACCAGAATCCACTTGCACTATTCTAAGAACTCTTTGATGTAACTAAACCTAAGTCATCAAAAGATACAACCACATATTTTAAATCTATGGCATTTGTATCTTGTTCATAGTGGTTTTGACAAGATCATTCTCTGCAAAGAGTTAATATGTCTATATCCACTGAAAGTATAATCATCTCATTCGTAGATGGATGTACATTCAAGGGTGGATATGAGTTTTCGTTGTATTCTTAAAACGATCACTCTAGATTTTACCTTAAGCAAAAGAAATTTGAAATGTTTGAAAATTTTCATGAATTTCTAGCAATGGTGAAAAACCATTAAGGTAAGTGGTTAAAGATCTTGCGAACTGATAGGGGTGGAGAAATAGTTAGTAGATATGCAGTTCAAAGATCATTAAATTGATTTTGAATTATATCCAAACTTACCTCCCCGGAAATTTCGTTTTGCATATTGTTGATTAGTTACTAGTCGTTGCCTAAATCCTTCTATGGTAATACAATTTCAGAATGATGCAATGGTTGTATACTTAATGTAAATCATTACTAGATTCATGGATGACCTAATCGAAATCTTAAGAAAAGCTAGGACTGTTAACCTTGGTTTGCATGTTTGTTAGCTATTCTAAGTGATTAGGGGTGGAACATCCCATAGTCAATAGATAAGAAAGTGTTTGTTTAAACAAATACTAATTTTCTAAGAAAATGACTAAGTCTGAAAATAAAGTAGCAAATAAAGGAGATATTTTTTTTTATTCCAAAAGTGTTCTATCATCTTATTATTTACAAGATGATCCCACTGCCTCTGTTGTTTTGACACAACTGAAGAGGTCAATACCATTTAGTTTTCTTAGACACAATTCACGGTACCTTGTCGTAGTGGGAGGGTTTCTAGGAACTCACCTTCTTATGACTTGGAAGACACTAGTGATTAAAATCCATTGTAAGTTTAAACAAGTAATGGATTGTCAAGATAAGAAACTAAGAAGAAAAGCCAATAGAACTATGGTTTGATCCATTCACATGGAGTAACCTAAAGTTTTCTATTACAAGGACATGAAAGGAAATTTTTCGTTAATAAGTCTATTCAATGGACTTAACAAAACTTCCTCTTCCTAGTATTATAGGTTTGAGTTTATCTAAACCTATGGCTTGTGGTATACCTGGTAATTACTTACTCTAATGCAAGCAACTTACTTTAGTAAGATGCTGAAGCATTTTCTTTCCAAAGGCAATCTATAGAAGCTTCACAACTTCTAGGCATAGATTTTATTTATCTAAGGAAAAGTCTCAACAATTCCAGAAAAGATAAAGCCATGAAAGAATTTTTAAAATCAACAGTGAGAGGTCTCAGATATGCTTTAGTATGCCTTAGACCAGACACGTGCTGTTGAGTGGGAGTAATGAGTAGTTATCAGATTAATCCAGGAGAGGAACATTGGAAGACAATCAAGTAAATCTTAACATTAAGAAGAGGAACTATATGTTAGTCGATAAGGGTGTGTTTAAAACTCTTAGACTACACCACATCAGATTTCGAGACTTGCCTTTGTGCTAGAAAGTCTGTTGATTAACCAAAAGTAGTTGCCAAAAGTAGAGAATCCAGTATCCCAAAAGAGTAGACATATAGAAAGGAATTTCACATTATCAAGGATTTTGTGATTAAGGAAGAGTAATGGTGGAGAAGATGTTGTGTTTAATTCAACCTGTCAGATCCTATTACGAGGAGTTTACTACTACTACACTTGATTTGTATATCAAGGTGTTGAGATTATTTGAAATGCACATTTTGTTTTATATTAGTGCAAGTGGGAGTTTGTTGGGTTTTGTACCCTAAATAAGACCCATTTCAATATAATCAGATTTACTTATTAATAAAGATCAGAAATAACATTTTATGTTGCATGGTTCACATGATTTATTTCATGATTATATATATAATGTATGAATTCTATTTAAGTCCAGAACATATGAATTTGTTAATGATTATAGTGTTGTCAGCACAGTGGAATATAATCTTAATTATATGTTCGGAAGTTTATTCCCTGATTTGTCAGTTCACTGGATTTAGACTGACATGATAATCAGCGATAGGTATTCTTAAACCTTGGATAAGTGTTATGTCCTTTCCAGGGCATTGGCAAAGTTTACCAGTATCAGATGTATGGAGTATACATCGAAAGGGACCGATATTGAACTTTGATTAGATATATTAAAATTTACCGTAATTTCTTTTCAATTCAATATCACCCGTTGATCCTAGATCAAATGATCTTAATCCTGATATGATTAGGTTCGATATCAAGAGTACTATACATGTTCTTTGATTTGTTAGTTAAGCCTACTTTTGGGTCAGGGTGATACGTACATTTTGGGAACATGATAGTATAATTGAGTGGGAGCGCTAACATAAATATGGACTATATAACTTCTATAGGAATTTAGAAGTGAAACGATGATATCCTTCGAGCTTGGCTAAACAGAGATAAATGGTGGAGATCTCATTTCACTTCGCTGAAATATCATTTATACGGAGCTAAGTGTTTTAAGGATAAAATACATTGAAGGTGTAACGGTAACTTAGTGCCTATTCAATGTAGATCATCTATTAGAGGGTCATTGATCAAATTAGGATTATAACAATGGATAACTAATAGCGTATCTATATCGTGGAACATATAGAATGTTCTATATGACTGAGAGTGCAATTCCAAGTTCTAAGTGTGGATTCAATAAGGAATTAATAAGTTAGGGAATTTACTTGGTAAATTCGGTTCGACTTATTGGAAGCTCGGAAATATAGGCCCATGGTCCCCATACTTGTAACGCCCTAAATAATTAGGCACGCTACCCAAAATACTTATAAAGCCCTAATCCCCTAACCGGGATTATTAATTAAAATAGCACAGAATTTAAACTTTTATATTAAACAGACTGAAAATAAACTTGTAATATATTTAAACTTTTCAAAATAGTTGGGATCCCAAAAATATTTACAAACTTATTACAAGTTCTTTCTTACTAGCCGACCTAAGCGGCAAAACAGAATACAAAAGTCAACACTGTTAGACCCATAACCCGCTTGGTCTGAAGTGGCATGAACATGTACATTCTTCGCCCTGCTCCTGAAACTCATGGCTGATCAGCTAATGCCTTACCCTTTCCTGCACAGTAGAGCACCCGTGAGCCAAGCCCAGCAAGACAGTATAAATCATAACAAATATATTATGCTCATTCACATATGTCTGTATAGCACAGACCTGATCATTATTTCATCATGCCCATTTATGTCTACGTGGCGTAGACCTATGTGTTGCGCTCACACATCTAATTAAATCTACGTGACGTAGATCCACGTGTTACTCTCACACGTCTAAATACATTAAGGCCTTAGAAGCGGTTCATCTCGGTTATGAGTACCGAGTCCAACCTGATTATGCCTTGAGCACATAATCCTTAAATCTCATTTCAATTAACATGGCATGGCATTTATACACATATATCACTAGGGTAATAACCCTAGGCTATTAGACCGTTCCTATTAGGGTAATAACCCTAATCCCGGTTACTTAACATTCATGCATATCATTCTCAACATAAGCGCCACTGCGCATACTCTACGTGCTAATCACTGTCTTACCTGTTGTCCCACAATAGTAGAGATTCCAAATCCCCGGGTGCTCCTGACCAGGTGCCGGTAATCCTAGTCACAATACCGGGATTTACACAAATAGGGTTAATCCCTAAATCTCACTTCCACAAAAATATAAAATTGGCATCCAAATCACATATAATCACATAGAGCTCGAAAAGAGCTTTCCAACGGTATAAAGAACGTCCCAAACGGAGTCCCGAGTCAAAAGTTATGGCAAAAACAAAAACTTAAAAAAAATAGCAATCTGCCATTATCGTGGTCGCGACCACTGGGTTTAAAAACCCAGAAAACCCAAATTTCAGCTTCGAAAATATGCCAAACTCACCCCCAATTCAACCCAAACATGCATATAACTCAAAATCATGAAATAGAGCTGCTAGCATATCTCAGAGGATCAAAAACACATATCTCATGCATCAAATCCAAAAATTCAGATTACATAAATGACTCAAAACTCATGCTCAACTCATCAAAATCTCAAGTTCAAGAACATGAACTCAATCCAACACAAACCTAATAAAAATCCAAAGAAGATAACACCATTTTAACATGAAAATCCAACTAAAAATACCATACAACCTCAGCCCAAGCTCAACAACAAAGCATACAATAAATAGAAGCTCAATTGCACAAGATTAACAAGCTTAAACTAATCAAAGAAACCACTATTATGCAACCTTTCTTCATCATCATCAAGAACATGCAATTCACAAACCCAAACATGCTTTTACCCACAATATTTCAGCAATTAAAACAAGGTTAAGATCATAAAAACTACCTTGATTCTCAACAAAACAAGAGCAATGATCTTCCTCCAAAATCAAGCTTCAATCAAACCAAAAACCAAGCTTTTTCTTCAATAATTCAAGTTTTGAAAAACAAGAGGGTAAGAGAGGGAGAGGGTTCGAGTGAGAGAGAGAATTAACCAGAAATTATCAATCTATTTTCCTCAAAATTCATTTTTAACAAACTTAGAAAATAAAGGTCTAATGACCAAAATGCCCCTATGGCTTAAATCCACACACACTCACCCACACAAGGGTAATTTTGCCATTTCACACTCAATTATATCCAAATAAATTTCAGATTATCATTCATCAAATAAAATGCCAAATAATCAATCCAATTTACATTTCGGGCCCGAACCCGGTTCGGCCCGAAATTTCCGGGTGTGACTATACCGTACTAACCTGTCAGAACACACCTGAAAAGACAACACAGGCATACTATATAATAATATAGTTCTATTAAGCACGTAATTAATTTAATCTCAACAATTTACCCTTCTCAGGTCATAATTACCAAAATGCCCCTGGCTCACCAACGGGGTCTTTAATATATTAAAATTCATATAAAATCACATATATTAAATTATATAATAATATAACTTCCTCAATTATACATAATTATCTAGTTAGGGTTTTGCTAATCCATTTCTTAATTCCGGGTATTACAATACTAGTTAAGACCATACTACTTGTAAGACTCAGTTAATTGATTTTAATTAATCAATTATAATTCTAAAGTTAGATTATGTCTAGTTTATGAATTTTCACTAAGCAAGGGCGAAATTGTAAAGAAAAACGATTCTAGGTTTTATTTATTAATGAAGAGACTTTATATGTCGAATTAATAGATATATTAAATAATAATATTATTTAATAATTATTTTTTAAGTTATTAAATAATTAGAATTGGCATTTAAATGGTTAAAATTGGAAAATTGACATTTTTGAGAAAATGGGAATAAAAAATAACAAAATGAGAAAGTTGTAAAGTGAGGCCCAATTTCTTTATATGGCCGGCCACTATGCAAGCTTTTACCATTTTAATTTTCTATTATTTTAATGCCATACAATTCTAACCTGAACCTAGATGGCATTCTATAAATAGAAAGTGTTGGCTTCAGAAAACTCATGACTTGCATATTGTTCCTTTCAGAAAAAGCCATAGCCACTTTCCTCTCTCTTTTCTTCTCTTGAATTTTGAAATCATTGAGTGATAAAGTAGTGCCCACACACATCAAGTGGTATCTCAATCATAGTGTGTAAGACTGTGAAGAATCCAAACAACAAGAAGGAGAATCAGCATCAAAGGAAGGAGAAAAAGAGATCCAGATTTAGATCTTGATAATGCTCTGATACAGAAAGGAATCAAGGGCTAGAGATCTGAATGGAAAGAGTCATTATATTCCGCTGCACCCAATATAAGGTTTCTTGAACTTTATATGTGTTTATTTCATTGTTTTAGAATTCATATTAGGATGTTAATGAAACATACTTGGTAGTAAATCTAGATCCTGGTAAAATATTTCCAACAGTTTTATGTTAGTCAGGGCGTTGATTTCGAGGTTAATCTTCCTTACCGCGACAAACTGCCTTCAGAAACTGACTTGTAATTTGTTCCAACAGTCCACTGATCCTGACTCCAACTTTTTGAACCATTCCTCAGCAAAACCGCTTAACGTTAGTGAAAAGCATAAACACTTTGCATCATTGTTGACCCTCATGACGGTCATCACCCTGTTAAACCGGGACAAATTGTCACTGGGGTTCGAATCTCCCGTGTAAGTTGCCATTTCGGGCATCGTAAAATTTTTAGGGAGTTCCGCTCCAGTATGTATCGGGGGCATGGTTCTCGGTCCTCACAATTAGAGTCTGAATCATCCCCTTTTTGTCTCCGGGAGACCTTAGCAATGTCTTTGCGTAGTTATGCCAATTCAGCTAAAATTCCTTCGTTCAAGGTGCCTTCGGAGACTGGCAATGCGTGTTTTTTCCTTTCAAGATGGTTTCTTAAATCACCATGCTTCTCGTTGATTTTCTATCTTAAATTAGCCGGAAGATACCTCCGACTTTTCCCCCCTTTTCCACCGGTTGTTGGTGCACAGATACGCTCTTTCGGTTCTCTCGATCATGAGGACCAAGACTCGCTCGAGGGAGCTTGCCCCTCTGCGGACCTTTCCCTTTTGAGAAATCAAAGCGGACTTTTTGCGGATCCTGTGCCTTATTTTTTCTCCCAGGGATCGAAGTATGGTTTTTCTCAGGGTTCTCCTCGGAAGGGTACCGTATAGGGCTTGGTTCCCTGGTCTTAGGCCTCTGAGTGCTTGGCGAGGATTCTTCTTGTATTTCCTTTGGTCCTACGGTGATGGCCTTGGGATGTATATGTATTCCAGCCGTTTCTATAGCTTTTTGCATGGCGACCATTATCTCTTGCATCCTCTTATTTTGTTCTTTTTGGGCAGCCAGATTGGCTTCATGATCAACCGCCTTTTGCCTTAGGACCAGCAGTTTAGTATAGCTACCTTCATCGTAAGTGGCGTATCCTTCGAAGTTTTCTTCATATTCCTCATTGTTCGCCTCATCTCGTTCCTCAGAGCCCACATTTACTCGTGAGGCCACTTCCTCACCTTCTGGGTTCTGAGTATCATAAGGAGGACAAGGTTGACGTGTGTTGTTTCGAGTTTCTACCATTGTCGTTCTGATTCTTTGACTGTTGTCTTCTCAACGATGCTTCCGCCAGCTCTCAATGAAAGCACCAAAATATTGACCGAGATTTTCGGCAACCAATTAAATTAGTTAATGATGAGAGCTTTAGAATAATTAATGTTGTGGTTTTTACGTGGTTTGAGCATTAATAAGCCGTAGTCCACGAGTCTCTTGTATTAATGAGAGTTCTTGTACAGAGAATGTTCTTGGTGAGTTCTCTCTTATTTATTCGACCGATCCCCCTTCCCATTTTGTTCAGGGGTATTTATAGAGTTTTGTAAGGATCATTAAAAAGGGATCACTTGTCTTTAAGTGCCAACAATGTATGTGCACAAGTTCCCAAGAGATGTAAAATAGGGTATACATAACATATGCCGTAGGTATCATAGGGATTAGGTGAGAGTAATCTTTATTCTTCCTTGATTGATGGGATTCTTCATAATGGAGCCGTCACTAGCCCCTTTGATTATCGTGTAATCGCCGTAAATGAGGCTTACACTATCTGTCATGTCCTCTTATGGGCGTTCCAAGACGTTTTCCCCATGCTGCATTAAATGCAAAGTGACTGTTCGAAGAGGTTCTACTTCTCCCGGAGATGCTTTGTTGTATTTCTAGCTCCCGCAGAGGAGAGACATGCCTTATGTGCCTCTTCGGGGACTCACTTCCTGAAGTATACTTGCCCGTCTATATATGATTTAGCTAATTTTTTGGTGAGGTGTCCTTGTGATCCACGCGTCATACGCAGCCGCGGTCACATATTTTGGAAAAAATCTAAGGCAACAATTTCCTAGTTAATAAATATATCACATAATAATATAATATTTGAGCACACGTAGTTAATTAGATGAACTGTAATTTAATTAATAACTCACATATAATTATTTTTATTTAATTATTAACTTATATTATAATTAGTTTAAAAATAATTCCCCATATTTAATAAAATATACAATTTATTTATATATTATTATTATTATTATTATTATTATTATTATTATTATTATTATTATTATGTTTTATTAATTTTCAAGATATTACAAATGTATACTATACACCATATTACTTTAGTTAGCTTTTAGTTTATCTATTATTATAATGATTATTATTAAAAAATTATTTAACTCCTTTTATCAAATTTTTATTATTATAACCACCTATATTTTTGTAATTACACATTTATTTGTAAACATTTATTCACAAACAAAAAGGTATAACATTCCAATATAAATTCCTATTTTAATTTAATATTATAATTAAGTAATATATTAATTTAATTTTATATATTTATTTTATAAGTGTGTTTTTACTTTTTTGATTATTCAAGTATTCAAAAATCTTTATATATAAAAAGTCACTATCTAACTAATTTTTTAATTTAACGAAATATACTTTAAAAATAAAAAAATATTCTGTTAAATTTAACGGTGTTAGTAGAATTAGTTTTATAAATATATAAATATTAATATGATTTATTTTAGACTAATTTGAATATGTAATATTAATATATTATTTTTTAATATTAGGAGTATGTTCAATTTAATATTCTTAAACTTTATATTTTTTTCTTTAAATTTTAAAACTTTAATTATTTTTTTTAAATATTAAAAAATTAATAAGTGATTTTCTTTTTAATTTATAAATGTTAAAATACACATAATAAAAATAAGGGATTTTCTTTTACTTTTACACTTCAAAACAATTTTTTTTCTTGCATTTTTACGGAATTCTACACAAAAACTCCTATAGCAACTAACGAAGTAACCTAAATCGCAACTAAAATTCACATAACAACCCACATAGAAGTCACCAGAGAAACCATCACAACAATCTAAACCGTAAATTTGAAAAAAAAAAAAAGTAAAAAAATAATATATAAGGTAATTCTCCTAAAAATCAAAACAAAAAATATAACTAATTATACGTGCAATGCACATAACAATAACCTAGTTTTAATGATATGTGGTTATAAGCATAGTCTAGTAGTTCTACATTTTTTTTACAAAGTGGAGGTCCCAAGTTCTAATCCTCCTCTCCAATGTAATTTTTTTTTTCAATGATATAAGTTTTCATTACAATTTTTTTTTTTTTATAAATTAGTAAATTACTATATCATGAACTTATGTGTGTCATAAACTTTAAATTACTTATTTTAATATCTTAAGAAGTTACTAAATTTATCATTTTTTAGTAGTTTTGCGTTTTATGGTAGGATTAAGATAGATTCAAGATATTTAATATTTTTTTTCCATCTTAGAAACAATAGCCCTAGCCACTCTGTTTATCAATTAGTGCCTTTGACTTTCCACTTTTCTTCTTTTGCTAATCTTGATTTTTTGGAAGATTGATGATTTCTCCACGATGCGTAGTGTTAGTCGATTGAGAATCTACTGACTTGCTCCACGTTGCGATCAGAACAAAGACATGAGAGGAGAACTTCCACATCAACGTCTTCTTCTGTGAGGGGTTCAAGAGCAGTCGTCTGAGAGTGGTTCGGTTTGGCTCAACGACGTCATCCGTTTAAGATTTTTGTTTTCATTTATTAATTTACTATTATTAGTTTAATTCTAACTAATGTTTTTATGGGGTTAGAATTATAAGGAGTTCATTCCTTAATTAATTTTAATGTTGTGATCGTGTTTAAGTGTTGAAACTAATTTAGTTTGTCCATTAGTCTTGTCTTTTGACATGGTTCTTTAGTCTTGTCTTTTGACATGGTTTTTTAGTCTTTTCCTTTTAGTTTTTTCTGGTTCGAGTCTTGTCTTTTGGCATGGGTTGTGTAGCTCAGAATCATCATGGCGCTATGGTAGAAGCATTCAAGAAGGGGAAAATTGGATGTGTTCAACCCGAAATTGCTGAGATAATAGGCATTAAAGAAGCATTGAGTCGGATTACAACTCATTCGTGGGATAGAGTCATGTTGGAAACAGATAGCTTGGTGTGTGTCTAAGTGAGCGGTATTTTATGCCTTCACAATTTATGTTTTGTAAAACAATCTGCAAATAAGTTGGCTCATTGCTTGGCAAGAGACTCTAGTTTCTCTACAACTCGTGTGCTTCAGTTGGAGGACTGTTCCTCTGAAGTGCGTTATATTGTTTTGATCGAATTTATTAATTAACTAGGTAACGAACCGTGCTTTGCGCGGTCTTTATACCTATATATATATAAATATGATACTTTATATTCAAATTTTTGTTAGTAAAATTAGATGAAAGTTTTAAATCTAACAATTTTAATAGTTCGGAAAGAATTTCGACGACTTAAAAAGTTAAATAACATAATTTAATACACATTAAAATTCGAGAAAAAAATTATTGTTTAGCTTTATAATTTTGTAACATAATCTTAATGATAAATTTATCTAACTTGCGATTAGTATAGATAGAAATGAACTATAACTATAACCTTGAAGAGATAGTAGGTCTAAAATTTATAGGTAGTAAGTACCCTTTGTTACTATTATTTGGAATTTTTGAAAATAGACATAATCTATACTATAAATATAATATATAATAAGAATGATATTATTAATTTGTGGACCATTAACTGTAATTAATTAAAGTAAAATATCAATAGAAGGGTATAATTTAGACTAAGCAAATGGTTCCATGAAATTGATTGTACTATTATTTCTTATTAATGTTCCAAAATTTTGATTGATGGTCTTCTTAATTTAACAATTGATAATATTTGCACAGTTAATTAATACTAATGCAACTAATCTACAAACAAATATATTAGAAAAAAGCAAATCTGAAATTAAATAAAATAGAATTTTATAATTGAATTAACCACGATAAATATAAGATTGAATCACATATAGTTATATAATAAACTTTCGATAACTATTGTTATATAATAAAATAGCAATGTGATAAAATAATAATAAGGCAATAATAACATTTAGTGATAGAAAGATAGATATAAAATTCAAAATGGTACTCATAAACCATAACACTTTACTTCAAGAATAATCATAACTCAAAAATAAAAATAAAAAAATAGAATGAGTCTTTTCAACTAAGCTTCCATTAAGATTCTATAATACAAAATGAAAATAATTTTTATTGGATTTATGATTCTATAATACAAAATAAAAATAACTTATAATAGATCTATGAATAAATCAAGTTTATTAGAAATTTTACAATGCAATCTTCACAAAAACAATGTCTAATTTCTGCATATATGTGTTACTCAATGATGAGTACTCATTATTATTTAGTTTGTAACACTATTACATAGCACTAACAAAGAAAAAAATATTAATACATTGTAATCACTTTTTACTTTTGCCAATAAAAGTGTAGTGGCATGGATGTACTAAATTGCTTCAAATATTTTTCTAAAGGAAAATTTGATATATTATGCTAAAAAATGATAAAAATTGTTTAATTATACAAAAATTTTACACATAGGAAAAGGGTGCCTATTTTTCAATTTACTTCCAAAATTACCCCCAACCTTTCAATTTCCCCCCATTCTCTCTAACAACCCTCTCTCTCTCTAACAGCCAGCCCTCTCTCTCTCTAACAGCCCTCTCTCTCTCTCTCGAACCAGCACCACCTACGACAACCACACGACCCACCCACTCGAAGCAGACGACCGACACGACCTACCCACCCCTCCGTCGAACCCACCCACCCTCGCACCGTCGAACCCACCCACCCCACTCGCACCGTTGAACCCACCCAGGCGAACCCACCCACTGCACTCGCACCGTCGAACCCACCCAGGCGAACCCACCCACTGCACTCGCACGAATCTCGGAGCACCGTCCCCGCCATTGCCACCGTCGACTAAAAGAGGTATATTTTGGATTTTTTTGTTTAATTTATCTTAGAAATATGCCTTAATTTGTGGATAAATCTGTGGTTAAACTGAAATTGTTATTTAGTATGTGTTTTTTGTGATAAATTGTGCAAGAAAAATCTGGGCAAATTATGGGTTTCGTGGTAAACTCTGTTCTCCTGATTTCGTGTTTATGCGACGTTATGCGATTTACATGCAATTTTGTGCGATGTTTGCCTAGGGTAGTACTTCTTGTATGTTTAGCGACTTTAGGCGACATTTGTGCGATTATTGTGCGATTATTGCATAGGTTAGTACTTCTTGTATGTTTAGCGACTTTAGGCGACATTTGTGCGATTATTGTGCGATGTTGGGCTTATGGTATAGGTTGTGCGATTTTAACAATATTATGCGATTAATGTGCGATTTTTGTGCGATGTTAACTGACAGGATCTTAATTTGTTAGTTGTGGTTGCTCTGTTTTTTTGGCGATCTTATGCGATTATTGTGCGATCTGTCTGCGATTCGTTTTGACTGTCACCTAATTTATGCGAGTTTTGGCGATGTTTGTGCAATTTTAATGCGATTTTAGTCTAATTAATCTTTCTGAATGCAGATGGCTCCAGAACTTATTCTGCCATTGTCAGAGCACTTTCCAGGGCGTATAACATACAGAGGGAACGGATATTTTGCTTCAATCAAGGCTAAATTTGAAGCTTTTAACTTGACTGGGAAGGTGAAGGAGACGCCCTTTGGTGTTTTTTGGAATGCCAGCGATTTGAAATTCAGTGGGGTTATTGTGCATCAACTGTTACTAAGGAAGAAGAAAGTGAGTGAGGCCAAAAACGATGAAGTTTGGTTTTACGTGGGTAAAACCGAAGCTAGATTTGGGCGCTCGGAGTTCGGTTTGATCACAGGCTTAAAGATGAGCGGTGGTCCTTCGTCAGAAGAATTGACTGCACAATGTGATTCTGATCGGATCTTGCGAGACTATCTCAACAATTCAAAAAGGGTGACCTTTAAAACCCTTTGGCTAGCGTTTGAGGCATGCGATGTGGCTGACGATGTATACAAGCTGGGGTTGTGTGCATTTGTCGAAGGTGTTCTGCTGTCACGGGCCGAGGGTGTGTATATCTGGACAGATATGCTAAAGTTGGTAGAAAATGAAGACAAGTTCTTCGAGTATCCTTGGGGTCTTCTTTCTTATCAGAAGTTGTTGTCTTCCACAACTAAGAATATGCAACAACTTAGGCAAAACTACATGGATAAGAACGATAAGACCAAGAAGAAACACAAGAAGGAGAAAAAGGTTACTCAACCTGAAGCGAAGTACAACGTGTACGGATATGCTCCTGCGCTGCAATATTGGGCATTTGAGGCCATGCAAGTTTTGGGGAAGAAGTATGGCCAATGCAAAGGGACTCGATTCCCTCGAATGTTGAACTGGAGCACCCCCGACACAGTCACGAAACATGATGTCAAGCAACCTGATGTGGCTGCACTCTTTGAGAAAAGGGTACGTGAATCTTTCTCTATTTTAGCGCAATTATTTTTTGCTTTAAGTGTAATCTGTGTTATATGCGATATTTGATGCGATATTGTGCGATTTACTTTACAGTGCATTATAAATGTTCAGTGATTAATAAGTTTTTTGGCGACTTTGTGCGATCATTGAGCGATTTTGTGCGATTTTACTTGCACTCCTTATAAATTTTTACTTGTATTGTTTTATTTGTTTAGCGACTTTATGCGATTCTTGTGCGATTGTTGTGCGATTTGTTAGAAGTCTCATCACTTGTATTGCTTTAATATTTTTTGGCGACTGTATGCGATGACTGTGCGATTTTGTGCGATTTGCCTTGACAGTAGCTAATATACTTTTCTATGTATATGTAATAGATTTTTGGCGATATAGTGCGATTTTTGTGCGATATGTATGCGATTTTTTTAGTTTTATGCGATTTATTTGCGATTTTTGTGCGACATATTTGCGATTTAACGTGATCTTGTGTTTTTACAGATGGTTGTGCTTCAAATCTAGTATCCTCGGAATTGGGAGGTTGATTACTAGAAGGACAATTGTGAAGGTGAGGTCCCCACAGTGGAAATGGGGTTGGATGAGGTCGAAGAAACACAAGTCGGGGCGCAAGATTCGACCGCATTCGAGACCCAAGCCCAACGGGTGGCAGAATATGTGGAAAGGTCCAAAATTATTCCACCATCCCCACCCAAGGAAACAGCAGACGCCTCCACATCTGCCACTGTGCCCCCAACCCCTGCCACTGTGCCCCCAAGCTCTGCTCCACCCAATGACTCCGACTACCTCTTGTTGGCTAAGAGATTGGAGAAGGTAGAAGCGCAACAACTTGCGATTCTTACTGCCCAGACTGAGATGAAGGCTGACTTCAAGAGAAGTCAGAAAGAGATGAAGAATCTTATCATGGATCAAATTGCGACCGTGATAAGTTTGTTACAGAAGCAGCCTTCGGAGCCGACACAACCATCAGGGCCGGCACAGCAATCAGACCCCACACATCCATCCGACACGGCAGAGCCATTACAGACGGTACATCCATCACCGCCGACATATGATGATGATGATGATGATGATGATGTCTACCCAGAAGATTGGCAACCTGACGTATGTGACGTTCCTTCTACTCCTGCAAACGCCATTGTCATTTCGCTGGGTGATACAGAATCTCAGGATGTGGAAGAGTTGCAAGGGCCACCAGATGGGGTGGAGTTCTGTAGGCTTAGGCGAAAGCAGAAGCCGGTTTTCTTGAATGACTACACAGCTGGGAAGAAGAAACAACGACATGGGCCCGTGGTAGTAGACACACTGAAACCGGCGGACCCCCGGCTGTTAAAATTTTTCCAAAAGTGAATTACTTATGCTAGGGACAATGGCCGTCCTAGGGATGTTCACACTGGCGAAGCCACTAGATCATAGTTCGTGAAATTGATGGTGCTGAACGAATGGCTCGACGATGATGTAAGTTATTTCTTAATAGAATTAATTTAAAAATCAGATAGGCACAAATACAGATGAATCTGTCCCAAAGAAATACAAACTTACATTT
This sequence comes from Cannabis sativa, assembly GCF_029168945.1. NCBI lineage: Eukaryota > Viridiplantae > Streptophyta > Magnoliopsida > Rosales > Cannabaceae > Cannabis > Cannabis sativa. The sequence continues at coordinate 10,892,797 of NC_083601.1, forward strand.
AAAAATCACCATACTATATCGCACACAATATCGCACAATAATCGCTTTAGACAAACATAATATAAACCAGTTATGATGTCGCACAATAATCGGACAACAAAGGAAAGAAATCGCATAAAGTCACACAATATCACATAGTCAACAAAATCGCATAACGATGCACAACATATCGCACACCAATCGCCAAACATCATTATCGCACATAAAATCGTATAATAATCGTACAAAGTCGCCAAAATTAATCATGTCATCCCTAACCTCAGATTTCTCATGTAATCGCACAAAACATCGCATGATGTCGCATAAAATCGCAAAAAACAAAAAAACCCAGAAAAACACAGACTGTTAGCCACAAACTCTACCTCCATTTCAAGGACACAAAAGTCACATATTACAACTAACAACGTTCAGATCCATGCAATTTAACAAAAAATTACACTATTTACTAAGAAAAACACTTACCCATTGCTTTGTTGAGTGAGGTGGAGGTTGAGGGTGAAAATGGTGGAGGTGGCAGTCGGCCGGGAGAGGATCGATCGGCGACAGTGATAGAGAGGGAGTGTGTGTGAAGAGAGAGAGAGAGTGCGTGAAGAGTGAGAGAGAGTGAAAGAGAGAGAGAGTGCGTGAAGAGAGAGAGAGAGAGAGAGTGTGTGAAGATGAGAGGGAGAAGAGGCAAATTTTTTGGGTTAGAGGAGAGGGGTATTTTGGGGTCACTAATAAAAAATGAGGATAGTTATAAAATTTTTAAAAGGGTGGTATAATTAAACACCACCCCTAATGTTTAAGCATAAAATGTCAAATTTCCCTTTTCTAAAACTCTTGTCTATACCATCTTTTGACATCCTCCCTCCTCTCCCTCAATAACAAATTTTTATATAAAAAAAAAACACATACTAAAGTAAAATATTTTACAATTCAGAATAAAATTTCAAAAATAACAAACTAAAATTAACATCAAATTTTAATACACAGTTACAAAATTTTACATTATGCAGTTGATAAATTAATAATATTTCATCACTAATCACATATTTTCAAAATAAAAAAGAAAGTTCTAAGCAAAAGAGTTTAAAATTAATCTTTTTCACCTACAAAAGAGTTTTGAGCTACCTACAGTAAAAAAATCATATCAATTATCAAAAACTAATTTCTCTCTTTTCCAGCAGATTTCACAACTGTGTTATAGCCAAATATACATCAATGACATTCTACGCACTCTAAGAAACTCTACTTAGACATTCCTTTTTCCTTTTTCTTTGCCCTCTTATCTGGCTACTTAAGCCAACCTGTACCACTTCATCCTTCAATCTCTTTTCCATGTTTTATGTGGAAGTCAACTGCTCATTTTCATGTTTTCTCCTAGTAAAAGAGAATAAAATTAGTGGTGTAATTCAATTTTTTGTCTTATTATTTAATAAAATATAACCAAGATTGAAGAGTTCACTCAAATCCAACCATAACAATAGACAAATAATAAAATATAGAAGAAGATATCTATCAATAAACAAAACTTAGTGGCTAGAAAAAAAAAAGTGAGAGATTTAACTTTAATGTGATTTTTTATTGTAGAGTGTTTTTCATAATTTGTGGCCTTGATTATAGCAATGTCTAATTTCTAAAAAAATATTATTACCAATTATGAAAATCTATTATAACTTAGTTTGTCACACAAACAAATAATACTACAAAAGAAAACAATTCATCAAAAATTCATATTTTTTCAAAAATCTCACAAATATAAAATAGAAACTCAAAATTTTAACTTAGAGAGAAAACAAAAATTATAATTGTTTAATTATTTTTATATATATATATTGTCAGTGTTGTAAGACAATTTAGTTCAATGATCCAAGAAAAATGAATTTAGAAATATATCTACTTTTTAACAAATAATCATTATGTGAAGCTTTTTGTCATTTTTTAGTTTGTCTTGATCTAAACAAAATTTATAAATTTATGAAACAAAATTATCTGAAAAAAAAATTAATATGCCAATGAACTTCATTATTTAACATGTAGAGTAATGATACATATACTTTTTTTTTATTTAATCGTTTTTATATTACATCATGCATAACCTGAGACTCGAACCCAGGACCTCCAACACACACACACACACACTCCCTATGGCCACTTGAGCTAGCCTCAAGTGGTTGTAATGATACATATACATAAACTTATAAAAGAGTACTTTCTTTACAAAATAATCTCTGCATCAATATAAAGACATACACTCACAGCGTCAAGAATCACTTTTTCACCAACCAAACAATCAAAAATTGTTAAGTTCAAATTAGGGCAGAAGACAAAAAAAAAAAAAAAAACTTAATTAAGATTAATGACAACACTAAACATGTTGGGTTTTATGCCCTAAATAAAACTCTTTACAATCTGATTGGTTATCAATATAAGAAATTTGAAGTGATTGATGTTTGCATGAATTTTACATGCTAATGGTTTAATATGTTTATTACATTTACACACAGAATCAGTTAAATCCAGATCATATGTTTATTCACAATTACAGTATCGTCAACACAGTGGAATGTGATTGTGATCATATGAATCAAAAGACTTGGTCCCTGTTTCATCAGTGTTATTGGATTTACACTAATGTGATAATCAGCGATGATGTGTACTTACACTTGGAGTAAGTATTATGTTCTTTCCAGGACATTAGTAAAGTATACTAGTTTCGAATGTACGGAGTATACATTGGACTGGACCGATATTGCAAATAAGTTAAGATATTGCAAACTTACCGTTATATATATCTTTCCAAGTCAATATCAGTAGTTAATTTTAAGATTAAAAGAATCTAAATCCTGATATGCTTAGGCTCAACTCAGGAGTGCTATTCATGTTCTTTGATTTATTAGTTAAGCCTACTTTCAGGTCAGGATGATACGTATATTTTGGGAACATGATAGTATGATTGAAAGTGGGGAGTCTTTCGAACATAAATATGGAATCTATGGCTTCTACTGGTGTATAGAAGTCAAGTGATGATTCCCTTCGAGCTTAGCAAATAGAAGTAAATGGATGAGCTCTTGTTTAACTGACTAATTATTAGATCACTAAATACCATTTAGAGGTAGCTAAGTGTTTTAAGGGGCAAAATACATTGAGGGGTGAGAACGGTAAAGAAATCCCATCTCGATGTAGATCATCTATATAGAGGATCTTTAAATCACAATAAGATTATAACAATGGTTAAATGAGATAGCATATTGATATCGTGAAACATATAATATGCTCTATATAAGTCTGAGAGTGCAATTCTAAGTTCTAAGAGTGGATTCAACGAAGAATTAATAAGTAGGAATTTACTTGGTAAATTTGGTTCACTTATTGGAAGCTCAGCATATAGATCCATGGTCCCCATTCTAGTTGAGAACATTCTGCTTGTAAGACTCATTAATTGATTCGTGATTGATCAATTATAATTCTAAAGTTAGACTATGTCTAATTTTATGAATTTTAACTAAGCAGGGGTGAAATTGTAAAGAAAAGATATTCTAGGTTTATTTATTTATTAATGGACTTTATATGTCTAGTTAATAATTAAATTAAATGATAATATTATTTAATAATCTATTTTAGTTATTAAATAGTTAGTTTTGGCATTTAAAAGGTTAGAATTGGAAAATTGGCGTTTTTGAGAAAATAGAAATAAAATTTGATAAAACTGTAAAATCAAGTGGGACCCACTACTACACCTTGGCCGGCCACTTATTGTGGAGTTTCAAATTGATTTTCTCATTATTTTAATGTCAAATAATTCCTAACCTAAACCTAGTAGTTGCCTATAAATAGAAAGTGATGGCTCAGTCAAATCACAAGTTTCCAATATCCTTTTCTGACAGAAATTTCTCTCTTCAGAAAAACTGAGCCTTCCCCACTTTCTATACCTGGCCGAAACCCTCTCTTCTCTTTTCCCTTCATCAATTTCGACCCTGGTGAAAGAGTGAGTGCCCACACACAGCAAGCAGTAACTCAATCATAAATTGGAAGATTGTGAAGGATTAAACTTGAAGAAGAAGGACATTCGGGCTCAGATCTTGATTATACTCTGCTACAGAAAGGATACGAGAGTTAGAGATCTGAGTGGAAGGAGACATTAATTCCGCTGCATCAATGTAAGGTTTTCTTAACTTTATATGTGTTTAATTTATCGTTTTAGAAAGTTCATATTTAGGGTGTTTAAACAACATACTTGTGAGTAGATCTAAGATCCTGGTAACATAAATTCCAACAAAACAAACAACATTCCCATATGAAAATCATTTTTCAATGGCAGAACATCATCATCTCTAATAACTACACATGGTTATAGTAAGCTTTCCATCTTCTCATAATAATAATACAAAGAACACTCACACTACTTTTGAAATAGAAACATTAGAATTTTTCCATTAGTCCCAATTGCTAAAATATTTTACCCTATTCGATCATCCTTTCCAATTAGAAAGTGTCAGTATTGGGTCGAGAACCCATGCTATTCTTCAGATCTGAAAAATATAAAATTAAAATCAAAATTTTACAAATTAGTAACAGTAGAAGAAGAAGAATACCAAAAATAAAAAATAGTAACCAAAGCTACATTTTCAAAAGACCAAAATACCATTTTAAAGATTAAGCCAAAATTAATTTCAGAGATTCAATTCGTGAGATTTAAGACTCAATCCAAACCAACACAACTAAAATCAAATCATTAGAGATAGTCATATTGTCATTGTTAAACTTTCAGAGATTAAACCCAAAACTCATTTTAGAGAGTAAATTGAAAATCTACTCCAGAGATTAAATCCAAAAAAATTAAATAACTGAATCAAAAACTAAACCTTTTTCACAGTCTTTTCCTACTCAACCAATAATTTATCTTTGCAAAAATTCAAAAAACCTGTACAAACTCAAATTAGATTTTTGGTGAACAACCTTGTTAAAATCAGCATATATACATAAGTAAATTTTAGAGAAAATAACGTAAGAGATTAATTTAAAAAAAAATCTTCAAATTAAGATAATTACATAAGACATCCCAAAATACAGTTTACTTTTTATAAAACCTAATTAAGAAAGAAAAGAAATCAACTTTATATAAAAAATTAGACGAGATTTAAGACTCAATCTAAGCCAACACAACTAAAATAAAAAAAGAGATTGTCATACTATATTGTCAATGTGAAACTTTCAGAGATTAAGGGAGATATTAAGGGAAAGGAAGAGATCGTTACCTGAAGCCTTGGATCAAAGAGAATAGAGAATCAGGAAAAATCTCATTTAGAAAAAATTAGATTTCGTGATTTGTGGGGTTTACTTTTTTAAAAAGAATAATTATCAGGAAAATTACGAAAAAAAAGAAAATTAGGTTTCATTGTAATTTGCCACATCATCAGTCATCTCTACAACATTATTTGTATAAATTAATAATTAAAAAAATATAAAAGAAATATAAGAAAATAGATAAATAAATATTTATGAAGCTAATAAAAAAAATTCAAAAAATAAGAGAGTTAAGGAGAGAACAAATAAGACTAATTAGAGAAATATTAGAGCGCCACGTCACCCATCTCATACTTCTCCTTTATATATATATAGATAGATAGATCTTATGATTTTTATTAAAAAAAAAAAAAGAAAGGATAGATTCAAGATATTTTTCTTTTTCATATATTAAAATTTTATTTGTTTAGCTTTTTTTTTAGGACATCTCTATCACATTAATTGTAACTTTAATGTTACTAATAGATTATTGACTAACTAAGCATACTTTTGGATAATAATTTTTTTTTTTGGTTGATTTTTTTAAGTAATGGTGCTTTTATTATCTGGTCATGACAAAGAAAAGAAAAACATAAATATTTATTTGCTTAAAAATATGGAATAATTACATAAGATATCATTTTTTTTGTAAAATATTTACATTTTTACGGTTTTCTAAAAAATAACACGAAAATAACATAAAATTAACAAGAAAACTACATAAAAGTAATATGAAAATAACAACAAAAAATAATATACAGATAACAAAAAATCAACAACAAATTAACAAGATTAGAACATAAAAATACCGTATTTTCTGTAAATAAGATAAAAAAAATTATAAAAATATTTAAAATTCCGTAAAACCGTATTTTTATAATATTTTGGTGGTTTTTTTTGTTTTTGTGAAATAATCCCTACAAATATAGCAAGTGATGAATTAGAAAATGAGAATGAAATTGTTGTGACAATTATGAAAAAAATTGTGGTATTGTTTGAGTTAGCCCAATATGAGAAGCCCAATTACAAACCAAAGTAGGTTTCATTTCCATCCTTTCAAAGTGAAGCACAACTTCTTGGCTCTGTCTCTCTGTTACTCATCCCTCTATCGGTTCTGTCACTAACTCAGCAGCCGTACCCTAGAAATATCATCTACCTCCTTTACCACCTGATCGGAGATCAGACACGAGTTATTCCGTTTCACTCATTGGCCGGATAAACAACTCCTTCACTCACAACAGGTACTTTACTTACAGTTTCGTTGCTGCTAATGAGGATTAAATACAGAGAGACGATTGAAACTTTATCTGGTTGTTGTTTGAGTTTTCTCAAGTGATTCTATCTGTTTTGTATAGAGTTCTACATTGGCATTCTACAGGGATAAGCTCTAGCTATTATCAAATTCTCGTTTTGTTTTCTTCTTTAGTTAGGTTTGTCATAGTTAGTTTACAATGTTTAGTTAATCTTTTTCCATTTGAAAGGTAACGAGGACCAAAGAATTTTTTTTTTTTTTTTGATTTTGGTTCAATAAAAAAAGTTCTGTTTCTTCATGTGAATCCAATTTGTATGGTATTTGTTCCTACATATATTTTATTTCATTACTGTGTTTAAGTTTGTGATAATTTTATGTCTTAGTGTTGGTGAAGTATTTGGTAACATAGAGAAACTTTACTACAAATAAAATCTAATTTATTGTGTTCTAGGCAATTCGAATTGTAATTATTTTAACTACTCACAGTGACCAATAAGTTGCCTGGAATAATGTTGGGTTGTTGACTGGAGAAATAATTTGTAGTTGTTTCAAATTTTATCCGGTATATTAATAGGAGAAGCAAAGCAACACTTCACTGAATAGTTACTAATGAGTAACCTGTTTAGAGAATTTGTGAACAATTATGGTTCATTCATTTGCATCTCTTCAGCGTTGTTGTTATATTTGGCATGTTTTGTTCAGTTTTAACAGAATTTTTAAAAATTTTCTGTTAAGCCATAAGAAATTCTGTTAAATAGGTATTTATTTTATAGGTAAGAGGTAAGATAAGAGGTAAGTTTTATATCAATTTGGGTTTCTTAAAGTTTTTTTTCTTCTCCGTTTTACTTCCTGATAACTTTAATTCTTAGAATAGAAGGTGAAATGGCTGGAAAATCAAACAGAGGGAAGAATCGGAAGGGATCCAATATTGGCGTAACATCTACTGAGACCGTGGTTCCAACTGATGCTCCTGCCAAAGATATTTCTAGTGATGCTCCGACTAAAGATATTCCCAGTGCTAAAGATGTTTCCAGTGATGCTCCTGTTTCAACTGCCTTGGAATCTTCCCTAACCGATGCTAATGAGATTCCTGTTGTAGTTGAATCAACTGATGCCAAGCCGGAGCATAAATCTGAAACAGATAATTCAACCAGCCAATCGAAGCAAGGTAAAATCATGTTACTCCATTTTCTTTTTATACATTTTTTTTACCTTTGGTGTTTGTGCTGATACTTATTTGCATGACCAATGGCGGTCAAGGAAATGAATCTGTATATATCAAAGGAATAAACTAAATAGATATGTATTATTTTCTTTACCAAAAAATATATATGATAAATATTGGTCTAACAATATGTATCATTTTCTTAGTAGTGAGAATTGAATGCAAATATGGAGAGATGGCAGGAAGTTAGAATATTAGTCTATACATACAGTTAGGTTCGCATGTTTTGATACAAATTAAACTATTGCCCCCTTCTTCATTCCAAGTCACAAAAAAGAAGAGTTGAGAATTGTACACCCTCTTTTTACAACTTTTCAGCTTACTTTTTTTTCCCTCTTTCATTGTTGTAAACTTATACCAGATGTGTAACTCTGTTTTTACAACATCCATTGGCTTAGCAAGGCAAAACTGCATGATGCTCTTAACATTGCTACCCTTATGGACCCTAAATGTTGAGATTTGAATGCAATCCTTTCATTTGTACAACTCTTGACTTTTGTGATTCTTGTATGTAGCTGTTTTATCTTAAAAATAATAAAAGCAATATGCCATCCCGTTTACAGTTACTTTGTCTATTGATAGATTTTGAGAATTGGCAGGCATTGTTCATTTCAGAAGCCATACATTGTTTGACTACGGATATATCATGTCAATTCAACATTGATGATTCCTGGCAAATTAAAAAGTTGTCAGACTGTCTAGATGTTTTAACATTGAGAACTTCTCATTAAATTCCAAGTTGAAAGTGTTTACTTCATTTCCTTGTGAGTGCAGGTGACCTCCATCTGTTTCCTGTATCTGTCAAAACACAAAGTGGCGAGAAGCTTGAGCTTCAGGTGAGATGATTCTCTATCGAAATTGTTTTATTTGATTTAATTTTTATTCTATTTAAATTACTTCCAAAATGGCAAGTGCAAGCAATTTAAGCTAACACTTTCTCTTGTTAATTAGAAGTTAGAACCATCAACTACTAATCCTAACATTTTGGTGGTTCAACAATTTGTTTCCTATGCGCGCCCTTATTTAAATTTTTTTCATCATTTTGTTGAATTAGGTAACTTGAATTCTACTGATTTTTTTTTTTTTTTTAATTTATGTGAAGTTGAACCCGGGAGATTCTGTGATGGATGTAAGACAATTTCTTCTTGATGCTCCGGAAACATGTTTCTTCACCTGCTATGATTTGTTGCTGCACACAAAAGATGGCTCCACCCATCAGCTTGAAGATTTTAATGAGATTTCTGAGGTAGCTGACATAACTACTGGTGGATGCTCGTTGGAGATGGTGCCTGGTATATCTTAATACATATTTTTCTCTTTTTCTTTTGATTCAATGTCTCTTGGGCTCTAATAGGTACATTGTCCTTGCAGCTCTATATGATGATAGATCTGTGAGAGCTCATGTCTATAGAACAAGAGAATTGCTTTCTCTTTCATCACTTCATGCATCACTTTCGACGTCACTTGCATTGCAACATGAAACGACGCAAAACAAAACAAGTCCTGGAGGTTAGGAATGTTGAAATTAATATCAGTTTTTGTTGACTTTTCAGCTATGTTTGACATTTCAATGTTTATAATATGTAAAATAACAACTTTATTAGAATTTCTTATTTATTTTACGATCCAATACCTTGAAAGCAGAGGTCCCAGAGCTTGATGGTTTGGGTTTCATGGAGGATGTTTCTGGTTCACTCAGTAATTTATTATCATCACCCACAAAAGAGATCAAATGTGTGGAAAGTATTGTTTTTTCATCTCTCAATCCTCCTCCAAGCTATAGAAGGTGAGATTGCTTTTTATTTTTTTTTCAACATGTTGATTGATTTTCTTTTGAAATAATATGTTTTTGTTGATTATATGTTGATGTGCTCTTGGGTATTGGTGATTCCAGGCTTGTTGGAGATTTGATATATTTGGATGTTGTAACCTTGGAAGGAAATAAATTTTGTATCACTGGAACTACAAAGCTGTTTTATGTCAATTCAAGCACAGGGAACACACTTGACCCTCGGGCAAGTAAAGCTAATTATGAAGCAACCACACTTGTGGGACTCTTGCAAAAAATCAGCTCTAAGTTTAAAAAAGGTAATAAAATTAGGTTGTCACTTTGGATTATATTTAAAAAAATCTAATTGTTTTTTTTTTTCAATTCCTAATTGTGAAGCTTTTCGTGAAATTTTGGAGCGGAGAGCTTCTGCACATCCTTTTGAAAATGTTCAATCTTTGTTGCCTCCGAACTCTTGGCTTGGATCGCATCCTGTTTCTGGTGAGTTGCACCCTCCTGTTGGTTTGATTTTTCATTTTATTAGTACTAAGTTTTCTCAAGTAGAGGCAAAATGTGGTTATTTGTAGTTTGCGGTTATGTATCTCATTTGTGGATTTTGGCTGTACTGATTCTAGTAATGTTGCCTTGATCTATATGAGTTGACATCTCAACTGGTTATACCTAAATAGGTTTGTCTGGAACAAAAATCCACACCAAACTAACCCCATACAACAAAGCTGCGCCAATTGAAATGTGTTATGCATTAGCATAAAATTTGAAGTTGCAATCTAGAGATTTAATAGTCTGATTCTGTTTTGGTATAATATTGAGGTTTTGATTGAAAGTCTATGTAAGGGGTGGTTGGTTGCATCGTCATCCCAGATTCTATTTAACAACCATGTATTCAACTGCATTTGAAGTTTTTGCTTGGCAATTAATACAAATCCATTTTATGCTAGGGTTGTAGGATTTGCAACCTTGTAGTTTTTGTCTTATGTCTGCTCACTTGTGAAAAAAATATAATGTCTTTGTCAGATCACAAACGTGATGCGGCCAGAGCAGAGGATGCACTTGTTCTTTCATATGGAAGTGAGCTGATTGGTATGCAACGAGATTGGAATGAGGAGTTGCAATCATGCCGGGAATTTCCCCATACTACTTCTCAAGAGAGGTATGCAACCTGTAAAAGGCTTGATTTGGCTAAGCTTTCCCAATGTTGCGATTACAGATAATATCAAAGTACTTTTTTTTTTTTCATTTCCTTTTGTGTAATTGTTTTTAACTTAAAAGATTATATTCTGCAGAATTTTGCGGGATCGAGCTCTCTACAAAGTAACTTCAGACTTTGTTGATGCTGCAATAAATGGTGCTATTGGTGTAATCAATAGATGCATACCTCCCATAAATCCTACTGACCCAGAGTGCTTTCACATGTCAGTATGACTTGATAAAAACTGTTTTAGTTCTAAATATATTTTGCTTTATTGAAAATGTTTCACAAATTGTCTTCAGAGCCTAAGAATTATATCCTTTCACCACTCACTGCAGAAATTGTACTTATAATTTTCAAACGACATTGTAGTGGTAAAAAATTTATGTGTTTGGGCTGTTGAAATTGTATGTTTAGCATTTATTTTGTTTGTTACTGAAATGTAGTTATTAAGTTTAGTAATCTAAATAATATATTATTGGGCCGTAATGCTTGTTGCTTTGGTGATTTACTTTACTTCAATGTTATATTTATTTTGGATGCATTTTTAAAATATAAATATATGATGTATGTCATGTGTAGACAAAATAGGCTCATGCAAAACAAACACATGCACACAAGAGTAAAGGTGTATGCCTTTTCATCTTTAGAATGGCCCATGAATTTTCTTGTCAACTAGTTTTTTTTTTTCTTTTTTGAAAGTTCTATTGAATTTAAATCTAAAAAATTACATGTGAGAAGTATATACATGATTTCATCTATTATTTTTGGTGCAATTGTTTATGAATTAAGTTATTGTTGTACTTGTACCTTTCTGATTCTGTGTTTCAGTTTATTACTCTTATTCATACCATACCATGTGTCTTCTTTTGTGGATTACCTTATTCTGTTGTGATTTTTCTTGCTTTAGGTATGTCCACAATAATATATTCTTCAGTTTTGCTATTGACGCTGATCTTGAGGATCTGAGCAAGAAATGTGGATCAGATAAGTTAAAAAGTGGCAAAAACGGCTGTTTATCTGAAAAGGCATCCAAAGTTGGAATTGCCAATGGGGACAAATGTGATAAATCATGTAGAGAGGAACATCATAAGGTCACTGAAGTTACTCCTGATGTACCTTCTGAGACACAGTCAGCTGAGACTGAGCAAGCCACATATGCTTCTGCTAATAATGATTTAAAAGGCACCAAAGCATACCAGGAAGCTGATGTCCCTGGCCTTTATAATCTTGCAATGGCTATAATTGATTACAGGGGTCATAGAGTTGTTGCTCAGGTTGGACTGAAAACTTATACCATCTCTTTCTTGTCTTTCTCTGAATTGTAGGTGTATATTAATGTATATACATATTTTCCTAATAAATTACTGATTACCCTATTGTTGTGGGGTTTGGATCTCAAGGCACTTAATAAAAATGAAATCTCAAAGCTGGGTCTTGTGTTGTGAAGTGTTTATCTTTTGGAGAAGTGCTTAAAGATAGGTATCATAATGAATCGAGAAAATGTTAATTATTTCTTTTATTCTCTTACTTTATTCAGGGTGTTTTTTTTTTCTTTTAGTATTTGTATTATAAAAGGTAACCCACTTTTGAGAAACAGCTCGCAACAAGGTCCAAAACATATACATACTGATTGTTGACATCTTGATCTGGATGCTCTTTGATCCAATATCTTTTTACTGGTCATTTTTCATAGTTGATATTGGCATTGGCTTATTTTTTTTTTTTGGTAGGGCTATCCTGATTTGTTTTTATTTAGGTATCCTCATTTTGGGTTTCTGTTTTGCTAGTCCCATAATAATTTTCTTGGTACATTTGCTGGTTTCTTTTTCTCATTGTCTCTAAATAAATTCTGCTGCAGAGTGTTTTACCAGGGATTCTTCAAGGAGATAAATCAGATTCACTTTTGTATGGTTCTGTTGACAATGGCAAGAAAATATGCTGGAATGAAGATTTTCATTCAAAGGTAATTACAAATTTTGGCTTGTTTTTGCACGATGATAATTACATATTTGGGCCTTGAAAAGGAAGTGTTCTCTATTCTTAATTTTTATATGGGTCAACTGAATCACATATGAGTGGTTTGTGGGACATATTTCATCATTATTAATGCTTATTTGTTTCCATTATCAGGTGGTAGAGGCTGCCAAACGACTTCATTTGAAGGAGCATGCTGTTCTTGATGGATCTGAAGCCATGTTTAAATTAGCTGCACCCGTGGAATGCAAGGGTATCATTGGTAGTGATGACAGGTGGAATTGGCTACTAATCAACTTAAAGATCTTTATCTAATTTTTTATTTAGAAACCCATGGGTATCCGGCACCACCGCCCGGTCCCAGGAGACAACAAAGTCTTAATGTGGTGGCTGGGAGTTGAACCTTAGAGCTCTGCCTAAGTCGGACCCTACTCAAGGAACCCATGCCACTACACCAAAGCCCTGGGGGCCCTTTGTATCTATCCAATATAACTTTTCACCGACCAGTAGCTCTTATGTTTCTCGCCTCTTGTGGATTACTCAAGTAGCTAATTGATATTGACATTTATGCAGTTGGAATGTATTAAATAAACTCAACTTACTGTCTTTTTTCTGAATTAGGCATTATCTTCTTGACTTGATGAGAGTAACACCTCGTGATGCTAACTACACGGGACGTGGGTCCAGATTTTGTATTTTGAGACCAGAACTCATTACGGCTTTTTGTCAGGTATGGTATTTTATTTGTCTATTTGATCATTAGCACAGTTGCTGCTTAATCTAAGAGTCTCAATACTAAGAGATCCAAGGTTTGAACTTTGGTCTCTTCTCGATTCCCAAACCTCCTCTTGATTATTTGTCTATCCTTTTGAGTTGGCTAAATGTTTTCACTTTTGATTAAATCTTTTGCACAATGGAAAAGACCCAAGGTGTAGAGAAATCAAAAAGTAAGTCGGATGATGAAGTAACTGGTCAGGTAGCAAGTAATGATCCAAGTGTGGCTGGGGACATTCAGGTGAGCTTTGATCTAAATCAGCTACAGCTTTTCGTGGTTTATTAGTGTGTGCTCTTTTATCCTTATTCACTGTCCTATTCACTCATAGGGAGTTGAACCCTGGACCACACACTATCCTAACCACCAAGGCTTTCCTCATTTTTGTACCTGGATAGTAAACAGTATCTTTTACATTGGCTATTTGTTGGGCTGTCTTGGGTTGAAAGAAATGAAAGAATTGTTATGACCTAACATCTTCAGATGATGAAATTTGGGAAAGAGTAAAATTTTGGGTGGCCTTTTTTTTTTTTGAAAAAAAATGTTAACAAGTTAAAGAATTTTGCTTTTCAGAGTAATTAGGGATTTGTGAGTTGACTAAAATGGTTTTATATTTTGACACTAAGATATGTTTATTTTTCATTATTTTGGGAATTTCTTTGTAGCTTATATAATCTCTTGATATTGTCAAAAATTTGATTGTTTCTTTTAAAAAGGACATTGTTGCTGGAAGATATGATTTTGACAGATATGTGTACTGTTTTAACACATTTTACTCTCAAATTAGCTTTCTATTTGTGATTTTTGTGGAAATTTTTTGTCTGATAGGGTGCAACAAAAGAAGAGAAGACTCAGGCTGTTCCAGCACTTCATGATTGTACCTCTGGATCACAAGAAGAAATTCTCTTTAACCCTAACGTGTTTACTGAATTTAAGCTGGCTGGAACTGAAGAGGTTTTTTCTGGACCATGTAACAATATTTTTTTGTCCTAACGAGTATGAGATTTAATGGTTTTCTTTCTCTGCTATATTGCCAGGAGATAGCAGCAGATGAAGAAAATGTGAGAAAAGTTAGTTTGTACCTTACAGATGTTGTACTTCCAAAATTTATACAAGATCTATGCACCCTTGAAGTTTCACCTATGGATGGTCAGACATTGACTGAAGCTCTTCATGCACATGGAATAAATGTTCGCTATATTGGGAAAGTATGCATTTATTGATTTGATAGATATACTATTGTGCATATCTTCTGAATTTAATATCTTACTACCATTATTCAACTGGGTTCTTTGGAGTGGCTTATGGTATGGCTTGATTCATTTCACAGGTGGCTGATGGAACCAGGCATTTACCTCACTTGTGGTATCTTTGCTCTAATGAAATTGTGGTTAGGTCTGCCAAACATATCCTCAAGGTGATGCTCAGTATCTTATTTGTTTTTTGGTTTTGTGTATACATAAATCTTGTGCACACCTTGTAATTTCAGAATGTTTCAATCTAATTCAAATTATTTGTATGATGCCCCACATGTTGTTAGCTACAAAAAATATTTGATTTTTTCTGTTTGCTTGACGTTTGACGTTTGACGTTTGACGTTTGACGTTTGACTTTTAATTTTTCTTTTATCAGGATGTTTTAAGAGAAACTGAGGATCATGATCTTGGGCCAGCAGTAACTCATTTCTTCAATTGTCTATTTGGAAGTTGTCAAGCAATTGGGACGAAAAGCACTGCTAGTAATACGCAGTCTAGGACACCAAAAAAGGTACGTTCAAAATAGATTAGTAGTTTTGGCAAGAGTAATGATATGTGCATCCAAAATATGCACCAAAACATTACTGATTTTTAAAACAGTGGGCCATCTAAAATAAATGTGATTGGGTTTGAGAATAAAGTACCACTTCATTGTGTGTAATGTCTTTGTGCATATTTTGGGTGCACATGCCATTACTCTCGTGGCAATTGGAGATTTGTTTTCTTGTGTTTTAACTTTATGCTGTAGTTGAATTGAGAAGTCCAAGTTGACCTTAAATGATGAATTTTTCTGAAGTTTGTCATTCGGAAATGATTTTTCATTTTTATCTTTTAGAGATTTCAGATTTAGTTCTTGACTCCTTCAAGAGCTTATTTAATGATACACAAACAAAAAAAATGTAATTACTTTTTGTTCTACTGGGAAACTGTATTAGTGGTTTACTTACATAATTTTTTTATTTATTTTTATTATAAAATTCATATCCCCAATGATCTTAGTGAAAAGTGTATAATTTTTTTTAGAGAATTTAGAACATTTTCTACTATGTACAGGACCAAGTAGGTAGTCAATCTTTTGGAAAAGTTTCCAAGGGGCATGGAAAATGGAAAGGTGGAGCATCTGGAAGAAAAAATCAATCTTTGTATATGAATGTGTGCTCTGAAACTTTGTGGTTGGATATTAAAGAATTTGCGAAGCTCAAATATCAGGTATCATCTACAATAATCTGAGATTGTTTAGTAACGTCAAGGGGTTTGCTTGGTGTACTTGGGATGTGTGGTCCCCTAGATAGTGTCAATATTTGGGGCCCCTGGGGCAGAGTGCTGCACCAATGCACCAGGGCTGGACACCTACGATAACAAAAAAGAAAAGAAAAGAGAGATTCTTTCATATAACCACATCTTGTGATGGGGGATGTTCATCTTTTTCCTGTCGAAGTGTCCTTAAAGAGACTTGTTTATTGAGAGAATTCATTAAGCTTCCCAGTCTTGTGCTTATTTTCTTAAGACATGTGAACTGTATACTTAAGGCTAACTCAAGGGGTTGGGCAGGTGATTGTGTGAGTGGTCAAGGTTTCAAGTCTTTGTAAATATATATTTCACATATATATATACACCATGCTAATTGTATATTATCCTATTTACAATCAAACAATTTTCATCAGTGTGTTATACCCCATGTGTTGTTGTACAAAGTAAGTGGGTGTAAATCTATCTCTTGGAATCTCTAGGCACATTAATCCTCTTTATTATTGTTATTTCGAAGCTTAAATTGCATAAGCATGTGTTTGACATTATATTTTCTTGCTATAGTTTGAGTTGCCAGAAGATGCTAAGATGCGTGTGAAGACAGTTTCTGTTATCCGTAATCTTTGCCAAAAGGTTAGTGCATGGATTGAGTTTTTATGATGCTTCGACACTCGACTTGGATGCATATTTTGTAGTTTTGACAATTTTTCTTTGAATCTGGTTTTGTGTTTTTCTTTTTTCAATATTTTCTCTTCATTACTCCTTGATAAAAAAGGATTTCTTGTTTCTCATCATTCTGATCTTGTGCTTCATTTTCCACTGCTGAAGCCTGCTTCTGTAAGAAAAAAATGTTTCAATGCTGTTTGTCAATCTGCTACGCATAAGTGCCTTTGAAATTGAAACATAATTGTTTCCATAACCAGAGACTTCTGTTTATATGCTGTATTTGCTTTTGGTGACCTGGAGTTTCCGAACTCTTGAAAGGCCTATGTTTCTGCACTTGTGGTTACATGATATCCAATTTTGCAATGTTTTTGAAAGAATTGTTCTAATATTAGGGATTTGCTGCGGTGATATTCTCTGATTCATCCATATAAAAGCTCATTTATATTGCTATGTGGTTTATAAAGTAATCTCTGATTAATCTATGTAGACTTACCCTTGTTATTGCTATTTGGATAAGGAAGTCAATTTTTTGAGGCAAATTTTATGCTGCATTGATATTTAAACATGAAATGTTATGAATAATACATTGAATTATATTGGGAGAGACATTTGATGTTCATTTTTCACTCTTTCCAAAATGTTTTCTGTATTTGTCAAATGCATGGATAACCAGTGAGTTGCTTATAACCTTTTCTGCAGGTAGGAATTACAATTGCAGCTCGCAGATATGACCTTAATTCTTCAACTCCTTTCCAAACAACAGATATCCTGAATCTCCAGCCTGTGGTTAAGCACTCAGTTCCTCTGTGCTCAGAAGCCAAGGAACTTGTTGAAACTGGGAAGATCCAGTTAGCTGAGGTGTGTGAACTGTTCTTTGAGTTTTCAGCCCCTTTTGGCAAACCTGTTTTTTTAAGCTGCTTTTGGCTTTTAGAATTAAAAAAGCACTTTTGAGAGTGTTTGAGTAAAACATAAAAAGATCTTCTTAATCTTTAAGACCTTTTAATTGAAGTTGGGCTTCCTAGCATCTAAAAAAGAGACCTTATTTAGAAGCTATAAGCTAAAGCTTTGCCAAATGTGGGGCCTTAATGTGTTTTCCAATTGCCAGAGTTTGGATATTTTGAGATTGGGAAGAAAAGCAAAAGATTGCTTTGGAATCATCTGTATAGTATGGAGATGCTTAAATATGAAATATGGTTGAATACTGTTGAATATTTTGCTTAGAATAGAATCAAGGAAGGAATTATATGTCGATTGAAATATCGACACTATAAGTTTGTGAACATATTTCGATATCGATGGAATTTCAAGAAAAATTATAAATACAACATTAATATGAAAAGTATGATAAAATTTGTAGAAAGACAATAAAATTAAACAATTACAATACGACATAAAACATAATGAATTATAACATCATTAGAATCATACCTAATTTACTTTAAAAAAAATCAGAAATATGATATAATATTTATTAGCATATGCTTTGTTGGAGTTTAAATGATATATTTATATAGATGTGTACTGAGGAGTTCATGTTCATGTAAATATCTTTTTTTCTAAGTTATGAAATTTTGCCTAAAATTATTTAATTCCAACTAAAAATTGGAACCCTTCAAATTACGAGAATTCCCTGATATTTCCAATTTTTTCCTCCTTGGTTATAATTAGTTGATAAGAAGGTCAGGTCCATAAGTTGAACATAACTAAGGCTTGTGTTGTCTTTATCTCAGGGAATGCTTAGTGAAGCTTACACATTATTTTCCGAGGCATTTTCAATTCTTCAGCAGGTAGATTTTATCTCGGTTTCGCCTCTTTGCACTTGATTTGGAACTATGGAAGTATATAAGTTTTTTTTTTTATTCTTTCTGATTCCAGGTTACTGGACCAATGCATCGTGAGGTTGCTAACTGCTGTCGGTAAGTTTCCAGGATTGGATCACTGCAACTTTGTTAGTCCTCAGAATCTACATTTATGGAACACATCTGTATTTAATTATTTAAATTGGGTTTTCTATTGTGTTTCAGGTACCTGGCGATGGTCCTATATCACGCTGGGGACATGGCTGGAGCAATAATGCAACAGCATAAAGAACTAATCATTAATGAACGGTGCCTTGGTTTGGACCACCCTGATACTGCTCACAGGTAGCTATTTGTTCCATTTGGGTGGTCACTATTCTTGATTTTTTATATGAGAATTATAATTTTTTTTGACGAGAGAATTTGATACATTTTAGATTTTTCTTTACACATATGATATGCTCGTGTATTCTTAGGCTAATGATATGAAAACTGAGCAGCATTTTGATATATACCTGTACACCTGTACTTAACATAGGGGCTTATGAAAATATGAGGTTGTAGTTTTTTGTGAACGGATACATAGGTTTATTGTTGTTGATGCCAACTTTGCTATTGTTACGAGATTGGCATCTTTCTCCAAATTTCATAGGTTATTACATTTTATTTTAGCTTGTTGAGGTGCATACTTTACATATTGTTGATAACAACTCTATTCGTTCTCTCTACTCTATTCATACAATATGCTGTGGTATATTTGCACTAACACTATGGAAAGCTGTGGAGAGTTTTCTTTGCACTCTTCATGTTTCTTATTATATCACTTTACAGATGTTGATTTTAAGTGCATTTTGTGCAAGATTTTTGTTTCTACTCTTGAAACTTCAGAATGTTACTACTTCTAGTGATACCACTACTCAGAATATTGCATGGGTCTATGTTGTATCTTTTAGTTGTAGTGTATTATAAGCATGAGCACTATAGTTTTGTAGTTTTGTGTAACTGGTGCTCTATGCAACTGAGTTCTTGAACTGTGCGAACACATTCTTCTATTTCTTTATCAGATGTTTCATATCTTTGCTCTGCAATTGCAGTTATGGAAATATGGCTCTTTTCTACCACGGTCTTAATCAGACAGAACTTGCACTGAGGCATATGTCCCGAGCATTGCTCCTGTTAAGTTTGTCATCTGGTCCTGATCATCCTGATGTTGCTGCAACTTTTATAAATGTTGCAATGATGTATCAGGATATTGGAAAAATGAATACCGCACTTCGTTATTTGCAAGAGGCCTTGAAAAAAAATGAGAGGCTTCTTGGTGAGGAACATATCCAAACTGCTGTATGCTATCATGCCCTTGCCATCGCATTTAATTGCATGGGTGCTTTCAAGCTTTCACACCAGGTATATATCTTAAATTACGGTCTTTTGATTTGTAGAAAAAATAATCAATTAATTTGTTTTAAAAACTTTTTTGTAAATTCAAAGAGTTCTTCCTTCTTTCATATTTGCGCTTATCTCTCCATCATGTAAGATTCCAGATGGAAAGTTAGGATATAACAGAAATATTTCATTTGCTTTATTTGAAATGTCTAGCAAAATACTGAAGGATCATGTGATTGCAATGTTGCTTATTGCTACATTGAAAATATCTAGTCCTGTACAGAGTTAGTGTATCTGGGTAGACCTGTCAGCTTATGTGATGCTATTTGCAGTAAATTATGCTGGATAATCACTGCTCTCAGTTTGAAAACTTCTTTGATTTACTACCATGACTAGACGTAAAATAAAACTTCAATCTCTAGATGGTGGTGGTTTGGATTTTTTAGAGTTGCAAAAGTAAACATGGCTGGTGATGGAGATATTATTTGGCTGTAAACTCGGGATGGTTAAATTTTTCCTAGTGATTAAAAAAAAACTAAGGAATCAATCACTACTTTCAGCTTGAAACTACATATTATAGTCACTGAGTCGTGAATAATTTATCATACATTAGAACTTTAAGCTGTTGATGGTGGTGCTGAGAAGTGAGAACTTTTAGAGGTGGTTTTGTAATTATGGCCGGTGATAGGATATGGTGTGGTTATATTGACTTGTGGTGTAAAACTGTGACATGAAAATAAAGGATCTTGAACGACTATTAGGCATATGAGCTGATATGGGAGCCTTGAATAATTCTGATGCAAAAATTATTTGACTCTGGTTAAAATATGGTGCTGTTATATATGAGACTGGGATTTGAGTACAGGGAGCAGGTTAGAATTGGGATAACTAATACTCTTGAGCATTTGCTAACTACATAACCCACTTTGATTTTGTGAGTAATTAGAACATTCCCTGGGACTTCAGATTATATACAATAGTACCCTCCAGACTAAAATATTATCCAAGGGGATATCAAGAGAGATTCTACCTTTAGGGAGATGTTTCTATTATTTTCAGGGACCCTTGGCATATCTTTTATTTTATTTTCACAACAAGTGGTGGATTGTGTACTTGCATGGGCATTGCTATTAGGCACACCTATGGTGTCCAACACCAAGGTGGCGCTTTACGAGTAGTTAGCGGTTGTTCAATATTGTTAATAAATTTAAATGTGGACCTAATATTGAATTATACCAATAACGGTATGACACAGCAGTGCCTATGATTGGTGTTATTGGTGGAATTTGTAGGGACAATAATAGTATCTTTGCTATGTCATCCATTTTCTAAAGTAGCAGGTTATAGTTTCTAAAAGTTCCTTACTCTTGATTTTTCCCAAACTATGAACAATTTAAGGAATTATTACAACCTTTCAATGCCAACCAAAAATTTGGTAGCAGTGGATGCTCCACAAAATTATTACTCTCTTCTTTGAAACCAAGCTTTTGGTACGAGTTTTTTGAATCTCAGACGTATCTGTGCATTCTATAAGCCTCAGTTTGCTGCACTTTTGCATCCTGATCCTACAAAATGACCATGACATGGTGTTTTCCTTAACAGCATGAGAAGAAAACATATGATATACTTGTCAAACAGCTTGGTGAGGAGGATTCAAGAACTCGCGACTCTCAAAACTGGATGAAGACATTTAAGATGCGTGAGTTACAGGTAAATTGATCCTTCCAAGGATGAATGGATACAAACTTCATGCCGCAATGCCTATTTTTTGAGAAGTGTTCCTGTTATTTTACAATTTCTAAATCTGAGCATGTTATTTCTACAGTTGAATGCTCAAAAGCAGAAGGGTCAAGCGTTGAATGCAGCCTCAGCCCAAAAGGCTATAGATATCTTAAAGGTATTACGAGAGCTCATTTGTTACATGCATACTACTTTATTTGGGATGAACATGCATTCTTTAAGTTTAGTTTTAGAGGCTATTGGAGCAGTTAATGCTTCATATGCTTCCCCATGAAATTAAATTTTCATCTGTTGGCACATAATTCTGTCTTTATCAAGAATTGCGATCACTTTATTCTGACCTCGTAAGAAAGGTTTAAAAATCTGGCATTATTTCCAGGATGTCTTGCAGTATACTCTGCAATATTTTATATATCCACTATTTAAGAAATTTTATGCTGTCTTTAAATTCTGAATTCATCCAAATTGCTAGTTCTTGGATTTCTAGGATTTTTTTTGGTTCACTGATTGTCTGCAGTGTACTCTAGCACTAGCATATCTGTTTGCTGATTTGATAGTTGGAACATAAATGGCAGGCCCATCCCGACTTGATACAAGCATTCCAAGCTGCTGCTGGTGCTGGAGGGACTGGAAGTTCAAGTGGGTCTGTCAACAAATCACTTAATGCTGCCATGATTGGTGAAACAATTCCCCGAGGGAGGGGAGTTGATGAAAGGGCTGCACGTGCAGCTGCTGAAGTCAGAAAAAAGGCAGCAGCAAGGGGCCTTTTGATTCGTCCGCATGGTGTTCCTGTCCAAGCCTTGCCTCCCCTTACTCAACTTCTCAACATTATAAATTCAGGGGCAACGCCAGATGCAGTGAACAATGGAGAGACAAATGGAGTCAATGACACAAATAGCCATCCCTCAAATGGTTCAGTAGAAGTAAAAATAGATCAACCATCATCAGAGGAAGCAGGCCAACCTCCGGTGGGATTGGGCAAAGGTTTAGGGTCATTGGACACAAAGAAACAGAAATCAAAACCTAAAGCTTCATCTTAATTTTTTTTTGAACATCTGTGATTCTAGATAGGCAGGAACAAATAGATTCTAGATAGGCGTTGATGCTGCAAATTTTTTCAATGGGCTCAAGGAGGATCAATTCCTACCAAACCTTAGAAGCTAGAAAGAAATTGAGATTCATATCAAACCCAATAATGCCAGTTTTGGATTGTCCATAGTGATATTTGGCTGAAAGACATGGTGGGAATCAATAGATGGATCATAAAATCATCCTGGTAGTCTGGTATAGACTGATGGATGTGCCTTGTGTACTAGCCTATATTTCTCTTTTTTTCGTTTTGTTTTTTTGTTTTTTGTTTTTTGTCAAGTGTTTTTTTTCCTTTGCCTATGTGGTCTTGTGAATTTTATTGTACTCATAATATTATTGCCATAACATGTACTGTTGTGCAAATTGAGGCTAGCATGAATGATGCAGAAAATTGTTACTTACAATCCTAATAAGAGTCTCAACACAAGTATTGTTTCCTTATGCATACAGTTCGGCTTCTATAAATTTTGAATTACTGAATTCACTGTGCATGGTACGTGCTTCCATGTTGGTCTATTTTTTCCTCAGCAAATTGTAATGTAGAGCTCATATCTATATCTTTTGTCTTTCATCATGTTGCCCCTTTTGTGACAGAAGAATTAGTAACCGAGTAATGTTGCCCCTTTGATGTTTTACACCAAATTTTTGGCTGTATTGTACGAATCATTTTACTCATGAAATTGGTTGGGAGTAATAACACAAAAGAAAAAGAGAGAATAATTAGCATTTTTACTCTTTGAACTTTCCAGTTTCGTATACTCTTGCTCAACTCAACCAGACGACACAATCTCAACAACCCTTGTTTTGGACCTTAGATCAAAAGAAGCGCTCTCGGGCTTTTCATAAGAATAAAAAAGGGAAATCTGTCAAGAAAGGTGACAACCTGCACAGGAGTGGTGCTAGAAACCAAAGAAGCGGTGGATACCAGCAACATGACTTTCCTCTAACAAGTAAGCAAGTAAACTACCTTACCTTGATTGAATTTTGCTTCGCTGCGCCCTGAATCAATCAAAAAGCTTATTGATTTAATTCATCCTTCATTTGGGCGACAGAATTGAGTCCTTGTGAATGAGCAGAACCAGGTGCTCTTATTTTACGACGGTAGAGACGATTGCTTCCATTATTGACCAGAAAGACACCAAATTCTCCTTTAGGTGCTTCAACTGCGGTATAGGTAGAAGAAGATTTTTCAGCTGGCTGTTATGTTAGTTGTAGCGCACCTTCCTCTCATTTCGGAAAGATTTTGCAGTATTTTCTTATGATGACCTGGTCGAGAGAGTACGATACATCGGTGTAAAAGATTGAGTAGCATTTATGAGGTTGGTTATCCGTCAATATTATGCAAGGAGACATTGCTTTTGCTAATTCGAATTGAAGGGTGATATAAAACCGGTCTATTTCCGGCATCATATCCATAGTTAGCGCATTCATCATAGTTAGAAGCTCCAGCTCCGTATCAAAGTCACGGTTGACCGGACAAAAGCATAAGTAGTTTTCGGAAGACCCTGTGGTCCGGTCAATGTGCCGACAACGAAGCGCGATTACGCTATTCGGGCAGGCGCGTGTTGAGCGAAGGAATCGCTTTCAATGACAATTTCTCTTTAGAGACCTCCTCTTATAGGATCCCAAAGCAATAACCATTCTATGGAAGGCGCTGGAGAAGATTCGTCTATCTAAGGACGAGCCGACTAGCAACTCGAAATCCTTTTCTACAGAACGGAGAAAGGCTGGCGAGTAAGTTGGGCTAACCCAAAGCGGGTGCTAGGGAACAAACCGACTACGAGGGCTTCTTCTCTCCTTTGATTCACCTCCCCTTCCCTTGGTGGATAAGTCCGACGACTCAGTAGCAGTGCGAAACCCCCTTCGTCGCTTCTAGCTAAGCATCTTTCAGTGGAGGAAAGGAGGCGACTAGTCGCTTTTGGCGAAGCAGCGAGCTACCTTCTCTGGTAACGACACTATACCTTAGTATAATATCTCTCTAGCTTCCTCTCCAATTCGTTCGTAACCTCATTTGCTTGGATTCGTCTCCGTCCCAACTCTCTTCCCTTTGCGTACTCGTATGTCATTTTCCTACGAGCACTAACAAGGCTAAACTCTCCAGTTGAAGAGTGCACTGAATCATTCGAAAGGAGTAATCATTTTTTTAGTTTCATTTGGAATTGACTTAGAGAGGTATGTCAGCTCGAGCTGGAAGAGGCTTATGCCTCTATTCTATTTAGGTTCTCTTTCTATTCTTATGAATCTTTATGGGTTTCTAGAGTGGATCTTTGTTGGGGAGAATAGCTGTTCAGCAGAAGGGTAAGGATCTTCACTAAGGTCCGAAAAGATATGAAAGCTCTCCCACCAATCAGTCGGTAGGTCCTTCCTCTATTTCAAGAGTTCTAGTACTTGCATTGCGGTCCGTCCATTAGTTCGATGATTCTTCTTTGCCACCGGCGCTGCTTGCGCGGTCTTGGGAAATGGTTGCTTGTCAATCAACATCTGTCTCCTTTTCAGGAAACTTCAGGAAGCCTCCTCTTGTCCTGTATTGCGTGGTAGACGGCTACGCAGTCAGTTGTGGCTCACGTAAAAGAAAGCATTTGGGAGGGAGCACGATTCCTTAGCTGTGCCTGTTTGGTACCGAGCTCTTTGAGGGCTTTTCTATATCTCTCCGAGACAGATCCTGCCTAAGAAATAGGATCGTGCTTTGCTGAATTTTTTTTGCTCTTAAGAATTTAGTTCGTCATCATTGGAATGGTCGTTCTGAGAATAGTTTCAACACCATTTTCATTCAATTGGTGGGACGAGATCCTAATCTGTGTTTGGCTCCGCTCAAGCCTAACCAGAAAACGAGAAATGGAACCTAATGTTCCACCCATTGACTGATTTACTACTCGCATATCAGCTATTAACTTTTCGCTTTTTTATTCAACTCGCTTGGTGAAGATCAACCAAAAAAATTCTTGTATTCTTGGAAGAGTTGGATGAACTTACCTTTCTCCTCCAGCATCCAAATACTGCCAAGTATAATGATCATTCGATTTGGGCTCTAAGGTTAATGGTTAAAGTGGTTGCAAGTCCATCTGCCTTGGCTTCTTCTCGATGATCTCCTTGTGAGTGCTAAAGTCTAAGGCTTAAGATTCCTACGGGCCCTGATAACTCTATGGTATAGAGTTAATTTTTATGCTTTTAAACTAAAGTATTGTGAGGAGAGTAATGAAAATGTGTTTATTTTGCTTATTTTTAATTAGTTTTAGTGTTATTTTCTATTTAGTAATCTAACCTTTAAGTTTTGTAAATATTGATATTGTTGGGTGTGTTTTTCCAATTAACTGTACTTATTTTGTTGAAAAAGGAGGAATTAAATTGATAGGTAAAAGAGAAAGAAGCAAGGAAGAAAAGGAGTACAAGCTGGAACTGGGTTGGTTGCTGAAGCAATGCTAAAGCAATGCTGAAGTGAATTCAGCATCCTGGCAGTGACGTGGAAACACGAATTTCACTTATCCACCTCAGCAACTTCGGTCCAATCACTCAAATTGCATCAGCTAGCTGACATGGAAGAAAGGGGTCTCACCCTAGTGGGCCAAAGTGGAAAAGTTTGGGCTTCTATTTTGGGTGAGGAGGTTGGTACCCTAAAAACCCAACATCAAAAAGAAAAGAAAAGAGCAAGTACACCATCATCATCTTCATCATCTTGTATGTACAGTACGGGGCAGCTGCCATTTTTTCTATGGAGGAGCTTTAATTGCAGCAGGAAGTACAACAAAGAAGAAAGAAGAGGGGACCACGCCTAGTGTTTGAATTTTCTTTTACCCTTTCTTGATAGTCTTCTTTATTTTTCTCTTTGTTATTGTTGTTTGTACTTAGTATTCAAAACTTCTTGAGATTGTAAATTTGGGCAGCAGCCATGGATGAAGTATTTTTAGCTTGGATTTTATCTTTTTATTTGAATATGAGCTAAGCTTTTGAGGCTTGAATGACTATGAACTTCTAAGTTGGGTATGATTAAATTTTAAGCTTACTTTAGTATTTGTTTGCCTTTGTTCATTCAAGTGAGTTTCATTTTAATTGATTGTTGTTTTTTGGCCATGAATAACAATTTGCTAAGCTAGATCTTGTACTGGAAGGGCTAGATCTAGTAGTTCAACTTGAATGAAGCAAGTGAAAACCTAGATTTAGGCTTTTCTTTGTAAGTGGATAGGAATATTTCATTTACCTTGCATAACTTACCAAATGAATGTTCGAATGGTGTCATAACTTCTTGGTTTGATATAGGAATATATTGAGCTTAATGGTAGGATTAAAGTTGTGAGTGTTGGAAAATTCTCACAAGCCTAGAGGAATTTGTTGTTATCTCTGTGCAGAATGCTAAAGTAATGCTGAACCAATGCTGTACTGACTGTAAAAAAACCTGACTAGAAGGAATTAGTTATTCAAGCCATTTTTGCCATATTATATTTTTTATCTTGCAGCCAATTTGTTTTCCAGCAGCAGTAGTTTAATTCTAGCAAATTTAATTCATGTCATTTTTAATTTTGAATCATTACTCAACCATTTGCATATTATTTCTTTTCATTTTAAGTTGTAATTAGTTGGCTTTACGAGATATTTTTGTTTGCAATCCCTGTGGAGACGATCTTACTTATCACTTTATTACTTGTTTGACTGCGTATACTTGCGTATATAAATTTTCACAATAAGTTTTTGGCGCCGTTGCCGGGGATTGAAACTAAATATTGTGTATTATCAACTATTGTGCAATTTATTTTCTGGTTTAAAGTTTTAATCCTATCTGGTGCGCTGAATTTTTTTTCTTTTTCAGATTTAATCTAGTGCATGAACGAGCAAGAAGAAGACCTTGAACTTGCTCCTATTGACCCCGAAATTGAACGCACTTTTAGACAAAGGAGGAAGGAACAAAAGGCTAAAAAACGCTGCAATATGGCCGATGGGTTTGAAATTGGGGGTGCTCATAATGAAGCCAATCATATTGCTTTGGCCGATGATAGAGCCCGAGCAATAAGAGAGTATGCAGCCCCTATGTTCAATGAGCTAAATCCGGGTATTGTGAGACCCGAAATCCAAGCACCTCACTTTGAGCTCAAGCCCGTCATGTTTCAAATGCTCCAAACGGTTGGTCAATTTGGTGGGTCTCCAACGGAAGATCCTCACCTCCATATTCGCTCATTTTTGGAGGTGAGTGATTCTTTCAAGCTACAAGGAGTAAGTGAAGAGGCTTTAAGATTGAAGTTGTTCCCATTTTCCTTGAGGGATCGGGCTAGAGCATGGCTTAACACTCTTCCTCCCGATTCGGTGACTAATTGAAATGACTTGGCTGAAAAATTCTTGAGAAAGTACTTTCCTCCAACAAGAAATGCAAAGTTTCGAAGCGAGATCATGTCTTTTCAACAATTGGAAGACGAGACTACTAGTGATGCATGGGAAAGATTCAAGGAGTTGTTGAGGAAGTGCCCACACCATGGTATTCCCCATTGTATCCAACTTGAGACTTTTTACAATGGTCTCAATGCGGCTTCTAGGATGGTGTTGGACGCTTCGGCTAATGGAGCCATTCTTTCCAAGTCTTACAATGAAGCTTTTGAGATTTTGGAAAGGATAGCTAGCAACAACTATCAATGGTCAACTAATAGAGCTCCTACAAGCCGAAAAGTAGCGGGTGTTCTTGAAAGTAGATGCTTTGACCGCTCTAACCGCTCAAATGGCCTCAATGACCAACATTTTGAAGAATATGAATATGGGAGGAAGTGTACAACCAGCCGCTGCCATTCAAAGGGTAGAAATCTCTTGTGTGTATTGTGGTGATGGGCATACTTTTGAAAATTGCCCCTCAAATCCAGCTTCGGTGTGTTATGTGGGTAATCAAAACTTCAACCGCAACAACAATCCATACTCAAACTCCTACAATCCGGCATGGAAGCATCATCCAAACTTTTCATGGGGAGGTCAAGGGGCAAGTTCAAGTGGAGCACAACAAGGACAAGGAAAGCAATCATTCCCACCGGGTTTTTCTCAACAACCAAGACCTCAACAACCTCACCAACCTCAAGGCTCTCAAACTAGTTCTTTGGAGAGCTTAATGAGAGATTATATGGCCAAGAATGACGCTGTAATTCAAAGCCAAGCAGCATCTCTTCGAAATCTTGAAGTTCAATTGGGGCAATTGGCCAATGATTTGAAGAATAGACCACAAGGCACTTTGCCTAGTGACACCGAAAATCCAAGAAGAGATGGGAAGGAACATTGCAAAGCGGTAACCTTGAGAAGTGGAAAAATAATTGAGTCAAATGTGGCTGCAACAGGCAGTAAAGAGCCCTCTTCAATCCAAAAAGAGGGGGAAATGAAGAAAAAACCAGCAACTACAGCTGCTGAAATTCCCCAAGCTAGTTACAAAACATCCGATCGACGTTCTGCTGCAGAAAAGCCTTTGCAAAAGCCACCTCTACCATTTCCTCAACGGTTCAAGAAGCAACAAGATGATGGTCAATTCCGGAGATTCCTTGATGTTTTAAAGCAGCTCCACATCAATATTCCATTAGTGGAAGCTTTAGAGCAAATGCCAACCTATGTGAAGTTTTTGAAGGATATTTTGACAAAGAAAAGGAGGCTTGGGGAGTTTGAAACTGTCGCTTTGACGGAGGGCTGTAGTGCCATGTTGAAAAGTAAAATCCCACCCAAATTGAAAGATCCGGGCAGCTTTACAATTCCAATTTCTATTGGGGGTAGAGATGTTGGAAGAGCTCTTTGTGACTTGGGAGCTAGTATTAATCTCATGCCTATGTCTACTTTTAGAAAGTTGGGAATTGGAGAAGCGAGGCCAACCACCGTCACTTTGCAATTAGCGGATCGTTCCATGGCTCATCCGGAAGGGAAAATTGAAGATGTGTTGGTGCAAGTGGATAAATTCATTTTTCCGGCTGACTTTATCATCCTAGACTATGAGGCCGATAGAGAAGTTCCGATTATTTTGGGACGACCATTTCTTGCTACCGGAAGAACCTTGATTGATGTACAAAATGGGGAACTCACTATGAGAGTGAACGATCAAAAAGTCACTTTTAATGTGTTCAATGCTATGAGATTCCCGGATGAGATTGAAGAATGTTCACGTTTGAGTGTAATTGATTCTATTGTGGCTGAAAGTTTTCACAAGAAAGTGTGGAAGGATGAGAGGGTGATAAGCTCTCTTGAAGATCTTGAAGCTTTGAGTGAAGATGAAGAAACCCAAGTTGCTTGGGTTGAGCCGATGCAACCTTTCCCTAAATTCAAGAAATCTTTTGAGTCTTTAGAGTTGAAAGAAAGCAATTTCAAGCCTCCAAAGCCTTCCGTCCAAGAACCACCAAAGGTAGAGCTGAAACCTTTGCCAAGCCACCTCAAATATGCTTATTTGGGGGAGAATGAAACGCTGCCAATAATTATTTCAGCGTGTTTGGAAAAGGCCCGAAAATTTGAAAGGTTTGTTGCTAGAAGTGCTGAAGAAACATAAAAGAGCGATTGGGTGGACTATGGCAGACATAAAAGGAATTAGTCCAGCGATTTGCACGCACAAAATAATCCTAGAAGCTGGCTGTAGTAACTCCATTGAGCATCAACGAAGGTTGAATCCTGTTATGAAGGAAGTAGTGCGAAAAGAAGTGATAAAGTGGCTGGATTATGGTATTGTATACCCGATTTCAGATAGTTCATGGGTTAGTCCTGTTCAATGTGTGCCAAAGAAAGGAGGAATCACGGTGGTGGCTAATGCGAACAATGAGTTGATTCCTACCCGAACTGTGACCGGTTGGAGGGTGTGTATGGACTATCGGAAGCTCAACAATGCTACTCGGAAGGATCATTTCCCGCTGCCATTTATTGGCCAAATGTTGGATCGTTTGGCGGGAAAAGAGTTTTACTGCTTTCTTGATGGTTATTCGGGTTACAATCAGATTTCTATAGCACCAGAAGATCAAGAGAAAACCACCTTCACTTGTCCATATGGCACCTTTGCCTTTAGGAGGATGCCATTTGGCTTGTGCAATGCTCCCGCGACTTTCCAAAGGTGCATGATGGCTATTTTCTCGGATATGGCTGAGAGTATTTTGGAGATATTCATGGATGATTTCTCTATCTACGGGGAATCATTTGGGATTTGTTTGGAGAATTTGGAGAGAGTGTTAGCAAGATGTGAAGAAACCAACTTGGTGCTTAACTGGGAGAAATGCCACTTCATGGTTCAAGAGGGTATTGTGTTGGGTCACAAAGTGTCTAGAAAGGGGATAGAAGTTGACAAGGCAAAGCTAGAAGTGATTGAGAAGTTACCAGCCCCTACCACAGTGAAAGGCATAAGAAGCTTCCTTGGACACGCGGGTTTCTATAGGCGCTTCATTAAAGACTTTTCTAAGGTGTCCAAACCCTTGTGTAGCTTGCTTGAACAAAATAGGCCATTTGAGTTTACCGCTGAATGTAATGAAGCATTTTCGAAGTTGAAGACAGCTCTTGTTACGGCCCCCGTGATTGTAGCACCCGATTGGTCATTGCCCTTTGAACTCATGTGTGATGCAAGTGATTTTGCCATTGGGGCTGTTCTTGGACAGCGGAAGAATAAGACCTTTCACTCCATTTATTACGCAAGCAAAACTCTTGTTGATGCCCAGATTAACTACACCACTACTGAAAAAGAGTTGCTAGCGGTGGTCTTTGCCTTTGAGAAATTCAGATCTTATCTTGTGGGAACCAAGGTTGTTGTGTATACTGACCACTCGGCAATCAAGTATTTGATAGCCAAGAAAGATTCTAAACCGAGGCTCATTCGTTGGGTTTTGTTGCTACAAGAGTTTGATTTGGAAATTCGAGACAGAAAAGGGACAGAAAACAAAGTGGCGGATCATCTCTCTAGGTTGGAAACTAACAATCACAGCAGCCACTTAGAAGGAGAAATACAAATTCAAGACTCATTCCCAGATGAGCAACTGCTAGTGGTAGAGCAAACACGGGTACCATGGTATGCAGACATTGTCAATTACTTAGTTGGAGGTGCCTATCCACCTGATTTTACCAAGCAGCAGCTCAAAAAGTTCCTTCATGATAGCAAGTTTTATTTTTGGGATGAGCCATACTTGTACAAGCAATGCCCAGATCGTATAATGCGGAGATGTGTGCCAATGAGTGAAGTTAGAAGCATCTTGGAGCATTGTCATTCAGCTCCTTATGGTGGCCATTTTGGTGGACAACGCACGGCTGCCAAAGTCTTTCAATCAGGATATTATTGGCCCTCTATTTTTAAAGATGCTCATGCTTTCGTTCAACAATGTGATCGCTGCCAGCGAGTGGGAAATATCTCCGCTAGGAATGAGATGCCTCTTAATTGTATTTTGGAGGTGGAATTGTTTGATGTGTGGGGTATTGACTTTATGGGGCCTTTCCCACAATCCTTTGGGAATCTCTACATTCTAGTGGCGGTGGATTATGTATCAAAGTGGGTAGAGGCAATTGCTAGTCCAAAGAATGATGCTCGAGTGGTTATGAAATTCCTTCATAAACATGTCTTCACAAGGTTTGGGACCCCTAGAGCTTTGATAAGTGATGAGGGAACACACTTTGTGAACAAAGTGTTGGCTGCACTCTTGGCAAAATATAGTGTAAAACACAAAATTGCCACTGCCTATCACCCACAAACTAATGGGCAAGCTGAAGTATCTAATCGGGAAATCAAAGGCATATTGGAGAAGGTTGTAAATCCCAACAGAAAAGATTGGTCCCAACGCCTAGATGATGCACTTTGGGCGTACCGGACAGCATACAAAACACCTTTGGGCATGTCCCCATATCGATTGGTGTATGGGAAGGCGTGTCATTTGCCGGTAGAGCTTGAACACAAAGCTTTTTGGGCTATAAAGAAGCTGAACTTTGATCTCCAAGCTGCTGGAGAAGCCCGCTTGTTGCAATTAAATGAGCTTGAAGAGATGAGGTTTTTCTCCTATGAAAATGCCAAGTTGTACAAGGAGAAAACTAAGAGATGGCATGATAAGAGAATTCAACACCAAGTATTTGAAGAAGGGCAGCAAGTGTTGTTATTCAATTCAAGGCTGAAGTTGTTTCCAGGAAAGTTAAAGTCTCGTTGGTCGGGACCATTCACCATTGTCAAGGTGTATCCTTTTGGAGCTGTGGATATCAAGAATGAACAGTCCGGAAGAGTATTTAAAGTGAATGGGCAGCGACTTAAACACTACATCGGAGGGGAGGTTGATCGAGCAAAGACCTCCATCACATTGGAAGAGGCTTGAGGAAGAAGGCCTCGGGTTGTCAAGGCTTTAGTTAATCACATTTGGGCAACCCGAGTGCGGAGGAACAAGACTATATGTAGTTATATATACACTATGTAATAAGTTTGGGGTGTGCCACCCCTTAAAAAAAAAAAAAACAAAAAAAGAAAGAAAAGAAAAAAAAAAAATATATATATATAGCTATACATAGATACTTACCTATATAATTATATATATAATTCTAATTCTCTGGTGTGGTGGTCTTGATTTCAGGTGCAAGCAAATTGGAATGACAACAAAAGGAGTTACTGCAATCTGGTGTGAGCAGAATTGCTTGATGAAGCAGTAAGTCCCAGTACAGCATTGGATTAGCTTCGCTCCAGCATTCTGAAGCAGGGATGGTTGCAAAATAAAATTGCTGAAGAAATGCTGTAGTGATGCTGTACTGGGAGGTCTGGATTCCAAAAATACTGGCAGTGGCCATACAAGCTCACTGATTGAGGGGTTTTCGTTTTTTTAAAAAAAAAAAAAATTACAATAGATTAAATAAATGCATTTATATACAAAAAAAAAAAGGAAGAAAAAAACCCCCAAATCAGCCCATCTTTTTAGCAAACCAACCCTAGCCTCACCATTGCTCAGCCGCACCATTCACCTCTGCACAAACTCACAACTTCAGCCGTCCACCATCACTAGCAACCATTTCCTCCATTTCAAACCATCAACTCTGCATCCTACACCATTCCTCCTCACTCACAACCCACCAGCCGAATCACCACATCCAGCTCTAGTTCCCAAAATCGCACCACCTTCGCACCACCTGCGCACCACCAAGCCTGCACCCTCCGCCCAACCACATCGACTCCCAACCCGAACCACAACTCTGCATCCTTCACCATTCCGTGAGTCACCATCACTCGTCCATCCATCCACAAGTTCGAACTCGCCTTCACCACCGAGCCCTCATTTCGCACACCTTTGAGCTGTTGACAGTCGCTCCTGCACAACCACGTACCAGCCACCATCACAAGCTCTAGCAAGCACATTCGACCGAGGTGTCCACTATCGAATGCTAGTCACACGCATTATCTCAGCAGCAAAAAAGTTGACGCCTGCACATTTCAGCCAACTCAAAGTGAATCCGGGTTTGAGAATTTCAATTCAAAATTTATTTGGTTAAACGGTGTTATTTGGTGAGTATTGTGGCCTGTGTAGCTGAATATTTTTAGGGTGGAGGAGCATTGGATTTGTGTTGTTATTCTGTGATTATACTGTTGATAATTGGGCTGTTGAGAGAAAAAAATTTGTAGCTGAATTCTATTAAGCAGGGGTCAACATGCCGAAAATTAAGAGGTGTGCTCATAAGCCTCCTGAGAGAGATGCTCGAGAAGCTAAGAAATTTGTTTCACCAGCTGCTGAAAAGAAATACCTCGATTCAGTTAGCCACAAAGAATTCTATGTCGAGCGAGGGATGATAATAGGGGATGATGACTTTGGCAGCATGCCGCCATGGCTGATAGAGAACATTAAGAAAAGGAATTGGCTGCAATTGTGCGAAGATCCGGCATCTGCAGTTTGTCAAGTAGTAAAGGAATTCTACGCGAATTTTTTGGCGCATGAATTGCCAGCTGAGATTATAGTGCGAGAAACTAAAGTGAAATTTTTTGACAAAGACATCAACCATTACTACTTGCTTAAAAATGTGACGTGTGAGTTCTCCAAAGATGTCGGTAAGCTCACTGATGAGCTAATGCACAAGATTGTGCCTGAATTGGCCACTCCAGAGGCAGTGTGGGAAATAGATGGGCGTGGTGTATTCCGTTTTAAACGGACGGATTTGAAGCATGATATCAAGTGTCTTTATAATTTCGTGCAAACCACTTTGCTGCCTACGTCACATGACTCCACCGTGAGTCGGGAAAGGATGTGGATGCTCTATTGCATCGTGAAAGGCAAAAAGATTAATGTTGGCAAGGTGATAGCGAAAGAGATTTTTGACTGTGCACACCGAGTAAAAGGGAAATTGTTTTTCCCGTGCCTCATTACTGAAATGTGCAGATGTGCCAATGTACCGATGTTGAATGAGGAAGATCCAGTTCCACGAAAGGGGGTAATTGGTTTCGGGCCTGATCGTGCCCCAAGACGTACCACTCCATCTACTGCCACAGCTTCCACTTCAAGGGATCCAGTGGAAGAGCGGCTGTCCAAGCATGAGGCTTTACAACAACAGATGTGTGAGCGGCTGCAGACTCACTGGAACTATGAAAGGGAACGAGATGCATGGATGATGCAAAATCTTCGTCGCAGCCAGTCCAAAACAGCCGCTGCCTTTCCTGCTTTCCCGGAAGAAATCCTTGCGCCTTGGGGCTCCATCGACAACGAAGAGAGGGACTCCGGTGGTGGAGACTCGGATTGTTGAGGGAGTATTTCTTTTCTCCTTAGTTAATTACCTTAGTTTAACTGTGATGTGTTGTGTAGATGAAATCAGTGTGTTAGTTAAGTGTTGCTACTGTTTGTGTTGTTATGTGTCTACTGTGGTTGTTCAATTTAGTAGTGTATGTAGTAAGCTTTATATGTGTTGATCATTTCTTTTGTCATGTGTGTTATAATTTGTGTTAGCTTGCAAATGAGAAATATATTGCTTGTTTTTTTTTTCAGCTTGGTTTAGGGTAGCGCTCGATGATGAAACATATCCATTTTCCTCCATTTGTGGAGTGCCTTGGTTTGTGTGTTGAAAATGCTAATTTTAAGTGTTATTTTTGTCTACATGCTAGCCTATGAGGAATGCTTTCAACAATTGTGTGCTTGTGTTATCCCACCATACTTTGAGTTTTTAGAATAGCCAACGCTTTGAGAGAGTTTAAGCATCTAGAATTAGCTAGTGTAATCCTTGAGGCGAAATCCTAGCGAGCTTTATAACTTAGAAATGATTTAGGCCATCTTTGGACGTTTGAGCCTTTCTAACCTTCCCTATGAATTCAATTTTTCCCTAGTCACCCAAGTTTGAGCCATTTAGCCTATTATTGTTGTGCAACCCAATCCTACATCTAACGCCAATCTTAATTTGCATTTCCACATATGTCCTAACTTAATTACTCACTTGTCAAGAGCCAAGTTTCACATTAAGTTTGGGGTGAGTGTGGTGAGTGTAAATTGTGGCGAGCTAATTCAAGGTTATACTTTTAGCCACATTGGGGACAATGTTGGGTTGTAAGTTTGGGGTGGGGGAATTAGCTCACAAAGTATATGAGTATGAACTTTCAATTAACCTTCTCTTGCTATTTATTATATAAGTATAATATAGTAATAAATGTCTTTCTAATATATGAAAAAAAAAATCAAGAATGAAAAAAAAAAGAAAAAAAAAACAAAAAAAATACATATGCTTGCAACTAAGTTTGGGGTGTTCCACCCATTTTAATTCAAAAAAAAAAAAAAAAAAAAAGAAGAGAGTAAACATAGCAAGAGAAGTCAATTTTAATATCAAGTACTTGTGAGTATTGAATTAGGGAAGAGGGTCAAGAGAAAAATTTTTAAGGACGAGGCTCGGTTTTTGACAAGTGAAGTAGTTAGGTGTTGAGCTAGCTTAAATATATCCTATACCATACCCTAACCCAAGCCTAACATTCAAGCCTAGTCAAATCCTTTTGATCTAAGTTGTAAAGCTAAGCTACATTAGTGGAGAGGATTACACTAGTTCAACTTATGGAAGCAAACTTTTTAAACTTGAGGATCGAGGGGTAGTTGTGATAGAAATTCAAAGTGTTGGTGGGAAGTATTTGCACACTTATTTGATCGAATTACTCTTGATAAGTTTTAAGGACATAAATAGCATGCAAAATTCTGTTGAAACACACAAGTTCGAGGCATATTCACTACTGCCAATTACACTTCCATTTCATCTAATTCTGAGAGCAAATTTCGTCCCTAGACCAAGTGTGAAAGAGCAAGATTTTCTCTGCTGCAAGCATGTTAGTGTCGCTGTCATTTTTTGTTTTTATTGTTTAGTTCTTTTTGTTTTTCATTACTCGAGGACGAGCAATACTCTAAGTTTGGGGTGTGATAACTCTATGGTATAGAGTTAATTTTTATGCTTTTAAACTAAAGTATTGTGAGGAGAGTAATGAAAATGTGTTTATTTTGCTTATTTTTAATTAGTTTTAGTGTTATTTTCTATTTAGTAATCTAACCTTTAAGTTTTGTAAATATTGATATTGTTGGGTGTGTTTTTCCAATTAACTGTGCTTATTTTGTTGAAAAAGGAGGAATTAAATTGATAGGTAAAAGAGAAAGAAGCAAGGAAGAAAAGGAGTACAAGCTGGAACTGGGTTGGTTGCTGAAGCAATGCTAAAGCAATGCTGAAGTGAATTCAGCATCCTGGCAGTGACGTGGAAACACGAATTTCACTTATCCACCTCAGCAACTTCGGTCCAATCACTCAAATTGCATCAGCTAGCTGACATGGAAGAAAGGGGTCTCACCCTAGTGGGCCAAAGTGGAAAAGTTTGGGCTTCTATTTTGGGTGAGGAGGTTGGTACCCTAAAAACCCAACATCAAAAAGAAAAGAAAAGAGCAAGTACACCATCATCATCTTCATCATCTTGTATGTACAGTACGGGGCAGCTGCCATTTTTTCTATGGAGGAGCTTTAATTGCAGCAGGAAGTACAACAAAGAAGAAAGAAGAGGGGACCAAGCCTAGTGTTTGAATTTTCTTTTACCCTTTCTTGATAGTCTTCTTTATTTTTCTCTTTGTTATTGTTGTTTGTACTTAGTATTCAAAACTTCTTGAGATTGTAAATTTGGGCAGCAGCCATGGATGAAGTATTTTTAGCTTGGATTTTATCTTTTTATTTGAATATGAGCTAAGCTTTTGAGGCTTGAATGACTATGAACTTCTAAGTTGGGTATGATTAAATTTTAAGCTTACTTTAGTATTTGTTTGCCTTTGTTCATTCAAGTGAGTTTCATTTTAATTGATTGTTGTTTTTTTGGCCATGAATAACAATTTGCTAAGCTAGATCTTGTACTGGAAGGGCTAGATCTAGTAGTTCAACTTGAATGAAGCAAGTGAAAACCTAGATTTAGGCTTTTCTTTGTAAGTGGATAGGAATATTTCATTTACCTTGCATAACTTACCAAATGAATGTTCGAATGGTGTCCTGCTTGCTGGTTTGATATAGGAATATATTGAGCTTAATGGTAGGATTAAAGTTGTGAGTGTTGGAAAATTCTCACAAGCCTAGAGGAATTTGTTGTTATCTCTGTGCAGAATGCTAAAGTAATGCTGAACCAATGCTGTACTGACTGTAAAAAAACCTGACTAGAAGGAATTAGTTATTCAAGCCATTTTTGCCATATTATATTTTTTATCTTGCAGCCAATTTGTTTTCTAGCAGCAGTAGTTTAATTCTAGCAAATTTAATTCATGTCATTTTTAATTTTGAATCATTACTC
The DNA here is from genome assembly GCF_029168945.1 of Cannabis sativa. Classification (NCBI taxonomy): domain Eukaryota; kingdom Viridiplantae; phylum Streptophyta; class Magnoliopsida; order Rosales; family Cannabaceae; genus Cannabis; species Cannabis sativa. The sequence continues at coordinate 10,931,141 of NC_083601.1, forward strand.
AACCATTTGCATATTATTTCTTTTCATTTTAAGTTGTAATTAGTTGGCTTTACGAGATATTTTTGTTTGCAATCCCTGTGGAGACGATCTTACTTATCACTTTATTACTTGTTTGACTGCGTATACTTGCGTATATAATTTTTCACAACAGGCCCTAAGCGGAACAATCGAGCTCTCTCTATCCTCTCTTTTTTCACCTAATAGGTTTAGGTTTATTTCAGGATAACAAGATGGTTAAAAATTCTTTATTTTAACATCGCTCTTTTGATTTTGAAAAAAAAAATTCAAACCAAATATCTAACAGTCGCTTTCGAGTGAGCTCTTGGACTGGTTGAAAGCACTATCTGATTTTGTCCCTTAAAATATACGGTTTGTTAAAAATTTCCCTTAAAATATAACAGTTATATAATTATACCTGTAAGAATAGTAAGAGAGAGAAAGATGGAAAGTAGAGAGAAGTGGAAAAAGGCTCATCTGAAACTTATGAGACCAAAGCCTTTATATAGAGGAATGAAATAACAGAGTTGGTTACAACAGCTGGAAAAACAGCTCAGCTAAAAAACAGTTATACACTAACTGAAATAACAGACAAAGTAACTAACATAATCCTAACATCCCCCCTCAAGTTACACTTGGACAACTAAGTGTTAACTTGTCTCTTAAGTACAAAAACTGTTGAACCAACAATGGTTTAGTCAAAATGTCTGCTATCTGGTAGTTGGAGTCAACATATCTAACATCGAGTTTGTTGTCAATGACCTTGTCCCAAACAAAGTGAAGGTCGATTTCGATATGTTTAGTTCTAGCATGGTAAACCGGGTTGGAAGCAAGGGAGCCAGCACCAAGGTTGTCACACCATAATATCGGGCAGTGAGACAGGTTGATGGAAAGCTCAGTAAGGAGAGATTCAATCCAGACTAACTCAGATGTTGCTAAAGCAAGAGCCCGGTATTCAGATTCGGTACTTGATCTGGCTACCACACTCTGCTTTTTGGAGGCCCATTTTATGAGATTTTGTCCAAGAAAAACACAGTAACCCGATGTTGACTGTCTGTCATCATAACAGCCGACCCAATCTGGATCTGTGTAACCTTGAAGATCGATTTGGGTGGCTGGTTTGAAGGTAAGTCCGAGATGAGATGTACCTGCTAGATATCTCAAAATTCTTTTACATGCTCCCCAATGTTTTGTCGTGGGAGCCTTGAGGAATTGACTCAATTTGTTCACAACAAATGCAATGTCCGGTCTGGTCATTGTGAGATATTGGAGAGCCCCAATTACACTCCTATATTGTTTAGCATCTTCAAGAATCTGTCCAGAAGTGAGTGACAGTTTGGTATTAGCACACATAGGTGTAGATTGAGGCTTTGCTTCTATCATGTTTGTCTTGTTGAGTAAATCCCGTATGTATTTTTGCTGAGTAAGATGATAGGTTGTGCCATTTCTGAAAGCCTCAAACCCCAGGAAATAATTGACCGATCCTAGCTTCTTGAGATCGAATTGTTTGTGCAGATTGTCTATGATGCTTTGAACTTCTTTGAAATCATGACCAGCAATTAAGATATCATCTACATATACCAGTAGCATGATGAGTTTCCCATTTTTGTTGCTATAGAACAAGCTATTATCGGCTTTGGAGTGCTGAAATCCTTGCTGCAGTAGGAACTGTTTAAGCTGTTCAAACCATGTTCTTGGAGCCTGTTTTAATCCATAGATGGCTTTATTGAGTTTGCAAACATAATCTGGGTGTTCTTCATCTACAAACCCTTGTGGTTGATTCATGTAGACATCTTCGGTGATTTCTCCATTTAGAAACGCATTGTTTATATCTACTTGCTGAATATCCCAGTTGTAATGAGCAGCTAGAGTAAACAAGATTCGATTGGTGCAAGGCTTTACTACCAGACTATATGTTTCAAAGAAGTCAATTCCTTGTGTTTGTTGGAAACCTCGAGCAACCAATCTTGCTTTGTGAGTGTTCACGGATCCATCTGCATTATACTTTATTCGAAAGAGCCATCTATTAGTGATAATGGTCATATCCGGGGTAGGTGGAACAAGTTTCCACGTTTTCTTGTTTTTGAGTGCTGTGAACTCATTGTTCATGGCTTTATTCCATTTAGGATGAGACAAGGCTTCTTTGACAGTAGTAGGTTCTCTTTCTGTCCTTATGTTTGCCAAGTATACTCTCGGTTTATGCCTTTCTTGGATCTAGTAACCATTGGGTGGTTATTTTGGGTACTGGGAGGTTGTGGCAAAGCTGATGGTTGAGGATGTGGAGAGGAGGCAGTATGAGGTTCAGGTATAGCAGTATGTTGGTTTGGAGATAAAGTTTGTGAGGTTGCTGGTGTATGAGACTCAGATGAGTGATTGTGACTAAATTCTTGTTGATGTATGGGATCATGCAACGGATGTGAGACACTTAAGGATGGATTTTGAGTGTAGTTGGTAGGTGGAAAAACATGTGTTTGAGGTATAGGATAGGAAGTATAGTTGATAGATGGGGTCAGATTGGGATTATTCTGAGAATTAGATTTAGGAAATAATTCTTGATAATGAAATTCAGCTTCGTTAAATTGAACACTTCTAGCCACATATATCCTACCACTAGGGTGAAGACACCTATAACCTTTTTGTGTCATGCTATAGCCAATGAATAAGCACTTAGACGATCTAAATGAGACTTTGTGAGATTGATAGAGTCTTAAAAGAGGGAAACAAGAACAACCAAAGATTTCGATAAGGTTATAATCTGGTGCCTTTTTATATAATTTTTGAAATGGAGATTGATAATTGTTCACCGGGGTAGGGAGCCTATTGATGAGATAGGCAGCAGACACATAAGCTTCCCACCAAAAGGTGAGAGGCATGTGTGCTTGGGCTAAAAGGGTGAGACCTACATCAACAACATGCCTATGTTTTCTCTCCACTCTTCCTTATTGTTGATGTGTGTGAGGGCAAGAGTTTCTAAGAACAATTCCAGCATTTTGAAATTGTTGTTTAAGAGGGGAAAACTCTTTGCCAAGGTAAGATTGTATACTCTTTATCTTTGTTTGGAATTGTCTTTCAACAAAGGCATTAAATTGATTGAATAAGCTTGGTGCTTCAGACTTAGTTTTCATAGGAAAAATCCAAACAAATTTACTAAAATCATCAACAAAACTTATATAGTATTTGTATCCATGCATAGAAGTATGAAAGGAAGGACCCCAAACATCCGTATGCACTAATTGAAAAGGAATATATGTTTTATTTTGGACAGATTTAAAGCTGAATTGATGCATTTTGCCTATTTGGCATGCATCACAAAAAGTAACATTTTTACATTTGAGAGTAGGACTAATATGTGAAAGAACTTTGGCTAAGATGGGCTTGGAAGGATGACCAAGCCGACAATGCCAAGTGGTAAGAGCAGTAGCTTGATCTGGTACAGGATTGCTACTGGTTGTGGAGTTCAAAGCAGATGGACAAGATTTGATAGAGTCTTGAATGTTAAGGACTGTGTGGGAAGACTTGTTTAAGGGCTGAACTTGAAGTTTGTAGAGGCCTTCATTGAGAGAACCCTTTAAAAGAACTTGCCTCGTTGTCTTGTCCTTGATAAGACAACAAACATCATTAAATTCTAAGATAACATTGTTATCTTTAGTATATTGGGAAATACTCAACAAGTTTTTGGTGACATTAGGCACATGTAACACATCTTTAAGAATAAGGAAATGATTAGGATTGGTGGTAGATATAGAATTAGATCCAATTTGTAAGATAGGCATAGAAGAACCATTACCCACTATGACTTTTGCTTTGCCTTTGTAATTGATTGTGTTTTGCAAGTTCTGTGAATCTGTAATCATGTGGTGAGTTGCCCTGGTATCTAGGAACCATGCTCCAGAGATGTCACTATTGGTGGGGGTCTCGGCCAAATTGGCTTGGGGATTTTCATTGCTGGTGTCACTGGTTGTAGGGCCAGAAGGAGATGGTCCAGTGAAAGTGATATCGAATCGGTGATAACATTTTTGAGCCGTATGTTCAGCTCTTCCACACAGCTGACACATAGGGCGATTACCACGGCCTCCTCTGTTGCCTGAGTAACCACGACCTCCTCGATTATGTCCTCTGGTGCCTCGTCCAGTATAGCCGCCTCTTGAATTATGGTTACCAGACATATTCGCTATATTAGCTTGGACATTGGCTAATGAGTCTGTTGTTTGTTGATGAATACGCAGTTTATGACTGTGTAACATGAATTGTACTTCTTGAAGGCTGAGAGGATTTTCACGAGCAGTAATGTTGACTATAATAGCTTCATATTCTTGTCCCAATCCTCCAAGAATGTACAGAATGAGATCATCGTCAGAGAGTTGTTGTCCAGCCGCAGCAAGAGCATCAGCATGCTCTTCATCTTCAAGAAATAGTCATCAATAGATGATGAACCTTTCTTGGTTGCTTGCAAGAGACCACGAACTTGCATGATTCTGACCCTTGATCTTGAAGCAAAGATTTGAGCAAAGGTACTCCAGATCTCGTGAGAAGAGTGGCAATTGATAATATGTCCAAGCATAGGTTCAGAAACAGAATTCATAAGCCAGTGCATAAGGAACTGATCAAACCTCAACCATTGAAGATATTCTGGATTAGAAATGTTACCTTCAAGAAATTGAGGCGGCTAAGGAAGCGTTCCTAAGATGTAACCATCAAGATTGTAAGCCCTGGTTGCAGCAAGAACCAGCAACCTCCAAAATGTGTAATTGGATCTGTCTAAGCGTTGATTTAGCGGAAGCAAGTTGTTGTTGGGTAATCCTGCCGGTGGAGCCTCATAAGCAGGAGGATTCGGTGGTTGAGCGTTCGTAGGAGCGCCATTGCCGTCGACTTGGCCTTGGTTACTGGAGGAATTGGGTCCATTTGACGCCATTAATGGCAATCTGATACCATGTAAGAATAGTAAGAGAGAGAAAGATGGAAAGTAGAGAGAAGTAGAAAAAGACTCATTTGAAACTGATGAGACCAAAGCCTTTATATAGAGGAATGAAATAACAGAGTTGGTTACAACAGCTGGCAAAACAGCTCAGCTAAAAAACAGCTATACACTACCTGAAATAACAGACAAAGTAACTAACATAATCCTAACAATACCCATCCTATCAGATTCTATTTCTTTTACAGTTAAAAATTAGCATTTTTACCCACTGAACTTTGAACAATACAGAATTTTGCCCCCTTTTATAAAACAAAATTAATTTTAAAAATTATAATATTCTATTTTTTTAAAGAAATTATATTAATTCGGAAAAAAATAATAAAAATTATTAAAAAATTAGATAACAATATTGAATTTATAAAAAAAATATTAATTTTACTTAAAAAAACTTAAATTATTTTTTAAAAAATATTTTCACTTTATTTTATTTATAAACACGTATCTTAAAAATTAAACTAAAATTATTGAGAATGTAATAAATAATAGAAAAACTCAAATTTATTTATATTTATAAACTCATATCTTAATAAATAAAGAAAAATAATGAAAAATTCAATAAAAATATAAAAATATTTTTTCAAAAAAATTATAAATTAAACTGAAAAATGTTATGTTCACTTAAATAAATTTTTATTTTTTGATAAAAATAAAATATACTCAAGTTCGTTCTCGTAAAATTTAGAGGCTGTTTGGCTTTACAGTTTAAAAACCGTTTTCTGTTTTTTAAAACTGAAAACAGTTTTTAAAAACTATTAGGAGTCATTTGGCAAAAATTTTTAAAAGCTGTTTTTTAAAAATTGAGTTTTAAAAAACTAGAAAACAGAAAACATCAAAATGCTGTTTTCAATTTTCAAAAACAATTTTTTTTTGTCTAACATATTATATTTTATATTTTGCTCACATACTCAGATCCCAGACCCGAAACCATACCCGAACCTAGACCCGGATGGTGCTAAAATATTGATTTTTTTCGTAAGAAAAAATCTAAAAACAGTTTTTAAAAATTTGTGCCAAGCACCCTTAAATTTTTAAAATGACAAAAAATTGTTTCCTATTCTCACTTTTAAAAACACAATTTTAAAAATTGAAAACTGAAAACACAGCCAAACAAGCTCTTTTTATAAAAATTTAATTTTAATATACTTTTTTAATATCTAAATGAATTTTATACTAAGAAATAAATAATTTTTTATATCGCTTAAGTCATTTTAAAATTTTAATTTATTTTTTAATTTTTTTAATCATTCAAAATGATTTCTTAATCATCGCATATCACAAATATGTGTGAGCAGCACTAATTTCTCTTGATCATGTTTATTTTTTGATCATGTCAGCCATGCGATTAGACCATTGTCTCACTAACTTCTTCCCGCAAGTAAAATCATGTGAGATCAGTTTTATGGGAATTGTATTTTTGATGTGTCATCACTATCCTTTAAGGGATGAGTTAGCACAAGACTGGACTTATTTTCAGGCGGTAAATTCACATAATAATACAATTTGTGTTAGAAAAATTAATAATATACCCAAGATCTATTTGTATATAACATAGAACACAATAATAAGATATAATAATTAGGTATGTGTACCTGATTGATCCATAGCAATTATCTCAGTTTGATCCACAACAGTTACTCCAATTCGATAGTGCAATACTATCAACTAAGTCTTCCTCCCTAGATCTCTAAATCAGAAGCAGTTTATTTTATCTGATTATCAAAAGGTATACAATTGTGATGAGACAATATGTATTTATAGAGTTAGGGAGGGGACTTAGCTACAAAACCCTAGTTGGGCTGGGCCTGCTCATCAAAGGCTTCAGTCAACTAGAAAAGCCCACACTTCTGCTTCACCTAGACTTTACACACAGATGCTAAGCCCATTAACAATTGATCACCGACAACATGGGCTAACACAGCAAAGAACTATCCAATCAACCCAAGTTTTAATAAAACCAATAAAATTTAATGTAAGCCCAAATAAAAGTCTAACATTCTCCCACTTGGGCTACATTGATTTTAATACATATATATTATATATCAAAATAATTTTGTTTGAAAACGACTCATGGGTTGAACAACAGGAAAACATTTGTGGCCACTTTAAAAAATGATAGTTCTCTGATAGCATCTCAACATACCGGTCCAATTTAACCTTTGATAATGAACTATGACAATCATATTGTTTTTAACTCAACAAAAGACATTCATAATCACAAATACCAAAGTATTAAATCGACATGGTCAATAAGTCTAGTAGTGTGGTAAGGAATTATGTTCAACATGTGATCAATTTAAAATAACATAATATCCTTATCAGTCATCAATTTCACTGATACCGTGATGCTTAACAAATAAGCCAGTGAAATTAAACATACACCACTTAAAATAAGTTAGTGTCACTAAATATGCTTAAAGAATTAAGCCAACAACATATCATTGTCATTAAGCAAATAAATTTAAAAGACAATGATCACAACAATATGAACCACATGCTTTCAATTCAATCATTCTCGAGAATATAACAAAACATAATTGAAAACATATTCATTCAATAATAAAAAATATTGAAACAAAAATGTAGTTCATAACTTTATTCAGAAAATTATAAATAATAATTTCTAAAACAAACAGAAAACAAAACTCCCACTAACCCAAAAGATCAAAAGATTCTAAAATGCCCATATTAACAACATGTTTATTAAACAGCACGGCACTTAACCCTTTGGTTAGAGGATCAGCTAACATCGACTCGGTCTTGCAATTTTCAATGACAATGTCTCCTTTCTTGACCAAGTCTCTGACAGTGAGATACTTTATTTCCATATGTTTAGAAGCACTACTAATCTTGTTATTCTTTGAAAAGAAAACAGCAGCATTATTATCACAATAGATTAGCATAGGTGTGGAAATAGAATCAACCACTCGTATCTCCGAAATAAAATTCTTCAGCCACAAAGCTTGCAAAGATGCCCCATAACATGCAACAAACTCAGCATACATAGTAGATGATGTGATCAAAGTCTGTTTGACACTCTTCCAAGAAATAGCAGCACCTGCCAAGGTGAAAATATAGCCAGAAGTTGACTTTAAATCATCTACACAACCACCAAAATCTGAATCTGAATAACCAACAACTCGAAGATTGTCAACATGCTTATACACAAGCATAAAACTCTTCGTTCTTTGCAAATATCTCAAAACTTTCTTGGCTGCAATCCAATGATCATGGCCAGGATCAGATAAATATCTCCCAAGAACATTGACTACGAAAGCTATGTCAGGTCGAGTGCAAACCTGAGCATACATCAAACTCCCTACTACACTTGCATAAGGGATGTTCTTCATTGCTCCTCTTTCCAAGTCGTTCTTAGGACATTGCTGCTTAGTGAACTTGTCCCCTTTCAGAATAGGAACAGAACCAGCTTTACACAAATCCATGTTGAACCTTTTGAGCACACGATTAATGTAAGCTTCTTGAGATAAGCCAAGAACTTTTCGATTCCTGTCACGATGGATCTCAATCCCCAAAACATAGGATGCCTCTCCAAGATCTTTCATATCAAAATTGGAAGACAGAAAATTTTTGGTCTCATTTAGTAGTGACAAATCACTGTTGGCAAGTAAAATGTCATCTACATAAAGAACAAGAAAAATATAACGGCTCCCACTAATCTTCATATAAATACACTGATCAAACTAGTTCTCTACAAAACCAAACGATGTCACAACCTTGTCAAACTTCAAGTACCACTGGCGAGATGCCTGTTTGAGACCATAAATGGATCGTTTCAACTTGCAAACTAAGTGTTCTTTTCCTTTCTCCTTGTAGCCTTCAGGTTGAGACATATAGACTTCCTCATTCAATTCTCCATTCAGAAAAGCAGTTTTAACATCCATTTGATGCAACTCTAAATCAAAATGCGCAACTAAGGCCATAATAATTCTGAATGAATCTTTAGTGGAAACAGGTGAGAAAGTTTCAGTGTAATCAATACCTTCTCTTTGAGTAAAGCCTTTAGCCACTAAACACGCTTTAAACCTTTCAATCTGTCCTTTTTTATCCCTTTTAGCCTTTAAAATCCACTTACAACCTATTGGTTTAAAACCATCAGGTAATAAAACTAGCTTTCATACACCATTTTTCTTCATGGAGTCGATCTCATCATCCGTAGCTGCTAACCATTTTCAAGATTGTGGACTATTAAGTGCTTCACTAAAAGTGACAGGATCCACAAAATGATCAATATCATATTCTCCTTCTCCAAGATAAACAAAATTATCATGACACTTTGTTGACTTCTTTTGTCTCTGAGATCTTCTTAGAGGAGGTACTTCTGGAATAACTTCTCTTTGTTGATCATTGTTTTGAATAACATCTTCCACAATTGGAATTTCTTCAATAACAGGATTCTCATTAACAATAGGAGCTTCATCATTAATAGGCCCTTCATCAATAATAGGACCTTCATCATCTTCGATATCGGGAGCAATGTATTCATCAACAATGGGAGCATTACCAACTGGAGTAGGATTGAGACTACTATTATCATCTCTTGAAAATGACATAGGAATACAAATTCCTTTAGATGACTCCCCCATTTCAAGAGATGTCGAAGGAATATTTTTAGCAACATCAAATTCCAGAAATTTAGCAGTCTGCGATTCAACAATTCGCGTACCACGAGTAGGACAGTAAAAGCGATAGCCTTTCGAGCGCATTGGATAACCAATGAAATAACAGTGATTTGTTCTCGGATCTAACTTTTTCAAATTAGGATCATAAATCTTTACTTCAGCTGGACAACCCCATACACGAAGATGATTCAGACTAGGCTTCCGCCCAGTCCACAACTCAAAAGGGGTTTTGGGAACAGATTTACTCGGAACACGATTTAAAATATAAGTTGCAGTCATAAGTGCTTCACCCCATAAAAACTCTGGAAGATTTGTTCTACTCATCATACTTCTAACCATATCCATGAGAGTGCGATTTCTCCTTTCAGCAACGCCATTTTGCTCAGGTGAACCAGGCATAGTGTATTGAGCAACTATACCATTTTCTTGTAAGTACTCTGCAAAAAGCCCCATGTGTTGTCCAGATTCTGTATAACGACCATAATATTCTCCTCCACGATCAGAATGAACAACTTTGACGACTCTTCCTAATTGTTTCTCAACCTCATTTCGAAAAATTTTGAGTTTATCAAGGGCGTCAGATTTTTCTTTAATTAAATAGGTGAATCCATAACGAGAAAAATCATCGATGAAAGTGATAAAATACTTGTTTCTGCACAACGTGGTGGAATAAGGACCACTGATGTCCGTGTGGATAATTTCCAATAAAGATTGACTGCGGTTTGCAGTCTTCTTTCTTGTTTTAGTCAATTTTCCACGAGTACAATCAACATAAGTATCCCAATCAGAAGCATCAAGAGGAGGAAGTATTTCAGATTTAATTAAACGATCAACCCTTTCTCTGGAAATATGACCCAATCTTTTGTGCCATAACAATAAGGATGTTTCCTTTATATGATGTCTTTTACCCACAGTATTCACAACATTAAAAGAGGAATCTAAAGGAGCCAATAACAACTTGTAAAGACCATCAGAATAAAAGCAATTTCCAATAATTCGAGAGTCAAGCATAATGTCAACATTATCATTTGTAAAATGAAAAGAATATCCTTGTTTAACCAAAAGCGAAAGCGAAACTAAATTCCTTTTAAAAGTAGGAATATAAAAGGTATTGTTCAAAATTATCTTAACAGTAGACTGTAATTCAAGAATAAATGTTCCAACATAGATAACGTCAACTCCAACATCATTGCCCACTTTAAGCTTGGACTCCCTCTCACTTGGCTTCCTGAGATCCCTTAGCCCCTGTAAGGAAGCAGAAACATGAACAGTAGCACCACTGTCTAACCACCAAGAATCAATAGGAACATCAACTAGATTAGATTCAAAACAAACACATGCTAATGGATTACCTGATTGTGCTTGCTTCTTTTCTAACAAGGTCTTAAATTTGTGACAGTCCGTTCTCCGATGCCCCAATTTTTCACAAAAGTAACACTTCACATTAGAGTATTTGGACTTTCCATTGTTATTCTTCTGTTTATTCTTATGCTCCTTACCATTACCATTCTGTTTAGTAGCACCATCATTTTTATTCTTGAATTTTCCTTTTCCTTTGTTGGGCTTGAGGTGAGAAACATAGTTAGCAGATTCATTCTTCTCCCTTTTAAGCTTGCTTTCTTCAGCTACACACTGAGAAATTAGGTCGCTGATAGTCCATGTTTGATTGTAAGTGTTGTAGGCTGTCTTGATAAGGCTGAAAGAGGCAGGAAGAGCATGAAGAGCTCGATGAATAATGAAAGAGTCAGGAAGAGGAATATTATGATCTTTCAACTTGGACCGAATATTCACAAATTTCAGAATAAAATCTCTCACTCCTTTAAATTCATCATACTTAATGGTTGTCATTTCATCCATAAGATGTCCAGCTTCAGCGTTTTCACCAGTGTCATATAGTTTTTCTACAGCATTGAAAAACTCTTTGGCATTTGTAGTGTCTGGCAAACCACTCAATAGATGTTCAGGAATGGATCTTTTCATAGTAAGAAGACTAAGACGACTTGACTTTTCCCATTGTGCATGATGAGTTCTGCGGCGGTACATCTTTGGAGTCGATAAGATCGGCGGAGTTTTTCTTCTCGTAGGCACACGTCCAAATCCATTATGCCTAAAGTAAATTCCACATCTCGTTTCCATGTCTTGTAGTTGGAAGCATTCAAAATATGGATGAAAGCATTATTGTTGTTCACAGAAAAGGAGACTGAAAAATTCAAAAATTAAAACTTGAATAAGCAATATGAGCAATGTATTAGAAAATATTGTAGAATCAACTGGTCATAATAAACTCTCCTTTGGGGTGAGAATATAACACACACATGATCTACCTTCATGAAGTTAACAACAAAGAAAAAAATACATATCATTTAAGAATTTTATTACCTTTGGGCAAATAAATTTCTTAAAAATATGTATTAATTCAAGCAAAAAATAATAAATTTATATATTTAAATTATTACCTTTGGGAAAATAATTAAAATATATATATTTAATATTAACTCACTTCATGGAATGTGAACTAATATATGTAAATACTACCTTTGGGCAAGTAATTACACATATAGTCAACCAAAAGATATAATATTTTCTTCAACATGTGAAATTTGGTGATAAAACAATCATTGAAAATTAATAATTTTCAACCAAATTTCCAAAAGAGATATATAATTGCTTTTATTATATTGATAATCAAAAAATAAAGTGTCCACCATAACACATTATTTTTGTATCAAACAACCAAGTTTTATAATTTTAGAACAACAAATAATCAAAAGATGTGAATATAAGAAAATTGGTGGAGACTACATAGTCAAAATAAATTAAATAAGAGAGTGACTATGTCATATGGAACGAGAAGAAACTCAAAAAAATTTCTATGATCAATAGATTTCGAAAAATCATCAAAAATTATTTTTAATAATTTTTTAACTACATAATTATCATTAAAATAATAATAATTATTAAATGGAGTCAAAAAATTAATTAAAAATCATAGAAAAATCAGAAATTGAATTTTAAGCACGCTGGAAAAAAAAAACGTCGAAAAACGACCTCTGACGTGGCTCCACGCGCCCCCACGCGCCGCCTGCGCGAGTGGGCTTCGCGGCTGGGAGTCACCTTCAACCTCCAACGGGTCCTGCAATACGGGTCACGTGACCCGGTTCGGCCCAGTCGGGTCTGGCGTGAAAATCTGGCGAAAATTGACGGAAAAAATTCGAGAAATCGATGGGTTTTGCTCGGGATTGAATTTCTAATTGATCTACGCTACTAATTTCGAGTATTAAGGACTAAATGTGTAGATCTATTGCTAAAATCAATCCGAAAATTGAAGAACACAAAAGAAAAAAAAAATTGTAATGCCAATCTTAGTTTAAATCCGAAATTAATTATGTAGCAACATTCTTAAACAATTGATAAAGAGTTATCTATAATTAATTTTAGATTAAAAACAATAAAATCAAAAAACACAAATTATAATTTCATAATGTAATTATATAAACCCTAAAACTTTAAAGTTAAAATTCTCATAATATACATAATGATTTCATGCATATAATATATCAAAAGAAAGAGCATTTAATGAGGAATAAAACCCCTAAACTTTTAAGATCGAAAAATAAAAAATTCAACATAAAATAATAACGAAATTAATATGTAATTGGAAAAACAAAGAAAGTAACATATACATATTAATTGTTACAAAAATTATAGGTTCTAAATCATATACAATAGGCAATCTGATACCACATGTTAGAAAAATTAATAATATACCAAGATCTATTTGTATATAACATAGAACACAATAATAAGATATAATAATTAGGTATGTGTACCTGATTGATCCATAGCAATTATCTCAGTTTGATCCACAGCAGTTACTCCAATTCGATAATGCAATACTATCAACTAAGTCTTCCTCCCTAGATCTCTAAATCAGAAGCAGTTTATTTAATCTGATTATCAAAAGGTATACAATTGTGATGAGACAATATGTATTTATAGAGTTAGGGAGGGGACTTAGCTACAAAACCCTAGTTGGGCTGGGCCTGCTCATCAAAGGCTTCAGTCAACTAGAAAAGCCCACACTTCTGCTTCACCTAGACTTTACACACAGATGCTAAGCCCATGAACAATTGATCACCGACAACATGGGCTAACACAGCAAAGAACTATCCAATCAACCCAAGTTTTAATAAAACCAATAAAATTTAATGTAAGCCCAAATAAAAGTCTAACAATTTGCACTTTGTGGATTGACTTAAATTAGATCGTACAAATTAGATTGAATTAGCTATTTTATGAACACTGTAATCTTAGTATGTACAAAATGGCTAGACAAACACACTCAAGAGAGAGTCGGTTGACGAGGTGCTGTCTGTGGGTCCCAATAAGATGGGCTGCTATTGCAGAAAGCAACACGTGGGCCGCTGCTTAGTTTTATAGAGATGGAAATTGGGCGGTTAATGTACGGGGAATGTAATCCCCGCCCCCATCCCCGCTATCTATTTATACCCCCATCCCCGCCCCATTCCCGTCTAATAACCAACAGATTCGGGGTAGGAGAATACCCATCGGTTATGGGGAAGTCATCGGGTATCTATTAAGGTAAAATGAAAAAAAATTAATTTAAAATAATTGAAAAAAATAAATTACACCAATATTCTTACAACTATTTACTATGCATTCATAATTCATAGGAGATAAAAGACAAACCTACCTAAAAAAAGCATCACCTAGTAGAAAATAAAAACTAAATATGCCTCAAAGTTTGAAAAAAAAACAAAAAAAATATAACCCAAGTATAGGATCATAGTCTCATACCTCTCAAGCGTCCCAAAAAATTAAAAAGTAAACAAAGATGAAATTAAGAATCGAGAAGAAAATATCTTTACACATGTAATCCACAATGATCATCAGTTCACTATCGTCATTAGATCTTCATAGTTTAAGCATATGATATATAATTTTGATTATGTATAATAATCAAAAATCATATATCTACTATATATATGTTAAGAATAGAAAAGAAATTATATATATCTATATTGGGGTCGGATATGGTACGGATAGTACTATCTCCGCCCCCACCCCATCCCCGCTTCGGGTATTGAAATTGTCCCCCACCACCGCCCCATTAACTACCAAGACGGGGAATTCCCACCCCATTAGGGGCGGGTCCCCGCGGTTACCCATCCCCGCGGTATAAATTTCCATCTCTTTTATCTAGTATTTTTGTTGAAAAAAAAATAATACACAATACAAAAGTTATTTTTTCCGTGTCACAATATTATTTATTGTAATTATTAAAATATTTTTTTAAGTATTTATGTAAAAATGATGCCATTTGAGACATAAAAAACAAATGAATGAAGAATGGGAAAACAATATACATATAAAAAGAGTGGTCATGTAACCAAAATGAGCAACAAAAGAATATATAGCAACACTATCAAATGTCAAAATAAAAAAAAATTTGGTGGGAAGATGGATATAAAGATTTGTAGGCTATTTCAGCTTATATTTGCCACCATTTACGATTTTCCATCGACTTCGCAAGTTGTTTAGCCATTGATGCAAAGTCCTCTGCCCCATTTTTCAACTCCTCCGTGTGTTGGCCTAGTTTCTGATATCAATACCCAAAAAAAAAGAAAAAAACATGTATTCATTCATAAAATATGACAGATTAAATTTTGACAAGATGTGTAATATTTATAATACCTCAAGCTTTTCCTGGCGCTGTACAAGCTTATCCCTTGCTTGTGCAGCTGCTCCCGAGGCATCCTTCAAAAGAATGGAAATTATTGTGTTAGATATATCCATGAAATTAAACCATTTTAACCACTTTTCCATAATTCATCAATCTCAATAACCTCATTCTTTCGATATTTAGCTCTTATCTCTTCTGCTGTTCTGACTGTGGGTTTTATATCACTATCACCACCATGAAACAATCTGTCTCTCTCTGTTTCTTTATCTGTTCATTAAAAACATCAATTACATCATTTAATGCCAGCAAAATAATTAAAGAACTTGAAGCAATAACTTTAAAGCAAGCTATTTTACCTTTCGTTTCATTCTTGTTTTTCTGAGATGAAGATGAGACGTGTAGAGGTTCGTCGATGACAATGTCGTCTGTATAAAGACAGTAGAGTGAGCCACATAGAAGAAAGATGTCAAACACGAAGACTTTTATTCCCTTTCTGATAATTTAAGGAAGAGATATAGACGGAACCTAAATTGAGTTGTATGATTTCTTGGTCATCTGTCAGAGCTGTCGAAGGTTTTAAGAATGGAGGACTTGAAAATAAGGTCTCTAAATGTGCATGAATATCTTTATGAAGTCCACTAAGATCAGCATTGTGTTCCACTTTCTCTGCTTTTAAACCCTTCATTATACCACCCAAAATTCCAGGGGTAACAGCCTGCGGCAACAGAAGTTAGGAGCCAAAACAAATTATTAACAAATGAGATAAACAATCGAGCTTAGCAATAAATTCTGCTACCTGTTTCTGAGTTGGAGAGAAATTGAGTGTGGCATCTACTGAAGCTGCAAGCACTTTATTATAAAGACAGGGCAAAGAATCTGGTATCCTACAAGACAAGCAAACTTTCTTATTATTGAAGTATTTTTTATGTGCTTCACTGTACACAAACTATTATCGTTTTCATATAAATGTACAATCAAGAGAAAGTTACCTGAGGTCATTTTCATAGCTCAGAACAGATATAAAAGCAAGTTCATGCCCGTTTACCTATAGCATTACACAAAATTCAGAGTAACTACAACATGGAGTGGAAACCAAATTACAAACCATTGTACAAAATAGGTGATGGAGCAAAATGCTTATGTTGGCAAACTTTGAGTGCAACTGGTATGATCCAATGATAATATTACATTAGAGCGACATTGTATCATAGAAAAGTATTTGAAAATTATGTAGCAATACTCATAATCAGAAAAATGAAACCATGATAGTCAATATCTCTTAAAGCTTAGTGTGAGTCAAAATATGCATAAATTTCTTCTTGATGATAACCTGTCACGAATCAATTTGTTGAAACTAACCAGTGCAATTTCCCCCTGATCAGTAGAGCACATTGTCTTGTCCATATTAGTCTTGTAGTTCCATCTTAGAATAGACATTAGGGAGCTTTCTCCCAACACTTCAAGATCTGGCAAAGACCTGTTAAAGATTAAGAAGTAAGAATTAGTCCCAGTAGCTATTACTTTAGACCCAATTTAACCAAATGTCATGTAAAATTGATTCATCAATTTATTAATTTGCTTTATAGTGGAAAAAAAGAAGCTGACAATAGAAATAGAACTGAGCTTTTCACCTTATTTCAATTACTCCAGTTTGATAAAGAACAACCAATCCACATTCTTTCTCATCTTTCTTCAATGTTGTAGTCCAGCAACATGGTTTCACAAGATCCACCTTGTGAATAGAGTCATTGTCACCCTACAGTAACAAAGTTTCGTTGACAAGGGAGATGAAAAATACTTGAACCGGAATGTATATACGGTAGGAAGTTACCTCAATCATAGAATTCAGAGAGTACAAGTGCAAGGAATCTTCACAACACAGCAAAATAAGTAGGTTCATTAATCTCCGATCAAAATGTCCACTTCTAGAAGAGTGTTTCAATCCAACTTGTGAGAGTTCATCTATAGCTTTACTACTTTCAGGTGATTTCGATGAATGCTTTCCACTGCCAACTTCAGATATAAGATCACCATCTGCACACAAAAGAAAAGAAAGAGTCCTCAGACGACACAAATCAAAGTAAATGAGATAATTCTGTGTAATCTGTATTTACTTACCTATGACGTGCAATGAAATTGCCGTACAATTCTTTATTGGTTGTAAAGGCTGAGAGCAAACCGAATTTCCAGTAGTGATATCTCTTACACTAATATGTGCATTCATTGTCATAGTGAACAGAACCCCTGATTCAGAATCACTCGGAATTTTGGATTGAGAGCCCTTTGGACTCTTGACTGAGCTATTAGCATCTAATAATGATCTAACATCCAAAACTTTTAGAGGGGAACTTGTCTCGGATGAAACATCAGTTAGACTTAAAACAGATAACGTATTAATATCAAGCATTGCGACCTGAAAAGAAGTATGATGAAAAGAAAATTAAGAACTCTCTAACGTTTAACTAAGAATAGAAAAAACACAAGGAAAAAAAAAAAGATGACATTGACTGTACCTGCCCACAGTTGAACCCAACAAAAAGTAGGTTTCCAGAATTAGAAAAATGTAGGGTGCATATAGGAGAAGAGAGGATAGAAAACACTGCTAGGCAATAAGGCACATCCCCTTGTTGGAAATTATGAACTGAGAAAGAAATATTACACAGACCAATAGAAAATCAAAACCAACATTGACGCAATAATTTGAAAGTATAACTGTGAAGGAAAACTAGATTCAAACTCCTAAACAAAGATTTAAGTGAGAAAAAAAAAATGAAACTTGTTCTAGGAGTCCACTGTTAAAACTCTAGTCATCTTATGATTTTTATCTATAAATCAAGCTCCATCTTATTTCCTGCCTTGACTTTGCAAAAGATTTTAAGGAAAAGAACATTAAAACTTGTCTGACATTGACATCTATATGGAGTATAGAGACATCAGCATCGAGGTAATGCACATTTAAACCCAAACCTTCTTTTCCAGTTGCTGTCACAAAATGCAAATTCTTCTCAAAAGGAATTCTTATCAGGTCATAGAGACGAACCTACATACCCTCAAAAGAAAAAAAAAATATATCATTGTCCATCAAATTAATCTCTCTTTATTTTATTCCTTCAAAAGGCAAAGACAAAAGTATAAATTCTTACCCTGCCACATTCATCACCGACAGATAACTTGAGTGTAGAAGAGCAGAAGTCCAATGCAGTTACTGATACAATTTCATTAGTCATACCTTTCACCTATTATATACACAATACAAACTTAATATCATATGAACAGTACAATTATGTGATAACATAGAAGGAACAAAACACAACAAAGACACAAACCTGAGGTTGTATAGAATGAATAAGTTGCAGAGAAGGATATGTGGCATCCCAAAGTCGAACAGATCCATCTTGGTACCCTGAAATATACACTCTCTCAACCTGATAAGTTTGGGCATCAAAACCTTGACTGGGAAGCCCACCAGTCAAAGGCCACTCTGTACTTCCTTTACGTAAATGTTCCACACTTAGCTTTTCAGCTGATATCTAAATGAATAAGGCCAAACTAGTTAGCATGTACAACAAGTGCCAAGCATTTAAAAAGTAATTTCTTTAAGTACTGCAAGAACTTTGGTAGCTCAGCCGTCTTATTGAACTAGAAAAGTGATTTCCAATAATGAAAGATGATGTTACTGAAATGTGCTTGATAATTAGAACTGATCAAATGACAAAGCAGTACCCTAGAGAAAGCTTGTGAAAACTCTCCATCTCCATGCACCAAACTGAGCTTTGAAACTGTCATATCTGGTTCAGTAGTAGGAACGACTGTAGTATACTTTACTGGTACTGGTCTGACAGATGTATTCTTTAGCTGGGACGTTGAGGCAAACAGGGAAGCCTTATCATAAACAAGCAACTGTCCAGGATTTGTCAAGGTAAGTAACAAAGTCTCGTTGCTGTTGCTGTCTATTACACCGGCAGTTCGTAACAAGACCATATCAGCAAAAGAACCATGAAGTGAAAGGTCTACGCGGCTAACACATTTTAGACTTTCTATTCCCTGAGACCATTCAAGGCTTAAAATCTGCAAATGGGAGAAGATAATAATTACATTGCTCCAGCAAATAAAGATACTTACAATTACTCATATACTAAACTTAAAGAATTAAGAATCTCTATCAAAGGAAAATATGAGCTAAGTAATCAATTACTCTCAAAACAAGGAAATATAAAAGATGTGAGTAAAATGTATCCATGAAACGTAACCTTTCAATAATTTCCAATTATTCATCTTGCTATCTTTCACAAGATCTGCCTAATAAATAATTATGTTGAAGGCTAAAGGTTTTTTTTTGTCTTCATGTAAGAATTGAGTTAACTTCCTCAAGCAAAATTATTTAAACTAATGACTTGGTATTCATCCGGTTGAATTATGAAAAATCGTGCCAATTTTAGTGTTGAAAACACAAGTATGCACAACTAAGAACAAAACACAGGCAATCAACTTTGAGTTAAGAGTAAGAATATACTGTCAGAACTTCATCGGATCCAATTTGATCTCCACCATAGACAAAAAGCTGTCCTGCTCGATCATTAGATGATCTTGTTGCACACCAATGTAGAACAATCACAGGGAGTCTTCTGTTTCCTGATGCCAATTGCAGCTTTACAACATTATCGACTGGGTCTTCAGCCTGCCAATCTTTTGAGGAAACATAACTTGATATGTCCCACAACATTATATCTCCATCTACATAGCCAACAGCAAGTACTGACCCATTTTCAGATGCCCAACAAAGAGAGCTGATCTCTTTCTCAGTTTCATTATCATTCAAATTATCATGAAGCATATGTTTTGTTCCTTGTACACAATTTAGCACTGTTTTATACTTTAAATTGAGGTTTTTAGAGCCTCTGACGAAAACAATTTGATCTTCAGAAGCATCCCAGAGAATGATCAATCCATTCTCATATGCAATTAGAATTCTGGAAAAAAGAATGAAAAAGGAAAATTACAATTGTTTTATTTATTTAGTTTAGTTCCTTCTTGCTGTTAAATGCATGACACAACCTGGCATGGTTATAGCACCAATTCTAAAGTCAGAGCATTCTAATAAAGTGATCAAAATGAACTTATCATGCCTGTTTCCAGGAGAACAAGGTTGATGGAGTACCCCAACCACTGGAAGTTGATCAGGCAATGGCATGCCATCTTCATCTACATTATCAATGAAATATTTTTCTTTTTAAATAAACATGAAAAATCTCAGAATCATTTGAGTGGTCATGAAAATATATGTAGGGTAACTATCCGTACATGCATAATTTATTATTCAGCCACAATGACAAAGCAATTTAAAATTGTAGCGTACTTTCCACAAGAACTTAATTAGTAAGTACAACAACAAAATTATCATAAAAAAGATACCAAAAAAGGCATATATTAATATAGTTACCAGATAAGACATTTGCCGGAATATAATAAGGAAGCTGAATAATTTTTCTGTCATCAGCTTGATACTTTAGAACAGTTACATCCCCATGTTCGCTTCCAATATACCTGAATACAATGAGACATATTTAAGCCATGTATTACTTTAGGCAATACATTTTAGGGTAATTGGTTAAAGATAATACGTGATCCAACAATTAGTTATACAAATTACTATCATACATGTAACTTGTGCCATAAATTACAGAGAAAGCAGTTATATTGGATCCCCATTGTAAAGCAGAAGCTAGTCCCCTGTTTTCCAAGTCCCAAACCTGCCAATTATGTGAATAACATATTATATTGATCACATATTAATGAAGGGAAAGTAGGATAAACATAAAAGAGAGCATTTGAAGATAATAATAGCATTTAAATAGAGTCTAGAAAGATATCAGATACCTGAATTTCATTCTCGCTTGAAATACTGGCTAGAAAACCTTGATTTTGTAAGAACTGCCAAAATTTACAGGAAAGAAAATGCAAGATAAAGACAATATTCACTATATATACACACAAATAAATAAGTATGAACAAACAAATTCATTCAAGACAATTTCCCCGTGGACTAACACAGCAGGCTGCTTCCTGAAATGGTCAATTTTAATCACCAAAACACCACTTTTGAATCATCAAGTTCCATTTTCAGAGGAGGAAGGAAAACCAAGATACAAACTAGTAATCTACTGTTTCCAAATAAATACAAACCTCAAGATTTTTAAAGGGCAATGGCTTAGGAGATACAAGAAGACCCTCAATATTATCACTCCCAATCACTTTTATCCTACCATCTCTGCAGCAATAAACAAATACATAATAAATCAGCACTATAGTGACACGTGAAAATCCGGTCACTACAAAACAAACTATTTATTAACGAAATTGAAATCGAATTTTATTATCCTAGTTCTCATCTATGTTAACTCACAGGGTTCCAACAGCTAACAGGCTTTGATTGGAATCGAATGCTAGAATGGATGCTGTGGACGGAATCCCATAGTGTATAGCAATACGCGGCTTCAAATCCGCCATTGTTAAACTTCCCTTACGTGCATTCTGCTCAGTGCAACACACATAAGCACATCTATAAGTGTCTCTACGAATAAATATAAAATGTAATTCGTAAAAATTCAAGAGAAAATTCGTTATTGAAGATTTTCTGATAAGATATTACAAAATTCATACATAGGATACGATAGCTGAATCATAAACTGAGATTTTCATACCTCTTGTTGATCAGTGGGTTTTTGGATGAATTGCTTGAACATTTGCAGAATCAAGAAAGAGCTAGTTGGTTTTTCTTCTTGTGGTTCTGCGTTGTACGGACGAAGAGATGATTAATTAACTTGATACTTGAGAGAGTGATTCTTTATGAGATTTCACGGTGACGCAAGTTTTCGTGGGTAATTATTAGCCGTTGGATATGGCGGGGCGCTAGTTGGATCAACGGACAACGTGGGGTGGGGCCACAAGAAGCGAAAACGTAAACGTTTCCTGTCTATTAATAGTATTAGTAGACTACGTACCTTCATGCCTCATTTGTTTAAGAGGATTTTCGATACTATACGTAATTCTTTTTGAGTTTTTGATTGATAGAAATTTTTTTAACGGTTTTTTCACTATTTAATACTAAGAAAACCAACAGCAGTTAGAAAAGCTTAACAGTTTTAGTCAGCTTATCAGCTTGAGTGTTAGTTGGTTAGCTCTTTTTGTAACTCTATTTATAGTTCTAATATACTTATTCATTATAAAGATGAAGAACAAAGATAGAGATTGTGTAGTGTTTGGGAGAGTGAAACGGAGGGAGAAAGAGAAAGAGAGAAATTATAATAGTCATTGTATGGTTTTGTGAGTTCGAGTGTGAGAGTTCTTGAGGATTTCTTTATGTGTTGTTTTAAGAGGTGTACACAACCATTGGAGATTGTAATCACTTGATTATATATAGTGGAGAAAATTATTTCTTGAGGGAGAGCTGGAGTAGGCCTTGAATTGTGGACCGAACCAGGATAAATCTCTTTGTTCTCTTGTTCTTACTTTTCTGTTTTTTCATTTTGCTTGATTTCAGTTTGTGTTTTTCTTTGATTTATGTTTGATATTAACTTTTAAATTGTTAAGTCCTCTATAGTAGAATTACTACAGTGATATCAGAGCTTCCTTGTGTAGATCGAAGATTTGATTTGAATGTTATCAAGAATTCAAGAAAGCAGTTGAAATAGAATCATCATCAACCAGATTCGATGGATCTGGAAACTTTAGTCTATGTAAAGAGAAGATGATGGTTGTGTTGATCTATTAAAAACTGGATTCAACACTAAAAAGAAAAAATAGAGAAGGTTGAGAAAGACTCTGATGCATCCAAGAAAGGTGATGCAAAAACTGTGATAAAGTAAGCTCGACCAACCATTATCATGAACCTTTTTGATAGTGTGCTAAGGGAAGTGATGTTGGAAACTTATTTTACCATGATCTAAATTTACTAACATGTATATTGATTATAATTTTATAATCTAACATCCTAAATATAAAATTCCTAAAAACAATAAATGAACACATTAGGGATTAAAAAATCCATACAGTGATGGCAGTAGAATAAAATGACTCCTTCTATTCAAATCTCTAGCCCTTGATTCCTGTCTGTAGCAGAGCATTATCAAGATTTGAACTTGGATCTTCTCCTCCTTCGATTGTGTTCATCACAGTTTTTGTCAGTGAGTCTAATGGCAGTGAAAGCATCCTTAAACAGTAGGTTTACTGCGCTTCCATTGTCTACCAATATTCTTGCCACGACCTTGTTTGCGATTGGAGTCTCAATGACCAAGGGGTCATGATGCAGAAAGCGTACTGGCTTTGCATCTTCCTCAGTGAAAGTAATGGATTGATCCACGAGTTTGGGCCTCTGAGCCGGAAGCTAAGTGACTTCCCATATCTCATTGTCATGTTTCAGGGCCCCAGCGTAACGCTTCAGCTCGTTTCTAGTGGTTCCCCCAATATGAGGACCTCTAGAGATTATAGCGACCCTTCCATTTATCTAAGGGCAGTCTGGGTGCCTACTGATAGGGCATCCCTCCTGGAGGTACCTGCCCCTCCAATACTACTGTCGGCCCTCCTTGAGGCACTGGGACTCCAGTTTGGGTCGGGTTCAGGTGTGCAACCTGTTTTTGATCCACTCGTACAAGTGGCCCAATCGAATTAAACTCTAAATTTCATGCTTCAAATTTTTGCATTCATTAGTGGTGTGACCGATGTTGTTGTGATAGTCACAGTTGGGATCTCTTCGGGAACTATCTCGATACAAAGGAAGAGGTTTCTAGTAATGCGTATTTTTCCAAGTCGCGAAGTATACCCATTCTTGGGTGTCCGTGAGCTCGGTGTACTGTGTATATTGGGGCACATACCCTCTCCTTTGCCTTTTGTCCTCAGACCGCGTACTACCTTTACAAGACCTCTTACTCCAGAAACTTGGGCGCTCCTGCCATGCTTGTGGCTGACGCGGACTGAGTTGGAAGTTGTGTGTTCACCCTGGAGGGATTGCTTATTGGGGCCCCCAAGTTTGATAGTGCTGGAGTGAAGGAAAGATTATGAGTATATCTCGGAGTGGCAGAAAATTGTATTCCGCTTGTTTGTGGAGCAGCTGGGAGCGCAGCTCTAGGAAGTTGCGTTCCTATCGCATATCCCGATACTTCCATTGGGTAATACCCGCCGTAAGCCACTATTTGCTCTTCTTCTAAATTTATGTACTTTTGGACTCTCTTCTGAAAGTCTTGGAGACTAGCAGCTCCTTCCTGCTGTAGCTCATTCCAGAAAGGAATCCCGGTCCGGATTCCGGCTTGGAGTAAAGCCAATTTTTGTCCATCATCGACCTTTTTGGTTTTTGAAGCTTCCTCTTTGGACCTCTTTATGAAATTCTTCAGGGTCTCCGTTGGTAGTTATTTTATGTTGGTCAGGGAGCTTACCTCGAGGTTAATCTTTCTTGCCGCCACAAAATATCGTCAAAAGCTGACTTGTAGCTTGTTCCAACAGTCTACGGATCTGAGTTCTAACTTCTTGAACCATTCCTTGGCAGATCCACCTAATGTTAACAAGAAACATAAATACTTTGCGTCAATACTGACTCTCATGACAGTCATTACTCTGTTTAATTGAGAAAGATGATCATTGGGGTCCGTATCTCCTATGTATATTTCCATTTCGAGTATTTTGAAATTTTTAGGGAGTTCCGCCTCCAAGATATTCCTAGCCCAGGGCTCCCGGTCCTCACAGTCAGACTTCGAGTCATCTCCCTTTTGCCTTCGTGAGACCCTAGCAATGTCTTTGCTGAGGATTGCCAATTCGACAAAAATTCCTTCATTTAGGGCACCCTCCGACACCGGTATTGCTTGCTTCTTTTTCTCCAAGTGCTTCCTAAGGTCACCATTCTTATCATTAAGCTTCTGTCTTAAGTCGGTAGGGCGATGCTTGCGACTTTTTTTACCTCTTTCCCCGGGTTCCTGATGCACTGATATGCTTTTTCGTTCCTCTCTGTCCTGAAGGCTAGTGCTCTCTCGAACGAGCCTGCCCCTCTGCAAACCTTTCCCTTTCGAGAAATCAGAGCGGACTTTTTGCAGATCTTGAGCTTTTTTATTCTTTTCGGGGAACGATGTAGGATTTCTCTTAGGGATTCCTTCAAATGGATACCGCATGGGGCTCAGTTCCTTATTTTTAGGCTTTTGGGTACTTGGTGAGGACTCTTCCTGTGTTTCTTCTGGTCCCGGAGGCACAACCTTGGGATGCACGTGGATTCTAGCCGTTTCCATAGCCTTCTGCACGACAACCATTATTTCTTGCATCCTCTTATATATATAAATATATATAAGCATCATACGCTTTTGGGTTTTCTTCGTACTCCTCGTCATTTGTTTTGTCACGCTCTTCAGAGTCCATGTTTACTTGTGAAGCTGCTTCTTCGTCCCCTGGGTTCTGTGGATCTTGGGGGGGACGAGGCTGACGGGTATGGTTCTGAGTCTCCACCATTGTACTCTAGATCTTCTGTTGTCGTTCTTTGGACAATGCTTCCCACAACTCTCAATGAAAGCACCAAAATGTTGACAGAGTTTTCGGTAACCAAATATCTAATGTAATAATGAGCGCTTAGGGATAATTAATGCGGATATTTTTACGTGGATCGAGCATTAATGAGTCGTAGTCCATGAGTCTTTGTTACTAATAAGTGAGTATTTCTTACGTAGAATATTTTTTGTCTCCCTCTTTTCTGATCCCCTCACTAATTTTTATTGAGGGGTTTTTATAGCGATTGGTGGGAAGAAGAAAAGGGTTTACTTGTCTTCAAGTGCTTATCTATGGGCACGCACAAGTTCTAAAAAGATACAAAATAGGGCATGCATAACCTACGTAGTAGGCTGCCAAGGGTTTAGGTGAGATTAATCTTAATCCCTTCTTGATTGATGTGATTCTTCATAATGGAGCCGTCAATAGTTCTCTTGATTATCGTGTAATTGCCCAAAGTCGGGTTTATGACGTCTGACACGTCCTCTTATGGGTATTCCCAAATGTTTTCCCTATACTGCATTAAATGCAAAGTCATTAATTGTTCACCTCCAGCCTTGCTGGTCTGGAGGAGTTCATTCGCCCTTCACCTCTCGGAGAGGAAGTGGAGCTGTTTCCTCATGTCCGGGAGCTTACCCTTGGATCATAGTTACTAGTCTTCCTAGGGGAGATTTGGTTAAGTGTTTTGTTCATCTCCGGACGATGGGCCTACTTTTCCCACGTGCCTTATATTGAGACTGCCACATATATTGGGAAGAACTTGGGGCAACACATATCAATACCAGAAAATAATTTGATGGCATGAGTATATTTAAGTTTTCAATTAATAGATGACATATAATAAAATTGTGAGATTATAATTACTAGAAAAAAATAGTTTAATATAATTATATGATTATGGATCAATTAGTAATTTAAATTGGCCAAACTCAAAATATAATCGCATAATTAAGTAGGACAATTAAAATTGAGCAAGATGGAGAAAAATATTCATAAAAGGACACTGCACACGCCCCACACACCCCTTTTTTTCTTTTTTTTTTCTAGCCATGAAAACAACACGTTATTTTTTTGTAAAAGACGTGTCGATTACCTAAAACATGGCGACATCCCATAAATGCCAAATGGCATGTTGTTTTTGCTTGGGGGGTTTGAACCCTTCTTCTTCGCCCATTGGGTCTCGATCTAGGTCATTTCGACCTGGTTTCAGACCTGGTTGGATCTCAATATTTTAGGTTTTTGGTCCTCTTTGCATTTTTGTTAGATCTAAGATAATTTTTCCCTTAATTTTTGCCCAAAAACCCATGAAAAATAACAAACTCAAAAATGGGTTATCCACCATTGATAGAACTTTCAAAAACTCGGTATAAACAACAAAGTAGCTCGTGAGAAATTATCCAAAACATGTACAAACTTAATAGCTTTAAATCCAATTTTCTTTATCAACATGTTGTAGTGAGATTTCTCTCACCTAGAAACTCGAGACAAGACTCCCATTTAAAGGACACGTATGTTCAGATTCCCAATAGAAGTTGAAAATGTCCATAAGGGGTTCCTCGAAATTTGATAGAGCCAACAAGGTCTTGCGAGTACGACCAAAGTCGGATTGCGTGATTCGCGAGAAGAGAATGGATCCAACTCGCATATGTCGGGACATATGCGAGTATCCTCCCTATACTTCTGCGGAAGCATAGAGATCAACTCTTTATGGTGCGATCTGGTCCCAACGACCCGATAGCCTTGATAAACCGCTATAGGCTCACATGTCTAGGTTCTATCAGCTCGATATGCGAGGTCTACAAGAGGCGATTGCTTAAAGACTCGGACAGTCCCTAACGTAATAATAACCTTGCGAGCTCAACAAACGGAACATGAACAGTCAACTCGCAGATGCGGAAGACGCATACGTTGATGGACTTAGTAACTGTCACTCATTTATTAATGTTAACGTTGTTTGGGTTTAATTATTGCAATTCAATATGTAAATAATGGATTAACAATGAATGTGATCCTTATGTAACCGATTGGACACCTACTTTGTATATAAAGGGGTGATCCACCATGAAAATGGCACCTACGAATCCTTTGCTACAGTGGACTAAGCAGATCACAATCTGACTGAACCACTATAATTCTTTGTCTTATTGATATTTTCCAGCCTTGTTGATTGTTCTTGCATTCCCAGTCGAGTACTCGCCATTCTAGGTCGAATACTCGCACTTGTTACTTCTCTGAAAATTCTCTTTTTATATTAATTAAGTAATACATTTTGGTGTTGCGAAATTCACTCGACAACATTTGGCGCCGTCTGTGGGAACCGACTAAAGATTTCATTCACTTCAAAGAACACTATTTATCATGGCTGGAAATCACGCTAACGGAGCTAACAATGGGTCCATCAATATTGGAATGATGAGTGTACCACTGTCTGGAGTTGGAGTGCCACCTGTGGACGTCATCAACGGCGGAGTAGGGAGGAGCAATATCATACCTCTCAACCTATTCCCAGAAACGACTGGCCCTCAAGTCGGGGACACGTCCACACCACTAGCAACCATGCATTTTCCCCCCGTCACTCCGGCGGTGGTATCCGAGGGAATGATCCAGCTCACCACTGATCAATATGCTGCAATTCAGGATCAACTGCGAGCACTACAAGCCGAAGTAGATGGACAGAGTCGAGCTCGACGCCCTCCTCGAGTTCCCGCCATTCGCAACGATAACCCTCAGGTAACAACTTCTAGACGTCATACTAACCGTGTACGCAGGGAACGAAGAACTAACCCTGAAGCTCTGGACCTGAACCATCCGATGTCAAGAGATCAATCCGCAAGGTTTCCTAACCAGAGCGCACAAATTGACGAAGATCCTGAGCGCCGTAATCCTCGTAGTCGACCATCGAGAGACAACGACGCAGAGTCAGCCTCTTCGTCATCGCATGGACGCACTCCGAGCAGGTATACAAGGTCCGGCTCTGTACAGACACCACAGGGAGGACGTTATCAAGTACACCGAGGTGATCTACGTGATCATGTCAACGCAGTTTTCAGGGCACGCTCCTGCGGCCCACATAATACCGAGACACTCCGTGATCCCCAGACGGGCGATCAGGGTGTCAACGCAGATAATAACTCGCCTATCGCGCCGATCGCGACCACTGGGATTAATATCCCAGCCAACCTTACCGCAGTAGTTGCGAGCCCCGCAGTCGCAGCGACTCCAGTTCCTGCGACAGGAGGAATCGACCAAAGCATGCTTCTGCAAGCTTTAAAGATGCTCGAGCAGCAGCGTAAGCCTATATATAAGCTGCATGGCACCTCGCCCTTTACTGCAGAGGTGCGACAGGCTCAACTTCCGAAAGGGTTTCGTCTATCCGAATCCCTTAAGTATAAAGGTACTTCTAACCCGATAGACTATTTAGAAAAATTTAATACTATAATGGAAGTAGACCAGGTACCACAACTCGCGAAGTGCCGCATTCTTGCGGCAACACTCGAGGAAAATACTCATGATTGGTTCACCCAATTACCTGAGGCATCAATATCGACGTGGGAAACCTTCGTCGACTTATTCCTCACGCATTTCCAGGCCACAATGACGTATAGACCACCCTATACGACTTTGGCCAACATCAAACAAGAACCTGGTGAGTCTTTACAAGACTATTTCAAACGTTTTAACGCAGAAGTAACAAAGGTCGAGAAGGCTCCCGAGTCTTCGCTTGTTTGTATGTTGATAACAGGTATCTTGCCGAGGACCGACTTTTGGAAGGAACTACAAGCTCGAAGGCTTGAGTCCTTGGTAGAGTTCTTCGCCATGGCCGAACCTCACAAAAGAATTAAGAACTCTCTAGCGGAGTTAGAGAAGGGGAAGGACAAACGTCGGTCACCCATACCGCGGTCGCGATCTCGCAGTCCACGAGGGAAGAACTCCAGGGGCCGAAGCCCGAGAAGACGCAGCCCGCGAAGACAGCGAAGTCTGAAGTTGGCTAAGTCTCCCCCAAAGAAGGAGTCCTCGCCAAAAAGGAAGGGAGGACCTCGCTTCGTTAATTATACTGAACTCGCAGTCCCTCGAGACCATATTTATGCGATTGAAGAAAGGAACAGAGTTTTCAAGAAGCCGCCCCCCATCAGGGGGAATCGCGACCGGAGGGATCCTAAAAAATTCTGTAAGTACCACAAGGACATTGGTCACACTACTCTAGAATGTTGGGTCTTGCAGGATGAAATAGAGGAGCTGATCCGGAGAGGGAAATTCGACAAGTATAAAAGGAGCGAGGAAAGTCATCCCCAAGCGGATGACAAAGGAGAAAACCAGAACGCGAGTGGCTCCAAAACACCTCGCAATATCCTGACTATAATCGGAGGACCACACATCGCGGGCAACTCTCGCAAATCACAAGAACGGTATGCCAGAGAAGCCAAGGAGAAGCCGCTTACCAATGTGAATAATCTTGGTGAACGGCCTGAGAAGCTCTTTAAAAAAGAATGCGACGACATCATCTTTATGGAGAGCGATGCGAGATGGGTCCATCACCCGCATTCTGATGCCCTGGTAATAGTCGCCAATATTGGTGGGGACAATGTCCATCGTATACTGGTTGACAATGGGAGTTCAGTGAATCTGCTGAATTTCCAAGCCTTCAAGCAAATGGGGTTGCAAGAGAAGGATTTGCGACCTATGACATCAAGCATTTATGGCTTTTCGAGAGATGTCATAGCAATTAAAGGAATGATCAAGCTCCCAATCACTTTGGGAATCGCCCCGTATGACCAAGTCAATGGCCGACTTCGCAGTAATCGACCAATACTCAGCGTATAACGCCGTGATTGGTCGACCAATCCTGAAGGAGATGAAGATTATAACCTCGATCTATCATTTGACGATGAAGTTCCCTACTCCCGCTGGAGTAGGTTCGGTGCGGGGAGTCCAATCCGACTCACGAGAATGTTATAACGCAGCTGTTAAACTCGTAGAAAAAAGGTCGGTAAATGTTATCTACCTTTTGGAAGCACCACCTCCTCGCCAGGAAATCCTCAAGATCGAGGAGGTGCCGCACATAGACGAACCAGACTTGGATCCAAGAATCCTCGATCACACCGCCGCAGCCTAAGCCGCGGAAGACACAATCGAGGTACCTATAGATCCTGTAGATAATAACAAGGTTTTAAAAATTGGTTCTAAATTAAATTTACAGCTGCGAGAGCAATTAACGACCTTTTTAAAGCAAAATCTTGATATCTTTGCCTGGAAACATTCAGATATGGTCGGGATATCTCCGCAAGTCATGTGTCATCGCTTGAACATTGACCCCGAAGTGCGAGGTGTCCGACAAAAGCGCTGCAAAATGGACCCCGCGAGGTACCAAGCGCTGAAAGAAGAAGTCGACCGCCTCCTTGCCTGCGGCTTTATACGGGAGTCGTTTTACCCCAACTGGTTAGCAAACCCCGTACTTGTGCCAAAGCCTAATGGCTCATGGCGCACATGCGTTGACTTTACTGATCTAAACAAAGCCTGTCCCAAAGACAGCTTTCCTCTTCCTAGCATTGACCAGCTTGTCGATGCCACTGCAGGTCACGCACTTTTGAGCTTCATGGATGCATACTCGGGATACAATCAAATCCCGATGTATGAACCAGACCAAGAGCATACCTCGTTCATTACTGATCGAGGATTATACTGTTACAAAGTAATGCCTTTTGGTTTAATAAACGCAGGTGCGACTTATCAAAGGCTAGTGAATATGATATTCGCAGATCTCATTGGAAAGACAATGGAAGTATATGTTGACGATATGCTCGTAAAATCACAGCATGCGAAGGATCATATTACCCACCTGCAGGCCATGTTCGACATACTGCGGCGATACAAGATGCGTCTAAATCCGTTAAAATGCGTCTTTGGGGTTGGCTCTGGGAAATTCCTTGGTTTTATGGTTAATCAGCGAGGAATAGAAGCCAATCCTGCGAAGATCAGGGCATTGGTGGAGATGCCATCACCGACCAAGCCAAAGGAGGTTCAAAGCCTCACAGGTAAAGTCGCAGCTCTAAACCGCTTTATATCCAGATCTTCTGATAAGTGCAAGGAGTTTTTTCAGATTTTGAAAGGCAACAAAAGGTTTCATTGGAACGAAAAATGCGAGCAAGCCTTTCAAGCTTTAAAAACGCATTTGGGGCAACCTCCGATCTTATCGAAGCCATTGTCCGGAGAAGTTTTGTTTATCTATTTGGCCGTCTCCGAATATGCGATTAGTTCAGTACTAATACGCGAGGACCAAGGACGCCAATACCCGGTGTATTACGTCAGTAAGCGATTACTGGATGCCGAGACGCGTTATCCCCAAATGGAGAAATTGGCTTTCGCCTTGATAATATCCTCAAGAAAATTGCGACCCTACTTCCAGGCTCACAGCATTGAAGTTTTGACAAACTTCCCCTTAAGACAAGTTTTAGCGAAACTAGAAGCATCGGGGAGATTATTAAAGTGGGCAATGGAGTTGAGTCAGTTCGACATCAAGTATAAACCGAGAACTGCGATCAAGGGGCAAGCCTTGGTAGATTTTATACTTGAATTCCCCAGCACCGAGGTGGCAGTCGTAGAGGACAGAAGTGACATTGCTATAGCAGGCAAAGAAGCATGGACATTGTACGTCGATGGAGCCTCGAATAACGAAGGTTCTGGCAGTGGGATCTTGTTAATCAGTCCCAATAATTTCAAGGTACACGCTGCTTTACGTTTTGAATTTTCTGCATCTAACAATGAAGCCGAGTATGAGGCTTTAATCGCAGGATTGAAACTTGCCCTCGAGATGAAAGTCGAGTATCTACAGGCTTTTAGCGACTCCCAAATCGTGGTATGCCAGGTGAATGGAGAATACCTAGCAAGAGGCGGAAGATTGGTTAAATACTTAGCCATCGTTCGCGAAATAATGCAGAAGTTCAAAAATGTAGTTGTATCTCGAGTACCGCGTGCTCAAAATGCCCACGCAGACGCATTGGCCCGTTTGGCCTCAACTAGAGAAGCCGAATTGCTCGATGTGATTCCGGTAGACGTGCTGGCTCACCCAACCATAAATCAAGAAACAATCATGGAGATAGATGATGTTCAGGAGATTACCTGGATGACTCCTATCCTCGCATATCTTGAGAAGGGGCTCTTACCCGATGATAAGGTAGAAGCGAGAAAATTGCGACAGCGAGCAGCCCGTTATGTAATATATGACCAAAGGTTGTATCGCAGAAGTTTTAGTCAACCGCTTCTCAAATGTATCAGTGGAGAAGACTGTAGTTACATACTTCGTGAAGTACACGAGGGGATTTGTGGCAATCATACCGGAGGTAACTCCCTTGCTTTAAAAATTATGCGGCAAGGGTATTACTGGCCAACATTGCGACAAGATGCTCTCGCGTTTGCAAAGAGGTGTGATAGATGTCAGCGAATAGCCACTTACACCCACCAGCCTCCGAGTAACCTCCATTCTATCACAAGTCCATGGCCCTTTGTAATATGGGGAATCGATTTAATCGGCGAGTTACCCAAAGGAAAAGGCGGAGTCAAATATGATGTAGTCGCAGTTGATTACTTCACAAAGTGGGCCGAAGCCAAAGCACTCGCAACCATCACAGCAACGAAATTGCGCGAGTTTGTCTATACCTCCATCATTTGTCGTTTTGGCATTCCGTATAAACTCATTTTAGACAATGGAAAACAGTTTGACTGTAAAGAGATGCGACAGCTATGCGACGATTTAGGGATTAAAAAGGCTTTTTCCGCAGTTGCTTACCCGCAGAGTAACGGACAAACTGAAGCCATTAATAAAATAATCAAACACACCATAAAAGGGAAACTAGAAGATCGCAAAGGGGCTTGGCCAGACGAGTTATCGCAAGTCCTATGGTCTTATAATACGACCCCTCGATCTACAACTGGCGAAACACCCTTCTCACTTTCTTACGGGTGCGAGGCCATGTTGCCAGTTGAAGTCGGGGCAGGTTCCCTACGCAGGGATATTTTCAACATCTCGCAGAATAACGAGAATCAGCTATTCTGCCTTGATCTTTTGGAGGAAAAGCGTGACAAAGCGCACCTAAAAAATGCGGTTTACCAACAGCGAACTGCAAGGTACTTTAATTCCAAAGTGAAAGTAAAAGCCCTGCGAGCAGGAGACTTGGTCCTTAGAAGAGTAATGCCAAACACCAAAAACCCGTCGCATGGGGTCTTCGGGGATAATTGGGAAGGACCATACCTCATCGCAGATAAAATTGGTGATGCAACGTATCGACTCGCAACACTCGATGGAACTGCGATTCCACGGGCATGGAATAGCGAGAGGTTAAAATTTTATTATCAATAGTACTCGCATTATTCGATTATGTTCACTCTTGTACTTATACTTAAATATTTTTCATTCAAAAAGGAAAAATCCTAAGTATAGGGGGGTATATATGCCCGAATGTACTATTGATTATATGAATGAAATTACTTGTTACGACCTCAAAATTTTTACCAGTTTGTAAATATTCTTACTTATTACACCAAGCTGTAATTGAAGTCGCAAATATATATATAAAACGCGAGTACCCATGTACTGCGTAAATGTTAAAGGATAGTTATCCCCGCGAGGATATAAATTTGTCCAAAATAAAAAGAAATTTGTCCAAGTACAAAAGCGCGAGTACCCTTGTACCGCATATATAAAAAAAAAAAAGAGAGAATTAAAATTAAAAAACAACATAAATTAGAGGATAACTAAGCATCTGGAGCAGCAGGAGTAGTCTCATCCGGAGAAGTCTCATCCGCGACTTTGCTGATGACCTCGTTCTCGACTTCTTCAGCTTGTGCACCCTCGACCTCATCAAGAAGGTTCCCTCCCCCACCTTGGGTCTGAGTAGGCGACATGGCACGAAAAGCCTCAGCCATCTCAGCGGCTTCTGTTCCGAGAAGAGAAAAGTCGAAATCTGGGACTTTGGAAAGAGTGGTATAGATATAATCAGACACTGCCTGATCATACTGCTTCTTCCCATTCTCTTTCTCAGTCTCCAAATCGCGGGCCATCTCCATGATCGTCGCCTGCGATTTCTTGACCTCATGCTCCGCCTGTTCCTTCGCCTTGCTGAGTTCTTCGAGCTCCTTCTCCTTGGCCTTGCTGAGTTCCTCGAGCTCCTTCTCCCTCCTCGCCACTTCTTGCTTCAGCTTTTTTATGTTCTCCTGAAACTGAGCATTTTGCCTCTTCAGTGAGTCGGCTTCCTTCGAAGGAGTAGCAGCAGCTTTTATGAACAGAGTCATCGACTGCGCGGCCAGCTCGGCAGAACGCGTAACAAGATCCTCATAAGGAATCTCAGCGAGGAACTTCTCTTGCATGGCTAGGAAGTCGCGAGCTCGAACAGGTGGATCAATTACGACTTTCTTCCCCTTCTCCTATGTGGTCTTGGCCAGCTTCTTGGAAGAGTCTGCGACAAGTGTAGCCATCGAATCGCTCTTCCTCTTTTGGGCAACAACCGGTGAAGTCGTCGTTGTTCCACCCTTCGGTTTGATCTTCAGGACAGGGGCAGACTTCAGAAAAGTCATATCTGCGAAGATAAATGAAAGATAAGTATAAGTCAAACCCTACCTGTCAATTTATAACAAGAGATGAATTACCTGAAATTTTTCGAGGAGTTTGCTTGGAAAGGCGCTTGTCTATTCGCTCTTGCTGCCTCTCGGATGGTTCTTTGTATACTGGCTCCCTTTGAAGACTTGCGTTCTCAGGAATCAGCTGATGTTCTCGCAACTTCGCAGTTGTACACAGTAATCGCCAGTCGCGATCTTGTACTGGAAGGCTCCCGAGGATTTTAGCTGTCTCCTTGCTAGTCGCGTCAAGGGTCGGTCGAACTGGTCTATCTGCGATAACAACAAAGAGCGAGTAAGCAAAAGATCTCAAAAGTAATGCAGAAAATATCTAAGTCAAGAAATACGCGACATACTAGGTTTGCGATTAAAGTCAGTCCTAATCCTAGGGACTTTAAAGACATAAAACCACTTCGATTTCCAGTCCCCCATGTTCGACACCATTTTTTCAACTCCGTTGATTTCAGAAGTCGCCCATTTGCTAAAGCAGTAGAAGCCATTATGAAGACCTACGCTTTTTATGTCGTAGAAATAGCTGAACTCTTCTACTGAGGGAGCCCTATGGACATACTCCATGTACATCGCATAGAAGGCTAGGGCAGTGCGGTAGCTGTTTGGAGTTAGCTGAAAAGGCGATACATCATATCGCCTGAGAATAGCTGCGATGAAGGGGTGAAAGGGGACCGATACCCCACACCGAAGAATGGGTATTGAGACTACCACATCCTCTGTGGGAATAATCGCAGGGTTGGTAAACGGAAGATGCGCTCTCTGAGATGGCTTAGGTCGCTGAAATGCGAGTCGCAGCAAATTTAACCTCACAAAGGTGGTGAAGTCTGATTTGGAAACTCTCGAGATTAAATCCTCGCACGCGAAGGCCTCATTCAGCTGGGAATCGTCGACCGAATCTATCCCACTCCCTTCCGCCTCCTCCTCTTCCTCACCTGACTCGCGAACTGGAGTCGTCCACTCATCGTCCATTTCCTCGACCTCGATGTCAGGAGCATGCCTTGAGTGTATAAGGTAGTCGCGTGCCGACACCGTGGACTCGCTGTCTCGAATATCGATGGTCCCAGGTTCTGCGAGTTCTTGCACCATCTTTTTGATGTCTACAGAAGACATCGGGCCTAGCTCTATTGGAGCGGCCTCCTCTTCGGAAAGCGAAGTGGGGAGAAAACTGTCCTCCTCCTGGTCAGCTTCACCGTCAAATGCGCGGCCTCCGGAGCCGAGCTGTTGGCTATCCGACAAATCGCTCATCTGAAAAATAGAAGATCTTTTCAGCGTGATGGATGTGTGAAAAGCAAAGTAAGTGATCTCACCCGCATTAGATTATAAAGTCGCACTCGATAGAATGGTCAGCCTCCTTGCGAATACTGACCATCCCCTCAATATGCGAGAAGAGATAAAACTTTCTTGGGCGAGTAATTCACGCATCCTCGACCAAGCGGTATACCTCCAGAAACGGCTGGGAGTTTCCCAGTGACTCAAGGGGTATGCGTTTTCGAGCATAACCCTGAAGTTACTGGGAGACCCCCACCGTTCCGAGACTACCTATCAGCCAAAGAGTACGATCATTTGAGTATCATCGCATATTGCAAATGGCTGGGTGTACCTCAGTATCTCAAGGGGCATATAATCGCATATATGACCATTAGAATACTGAGATACACCCACCATTTGGAACGGCAATTGATACCCTCGCAACTCAGCCCGCGACATATAAAAATCCTAAAAGATCTAACTAACAGTCAAATGGAAGTAAATCTTAACAATACGCGAGTATTCAAGTTGTTCATCTGAACACCCGCGAATATTCAAGTTGTTCATCTGAATATCCGCGAGTATTCAAGACGTGAAACAGTGCCTATGTGTTGTATGCGGTTATGTCAGTTTACAGGTCATATTCTATGAATTTACCCAGGTTTTCTTACCTAAAACACATAGCCTCATAAGCACATACAAGCATACATTCCTAAAAAGCCTCTAAAATACCCGAACCCAGAAAGTAAAGCATTTCTTTTTCTCCAAACAGAAAACGAAAATGCAATGACTTGAAAACTAACCTTTAGATCTGATTTCTGCGATTGCTCTCGACCACTTCTGAGATTGAGAATATTGTAGAAAAAGTGGTAGAAAATCTGGAAATGGGTTTTTGAAGTCTCTGTAATGGAGGGAAGGAGGAAGTTAAGAACAAGAGGGAAAAATGGGAGTTTTTGATTCGTATCAAAGGGTTTAAATACCCATATCCCTTATTAATTGGGATTACGACACGTGGCAGCCAGAATGCCTAAGGTCGCCCAATCTAACGGCCAACGATGGCCACGCCTACACAAAAACCGAGGAGTTTTGTGACGTGGCACCATAAATGTAATAAAAAGCAATAATTACAGCCGTCATTTTTTGAAACCCTCGACGAGACAACCAAAAGGTCACCTCCTCGTGACAACCTTTCACCTGTCTCTCGAGTAATAGTTTCCCTCAGTGACCGCTCCTGTCACGTCGCGAAACTAGGGGCATGTGTTGTAGTGAGATTTCTCTCACCTAGAAACTCGAGACAAGACTCCCATTTAAAGGACACGTATGTTCAGATTCCCAATAGAAGCTGAAAATGTCCATAAGGGGTTCCTCGAAATTTGATAGAGCCAACGAGGTCTTGCGAGTACGACCAAAGTCGGATCGCGTGATTCGCGAGAAGAGAATGGATCCAACTCGCATATGTCGGGACATATGCGAGTATCCTCCCTATACTTCTGCGGAAGCATAGAGATCAACTCTCTATGGTGCGATCTGGTCCCAACGACCCGATAGCCTTGATAAACCGCTATAGGCTCACATGTCTAGGTTCTATCAGCTCGATATGCGAGGTCTACAAGAGGCGATTGCTTAAAGACTCGGACAGTCCCTAACGTAATAATAACCTTGCGAGCTCAACAAACGGAACATGAACAGTCAACTCGCAGATGCGGAAGACGCATACGTTGATGGACTTAGTAACTGTCACTCATTTATTAATGTTAACGTTGTTTGGGTTTAATTATTGCAATTCAATATGTAAATAATGGATTAACAATGAATGTGATCCTTATGTAACCGATTGGACACCTACTTTATATATAAAGGGGTGATCCACCATGAAAATGGCACCTACGAATCCTTTGCTACAGTGGACTAAGCAGATCACAATCTGACTAAACCACTATAATTCTTTGTCTTATTGATATTTTCCAGCCTTGTTGATTGTTCTTGCATTTCCAGTCGAGTACTCGCCATTCTAGGTCGAATACTCGCACTTGTTACTTCTCTGAAAATTCTCTTTTTATATTAATTAAGTAATACATTTTGGTGTTGCGAAATTCACTCGACAACACAACAAAACAACAATAATTTGAAAATTATTTGCCCAAAATATTGTTTTGATATATACTAGAACCCAAAAAAAGAAATATTCACCCATACTCGTATAACACAAAATAAATTGAATTTCTACACCAAGTTAACAATTATTTTGAATATACTTGGACAAAAAATAGATTTGAGACAAAATTATTATTACTCAAAATATAAAGCTCTAAGATCAAATGAGCTTGCTCATAATATTAATTGTTAAATATTGTAATTCAACCAAGATCACATTCTATTTAGAACATTTATATAAATCA
This sequence comes from Cannabis sativa, assembly GCF_029168945.1. NCBI lineage: Eukaryota > Viridiplantae > Streptophyta > Magnoliopsida > Rosales > Cannabaceae > Cannabis > Cannabis sativa. Next base: position 10,970,240 of record NC_083601.1, read on the forward strand.
TAAACATACATCAACATTGAGTATTGGTTCTTCAGTGCGAATCACTATCAAACTTTCCAAGCATCTAAAATATAATAGTATGGAGAAAAGAGATTATGGAGAACAACCCCATCATACTATTTCGTACCACCCATTATATATCTTATATATAATGTCAACACAACTACAAATTAAAATGATTTTTCTCGACGTTTTTAAACAGTCGTTTAAAGTATTTATATACGATTATTGCAAAATGGACAAAATAGGCGACGGTTAAAAACTGTCGATAATGTGGACTTCCCGACAGTTTAAAATTGCCGCCTATAACTGAGTATATGCGACAATTTTAAATCGTCGGGAATGTAAAAAAAAAGAGAAAAAAATACAAATTTTTCTGCCATTAATGGAGAAAAATTTGTATTTTCTTCTATTTTTTCCTGCATTAGTTTTATAATTTTACCTAAATTAAAATAAAACAACTAATTAATTTTATTACAATAACAACTAACTTTAAAACACATTAAATTTATACAATAACAAATAAATATATATATATAATAGATAAAATAGTATATAAATAAATAAATGTATTTATACCGAGCTCGGAGAGAGAGAAAGACGGACGGGAGGTGGTGTCTGACGTATGAGATGACGATGAGAGGGACACCGACGGGAGGTGGTGGTGGTCCAACGTATGCGACAGAGAGGAGAGGAAAACCGACGGGAGGAGGGTGGGTGGAGATCGATAGACGAGAGAGACGAGAAGAAAGGAAGATCGAAAGAGGGAGGAAGACGGCGAGAGAGGAGGGCGATGGTGCGGAGGCGTGGGTGGGGTTTTGGAGAGTTAAGATTTTCGATTTAGGGTGTGAGAAATGGAGAAGAAATAGGTGGGCATGTGGGAAATAGAATAGAAGTAGGTGGACACGTGGGAAATGTGGCGAGAAGTAGGTAACAATTTTTATTGGGCCCTTATACCCGACAGTTTAAAACCGTCGCCTATAGGTATAAGGGCCCAATAAATTTACGAATTCCAATTAAAACCGTCGCCTATTTATGTAATTACTGTTATAAACCATTTGAAATACTAATTTTTCCTGACGGTTTTAAACAATTACTTAATTCTTTTAGCGACGGTCCCCCAAAAAAAGTATTTTTAAGACCGTCGTGAATTCTGACTTTTGTAGTAGTGCAATCACACTCAAAATTTCTCATTATATGCCTGTCTAATATCCTAAAGGGTAAAATGGACATGTTTTTAGTTCATAATACTAATAGTTGTGGACTATAATTTAATGGGTGAATCCGTAGTCATTAGGGTGCTACCATGTATCTTAAATGTCATTAATATATCTGACCGTCCCATTATGGTCTTAATTATATAATAAGCACTATACCATGCATATAACTATACAATTATTTTTATCGACTCTGTGTGAGCAACGCTTAATTATGTGTAAGTCCATATAAAATATTCTAACATGAATATGATGGAATGAATTTATAATGCATATAAAAATTGAGAAATATGTGTATATCTTTATATATTAAAAGTGCCTATCTAACGACATTTCTTGGTTTAACAGAATATACTTAAAAATAAAAGAATATTCTGTTAAATTTAACGATTAGGTTTGATCTCCCGTTAAAAAATAAACCCAATAATTAAATCCAAAAAATTAAACAATTTTTTAAATAAACAATCTTTTAAATATTAATAATTTCTTTTTAAATTAAAAAAATCATCTTAGCCACATATCTCTCTAACAAACCTATCTTGGGAGAATATTAATATTTTTTTTATTTATTTTTTAAAAAAGAAAAATATAGATAAAATATCTAGAAAAGATAATATAAAAGAAGATTGATTGTAATAAACCCAATAATTAAATCTAAAAAATTAAACAATTTTTTAAATAAACAATCTTTTAAATATTAATAATTTCTTTTTAAATTAAAAAAATCATCTTAGCCACATATCTCTCTAACAAACCTATCTTATAGGCTGTAATTAGTATTTACCTTATATGTTTGTGCTTATTTTTAGTTTTATTTTTAATTTTACCACCAAGAGGAGAAGGTTGAAAAATATTAGAATATGAAAATACTATTGGTGCTTATTAGTAATTTGCAAAGAGTGTGAAAGTCTATAAATATATAGTTGTGTAGCTATTATTAGATATGAAATGAGATAATAGAACTTTTTTCAATTAGAAGATTAATGTACATTTTACTATTAATAACATACATTATTATAACACAACTATGTTTTACTTACTAAATATACTGACACATATTTTATTTTTATAAAACAAATCGTTCAAATAATTATACTATTTTAATTATTAATTAAAATAAAAAACTAAAATATTAAATAAAACTAACACTACGTGGCTTGGCACGTAACAATTACCTAGTATATATATATATATTATCTTGCATTGGAATGGTGTTTTATTCTTTTTTTTTTCTTTTTAAATGCAACAAAAAAAAAATGAAATATAAATTGATTTTTTTACATTTCATTTTATTTTATTATACCTCTAACTAAACACAATTTAGGTATATTCCAACCTTTTTAAATTATAATTTGGACTAAATTGCTCTTTATTAAATAATGAAGCTAGATTTCAAAAATAGCAAATGATCAACAATTAAATCAAAATCTGACCCATTCAAAATAATTTGCATTGCTTAGACATGATCCATTTGGCGGTTTCTTCTAGGGCTTGCACTCTTTTCTTATTAATAATTTTTCCTTTTTCTTTTTCATATTCTTTAATTTCTTTTCCCCAACACCTAGTAAACCTCAGCAGATAACATTGTCTTTATATATGCATAAAGCCAAACATATTAAAAGTACCAAAAATAAACAAATAATACATTATTATTAAAATATTAATATATATTTATATAATTAAGCACCAACTCTTATTGCGAATGAGACATCTCACTTGTTCTCTTATATACCATATACATAATTAACTACATCTATATTGCTGGATTTTTCCACTATCTTGCTTGATCGAAAATTAAAGATAGATATAGATTAACATAAGCATAACACTTTTGCTTTAGACAGCATGATTTAATACTGTAATACATATTCACGAACCTGCTAAAGCTGCTGTACTTTATATATAATTAATAGGCATACTCTATATAAGTAATTGTTAAATAATAAGAATTAATTAATTTATGTAATAAAATAATAATTAATTAATACTGCATGCAACCGTGCCAAAGCTGCTATACCAGCCTATCACCAGGCACAACTTTCCTCACAACAAGGCATCAGATCAGACTGCAGCCTGCCATTATATATATTTATGTATATTACACCTGCTAAAAGGTATATATGATAAGAATATTTTGAATACCCAAATTTTATATTAAAATTAACAATAAATAATCATATGTAGGGACATCTAACCATGCAAACCCCTCAAACTCAAACTTTCAAATTAATTAGTGTAATTCAAAAGAGTGTTGTTATTTTACACTTTTTGTTTCTTTTTTTTTTTGAATCAGTTATTTTACACTTTAATATGTCTAATATCATATGTAATAATACTATATATTAAACTAAAATATGTTGTTCGATTTCAATCACACATGTCCGTTTATTTTATTATAGAAGAAAAAAGGTTAAAATTATATATATTTTGTCTCACATCACTCATGGGTGATTTATGAAATTTATATTACACTCATAAATATTAGAGCATTGCTATTAAGCACCAGTGGTGCCTATATGACTTTCGCGATATGTCGTGTTGCGATAGACTAACGATACTCCTTAAAAGTTATTATATTAAATTATATAAGACTCGATACTTAGTTGGACCAATAGCGATATTGATACATAGGAAGGTACTAGGCACCACTAGTGTCCTTTAGCATTACTCTAAATATTAAACTTTAACCCATAATCAGTTAATACTATGTGCGTAATTAAATCAATAAAATAAGATATGATAGTCTAATATTTAATTTAATATAATTAAAATAATGAGTCGTTTTATTATTTTGCTTTAATTTTAGCTAGTAGGAAACTCGCTATCCATTCTCCATTATATGAGTTTAACTAAAGAATATATGTGTTTAGAGAACAAGATGGAGACGCTCTAAAAGACCTCATAACAACTCTAATTTTGTATTTTAAATTTAATTTGGGTATAAATATATACTATATAACCCTATCCTAAAAAAAATAATAAATAAAAAACCCTGCTCAAAACCTCGAGTCTATTATTGGTTACAGACTGAGTCACTAGTACATAAATAATTGACTGAAACAATACAAAACAGGATCCATTGATTTCTGGATAAATAGGCCAGCAGCCCTGATTAACATTTATACATATTCTATATATTTTCAAGAAATTAAAATACTAATACATTTTCACCCCGGTAAAAAAAAAAGGTTCCAAATAATTAATAACTAAATACATAAATAGTGTTTTATGTATTACTTGTTCCTTTAATGATCATGCCAAAAAGAGGAATGTACTGTACATAAGATACTTGGTTAATTCCATTTCAAAAAAAAAAAAATACTTTGTCAATTAATTAGTATAAAATGTCATCATTCATACAATATTACAACTCACTTTAACGAACATATAAGATCCCACTATGGCTTTTTATGGTGCTTAGCCATATATCGTTGCATTTGCATATATAGCTTAGATTTTTTTTTTTTCTTTTTAAGTCAAATTTCAGTTTTCAAATCTATTTGTTGTAATTATACACGTGCCCCACACTAAAAAAGCTCCAGACCACCAGTAATATAATATAACACGTAAGTAATTCCTCAAATAATAATTAATGATCATTTAAAAAAACTAAAATTATTATATAACATGCACAACTACTTATGTCTATAAAGACTAACTAAATTTTCGTAAGCAAAGAAAGTAATCATATATATATATATATAGAAGTAGATAGAACACATCCATTTGATCAAGTCAAAAATTCATACTTGAATATAATTATTACATATATATATATATTATATATATATCATGGCATCCTCAACTCATCATCGAAGCATATACAGCGCCGGCGGTGCCACCTCAGCGCCGCCGCCGACTCCCTCGACTCAACCCAATAACCTCTTGTCCACCAACGAAGGCGCAGGAGCCGACGCCGATGCCTTATCTCGGCTTCTCCATCGGCTCCCGCCTTCTCTGGCTCTCCCCACACGGCGCCGCGTAGGCCTCCAAGCTGCCACGTGTCCTCCCGTGATCTCGTTTACCGATCGGACTGATGATAATGACTCTGTCGGAAATAATAGTATAATGGAAGATCTCCTCTCCTCCGCTTCCCAACTCGGCTTCTTCCAACTCAGTAACCACTCCATCTCCTCCGAACTCGCTAAGTCGGCCGAGTTGGAAGCGCTCTCTCTCTTCGACCTACCAAGAGAGAAAAAGGAATCTCTCTTTCGTAAGGACTGGCCTCTTGGATACGAAGGAGAGGAAGACGAAGAAGGAGACGGACTCGCCGAGTCTTTCTGTCTGGACGAGTCGTGTGCGGCCGAGTCGAGCGAGTTACGTTTAGTATCCTTGTCCGAGTTGACTCGGGCTCTTGGGAAAGTCGGGTTGAGGATCGTCGAGTTGCTTTCCGGGTCGGTCGGGTTTGATAACCCGTTAGGGAAAGATGGTCCGGACCGGTTTTGTACGTTGATGTGGATATCTTCAGAAAGTTCTCCCGGAAATGAGATGATGACGTCAGGCGGGTTTTACCCGTATATAGTCGGGTTACAGTATCAAATACGAGGTGGCAAAAGCTCGTTGCTTGCGGATTCGGGTCGGGTCACTGTGTCGCCTCTGGCGGACTCTGTTTTGGTTACTATAGGTGACATTGCTCAAGTAAGTTCTAACTTGTTGTAACTTATTTTCATCAACATTAACTATAAGGCATATAATTAGTGTAATTTATTGACATTGAAAATATTGGGTAACCTTTTTCATCTTTTAAATTGGGAGAGGTGGTAAATGGTAATGCTCAATATATCATATATGTATTAAGGAATATATAGATTGTGAAGTTGATTTTTTCAAAAAAAAAATAACCTGTGTAAACTCATTAAATAAATAGGTATGGAGCAATGGAAAGTTGAAGAAAGTGAGAGGAAGAGCAATGGCAAATTCAGGGGAAGGAATATCAATGACGGTGTTAGTGACTCTTCCTTTAGAGAGTAGAGTCTCTCCACTTATCCCAAAACAAACTATTTTATGTGAAAAAGAAGAAGAAGAAGAAGAAGAAAACAATATGGTTTTTAACTCTTTCTCTTTTGAGGATTATGCATGGAGAGTTTACCATGAGCGTCTTCACCTCAAAGATCCTCTCGATAGGTACCGAGTTATGACCTAAGTAATAATAATATTTATGTAATTTTTACCTAATAATTCCAACTAGTTTAAATTTTTGGCAGAGTACAGATACATAAGTCATTTATGTTTTTCTTTGGTTCCAATTAGCTAGATTGATTCTTGGTATGCGTTATTTGGTTAATTTGTTGAGAAATGCTAAAAGGTACTACAGGAGTGTTTAGTACCCTACAATGTGTTAATATCGTTATTGGTGTAAATAAGTATGAGGTCCCATATAGTTTAATATAATAACTTTTAAGGAGTATTGCTAGCCAAAACGACATATCTAAAGATGCTTGACACCATTAATGCACAATAACAATGCTCTAATTTATTCTTAATGCATTGCGGGTGATGACATAAAATTTATTACAAATTCCTTGTGTTGTGCATTTTTGCTAAATGGATGAACTACGGTTTTGAAGTATATATACACTACCAATTCACACATACAGATTAATTTTTCATATAGTATCTTACATTATTCATTGTAAAGAATATGTAAGTTTAGTAAATGTGGGCGTAAGTCGTATAAGAATTATATTATATTAAATAATAAATAACACTATGTTTGAATAAAGTATTATATTGTATTAATTATTACGACCAAAATTTTTTATAGAACGTAACTTGTATTGTTTAATGCATCACAAATAGTTTGTATAATTAGCTTGTATTATAATATTTACAAAGGATACAGGGTCAATCTCAATCTTTGACCCGAATCTAGGGACTTGGACCCGAACCCCGAACTCCGAACCCCGGACCCGAAACTCGAACATGGACCTAGACCCAGACACAGACTCGAACTTGGGACCCAAACACCGACCCGCATTCGGAACTGGACCCGACCCAGACCCAAACTCGAGACCCAAACACTAGACTTGGACCTGGACCCGGACCCAAACACCACACCCGGACTTGGACCTGGATCCAGACCTCGGACCCAACCTGGACCGGACCCCGGACCCAGGACCCAGACCAGGACCTGGACCTGGACCACGGACCCATATCGGGCTGGACACCAAACCCCGAACTCGAACCTACACCCAAACCCGACCCATAGTCGGTATTGGGTCGAGTTTATTAAAAATATATTATCTTTACACAACATATTAATACAAGTCAATACCAAATATAGTATTGTATTAAATAATACTAATACAATACAATACAATCCAACATAACATAATAAAATATAATATAAATACGATGTACCAAACGAGCCCTTTAAATCATAACTTATCAACATGTATATAAAATACATAAAAGATAACACTTAAAAGTATTTTTCTCTCTCGAGTTTCTTACAGCTCTTGAGCTGGAACCATGGCAAAAACAAGAGCTAGAGTGTAGGGGCAGCTAAATTCGGTTAAAAAAAGAAGAAGAAAGGCCCTAATTCAATTTTTGATGTTCAAAAAATAAAATTTATTGATCTTGTCCTTGGAATAAATCCAATTGTTTTTTCTGATGTAGAAGAGGACGAATCTCTGCTACGGCAAAACAACTTCTTGAACTTCGTGACATGTCCCCTTATCCACTTTCTCCCAAATCGTCCCTTCGATCCATCAAAAAGCAGGAGGATATAAGGGAGGACTTTACTAATTTCCTAGAGGCTACTAATAGTGATATTTCTCAAGGTAACTCCACTAATCCCTCTGCTTTAAGATATGGAAATTTCGTGCGAAGTCTAGAAAAATCTTTTTCGAGCTCTGAGTACTCAACCATTTATCTCTATCAAGTCAAACTCGAAGGAAACCATCGTTTGACTTTTATATCTAGATAGAAGCTATAGATTTCGTATCTATGATTAGCGCTCCCACTCAATTGAATTACCATGTCCTTAACCTATATTTCACGAGAAGAACTATTTGGTTAACTTTAACGAACAGGTTTAAGAACACAAATAATACAATTGAACTAGAGCTTAACCATCTAGGATTGAGATCATTTGATCTAAGATCAACTAGGTGATATTGAATTGAATAGATATTACGGTAAGTTTATCATATATGATTCAAGTTCAATATCGGTCCCTTCCGATGCATACTCCATACATCCAACCAAGCTTACTTTAACCAATATCCTAGAAAGGACATAGCACTTATCCAAGGTGCAAGTAAACTACATTTTATATTATCCTGTCAGTTAAACCCTGTGTACTGATAAATCATAAGAAAACATTTAATCACACAATCTTGATTACTTTCCACTGTGTTGACAGCACAATAAAGAAGAATTTCAATATGATAATGATTTGGATTAATTTATAAATCAAATAAACAAATAAATGATCACATGAACCAAATAATACACTAAATAAGTAATGAAAATAACTCTGTTGCTTTATTGATAATTGAATAGAAAAGATTACATTGAAATAGAATTTTATTTAATGCACAAAGCCCAACAATAACACCATTAGACAACTACTCTCAACTGGAGTTATCTCTGTTGACTATGTAAAGTCAAAGGATAATAATGCAGATTCACTAACCAAAGGGTTAAATAGAGAATTGGTTGAAAAAATTATCGATGGGAATGGGGCTAAAGCCTATGAATGAATAAGTCAATACATTTGATACCTAACCTAGTTGACTAGAGATCTCAAGATATAGGTTCAAAGGGACAACTAAAACTGTAAAGACTATGGTGGATCATTGTGGGGGTTATCCTCAAGTCCATTCCGATGATGAAACAGTTGTACTCATAAGGAAATGTTAAGCTATGTTTTTAATGATTCTTATGCATCGAAACGTCGAGCAGAGTAATACGAGTTACTCTTAAATAAGAAATCACCTATGTGAGAAAGAAGATGGGTCGCTTTTATAAGAATTGATTAAGGCTTAATTCTTAGAATATCTCTTGTAGAACCAAGAAAATGTTCAGGTCCAAAATAAATATACTAGTGAGAACTAAAGTATGCCATGAAAGATTTCTGTGTGTGGTATATCATCGTTTACATAAACAACAAAACAGTTCAAAGATATCACGTCTACCGCTCAGCTAATAAAGTAAATGTACTCACACAAGAAAATATTCAAAGGGTAAAACATACCTATATGGCTATCCTATGCAACGTTGAACTCTATTCAAGGTAAGAACCATTTGCTGATTATTCTTGAGTCAATTTTTCATTCATGTGAGGATTGTTGGAATAGTTGAGTTAATATTTTTTTTCAATGAAAAAAGAAGTGGGTTTTAGTCCCACATTTATTTTGTAGTAAATATGTCAAAATTCAAAGGCAATATAATATAGCCTTAAGCCTTTGTTTTTAATTTCACAAAAAAATTTGCTTTTGAATAAGTTTATAACATAAATAATTAATTCTTCCTTTGAAGATTTGTTAGTGTTTTTCTATCACAGTGTGATAAAGTTCGGGCATATTTAGTTTGCAAAAAGTAAAAGGTGGTGCACCTTGTTACTTTACTCTATTATATTCTTGCTACACTAAGATATTTTTCAAAAATTGCATTTTAATTTTTTTTTTATATCTATATTAGTTATTCAAATGTGTAGAATATTTAAACATATTAAAAAATGTATATTAATTATATTTTATCATCAAGTTTATGTAAATATTATATTAGTCTCGTTAAATTGTGCAATAGGATTAAGATCAATTAGAAATGTTGGACTTTAAGTCAAGGTTTTTTCCTTTGATTTTTTGTCTTCGGTCTTAGCTCTAATTAATAATTTTGTGTATCACAATGAAATATATGTTTTTGTTCTTGAAAAACATTTATTGCTTAATTTTTTGGGGGCATCTCTCTCATGTTAGTCATAATTTTAATGTTGTTGTTTTTGGATTGGCTAAACATATAACTTTTTTGGATTGAAAAAGCCTTCTCTTTCCATATGTAATGTTCATGACCTTTAGTTTTTTTTTTTTCAATAAAGTGATTATGAAAAAAAAACAAAAATAAAAGAAAAACCGAATTACTTACTACAAACAAATTGTTATATTTAGTGACAACTTTTTAGTTACAACATAATTTTTTTTTATGAATGAATATGACTTTTAGTCACAACAAAATATTACTGACTAAAATATAATTTTTATATACAAGTTATCACTAATTTAGTTTTAGTCACAACAAGTATTGTGACTAAAAACACATTTAGTCACAACAAATTATAATTTTTGTGACTTATAATATCTTTAGCTACAGATATTTTAATTACAATATAAGAATGATAATTTATAATCAGTCACTGATAATTACATAAGACACCATTTTTTGTAAAATATTTACATTTTTACGTTCAAAGAATATTTTTATACATTTTTACGGTTTTTCAAAAAATAATACGAAAACAACATAAAATCAATAAGAAAATAACATAAAAGTAACATCAAAATAACATCAAAATAATAACAAAAAAATAACATACAGATAACAAAAAATTAACAACAAATAAACAAAATTTCAACATAAAAAGACCGTATTTTATGTAAATAAAATAAAAAAAAAATCGTAAAAATGTTTAAAATTCCGTAAAACCGTATTTTTGTTGTTTTTTTTTATTATTTTTATGCATTTGTGAAATTATCCCTTTTTTTTAGGGACTTAAAGTGGACATAAAAGGGCCCATTCAATTTGAGTTTCATGTGCATTGCAATACCAACTCGCCAACCTGTTCGAGTACTGTTTGTGTTTTGTATTGTAAGTATCAATGTATCCACTTACTAATATTCTTTTATTAATTGTGTAATTTGGATGGGTGACTGGCTGGCTTTATAAAATGTATACATGTAGATATTAATTTAGTTAGGCGTAGATTATTAAAACTTTGGGTATCAGATAAATTATAATTTAAAAGATACGAAAATGAGGAGGGAGAAAAAATTGAAGAAAGAAAATAATAATATGTTAGGCATAAATAAATACTAATTAAGTTGAGACAAAACCTTTTCATTTATAATCTGGGTCTTTGTCGTTATTGGTTATCTTCTACCTTCCTCCAACACAATTATCAACTTCATCCATAACAAGTTCTCTATTTTAAAAGTTGACCTTTTTGTATATGTTCATTCAAAATTATCATTTTATATCAAACTATAGTTCAAGACATAATAATAATAATAATAATAATAATTAAACACTAGGAGTCTTATATATCTGATGCATGCATTGCATGCCTTATATACTGCTAGGTAGCTCCATGCATATAATATATTAAAGAAATTGTAAAATCATTTGTGTGTGTATATAAAAATATATAATGTTAGAGATATTATTACAACGGAAGAAAATCAAAATATTACAACTCTATTGTAATACAATACAAGGACCAACAAAGAGATTAAATAAATGTTACAACAACATAATATACAATATATATATACACTATATATATTATATATAAGAAATGTAGAAGAAGATAAGAACACATGCAATATAAAATATGTATATATATATAACAAGAGAATAATATATATATATACACTCACTCACAACCTTGAGTGTAGATTAGTGGGGATCACCATGACTTGAACAAGGTATTACACCTTTGTCCAAAAGCTTATTTCCCCCTATCTCTAAGCACTAAGGGAACTCTCTAGGAAATAGCTTTGGGAATTATCAAGCCTTTTAGGGTTTTCTAGCAAAGTGCTTTCTTGATAGAAAACTTGACATCTCTTACAAATGAGCACATTAGACTCCTTTATATAGTGTTTAGGTGATCACACTTAGAATTCAAACTCACCATCTCATTTCTCTCATATAATGAGCATTAATATAGTTTGTAACAACTATATTTCAAACCATTTGAATCCTATCATCAAATTGTGTAACATCTCTTTTATTACACAATATTATGATCAACCAAAAGAAGTTACAAAAGCAATTAACTTTGTAACTCTTCTCCATGTTATAAAGTGTAGGTTACAATTTTAGGTTAAATAAATTATATGTTACACAATTTATTTACCAAACACCTAATACATATTATTCACATAATAATATATATTACTACATTTTAATCTACACTTATTATATTATAAAATAATATAACAATCCCCCACTAGATTAAAATGTGTAACACACTTGTAACACACTTGTAACATTTATTTAATCAATCAAAATATTATATCAACATATAACATTCCCCCACTTTGATTGAATAAATACACACTTTCAAAGAAGTCTTGCTTAGTAGGTGCATTAGGTAAAATGTCTTTCGACTTGAATTTTACCTTAGTGTAGTTACCACAAAGTTTGATGAAATTTTAGTTGCCGTAGCATTGAACCACTATTCCTTTAATACAAACCGGTGATAACACACACACCCTCGCTAATGCTCACTTGAGACCGCATGTCTCGCTCTTGCACCGTTAATGGCCATGTGCAAAATTCCAATTCATGGACTCTCTAGAGAAGACTCCCAATTCTCATAAGAGGCGGCACCACCTCTAGTCCATATAGGTGGAGTTTTAGTGTCTCACCACTCGTTAGACACTTCTTAAGCTTAAGTGAGTTTTCTTAAGCTTAAGCTCCATTAAAAAACATTTTGGTTTTAACCCTCAATTTTACAACATGTACTCATCCATAGATGGGACAATTGAGTACCACATTCACTCTATTGACTTGTTATTACCTATTGAACTTAAGACTAAATTTTTACTAGTGTTAAGATAGGTTACCATCAATGAGCAAAACGCTAAGGGAGTTTAGGTCCCATCCCTCGAAAATTCATGCTTTAATCTTGTACGGAGATTAAGCGATTTGTTATAACCTCTCACTATTGATTCCATGTGAATCATGCATGCCAAAAATATAGTGTTCACTTTGTGACCACTTTTCTCCTTAAGTACTTAAGCTTTGAAAATTCAATCATAAAAGATTAATTTTCACACAACTCAAATTCTCAATAATTTTGATACCAAACATATCAAAAATACACCAATTTAGACACCAAACATGTCTAAATTCTCATATTTTATTTTTAGACACCAAGTATGTCTAAACTTTCTCATATTAGAGTATACACCCCCACACTTTCACATTTCATTATTAAGACAATATCTTGATTTTAAAATATAGAAGACCACTTTGTCTCTATAACTCTTTTAATTAATTTCCTTCTTGAAATTATTTTCACTTAACTTTGACACCAAAATATGTCATAATTTTACATATACACATAGCCAAATTTGATTTAGAATTTGAATCCAAAATCAATAAATTAATCAATAATGTCTCAACACATTTTGATTAAATTTGTGGCTCACCCCCACATTTTTACCATAAAGTGTATATAAAATATCACTTTTGTGTATTTTCCTCTTCAAATGACTCTTTAAGGCCACTTTAAAAATACCATTTGACATTTTTAGTTTTCTCAACAAAACTAAAATATCAAACTCACATTACTACTCATAAAATAATGTGATTATTTTTACTCATAATTTTAAGGTTATCTCCTTATTGAGATTAGCCCAAAATTATACCAAAGTTAACAAAATTCTCATCAATTTTGTTCACAACTTTGATCATTTAAGATTCAAAATTGCTTCTTCAATTTTGTTATCTTTTTACTATTTTTGAATCCACATTGATTCATTTACTTTTGAGTCCAAAATTGCTCTTCCAATTTAGGGCTCATTTCACAAGTTTGGGTTCACTTTTAATCCATTTGTTCTTGCTTATGACAATGCAAGTCCAATAAAAGTGTAACTCTCATAGTCCACTTTTTCTTATCTCAAATATGAGATGCTTATCTCTTATAACCCAATAAAAGATGTAACTTCTCAAAAGCCATCTTTTATTATCTCATAAAGTGAGATGTTCACTACCAAATTGAAAAAGAATTTAAAATATTCTTTATTCACAAAATAGATGATAATAATTTCCACATCAATAGCAATAAATAATATTATATTATTACTATCAACATTATTATCATACTATATAACTCATACATTAATATAATATGTATGTTACTAATCAACATCTTATATGTAACATACACATGAGATCAATATTAAATTCACAATATATATGTTACATATCTCATATGTATATAATATATATACTATAATATACATATATATATATATCATATATTATATGCATGCCTCATATAAATACATAGAAGTAATTATTTCTACATATTTAATCTCACTAATATATATTATATCACATGCTCTACATATATAATATATTACTCATATATACATATTATATATTATATATCTCACATATATATATAATAACATGATATAAATTTCAAATATCATATATATAATATGATATAAACACATGATCACATATATATAACTCATATATATAATATATATTACTATTATATAAAATATAGTAAATCACATAATATACACCACCATGCTCACCCATGAATGGTTTTTACATAAAATCTCTTATCCTTGTATTCTCACAATCTTGATTTATCACATCTTCCATTGAAAAGGAATAAACTTTTGATTGTTAGAGATATTATTACAATGGAAGAAAATCAAAATATTACAACTCTATTGTAATACAATACAAGGACCAACAAAGAGATTAAATAAATGTTACAACAACATAATATACAATATATATATACACTATATATATTATATATAAGAAATGTAGAAGAAGATAAGAACACATGCAATATAAAATATGTATATATATATAACAAGAGAATAATATATATATATACACTCACTCACAACCTTGAGTGTAGATTAGTGGGGATCACCATGACTTGAACAAGGTATTACACCTTTGTCCAAAAGCTTATTTCCCCCTATCTCTAAGCACTAAGGGAACTCTCTAGGAAATAGCTTTGGGAATTATCAAGCCTTTTAGGGTTTTCTAGCAAAGTGCTTTCTTGATAGAAAACTTGACATCTCTTACAAATGAGCACATTAGACTCCTTTATATAGTGTTTAGGTGATCACACTTAGAATTCAAACTCACCATCTCATTTCTCTCATATAATGAGCATTAATATAGTTTGTAACAACTATATTTCAAACCATTTGAATCCTATCATCAAATTGTGTAACATCTCTTTTATTACACAATATTATGATCAACCAAAAGAAGTTACAAAAGCAATTAACTTTGTAACTCTTCTCCATGTTATAAAGTGTAGGTTACAATTTTAGGTTAAATAAATTATATGTTACACAATTTATTTACCAAACACCTAATACATATTATTCACATAATAATATATATTACTACATTTTAATCTACACTTATTATATTATAAAATATTATAACATATAAATCCAAAATAACATTAGGTGAGATGTATAGCATGATCAAATATGATATATCTTACTCTAAACTAATTAAAAGGAAAATATATATACATAATTGCTACAAAGAAACCGATGTGTTATGTTATATATGTTATGATGTGATGTGATGGGTATAGCTATTTGACAATGATGACATATATGAATATTTATTTATATATATATATATATTTATAGAAATCTTGGTTGCAAGTGATTTGTACAGGTTTTTTATTTTTATTTATTTTTTTGATGTATATATAGTTTCCTTTTTTTTTTTTTTGAAAGAGGCATATATAGTTTCCTTAGCTTGGAAAAAAAGCGAAGTTTCACCCATCAAACCACCACCCAAAAAAAGGTGAAGTGAGAACAAGTACTTAAGGATATGATTGTTGGTGGTGTATTCACATACACATACACATTTATATATTTATATATAATCAAAATTCAAAAGGTTTTCTTGGTCTTTACTTTTCTCAAACATAAAGTTAATAATGATTTTTTGATTTTTTGTGCATCCAATTACTACTTAAGAAAATCATTCATTAAGTTATTGAGGACCTTAATGATACATCCATACGCTTGGGGAAGTTGTTGGGACCATAGAAAGTTCATTTGAGTATTAACATTTCTTCCTTTTTTAAAATTTATGTCTTTGAATTTGATCTTTATGGCGTATTATAATGAACTTAGACTACTAACTAAAAAACTTTGACATGCTAGTGATTAGGTGTGGTTTGACGGAGCTAGATATTGCTAGTGCAAAGATCACTCATTACATACCTTTGAACTCTCTCATGCGTCATTCCTATTTCATTCACTACAAATAGAAAGAAGACAAAAAAAAACTTCTAGTATACAACGCATCAAATTAAAGAATGCTCAAATTTGTGTGAATGTATAAATGTGTAATCACATATAACTTCTCGTTTTGTTATATGTATTGTTGTCAGTGACGGAGTTAGTAACTTATGATTTTTTTGGTGAGTGGAGTAACATTTTATTAGGCATCTACCAAAATAAGTCAAGGACTTACATAAACTCAGATAACTCTAGCTACCAAACTCTTGCCACATCAAGAAAGAGAATCAATTTGGCAAGGTTACAAACAATTACATAAAAGAAACTTGAAAACCTTAAGATTAGTACAAATATCAAAAATGCCTTGCAAAACAATCTTGAATTCCGCGTAGCAGAACTCTTTCTTATTTAGGAGCTTAGCAACTCTTTGGCAGTCTATCTCAACCTCAACACCGTTGTAACTAAGCTTATAGCAAAGCTGCATACCATTAAGAACCGCCATGGCTTCTGCAATTAGTGGAGACAACGCACCAGCAGTCGGGGTGACAGCAAAAGCCAAATAGCCCCCAAGATGATCGTGAATAACTACACCATAATCAAGCTTCCCATCAGACTCAAGGATGTCGGCGTCAACATTAAGCTTCAATCGACCCGCTAGTGGAAAGGACATGTTAGACCCTTAGTTTACTTCACTTATGCTATGGGAAGTAAAAGGTCTCACTAAAAATAAAATATCTCACTAGAATTAATTTGGAGAAGTAAAAGGTCCTTAGTATATTTATTGTGTTTTTATTGTTGGCTTTTAGTTTGGCTTGGTAAGTGTGTGAATGCAATACATATAAGTGTGTGCTGAGTGGTATAGTGGGTATGCTTGAACTGGTTGTTTGTTTCAACATCAATAGGAGAGGCCCAGGCTCTCCAAACCTGTAGAGTTTTGATTGTGTGAACCATATTTCATCAATACAAGTTTTTCCTTCATCGTCTATTTTCACTACTGAAACACATATTATTCCTATTACTATTATATTATACTGTTGTATTTTTCAATATCCAGGCAGCAACAGTTTGGTTCATATCAATTGGTATTGAAGTACTAATTTTGGTGAATGGTGTCGACGAGAATGGAGACCGTGAATGTCGAGATTTCAGGCGTGAAAGAACATCTGAAATCCCATGATCATAGCTTGGTCGTGATTACAGAACAACTAAAAATGTTGATGAATGGTCAAGCTCATATCACTAATGAACTCGCTAGCATCCATGAAGCTATTAGGACTTCTCAAACCCCTGTTCGGCGTAATGCTAGTGAGAACTCATCAACTCCAAGTACAACTGGGTTCGGTATACACGAGAACAAAGATGGTGGAAGACGATAAGAATTCTAAGCTCAAAAAATTGAACTGCCCATGTGTTTAAGGGCTGACCCAGACAACCAGACGTATAGAACTGATTGTTATTTTGGCCTACAGCGGTTGTCGATAGCATAACAGCTTGAAGCTATTGTGTTGTGTTTGAAAGGAACAGCTCTGCATTGGTTTCAATGGGAGAACTCGTGACAACCTATACAAACTTGGGAAGAGTTAAAAGTCTTGCTCATTTGACGATTTTGTCCAGCGCACGAAGGGACTATTTACGATTATTTCCTTCATCTCCGGCAAGATTCAACCGACCAAGAATTTTGTAGACAATTCGAGATTTTGGCCGCTTCTGTCAGAACGATTGGAAACGTTGTGTTGGAATCGACTTTCCTTACAGGGCTTCAAATGGAGATCCAAGGCCCATTATGAATTCTAAAGCCCACTGGGCTTGTCCAAACTGCAGAACTTGTTGAAATTATAGAAGCCAATCAGACTTTAGTGAGATCTCATCATCGATTTGAGTCTGGGAAGTTGGGATCCACTAGGGCCCGAACCGTTAGTACATCACAAATGGATGCTACCAAGGTAACTTCTTTTGGAAAAATTGTGGGGTATCGCATGATGAATGAGATGGAGATGAAAGAAAAGAAAAATCGAGGAGTATGTTTCATGTGCGATCAGAAGTGGCATCATGTTCATGAGTGTAAAGCCGATGAAATACAAATTATTCTTATTCAAGCAGAGCTTGAATCTCGTGAAGAAAATCCCATCGAAGAAGGTTTGGGTATTTTCCCTTCACCCACGACTGAAGCACTAATTGAGGTCTTCTTAAATTGAGTTGTGGGATTGAGTTCTCCTAAAACTATGAAGTTATTGGGTAGCATCCAAGATTAAGAAGTAGCGGTATCGACTGACAGTGGTGCCACCCATAATTTTATCACTACTGAGCTTGTTTCTAAATTGGCTATCCCCACTTCAACCACCGAATCCTATGGGGTCCAGATGGGGTCGATACAAGCAATAAAGAGAGAATGTATTTGTCATGGTGTGCGCTTAGTGATGCAAGGTTTGGAGATAATTAATGAGTTTTCGCCCTTACCGTTGGGCAGCACTGATGTTATCCTTAGAATTCAATGGTTAGAGACATTAGGAGGCACGTATCACCATTGGAAGGATCACGTTATGAAGCTTACCTTGGGGGAGAAACTTTTACACTACATGGTGATCCTACACTACATAGAATTCGAGTATCTCTCAAGACTATGATCAAAGTCATTCAACAAGAGAAGTAAGGGGTTTGGGCGAGTTGGGCAGTACAGTTGTAACAGGGTTGCACCAATAATTACTAGCTCCTATTTCAAAGTTTGCAAACTTATGCTCTAGTTTTTAAATCACCAACGGGCCTCCCTCCTTATCACAACCATAGTGTTTACCCATATCGGTACCCCCAATTGGTAAAGATGAAATTGAGAGGTTAGTCGGAGATATGTTGGCTGTTGTCATTTTTCAGTCAAGCACCAACCCTTTTTCTAGCCCAGTATTACTTGTAAAAAAAATATGGTTGTTGGTGCTTTTGTGTTGATTACCAAGCTTTTAATAAGGTGACAGTGGCTAATAAATTTCAATTCTATTTATTGATGAGCTTCTTGACGAGCTCCATGGGTCCACCGTGTTTTAAAAGTTGGATTTAAGATCGGGATATCACCAGATTCATGTTCGTACAAAAGATGTTTATAAGACAGCCTTTCGCACTCATGAAGGTCATTACAAGTTTATGGTGATGTCGTTTCGATTGACTAATGCACCACCTACCTTCTAGGCACTCATGAATGAAAATTTTAGGCCTTTTCTTCGTCATTTTGTGATGGTATTCTTTGATGATATCCTTATTTATAGTCCTGATGAAGCTACTCATGTTGAACATCTCGATATTGTGTTGCAAACTCTTTCCAAGCATCAGTTATATGCTAATATGAAGAAGTGTTGCTTTGCTCGGCAATAGTTGGAATACTTGGGGCACATAATTTCATCTGAAGATGTGGTAGTTGACTCGTCTAAAGTCCAAGTCATGCTAGATTGGCCGCTACCTTGAACCATCAATGAACTTCAGGGATTTTTGGGCCTCACTGGTTATTACCAGAAGTTTATGGCTGGGTATGGCACCATTGCTCACCTCCACTAATCAACTCAAGGAGGATCACTTTAGTTGGACTGATGCTGCTACAGAATCATTCAATGCTCTTAAGACAGCTATGACAAAGGTATCGCTCCTTGCTCTCCTAAACTTTTCTAAAACTTTTATGGTAGAAACAGATGCTTTCAGTTATAGAATCGAGATTGTTTTGATGGAAGAAGGGCATCCCATAGCCTATTTCAGTCAGGCTTTGAAGTTCTGGACTCAACTCAAATATATCTACAAAAAAGAACTTATGGTTATTGTCCTTGCTATTTTGAAGTGGTGTCCTTACTTTTTGGGTCGAAGGTTTGTGGTGCGTAAGGATTAGAACAGCCTCAAGGTTTTATTGGAACAACTTCTGGTGACACTTGACAATCATAAGTGGCTGGTGAAGTTGTTGTTGGAATATATTTTACCAGGATCTAGATTTACTAACAAGTATGTTTTTAACATTTTAATATGAATTTCTAAAACGATAAAAATAAACACATAAAAGGTATGAGAAATCTTACAGTGGTTGCAGCGGAATTAAATGACTCATTCTGCTCAGATCTCTAACCCTTGTATCCTTTCTGTCGCAGAGTATCACCAAGATCTAAGCCCGAAACTCCTTCCTTGTGTTTGGATTCTTCAAAGTCTTACATACTATGATTGAGGACTTGCTTGATATGTGTGGGCATGCACTCAATCACTAATGGCTGAATTTTGTTTTGTGAAGAAGAGGCTATGGTATTTCAAAATTGAAGAAGAAGAAGGAAGAGGTCTCATAAACCTAGAGAGAAAACTAGGTTTTTAGCTTTGGAGGCATTAGTTGGATAATGAGACCATAGCCTTCCTTTTATACTAATTTCCAATAGGGTTAGGGTTGAATTATTAGGAATAAAAAATTGATAAAAATAGAGTGAAAAAACCACCTAATGGCCGGCCATATGATGGACCCTATATTAGTTTGGGCTTTGTCATTTTTCTCAACTATTTTATCTATTTTTTACCAATACCACTTATTTGCACTTTCAACCCTATAAATGCCAAAACTATTTATTTAATAATTAAAATAACTATCAAATAAAATTGTCATTTATAATATTTATTAATAAGACTCCACAAAAGTCTCTTAATCAATAAATTTACTCTAAAATACCATTTCTTCACAATCAAGTCATAACATAGTGAAAATTCACAAATTAAACAAAGTCTAATTTTAGAATTAAAATTGATTAACTAAAATCAATCAACTGAGTCTTACAAGCAGTTTGTCTAAACTAGTATGGGGACCATGTGCTTATATAACCGAGCTTCCAATAAGTATATCTAGAATTTACCAAGTAAATTCTCTAACTTATTAATTCCTCGTTGAACTACTATAGAACTTGGAATTGCAATCTCAGTTACATAGAACGCTCTATATGTTCCACGATATAGATACGCTATTAATTATCCATTGTTATAATTCCAATAATCAATGATCCTTTATAGATGATTTACATTGCATAGGGACAAAATTACTGTTACACCCTTTCAATGTATTTTATCCTTAAAACACTTAGCCACCTTTAAATGATATTTTAGTGAACTAATATAATCACTAAAATGAGTGCTCTGTGATTTATCTCTATTTAGTCAAGCTCGAAGGAAATCATCGTTTCACTTTTATGTCCGGATAGAAGCTATAGATTTCATATCTATGATTAGCGCTCCCACTCAATTGTACTACCTTGTTCCCAAAATGTACGTATCACCCAGACCAAAAGGTAGGTTTAACTAACAAATCAAAGAACACAAATAACACTCTTGAGATCGAACCTAACCATGTCAGGACTAAGATATATCATTTGATCTAGGATCAACTAGGTGATACTGAATTGAATAGATATTACGGTAAAATTATCATATCTAGTTCAAGTTCAATATCGGTCCATTCCGATGTATACTCCATATATCCAACCCAAGCTTACTTTAACCAATGCCCGGGAAAGGACATAACACTTATCCAAAGTGCAAGTAAACTACGTTGTAGATTATCATATCAGTTAAACCCTTTGTACTGATAAATCTAAGAATACATTTAATCACACAATCTTGATTACTTTCCACTGTGTTGACAAGACAATAAACAAGAATATCAGTGTGATAAGGGTTTGGATGAATTTATCAATCAAATAAGTAAATAAATGATCACATGAACCAAATAACACATTAAACAAGTAATAAAATTAAATTTGTTTCTTTATTGATAATTGAATAGAAAAGATTACATTGAAATAGAGTTTTATTTAGGGCACAAAGCCCCACAGTTGCTTGGCTATGATTTTGAGATTGTTTATAAACCTAGGGCGGCCAACAGTGTTCTAATGCTTTATCTCGAGTTCCCACAACGGCATGCTCAGTTCTCACCTCTACCACTTGGTTAAACTGGGATATTGTGGAATAAGAAATTCAACAAGATGCCTTTCTCTCTCGGGTTTGAGCTAATTTAGCCAATGGTACTATGGTTCCTTATGTTTTGTTGAATGATAAATTAGACCCTGTATTTTTTAAAATAGTACTAAATAGTACCATGAACTGATTTTCGGTCAATGTAAAACTTAATAATTAGTTGATATGTAGGTGTTATTACAAAACTGGTTATGTTTCTGCGTCTGTTCGTGCTAGGAATTATCTTCAAGTTGGTTGTATTAAAAAAATGTTGTCTAAAATTGAGCTCATGATCCTATAATTTTAGAAAATACAGAGTTCATTTTGTCATTTAACAAAACATAAGGTCCAATTAATAACTTTTACCAAATAAGAGATCTAAAATAGTATTAACCCTTACAAAATGTTATTAAAACTATGGCATTATAGTGGTCTTTTATAAACTAACAAAACAACTATCATCAACTTGTTTGGTTGAAAATAAGTTCTCTTTCATATTGAATTGTTTAATATTTTAAATTTTACATCAATAGCACTCATAATAATAAAAGGAATTAAAGATCACAAATCTTCTCTTCGTTAAATTTATTAGTAGCTAATTAATTAAGCTTATCCTTATTACATGTATAGTGTATGTGTTGTATTATAAATTCTAATTTTAAATTAGTTAAAGAAACTATTTGTTAGCAACTTATTGATAAATAAATAAATGGTTAGTGGGCAAATTTTTTTTTTCTTAAGGGAACATCAACCACTATTAATAAAAGGGAAATTTTATTTTTTATATTTGGGTCCAAAATTAAAAAATAATTCAAAGTTAGTCATCCTCTCAAAATTGATGTTGTTCTTTTATTAGGTACCAAAATACCCTTCAGATAACAAATTCTTAGCTTCTATTGCCTTTCTCTTTTCTCTTTCTTTTTATCTTTTCACCATCAATTTTCTCTCTCTCTCTCTCTCTCTCTCTCTCTCTCTCTCTCTCTCTCTCTCTCTCTCTCTCTCTCTCTCTCTCTCTCTCTCTCTCTCTCTCTTCAAATCCTCCATTATATAAGATTTTTGCGCTAAAAATCTTGTAAGAAAAACACTCATTCGACTGAGAGGAGTGCTACCGTCAACCTCCTATTACAACCTTTTAGTCAACCTCTACACCCGAAAATATATGTCGAAATACTTTTTTTCAAATTTGTTTTCATAGGGGTGTTCGTAGGGGTGTTCGTTATGCTTACAACATCATCCCTGTAAACTTTTGAAGAATTTCGAATAGTTTACAGTGTCGAAAATACGTTTGAAGTTTTTTGAACGTGTGTGGTAAACTGAAATATCAGGAACTCTGTTTTTGGTACTATAAACTATTCGAAATTTTCCAAAAATTTAATACTGTAACTATAACGAATACCGCTATGAAAAAAAAACATTTCAGCATGTGATTTCGGACGTGAAGGTTGACTAAGAGGTTGTAATTAACACTCCTCTTCGACTAAACAACACTCTACCAGAGGAACATTATAAGAAATGAGAGGAAAAATACCATTGGTGCTACATTTTGGTTCATAGTGAAGAAAGTAAATGGATAAGTGATTTTCTTTAATTGTTGTTGTTATTATTATTTTTTTAAGGAATTGTTGTTGTTATTGGTTGTTTTGATAATTTAAAATATTATTTAGATATTCAATTTGTGGTTTCTTAGTATTCTTTGTTATTTTTTTTTTTTTTTGGTAAAAACTGAGTTTTGATGAAATCTACATTTTTTGAGTTCTCTGGGATAAAGTTTCTATACTGGTCGACACAGCTATCGAACTACCTATCATACATATTTCGTACCCTATCATATAGTCATCTTCAATCTCAAGACATAGTTAATAAAGGGTAATATTAGATCCCTACCGATATCTCTTTTTCTAACCATATAATTATCAATACACCTATAGTAATTTCAATACAAGAGTGAAAGTAAGAATAAAGTATACCTTTTAATATCGAACCCTTATTGTACCCCTATCGTATAGTCATCTCCAACCTTAATATATAGTTATTTAAAGGATGATATCAAACCTACATCGAACAATATCGAGCAAAGCACAAAAAACCTAGAAAATTGTAGGTTTGATGATTGTTCTTAAATTTTCACAAAATCTGATTTTTCAACATAAAATTACCTATACTAAACAAAACATACACTCCACAATAGGAAAAAAAAAATCGTAACTTTAGATGGATAAAATCCAAACTTAACACAAAATGTATAATATATATAACTCACTGGGTGTCGCTATTTGGGGTTGGGTTCCAACGCAGGAGTTCGCGTCTGAGGGTGTGATCAGGGGCTGCAATTGGGGGCTAATTATGATGAACTAGTAGGTGGGGCTCAATTTGTGGCGAGCAGAGTTAATGATGTCAATAAACGGTTAGAGGAGATTATAACTTCAACTTTGGTGGTGGGGGTTTGGATTCAAAGGGTTCGAAAGAGAAAGAGAGAGTCTAAGATAAGGAAAGAGAAAGAAAGAATAGATGAGAATTTCAAAAGGGAGCAGTACTTTTGGAAACAAAAGAAAGATAAGCAGCAATTTGATAGGGGTCCAATTTTGGATTTTTTTTTTTAATTGGGATAATTACATAATATACTATTTTTGTAACTTTTTTATATTTTTACGTTCAAAATTTTTTTTTTATATATTTTTACGGTATTCTATAAAAATAATATTAAAACAACAAGAAAACTATATAAAATAAATAGGAAAATAATATTAAACAACAACAATAAATTAACAAGTGTACAACAAAAAATACAATAAAAGATCATATTTTCTGTAAATAAAATTATAAAAATCGTAAAAATATTTAAAATTTTATATAACCGTATTTTTATAACTTATTTTGCTATCTTTATGTTTTTGTGAAATAAATTTTTTTAATTTTGGTCTCGTTTTATACATGAATGGTCAAATTTTCTTAATAAAACCCAACATGATTTGATATGTCAAATCAAAAGAGTGTCACGTACGATATAAAACATAGGAATAGTTTTATCATTTATGTGAAACAAATTATGCTATAATATAAGATAGTTGGTGGCCTACCAAAGTTTTAGAAGGCACATAAGTGGAGGTTGATTTTTAATTAATAAATACATTATATTCTTCGATTTTGATACCAATTATAGATGAAGAAGACGAGGGCACAACAGAAAAGATGATTAAGTAATGTTAAAATTTACAAAATCAAATGAGGTGGATTATAGGTAGGCTTATTAACCTTGTTTATTAATTAATCTAATGTGACACTTTATGAATTATCATATGCTTAATTTTTTTTTGTGTTTCCTTCAAGTCCCCGTAAACTAATGTTACTCTTATTCTTATTCTTATTATTATAATAATTTATATTACTATTGTTTTTATTCAAATTTATATGAGTTTTTTGCGGTTAAATTTTTTTAATTATTATTTTATTTGTATTTTATCATCTAAGCTTAAATTTTGACGGTAAAATTCTCTAAATTATTGAACTGCTTACAAATTTAAGGTGTCATCTATTTCTTATAGTTAATTGTCAATATAGACGCCTTATGAGTACACTTTGGTACATGTATTAAATTTATATTGGTACACTTAATATTATTATTTTAAAAATATAAAAATTATTTTAAAATTTATAATATTTTTTAATTTTCTAAAATATTTTATTTTTAATTTTAAAATAAATTTTGAATAATTTTAAATAATAATATTAGTTGCAAGAGTGTACACATAAACAACCCAGAATAATAATTTTTCGAATGACACTTTAAATTTATTACTAGTTTAGTAGTTAGGAGGGTTTTACCGTCAAAATTTAAATTTAGAGGGTTAAATGCAAGCAAAACGATAGTTAAGAAAATTTAACCAAAAAAACAATTTATATTATACTTAAAAGAGCAATACGTACCCACTTAGTATATCTAAGTTATCATGGTAAACGGTGTGGTTAATTTATTTTTGTTGATTTTGTTCTATGTTCATGTAATAAACGGATATCCTCCATATATATAGATTATTATAATTATAATTGAAATTCCGTATTTTAATATTCTTAGTTTGATTATTTAATTAAATGCGGAATAATAAAACTGGTACTGAAAACAGTTTTCTGTAGTTACAGAATGCAACTCTGTAACTCCAGAGAAACTCAGAAAAACAAACAGTGCATAAAAGTAAAAACACACAAGATTTTTGTACGTGGTTTCAACAATCCTTTCAGATTGTTACTAGTCCACGGGGCCACGCCCAGAGATAAGATTCATTAGATCGGTATCAAAAATACAAAGTAATTGACTTATGCATAAATAGACTCCCTCTTATTGTATGCCGCAAGCTTGATGTATTCCACCTACTAACCGAATCTTGATAAAACTCCAAGAGCTCGAACTCCCTTCGATCACCTTGAAGAGTGCTTGAATCCTCCCGATTCAAGGCTTAAAGGCTATCTCCCGAAAGCCTATACAACCATCTCCCGAAGGTTGTGTGCTTGTATCATCCCGATGCAAGACTTCAAAAGCAATCTCCCGAAAGCTTGTAAAACCCTTCTCCCGAAGGTGTGCTTGTATCCTCCCGATGCAAGACTTCAAAAGCAATCTCCCGAAAGCTTGTAAATACCCTTCTCCCGAAGGTGCACTGATGTTCTTCTTCGTTGTAGACTTGAATACAGACTTAAGACAATACAAACAACAAATAAACAGAGTAAGAGTAGAACAACTCTTCTCTACATAACAAAGACTCTCTTTTCTAAAGATATGAATGAAATTCAAAGATACAAGAGAGGTACCAAGAGAGGTACTAAACAAAGACACTCTTTCCTTAAGATATGAAAGCAATTCTAAGTGTATGAAAGAGATACAAAACCTAGCTACTATAAGATGTATTTATAATGAATATACATCTCATAGACAGCTTACATTCGGTCTGAACAAGACCTCAACCCACTAGAAACTTCCCTAAAATAATTCTCCAATCGATCCAGAATTTCCGTTTCTGTACCTACAGAATCGTGGGCAGTAACTACAACTTTCCTTTTATAGAAAAGGAAAGTTTAGCTCCGGTTTTCTCTTCAAGAAACCTGATCTAAGAAAATGGGAAACTCAACACAAGATCAGATTACACAGCTGGTTAGATAAAAACAAAATGGGTAACCAAACTTACCATTTTTACCTTTTTTTCCAAAAATAGGAAAGCTAGACAACTTTCCTTTCAAGTTTGAATACACCAAATAGGAAACCATATTAATGTATACCAGCCGAAAATATACAATGAATAATAAAATATTTTTGTCAATTAAATATGCCAAAAATGGAATTAACAATCTCCCCCTTTAGCACTTTGATTGACAAAACATTTTATTATGAGAAAACCTGCATCAAGTGTTAGAAACCAAAGCAAATAGCTTTTTAAAGATACAAGAGTATAGAAAATACTCCCCCTGCATGAAAGCTCTCTAACACATAAAACATAGAACTTTTTTTGGACGGAAAAGCTTGCAAACCGATGAACACAACTTTTTAAACGGAAAAGTGTTAAACCACAAACAAGCAACTCCCCCTAAAACCAAGGGTCCAGAGTTGTAACAAAAAGTTTAATGAATCCAAAAAATAATACTACTCCCCCTTTTTGTCTATCAAGGAGCCAAAGATAACAAAAACAAACATGGACAAAGTCATAAGTTCAAATAAACATTAATAAAAAGCAAAAGATAAAAGATTGAACCACTTATTCATCATCATTGGGTCGGAAGTATTTCATGATGTTGTCCATCTTCCTAAGAAGTAAGGCCTGGCTTGTCTCCATTCTTCCCAAACGCAAGTTGAATTCTGCCATTTCTGTAGGAGCAGAAGTGGAAGCAGAGATCCGACGACGGGGATCATTTGTAAGACCGGGGAAGCGGCATCAGAGCCTTTCTTTGAGCAAACTTTTCCTTGAGGAGGCTTCTCAGGAATTTTGAAAGTGGTTCCAACAGCAGGCATCTCAATTGATTCATTCTCAAGAATCAATTCCTCTTGATCAGATAAAATTTTATAAATTAAGTGAGGAAAAATGAGATTGAGCCTAGGTTTCTTACCCTTTCGAAGAGAAACAATTTGCTCCCAAATCATGTCAGCCAAATCAATTTTAGCACCAATTGAAACTTTATATAAAAAGAAAGCAAGTTCATTTGAAACATTTACCGGATTGGAGCAAGGAAACCAATTGGATAGGGCAAACCTCATGAGAGCAGCATGTTGATAGGTGAGTTGAGACATATGCATGGTGTCGGAGAGTTCAATTTCATTATCACCAGAGAGATAATTCTCGACAAATCTAATACCATGATCCTTGCTATCTCATGTTAGTTTATTGCATATGCACACATTCAATATTTATTGTCGACAAAAATTTCAATAAATAATAATTTTCTCCCATATTGACATAATTTATAGAGATCTCTTTAAATTACATATTTTTCAAATATGTTCATCATTTATAGGTACCTATATAGAATCACTTCAGGGATTCAATTATGATCAAATGTGTTATGTCTAACTTCTCTTGGGAGTCTCTTCAAGTATCGTTTTCATCACGGTTATCATTTTAATCATCAATACTTTATAACATTAAGGTATCTCCATGAGTACCTCTAGATTTAACAATTTCAGGATAAATCAAATGAACATTTATTAATAATTTCTATATTGTTCATTTACGCTTCAGGCGTTTTCAACTCATTCTAACTCAACTTTGAATAATATTGATTTGTAGTTGGTATATATCATTTTGAACTATATTGTTCTTATATACTTTGTGCAAGGATCATTTTTCAAAAATTATCATCGATCCCAACTGCTTCTCTCCCCCTGATCGAGAGAATTTTTAAAAATTGTGATATCTAATAATATTAATATACTTGTAGGGATTTCAATATATCACAATGAATCAATATTTATTTAAACTCATATATACTATATGACATTGAACTTCAGGTTCAATAAACTTCAGTTTCAAGTTCAATCCTTATGAACTTAATTTATTTCTAAGAATGAGTCACACATGTATAATTAGAAATACATAAATTTACACATTTTGTAAATGCATGATCATATAATCTTATCACATCGATAAAAAACTATGCAATAAAAATCTAACAATGGCTCAAGATTGTTAAAGAAATATAATTTAAATATTTTTGATGTGCAAATACATGCACATTCTTCTTTTGAGCCTTATAAATTAACAATGAGAAGAATCTTCTGGTTTTTCAACAAAATTTAGTCAAATCCTTTGATAATTTATTGCATATGGTTGATCATGTTTAAACATGTTCAATTCATGAACTTCAGGTTCACTATAATTTGTATTTCAATGAAACTTTCTTATAATGTAAAATCACTACAACATAATCATTACAAGTTTCATTTTTATATACAGGAATAATATAATTATATTATTCTCCAAAACATATACACTCTTCAGGAGTCACTATTATATTTATCAAACTTTATATTTCTTCAGGAATCACTATCATCAATTCAATGATGTGTATAATTTAAAAGATACATGATAACTTCATCATGTTATTGTAATGGTCAAATAGATATAACCATAATATATCATTCATTTTTCATCATATCTTTTTAACAAGTCGTCTAATTTATTAATAGACTATTCATTAGTCTAATTATCATGACTTGATATATTATATTTAAATGTACAACAAGTACATATAATAAGTTAATTATTATCACTTTCATAACTAGATAAAAGTTATACATCTAGGTACATACAAAGATATTTTACTACTCAAAGTAGCAATTGTATGTAAGACTTCTTCAGGAAGCTTTTCAAATAATCATTTTGTGATTCTTTATCACTTTGATTATATTGGATCACTAATAAATATTAGTAAATTATATATCCACTTTTGGAAATATGCAAATTGAATTATATAGTAATTATATATATACATATCCAGTACCAACAATAGTTTGAAACTATTGATTTCAAGAAATAATAAAATATGTATATATTAATTTGCTTCTGACATTACCAATATATGTGAAATCTATATTCTTTGAAATAGAATTTCATGTCTATTCATTCTCTTTAGGTAATGATATTTAAATATTCTAAATGTACAATAAGTTTGTACAATTCACATTCTATTAAATAATCAAGTATACTTTTATCTTGATTATAAGTGTGTCAGTACTACAGGTACGCGACCACTATTATTCAATTTCACACATGATATATAGATTTCATGCACTTTGATTGTGTGTGGTATCTCATCTTTTGGTTATTTCCACTTTTTTCTGGAAATATTTGAGTAGTAAATAATGTCATTGATTATTTAAAATCATTACATTCACTTCGGGGAATGACGTTGAACAAGTAGAACATTATTATAAAATTCTTAAAAATTTATTACTTGTTCATCCATAAAAATATAAGAAATTATTCAACAATTTCTTTTACGATATTTCAAAGAATATATGAATGCAATTTTTGCATAGTCTCAAAGATGTATGCAAAATTTAATCTGTAATATATGTCAGATTCAATAATTTCCAGCATTGCAAGTAATAACAATGTATAATAACATGACTAATACGAAGAATCTTTAAAAGTAATTGACTTCAATTCGTATCATTCTCTGTAGGGAATGATGAACAATAAATACATGTCTCATGTATTTAAAAAACATTAGTCATGCTCATTGTTATTCTTATACTTTGATGTTTCAATGCAATTTTCTTAACATTCTTTTTGGGTATTCAAAACCCACTATAAAATTGCATCAATAATAATCATTTTTAATGATTCTTTAGTTGTATTCACATAAATACAATCATTTTTTCTTCGATAAATATAAAACATTTACTTCAGGAAATGTTTGTCAAAATCTATATCGATATTAGATTACTTTTCATTGTCCTCAAAGAATACAAGAACATATATATAAATATGTATTCATATCTTTCATTATATATCCATCAACTATATAATGAATATTACGTTTGCATAATCTTCAGGATATATGCAAGATTTTATTGAGGACGCATAATCTTCAGGATATATGCAAGATTTTATTGAGGACGTATAATCTTTAGGATATATGCAATATTTTATCGATGATGCATAATCTTCAGGATATATGTAATATTTTATCGATGATACATAATCTTCTGGATATATGTATAATTTATACAGATTTTCTCTATCATATCATTGACACACATATATTGTAAATATTATAAATGATAAGAACATAATATATATATATATGAAATCAATAATAAACATATAAAAGCATATACATACATATATAATATATAGATAAAAATAAAATAAAAAAAAATTCTTGAAATTGTTTCAGTCAGATGAGTATATATATAAATATATATTTAGTGTATCGTGACTTTGAAACAATTCAAGAACTTTAACAAAATACTTACATTGGGTCTTAGGCAGAGACGCATGCTTGAAACTTGGACAGAAACTCGTGTTGATAACGTATTATAAAATAATATAAAGTAGATGAGAAAAAAGAAGAAGAAGATGAAGAGAGAAAGAGAAAGTGAATGAGAATTTCTGAGTTGTTTATTCTAATGGGGTGAACCTCTATTTATACAAATACAAGAGTGAAATATTAAGAAACTAAGAAAAATAAAAACTAAGAAAAGAGGAATGTTGATTACAATTAATGGTAATAAATAAAAAATTTGGACATCCACATAATTATTAATATTTATAACACTAACTAATTATATAGGACACCACTTATAAAAAAATATCAGTAGCCCACTTCCTTATATATAATATAAGATAATATATTGCCCACTTCCTTATATGGCAATAATTTATTTATTTTTACTTTTATTTATAATTTAAGATATTAATTAAACTTGATTGTTAATCACAACTCAAATTATGATTGTGTACATGTGTTATATTTTTATTATTTGTATAATATTATGGTTAAATTTGTGTAGTGGACTAGTGGTGGTTCTTATTAGCATTTAACAATTAATGATAACTAATGTTGTGAAATGAAGTTAAGGAGTATTTTTACAAAAATAAAATATCAAAAAACTAAATTAAAAAAAAGTAAGTTTTCTCGTTTCCAAATTTATAACTACCTGAGGTTGTTTATTATCTTCGACCAGGCCCGACGGCCTTCCTTAGACATAGGTGTGATGGGATTGTGTTTTGCTATTGCGCGCGACTCGATTTTTACTTTTGTAATTAGTCTTGTCTTTATGATATGATTTTAAGTATTTTAGTTTTGTCTGTGTGACATGATTTTGTTTTGTTTCGTTATTGGTTATTCTTTGTTCTTCGATAGCTCACCATCAAATTGATGTTAGTGGTTAGGAATAATAAGTTCTCTGAGATTGAAGGAGTTGTTAGTGATGCAGTTACGGACTTTGCACAATAGTTGAGTGCTTAAGCTACGACGTCAAATGAATCTGCTGTAACAATTACAACCGTTGTGTCTTCTAAGCGATAAATAAAAATGAATATGTGTGTTCTTAAGTTTAACTGTAATACTTCAATCTTTTTAATCTAATCTTTTTATTAAACAATTTAAAAATTAGGCGACTAATTATTTCTTATTTTTATAATTCTAATCTCCGTCTTGTATCTTAAGTGGGAGAGACTATTAATTTAGCTTTGTTATTAATAAAATTGCACAATTTATTAAAAAAAATATATGAGAAAGTTAAGTTTATAAAGATTAAAAGATGAAATATGTTGGTGACATTTGGTTAGATCATTCCATACCAGAACTCTAATCAAAGAATATACTATGAAAATTATCTGTGATTTATTCAACCATTTCAATCAACATTTTATGACTCTTAGTTTGTGATAAGTGATTAACTCTAAGAAAGAATTTAAAGAAAAATGAACGACAGGTCGTTTTGCTATAAAAGTAAAGATGATCTTTTCCTCGTCCGTCCGGCTTATCTGATTGTTACTCGAGAACCACCCAGATCACTGACCAACTGTTGCTCTTTGACCTTATTCGACTTTGACCCCAACAAAATGACTACCTTAAATTATTATTATTATTATTTATTTGTATATTAATATTATTATTGTGTTTTATAATTATTTATTTTATTTTTGGGGAGTGATTGATAATAACCAACTGCCCGCCAAAGAGACCCAATGCAGCCATAACTGATAACCCTTTGGAATCACTCTTCTCTCTCTCTCTTTCTCTCTCCTATTTTTTTTAAGAGAAAATATATACAAAAATATGAAGAAAGTAGTTAGCCATGGAATATAAAAAAAGAAAAAGCAAATAAACAAATAAAAAAAACCAAGAAGAAGAAGAAGAAGACGATGACAGCAGCAGCAGCAGCTTGAGAAAGACAATTCTCCCTCCACCAAATGCCTTAACCATTTCTTCAAGACTAACCCATTTCACCAAACGCTCCTTTAATTAAACAAACCCCAAAACCCAACTCTAATTCGGTAACTCTCTTTCTCTCTCTCTCTCTTCACTTTCTTTCTTCTATTTCTTCGTTCTTATATTTTCCCGTTAGTTTCTCACTCTCACCATCTCTTCTCATTCATTTGTTCATTCCTTGATTCAATTTCGTATTCTTTCTCTTTCTTTCTTTCTTTCTCTCTCATCCATGCAGCCACCTCGCCGGAAAACCCCTCTGTTCCCATCGGAGCCGGGGGCAATGAAGGGTCGCAAGAACAACAACCTTTCCATTTTCGTTGTTGTTTTCTCCATTTTCTTATTTGGGGTGTTCATGTACAATGAGGACGTTAAGTCCATAGCCGAGTTTCCTTTTTCAAGGCCCAAAGCTCAAGAAATCCAAGAAACGATGCCCGAACAGAGCAAAAAGCCGGTGAAGGTTGTGGCGATGGTTGAAGAAGGAAAACCACAGAACGATGATGAGAACAAAGCAGTGAAGAATTCCCAAACTTCACTTGACGAAAACCCAGCTGAGGATTCTGATGAAACCCCAGAAAAAATAAAGTTG
The DNA here is from genome assembly GCF_029168945.1 of Cannabis sativa. Classification (NCBI taxonomy): domain Eukaryota; kingdom Viridiplantae; phylum Streptophyta; class Magnoliopsida; order Rosales; family Cannabaceae; genus Cannabis; species Cannabis sativa. Next base: position 11,004,610 of record NC_083601.1, read on the forward strand.
GAACCAATTAAAGAAGAGGAGCAGAAGATAGAATTGCCAGTTCTCACCGGAAAAGGAGAAGAGGAAGAAAACGACGACGGTGAAGATGTCGTTTTGCCACCGGAAGATTGCGATTTGTATACAGGGGAATGGGTTTATGATAATTCTACCCACCCGTTATATAAGGAAGATGAATGCGAGTTTCTCACAGCCCAAGTGACTTGTATGAGAAATGGAAGAAAGGATTCCATGTACCAAGGTTGGAAATGGCAACCCAGAGATTGCTCTTTGCCCAAGTAAGCTTTTTTCTTTTATTATTATTCCTTTAATGCTTTTATGATTACCAATTTTGTTTTTTTATACTAATTTTAATTATATAATTTAATAGGTTCAAAGCAAGATTATTACTAGAGAAACTGAGGAACAAGAGGCTCATGTTTGTTGGGGACTCACTCAATAGAAATCAGTGGGAATCAATGGTTTGCTTAGCTCAATCTGTTATACCTCCGGGAAGGAAGAGCTTACACAAGTCTGGCTCTCGAAATATTTTCAGAATTGAGGTAATTTATTTATTTTTTCTGTTTTTTGGGTTCAGCAAGTTAAATGGGAAAAAACTTTTAGAATATTAATGTTAATGTGAATAATCAATTCATCACTATCATGATGATTAATCATAATGTCAAGACAAATTGCACTATTACGTGGCTTTAGAGTAAATAATCATATAATCGCGCACAGCCTTTAATGCAAAATAAAATATGTAACAATAAAGTCAACAAAAACATTTTTCGTATTGTTAATTTAAGACCAAATATTGTAGTTAGTGATATTTATAATTGATAATTTCAAGTTCCAACCTCATGATTCTCGTTAAACACCAATTATATTCAATGCCTCGTTTATTAATCTTCTACTAAAATATATAAACAACCCATTTTGTCTTTTCTGAGATTCTACTAAGAAACTCATAGCCAAATGGCCAATATTCTCTAATATTTTTATTCAATAATAAATTTTTGTGGTTACGTTTTATCGAAATTATTATAGTGAATTAGTGGTGGAATGGGAGCATGAATTACTAGTTGGATTGAATTGCCTCTAAAGATGTGTGTTGTTGTGACCTTTGGTTTGAAAGTTTTGGCTTCTAAATCTTGTTTTTGAGTATCTTATTTGATCTTTGTGGACCTCTTGTTATTATTATTAGGACTATAATGCCACAGTGGAGTTTTATTGGGCCCCATTTTTGGTTGAGTCAAATTCAGACGATCCAAATATGCACAGCATATTGAACCGTATAATAATGCCTGAATCGATTGATAAACATGGTGTCAACTGGAAAAGTGTCGACTATCTTGTCTTCAACACATACATCTGGTGGATGAACACTTTTTCAATGAAAGTTTTGTAAGTATATACATCCATATCTTAATTAACTAAAAAAAAAAAAAGCTTATTTGTGTCTCTTTATATATGATATGATACCCTTTTAATTTTCACTACCTCAACAATGGGCTGATCATACTTTTATATTTACTTTGTGGGATTAATTAAAAAGACGAGGATCGTTCGATGAAGGGGCCACAGACTATGATGAGATCGAACGGCCAGTAGCATATGGAAGAGTTTTGAGGACATGGGCTAATTGGGTGAACGAAAATATAGATCCCAATCGTACTACTGTCTTCTTTAGTAGCATGTCCCCTCTTCATATCAAGTAATAATTTTCTAATCCCTTTTGCTCTTCACACTTTCTTTTTTCTTTTCTATATCTGATTTTCTTTTACCATTGAAATTAGTTTTGCCCAAATTTTGGCTTTGGTAAGTTCACTGATGTAACTAACGCTTACTTGGGCATGTTCTTTTGGCTTGTTAACAACTAAATTTTAAAGGATACGATAAAACAAAAAAATTGCCTTATTGTTTTCCAAGTACAACTAAATATATATTATAAAATTCAAGACATATCATACCAAATAATTATAGGTCGTGTAGGTTGTAGCTAATCCTTCTTAAAACGAACCTAATACTTCTAATTAGGTAAGCAAGTAAGAACCTAACATTGGTGGTTGTAGTAGTGGGGTCGTCCCTTTGTACCCTAAATTACCCTTATGACAAACAATCATTGTCATGTGCTCGTGCTTTTGCTTGTGTTTGATGTAATATATTACTACATACATGTGTCTCTATTTATAATCTAACTGATTTATTTACTGGTTTTAAAATTGAATATAGGAGCTTGGACTGGGATAATCCAGATGGCATAAAATGTGCCAAAGAAACTATGCCAATACAGAACATATCAAGCCCAATTCAAGTGGGGACAGACCGTCGGCTGTTTGTGATAGCCAATAACATAACTGGGTCGCTCAAAATTCCGGTTCACTTCCTCAACATAACAACTCTTTCTGAGTACCGTAAAGATGCACATACTTCAGTCCACACCATACGACAGGGTAAGATGTTGACCCCAGAACAGCAGGCTGACCCGGCCACGTATGCAGATTGTATACATTGGTGTCTTCCTGGGTTACCTGACACGTGGAACGAGTTTCTGTATACACGTATCATCTCTCGTTCTTGACCTGTTTGAAGGGGTCGTCTTTTTTTTTTTTTTTTTTTTTGGGTTCGTTTACCATCCACCTCAGTTCATATAATTTCCCCCTAAATCTGTCTTTCTTTTTTAGTTTTGTATAGGTTTCGAGTCACTTCGATTTTTTGGTTCTTTTTTCTTTTTTAAGCCGAGTGGGGTGGTGGGATAAGGGATGTCATTTTTGACAAGTGGGCAAAATTTCATAGGCCGAAAATGGGCAATTTAATACGCTTACTTGAATTGTACTTAACAAAACAAATAAAGTAAATCAAAAAATTGTACGTAATGCACAACTGTTTCCTCTTAGCTTTCACCTGAGTGTGCATTTATTTCAAGAGTAAATCCTACTCTTTACAACAGCGCATTAAATTCTTCTGCAATGTAGTTAATGAAGTTCAGTTATAACTCCTACTCGACTAAGCAACAAGTATTTTTGCTATTAAATGACTTTGTGAAACGGGACTTACCTGTCTATAGACACTATTTTCACTTTCCAAGTGCTGCTGGATCATTAGTGGACTAGTACAATCAATGGCTTAAAACGCCTTGCACTCGATGCCACAAACTGCTGATATGGATAATGATTTAGGATCACACAACTACACAAGCAGAACAGATCGAACTTTCGCCATAAATGAAGGGGTGAGTCTAAGGCACGAAAGCCTCCTTTTCAGTATCAAGTATCAGTACGGCATGGCATAACTTTATTTTAAGTACATAAATTGTTTACACCCCCAAAAAAAATTATAATGGTGTAAAAAAATACTTAACTAGAGTTCAAAAAGAATATTTTTCACTCACATAAGAAATACGGGTACTTTTTGAGCAATAATGTCAAAACTACAAATTATTAAAAAAAATATGAAATTTTATTTACATCCAATAAAACATACGCCCTAATATTAAAAAAAAATTAAACTAAAAATAATTTTTAAAAATTACTCTTCTCTTAATATTTTTTTTTAAAAAAAAAAATTATCATATTATTTTATATTAATTTTAATACTTATTTTAATTATAATTTTATATGTATTTTTAAAAATAATGTATACTTTTTTATTTTTTTTAATAAAATTTTACATAATTTTTTAATTTAATTATTTTTATTATAATATTTAATATATAATTTATTTTTATTTAATATGTATTTTTTTAAAAAAAAAAATATGAATAAGAAGAATATTTTTTAAAAAGAAAAACTAATATAATTAAAGATATATATTTTAGGAAAATTATACAATACACCCCCTTAAAATGAATATATTGATACACCACTATTTGTTTTAACATTCGAAATAATTTTTTGATCAAATTTTTTCTCAGTCATGTACGTTATAGTTATTTAAGACATCCTACAAAATTTTAAAAAATTCGGAAAAATTTAACACGCCGAAACTACGTTTAAACAGTGTGTTGTACGCGTGACTAATTTATTTTATACGCGTGTAAAATAGACTGTTTGAACATTGTTTTCTATATTGTAAATTATTCAAAAAAATTTAAAATTTTGTAGAATATCTTAAATAAATATAACGTACATAGACTAAAAATTTCTTTTAAATGCAAGGGTGCATCAGTATATCTATTTTAAAGGGGTGCATTGTAGAATCACCCTATATTTTATATAAAATAAAAATTATTAAAACAAATTACATTATTTATAATTTTTTTTAGATTGTAAATAAAACTAAAGCAAATTTTGCAATAAACCTACTATAACTACAATAAGCACCACGTATGAATAAATAACAATAATTATGAAGAAGAAAAAAGTGATAATCTATCTACACAACTACCCTAAATAAAGTTACAAAGCTTTTGACACAGGTTAAAAGATAATATAAAATTCTACAAAAAAGAAAATGTATTAATACAATAAATATTACGTATATATGACGATAGGGCCAAGAAGGACGGGGTTGATTTTCTAAAATCTCAACCATATGCTGCTATGAAGATGAAATGCATAACGTATTTATCTCTTCTTTTTTCTTTGGTAGCGCTGATTAGATAAATATTTAACAACAATTACGGAGACTATCTTATTATGGGCGGGTCGTCCAGGTCAGAGGTCTCAGTTACTGATGTTGGAAGACAAGAACTTGTCTATCTCACCAATAACGTTGATGTCTGTGTTTGGAAATAACAAACGCAATACTGGAACAAGAGATGATTTGACTTTGGGCTTCATTTTCTCCCCAGCTGTTTTGATTACAGATGGAGCTGGTACACCAAACCACTGAAGGTACCAAGAAAGGAGAATTGGACCTTTTTCTTCCCCGTTTGGCCATGTCCCCGATCTTAAATAGTTACGGAAATTATCCTGTAATCCCTCGAAACATTTCAGGAGATCTTCTACTCGTTTTCTAAGGGATCCTAGAAAATTAGATTGAACAATGCCACCTCTTGAAGTGGTCAACCTTCCACTCAATAAAGCTTCATTGTATGCTACTGCAAGCTGCGAATCAGAGCAAAAAAAAAGGTTGTGATAGGCATCAGATGAACTAACAAGAGAAATGTAGTAAAAACCATCCTATATTATTTTAACTCATTAAATATTCACCCATGGAAAAACTTAGAGCCTAACTCGAAGCATTATGTAAAATGTAAGCTAAAATCATCAACTAACAACGCATGTTTACCAATCCACAACGAAAATTATCATAATGGGAAATATTTTGGAAGTATATGAAAAGGAAAAAGATAAGGATTAAGGATTGCGTTTCTCTTTTCAATTTCACCGATTATACAGATCCCACTTTTAATTGTTGATTGTACAAGCAAAAAAGTGAATGAATAGGACAGAGAAACACTTTATTTGTTTCCATTTACCAGCTCTTGAGAAATTAACAAACATAGCACAGGAGTGAACTAAACCGAAACACCTTGCTAATACATGTGTTTTTTATTCAAAATGTAATTATCATTGTTTAACATCCAAAAACAGTAGATTCTGAAACAAGCAACCGTTTTTCTAAACATATGGTGTGCTGAATGAAATCAATCTTGGCAGTCAATAAATAAAATAAAAGCTTGTCATCAGACAGAAAACTACCTTTAAATTAGAGATAAAAAGCGAGTCACCCAAAACAACTGTACCGCAGGCGAACTGATCTGCCATTGACCCAATTGTTGTGTATAATGACAAATACACCTGCCAAGGACTCAAAAATTAATACTCGATTATAAGGATCAAATAGACAAAGGAATTATGCTGAAATTCCAATAGCAATACAAAAGTGAAACAAGTCTTAAAGAATAAACACAGGTAGCAATACACAGCAAACCTTTAGTACAAATTTTTTGGTTTGTATGCATTCATTAACAAGAATACTTGTTTCATTACGGTACTATTAAAATAGAAATCATCAAAATATTAGTGCACCGTTGCAACAGTACAATATACCTGTAACAGAGCAGGCCTGTCCTTGCTCACACACTCAAATAATACTTGTAGGCAAAATTCCTGGAAATCAACATCGGTTCTGCACATACAAATCCCTGTTAAAGTTATGCAATTGATTTACAATTAAATTTGATGTCCAGCCTGCTAAGATGCTTCGTTTATTTTTTTATATAAAAAAGGACATATACAATGTGAATACACATGCACACATCTTAAATTTTGAACCTCTCCCCTATCCATACATATACTTGCACACTCCAATCCCAAACCAAATAAGCTACTCTTAAACCAGTGCACTGTTAGCACATCAAGGTTCACAATTTGAGCTTACCTAAAAATCTCCATATGCACATGCTAAACAACTCTTTAGGATCAAGGACTATTCAGAGACTTTGACTAGCAATGACTTTAGAAAAAGTATCTACAATTTCATTTTACAACACTCAAATTTACTTTTATAATAACAGCATGCTTGTTCCTAACTGATAAAATGAGATAACACAACTGACCATATGATAAAAGGATTCATCTTATAGGAAATTGAGTTATAAATACGAGAATATATAAGTATATATGGAAGAGATGTACAGACTTACCTGCTATTCCAAGAAGGGTCACAGCAGAGTTGCGCAAAGGCAATCAAGCTTGGATCAGAAGAGAAAGTACTGACTAGCTGATCAACTGTAACAGAACCAGGTCCATTGCTCCCATCTATGCTAGGTTTAGATGCTTTTAAACCAGTTAAACCAAAGACCTGGATCATAAATATTTGACAAATGTTATATCATCTGCAAGAGGAAAAGGAAGCTTTCAAGTGGTAGAGGAGTTTGACCTTATGCATTGCTCGTGACAGCAGCGACTGGCACCCAATGGGATCATCCACATATGAACAAGCTCCAACCTTTCTCTTGATATACAGAACGCCAGAATTGAATGGGTTACTCTTATCCCCAAAAGTCCACCAGCTTTTATCTGTTCAATAACAACAAAGAGAAAGGAACACAGACTACACAGTATGAGAAAGGGTAAAAAATGTCAAAAAAGTTTAACATCACAACTTTAGTAACATTTAAAACAAAGAACAGAGGCATCTGCTACCTTCAGGAACCAACTCTATTACTTGAGGCCAGTACCGAGGACCACAAACGCGTATTGTTTTCAACTGCAAGCAGCAACATATGAACTCATGAATCCTAAACCTGAATTTTACTTTTGAGAGAGAGAGAGTGAGAGAGAGAGAGAGAGAGCAGATTCAACAAAGTGATATCGAGAAAATGAGAATTTTCCAGTTGTAATTACCACTGCTCGTTCTGGAAGAAGGCAGGGAGTGACCTCACAAAAGCTTGTTTCTGCATAATGGTCAGTTTCCTTTATAGTAACTTCAAGAGGGGCATACACAGGTAGACCAGTGTCAACATCAACAGTTTGAATCCAGCGAGCCTCTGTTGCAAGTACATATAAATGCCTGAATGCCTGAAAAATATACCTCCTTAGAAAAATGAAGATATAAATAAAACATGAAGATATGAAAGAAGAAAAAAAAATGAACAATCAGACTTGTAAGGGGAAGAAGTGTGCTACAGACTAGCCAATTGCAAAATAACGAAATGACTAGACCAGAGTAACAACATAAAAACCAGTCTAGTCTGGCAACTCTCAAATTCTTAATAAGTCAGAACAAGTGATATACATAAACTCTTTAGCAATTTACAGCCAAAATTTAACTATTTCCCAGATTTCCTCTCAAATATGTAAAAATTCTTAGATTTCTCTCAAACCATACAGCCCAACAAATGGCCAGTACAGCAGAATTCAACAACAATTTCCTCATTCCATTACCAACCAATCCCAATTGAACATAAAGAATCAGCACAAGTTCTTGGAATAGCTATTACCTAGTCCTATGAAAGCTTCTGCATAACACACAATTCCAAAGAAATAGTTTGGCAAGGCCCTCTTCATAGCATTTCGTGAAATTTATTTCCCAATGATACTAACCCCTTAAAATCTTTCACCACAACCAGGAACAGCAGACCCCACACTAACTGATAAGGAACAAAATCTATAATACACCCAAGTCTTAAAAATCATCCAAACATGCTACAAAACCACCGTCTATATATGGCAACCAGACCCCACTATCTTATACCAAGACACAAAGCAAAACTCCTCCATGTATCCCAACAGCTCCATCAATTCCCCCTATCTCTTTATCATTACAATTACAGCAAAAGTGAAATTCCAACCAGAAAAACTTGTATCCCCACAATCTCAGTCCACCCAAAACTCTGAGATCTGACCATTAATAAGGCTAATATTTAAAACAGCAGTGAAAACCTGATTGCAGATGCCTCATCACCTATTCATACATCCAACATCACATACCATGTCTGCTTCAGACTAGCTAAACTAACTACTCCCAAATTTAAGACAATGATAAGAATATCAGAAATATTTCAAAAAGCACAGCATAGTCAATAAACCAATTAGTCTGACATATTATACAAATGTTCAAGATAAGAAAGATGCATCACTCCTATTCTGAATTTTCTTGAATCCTGACCATTATACACGATCGAGATCATGCCATGTAATTAATTCTTCTTTTGAAAAATACCTGGAGGTGACATCGGTTATCATTTGGTCCTGTAGGCAAGCGTGGGTAAAGAGTAATCAGCAATGCAGCAATAGAGCCATTGCTTGTTGAAAAAGTCCGCATCCCTCCCCCAAGAAACAAGAAACCAATGGCCAAACTTACCTGAAACCACCATGGTAATGAAGTAAGAAAAGACAAATTTTTAAAGAGTGAAAAAAAGAAAACAGAGAGAGAGAAATGATGTGGCTTATGGTAGCAACCGTCAACTTTCAAACAAATACAAGCAACTTCCTTGTGCAAAAGAAAAAGAACAAACCCAAGGAGAGAGAGGAAGGGAGTGGTTTATCAGAACCACAGTCAACATCCAAAAAGCGATTACAGTATAATATAGCCAAGAAACTTAAAACTATATTTCATCCATAAGATATCTTTTACAATGCAGGCCAGTGGCTAAGGCTTCTATTCATTCTGCATCATTTTCAAAAACTGAGGATTGCTTATGATACAGAATTTGTGACACTGTAACACAATGCAAGACTAATATTTTACTAGACTCTACAGACACCCTTAGAGTAATAACTAACTATAAGTAAGAAGCACCCTTACAGAAACAATGCAAGGCTTAAAGCACCCTTAGAGTAATACCTAACTACAAGTAAGAAGCAGAAATTTACAGTTAAGCAGAAATGACTCAAATAATATGAAGCAATTAATGGTAGAAGCAAACCTCAACCCAAGAAAGTTAGGTTGAGTTGTCAGGTCCATGATTTGCTTCCATGAGGTTTAGCATTCAATTCTTCACAGGTACCTACCCAGAATTTGTTACAGTTTCCTACCTCCCAAAGATTGTAGGAATCAGGAGAAAGATGAATTAAATAGAAAAGGTAAACCATAAAAAACCAAAATACCTATGTAATGTCTAAGATCAAACAACTTAGATAACTTAAAGTTAGTTTGTGCCTCAATACAACTTTTATCACAGTGGTTAAGCATTGTCAGTCAAGAATTAAAACAAGCATAGAATGTGACACCAGAACAATGGGGATTCATAAAACTTAAGAAAAACTTACAGCCATCTGAACACCATAATTAGCTTGCCCATCTGCAGAATTTCTGCTACGGAGAAATCTCAATAGCTTAAAGGTCTGTAGATGACCAGAACCAGCCATAACCTAACATCATACATGATAAGGAGTTTAGGCATGTTAATGAATGATAGGGAAAGAGACAGTTAAAAGGAACTACATGTCCACATACCACAGAAAGCGAAAGAACAATAAGATGAAGGCAAATCTCTAATGTGCCTCGATCCACATAGTGGGATAATCCCCTTGGGAAGGTTCCACTTATAGCGGAAACTGGTTTGATCTGCAAACCAAATAATAACAAATAAAATACTTACCTCTAATACTTGGGTTATCACAAGTTAGGGAAAACCAAATTGAATGTCAAACCTCATTCAGAAAATAGATAGCATAGTTATACAATAACTCCTGTGCATTCCCATCCTTTGTGCCCGCAAACCTCAATCCTGTCACAAAAATATGAAGTTAGAAAAGGCATTGAGCTCCAAATAATTATCTTACAACATCTTCAAGTAAGAAACTGTAAGAGCTCAATATCAAAGAGCCCTAGGAGCTCAATAAATAAATTGCTACATGTTAATAGCAGAAAGTAACAGTCTTTTTAATTGAATTATGTACTTTATGAGTTTCATAAGTTCCTATGTATTCTAATTCCATATGGAAAGCATCAAGCAACTTCAAAACAAATTGTTACAAGATAATCAAATACCCTGACAATATAAACCAATGTTTCATGTAATTAGATGAATTACATCCTACCAAGAGAAATACAAGCCCCTGCCACTATATTGACATAAGCCTGCACAAATACTTCAGCGTCCATTTCATCAATATCACTAGTATCATCACCAAGCCATTGAACACCATTTTTCACAATATCAGGAATCTGAGACTGAATCCAGTCTTGAGAGGGATGAACCCTACAACAGACCAGCTTAGAAAAGTTAAATGAAATAACTATTTAATGTAAGTCAACACTCAACAGTTGAACTAGTTGAAAGAATTGGCATTACCTGCTCCACATTATCAAATTCCGAGCAATGACACGAAGCATAATGAAGTCAGGCCTAACATATTGCAAGTCAAAATGTGTACGAGGAATAGAGAGCTTAGACACAATTGTCTCTGATTCAGTCTGTCATAGACATAGATAAAAGAGGAAAAAGTCTCAACGATTAATCTAATGCATTTTCCTTTATGAATGGTGAGAGACAAATATGAACAAGATTTTACCTTCAGAAACATTAAAGCAAGAGCAATAATCGCTCCAGGGGCGGTGACATCAACATTAACTGCATTTCCATCCATCATCTACAGCCAAATATTAGCACATGCGGTAAAATAATTATTGTTTAGAAAAGAGTCCTATAAGAGAGGAGAATACTAAGAAGTTTCTAACAATATCAGTAAAGAAGTGATTACTACAAAATTAAAGTACGCAAATGTCACCTGTGCTGTAGCACGACTGTGCTCATCTGTTGAAATCCCAGCAGAAAGGGATTTTTCCTGATGATAAATAATAAGGAAAAAAAAAAGAAATATTTTTTAAATCACCAAAGCATTCGAGTGTGTAAAGCTCTTAAGAATTATACTAACATGACTGAACCTTCTGAATTCATTCAGAGCATTTACAACATATAAATGAATTAAAACTTAAGTTGGAGTAAGCAAATACAAGGACTGAAATTATGAAGAAATAAGAACCTAAAATTCAGAAACCTACATTATGAACTTCTTTGCCCCCAATATAATGGAACAACCGATCAACCATAGCATCCATAAAGCCAAGTGCATCATAGCCTCGTCCTTCATATAAAGTTACAAAGTTACCACCAAGATTTTACTATACAAACATTAAATTAAATGCACATATACATATAAGTTGTTAAAGCTTTTACCTACAGCAACAAGACCCAGTGAAAATCCTGCAGAAACAGAATAACCCTCCCTTTCAAGTACATTATCACCTCCACTTCTACGTCCTATTTCACCCTGTAGAATTAATTGTATAAATGTGGGAACATCTTACAAAAACAAAAGGAGAGGCAATGCAATGGTATTAATGAAAATTAACCTAGTTTTTATTGAGAGATAATAATATAGATGATTTTTTTTTTAAATAAGAAACATAATGCAGATGCATAAAAAGAAGGATAAGGTATCCTATTAAGAAACAGCAATACAAGCTAAAAGAAAGAGGAACAGAAAATAAATTGAACATTGAACAAAACACAATAGTACTGGTGATTCTTTCAACTGAGTTTTCTAGCCTCTTTGAGTGTGGGTGGGGTGGGGGGATGTATTTGTCCATAATTTGCAATCTATAAAGGTACTATGCAGTACTCAGGGTATGGAAAGAATAAGTCAACTTAGGTTTTTTCTATCAAGAATTCACTCAGTGACAACATCCCATTCCCATCCACAACAGTATGCTCCAAAAAGTTCGTATTCATTTTTCGTAAAGTTGAATTTTTATTTTGTTTTTGTAAATTTTTCTGTGGGATTTATCTTGCCCACTTTGGCTTGTATTAATTTTTCAGTTTTAATACAAGCTGAAGTTTTGTGTCAAATAAATAAATAAAGTTGAAATTGTTGTTTTTTTATTTTTTTATTTAAAGGAAAAAAATTGGGTGATGCTTATGAGCACAGCATAAACAGTATCATGCATATTTAATCACTAGAGAAACACAAACGAAATCTACCAAGAGAAACTGCATGGATTGAGGATGTGCAGACCCTTCGTGAAGAAGACCAACTGACATTAGAGCTGCTGACTGATTAACACACAAAAAAGAGTTTGTTAAATTCTCTAGGTGGAGAAAACCAAATAATTTAACAAATCAGAACTGTAGCAAAAAATAACAAGCACTTCATCATGTAAGACCAACTATGTAGCTGAGGTAAGAGAATAAATATCATCTAGTTTATAAATATCAATTGGTGGCTGAAAAATTTCTAGCGAAATGAGAATAACTTTATAGATACCTGTAGAAGGGTCGGCAACTCCAGCTCAGGAAAGGAGGAAGGATGTTTAGCAGGTATATGAACATAAAGAGACTGTAGAAGTATAAATAATGTAGTTTCATTTCAGACATTCAGTTAATAATGTTATGCAATAAACACATAGACATTTAGAAATATTAGAAACAGGGTTATACTTGCAAAAAATTGAAATCCTGTTTATTACAAATTTCCATCATACAACATGAACATTGACACTCCACATATAATTACATATATGAATTTGTCAAAAAAAGAATCTTAATTTTTATTTTTTTTTGTAAAAAATAAAAAATAAAAAAAAAAGAAGAATTTTAGTTAAACAGTAACTGCCCAAAATCAAGAAATTGCATATTTACTTTAGAAATTAATGGATCCATAGTCCCTCTGTAAGAAGCTGCAAGGCCAAGCATCAATCCCACAGTTGTGCTTTCATGTTCCTAAAATCAAAGTAAGCAAAGTAATTTCCAGGATTAAACATACAATGGCAAATAAACATATATGACCACAAATATGAACATAAAATATTACATGGGGCGGCAACCCAAAAAATACAGTATGTATATATATAGTAAACTTGTATGAAGTACAAAACCTGATTGTAATACTGGAAAATATCTGTAAGACTTAAAACACGGAGATATCCGTGCAACCCTAGTGCAAGAAGTAGTCCAGCATGAATAGCATTTGGCTCTTCAGGTTTGTTGTATATAATCCAGGTTCTTGACATTTTACCCTGCATACAAACAACTTCCGTGTCTCTAAGAAAACTCAATAAATGTAATTTACATGTTATTAATATCATGTACATATTTCACAGCAAGACAAGTGAGAAAAAGAATTAAAGATAGCATAAACTTGAGATCACTAATTCTTTCTAAGGAAAGAAAGAAATTTTGAATGATAGGATACTACAAGCATCAGCAGACCATTTACAGAAGAGGTACACACATCAAAGTAACATATTCATCACCAAGGAATTTGAGAAAACAACACTTTTTCAAATTTCTAAATATGATATATCTACATCAGATAAAGAATATAAACCTGAAGTGGGGCCAGCCTCAGTCCAGCAGCCACAGCATTGTGAAACTCAGGCCAAGATTTAAGTTCTTGTATATTTCTCACAGTTGGGTCCAGATTCACCTTTCCATCAAAAAATTACAAGTACAGTGAGGCACAGATGAGACAAGGAAAATGTGAAAATGAAAGGCAAAAGGTACAAATTAAAATAACATTTAAAAAACATTTATGGAGCAAAGCAAAATGAACAGCCCCATGAAAGGATTGTTCAGAAGTAAATACATGGTCATATATTAGAGCTTGGAAAGCAAAAGGTCAAATAAACAACAGACACTAACCAGTTTGTTACATGAATAAGTTAAATAAACTCCACAAATTGCATAAAATGAAAAAGGAAACAGAAAAAAACTCAGACTGAAAAATCACAAATTGACCTAGGCCAACCTTAATATTTTGAATGACAATAATGGATTCCTTAATTCTATCTTGTTAAAACAATCTTGTATTTGGAGACATTTTGGACAAGACTTTGAAAATTATAAATAGCACTTTTATGACCTGCTATATAAATGCAGGAAAAAGAAAACCCAACTCCGCACATAGAACAAAAATATTCAGAAGGACAGACAACAAGATAATAAGCATATCACGAAAAAAAATATGATTTGAACATACAGTTGCATTCTGTTGGGCAGGCAACCGACCTGCTAAAACAAGCTTTGGGACTGCAAACACCTGCACACAAAATCCCATGAACATATTACAAAAGCGAAAACAATTATTCTAGTTATGCAGAACATGCACACAAGCTGAAATACCTCCGTCAAAAGTGTATATATTGTTCCAAGAGTAAATGCCCCACGCCCTAGAGGAAGGGAGGTAGTCCTTTGCGCAACATGCCATAATCGAGCCTTCACAAATACCAATTTGATAACCAGAAAAATTAGAGCATATAAAAAAAATATAAAAGAACCAACACTAAACATGCAGATTTAAATAAGATGTACCTGCTGAAGGTCCTGGTCAGAAGCACTGGGATTAACAGATGTTTGAATAGCCACAGGTCTTGCAGAGCATAAAAGGCGTCTAACCTGATAGAAGGAAAGTAACTTTAAGCTTGAAAATACTTGAAAAAGAAACAAATTCAGAAGACCTATTTGCACACCAAAGGAAAGAAGTATACAACTGATATGATGACAAAGATACACCCTGACTAACAATAAAATTTACTAGCACAGAGAGCATGTGATGCTGGACAAAGACAACCATTAACAGTTTGACCGCACCTTCAATCAAAAAGTTTGGTGTCATGTTAAGCCTTCAAAATCAAAAAGTTTGGTGTCATGTGTCATGTTAAAAGCTACTACTGAAGATATCTCAGCCTGGGGATATGGAATCTTATCAAGACTTACATTAACGCCAGTGGACACTAGAGATATAAGTATACACGCATATGGAATATTGGTGACAAAAATCCAACATAAAGGGAAGGAGAAAATGAAATATAGGCAACTAAAACATGTAGAAAACATATGCAATAATAATATTAATAATAATTTTAGCAAATCTATTCTTCATCGGTGCTTCCATTCTGTTGAAAGAGCCAAAAATTACCTCATTCAATCGTAAATCACGCCCGTAACGCAACTGTGTGCTAGAGTTGAAAATATGCTCCATGCCATCTGTCATAGAACCATCAATAGAATCTGTATCCTCAAACTTTGCACCATCTAATCTGATTGAATCAGACACTGTGGAAGGAATGGTTACTGGATGCAAATGGAGCATGTACGGTGTAGAAATAGAGATTAAATTCACATTTGTTTGGGTTTCAAACTCCTTGAATTTGCATGATCGTGCCAGACATGACAAAGCCAAGTCCTCTCGACCAAGTAAAACATATGCAGCAGCTGGCCAGTCAGTAGGAGGACATTCCCGACACTTATCCAATGCCTACAGATTGCAGAAGCAAAATGTAATAAATAAATACAGTCACCCAAAAACAGATTATCAATAATGGCTAAAATTTACAGCAAAAATTAAGCAGAAATAGAATAGGATAGTTATGTAGCAAACACACATATATTACTTGTATCTATGGTACAAATATCAATACACAGTACAGGTAATAAGTATAAAACCACTCTATGTTTATCAAATGGTTTTGTAAGTTCCAAAAGATTTGTCCAACCTACATAAACTTCTGCCATTTTTCAAAAAATACCTTTATTTTTAACCATTTCACATTTATAAATGGCAGCATAACTGTTAGACCCAGGATTAATAAGGTGAGGTTGAGGATAGCAAATAAAAGGGAGCATGACTAATTGAATTCAGGATAGTTTTAAGTGGAGAATAAAATAGTATAAATAGGCAAGTAAGGGAATAGAGTGGGCATGCAAGAATCCAGAGGTTATTGCTCTGCATCATGGAGAGTCCTAGACCTCTCGAATGCCTAGGGAAATTGTCTCTATAATTCTCTAGTGTAGGCAATTTAATTCAGATCCATTTTCAACTATCATCTACATTCATTCCTTGCTATTATTCTATAATTCTGCTACTGTTCTACCGGGTTTACTTAGCTGTCAGGTTTTGAGCATATCAATAACATACATGTCGTAAAGGTAGTGAAACCCCAGAAGGCAGCAAGTCAAGTTGCTTTAGTCCAAATCTTTCTCCAACCATTCCCAAGACAGTAAGTTCCTCATTTGTGCAATGTGATCCCACAGCAATATTACAGTAAACGCCAGATGAAAGTTTTTTTCCTATTTGTTTAGCACCAGATAACAAACTGTAAAAGGAGACAATCTTCCGAGCCCAACTCACAACAGAGCTCCCATTTTGACAAATTAAAGGTGAAAGATCGTTAAAATTAGCAGAACTGCATCCAAGCAGCAAACACGTCTCAAGCCATCTGAATAAACTTGGTGGTGTCTTAATTGAAAAGGTAGTTAAAGACATTGAAATATTTCTAGAAAAAACAGGAAAGTCACGAATATAGTGGTCCAGATAGCTTTGTTCACCCAGATACTTGGCAATATCACATAACAGAACTGCAAGAAGCTCCAAATCCCTATAAAAAGCAATGCAAAGATTGGTAAATTAAAAGAGAGCATAAAGAACAAAGTTAACAATAATACATTCGGTAAGTGAAATTTAGGACATTTAGGGTTATTTTGTTTCCATTTTATGTGTGTCTTATGTGTATTATGGGTTTTCTTTTACAATTATTTCTTGTAACATTCATAAATAAGTTCAGAAAAAGTCTTAATTAATTAGTATTGGGTTCTTATTTGCCTAGATTTCAGTTAGTTATAAATTTTATCAATTTAAAGTGCCTGCATATGGGCCTATTCCACTTGTAAACAGGATATTCTATTCAACAGTTTAGTGAAACCTCTCAAGGCATTCGGCCATGTTTTAACCCAAGGAAGCTCCAAGAAAGAGCCTATAGTCTACCCTTTCTCTCTCCTAATCATCTGTCCCATCACTAAGTTTGAAGAATACAGCCTGTCACAACTATTCCTACCTACGAGGAAAATAACACAGAAGCTTGCAACAGCTAAAACAGTCTACTTACACCTCCAATTTCTTGCAGGTTATTCAGCTGGAAAGTAGCACCAACACCCCCATCTTGTTCATTTCTTAGCTCTAAGGTAATCGTAATCTATGCTGCTTAAGTGAAGTTTTAAGGAATAAAATGTTAACTTGAACCCGCGCAGAACATTAAATAAATGAAGTGGGAATCAAGAAGAATAGAAACATTTTACAGGAGCTTAAAATAAACAGTAAAAAAGTGCAAACCTCTTCCGAAGGGTATCCAGTTTTAGACTCTCATATACTGCATGTAAACAACCCAAGCTCTCCGTTATTAATTCTGAGTAGAATGATTTTTCTTTTTTTTTTGTACCTTCCGAATTTGATCCAATAGAATCCATTTCCTGCCCATGAACTGATACTGAAGAAACTCCAGTGACAAAGTTATGTTTGCAGAAGTTCTTGTGAAACTTGCTACTGATAAGAAACTCCCAAGATGACTCAGTCGTCGAACTTGAATGCTTTAGATTACTGATAGAAGGTCTACACATTTTCAGGATAATACTACAGAAAGCATCCCACTCCGTATTAACAACATAATCAGCCTCAGTCAAATATCCAGAGTCGCCATCTTTCCAAAGAAGACTAACAAAATGACTATAGAAGCTGGAACTAAGCCCCTCAGCCATTGCTGTGATGCAATCATTTGCCAGCAAAGATGAAGGGTTTCTTCGTATTGCACACCTATACATCTGGATCGTTAATGATAAAAATGATTATGATAAAGATGAGAAAAGCTATTAGAGTCTGGCAAACATAGCTAGCAAGAAAAATAGCCAGACAGATAGCTTATTACCAAGCTCGTAGTGAACTCAAGTGATTCCACATTCTAAATGCTTCCACACTTTTTTGACCAGAATCTACAAATCTAGGAAAATTGAATTAAAAATACCATAATAAATTACTTAGCCTGCACACCTTCCCACTATTCACTATGATATTGATACGGCCCTCAATAGCATCAGCTACTCCAGTAATCTTCAAATCATGGAAAACAGATGTTGCTTCTCTGAACTTCAGATTATGAGAGAGTCGATCTTTACTTAATGTTGCAGGCAGAGCATACCTACATAGGCATTGCTTCCCTGACTGCAATAGAAAAGTGGTTGACTATACATACACATATAACAAATGAAGTGGACACAATATAAATCATGCTTACTAGCATTGCAAACTACACCCATTTCACAAGCAGTGTTTAAGTTCCCATTTATTGTTGCTGATTCAAACAACTAAAAAAAGCACAAACTCCAGATTAAGATTTTCCCTTGTATCTTCCCAAGAATGTTAAAAGAGCTTTCAATACATGTAATCACCAGTTTTGAAATAAAATTCTATAATTGCCTAAAAACAAACTATATACATTTTTATATATATTAAATATGTGGAAAAAAATATATGTAGTTATTTTTTATTTGCCCCGAAAAAGTTTCTTCAGAATTAATACACTGAAAGATCAATTAAAGAAACTCCCAGCAAATGAATATGTTAATTTAATGTAACAAGAATATAGTTGCACTGTAACAAGTATGAAGATTATGTAAATTTCTGATGAATGCATATTAAATTCAACATATATTGCCAAATTAAAGACACAAGCTCACATAATATCAAGTATCAATGATTAACAGGCATATCTTACATAAAGAAGAAGTGAATTTTCTGGTGCCAAAACAACTATGTCTGCATATGGAAGCAAGCCAACTTTCACTCTGAAATAAAAGGGGTAAAATGAGAAAGTCAAGTCTACAAGATTATATGAGAAATAACTAACTCTTAAAAACTGAATAGAAAACAAGAAGCCACAGCTTTACCTAGGACGTGTTACAGTCACAGGAGCAGCTGCAATTGCAGGTATACTCCAGCTCATGTCAGGTTTAATATCAAAAATAATTTCATTATTGATTTCAACACTCTGAAGCCTTACGGACAAAAGTTTCCTTTGCTCTTGGTGAAGAAAGCAAATTATAGGAGCTGCATCGTCATCAGTTGCGAGGAAAACCTAACAAAAATTTAAAGGATACTTAACAAAAAGTGAAATGAACTTGGCAATCTTTACAAAGTACTATCATTATATTTTTAAATTAGGCTCCCCACCTAACCCTACAATCTTATGTGGGTATCCGGAGGGATTCAAACCTCAGACCTTATGGAGCAAATCATATTGGTGACCATTTGAGCTACACTTTGGGTAAAGTTTTACAAAGTACCATCATATGCACTTCAAGAAAACAGAAATATGGATATCTAAAAAAAATAAAGTGATACCTTACAAGCAGCTGTTTGCACACCCTTCCCTTGCCATATTCTACGGAAAGAGAATTGTTTCTGTAGTACACCGGAAGGAATAGCATCCAAAAAATTAGCATTTTCCGCTTCAAGGTTAGAATTAATGACTTCTACAACCCAAACCGAGTGCTGTTTCTTTCCTATAAACAACACAACAGTGTCAGAATGATAAGCCAAAATAAGAACAAAAGAGAAAAGAGCTTGAGATTAAAAAACCTTTGTTATATGATACCATAAGAGGTACTTGATCACTCGTCCAAATTGTTGTTTCATCAAATTCCTTCATTATGTTGTACTTTCCTCTTTCTTCTATATATGTCAGCTGAAAATTTTGAAAGCAAAATCTTTCAACGTTAATAAATCAAGAATAAAAGCAAAAAATGCAAGCAACAAGGTCAAATATCTGAAATGAAATAAATGAAGAACAACAATCATTCAAGCAAAATACTTGTGGTTCT
This sequence comes from Cannabis sativa, assembly GCF_029168945.1. Lineage (NCBI taxonomy): Eukaryota > Viridiplantae > Streptophyta > Magnoliopsida > Rosales > Cannabaceae > Cannabis > Cannabis sativa. Next base: position 11,024,633 of record NC_083601.1, read on the forward strand.
TCAAGTGGATCTTTCAGAATCATATGTGAGGACATTGAACTTGTTTCCCCCTTGACTAAATTTCCAAATGCATTCAGCAAACTCAAATTATGCTTTGGGCTATATTCATTTTCTCTTCTAAGACGAGATAATTCACGCCTACCAAATAAAGGACTAGCAGGTGAATTAGGATTGTGACTCGTTGAACTTGTATCTACTTGTTGCTGGAATAGTAACCCAAAAGGAAGAGCCCATATTGATGTGACGGAGCGTGAAAGAGGGATGGATGTTACTTCACCTATCAAAAGCAGGCTATAATTTCAAAAAATACATCACATAGCAAGAAAAAACGAAAGAAAGAGCAAAAAACGAAAAATGGCTTGCAACATAGTATCTCATGGCTAATATAATAAATTTGGATAAATTAACTTTTCAAAACAGTTCCATTTACATCTATACACTATGTGACGTTTTTTCACTACAGTCTGCTTTTATTAAGTTTAAATACAAGTTGTAACAAAACAGCTCATGGTTTGTAGGTAAGATTTAAATTAGCATAAGCCTAAAAGTATACAATATAACAATCGAATCTATGTCTTGCCCCTGCTCTATACAATGTGCTGCTCTGGTCAGCTCACCTGATGTGTTGTACATCGTCAAAGAAGCAATTTGTAAAACACAAAGAAGGGCTTCAGCCATATCACCCAAACGACACCAGCGAGCCTTAAATTTGCATAGGAAGTTTAGCAGAAAATTAATATATAAAAATAATAATAAAAAAGAAAAGGAAAAGTGAGTCACTTCTTATATATGTGAGTTGAGTATAGATTTAAATTTCCCTAACTTTAACATTACACGAAAACAGATACAGAGAAGTAAATCAACTTCTGAAAGAGGCCAAAGAATATCTCTAAACCATACAATCGCTAAAAAGAAAGGTAAGAAAAATATAGCAAATTGCTAAGTGATAGAACAGAATCCATCACGATAACTCATTTGAACAAAAGATGAGCTTCCACGGTCAAGCTACACTACCCCTCAGTCTCATGATCATACACTAACCACAAAGAAATATTATATTGAATATATAAATGTAGCAATTCCTAGAGGGAACAGAAAACTGGAGAGTGAATACAGCAAGAAACGAACAATACGAGTAATTCAATGAATCACGAACCTTGTCATGTAATGTAAGCAAAAGTCTCGATCATCTACGGTAGCAAAACTACAATATTTTTGTTACTGTATCATGTCATATTCGAATACATACCATAATGACTGGGGACGACAACGTGAACCTCTTAAACACTCGTGCACCTGTTGACCATATTATCCTGTTACAAAGCAAAATTTACATTAGGCACGAATTAACAACTGTTATTTTGTCGAGTTGAAGCAACGGAAAATAGAATTTGATTCTCCTTAAGTTTTAAATTTTCTTCTTTCTATTTTCTTACGGCTTTTTCAAGCAGCCAAAAGGAAAAATTTTCCAACAACATTACCGATTTCCTCTAATGAAAAGCTCGTGATCGCATCGATCACTGAGGGGGGCAGCCGAGGCATCGAAATCGTCGGCTTCATCTCTTTGCCGAGTGAGTTCTGAATCGAAGAGGAAGTAATCGTAGTGGTCGGTAAAATTATCAGCGGGCTTTCCATCGAGAGCTTCGGCGATCAAGCCGAAGGGCTTGAACTCGCCCAGCACTTTGAGTTCACGAACCCCTATCGACATTTCTGTGAGTGGACTGGAGTAGACTGGCGCAGGACTCCCCTCCCGCTCTTTTCTTTTCTTTTCTTTTCAATTCTTTTTTTATTTTTTTAATTTTTGTAATAAGACGTTACCGCCATTTGAAACCCTAGAATGTTGCCTGTTTGGCTCTGCGGATAGTTTAGTTCTGCCCCGGAAAGGAATGTCGTTTGACCCTTTTTTTTGGGGGTTATAATGTCGTTTGACCCTTCATCGAATAGACTTAGGAAGTACTCAAAAAACAAAAATAGGCTTATGATTAAAAATTAATGAAGTAACATACATTAATGAATTTGGATTTAACATAAATTAGTAACTAGTAACTGCTTCTAGTTTTCTAGACCTAAATCACAATGAATGTTACTTCGTATGGGAAAATTAGATTGTATACCCCTTTTAACTAAGTCATTTTCTAGTTTAGAATTTTCATTCTGTTGTGTTGTTTTAATTAAGCCATTTTAATTTATACCTTCTTTTTTTTATTTATTCATATATACTCGGATTTATAAATAATGTGCCTATTGTACCCTTCATTTAGGTTAAATAAAAAAATATTCAATTACTTTTTCTCCAGAAACACAATAACCACTCCTCTGCTGCGATCAACGATTTTCCTTTAGTGCATGAGCACAAGAATTGAAAAAATAGCTAAGGAGGACAATTATCAATGATAGTCTCTTATTGAAAACTCAAATCATAAAATTAACAAAATGTTTAAATGATATATTTTTGTGGTAACCCAAATATAGTGTACAAATTTGATATATAATCAATTTTTAACTAAGAACTAATTTTCATTATATGAATGAGATAAAAGATTATCTCTGTAGATAAAGATTGAATGGACTCAATTATAGGCTAGCTATGACTTCTTTGAGTTATTTAAACAAACACTTAAAATGCATTATATATTATCTACAATCATATACAAAATATAAGAAAATAGAAGATGGGAAGAGGGAGAAACTAGAATTAAAAACAAACTAATACAAATTTAAAAAGACAACATTAATCCACCCTCAATATCGAATAATGTTGGCGGTTGCAATTGGAGTTGTTGAACTGTATAGTGTTGATGGTGGTGGCAGAAGAGGTGGAAGGACATCGGTGGTGGCAGAAGATGCGAAGGGACAATATCGATGGCTGACTCGTGGTAATACTTTCGTGCATCGGCGATGGCAAAATCTTAGTGGCGTGCATAGGGGAGTCAATGATTGAATCATATGGGAGACTTACTTAAAAGGTAAGGGTATATTCGGTATTGGACTTATAAATGTGGGTACGTTTCAGTGGAATCTAAAATGGAGGCATTTTTGGTTAGTTGATAAAAAAAAAACGGGTATTTTTCAATTTATCCCACTTCGTATCGTGCTTACTCGGCCCATATTTTTTGAGTTTTATAAAGGAACATTTTTATAAATATAAAAATTTATGTTGTAGTTTACTTTTTTATGTAAGAAAAAAAAATGAAAACCAAAAAATAATAATTAAAATATAGAAATCAATACATATATAAATAAACTTACCTTAAAAAAATCTCATAATTTACACAAACAATAATCTCAGATTCTGTAAAGACCGTTAAATTTCAATAAATGAATAATTGAATAATTAGGGACTAATTGTGAAACTAAATTATTCATTATGACTTATGCATTATGGAGATTTATATGAATTTAGTTTATGCTATTTATGATATATATGTGTATTTCTTATTTTTTGTAGTTGTGTTCGGTTGTAGTGGAACGTGATGTTGGGTTTTTAGAGAGTCACGTTTTCATATGATTTAGAATCTTGTTAATAGCAGGGCATCATTGTTAGAAATTGAAAATATCGGAATATTATCGGAGTTTGGAAATGACTAAATTACCCCTAGGTGACATGTATACCATTGATTTTGATCAGGGGCAAAATTGTCATTTACTTTTAAGTTTTCCTTTTGTCTTTTACTAGGCATTAGTAACCTGATTTTAGGTTTTGATTTATTTAATATTAGATTTTATTAATCTTTAGAAAGGGAGGACTAAAAGAAACTGGAATCACCATATTCTCTCTCTCTCTCTCTCTCTCTCTCTCTCTCTCTCTCTCTCTCTCTCTCTCTCTCTCTCTCTCTCTCTCTCTCTCTCTCTCTCTCTCTCTCTCTCTCTCTCTCTCTCTCTCTCTCTCTCTCTCTCTCTCATTTGTAAGGAAACCAGCTAGGGTTTAGCTTTCTCAGCTCCTTTCAGTGGATTCCAGCAGTACTATAGTGCTTCAATTCAAGGTAGCACTTCTTGGTTCTCTTCTTTTTATTTTTCTTTATAAAAGTAAGGTTTTAAGGCATGAATTTTTGAGTTAGGGTATTGTGGTGATGTTTGGTGCTTGATTTTATGTTCAGAAGTTGAATTGAGGTGATTTAAGTTGAATTATGTTAAGTTTGTGGATTTTGGTGATTTTTGGGCAAGGTTTGAGTTTAAGAACTCAAGCTTTGCTCTTTAATGGTGGTTTGGGTTTCTGTGATAAATGTTGAGGTTTATTGCTTGAATTAAGTCTATTATGGTATATACGTGCGTTTTGGAGATTATTGGGAAGTTTGGGGTTGATTTGAGGTGTTGGGAGCATTTTTCGGGTCCCCTTCACTAAACTGGAATTCCGGTTCAGGGGGACCTGGAGGAACTAGTTGACCGGTTGGTCCCCAGGAAAACCCCACCAAACCGAAATTCTAGTTGGGGAACTGGTCTACCAGTTGGGACAATTTTGTGAACCCTATTTTTTCCCTTTTTTTGTGATATTTAGCGTATTGTCATGTTATCCATCGATAGGAAATTTTCTAGTTTTGATTTTAAATTTCCGAAAAAGTATTTTAGCATGTCTCTCATCAAAATTATGAATATTGTGTTATAGGACCCTATAAAGCGTCGAGTTGTTGTTCCACTCAGGCTGACCAGCACACCTGAATACAGAAACAAGGTAAGATTAGCATAAAGTATATGTGTGTGTGTGAATGAATGCATGTTATTATTGTTTACACTACTAACATTTGGATGGTTGTAGAATTAAGCGTGTTAGTACAGTGTAGGGTATTTAAGGGTAGTTACTCCCAGAAGTCAATAATGGCCCTACCAACACTAGTATGGAGTCGATACTTCAGTGCATGTGATACCAGCAGTTGTACTTTTATTAAGAACGTTCTTAGCCATTTAGTGAGTCTTACACATGGGCTCAGGACGGCTTAAGTACAAAGCTAGTATTGCATTGTCTATATGTATTTTATGCATATCTTACTGAGTCTGTCGACTCATCAGTTTTCTACCCTGTGTAGATAAGGGAAAGACTAAGGTGGAGGAGTAGTGAGTTGGAGGCTCAGCAAGGATTGTACATATCGCGGCAGTGCAACCTAGAGGGTTTCGGTCTCACTGTATTTTGAGTTGCCTTTTGTTGTCGTTAGGAGACTTGTAAAAAAAATAATACTATGTAAATTTATGTATATATTGTTGGGATTTTATGCTCTAAATAAAACTTGTTTCAATATAATCTGATTTGTTATCAATAAAAGATAAGAAGTCATTTATGTTTACATGTAGTTTTCAAGTTTATGGTTTAGTGTGTACAATTTCTGTTAAGTCCAGAACATATAGTTATTCACAATTATAGTGATGTCAACACAATGGAAGGTAATTGTGATTATATGCTTCAAAAGATAATATCTCATGATTCATATGTACACTGGATTTACATTGATGTGATAGTCGGTGATAAAGCTTACTTACACCTTGGATAAGTGTTATGTTCTTTCTAGAACATTGACAAAGTATGCTGGTATTAGATGTATGTAGTATACATTGGACTGAGACCGATATTGATCTTAGTAAAGATATTATAATCTTACCGTTGTATCTTTCTAAGTCAATATCACTAGTTGATCTCAGATCAAAAGCTCTTAATCCTTACATGGATAGGTTCGATCTCAAGAGTGTTATTTGTGTTTTTAAGTTGTTAGTCAAAGCCTACCATTTGGTTTGGGTCACACGTACAGCTTGGGAACATGATAGTACAATTAAGTGGGAGCGTTAATCATAGATATGGAATCTATAGCTTCTTTCTGTACATAGAAGTGAAACGATGATTTTCTTCGAGCTTGGCTTAATAGAGATAAATTGAAGAGCTATTATCTTAGTGATTATATTAGTTTACTGAAATATCATTTATAGGAAGGTAAGTGTTTTAAGGATAAAATACATTGAGGGACAAAACGATAAATTTATCCTTGCTCGGTGTAAATCATCTATAAATGAGTTTTGATTATTGACATTAGCATATCTATATCGTGGAACATATAGAGCGTTCTACATAATTGATAGTGCAATTCCATACCTATATCGTGGAACATATAGATCTACTTATTGGAAGCTCGGTTATATAGGCCTATAGTCCCCATACTAGTTGAGATAATACTGCTTGTAAGACTTAGTTAATTGATTTTAATTAATCAATTATAATTCTAAAATTAGACTATGTCTTATTTATGAATTTTCACTAAGCTAAGGCCTAATTGTGAAGAAAAGAGATACTAGGGTTTGTCTGTTAATTAAGAGACTTTATTAAGTCAGCATCTAAGTGGTTGAATTGGAAAATATGACATTGGTGAAAGAATAAGATAAATAGTTGAAAATGGTAAAATTGCAAGTGGTGGGCCCACATCCTATGGCCGGCCACTTAAGCTTGATTTTACCATTTATTTATCAATTGTTTAATGTCAAATAATTCAAACCTAAACCTAGAAAGATTCCTATAAATAGATAGTGTTGGACTCAAAACTGAAAGTTGATGATAGCTTAAGTATTCACCAGCCTTCAGTCAAATTTCGAGCCTTCTTTTTCTCTCTTTATTTCAAATCCTCTCTCTATCTCTCTCTCTCTCTCTCTCTCTCTCTCTCTCTCTCTCTCTCTCTCTCTCTCTCTCTCTCTCTCTCTCTTCAATATTTTGAACCCTATAGTGATAGAGTACATGCCCACACATAGCAAGTTGGTACTCAATCATAGTGTGTAAGGCTGTGAAGAATCCAATCAAGTGAAGGAGAATCAGGCTCAGATCTTGGTAATACTCTGCTACAGTGCTATAGAAATGGTACAAGGGTTAGAGACAGTGACGGACCCAGGATTTTTACTTTGTGGGGGCTTATTTATCATAAAAAAATATTTATAGCTACATTATAATCACTCTTACTAAATTTATCTAATTTAGTGGGGGCTTTTCTACTATTTTGGCCTATAATTATTAAATTAAAAAATTTACATTTAATTTTTTAAAAGGCAATATTTTTGTTCGTGGGGGCTATAGCCCCTACATCACTCTTAATGGGTCCGTCCCTAGTTAGAGATCTGAGTGGAATGAGTCATTTAATTTCGCTGCAACTAATGTAAGGTTTCTTGAACTTTATATGTGTTTAAATTTCATTGTTTTAGAAATTCATATTTAGGATGTTAAACAACATACATGGTAGTAAATCTAAATCCTGATAAAATAATCCCTAACATATATATGGTATGTTTGAACAGTGGTTTTAAACTCGGGATACCGACTTACGGAACTTTATAAATATAATAAAATATGTTTAAATTTCAAATAATGTTCCAAACCCTGTTTCAAAAATATCACTAGGCCTACCGAACTGACTAAGCACTCTCGATGCTACATATGAGCGTGTAGCTCTAGAGTTAAATAAAACAATATAAGTGAAGCCTTTAATAAAGAGTTGACTTGTGACATGAAAATAGAGTTATTTACACATGTCTAGGCATTAAATTAGCTTTGTTCTCAAGTATTTTTAGTTTATTTTAGTAACTTTTATTTGATTTTATTTAATTTTGCAATAAATATTAATTTTAGTATTTTTAGATTAATTTTTAATTAATTTTGTAATATTTTATCAATTTTATTTAGTTTTCCATTTTATAAGTATTAATCTCAATGTTGTGTATTTTTGTAAAAAGATCAATTGTAAAATTTAGACTTATTAAGTGTCGAAATGGTCAAAATAGAAAACAATTTGAATTATGTAGTTGATTAATTTACCAAAGTCCAATTGAAGCTCAAATATCTTTTTTCAAGTCTATTTTATTTATTAATAGGCTAGTATACTTTTAGTGTGATAAGGTTTAACAAACAAAATACAAAGAAAAGAAAAGACAAATGGAAAAATGGGCTCATCACTAAAATACTAAGTTTATGTCAATTTCCTAATAAAGTTATTGGTTTGTTTTTTTTTCTTTATTGGGCTTATTTGTTTGGTTAAAAAAAGCATAGAAGAAGGAAATGATGAGTGGGCCACATGCTTGGATTTGGAAGAGAATATTTTTTTGGAATAATTACATAAGACACTATTTTTTATAAAAATATTTACATTTTTACATTTAAAGAATGTTTTTTTACATTTTTACGGTTTTCTAAAAAATAACACGAAAACAACATAAAATCAACAAGAAAGCTACATAAAAGTAACATCAAAATATCAACAAAAAATTAACAGCAAATAAACAAGATTTCAACATAAAAAGACCGTATTTTATGTAAATAAAATCAAAAAATCGTAAAAATATTTAAAATTCCGTGAAACCGTATTTTTGTAATTTTTTTGTGAAATAATCCCTATTATTAAAGGCAAAATATGTTATATCATATGGATATATATATATATAAATATATATATGAGCAGGAGGCGTGACTTGAGGGAATCGAAGGAAGAGGAGGGGCGGCTGGGTCTTGCTGCTGCTACTCCAGTGCCTACAACGAAGAGAAAAAAAAAAAGAAGAAAATGAAGAAAAAGAGAGAGTTTTATTTTAGTTTTATTTAGGATTTTAATTTAACATTTTTATTTAGAGATTGGTGAAAATTAGAGGAAAAAGAAGAGAAATTTGGAAGAGGAACTTGGAGTATTGTGACAAGCTTTAAATGAGTTTTTATTTCTATCTCTCTTTTCTTTCAAACTTTGTAATTTTTGCACAATCCATTATGAGTTAATTTTTTTTTTGCTAAAATTATTTTGTTGACTTAAATTGTGATTTGGTATTTTATTGCTATGTTTAGTAAATTAGTTTTGTTTATTCAAGAGTGTTTATTGTGTAATTACTTACTTTTACTTGATCACCATTTGTAAGTAGTAGCTGATCTTGATTTTGGAAAAAATAGGGTTAGTAAATTTGCTTGAATGATGCATGAATATCAACTTGGAAAAGTGTGATTTGTAAATGGCATAGGAATATGTTATTTACCTTGTATGACTTGAAGGAATTGTGCTTAAATTGGTATTCTTAAAATTAATTTGGCATAGGAATATGTTAATTAATTAGAGAATCAAACCATAAATACTTTGGAAAAAAGATTATGATATTTTAATTCATAGTTGACATTATCAATTTAGAACAATACTCATTTGCACCATTATATCAACTTTGCATTTTTAGGCCAATTTAATAGTTTTAGCTTGTTTTTTTTTTGTCTCAAAGTTTGTGTTTGTTAATTTTTATATATTCTCAATACTTTATTTTATTTTTGTTTAAACCAATTTGTGAGTAATTAGTTTTATAAATTAATTTTCAATTTTTAATCCCTGTGAAGACGATACTCGATTTATCATTTTATTACTTGTTACGATTGCTTACACTTGCGTATATCTAATTGTAGCATAACAGTGGAGTAGTGTTTTTTGGAGAAGTATAAAAACCTATATGGAATCCCTAACTCTACGAGTGAGACTGGATGTTAAAGTGGCAAGGAAGACTACTAGATAATTATTCAGCTTATGGAAAGTTCTATACATTTTTCGGTGTTATTCCAGTAATGAATTAACTACTAATGTTACTTCCTGACTAACACAGCTATAGTTGCCAAATACTAAAGAATCAAGTACACCCTAAGAGGAGTAAACATTTAGAGAGGAATTTCACAATATCAAGGATTTTGTGACTAAGGAGATGTCATGATGGAGAAAGGTTGTATTGAACACAACCTATCAAATCCTATTACAGAGATGATACTACGTACTACACTTGATCTAGACATCAAGGTGTTGAGATTAATTGAAATGTATTTTTAGTTTTATATTAGTGCAAGTGGGAGTTTGTTGGGTTATGTGCCCTAATTAAAACTCATTTCAATAAAATCAAATTTACTAATTAATAAAAGATCAAAAATTATTTTATGTTGCATTGTTCACATGATTTATTTCATGATTATATATTTAATGTATAAATTTTATTAAATATAGAACATATAGTTAGTCATGATTATAGTGTTGTTAACACAATGGAATATAATCATGATTATATGTTTCAAAGTTTTAAGTCTCATGATTTGTCAATACACTGGATTTAGAGTAACATGATAATCAACGATAGAGTATACTTATACGTTGGATAAGTGTTATGTCCTTTCTAGGACATTGTCAAAGTATGCTAGGATCGGATGTATGGAGTATACATCGAACTGGACCGATATTGAACTTGGATAAGATATAATAAACTTACCGTTATATCTATCTAAGTCAATATCAATTAGTTGATCTTAATCTTGATATGGTTAGGTTATGCCTAAATGTATTATTTATGTTCTTAGAGTTGTTCGTTAAAGCTCGATTGGTCAAATACTTACATATTGGGAACATGATAGTGCAATTGAGTGGAAGCGCTAATCATAGACATGGAATCTATAACTTCTACAAGTATTTGAAAGTGAAATGATGATTTTCTTCGAGCTTGGCTTAATAGAGATAAATGATTGATGCCTCATTTCAGTAATTATATTAGTTTACTAAAATATCATTTATAGGTAGCTAAGTATTTTAAAGATAAAATACATTGAAGGGTAGAACAATAAATTTGTTCCTATTCGATGTAGATTATCTATAGATGATCTTTGATTATTTAGATTAGAATAATGGATAATTCACAGCGAATCTATATCTTGATACGTTGTTGTGTACCGGAATGATACGTTTTACATTTATCAACTCGCAAGCGCACGAATCTTTATTGTAGTATGGAGATTGTGAAGAACGAGGTCGAACCCATGAGAATTGCGTGAAATCAAAGAAAATACTTATTTAATCGAAGCTAATAAAACTCTAACCTAGTTCCGAAAATGGTGAGATTTTTGGTAACAAAATAAAATAAAGTGTTTAAATGATAAAAATGACAGTAACAAATATTTTCAGAAATATTTTGGGATATTATTAAAGGTTCAGAATCCACTTAAGTGTATATAAAAATATTTATGTTTATATTAATTCTCATAATTTAATCAGTAATCAAACCAATTATTTTATAATAAAAAATAGATTTTCCTTCGCTTTAAAATTATAACTTCTAAGCATTAAATGTGAAACAATTTAATGTAAATACAAAAAATCAAAGAATATTATTTTTAATAAAATATGGAACCAAGCATAAATAATTTCTAACTATAAAAAATACTTGATATTAAAGATGAAAGAAATTATTTTAAGAAGCGAAAATCATAAGCATATATTGTACTGAGAATCAAAATAAAAATAAATACTTAATTAAATACACTAGGTTTCATCGTCCTCCTTAATAATAAGGGAACTTAGAAACCCATAAGAAAATTAACTAAGAAAGCAGTAAACTAACACTGAGCGCTCTTAGCGTTTTCTCTGGATTTTTCTGTCTGAAACTGAAACTGTAACTGAATTCTAAAAACCTAAGCTTCTATTTATAGAAGGGTAAAAGGACTAATGCGCAATTAAACTTATTACAAATTGCATGTGGGTAAAAATGTAAACACAAAAAAGTTAATTTGGAGTGACACGTGTCACAATTGGATTGGCTGCTTTTGATGAGTCGGTGCCACATGTCGCGCTGATGTTGGCTGAAAGTGGAGCAAGTTTGACAAAAGGGCGCCACTTGGTGCATGCAGAAGAAAGAAGACAAAAGGAATTTTTGGGAGTTGAAATGTTGACTTTTGTGGGCTGCCTTTAGTGTTCACGTGAGAGATTATTGTGTGACATACACACTTGGACCAAGTGAGGAGGTGGAGTGCACATGCGCGTGGGAAGGTGAAGGAGACAAAGGAGCTGCGCAGTGGCTATGCGCGAATCCAAGGGCGCCACGTGGCTGCAATGTGCTGGGAGAGGAGAAATGGGCCGGTTGGGCCTGATGCTCTTTGGGCTCAATTTGGTCTTAAAAAAAAACCACTTTTCTCTTGTTTGGGCCACAATTTTATCATCCTTTTTTTTATTTCTTTCTTTCTTTTTAGAAATGCTATTTTCTCAATCAAACACAAACAAAATTAAATCCAAACAAAATATTCTCAAACAAAATATATGAGATGAAAATATTTATTTTAAAATCTAATTAATTTGTAATTCTTTTAATAAAAATAATACATTTTTTTTATCTTTTATTTCTTTTTCTCAATTATGCCATAAATATTAATTAGTATTTATAAACAAAGATAAAACTAGTCTTAAATAAAATATTTTCAATATAAAAATATATAACTTTAATTTCATGAAAATATTATTTAAAATTTAATTAACTTTGTATTTTTATACTATGAAATATGTAATATTTTGGCATTTAACACAACCCCCAACTAGCTTATTGCTAGTCCCTAGCAATTCAAGCGGATAACAAAATATTACCAAGATGAACAAATCAAAACAAACTCTGCCTAATCGAAACAAAATAAAATATTGTTGTAAACACTAGAAAATACTATATAAAAAATTACAATAGATATAATTCCAGATTTTGTGTGTGTGTTTCAAATCATATTCTTTGCTTTAATCCATAACACAGATAATTGTTGGGTTTTATGCCCTAAATAAAACTCTTTACAATCTGATTAGTTATCAATATAAGAAATTTGAAGTGATTGATGTTTGCATGAATTTTACATGCTAATGGTTTAATATGTTTAATATGTTTATTACATTCATACACACAAAATCAGTTAAATCCAGATCATATGTTTATTCACAATTACAGTATCGTCAATACAGTGGAATGTGATTGTGATCATATGAATCAAAATTTTTGGTCCCTGTTTCATCAGTGTTATTGGATTTACACTAATGTGATAATCAACGATGATGTGTACTTACACTTGGAGTAAGTGTTATGTTCTTTTCAGGACATTAGTAAAGTATACTAGTTTCGAATGTATGGAGTATACATTGGACTGGACTGATATTGCAACTAAGTTAAGATATTACAAACTTACCGTTATACATATCTTTCCAAGTCAATATCAGTAGTTGATCTTAAGATTAAAAGAATCTAAATCCTGATATGCTTGGGCTCAACTCAGGAGTGCTATTCATGTTCTTTGATTTATTAGTAAAGCCTACTTTCGGGTCAGGGTGATACGTATATTTTGGGAACATGATAGTATGATTGAGTGGGAGTGCTGAACATAAATATGGAATCTATAGCTTCTACTGGTGTATAGAAGTCAAGTGATGATTCCCTTCGAGCTTAGCAAATAGAAGTAAATGGATGAGCTCTTGTTTAATTGACTAATTATTAGATCACTAAACACCATTTACAGGTAGCTAAGTGTTTTAAGGAGCAAAATACATTGAGGGGTGAGAACGGTAAAGAAATCCCATCTCGATGTAAATCATCTATATAGAGGATCTTTAAATCACAATAAGATTATAACAATGGTTAAATGAGATAGTATATTGATATCGTGGAACATACAATATGCTCTATATAAGTCTGAGAGTGCAATTCTAAGTTCTAAGAGTGGATTCAACGAAGAATTAATAAGTCGGAATTTACTTGGTAAATTTGGTTCACTTATTGGAAGCTCAGCATATAGATCCATGGTCCCCATTCTAGTTGAGAACATTCTGCTTGTAAGACTCATTAATTGATTCGTGATTGATCAATTATAATTCTAAAGTTAGACTATGTCTAATTCTATGAATTTTCACTAAGCATGGGTGAAATTGTAAAGAAAAGAGTTTCTAGGTTTATTTATTTATTAATGGACTTTATATGTCTAATTAATAATTAAATTAAATGACAATATTATTTAATAATCTATTTTAGTTATTAAATAATTAGTTTTGGCATTTAAAAGGTTAGAATTGGAAAATTGGCGTTTTTGAGAAAATAGAGATAAAATTTGATAAAACTACAAAATTAAGTGAGGCCCATTACAACACCATGGCCGGCCACTTAAGTTGATTTTTCAAATTAATATTTTCATTATTTTAATGCCAAATAAATCCTAACCTAAACCTAGTAGTTGCCTATAAATAGAAAGTGATGGCTCAGTCAAAATACAAGTTTTTCAACAAGCCTTTCTGACAGAAATTTCTCTCTTCAGAAAAACTGAGCCTTCCCCACTTTCTACACCTTGGCCGAAACCCTCTCTCTTTTCTCCTTCATCTTTTTCGTGACCCTAGTGAAATATCTCTTCAGAAAACTGAGCCTTCCTCACTCTCTACCTTGGCCGAAATCTCTCTCTCTCTCTTTTCCCTTCATCTTTTTCGTGACCCTAGTGAAAGAGTAAGTGCCCACACATAGCAAGCAGTAACTCAATCATAGATTGGAAGACTGTGAAGGATCAAACTTGAAGAAGAAGGACATTCGGGCTCAGATCTTGATTATACTCTGCTACAGAAAGGATTCAAGGGTTAGAGATCTGAGTGGAATGAGACATTAATTCCGCTGCATCAATGTAAGGTTTTCTTAACTTTATATGTGTTTAATTTATCGTTTTAGAAATTCATATTTAGGATGTTTAAACAACATACTTGTGAGTAGATCTAAGATCCTGGTAAAATAATTTCCAACAACTGGTATCAGAGCCATGGTAATTGATTTACTTACATGAAATTTGGACTTTAAAATGATTGTTTGTTTGTTTTTGGATGGTATCATGTTGTATTGAGTGTTATTTGATGATTGATTGATGTTTGTAAATTTTCGTGAAAAATAATTGCGATTTTGTTTCTGGAATTATTTTTATTGGATAGTATGGAAAAAATTAAGCAAGTTAGCCTTTTACAAAACTCAATTTCGATTTTATTTGAATTAGTTATGAATTTTTGAAGATTTGAAAAAATCGGGGCTATGCTGGTATTTTCCTGCGATCGCAAATCTGTCCGTACAGTTCACAATTTTTTCGTTTTTCTTTGATTTTTCATACTTTTTCATGGAATTAACTTCCAATTTTTTGTATAGTTTTGTATATATACTATTACTATTCCTAATTCAATTCTAATTATAATTTTGAATTAATTTAATATTTTTTAAATTTAATTCAAGATATTAGTGTAATTTGAATTTGAATAGAATTAGTATCTATCTTCTTGCTTAAAAATCTATCTTATTTTTAAATTTGATTATATCTTATCTTATTTTTAAATTTGATTATATCTTATCTTATTTTTAAATTTAAGGTCAGATTTTATATACATATTTTTTAAAAATTAAATCTTTTTAGATATTTTGACCTTATTTAAATTTAAAGTAAGATATTTATAATCATGTAATTTTAAATAGATATAAGATATTTTGAATTATTCTAATTATAATTTTGAATTAATTTAATATTTTTTAAATTTAATTCAAGATATTAGTGTAATTTGAATTTGAATAGAATTAGTATCTATCTTCTTGCTTAAAAATCTATCTTATTTTTAAATTTGATTATATCTTATCTTATTTTTAAATTTAAGGTCAGATTTTATATACATATTTTTTAAAAATTAAATCTTTTTAGATATTTTGACCTTATTTAAATTTAAAGTAAGATATTTATAATCATGTAATTTTAAATAGATATAAGATATTTTGCTAATTTTTAAATTTTGTTATTTTATTTATTTAAATTAAATTTAAAATCTGAAAAGATATTTCTTTTATTTTTTCTAATTTTTATTTTTAAAATAACATTTAATATTTAAAAGTAGTTAGTAAATTTTTGAAATGATATTTAGGTTGGTTGAAACCTAATTTTTCAAAATTGTAGGTTTAATTTTGAATATTTTTTTAAAAATAGTTTCGAAATTTAAAATAATTTTTTTTTATTTATTTTCGAAAATAAATATTTTTTTTTTATTTTCGAAATTTAAATTATTTATTTTTTTTAATTAAATATTTTTTATTTAATTATTAATTTCGAAATCTATTTATTTAAAATTAAATAAATCCTACTTCCAACTATCCAGCTAACCTTGTTGCAGGAGTATGTGGTTTTAACTTGTGTGTAAGTTTTTCAAAACCTATTATTACTTGATTGCAAATAGCCATGGTTACTTTTTGCCAAATCTAATGATCTGATAGCTCCCTTGGTCAAGTTAATAATTTGTAACAGGTAAATTTTACAATCTTCTTTCATCTGTGTATGACCTAGCAACATGATAGGATCCATCCAAATTGTGCATGTGTGAGCCTATATGTTTATTTTGTTTTAATATAGATACATATAGGTTGTTGCTAAATAAAATGTCACACCATGATAGATTTTATTAGGTCCATTTAGTTATTGGTGTTGGGTTTTATGCCCTAAATAAAACTCATTTCAATATAATCAGATTTACTTATTAATATAGATCAGAAATAACATTTAATGTTGCATGGTTCACATGATTTATTTCATGATTATATGTACATAATGTATAAATTCATCTGAAACCCTTTTCACATACTCGATCCTGTTTATTGTGCCGTCAACACATTGGAAAGTAAACATGACTATGTGAATAAAGTTTCCTAGATTTATCAGACATAGGGTTTTACTGATATGATAATCTACAACAAGAGTTTACTTGTATTTGGAGAAATACTATGTTCTTTCCAGAACATTGGTTAAAGTAAAGCTCAGGTTGGATGCATGGAGTATGCATCGAAAGGGACCGATATTGAACTTTGACTTAGATTTATTAAACTTACCGTAATATCTATTCAAGTCAATATCGCCAAGTTGATCCTAGATCAAATGTTCTTAATCCTGTTATGATTAGGCTTAATCTTGAAAGGCTATTCGTGTTCTTTGATTTGTTAGTTAAGCCTACTTTTAGGTCAGAGTGATACGTACATTTTGGGAACACGGTAGTGCAATTGAGTGGGAGCGCTAGCATAAACATGGAATCTATAGCTTCTATCTGGCGAATAGTAAGCAAAGGATGATCTCCTTCGAGCTTGACCAAACGAAAACAAATGGTGGAGATCTCATTTCACATAAGCTGAAATATCATTTATACGGGGTCAAGTGTTTTAAGGATAAAATACATAGTAGGGTGTTACGGTAATTTAATCCCTTTACTGTGTAGATCATTTATATAGAGGATCATTGATCAAATTAGGATTATAACAATGGATAACTAATGATGTGTCTATATGGTGGAACATATAGAGCATTCTATATACTGAGAGTGCAATTCTAAGTTCTATGCGTGGATTCAACGAAGAATTAATAAGTTAGTGAATTTTAGTGCTAAATTCTTGATCTACTTATTGGAAGGTCGGTTATATAGACCCATGGTCCCCCCACTAGTTGAGATAATATTTCTTGTAAGACTCATGTAATTGGTTTTGATTAATCAATTATAATTCTCAAATTAGACTATGTCTATTTGTGAATTTTTTCACTAAGTAAGGGCGAAATTGTAAAGAAAGAGTTTATAGGGGCATATTTGTTAATTATGATACTTTGTATGGTTCAATTAATAAATATGATAAATGACAATATTATTTAATAATTATTTATAGTTATTAAATAGTTAGAATTGGCATTTAAATGGTTGAATTAGAAAATTGGCGTTTTTGAGAAAATCACATGCAGAAAAGATAAAACTGCAAAATTGCAAAAAGTGAGGCCCAATTCCACCTTGCATGGCCGGCCACTTTTGTAGGGTTTTCCCTCTGATATTTTCATTATTTTAATGCCAAATAATTCAAACCTAACCCTAGTGGAATGCTATAAATAGATAGTGAAGGCTTCAGGAAAAACACACTTAAATTTTCTATTTTTCCTTCAGAGAAAAACCTGAGCCTTTCTCTCTCCCTATCTTTAGCTGCCACTTCTTCTTTCTCTTCCCTCTTGAATTTCGAAATCCTTAGTGTATGAGTAGTGCCCACACACAGCAAGTGATACCTCAATCATAGTGAGGAAGATCGTGAAGAAAGATCATCAGCAAATGAGTTTCAGCATCAAAGATTCAGAGAAAGAGATC
Source organism: Cannabis sativa (assembly GCF_029168945.1). NCBI lineage: Eukaryota > Viridiplantae > Streptophyta > Magnoliopsida > Rosales > Cannabaceae > Cannabis > Cannabis sativa. Next base: position 11,042,545 of record NC_083601.1, read on the forward strand.
CAGGTTCAGATATTGATAATGCTCTGCTACAGAAAGGAATCAAGGCCTAGATATCTGAACGGAAGGATTCATTATGTTCCGCTGCACCCAATGTAAGGTTTCATAAACTTTATATGTGTTTATTTCATCGTTTTAGAAAGTTCTTATTTAGGATGTTAATAAACATACTTGTGAGTAGATCTAAAATCCTGGTAAAATAAATTCCAACAATTGGACCTATTCAATTAATAACAGTTATTCATTTTAAGGTTAAATTCCTCTCTTTTGGGCCTTGTGTGATAGTTGGGAGCCATAGAAGTGGGTACGACATACTGAACCCAGCACCCCCTCACATGAACTACCCCAATTGTGAAGGCCCATTTGCGTGATTTGAATAATTGTACTAGGTTAATTATATTAGTTTGACCTAATAAAATTGAATTAGCAACATAATTAACTTTTAAAATATATGAAATTTATTTTCATTTTAATATTTTAAAGTTAATTTTAAGAAAAACACTTTTAGTTTAGATATTAATTCTAGACAAACTATTTGTATTTTTCTTGTATTTAATTAAATATAGAATTTTAACTAACTAAGATTCTTTCTGGAGCTTATTTAATTAAATATTCCTATTTAAGTTATAAATTAGTTGTATCAACTGATTTTTCTTATCTAACTTAAATTTGAATATTTGATTTAAATTTTAAATCAAGTTGAGGAATCCTAGGCATTAGTTATTAAAGATTTTTAAGATATTTTTTAAGTTAATATCTTTTCGAATATTAACTTAAAATGGAATATTTTAGATATTTTTTTTAGGTTAATATCTTTTCGAATATTAACTTAAAAAGATATCTTCAAATTAAGTGTTACAACTTAATTTTTGATATTTAATTAAATCTAAATTTGAAATTATTTAAGTTTTAGATTTTTTCTATCTAACTTAAATTAGATATTTTTCAAATTTTTGAAAAGATACTTAGTCAAATAAGATATTTTCTAGATAGTTATTTCTAGACTACTTATTATTTCTAATATGTAAATAGGAAAATATTATACTTTGTGAAATTAATTATTTAAATAATTAATTTTGGTACAATTTTATTAAGTATATTTTTCCTAGTATTAAATAGAAATTAATAATTAAGCCTTCTCTACACTTAATTATTTATTTCTTGAATTTAATACATTTAATTAACTTGAAAAATCTAAATATCTAAGTTGATTTTCATCATGATACTTAAATATTTATTGATTTTTCATGACACTTAATTAAATAGTATCCCTTGATGAGTAAAGCATATAGTAAAGGATGTTTCATAAGAGTATTTATGAACTAGTTTCCAGAAGTTTGGGTGGATTCAAATATACTACACTTGATCTGAAGATCAAGACATCAGATTGACCTATTTGCGCAGTTTGTTTTCTATTAGTGCAAGTGGGAGTTTGTTGGGTTTTATGCCCTAAATAAAACTCTTTACAATCTGATTAGTTATCAATATAAGAAATTTAAAGTGATTGATGTTTGCATGAATTTTACATGCTAATGGTTTAATATGTTTATTACATTCATACACACAAAATCAGTTAAATCCAGATCATATGTTTATTCACAATTACAGTATCGTCAACACAGTGGAATGTGATTGTGATCATATGAATCAAAAGTTTTGGTCCCTGTTTCATCAGTGTTATTGGATTTACACTAATGTGATAATCAGCGATGATGTGTACTTACACTTGGAGTAAGTGTTATGTTCTTTCCAGGACATTAGTAAAGTATACTAGTTTCGAATGTATGGAGTATACATTGGACTGAACCGATATTGCAACTAAGTTAAGATATTACAAACTTACCGTTATACATATCTTTCCAAGTCAATATCAGTAGTTGATCTTAAGATTAAAAGAATCTAAATCCTGATATGCTTGGGCTCAACTCAGGAGTGTTATTCATGTTCTTTGATTTATTAGTAAAGCCTACTTTCGGGTCAGGGTGATACGTATATTTTGGGAACATGATAGTATGATTGAGTGGGAGTGCTGAACATAAATATGGAATCTATAGCTTCTACTGGTGTATAGAAGTCAAGTGATGATTCCCTTCGAGCTTAGCAAATAGAAGTAAATGGATGAGCTCTTGTTTAACCGACTAATTATTAGATCACTAAACACCATTTACAGGTAGCTAAGTGTTTTAAGGGGCAAAATACATTGAGGGGTGAGAACGGTAAAGAAATCCCATCTCGATGTAGATCATCTATATAGAGGATCTTTAAATCACAATAAGATTATAACAATGGTTAAATGAGATAGTATATTGATATCGTGAAACATACAATATGCTCTATATAAGTCTGAGAGTGCAATTCTAAGTTCTAAGAGTGGATTCAACGAAGAATTAATAAGTAGGAATTTACTTGGTAAATTTGGTTCACTTATTGGAAGCTCAGCATATAGATCCATGGTCCCCATTCTAGTTGAGAACATTCTGCTTGTAAGACTCATTAATTGATTCGTGATTGATCAATTATAATTCTAAAGTTAGACTATGTCTAATTTTATGAATTTTCACTAAGCAGGGGTGAAATTGTAAAGAAAAGAGTTTCTAGGTTTATTTATTTATTAATGGACTTTATATGTCTAATTAATAATTAAATTAAATGACAATATTATTTAATAATCTATTTTAGTTATTAAATAATTAGTTTTGGCATTTAAAAGGTTAGAATTGGAAAATTGACGTTTTTGAGAAAATAGAGATAAAATTTGATAAAACTGCAAAATTAAGTGAGGCCCATTACAACACCATGGCCGGCCACTTAAGTTGATTTTTCAAATTAATATTTTCATTATTTTAATGCCAAATAAATCCTAACCTAAACCTAGCAGTTGCCTATAAATAGAAAGTGTTGGCTCAGTCAAAATACAAGTTTTTCAACAAGCCTTTCTGACAGAAATTTCTCTCTTCAAAAAAACTGAGCCTTCCCCACTTTCTACACCTTGGCCGAAACCCTCTCTCTTTTCTCCTTCATCTTTTTCGTGACCCTAGTGAAAGAGTAAGTGCCCACACACAGCAAGCAGTAACTCAATCATAGATTGGAAGACTGTGAAGGATCAAACTTGAAGAAGATGGACATTCAGGCTCAGATCTTGATTATACTCTGCTACAGAAAGGATTCAAGGGTTAGAGATCTGAGTGGAAGGAGACATTAATTCCGCTGCATCAATGTAAGGTTTTCTTAACTTTATATGTGTTTAATTTATCGTTTTAGAAAGTTCATATTTAGGATGTTTAAACAACATACTTGTGAGTAGATCTAAGATCCTGGTAAAATAATTTCCAACAATAATATCGAAAAAAAACTTTACAGTAAAAAGTCTCAACTCCAAATCCTCACACGTATTGAAATATTTAAAAGGAGGAAGGGTTGTCACTCTTGGAGTTGGAAAGATATATTAATTGACGCTCAAATGGATAAAGATTTTTAGGACGAACAATGTAAACAATTATTGACCCATAGATAGGCTAACCAAAAATATTTGAAATTCAAATGACAAGTTAACTTTCGGGATTTCATTACAGTACCTACAGCCAAAATAAAGAAATATTTATATATTTTTTTCTTCATACTTTGCTAAATGATTAAAACTAAAATATTGCTCTTATATGATATATATATGTATTTTTTTTTTAAGAGACAATATCCAAAATAAATAATTACTGTAGCAAAATTTTCTTTAATATATTTTGAATTTTGATCAAGCTACGCTGATAGAGAAATGTTGCTCTTGCTTTTTTTTTTGTATATATATAGTATGTAAGATATTGCTCTTTATATGATATATATGTATTTTTTTTAAGGGCAATATCCACAATATATATATCTTACCTTTTTTTTTATTATTTTATTTATATATATATATTTTTTTTTTTTTACAAGAGGCAACATGTGTGATAAGAAAACATAAAAGTAATAAATTTACAATTAGGCTCAATTCTAACAAAAAGTATCCCTCTAGTAATTGTCATATTGTTAAATTTCAAAAATTTCGATTTTACCAATTCAGAAGATCAATATATGTTAAAAAAGTCGTTTTCTCAATTCTCACTTCTCACAAAAAAATGAAAGCTTTTAACTTAAGATTTTTCTCAATTAAATGTGTTAAAAACAATCAAATCATATGTTTGGTTTGTGCAATTTTTATTGGAATTACTATCTAAGTAACTAAATATAGTATAAACTAGTCTAACACAATATTTATTTATTCACATAATTAGCAGCAGAATTTGACTCAAAATTTTCAAAAAGGTAAGAAATTTATCGAACTTAACGCAAGAATATACTCAGTACCCCCAACTAAAATGAGACAGTGTCCTCAATGTCTAAATATGTATATGATAAGAACATGAGATGAGAACCGAAAAAAAAAAACAGAGAATATGCACAGTGATAGATGTTGATTTTCTAAAAACAAATGACAGAGAATAAACTAAAATACTGAAAATAAAGAAAGCAATTAAAGATAGGACCAGTAGTGAAAGAATTCACTAACCTTGGTAAATTGGATCGTGAAGGAGTGTTTCCTCCACTTCAAGTGGTGTTAATTCTAAAAATGGTTTCAACCGCTGTCCATTGACTTTGAATATGTTACCAGTTTTAGAATTTTCAATTTCAACAACTCCATGAGGAAAAACAGTACGAACAGCAAATGGACTAGTCCATTTAGAACGTAACTTACCGGGAAACAGATGAAGGCGAGAGTTGTATAAAAGAACTTTCTGACCAGTGGAGAAATCTTTTCGCAAGATTTTCTTATCATGATACAACTTTGTACGTTCTTTGTAACTTTTTGCACAATCGTAAGCATCGTTTCTCAGTTCTTCCAATTCATTTAATTGGAGCTTTCTTTTCTCTCCCGCTTTGTCTAGAGCAAAATTCAGTTGTTTAATTGCCCAAAAGGCTCTATGCTCTAACTCTACAGGTAAATGACAGGCTTTTCCATACACTAGGCGGTAAGGTGACATTCCAATGGGAGTTTTGTATGCAGTACGATATGCCCATAAAGCATCAGTTAGTCTCAGGGACCAATCTTTCCTAGTTGGGTTGACTGTTTTTTCTAGGATGTGCTTTATTTCCCTATTGGAGATTTCAACTTGACCACTAGTTTGAGGATGATATGGTGTAATGACTTTGTGTGTAATGCCATAATTTTTCATGAGATGTTCAAATGGCTTATTACAAAAATGTGTACCTCCATCACTAATGATAGCACGTGGTGTGCCAAAATGGGAAAAAATATTTTCTTTCAAGAAACGAACCACCACTTTGTGGTCATTTGTGTGACACGCGACAGCTTCGACCCATTTTGAAACATAATCAACTCCAACAAGAATATACAAATTTCCAAACGAGTTAGGAAAAGGTCCCATAAAATCAATACCCCAAACATCAAATACATCAATAATAAGAATAGGGTTTAAAGGCATCATGTTTCTTCTAGACAGACTTCCTAACTTTTGACAACGTTCACAGGCTTTACAGTATGCATATGTATCACGAAAAATTGTGGGCCAATAAAAACCACATTGTAAAATTTTTGCAGCAGTCTTTTTACTACTGAAATGGCCTCCACAGGCATGATCATGACAAAAAGATATGATTTTAGTTTGATCACAATTCGGGATACATCTACGTACTATCTGATCAAGACAATATTTAAACAAGTATGGATCATCCCAGATAAAATTTTTCACCTCAGAATAAAATTTATTTTTATCTTGTTTAGACCAGTGAGATGGTATTTCACCAGTAACAAGATAATTCACAATGTCAGCATACCAAGGCAGAGAAAAAACATGCATCAATTGTTCATCAGGAAAAGTTTCGGTGATAGGGGTAGGCTCTTTACTAGTTTCAATAACTACCCTAGATAAATGATCAGCAACAACATTTTCAGACCCCTTTTTATCACGAATTTCTAGATCAAACTCTTGTAAAAGAAGTATCCAACGGATTAAACGTGATTTTGCATCTTTCTTTGACAAAAGATATCTTAAAGCAGCATGATCAGAATAAACAATTATTTTAGATCCTAACAGATAAGACCTAAACTTTTCTAAGGCAAAGACTACGAAGCAATTCTTTCTCAGTTGTGGAATAATTTAATTGAGCATCATTTAGAGTTTTGCTAGAGTAGGAAATAACATGTGGTATTTTATCAATTCTTTGCCCTAAGACAGCTCCTATAGCATAATCAGAAGCATCACACATTATTTCAAAAGGAAGGTTCCAATCAGGAGGTTGAATAATGGGTGCAGTAGTTAGCATAGTTTTCAATTTCTCAAAAGCAATATGACAATCATGATCAAAAACAAATGCATTATCTTTTCCAAGTAAATGGCACAGAGGCCGTGAAATTTTGCTAAAGTCTTTTATGAATCTCCGGTAGAAACCGGCGTGACCTAAGAATGATCTAATTTCTTTCACAGTTTTAGGTGGTGGAAGTTTTGAAATAAGATCAACTTTAGCTTTGTCAACTTCTATTCCCTCAGATGAAATCACATGTCCTAAGACAATTCCACGTTTTACCATAAAATGACAGTTTTCCCAATTTAGCACTAAATTCTTTTCTTTACAACGAATCAAGACAAGAGACAGGTGGTGTAAACATTCATCAAAAGAAGATCCATAAATAGAAAAATCATCCATAAAGATTTCCAAAAAATGTTCAACCATATCAGAAAAAATTGCAATCATACACCTTTGAAACGTCGCAGGTGCATTGCATAAGCCAAAAGACATGCGTCGATAAGCAAATGTTCCATAAGGACATGTGAAGGTGGTCTTTTCTTGATCCTCGGGTGCTATCGGGATTTGGTTGTATCCCGAGTAACCATCGAGAAAACAGTATTACTCGTGACCAGCTAATCTTTCAAGCATTTGATCAATGAAGGGTAATGGGAAATGGTCTTTTCTGGTGAGGCTATTCAGTTTTCTGTAGTCAATGCACACTCTCCATCCAGTTTGGATTTTAGTGGGGATTAATTCATCGTTTGCATTCTTGACTACAGTAATTCCAGACTTCTTAGGAACAACATGGATCGGACTGACCCATGAACTATCAGAAATTGGGTATATAATACCCACATCTAATGTTTTAAGTATTTCATCTCTCACTACTTCTTTCATATTTGGATTTAACCTTCTTTGACACTCACGGGATGGCTTTGCATTTTCTTCTAAATGGATTCGATGCATGCACATTGAAGGACTAATTCCTTTGATGTCAGCCATGGTCCACCCTATGGCTTCTTTGTGACTCTTAAGAACTTGTACCAATTTCTCTTCTTGGTTCTTGTCTAACACAGATGCGATGATAACAGGGAAGGTTTCTGACTCTCCTAAGAATGCATATTTTAGATCTTCAGGTAAAACCTTTAGATCTAACTTTGGTGGTTCAGGGAGTGACTGTGATTCTAATTGGCGAAAGGGTTCAATTGACTCAACTTTGGTGTTCCACTCTTCTGTGTTTATCAATGGTGTAGACTCTAACAGAGAATTTACACCATCAAAAGAACTTTCAAAATTCATACCAAAATGACTTACACAATTTTCAAAAGAATTATCTTTGTTTAGCATGAAATCTTGTGTGACAGAATCAATAAAATTTACCTTATATACATCATCGCAATCAACAGATTTATTAGCAACATTAAAAACATTCAACTCAACAGTCATATTTCCAAATGATAATTTAAGAACACCATTACGACAATTGATGATTGCATTTGATGTGGCTAAAAATGGTCTACCCAAAATGATCGGAATTTGAGCACTTATGTCTTCAACAAAATGAGTATCAAGAACAATGAAATCAACAGGAAAATAAAATTTATCTACCTTAATCAAAACATCTTCTATGACACCTCTAGGAATTTTCACAGAACGATCAGCTAACTGAAGTGTCATAGATGTTGGTTTCAGTTCCCCTAGACCAAGTTGCTTATAAATTGAATAAGGCAATAAATTCACACTAGCTCCTAAATCAAGTAAAGCTTTGTTAATCACATGATCACCAATAATACAAGGGATGGTGGGACACCCCGGATCTTTGTGTTAAACAAGACTTTTATATTGAATTATGGAGCTGACTTGTTCCGTTAAAAATGCCTTTTTCGGAATATTTGTGTTTCTTTTTGCAGTACACAAATCTTTCAAGAATTTAGAGTAGGCAGGTATTTGCTTAACGACATCTAAGAAAGGGATATTTATACTTACTTGTTTGAATACCTCTAAGATGTCACCATACTGACTACCTCTTTTGATCGGGAGCAATCTTTGTGGGAATGGAGCTTTTGGAATGAACGGTAAAGTTTGACTCGATTCTTCAACCGAGTCTTTGGAATGTGAACTTTCAGGCTGACTCTTTTCATTTTCTTTCAATGAGTCTTTGTTTATTTCAGCATCAGTTTGAGGTATGTAATCAGGTTTTTCAATAATTTTTCCAGACCTAAGGATAGAAATTGATTTAGCTTCTTCAGTAGGTCTAGATGTACTTACCTCGTACTGACTATTTAGATTTGGAATGGGTTGACTGGGAAGTTTTCCCTTTTCCCTTTCAGCTACAGCAGTAGCAAGCTGACCCATTTGTGTTTCAAGCTTTAACAGGGATTGAGAATTTGTGTGTAAAGCTTGTTGGGTGGTTTGCATAAACTGTTGTAGTGTATCCTCTAAAGATGGTTTTCTTTGTTGTTGAGGATATGGCATATTAGGTTGGGCTTGACTCTGATTGGGCGTGTTGTACTGGTGCCCTTGATTCATTGGAGGCTGGTTCTGTCTCCATGAAAAATTTGGATGATTTCTCCAATTTGGATTGTAGGATTGAGAAAATGGGCTATCAGATGATTTCCCATAAGTTTGAAGAGCGTTCACTTCTTCAGAAAATGCCTCTTGGTATATAGGCAATGATGGACAAGACTGGGCACTATGACTTGTACTATAGCATAAGGAACAAATTTCATTCCTATGTATAGGAGTATTCATGGATTGACTTAATGACATAGCTTCAACTCTCCTAGTTAGATTTGCTAATGATGTTTTAATATCTACGTCATCTTTGACATCGTAAATTCCACCTCTCTTAGGTGTGTTGGAAGCTTTCGATCTAGGATATTGGCAATTCCACTGTTGAGAATTTACAGAAAGATTCTCAAGAGACTCCCAAGCCTCATCCCCTCTAAATTGCAAAAATTTTCCAGTGTGCATTGATTGTACCATTTGTCGGTTTGAAGGAGATAATCCATCATAAAAATATTTTACCAATCTCCATTTTTCAAAACCATGGTGTGGACATTTTAGCAATAAATCTTTAAATCTTTCCCAACATTCATAAAATTCTTCGTGATCTTTCTGATAAAATTCGGAGATTTCTCTCCTAATATTATCCGTTTTAGACATGGGAAAAAATTTGGACAAAAATTTATTAACTAATTCATCCCAAGTAGAAATGGATCGGGCTGGGAGTGAATTTAACCAGGCTTTAGACTTATCTTTTAATGAGAATGGAAAAAGTCTAAGCCTAACAGATTCATCAGAAAAATTTTGAAATCTAAAAGTAGAGCAAATTTCTAAAAAATCTTTTACATGCATGTATGGATCCTCTTTACCTAACCCATAAAAAGATGGCAAAAGTTGAATTATGGAAGGTTTCAGCTCAAAATGTGTAGCATTTGTTTCAGGAAAAATAATGCATGATGGTGGATTAGCAGAAATAGGAGAAAAATGATCAATAAGAGTTTTTTCTTCCACATTTACTTGATTTGGTTCCATGATGTCAGAATTTTCACTTTTAATTTCAACCTACAATAATTTTCCTTTTACCAAACGATTTTTAGAATTTCGTTCCCAGCGAATCATACACCAAGTATCACAAAAATTAAAATAACATGAAAAAATTAGGAGGCGGTGCCTACCATATAATTGCGTAAATAAAGACTGAATTTAAAATATAGCGGGAAATAAATAATATGTATATATTTGACAGAAATATAAATACTAATATTAATATATGTGCAGAAATAAAGACAAAATTTAAAATATAGCGGGAAATAAATAATATGTATATATTTGACTGAAATATAAATATTAATATTAAACTTTATTATATATAATTATAATAATAATATACTTTTCTTAATAGTTAAGTAATGTATATAATAATAAATAATATATAATAATATATTAATATTATATATAATAAATTTTTTATATATATCAGTTTACGTAAAAACGTAAATTGATAATAATAATAATAATAATAATAATAATAATAATAATAATAATAATAGTAATAACTACTTTATATATATGTTTTACTTCGTTATTAAGAAACGTAATATATAATATAATAACTAGTAGAAGAATTATACCAACCTGAATTAAAGTAGTTTTTCTTCTTGCAGTTCCCCGACAACGGCGCCAAAAACTTGTTGTGTACCGGAATGGTACGTTTTACATTTATCAACTCGCAAGCGCACGAATCTTTATTGTAGTATGGAGATTTTGAAGAACGAGGTCGAACCCATAGGAATTGCGTGAAATCAAAGAAAATACTTATTTAATCGAAGCTAATAAAACTCTAACCTAGTTCCGAAAATGGTGAGATTTTTGGTAACAAAATAAAATAAAGTGTTTAAATGATAAAAATGACAGTAACAGATATTTTCAGAAATATTTTGGGATATTATTAAAGGTTCAGAATCCACTTAAGTGTATATAAAAATATTTATGTTTATATTGATTCTCATAATTTAATCAGTAATCAAACCAATTATTTTCTAATAAAAAATAGATTTTCCTTCGCTTTAAAATTATAACTTCTAAGCATTAAATGTGAAACAATTTAATGTAAATACAAAAAATCAAAGAATATTATTTTTAATAAAATATGGAACCAAGCATAAATAATTTATAACTATAAAAAATACTTGATATTAAAGATGAAAGAAATTATTTTAAGAAGCGAAAATCATAAGCATATATTGTACTGAGAATCAAAATAAAAATAAATACTTAATTAAATACACTAGGTTTCATCGTCCTCCTTAATAATAAGGGAACTTAGAAACCCATAAGAAAATTAACTAAGAAAGCAGTAAACTAACACCGAGCGCTCTGAGCGTTTTCTCTGGATTTTTCTGTCTGAAACTGAAACTGTAACTGAATTCTAAAAACCTAAGCTTCTATTTATAGAAGGGTAAAAGGACTAATGCGCAATTAAACTTATTACAAATTGCATGTGGGTAAAAATGTAAATACAAAAAAGTTAATTCGGAGTGACACGTGTCACAATTGGATAGGCTGCTTTTGATGAGTCGGTGCCACGTGTCGCGTTGATGTTGGCTGAAAGTGGAGCAAGTTTGACAAAAGGGCGCCACTTGGTGCATGCAGAATAGAGAAGACAAAAGGAATTTTTGGGAGTTGAAATGTTGACTTTTGTGGGCTGCCTTTAGTGTTCACGTGAGAGATTATTGTGTGACATACATGTTGGGTTTTATGCCCTAAATAAAACTCATTTCAATATAATCAGATTTACTTATTAATATAGATCAGAAATAACATTTAATGTTGCATGGTTCAGATGATTTATTTCATGATTATATGTACATAATGTATAAATTCATCTGAAACCCTTTTCACATACTTGATCCTGTTTATTGTGCCGTCAACACATTGGAAAGTAAACATGACTATGTGAATAAAGTTTCCTAGATTTATCAGACATAGGGTTTTACTGGTATGATAATCTACAACAGAGTTTACTTGTATTTGGAGAACTGCTATGTTCTTTCCAGAGCATTGGTTAAAGTAAAGCTCAGGTTGGATGCATGGAGTATGCATCGGAAGGGACCGATATTGAACTTTGACTTAGATTTAATTAAACTTACCGTAAAATCTATTCAAGTCAATATCGCCTAGTTGATTCTAGATCAAATGATCTTAATCCTGTTATGATTAGGCTCAATCTTGAAAGGCTATTCGTGTTCTTTGAATTGTTAGTTAAGCCTACTTTTAGGTCAGGGTGATACGTACTTTTTGGGAACACGGTAGTGCAATTGAGTGGGAGCGCTAGCATAAACATGGAATCTATAGTTTTTATCTGGCGAATAGTAAGCAAAGGATGATCACCTTCGAGCTTGACCAAACGAAAATAAATGGTGGAGATCTCATTTCACATAAGCTGAAATATCATTTATACGGGGTCAAGTGTTTTAAGGATAAAATACATAGTAGGGTATTACGGTAATTTAATCCCTTTACTGTGTAGATCATTCATATAGAGGATAATTGATCACATTAGGATTATAACAATGGATAACTAATGATGTGTCTATATGGTGGAACATATAGAGCATTCTATATACTGAGAGTGCAATTCTAAGTTCTATGCGTGGATTCAACGAAGAATTAATAAGTTAGTGAATTTTAGTGCTAAATTCTTGATCTACTTATTGGAAGCTCGGTTATATAGACCCATGGTCCCCCCACTAGTTGAGATAATATTGCTTGTAAGACTCATGTAATTGGTTTTGATTAATCAATTATAATTCTCAAATTAGACTATGTCTATTTGTGAATTTTTCACTAAGTAAGGGCGAAATTTTAAAGAAAGAGTTTATAGGGACATATTTGTTAATTATGATACTTTGTATGGTTCAATTAATAAATATGATAAATGACAATATTATTGAATAATTATTTATAGTTATTAAATAGTTAGAATTGGCATTTAAATGGTTGAATTTGAAAATTAGCGTTTTTGAGAAAATCAGGTGCAGAAAAGGTAAAACTGCAAAATTGCAAAAAGTGAGGCCCGAATCCACTAGTATAGGGCCTGCCACTTTTGTAGGAAATTTAAACTGATATTTTCATTATTTTAATGCCAAATAATTCAAACCTAACCCTAGTGGAATGCTATAAATAGATAGTGAAAGCTTCAGGAAAATTACACTAAAATTTTCTATTTTTCCTTCAGAGAAAAACTTAGCCTTTCTCTCTCCCTATCTTTAGCTGCCACTTCTTCTTTCTCTTCCCTCTTGAATTTCGAAATCCTTAGTGTATGAGTAGTGCCCACACACAGCAAGTGATACCTCAATCATAGTGAGGAAGATCGTGAAGAAAGATCATCAGCAAAGGAGTTTCAGCATCAAAGATTCAGATAAAAGAGATCCAGGTTCAGATATTGATAATGCTCTGCTATAGAAAGGAATCAAGGGCTAGATATCTGAACGGAAGGAGTCATATTATTCCGCTGCACCCAATGTAAGGTTTCCTAAACTTTATATGTGTTTATTTCATTATTTTAGAAAGTTCATATTTAGGGTATTAATCAACATACTTGTGAGTAGATCTAAGATCCTGGTAAAATAATTTCCAACAACTGGCCTCAGAGCCATGGTAATTGATTTACTTGCAAGAAATTTGGACTTTAAAACGATTGTTTGTATGTTCTTTGGATGATATCATGTTGTATTGAGTGTTATTTGATGATTGATTGATGTTTGTAAATTTTCGTGAAAAATAATTGCGATTCTGTTTCTGGAATTATTTTTATTGGATAGTATGGGAAAAATTAAGCAAGTTAGCCTTTTACAGAACTCAATTTCGATTTTATTTGAATTAGTTATGAATTTTTGAAGATTTGAAAAAATCGGGGCTGTGCTGAAATTTTCCTGCGATCGCGAAACTGTCCGTACAGTTCACAATTTTTTTGTTTTTCTTCGATTTTTCATGCTTTTTCATGGAATTAACTTCCGATTTTTGGTATAGTTTTGTATTTATACTATTATTATTCCTAATTCAATTCTAATTATCTTTTTGAATTAATTTAATATTTTTTAAATTTAATTCAAGATATTAGTGTAATTTGAATTTGAATAGAATTAGTATCTATCTTCTTGCTTAAAAATCTATCTTATTTTAAAATTTGATTATATCTTATCTTATTTTAAATTTAAAAATAAGATATTTATAATCATGTAATTTTTAAATGATATAAGATATTTTGCTAATTTTTTAAATTTTGTTATTTTATTTATTTAAATTACATTTAAAATTTGAAAAAGATATTTATTTAACTTTTCTAATTTTTTATTTAATTTTTATTTATAAAATAACATTTAAAATTTAAAAGTAGTTAGCAAATTTTTGAAATGATATTTAGGTTGGTTGAAACCTAATTTTTCAAAAATTGTAGGTTTAATTTTAAATTTAAATTTTTAAAAATTTTGAATTTTTCAAATTTTTTTTAAAATTTTCGATTTTTTTTTTATTATTTAATTAATTATTTTTGAAATTAAATATTTAATTTAAAATTAAATAAATCCTACATCCAACTATCCAGCTAACCTTGTTGCAGGAGTATGTGTTTTAGCTTGTTTGTAAGTTTTCAAAACCTATTATTACTTGATTGCAAATAGCCATGGTTACTTTTTGCCAGATCTAATGATCTGATGGCTCCCTTGGTCAAGTTAATAATTTGTAACAGGTATATTTACAATCTTCTTTCATCTGTGTATGACCTAGCAACATGATAGGACCCATCCAAAGTGTGCCTGTGTGAGCCTATGTGTTTAATTTGATTATAGATACACATAGGTTGATGTTGCTAAAATAAATTATCATAGTTCTTGATAGAATTTATTTAGGCCCATTTAGTTATTGGGCTTATTCAATTAATAACAGTTGTTCTTATTAAGGTTAAATTCCTCTCTTTTGGGCCTTGTGTGAGAGTTGGGAGCCATAGAAGTGGGTACGACATACTGAACCCAGCACCCCCTCACATGAACCACCCCAATTGTGAAGGCCCATTTGCCTGATTTGAACAACTGTACTAGGTTAATTACACTAGTTTAACCTAATAAAAATTGATTAGCAACATAATTAATTTCATTTATTTTGAAATTAATTTAAGAACATTATAGTTTAAAGAATTTTTTATTCTAAGCTAAACTATATGTATTTTCTTGTATTTAATTAAATATAGAATTATAACCATCTAGATTCTTTCTGGAACTTAATTTAAATTTTTCATTAAATATTCCTATTTAAGTTGAAATTTAGTTATCTACAACTAACCAACTTAAATCTGAATATCTTTTGAATTTCAAATTTCAAAATTAAGTTGAGGAATTTTAGGCATTGGTTATTAAGATTCTTTAGATATTTTTTAAGTTAATATCTTTTCAAATATTAACTTAAAATGGAATATTTTCAAATTAAGTGGTTACAACTTAATTTTTGATATTTAATTAAATTTAAATTTGAAAAATATTTAAGTTCTAGATTTTTTCTAATACAACTTAAATTAGATATTTTTTCAAATTTTGTGGAAAAGATACTTAGTATAATAAGATATTTTCTAGATAGTTATTTCTAGACTACTTATTATTTCTAATATTAAATAGGAAAATACTATAAATTGTGAAATTAATTATTTATATAATTAATTTTGGTACAATTTATTTTAAGTATATTTTTTCCTAGTATTAAACTAGAGATTAATAATTAAGCCTTCTCTACACTTAATTATTTATTTCTTGAATTTAATACATTTAATTAATTTAAAAATTAAATATCTAAGTTGATTTTTATCATCATACTTAAATATTTCTTTTTCATGACATTTAATTAAATAGAAAATTATTTTTAGTTGAAATTTATTTTTTCAACTAAATTTAAATAATTTTCAAAATATATTTTTTCTTTATTTTATTAATTAATTTTCGAAATTGCATTTTTCTTAAATGCTAGAATTTCGAATTTTATCTTGAAAAATAGATTAAGTTGTAAATTAATTATTTATTTTAATTAATTCTTGGATCAACTTAAATCAATGATTTTTTCATTTATTGATTAATTTAAAATAAATTGAATTAGAGTATATTATTAGAAATTGAATTAATTAGTCAAAGGTAAATCTAGATAAATGATATTTTTGCTTGAAGTATTTTTCTAGTGTATTTAATTAAATAGAAAATTAATATTTAAGTTGATTTTCATCATCATACTTAAATATTTGAAATTTTTCTTATATATATTTAATTAAATAGGAAAATTATATTTTTTGTTGTAAATTAATTTTGGGCCAACATTAAATTAGAATGATTTTTCCAGGATTAATTTTTTATTTTAACATGCATTTTCGAAAATTGTATTCTTAAATACTTTAATTTTTCGAAATGCAATATATATTTATAGAAAATTACATTTGAGTTGTAAATTAATTTAAATTAATTTTGTAACAACTTAAATTGATTATTTTTCTAAATATTTATTGGAAATTATTACTAAGATGGAAATAATTCATGTTATTTTCATATCCATCTAAGTAAAATTTATAAATATTAAATTAAAATTTATATTTAGAATTTTTCATTCTAAATTGGAAATTTTAAATAAATATATATATTTAAAATAAATAAATTAAATAAAGAGAATCAAAGAAAATACAACTCACTTTAAATAATGAGCTTGATTATTATTAAGATATTTGATCTTCATTGTGGGTTTTACACCGCGTTTGTTTTAGTGAGTAATCCTCCCTAATAGAGGAACGTTCATTAGCAATTTCGCACCGTTTAACCTCGCATGATAAGTAGTTTGTAAGTGTTTTGTATGGTATGGATCACCCTAATGGTGGCGACCATACTTGACTTGCAAATTATAAAACAATGGTGGAAGCTCATAAGATAGAATTGCCTTGACTGTCGCCTAAACGGGACAACGCTGAATTCCAATCTTGATCGAATAAAAGGTTGCTAGATTGGTTATCATTTTAGATGAGCTGACAACTCTATTCAATGGATGATGCTTTGACTCTCGCCTAAACGGGACACTGTATCAGTTTGTTGAAAAACCTTGGAAATTATTTAGGATTGTATGTTTTAGTATTTTCACTAGTCATTCCTACTTGCTATATGTTTATAATTTCTGAATTGTGTATGAATTTATATTGACACATGTTATTTTCTGTTATTAAGTTGTAGTTTAATTTCGAATCTTCATTGTTGGTCTAACATGTTTGTTTTCTAATGAGATAAATCCCTAATGGATTTTCACCATTAGACATACATAATAGTGTTAGATCTCGAAAGATAAATATTGTATATGCGACATCTAGCTGTTCATCAATTGATGACACCTTAGACTAGTATTTTTACAATATGAAACAAAAAGATTACATAAATAAGATTACTTTGTCTTTCGCTAATCGAAGCATTGTTGGATTCTTATTTATAAACGAAATTATCCTAATTCCTCTTAGCTTATTCATTTCGAATTAGCTCAATAATATATCATTGGATGAATGGTCTATAAATCATTTCATGTCATTATATTTTCTCTTAAGAAATTAAATGGCGCATATGATTATAATCCCGAAATTCTATTCCCAATTGATATAAATCCTCAATCTTAGAAATCTCCTACTTGTATGGGCAAATCTGACTTAGAGTTTGTATTAGTAGTGGTGGTCCAAGAAAGAATTACTCATTATATTTGGTTGAATTTAAGTCTTTGACTTTAATTTTAGAATCCAAACAGAAATTTTCTTATATTTCTAATTCCAGAATACAATACAGTTACACTTTCTCAAGTGTTTAATATCTATCTTCTATTAATGGATTAAAACTGTATGGAATATGAGTTAGGTATTCTGTGACGAGGATCCACTTGCAGTATTCTAAGAACTCTTTGATGTAACTAAACCTATGTCATCAATAGACACTACCATTTTTTTTAATCTATGGCATTTGTATCTTGTTCATAGTGGATTTGACAAGATCAATCTCTGCAAAGAGTTAATATGCCTATATCCACTGAAAGTAGTTCATCTCATTCGCAGATGGATGTACATTCAGGGGTGGATATGAGTTTTTCGTTGTATTCTTAAAACGATAACTCTAGATTATACCTTTTAGCAAAGAAATTTGAAATGTTTGAAAAATTTCATTAATTTCTAGCAATGGTTAAAACCATTAAGGTAAGTGGTTAAAGATCTTGCGAACTGACAGGGGTGGAGAAATAGTTAGTAGATATGCAGTTCAAAGATCATTAAATTGATTTTTGAATTATATCCAAACTTACCTCCCCAGAAATTTCGAGTTGCATGTTGATGATTAGTTACTAGTCGTTGCCTAATTCCTTCTATGGTAATACAATTTCAGAATGATGTAATGGTTGTATACTTAAAGTAAATCATTACTAGATTCATGGATGACCTAATCAAAATCTTAAGAAAAGCTAGAACTGTTAACCATGGTTTGTTAGCTATTCTAAGTGATTAGGGGTGGACCATCCCATTGTCAATAGATAAGAAAGTGTTTGTTCAAACAAATACTACTTTTCTAAGAAAATGACTAAGTCTGAAAAACAAGTAGCAAATAAAGGAGATATTTAATTCTTGATTCCAAAAGTGTTCTATCATCTTATATAACATATGATGATCCCACTGCCTCTGTTGTCTTGTCACAACCGAAGAGATCAATACCATTTAGTTTTCTTAGACATAATTCACGGTGCCTTGTCGTAGTGGGAGAGTTTCTAGGAACTCACCTTCTTATGACTTGGGAGACACTAGTGATTAAAATCCATTGTGAGTTTAAACAAGTAATGGATTGTCAAGATAAGAAACTAAGAAGAAAGCCAATAGAACTATGGTTTAATCCATTCACATGGAGTAACCTAAAGTTTTCTATTACAATGACATAAAAGGAAATTTTCGTTTATAAGTCTATTCAATGGACTTAACAAACTTCCTGTTCCTAGTATTATAGGTGTGAGTTTATCTAAACTTATGGCTTGTGGTATACCTGGTAATTACTTACTCTAATGCAAGCAACTTACTTTAGTAAGATGCTGAAGCATTTTCTTTCTAATGGCAATCTATAGAAGCTTCACAACTTCTTAGACATAGATTTTATTTATCTAAGGAAAAGTCTTAACTATTCCAGAAAAGATAAAGCCATGAAAGAATTTCTTATATCAACAGTGAGAGGTCTTAGATATACTTTTGTATGCCTTAGACCAGACACCTGCTGTTGAGTGGGAGTAATGAGTAGATATCAGATTAATCCAGGAGAAGAACATTGGAAGACAATCAAGTAAATCCTAAGATTAAGAAGATGAACTATATGTTAGTCTATAAGGGTGTGTTTAAAACTCTTAGACTACACCATCTCAGATTTCGAAATTTGCCTTTGTGCTAGAAGATCTTTCAGATAAGATGGTGGTTACTCTGGGGGTGGAATAGTGATTTTGGAGAAGTGTAAAAACCTATCTGAAGTCTCTAGGTCTACCAGAAAGGGACTGAATGTTAAGGTTGCAGGAAAGGTACTTATTCAGTCTAAGGAAAGTTCTATACATTTTTGGCATTATTCCAAATTGCCTTAAACTACTAGTGTTAATTTCCTGATTAACCAAAAGTAGTTGCCAAAGATATAGAATCCCGTATCCCAAGAGAGTAGACATATAGAGATGAATTTCACATTATCAATGATTTTGTGATTAAAGGAAGAGTAATAGTGGAGAAAAGGTTGTGGTTAATTCAACCTTTCAGATCCTATTACGAGGAGTTTACTACAACTACACTTGATTTGTATATCAAGGTGTTGAGATTATTTGAGACGCACTTTTTGTTTTATATTAGTGCAAGTGGGAGTTTGTTGGGTTTTATGCCCTAAATAAAACTCATTTCAATATAATCAGATTTACTTATTAATATAGATCAGAAATAACATTTAATGTTGCATGGTTCACATGATTTATTTCATGATTATATGTACATAATGTATAAATTCATCTGAAACCATTTTCACATACTTGATCCTGTTTATTGTGCCGTCAACACATTGGAAAGTAAACATGACTATGTGAATAAAGTTTCCTAGATTTATCAGACATAGGGTTTTACTGATATGATAATCTACAACAGAGTTTACTTGCATTTGGAGAAGTGCTATGTTCTTTCCAGAGCATTGGTTAAAGTAAAGCTCAGGTTGGATGCATGGAGTATGCATCGGAAGGGACCGATATTGAACTTTGACTTAGATTTAATTAAACTTACCGTAAAATCTATTCAAGTCAATATCGCCTAGTTGATCCTAGATCAAATGATCTTAATCCTGTTATGATTAGGCTCAATATTGAAAGGCTATTCGTGTTCCTTGAATTGTTAGTTAAGCCTACTTTTAGGTCAGGGTGATACGTACTTTTTGGGAACACGGTAGTGCAATTGAGTGGGAGCGCTAGCATAAACATGGAATCTATAGTTTCTATCTGGCGAATAGTAAGCAAAGGATGATCACCTTCGAGCTTGACCAAACGAAAATAAATGGTGGAGATCTCATTTCACATAAGCTGAAATATCATTTATACGGGGTCAAGTGTTTTAAGGATAAAATACATAGTAGGGTATTACGGTAATTTAATCCCTTTACTGTGTAGATCATTCATATAGAGGATAATTGATCACATTAGGATTATAACAATGGATAACTAATGATGTGTCTATATGGTGGAACATATAGAGCATTCTATATACTGAGAGTGCAATTCTAAGTTCTATGCATGGATTTAACGAAGAATTAATAAGTTAGTGAATTTTAGTGCTAAATTCTTGATCTACTTATTGGAAGCTCGGTTATATAGACCCATGGTCCCCCCACTAGTTGAGATAATATTGCTTGTAAGACTCATGTAATTGGTTTTGATTAATCAATTATAATTCTCAAATTAGACTATGTCTATTTATGAATTTTTCACTAAGTAAGGGCGAAATTGTAAAGAAAGAGTTTATAGGGGCATATTTGTTAATTATGATACTTTGTATGGTTCAATTAATAAATATGATAAATGACAATATTATTTAATAATTATTTATAGTTATTAAATAGTTAGAATTGGCATTTAAATGGTTGAATTTGAAAATTGGCGTTTTTGAGAAAATCAGGTGCAGAAAAGGTAAAACTGCAAAATTGCAAAAAGTGAGGCCCAAATCCACTAGTATAGGGCCTGCCACTTTTGTAGGAAATTTAAACTGATATTTTCATTATTTTAATGCCAAATAATTCAAACCTAACCCTAGTGGAATGCTATAAATAGATAGTGAAGGCTTCAGGAAAATTACACTAAAATTTTCTATTTTTCCTTCAGAGAAAAACCTGAGTCTTTCTCTCTCCCTTTCTTTAGCTGCCACTTCTTCTTTCTCTTCCCTCTTGAATTTCGAAATCCTTAGTGTATGAGTAGTGCCCACACACAACAAGTGATACCTCAATCATAGTGAGGAAGATCGTGAAGAAAGATCATCAGCAAAGGAGTTTCAGCATCAAAGATTCAGAGAAAGAGATCCAGGTTCAGATATTGATAATGCTCTGCTACAGAAAGGAATCAAGGGCTAGATATCTGAACGGAAGGAGTCATATTATTTCGCTGCACCCAATGTAAGGTTTCCTAAACTTTATATGTGTTTATTTCATCGTTTTAGAAAGTTCATATTTAGGGTGTTAATCAACATACTTGTGAGTAGATCTAAGATCCTGGTAAAATAATTTCCAACAATACACACTTGGACCAAGTGAGGAGGTGGAGTGCACATGCGCGTGGGAAGGTGAAGGAGACAAAGGAGCTGCGCAGTGGCTATGCGCGAATCCAAGGGCGCCACGTGGGCACGCAATGTCTTTGGGAGAGGAGAAATGGGCCAGTTGGGCCTGATGCTCTTTGGGCTCAATTTGGTCTTAAAAAAAAACCACTTTTCTCTTGTTTGGGCCACAATTTTATCATCCTTTTTATTATTTCTTTCTTTCTTTTTAGAAATGCTATTTTCTCAATCAAACACAAACAAAATTAAATCCAAACAAAATATTCTCAAACAAAATATATGAGATGAAAATATTTATTTTAAAATCTAATTAATTTGTAATTCTTTTAATAAAAATAATACTTTTTTTTTTATCTTTTATTTCTTTTTCTCAATTATGCCATAAATATTAATTAGTATTTATAAACAAAGATAAAACTAGTCTTAAATAAAATATTTTCAATATAAAAATATATAATTTTAATTTCATGAAAATATTATTTAAAATTTAATTAACTTTGTATTTTTATACTATGAAATATGTAATATTTTGGCATTTAACATACGTATAGAGCGTTCTATATAATTAAGAGTGTAATTTTGAATCTATAGTGGCACAAAGAGGAATTAATAAGTTGGAGAATTTATTTAATAAATTCTAGTTCTACTTATTGAAAGCTTGATTATATAGGCCCATGGTCCTCACACTAGTTGAGATAATACTACTTGCACACTCAGTTAATTGATTTTAATTAATTAATTATAATTCTAAAATTAGATTATGTCTTATTTATGAATTTTCACTAAGCTAAGGCTTAATGGTGAAGAAAAAAGATTTTGGGTTTTATTTGTTAATTAAGAGACTTTGTTAAGTCTAATTAACAAATAAAATAAATGACAATTTTTTGTTGATAATTTATTATAATTATTAAATAAATTGTTTTAACATTTATAAAATTAAAATTGGAAAATATGACATTATTAAAAGAAAAGATACATGCACTACTACAAAAATGGCTTTTTGCTTCAGTTGGGGTAACCGACGTTATAGCCGTAGACACAAATAGTGATATTTTTTGCTTCGGTTATGAACCGATGCTAATTGATTTTTTGCTTCGGTAAAAAAAGGATTTTGCATCAGTTCATAACCGAAGCAAAAAACTAGTGCACCGATGCTATTTGTTTTTTTGCTTCGGTTATGAACCGAAACCAAAAAAAATAAAAAAAATAAATGCGGACCACCGCACCACCACTGCCATCACCACAATATTCATACTAGTTACGAATTCCTCCGCCAAGACAACATCATAAATCACAAAAAAATATCAAAATCACTACAACCTTTTTCGAACCACCACCATAGTTCTGTTCATAACATTGTGCACGTTTCCTTGCAACAAGAAGAAAAAGTCATATCTAAAATTATTTAGAGCCGAGACCACCAGAGAGAGAGAGAGAGAGAGAGAGAGAGAGAGAGAGAGAGAGAGAGAGAGAGAGAGAGAGAGCAAAATCTACACCATTGGAGTCGAAAACCACCAAAGATGAGAAAGAGAGCATTTAAGATTGAAAAAGAGAAAGAGATGTGAGAAACGTACCTGGGTGCTGTCGGTCGGGGTGTGGCTACTGCTAGGCTCGGTTCGACGTCGTGGGGTGTGGCCGGTTGCTAAGCTTGGTCACCGAGATGGATAGAGAGAAAGAGAAATAGAGAGAGATAGATAGATATGGATTTAGAAAATGGTATATGGGGTGGCTGAAAGTAGAAGGTTATATATATTTAGGGTTTGTGAAATGGGCTTTGCCCATCGGTTGATTTAATTTTTTTACGCAGGAGTTTTTGCGTCAGTTGTTAACCGACTCAAGGTTAGCGTCAGTGCAGAACCGACACAAATAGTCTTATAATCGACGTTCATCTTGCGTCAATACATAATTGACGCAAAATTCACGAGTTCTTTAATAGTGTCGGTTTTATTACCGATGTCAGAACTAACGCAAAATCTAGTTTTTGTAGTAGTGATGGTTGAAATAAAGTTGCAAAATTGTAACTAGTGAGGCCCACATGTGTGGCCGGCCACTTAGTGTATTTTTGCCCATTATTATATCTTTTTTAATCCATATAATTAAATCTTAAACCCTAGTTAAAATACTATAAAAGGAACATGATGCTCTCATTTTCATCCAACCCTTCAACCTATTTAAACCTAGTTTTCTAACTCTGTTAAACAACTAGTAGATGAGAGATTCCTTTCATAATGATTTCGAATCCTTATTATTATTGTTCTTCATCAATCTTCAAGCCTTTAGTGATAAAGTACCATGTCCACTCATAGCAAGTCAAGTACCCAATCATAGTGCAGAAAACAGTGGTTAACCAAACTGAAGGAGAGAAGATCTATGTTTAGATCTTGATAATGCTCTGCGACAGAAAGGAATTAAGAGCTAGAGATCTGAATGGAAGGAGTCATATTATTCTGTTGCCATCAATGCAACATTTTCTAAACTTTATATGTGTTTATTTCATCATATTAGGAAATTCATATTTAGGGTGTTAGATTATAGATTATAATCAACATACATGTTAGTAAATCTAGATCCTGGTAAAATAAGTTCCAACACGTTCTTCGTCCACCACTTCCACCGAGGGTTCATCGTTAGATTCCGCTAGATCCTCCAACTTGTTCTGCAAATGCTACATCATTTTCTTCATTTTTGTAGTGAGTTTCTCTGCTCTGCTAACTCTGTGTGAGTAGCTTCTAATTCTCTAGTCACTCGTAATAAGTTTGAGGCGTGGTCATAGTAATAAATGTCCTTCTAATACCCGTCTTTTACATAGTCATCACCATCACCTTCCTATTCCTTGCCTTCAGGATTTTGGCCTTCGTCGAGGTCATCGAGCACGTTCTCGGTATCCTCCTCGATTCTCGGCATGGATTGTGCGTTCTTCTCTAACACCATTCGCTTGGAGGCCAGAGGCGTGGGAGTCAACTTCCTTCATAACTGTGTCTAAGGGAGTTTTCTTGCTGGTGTTCTTTCGAGTATTCACCATAGTCGAAGTGAGGCAACAACTAATAATCTTTCATTGTCTCTCAATAAAAGCACCAAAATATTTATTGAGATTTTCAGAAACTGATTACAAAGAGCTTAAGGAAGAGCAAAATAATAAATAATAGACAAATATATTTTTTTACATGGTTCGAGCGTTAATGATTCCTAGTCCACGAGTCAATTATATTAGCCTTTTTGGCAAGTATTTGAGTATCACAAGTGTTTACAATGGTAACTCTGTATTCCTCTTATTTCTCTCAAAGAAGAAAGCTCTTTGGAAATTTAGCATAGTTTTGTAAGTAAAAATTATCCCTCCTTTGTACTAAAAAATGGAGGTATTTATAGGTACACATGCGGGTAAGGGCATACCATTTACCCACGTAGGGTTTCTTACTCAACACGCATGAAATGCCAAAAACACAACAAGACCATCTGACCGCTAGTTTGGTAGGTAGCTTTCCCATTGTGTGGTGCTTGATCAATGCGAGATATCTTGTAAAGGTCTTGACATGTGTTATTCAAAGGTTTTTCCTTTAAAAGTAATCACCTAGACAAGTTGTTGGACAAGAAGCACTATAGAGGCACGTACGCATACAACCACGGTCTGATGCAGGGGACAAGATCTAATTTGATGTCAAACGACATGCAACTATCAGGCCTAGCTACGGATTCGACCTTAAGGAGTTTCAGGGAGGTTCGACTAAGGTCTTCCTTGACCAATCCATTCACAACCATCCTGGGACGTATGTGACTCTTATTTACTCCCGATTACGAAAGCATAAGGTGAAAATCCCCAGAATCACCTCAGCCTTCGCTAAAGAAGCATTCTTTCGGGTACTATAGTATCTTCCGTAACCTCGTTTAAGGGAAGGTTCGTGATATCAACGTTTAATCTAATGTGGCACCCTTCATAACTTTCGTGTTGAACTCATTTGGGAACATGGATAACAATGTATTTTATTAACCCACACTAATCCTTGTGTGTTGTTGTTGATCAAGAAAATTGCAGTATGAGACATACTGTAACACCCTAACTATCGTAGGCGTATTACGTGATTTTTAAACGTACTGTGCAGCTCGTTGCTAGTCAACGAGGTTTATGGAAAAACGTGATTAATTAAAATTTTGCTTTTTCATTAAACTTATAAACCATTTTGCAAAAAGTCTCGGGATCCCGATTTATAAAAATATTTACAAACGTTTTTACTGTTCAACTTTTACATCAAAATAAAGTCGTCTAACGACAGTTACAAAATCTCAGCCCTGCTGTCCCGAGGATCGTACGCTCCAGGCCTAACCGCCCCGACATGTACAATCTCATATGCTCGGTCACGGTCCATCAGCAACAGCCTTGCCTTTACCTACACATGAACATAAACTGTGAGTCGACAGACTCAGTAAGAAAAGCATAATAATATCATACATAAAACTGACTGCCGTGTCCAACACGATACTGAGTCCCGCTACTGCCATGTCCAACATGGTACTGAGCACTACTGCCATGTCCAACATGGTACTGAGTTTTGAACGTTCAGGGGACGGTACTATTGACAAGTATCCTCCTGATCGGTCGAACCGGTCATACTCCGGCTGCTGGTCATACTCCAGCCTGTACCGACGGGATAGGTCAATAGCACTGAACCACCAACCAGTGTCAGCCTGATCGGTCGAACCGGTCATACTCCGGCTGCTGGTCATACTCCAGCCTGTACCGACGTGACAGGGTTGGGTGGTTCGAAGCCTAAATACATATCTAATGTAATCTAACAGGCTTCCTACATGCACGCTAAACATGTAATCTACATATGCATACTGTTATACTAATTTTACCTGGATTCCGATTTCAGGTGTGCCGGTCAACCTGACTGGAACTGAAGCTGATCGGCGGATTACTGGCTCCTAAACCATAAAAATCACAACGCTATAAGTGACACGCTAAATCACTTCCCGGGGACTAAAACTTGAAACTAAAAGTTTCCCTATCGATAAAAAGCATGGCAATACCCCTAAAAACCCAAAAACGAGGAAAACTAGTGGTTCGAAAAATCCCCAACCGGCTAGACCGGTTGCCCAACCGGAATTCCGGTTCGGGAAATTCGAACCCCCATCCGATTCCGGATGCTCAACCGGATTCCGGTTCCTCGCGACGACAACATCAAAAATTCATAACTTGCACAATTCAACCCCAAATCACATGAAACCTTCCAGATCTGTTCTATACCTCCCCTAGAACATTTCTAAGGCAACAAAACCACCCAGATTGCACGAATTCAAAAACCACAATTAGAGCTCAAGCTTTGAGTTCTAAACTCAAACTTGAGCAAACCTAGCTAGCATGCAACCAAAACCATCTAAACCTACTTAAACAAGCTTAACTAAGCCTCTGAAAACAATCCAAAACATCAACAATAACACAGCAACAGAACATAACATTTTCTTTCAAAAATTCACATATTTTGCATAGAAAACCAAAGCTTAACTCAATCAACTTACATGCTTTCAACATAGCTTAAATCCTATCAATTTAACATGCTTTGATCCTCATAAATCAACAACAAAAGACAGCAGCAACAATCACATAGAAATCCAACATGCATCATCACAATTCATCATTTTTTTCAAGAAAATTAAAGAAAGAAAGATAAGAACCAACCTAGCTTGCAATGAACCTTAAAAGATGATGAATGACCAGCCAAAATCAAAGGAGAAAAGCCCCCTCCTTGCTGCTCAAAGCTTGGCCGAAAGAGAGAGTGTTTGTGTGTGTGAGTTTTTTGGAATTTTTCTTTCAAAATAGACTAAGTGTAAAATGCTTAAGAAAAGGGAATATAAATCATATTTTTTTCATTTATTTCAGCCAAGGAAACACTTAATTAATTATTTATTTTCCAATTCAAAAGGTCACATAAGACAAAACACTAATGGGGCAAAAAGACCATTTTGCCCCTCCACCATAAAATCACTAAAATCATACTAAAGGGGTATTTTTGGGACATTCTAAATTCCCGGCCATTCCCGACATTCCCAATGTCTAAAACCCGTCCCCAAAATACTAACATACTAAGTTGTGATTTCTACTGAGCCAAACGCCGAGTTCTAAAATACCGGACACCGGAAATGCGAAATATAAAAACTGCTGATGACATAATTATGCATATCTGAATTCCATAAATAACAATGAAATTATTTAAATAGCTATAAATAATTTCCTGATTAACATAAATAACTGCTAATTTCCAAATTAACTAAGCGGGCTTTACAACTATCCCCCCCTTAAAAGGATTTCGTCCCCGAAATCTAACCTGAATAACTCTGGAAATTGAGCTCGCATATCTGATTCTAGCTCCCAGGTGGCTTCTTCCACCTTACTGTTTCTCCAGAGAACCTTGACCAACGCTATGGTCTTATTCCGAAGGACTTTATCCTTTCTATCCAGGATCTGCACTGGCTGTTCCTCATAAGACATATCTGACTGAAGCTGAAGACTCTCATAACTGAGTATATGAGAGGGGTCTGAAACGTATTTTCTCAACATTGAGACATGAAATACGTTGTGCAACTTCTTTCGATAAAGCCGGAGGCAATGCTAACCGATATGCCAACTTGACCTATCTTCTCGAGAATCTCGAAAGGTCCTGTAAATCTAGGGCATAACTTGCCTCTTTTCCCGAAACGTTTAATCCCCTTCATCGGAGATACTCGCAAAAACACATGGTCCCCTACTCGGAACTCAACATCTCTACGTTTCGGATCTGCGTAACTCTTCTGTCTGCTCTGCGAGGCTAGCATTCTAGCTTTAATCTTTTCTATTGCCTCATTGGTCCGCTGAACTGATTCTGGACCTAGGTATTTCCTCTCCCCTGTCTCATCCCAGTGGATAGGGGATCTACATTTCCTACCGTACAACAGTTCGTAGGGTGCCATCCCTATCGTACTCTGGTAACTGTTGTTGTATGAAAATTCCACTAACGGTAGGTATTTACTCCATGAACCCTCAAAGTCCATAACACAGGCTCTCAACATATCCTCCAATATCTGAATTGTCCTTTCGGACTGACCATCTGTCTGAGGATGGAATGCTGTACTGAATTTTAGCTTCGTACCCATTGCCCGTTGCAAACTTTGCCAAAATTTGGAGGTGAATTTCGGATCCCTGTCCGAAACTATAGACTTCGGTACCCCGTGAAGTCTCACTATCTCTTTGACGTACAGTTCTGCCAACTGATCCACTGTAAATGTTGTTCTGACCGGCAGAAAATGAGCAGATTTCGTAAATCGATCCACCACTACCCAGATGGAGTCATACATACCCGTGGTCCTAGGTAACCCGACCACAAAATCCATCGTAATATCCTCCCATTTCCATTCTGGTAGGGTTAGAGGCTGCAACAACCCTGCTGGTCTACGATGTTCGGCACTTGATCCGCGACACGTGAGGCATCTCGAAACGAATTCTACCAAATTCTTCTTCATACCGCTCCACCAGAAGTACGGTTTCAAATCTTGGTACATCTTGGTGGTGCCGGGATGTAGAGAATATGGAGTAGAATGAGCCTCCTCAAAGATCTCGTTCCTCAAGTCCACACTGTTCGGGACACAAACCCTGGCTTTATACAAAAGCATCCCACCGTCGTCATCCTTTGAAAAGTCTTTGGCTTGACCAGCCAATACCTCATCTCGGATCTTCACTAACTCCGAATCTGTCGTCTGAGCAACCTTTATTCTTTCTAACAGATCAGATTGCAGCGTTAAGTTGTGAAGCTGACCTACCACAAACTCAATCTTTGGGTCCCTAACCATATCCTCTGCTAGCTGAGGTGAGATCTGAACCATGCTAGCCACTTGCCCGGGACCCTTTCTGCTCAGGGCATCGGCCACTACATTGGCTTTCCCGGGATGGTAAAGGATCTCACAATCATAATCCTTCACTAATTCCAACCAACGCCTTTGTCTCATGTTCAAATCTTTCTGAGTAAAGAAATACTTGAGACTTTTATGGTCAGTATAGATCTCGCACTTCTCCCCATACAAGTAATGCCGCCAAATCTTCAGTGCAAAAACCACTGCGGCCAATTCTAAATCATGAGTCGGGTATCGCTGTTCATAATACTTTAACTGACGGGAGGCGTAAGCGATAACCCGATCGACTTGCATCAATACGCACCCCAAACCCTGTTTGGATGCGTCACAGTAGACCACGAACTTCTCCTCGTCCGAAGGCAAAGCTAGTACCGGAGCAGTAATCAATCTCTGTTTCAGCTCCTGAAAACTAGCTTCGCATTTATACGACCGGATAAATCGCTGATTCTTCTTTGTAAGCTCGGTTAGGGGCATTGAAATTTTGGAGAACCCCTCCACGAACCTACGGTAGTACCCAGCTAATCCCAAGAAGCTTCTGATCTCTGTCACTGTCTTCGGTCTCGGCCAATCCCTGACGAATTCAATCTTCCCGGGATCCACCTTGATCCCGTCCTTACCCACAATGTGTCCTAGGAAGGACACCTGAGACAACCAGAACTCACATTTCTTGAACTTGGCGTAGAGTCTATGTTCTCGAAGTCGTTGCAGTACCATCTGAAGATGTAACTCATGCTCCTCTTCTGACTGAGAGTACACGAGGATGTCGTCGATAAACACAATCACACAGATATCGAGGAAATCCTTGAATACTCTATTCATCAGGTCCATGAATCTTTGCGGGAGCGTTGGTTAGTCCGAATGACATAACCAGGAACTCGTAGTGTCCATACCTAGTGCGGAAAGCCGTCTTTGGAATGTCCTCCTCTCGGATCCTCAACTGATGATAACCCGAACGGAGATCAATCTTAGAAAATACCGTCTTCCCCTGAAGCTGATCGAACAAGTCATCGATCCTAGGTAATGGATATTTATTCTTCACCGTCAGCTTGTTCAACTCTCTGTAGTCGATGCACATCCTCATAGATCCATCCTTCTTCTTCACGAACAAAACCGGGGCTCCCCAGGGTGACACCTTTGGGCCGAATGAACCCTATGTCGAGCAACCCTTGGAGCTGAATCTTCAATTCCTTAAGTTCGGCCGGAGCCATCCTATACGGGGCTTTAGAAACCGGATCCACCCACAGTGCCAAGTCAATCACGAAGTCAATCTCCCGATGAGGTGGTAACCACTGGAAGTTCTTCGGGAAAAACGTCCAAAATTCCCGAACCACTCGATGTCCTCGGCCGAATGGTGTACGGCCGAGTGGTGTCCACCACCACGGCCGTAAACCCTAAGCAT
This sequence comes from Cannabis sativa, assembly GCF_029168945.1. Classification (NCBI taxonomy): domain Eukaryota; kingdom Viridiplantae; phylum Streptophyta; class Magnoliopsida; order Rosales; family Cannabaceae; genus Cannabis; species Cannabis sativa. The sequence continues at coordinate 11,073,465 of NC_083601.1, forward strand.
CCACCGTGCAATAATTCTCTCGGCGACATAGCCGAGATCACCGGATCCGAGATCCCTGAACCGAACCCACAAATACGAACGGTTCTTCACTTTCCGGTTGGAAGACCACCATCTTCCTCTTACAATCAATGCTCGCCGAATATTTAGATAGGAAATCCATTCCTAAAATAATATCAAATTCGACTAAGCTCATCTCTATCAAATCAGCGCTTAACTCCCTACCATCTATCCTGATCGGCATAGACCTAATCCACCTATTGGAGATAACCAATTCTCCGCTGAGTAACGGGGTTCCAAACCCACGATTCATATCTATCAAAGGGTCTACCCAACTTACTAAAGACTCTGGCCGCCACATAAGAACGTGTAGCCCCAGAATCAAACAGCACTGAATAAAGCGAGTCGTTAATAAAAATCTGACCTGTAACAACTGATGGGCTGGCATCTGCATCAGCCTGCGTGATAGCGAACACCCTGGCTGGAGTGGGTATCGCTGGAGCTCTCGGTGCCTCTGGCCGGAGCTGGGGACATTCCCTCTTGAAGTGCCCGGGCATGCCACAATGAAAGCATCCCTGCCCCTTGCACTCTCCCCGATGATGCCTCTTGCAGCTAGGGCACTCGGGGTAGGAGAATCGGGTCTCATTACCACCGGGACGACTCCTCTTTCGGTTCCCCCGGAACCTCTTGTTCTGACTCGAGCCGCCGGAAGCAGTGGGTGCCCTCTTCCTCTGATCAATGGCCGAACCACTACTCCCCCTGCTAAAGCCTGATGCAGGAGGGGTAGGAGCTCCGCCACTAATCGGAGTACTAGCTGACTCTGACATGCACCCCACTGCGCCCTCAGCTCGCAGTGCCTTCTCCACCATCTGAGCATAGGTGGTGCTGTCGTCAGTGGTAATCATCAGGTCATGCCTGATCTTGGGATTCAACCCGTCCAGATACTTCTCCTTCCTGCTGAAGTCGGTCGGCACAATTCCCGAGGCTAACCTCGCCAACCGGTCAAACTGAGTGGTATACTCAGTGACACTCATGTTCTCCCGCTGGGTCAGGTGAACGAACTCTTTCCTCTTGGCGCTTCTGACCGCCTCATTATAGTACTTCGCGTTGAAGAGTTCCTGGAACCTTTCCCGGTGTCATGGTGGTGACATCGTGAATGCGAGACACCATGTCCCACCATACCAGGCATCCTCCTGGGCCCGGAATGTGGCGCACACCACTGCTGTCGTTAGGTGACACCCATGAAGTTCGAATTGCGGTGATCACCGTGAAAGCCACCGCTCGGCTTTCGATACATCCGGACCTCCCGGGAATACCGGAGGTGCTTGCTTCGAACCGCTCATACAAAGGTTCCAATCTATGGGCCGCCACTACCATCTCGGCACAGGCGGCGAGGGCGGTGCCACTTTGGAACTGCGGCACCGGAACTGCAGGAGCACCCTGTTTGTCTCAACCTACGAATCTCGAGGTCTTCCTCTTCGATCCGGGCTTGCATTTCCGCAAACCGCAACTCCCACCGGGGCTCCCCGATCGAGCCGGGGGAGCACTGGGCAGCTGTGGCGGGTTCTCAACACCCCGACCACGAGCCCCGCCTCGGGGACCTCTACCTCGACCCACAGCGGTGGGGAAACCGAGCTCCCTCTCCCTGATTCGACCCCACGGAGTTGCCCCGACTCCTGGTAGTCCGCCTGGCGTCCATCTAGTTAGAACCGCCTGCGAAACCAAGAGTTGGCATATCAGGTCGTATTCAAGGCGAGCTTACTAATGCCGCTTAATTTGGAAATTAGAAATGAAACATGCGCCTATTCTACTATCAGGCTACTAACATGCTTCCTAACAGGCTTTTCTTTTTCATAACTGAATAAAATAAACTACTAAAGCAATAAAGGCTTGCGAACCGTGAACCGAGCTAGCTGGCGATGATGATTGTACATGTCGTGACGATCTTCGGAAGACAACTCCGCGGCTACGATACCAAGTTGTAACACCCTAACTATCTTAGGCGTATTACGTGATTTTTAAACGTACTGTGCAGCTCGTTGCTAGTCAACGAGGTTTATGGAAAAAACGTGATTAATTAAAATTTTGCTTTTTCATTAAACTTATAAACCATTTTGCAAAAAGTCTCGGGATCCCGATTTATAAAAATATTTACAAACGTTTTTACTGTTCAACTTTTACATCAAAATAAAGTCGTCTAACGACAGTTACAAAATCTCAGCCCTGCTGTCCCGAGGATCGTACGCTCCAGGCCTAACCGCCCCGACATGTACAATCTCATATGCTCGGTCACGGTCCATCGACAACGACCTTGCCTTTACCTACACATGAACATAAGCGTGAGTCGACGGACTCGGTAAGAAAAGCATAAAAATATCATACATAAAATCGACCGCCGTGTCCAACACGATACCGAGTCCCGCCATCGCCATGTCCAACATGGTGCGAGCACTCTTGCCATGTCCAACATGGTGCGAGTTTTGAACGTTCGGGGGACGGTACTATTGACAAGTATCCTCTGATCGGTCGAACCGGTCATACTCCGGCTTCTTGGTCATACTCCGGCTGTACCGACGGGATAGGTCAATAAGCCGAACCACCAACCGGTGTCGGCTGATCGGTCGAGCCAGGTCATACTCCGCGGGTCATACTCCGGCACATGCCGACGTGACGGGGTTGGGTGGTTCGAAGCCTAAATACATATCTAATGTAATCTAACGGGCTTCCTACATGCACGCTAAACATGTAATCTACATATGCATCTTGTTATACTAATTTTACACGGATTAGATTTCGGGTGTGCTTGCGGTCAACTGACTAGGCCCGAAGCCGATCGGCGGATTGCGGCTCCTAAACCATAAAAATCACAACGCTATAAGTGACACGCTAAATCACTTCCCGGGGACTAAAACTTGAAACTAAAAGTTTCCCTATCGATAAAAAGCATGGCAATACCCCTAAAAACCCAAAAACGAGGAAAACTAGGGTTCTGAAAAATCCCCAACCGGCAGACCGGTTGCCCAACCGGAATTCCGGTTCTGGGAAATTTCAACCCCCATCCGGAATTCCGGATGCTCAACCGGAATTCCGGTTCCTCGCAGGCAGCAACATCAAAAATTCATAACTTGCACAATTCAACCCCAAATCACATGAAACCTTCCAGACCTGTTCTATACCTCCCCTAGAACATTTCTAAGGCAACAAAACCACCCAGATTGCACGAATTCAAAAACCACCATTAGAGCTCAAGCTTTGAGTTCTAAACTCAAACTTGAGCAAACCTAGCTAGCATGCAACCAAAACCATCTAAACCTACTTAAACAAGCTTAACTAAGCCTCTGAAAACAATCCAAAACATCAACAATAACACAGCAACAGAACATAACATTTTCTTTCAAAAATTCACATATTTTGCATAGAAAACCAAAGCTTAACTCAATCAACTTACATGCTTTCAACATAGCTTAAATCCTATCAATTTAACATGCTTTGATCCTCATAAATCAACAACAAAAGACAGCAGCAACAATCACATAGAAATCCAACATGCATCATCACAATTCATCATTTTTTTCAAGAAAATTAAAGAAAGAAAGATAAGAACCAACCTAGCTTGCAATGAACCTTAAAAGATGATGAATGACCAGCCAAAATCAAAGGAGAAAAGCCCCCTCCTTGCTGCTCAAAGCTTGGCCGAAAGAGAGAGTGTTTGTGTGTGTGAGTTTTTTGGAATTTTTCTTTCAAAATAGACTAAGTGTAAAATGCTTAAGAAAAGGGAATATAAATCATATTTTTTTCATTTATTTCAGCCAAGGAAACACTTAATTAATTATTTATTTTCCAATTCAAAAGGTCACATAAGACAAAACACTAATGGGGCAAAAAGACCATTTTGCCCCTCCACCATAAAATCACTAAAATCATACTAAAGGGGTATTTTTGGGACATTCTAAATTCCCGGCCATTCCCGACATTCCCAATGTCTAAAACCCGTCCCCAAAATACTAACATACTAAGTTGTGATTTCTACTGAGCCAAACGCCGAGTTCCAAAATACTGGACACCGGAAATGCGAAATATAAAAACTGCTGATGACATAATTATGCATATCTGAATTCCATAAATAACAATGATAAATTATTTAAATAGCTATAAATAATTTCCTGATTAACATAAATAACTGCTAATTTCCAAATTAACTAAGCGGGCTTTACACATACCGTTCCTTGGATAGGACCTTTGAAAAGATTGCAAGGATAATTGATAAATCATCAAGAGGTAACATTCTTGTTCATCTTTTTGTTTCCTAATTTAATATTTATACATATGGAGGATTCTAGAGTGTGGTACGAAGATAATCATATTAAAATGCTTCTGATGCATACCTAATTTAGTACCACAAAACTAACATCTGGACCTCAACGCAGACCTGGATCCAGCTTCGGCCTCAAACCCCGACCTTGAACCCTACCTAGGACCCCAACTCCGAATTTGGGGTCATGGTCCAAGGCCGGGGTCAGGATTGAGGTCGAGTTTATGGTAAATATAGTATAACTTCACACAATCTATAAATATAAGTCGATACAAAATACAGTGCTATACTAAATAATACTAAAATAATCTAACACAATGCTATACAGTACAATACAACATGGTGTACCAAACAAGTCCATAATGTAATATATATTATAAGTAAGAACATGAAGAAGAATATGATCACTCGCTCACAACCTTGAGTATAGATAAGTGAGTATCACCATAACTTGAACAAGATATATCACATTTGTCTAAAAGCTTATTTTCAATATCTTTAAGCACTAAAAGAACTCTCTAAGAAATAGTTTTGAGAATTATCAAGCCTTTAGATTTTTTAGTAAAATAATTTGCTGATGGAAGCTAGTGTCCACATGAGCATCATTTTAAACCACTAATTATAGTGTTTAGGTGATTATACTTGAGGTTCAAATATCTATAACATCTTATTACTGTTATAAGCACATTAATAAGCGTAAATTAGACTAAAAAAAAGAAGATTTAGTGGTTACACAAAGATTGAAATCGAGCACCAAAATATTTCATACATTTTCTCACAGTGCACCTACAGGTGACATGTCACCACATTTTACAGGTTACTAGTTTTTATCTTTCGTAACTCCCATTCGACCAAATTAGTTCCAATTCAACTCACTTCTCTCATATAAATGTGCATTAATTAAATTCCTAACAAGTATATAATCATAGCTTTGCATTTGAATCCTATAACTATTTTGTGTAATAACTTTTTTTATTACATTTGATTTGTGATCAACTAAAGAGAGTTACAAATGTTACAAATTTGTACACTCTTCATGTGTTACATTTTGACCACAATAAACTATATAGAACAATTTTCTTTTTATCAATTTGTAACACTCAGATAATCTATATTATAAATAAATAATATAACAACAGATACATCTTCTTTGCTATTTGGGTTTTCATTAATTATTATCAGTAGGTAAAGGTGAATTTTGTATCAAAATTTAGTAGTACAAATTATTGGTAGGAAGTATATAAATGTAGGCTTACAAGAAATGAAAATAGGTAGGTAAATGTAATAAATAATTAGTGATGCGTACACTACAAATCTATTTATTTATTATTTTTGTTTTGTTTTTCATTTTATTTACATAATTTTAGAAATGCCTTTCTAATTTCTAGGGCTTTTTTCCCACTCTTTTCCTTTGCCTGAGTCCTTCGACCGCCGTGTCGCCGCGCCTACGGCTCTGATTGATGGTCTAGGACCTTCCAGGCTTTCAGAATTTTGTTCACGTTTCGGTCTGGTAGTCTCGCTGGGGCGCTTGGTCTCACCATTCTCTTCTGTTCGAGGTACATTTATCTTTGCTTTGATCTATGGAGATTATGTAATCTCTCATATGCTTATACGAGGGTTATAATGTATGCCGTGTGATGTTATGCTCTCAGGATTCTTGATATTTTTTTGATTTGTGTTTCCTTAAGACGCAGCATAGTAGTTAGTTTCATCTATGAAAACTCCCTCCCATTTGACCATTATATTTAATTCTACTTGTGGTTCTAACCCCATTGATTGTCAAATCCAAAGATTGCAGAAAACAAAAACTAGTGAACATTCTGGAGTTTGGGACTAGTACCCTATGGAAACAAATTGACCTTAGGGCTTTTTGAAATTACTGTGAAAATACGCTAGTACTTGTTGGAGAAGTTGGATTAGTACACTACGGAATCATTTGTACAACCAAGGTACGAAATACCCATTTAGATTGAAGGATAAAATGCTAAAGTTTGTGTTTTTCTTATGAAGTTGGTGGCAGTTAATTGGCTAAAAGGGCTGGAGTTATGAATCATGTAGTGGTGGAGGTTTAGTTAGGTTTGCTTGCCATGTGCAAATATGATTGTCATTTAGGTTTTTGAAACAAGAGGGTTTTGAATTATTTTTTTAGTGTTGCATGCCCTAAGTTTGATCCTCTCTATCATGCAATGCACAGCACTAGCTAGAGATATCACGAATCTTTACCATTAAGAGGGGAAAAAAAATGAGTTTTTGATTTTTTTTTAAGTTCACAAATAGTCTCCTTGACCAATGACTCATTTTAATTGCTTGTCATATAGTGTTGACTACACGCTTTCTCGATATTGAATAACTATTGCAGGAGGATTTTGAATTTTTATCAAATTCCCAATCACAATAGGAAGACAATATGGCTTTGAGGCTTGCTTAAAACAGTGGGGTGTTGAGAGGTTTTTTGTAATCACAATTGATTATGCCTATTTAAACAATCTAGATATTCGTCACACATTGAGAAGAGTTTGCAAGTTTGGAAGTCTGTGGTTTATGATTGGTAGGTATTCATAGTGGGTCATGGATTGAGGTATTTGGATCTGCTTGTAATGCAATTAAATATGCTATTCTCTATCATGGTTGTCAGTGAGTGCTTGATATTTAGATGTTTAGTTCTTAATAAGTTATGAAAAATAGAAGCTTATGTCTCTCACTTCTACTTGGTAATACTAGCATGTAATAAGCTACTATTGTTGTGCAAGGTTATTGTTTTATATTGGATAAATATGCCATTCTTTGCTCTAGGATATTCGCTACAAACAAATTTTGCTTTTATCTACCTATTTGCTACCTACAATTTTTTATTGGTAAGAAAAGAAGTTTTTTCTACCAATATTAATTATACGAATTATTGGTTGGTGAAAGTTGTAAAAGTTATCTCAGATTTATGCTTTGCTACTAATGAAAATGGGTAGGTAAAATATTATGGAGGGAAAAAATTTAGTATTTGGAGGGAAAAAATATATATTATTTGGAGGGAAATTTAATCAAACAATTGAAAGGAAGCAACAATTGATAATCTAGACAAAGAGAATAATCTGTGACACCTTTTCAAATATTTGCATTGTTATATTTGGGACATGTCTTTTTAGTAGGTAAGTACTGACATTTTTCTTATAAAATTGTTAAATAAAACGGAAAAATTGAAAAATCTGTTAAACCACAAGAACAAATCTCATACTTAGTCATTGTGAGATCCTAACTCAACTCTTACCGTTTTATAGCCAATAGGTAAGATATATATTGTTAGTGAGTTTCACTTTTTGATAGAATTGCATGCAGCCAGCTGTATCAACCTTGCAAAGTTGTGTTGGACCATGATGATGAAACATTCTTTTCCCAAGCACAACACAAGTCTTTATTTTGTCCTTTCCTAGTTTGTACAGTTCTTTAACTAGCTAATTATCACAGTTCAGTGCTTATGTGGATGGAGAGGAGAAGAACATAGCAGTGGAGAGGAGAACATAGTATTAATCAGTTTGAACTTCAATATTATAGAAAGCCCATAATCCCAAAACCCCTAAAATTTACCAAAGTTTGTTAAAGCCCATAAATCTTAAAATCCTAATGGAAATTTTCATTTTTATGCTAAAAAATTCACAAAAATATATATTTTTTTTCTTTTAAAAAAGTTATTTTATGAAAAAAAAATTAAAAGTGTGATGAAAACCGTATAAGGTAAATTGATTACCTTAAACTGTTTTTGTATATTTTTAATTTTTGTTTTGAAAAAAAGGCATAATTTTGGGCATATTCTATAAAATCTAATAAAATGTGTAATTTCTACAAAGCCAATTAAATACTAATCCTTCATTCCTAAAATTTGAGACTACAAACCTTAGGAATACCTTTTAGCAAAAAAGGAAAGAAAAAAAAGAAAAAGGTTTAGGAATATGTTTCATAAATTCAAACTTAGTAATGCTCCTTTAGACTAATTAATTAGTCTTTAAAATCCTAAATCTTAGCATAAACCCTAATATATTTCTTAAAGCTAAAGTATGTTTCATAAAATTTAAACTTTATAGAGTTGTTTTGAAGACTAACTAATTAATGTTCAATATGGAGGGACACCATTTTGTTAAATATACCAGTTAAAATTTGAGCAGAATATGCTTTTGCTATTAATGATTTCACTTTAATGGGATGACGTTTTCACCTTGTTGTTGATGCGTGGTTAAGAAATTACAATACATGCTTGTATTTTGGCCACTTATTAGTATTCTAAGGAACCATTTATTTTGGCAACTCAAGCACAAGTTTTCTATTTGCATGATATGAAGAGTGATTCAAATTGGAGGATTGTTCAACAAGTAAATCACGATTCTATTGATATTCCTGAAATTGTTGACGAACTGAGGATTTCATTGAAAGTTCATCTTCAGTTGATTAGATGTTCATTCTGTAACTCTTTGATGTACTTTTAAAGTACCAAAATCACTATGTTAATGAGAAAGCTGTCTTAGATGAAGATTTTGATGATGGAAATATATTGGCTCAAGTGATGATGACATCAGAAGTGCTACAAAAACAGAATTTGATAAGGATGTAGATTCATATTTCCTAGTTAGTTTCTTAACATTTCTTAATATTCTTTTAATTATTATATATTTCATTGAATGATTTTGTATTTTTTGTTTATTTCAAAGAATCTTTTATTATGGCACGTGGTCGTCGCACCACTCGATCTACTGCTCGGAGTCAACAAATTGTACCAGTCATTGATCCTCCTGCTCCACCTGCACAAGTTGTTCGCACTACTCGATCAACTTTACAGAATCAACAAGTTGGTCGCACCACTCGATCTATGGTAAAAAGTCAACAACGTAGAACCACTGCACAAATTAATGTAGAGAGTGAACACCCTCATCCCTCCACGCAGTCTGAACCCTCCGCACACTCTCCTGTGCAGAGTGAACAAATCAATGTGATGACCCATGTACGCAGTGAACAAGTAAATGTACAGAGTAATGATACTGAAGATGATCCATCTTACCAAACTCCATCTGGTAAATCTATTGTCTTTCATATTAATTTATATTAAATTTCTATTTCTATTTATTTTATGATCAAGATTATGTTGCATTGTAGGACAAAGATCTTCATTTAAGACACGTGGGGCTACTCGTGGCATGACAACTGCAAGTATAGCTAAGGCATCATCGTCTGGAAAGTTATCTGTGATTTTTGATGCGGAGTGTCGTCAACCAATATGTACTAATGCTGAGAAATTTAATAATGAGATTGGATTCATTATTCGAAATCATGGTACATTTCATTATAAAGAGTGGAGAATGGTACCAGAAGAAGTGAGAGCTCCGTTACGACACCATCTTTTGGTAAGTCATTTCATATTGTTTACCTATATATTTATAATATTTGTAATTAATATTATTTTATTTTATAGAAATATTTTGACATCAACTTGAGTGATGAGACTACAAAAAAATGTATTGATGATCAAATGAGAAAAGCTTGGAAGGGTCACAAGTACAAGTTACACTTATACTTCAAAAGAATTGGAGGAGAAAATGATGTTGAGATGGCCAAGAGCAAACGACATCCTGACTTAAAGGAGGATCAACAAGAAGATTGGAATATTTTGTGTGATCGTTGGTGTTCTCTTGAATTTAAGGTAATTTTTATTATAATATTATATATATGTATATAACTTCACTAAAATATTTTGTTTGGTTTTTTTTCATCAGGAAAGGGCAATAAAGAATACTACTAATAGATCTAAGAGGAAATGGGTGTCAAAAAATGGTTCAGTTTCTACAGCGCGACATCACATTCGACGTGGAATGGTGTTAAATTCTTCTACCGGTCAAATTGAGACATGGCGTCTAAAGCATTATGATGCAGAAAAGGGATGGACTGGATCAGATCTCGAGCTACTATATGTAAGTAATTTAATTTCTTATTTCAAAAACTTTTATGGTTATTATAAATTTTTGCTTATAGTTAATTAAATATATTATTAGAATGAAATGATGGAGTTAAGGGCTCAACACCTTCCGGAAGACATGTCTGATAAAAAGATTATGGAGCGTGTACTTGGACGTCATTCAGTATACTTGCGAGGATGGGGACGATCTTCTACTGTTACAACTTGTACTTCAGATCATGAAAATATTGTGAGTAATCAAGTGACCAATGAAGAATTACTTGAACGACTTAATGATACAACTTCTCGTCTTAATGATGCAAATAGCCGTCTTGATTCTACTACCAAACAACTTAATGTGGTTTTGGACATACTCCGTCATTACAATCTAGTGCCACCACCTCCAACAGATGAAGATGAAGATTCAGATTCAGATGCAAATTGTTAGTTTATATATATTAGGTTTTTTTTTTGAAACTATATGTATTAGCTTATTAAGTAATGATCTTTATGAAATATTTTAATACTGATGAAGTGTTTTAGCGTTGAACATTTTATTATCCTATGTTCTTTTTTTTACCTTGTCTTACCTATTATAAAAGAGTCAAGTTTTTCTTTTTTTTTTTGGAAAAAAATTATAAGTCAATTTGTTAATTAAGTTTTGGTTTGTTAGTGTTCGAGAGACAGGTGGCAGCCAGCAGCTTTTTTTTTTTTTGGTAAATAAGTCAGTAGAATTTCATTTCAAAATGAGAATTACACCCTCAACAAATTAAATCTCTCCCTTTCTCTTACTAAACTTTTCCCACCAATCTTACCTATGTTTTTCAATGATGTAAAGACTACTTACAATTTACTTGCTTTGTACAGTGAATAGCATTTTGAATGGTTTTGACCTTTTGGAACTACAAGGCCCCAATTTCTTTCCAATCAAATAAAACCAACATGAAAACTTCTTTTCCTCTAGGAGCTGCACCTGCACTTCTTTTAATATGGTTCGAGATTGACATAAAATCCATCTGAACGATGTTCAAACCAGCCCACTGAAGCATCTCTTTAGTGAATTTCCTGCTGAACTTGCAAAGGAAAAAAGATGAGTGGGACAGTTATTCCACGAGAAATTTGTCTCGGTTCTAAGTTATTTGGAATTAAACTTAAATAATTTTTTTTATACAAATATTAATATGGTCTAATATTATTAAATTGTGTAGTTTGGTGTATTGGTAAATTTACGTTTAAAGTTTAAGGAGGTCACTAATTCAAAATTCTACCTATTTGCTTAATTTTTTGTATTATTGCTGGGATTTGAACTTAGTAATTAATTTAAAACATGATTACGCTAAAATTATTTTAACATAATTGTTTACTATTTTATACATAATGAGCTCGTTTGATACGTTGTATTGTATTGTATTAATATTATTTAATACAATACTATGTTTGGTATTGACTTATACTAATAGATTGTGTAAAGTTATAATATATTTTCAATAAACTCGACCCTAACACCGACTGCAGTTCGGGTTCGGGTCTCAGTAACTAGGTCTGGGTCTAGGTCTCGGGTCCGATCCTAGGTTCGAGTTCGGAGTCCTGGGTCCGAATTCGGGTCTCGAGTCCTTGGTTCGAGTCTGGGTCTCGAGTCTTGGTCCTAGGCCCAGGTACGAATTATGAGTCCTGGGTCGTTGGGTCAAGGTCCCAAGTTTGGGTCTCGGGTCCCGGGTTTGGGCCCGAGTCCCGAGTTTGGGTCCGTGTCTGGGTCTTGGGTTGGGTCCTAATTCGGGTCCAGCACCCGGGTCGAGGATCCTGAATCCAATCTTGAGTTTAGGTCCCGAGTCCTAGGTTTGGGTCTGAGTCCGAGTTCGAGCCTGGGTCCAGGTCCCGGGTCTCAAGTTTGGGGTTTGGGTCTGGGTTCGAGTCCGGGTCTAGGTCCTGACTCCGGTTCTAGGTCCTGGGTCTCGATCCAAGTTCGGGTTCCAGGTCATGCTCCAGGTCCGGGTCTGGGTCTGGGTTCGGATCCTAGGTCTGATTCTTGGTCTGGATCCTGCCCCAGGTTTGGGTCCCAGGTCAAAGTTCGGGTCCCAGTCCCAAGTCCAGTCGGGGACTGGGTCAGTGATTGGGGTTGAGTGGGATCCTTTGTAAATATTATAAAACAAGCTAATACGAATAATTTGTTATGTATTAAATAATACAACTTACATTATCTTAAAAAAATTGGTCGTAGTAAGTAATACAATACATTACCTTATCCAAACATAATGTTATTATTCTTTAATATAATACGACCCTTATATGGCGTACCAAATGAGTCTAATAATATAAGAATAAGCATTGTTATTAATCACCATGATCTTTTAGTACATCATGAGGTGACACTCTATAAATAGTTATTGGTTTTCTATAATTATTATTAAAAGTAAAGTAAGTGGGATTCAATATTAAATTGTACTAATAGCTTATGACACTTCATAAAGGGTAATAGGCACTATAAATGCCCTTAGCATTTCATTATAAAAAACTATGATTAATTTAGAGTAATTTGTGGCATAAAAACCTAAGTATAACTCCTAGTTGTAAATAAATACCTAAGTTTAATTTTGGCAATAATATACCTAAGTTATAATTCTGAAATTTTTATAGGTATATGGCTGTTAAGTGTTAAGTAAATTGCCATATGACAATTCTTGATTGGTCCAAGTCATTAAATTTTTATTTTAAAAACAAAATTAATTTAAATATACCAATAAGAAAATGACGCGTGGATAATGACTTAATATTGAACAGTCAGATACTTAGAGAGTTCAAAAAGTATAACTTAAGTATTTTTACAGCAAAAAATTAAATTTAGATATTTATTTGCAACTGAGAGTTAAACTTAAATATTTATACCGTAAATTACTCATTAATTTATTATAAATATTATTTTGGTAAAATTTAAGTTCACATATTCAACAGATCTTAAATATTTTAAGTATACCTTACCAAAAAAAAAGTTATGCCTTACAAAATAGTTAATTAAGAACACTTGCTTGTTAATATTAATATTAATTGTGAACGGAACTATAACCGACTAAGTTATGTGTAACTAAACGGACACTTGTTTTGTATATAAAGGAGTGATCTAACATGAACAAACTAGACAAAATTCCTTGCAACAGTGGACTAAGCAGACTGTGATTTGACTGAACCGCTATACATTTTTGTGTTCATTATATTTTCTCATTTCGTTCTATTGTCTGGGCAGTCTTGTTCGAACATTCGCTGTTTTAAGTTGAATACTCGTTATTTTTCTATTGAATATTTATTATTTGTCTACTTTTTGGTGTTGTCCAAATTCCTTCGACAACAAATGTATATTTCACACTTCTTTTTATTTATTTTTATTAAAGCGTTTATATATACATTACATTGCCCAACTTGAGATTCGATCCCAGGACCCCATGCACACTCTCCCGAACCCCTTATGTCCACTCTAGTGGTTAAATCTCTCACACTTCTCAACAAACAGATAGTGTGTCTTGGGATGTAAACGGGGCGGGACGAGGCAAGGTAGGGTGGGGATGGGGATTGCTCTCCGATTCCCATACCTGCTTCTTAAATTTATTTTAATACTCACTCTAATACTCGTTTAAATTAAAGTAAGGACGGGACGAGGATTACTCGGCAGGAGGAGGAATTCCCATTACATTTATATATTTTCGAAAAATAAAATGATGCCTATAAGAGAATTAAAAAAACCATCATAAAAACTCATTTTTTTAACAAATCATAAAAACTCACTAAAAAAAAAGTAGAATAGTGTACAGTAAATAAAGTTAGTAAATACGAAATTGGTAATAGAAAATAAGTTGTTCAGTATCATTTTTTTTAAACAGTTAAGTGTAATTATTTATATGTATCACCACAGACATTATTATGAAAATTGAAATATCTCACTAATGTAATCAATAAAAAGTCTAAAACATGAAGTTATTTTAATTGTAGTAGATATAATTTTAGAAGTTCAATATATAAATATATCATATCAGGGTGGGTTCGGGACAAGTATTTATTTCTCCACCCCTGTCTCGATCCTAACTCAAATATGAACATTTAAACCTATATTTGTCCCTGATCCCGCCGTCAAAATTCGACCCTGCACCCATCCTATTAAGAGCAGGTATCTGCAGGTATCCAAACTCGCTGGTATAATTGCCAATTGTACTGTGTATCCATACCTTGAGCAAACTGGAACAAAGAGGCTTGGAGCAAATAAGCAAAAAACTAGCAGCAAAATTACTTGGAAACCTCCACTAGAAAGACGATTAAAACTATACACAGATTTAATAAACCAGTGTATTGTAAGTAGGGATGCACATTTTCCCCATGGGAATGGTGCCCCGCGGGGACCCACCCCTAATGGGGCGGGAATTTCCTGTCTAAATGGGGAACGGGGCGGGGACGGGGATCAAATTTTGTCCCCGAATGTTAAACGGGGCGGGGACCGGGATGAGACTCCCCGCCCTGACGGGGACCGGTTTAATTTATTAATTATTTTTATTAATATTTTATATTTCATAAATGTATTTGTATTTTTTTTAGTATATTAATATCATTTTTACAATTTTTGAAATTGTATTTTTGTATAATAATTACTATATTGAATAGTAAACAATATCTAATATTTTATCTTTTTATATAATTTAATAATTTTATACATTTAATATTTTAAAATAAATTTTATTTTTACAATAGGGGATTCCCCGCCCCGTCCCCGCCCCGTCCCCAATGGGAAATAAGCGGGGATGGGGATTAAAATCTTTAACGTGAATGGGGATGGGGAGAGCACTCCCCGCTAATTCCCCGCCCCGTGTGCATCCCTAATTGTAAGCCTACTAAATTACCAATCACCCAGATAAAGCTAGATTCAAGATTGATATTTGGGACAAGTTGGAGAACTTAGTAAAAAATTTATATGTCTTATATGATATTATACAAGATACTAAGATCTCTTTATTCCTGTTTCCAAATATTTCTGGACTCTTTTGGTACGCCGTATTAGGGTCGTATTATATTAAATAATAAATAACACTATGTTTGGATTAAACAATGTGTTGTATTAATTATTACGACCAAATTTTTTAATACAATGTATGCTGTATTATTTAATACATAATAAATGATCCGTATTAGCTTATATTATAATATTTACAAAGGATTTGGGATCAACACCAATCTCTCACCCAGACCCGGACTCCGGACCCGGGCTCGGGCCCAGACCTCGGACCCCGATCCGGGCCTAGACCCGAACCCCAGACCGCGGACCTGGACACGGACCTCGGACCCCGGACACGGACATGGACCCCGAACCCCAAACACGGACCCGGACCCGGACCCAAACCTCGGACCTCGGACCCCAACCCGGACCTGGGACCCGGACCCCGAACTCGGACCTGGACTCTAACCCGGACCTGGACCCGGACCCAGACACGGACACGGACACGGACACGGACCTGGACCCAGACCCCGGACCCCGGACCCGGTACTCGAGACCCGTAATTAGTGTTGAGATCGAGTGTATTAAAAATATATTATAACTTTACACAATCAATTATTATAAGTCAATACCAAACATTGTATTGTATTAAATAATACTAATACAATACAATACAATACAACATAATCCAACACAATACAATATAATACGGTGTACCACTATTTTTTATATTCCTAGCAAGGCAATGACTTAGCTCATAAAATTGGTTCGGAAGGTAAGAAAACTTTATGGATGGATAAAGAATTGGTATGAAATAGTCCCATACCTGTAATTCTTTTTTTATTATTTTTCATTACAGCTTGAGCTTACTCAAAAATATATAATATATCATTATTATTATTATTATTATTATTTTAAATTTTCCTCACTGACCTTCGTATGTAGCTGGAATTAAGCAAACTATTATTGTGTACTTTGAATCATACCAAAAAGTTAAAAGATGTGTTACAACCACCACTCAGAATCTGCCACATAAATAAATCAAAAATTAAAAAAATATTATACCATATCATATTCTTGTTCAAAACAAAAGAATCACTTTACGAAGTAACAAATTTAAATTATTATTATTATACAGATTTAAAGGAGAAGATGAAAGGAGACCGGGTCGCACAGCTAGGAGAGCCGCACCAATTTTAACGTGTTTGACCGTTGAACATATATTTTCTGTCATTGAAATAAAAATCATCCTTTTAAGAAAAAAAAAAAAAAACCCACCAGCTCAGCTGTTTATATAATAATTGTTAAAATCATCCATGAATTTTGTTAGGTATTCAATTCTTTTTTTTAAACTATTGAGATTGTTAAATTTAAGAATTTTTGTTTAATTTTATTTAATTTTATTATTTCAATGATTGTTTATGTATTAAATCATGCTTCTTAAATTTTGATATTTACCAAATCATTTCCATCGAACTTTAACATATACTAAATTACGGCTCTGAACTTTAATCCATGTTAGACTTTTTTTTATTAAAATTAGACATAAAAATTTAAATCCAACAATACTAATAGCATTTTTAACTATCTTAAAAAGTTAGAAAATAATTTCGTACAGTTAAAAATTTAGAAATAAAAAATAAAGTGATTCTTAAAATCAAATAAGTCTCCAAAACATAGTCAATGGCTGGTCAAAGACTTCACAACTACGTCGTTTCTAGTTTGGCCATCTCCTTAAATAGCATTCTCGATCCACGTTCATTGAAATATTTTCACAATCTCAAAACACAGAAAAGAGAAAGAAAAAGAAAAGATAATAAGAAATGCCTTGCGCCGTAGCCATACCAAATTCACCCATCTTTTCTCCAACCAATGTCTCTTCAATATTTTTCAAGTCTCAACCTTCTTCTTCTTCTTCTCCAAGACTCATCAAAGTTCAATGTTCTAATTCAGTTTCAACCTCAACTACTCAATCCACAACATCTTCTCCTTTAGCTGGTAGAATTCAGAGGAACAGACCACCTTCTTCAACTTCAAATATGGGTCTTGGATCGTGTTCGGGTGAGGTTTTGAAGAGGAAGAGACCGTCCAGGATTAGTATTCCCATGGCGCCTTTGAGTTTTACTATTGATTCTCCCAAAGGCTCTTCTGATGTGGTGGAGGATGAGTCCGATGGATATTCGGTTTATTGTAAGAGAGGTAGGAGGGCTGTAATGGAGGATCGCTACTCAGCCATTGTTGACCACCGTGCAGAGTCTAGACAGGTAATTAATTCTTCTCCTAAAATTTGATTGATTTTACAACACAATATGAATTAGGAATTTATTTTATCTTCTGCAACTACAGGCATTTTTTGGTGTATTTGATGGGCATGGAGGGGTGAGTGCAGCAGAATTTGTAGCAAAGAACTTAGACTCAAATATAGTAAACCATTTGAAGAATTGCAGTGAAGATGATATTGGGGAAGCTGTCAAAGGTGGATATCTAACTACAGATAAGGATTTTCTAAAGGAAGGTGTGAATGGTGGTACTTGTTGTGTCACTGCATTAATACAAAAGCATAACCTGGTGGTCTCAAATGCTGGTGATTGTCGTGCTGTTATGAGCAGAGGAGGGGTTGCTGAGGCCCTTACAACCGATCACAGGCCTTCCAGAAAAGATGAAAAGGATCGAATTGAAAATCTGGTAACCATTCATTAAACTCAAGTACTCAACCAAGTCAAGTGGAATTTGTAAAGTTCTTCATGTATAGTTTCATTTCTTATAAGCTATATTGCATTGTTTTGTTTTTGCAGGGTGGTTATGTTGATTGCTGCAATGGTGTTTGGAGAATTCAAGGTTCACTTGCTGTGTCAAGAGGAATTGGAGATAGACACCTTAAAGAATGGGTTATAGCTGAACCAGAAACCAAAGTCTTGGAGATTAAGCCTGAATGCGAGTTTTTGATCTTAGGCTCAGATGGATTGTGGGACAAGGTAACAAATTACCTTATTTTTCATTGTGTAATCATTGTTGTGTTTAAAAGGCTCTCGTTTCTAAATATACTATAATTGTTTTCTCTTTGCAGATTACTAATCAAGAAGCTGTAGATATAGTTCGTCCTTTATGCATTGGTGTAGACAAGCCGGAGCCACTTTCTGCTTGTAAAAAGCTAGTTGAGCTATCAGTGAAAAAAGGCTCAATTGATGATATTAGCGTGGTGGTAATCCCATTAGGACAGTTCATATGATGATTTAACTTTTAGGGTTAGATTAGAAGAAAGTTTAGATGAAAAAAAAAAAACAATGGGTGAGTTTTACTTCTGCTGCAAATGTAATTTTTTTTGCAGCCTAAGAAAGCAAGAAAACTCCCTTTCCCAAATGTGAATTACAGCCTTCAATTTCATATGGGATTTTGCCTCAACAAGTAGGAAAATTTTCAAAAACAAATTAGTCTAATTATAATTGTAACCCCTTTACAAAGTAATAGCAGTATAGCATATTAATGTTTCAGTACATCACTTAAAGTTATTTCTATGCTAATTCTTGCATAATCAAAGATTCAAAATGCTTCATATTTCTGAGTCACTATTTGCAAAAAAGAAAGGTTTCATGCAAAAGGAGTTTTCACTTTTCAATATGCTCGTTTTACACGCCAAAATATATTGTCCTTTATATTATCTTTATTTCTTACCGTGAATCACATTGTCTCGTTGGACCAGGCTGGTCTTGTTTGGCAGCTACAATCTCCTCTAATGGAGATGTAAATAAAATAAGTGATCTAAATGTAAAATATAGCTTTCTTTGTCAAAAGTGTATTTTAATAGTCTGCTAAATCTTGATATAAATAACTCACATAACAAAAAAGTGATCTAAATTTAGATCACAATATAATATAATGCAAAATTTTAATCACAATAAATTATGTTATTTTTAATATTTTATTATTAAATAATTTTTATAATTATTATTATTTTATTATTAAATTTATATTTATTTTTGAATAATTATTATTATTTTATATTTTTAATTAACTATTATATGAGATTTATAATTATGTATTAGAACATAACAGTAAAAATTAATACAAAATTATTATTTAATTTTTCATCACCCATTAGAGATGGTCAAAGTTAGTTTAATATTTTGGCACGAGGGAGATTTCATCATTTCAATAAATGAGTTTGGCTTGTTCAGCTCATTTGGGATTTGGGAACAACCAAATCTTATTTTAACTTTACAAAAGACATCTTAATCCATCCTTTTTCGCAATAGACCCAACTAATTTGCTACATAAAAGTGTGTCACATTCTTTAGGTGTGATTTATATTTACACATATCATTACTCTTTTCCCAATAAAGTCTATGAAATGTGGCTAACTTTTAAACCTCTGCAACTAATATAAATTTTTTACGAAGTTAAAACTAAAATAATAGAATGTTTACTAAAATGTGGCTAACATTGTGTTTTTTTAAAAAAATTCTACCTCACAGTAAAAAATAAAAAAAGTGAGAAATTTCAGTATGTGTCATAAAAACAAAATATAAAGTAAATGATGTTAACATAACCAATAATGAATTTATAATAAAGTGTTGCTGAATAATTTTAAGAAAAAATAGTAATGCATCCACCCCTTAAATGAGTTTTTTGGTAGACCTCTTATCTGTTTTGATATTCAAGAAAATTTTGTAGTTTTTTTTCTTCATAATTCTGTATGTTGTAATTATTAGGATCGCTTGTAAATTTTTAAAAAATTTTAAATAGTCTACAGTGATAAAAATAAGATTAAAAGATTTACTTACCACGCGTAAAAGAAAAATTTTAAATTTTAATATTTAATTTCTTGTTATACAAAGAAGGCTACAAGAAAATTTCATGTCAAAAATTTGATTTAGATTATGTCACTTTTGTAATAAAATATTTGAAAATTATTTTTAAAATTATAAATTAGTTTAAAAAAATAAAAATTTAATAAGTGGTTCTAAATAATTATAATATACATATTCTTGAAACAAAAATAGACTTTTTTTTAAAAAAAAAAAATGTCTAAATAGATAAAAGTCTACCAAAATAATTTTTTTTTAGAAAGTGTAATTTCTAAATGCAATCAAAAAAAAAAAAAATATGTAAAGTCCACCAATGTAATAATCAAACATTCAGTAACGGGTACTTTGCAGAAGAAAAAATATTATTCAGATTTTTTTGAAGTAAAATGTTACAATTATTATATATGAGATCAAAATCAAAATTATACCACAAGATAATGCCACTTGTCCGGGAAGAAAAATCAAATAAGAATTAGTATCTTTTTCCAAATTTTGGGTATATCTTTTTTATAGATTTTCTCAAAGAATTGAAAGCGATAGTGCCATGAAAGCAATATTAGTTAGTAGTAATACTAAGTGAAAGAGTTTATTCATGGATTATGTATGATGGATAATCAAGTCAAACTGATAAATTTGAACGTTGTTGTTGTGTTTTTCAAATGGTAGAGTCGGCGTCAACAAATAAGGTTTGGATGTATGTGTTTTTTATTATTATAATAATTTTAATTAATATAGTTTACAAGAACAAAAAGAAGATTTTTATTGAATGATAATGAAACTTTGAAGACTTGTTCCATTCTAGGTTATTGGTACTACTGCTGACTGTGGTTGTGACTGGCAGCCTAAAATGTACTTTTCCTACAAATAAATATCAAAAGAACATCATTACATTTTTGTGAGATGCCATTCATTTCATTTGACTAAGTAACATACAACATAATCAATTTCCTTTTGGTTGTTTTAAGTAACAATGAATAATATCAATTTGCTTTATTTGAGTGAGTCATGAATCATCATGGTTTTAACAAAATATCAAAATTAAATTTTACTCACAACTATATTTTTATTTTTATTTCATAAACTATTTCTATTGTTAATTTATTAATTCATAATTAACATTAATATTTATACTTAATTAGTTTATTGATCTTGTCATCGTAAACGGAGACAAAGGGGGTCAAGGTGGCCGTGACTCCTCTATATTTTATCAATTTTTTAATACATATTAACTATAAATTAATTATGATTTAGTAAGAAAATAATTATTAAATTTATTTCTTTTTTAACAAAAAAAATATTTGATTGAAGTTATAATAAAAAGACTCCTAATATTCGTCCAAAAAGTGGCCCAAATGCTTTTTTTCAAAATCTTATTAATTTTCTTTCTAAGCCCATGAATCCTTTAATTCACACCTCCTATTATACTAACTTACTTGCCCAATTATCATCTCACTATTTCACTATTCTCATATCATGTAGACTTTTTTTTCCCCAATTCTAGAGTCTTCTTTCCTAACTTATGACCCCCTAAATCTTCAACATCAAATTTCATTACTATAAGGAACTCAAATTCAAGACTTTTTTTTTTCTTTCTTTATAATTTCAAATTCAGGACTTAATAAAGAAGAAAAGATCATTAGAAATTGCTAAAATCTTTGATAGTTTCATCATAATTCATTAGGTAAATTTCAATTAATTATTTTGTTTTTATTGTTTTGTATGAATATGATGAATTGATGATTTTATATTGATCATTCAAGATTCAACATTTTTTTTTGGTTGAATGATTCAATAATTATTGTGTGAGTGAATATTTATCAATGCTCTATATATAGATGAACTTTTTAACTGTATTAAATCATGCTATTATTAACTGTTAGACAAGATTTTTATGTGATTTTATCTCCATGTAAATATAGTTTGTACTTAATTAATGCATAACGTTTTAATTTTTTGGTTTTCTTTTATAGATAATAAAGGAGTTTTAGTAGAAGAAACACTATGTGGATTTTCTTTGTGTTTTGATTTTTTTCCCATTTGTTTTTTCCTTTAATTAATACAAATTATGTTTTGTTATAAATATTAATAAATATATGAATGTTTAAATCTTTTATTTATTATTATTAATTGTAATTAATTTTTTTTTCTTAGTTTTCTAATCTTTGACTCTCAGATATGTATAAATAGGAGATTACCCATTAGAATAAGATGCTAAGAAAATTCTTATATCTTTTCTATTTTGTTTCTCTAAATTATAATATTTTATAATACATTATCAGCATGAGTCTTTAACCAAGATATAATAGTGTTTGTTATATCATGATCTTAAAATGTTTCAAAATCATGATACGTTGAATATATATGCATATTATAAGTTTATAACAGTACAAACGAAAACAAAACCTCCTCCACCGTTCGAACGAAACCCTTACCTCCCCATATCCATTTTCTTCGATTTTTAACCTGAAAGCTAGCGATTTAAGCTCTAGTAGTAGCAGGATAGCGAATCATTGAAGAAGGAGAGCCTAAGATAAAAATTAGTTTCGTTTTATGTCGAATACATTTAGTTTTATATAGTGGTTTTGTGAATTAGAATAGTTATGAAAGTTCTGACCTTATAGGATTGTTCTCGGGTAGTCATGGGACTAGTTTCGATGTATTCTTACTGAAATTGAGGTGATTTTGGATTAGAAATTAAGTTTTGAACTTTTTATAGCTTAAGTTTGAATATTAGTGGCATCCCTATAGATTAAGACGCTACAACTTTGTATCAGAGCAACCATAGTTTTAAAGGTCCTGAAGCTAGTTGAATATGTACATTTTCTGTGAAGAAAGGTCGACTCATGGTATAGGAAGTGTTTATATTATTTGCTATTGAATTACCTGCCTAGACTATTAGAAAGTATGTTGGAAAAAGTAGTATAGTGACGATTATGATAAGAATATGTGTATGGTATATGTTTATTGATGTCGATATCTGTCTGAGTTCTAAATGCTTCGAAGATGTAGACTAAATGTGTGATAAGTTATGCAATAAGTGTAAGGGCAATTGAATAGTCTGATTAGCGAGCCATCTGGGCTGAGAGTTGGTGGTGGGGAAGAGCATCCTCCACCCCCTCAAGATTGGGAACAACTGTTTGCTGCCATGCAAGAGATAATTAGGCAGCAAGGGGAGCAGATTCGAGACCTGAGAGAGCAACAGGCTCGTTCTGCACCTATAGTAGCACCTGTGCCATAAAATATGGGGGATCGTATGGAGCCAATATATCAGCAGTTCAGGAAACAAAACCCACCTATATTTAAGGGCGGTCCAGACCCACTGAAAGTATAACAGTGGATGAGTATGATTACTTTTATCTTTGACTTTATGCGAGTCGAAGATAATGACTGAGTACGATACGCTATCTATATGTTACAGAATGATGCCCGAATATGGTGGGAGATTTCTTCTCAAGGTCATAATATATATGACTTGGGATGCATTCAAGGCACTATTTTAAGAGAAGTATTATAATGAATCCATTCGTGCTGCTCAAGCTGAAGAGTTTGCACAATTAGTTCAGGGTAGCATGACTGTGACTGAATATGCTACCAAGTTTGACCAGCTGACTAAGTTTGCTTCTGATGAAGTGGCCAATGAAGCTGCAAGAAAGGCTAAGTTCATCAGAGGCCTTCAAGAGTATATTGCTAGAGATGTGATTATGGCAGTCAAGCAATCAGGGGTTGTGAAGACCTACCCTAAGATTGTGGACTTAACTCTCACTACTAAGGGGGCTGAAAGTTTGAATCGTAAAAAGAGTAATTAGAGGAAGGATATGTGGCAAACATCGTCAAGTACTGGAATGAGTAAGAGTTTTAACCCTAATGATCGAAAAAGGAAACCAGATGAGCCATCGGTTATGGGTCCAAACAGAAGGTTTTAAGGTAACCAAGGTTTCTGTCGAGGTAGAAATGAAGCTTGACAGTCTTACTCCAAATGTTCAAAGTGTAAGAAACACCAGTTGGGGGAATATTGGTCTAAGGTTTGCTTCCAATGTGGAGTAGCAGGCCACTTCAGAAACAACTGCCCGTAGTTACAGAAACCTGAGACTAAAAGGGAGAGCCCTATGGTTCCTACCAGGGTGTTTTCTTTGACCCAGGCAGATGCTGAGGCCAGTCCTTCGACTGTTACAGGTGAGATATCTATTGGTGGTATTATGTTTATTATTTTGATCGATTTTGGTGCCACACATTCATATATTTCTAGTAGAATTATTGAGAAGTTGAGTAGACCATATGATATCATGTCTAGTGGATTTGGTACTTTGTTACATATTGGAGAAGTGGTAATCTCTAGGAGGTGGGTAAGGTCTCTCCCATTGTTAGTAGAAGGGAGAGAACTTTTGGTGGATCTAATTGAATTAGATTTAGAAGATTTTGATGCAATACTGGGAATCGATTGGTTGACTAAGTACAATTTTATCATAGATTGTAAGACGAAGATGGTGGCTTTTGAACCAGAGGGTGAGACCCCATTTATTTTTACGAGAAAGGTTCAGGGATCTCAGATTCTAATAATATCAGCACTTAGGATCAGGAAATTACTGCGAGAAGGATGTATGGGATACCTGATGGACCGAAGAAGGTTCAAGTAGTATGTACATTTCTGGATGTGTTTTTGGAAAAGTTACCGGGGTTACCACCAAAGAGAAAGATTGACTTTGAGATATAATTGGTACTAGGGGTTGAACCAGTTTTCAAGGCCCCGTATAGAATGGCACCAAAAACATTTATGGACTTAACAAATAGGGTGTTTAAGGACTTTCTTGACAACTTTGTGATTGTGTTTATTGATGATATTCTAGTCTATTTTGAGTCGGAAGAAGCTCACGAACAACACCATCAACGAGAGACTTACTACAAGTTGGAATGGTAGTCTGCACCAAGGGATTGTCAAAATAGCCCCTATTTTGATTGATTCTGGTCGTCTTCTTAGGTGAAGTCGTCGAAATTAATGGTAGTTTTCTTTTTGGTTGGATTTCGTTTCGGTTGCGTTGGGTTGCTGCGTGGTTACGCGATAGTTGCACGATAATTTCCTAAGAAGCATGGATCCTGGGTTGAAGGTGTGTGTAAGTGATATTTGTGTAATTTTTTTTTATTTGGGGTGTATATTTGTTTATTTGGCCAGCTGGAAGTATTTTTATAATATTGTTACTTTTTTTTTTGTTAAAACTGAAAAAAGCCCTATATTCTTTGTCCTAAAATCAAATATTTAATTTGTTACCGTATATAAAATTATTCTAACACACACGTGATATATTTTTGTGTCAAAGTAAATTTAATTATT
Organism: Cannabis sativa; assembly: GCF_029168945.1. Classification (NCBI taxonomy): domain Eukaryota; kingdom Viridiplantae; phylum Streptophyta; class Magnoliopsida; order Rosales; family Cannabaceae; genus Cannabis; species Cannabis sativa. The sequence continues at coordinate 11,098,806 of NC_083601.1, forward strand.
TAAATATTATAAAATTTATTTTAAATAGTTAACATTTAATGGTGAAATTTAATAGACACCCTTTACAAATAAAAGTAAAGTTAGGAGAATATTACAAAAAAAAAAAAATCAAAAGGTGAAGTGTTTACAGATAGAAATAAAAAAAAATTGACTACAAATATATTAAAATGGATAAATGAGAATTTGATGATGTATTTTAAAAGATAAAATAAAAAAACTAATCTTTACTACTCACATTCAAAAACTAGAAATTAGATTTAGATTTAAAACAATTTAGGTTGTTATTCTTTGTAAGTTCTTGTATATTATGTTGTCCCTAATTACAACTTATCACTAAATAATTTTTTTTTTGGCTAAACACCACAAATGACAAAACGTCACAAACTATATATATTAGAAATAAAAGAGAGATTACAATAAAAGAATAAAATAAGATGAATAAAAGACTAAGACAATTACAACTCTAAGTAAAATATTACAAGGACAAAATATTAAATCAAGACAATCCCAAAGTACAAAATATAAATAAAAGAAAAGAGTTACAACTTACAACTCAAAGATACAAGTAAATGTAAATTATATAAAATCATATAAATAATAGTATATATATATGATGTAGAATATATATAATAGATGATATATAGTAGAGATATAAAAAGTGTATATAGAGAGTGTATATAGTATGTATATATAATTTATATAATACTATATAATCAAGATATAAATATATATATGATAGTGTATATATATATAAGAGTGTTTAGAAGAGAACAATAGAACAATATAAAACTTGAGAATAGAACAAAACAAGAAAGAAGAACAAACACCCAAAGTGGAGATGTGGATCACCAAAAACTTGAACAAAGTTTCTACACCTTTGTCCAAGAGGATTATTTCTCCCTCTATGAAACTCTTATGGCATGTTAACTAATAAGTAATGGGAATCAATAGTGAGGTAATCTTTTTTTTTTTTTTTTGAGGAAAAGCGTTTATATTATAGATTAAAACTGAGTTTAGACCTCACGGTCATTACATAAAATAGCATCCGGTATAGAAGAGACCGGGATAGATCCATACAACTGATGGGAGAAAGCCCATCTGGCCACATTATGAGCGGCAAAGTTACAAGATCTATTAACATAAGAAAAACAACAACTATTAAATAAAGGAGATGACTTAGTACAAAATGAGACGTAGTTCTCTAAGGCCCAACGAGATCCGTTCCCATTGATAGCGTCGATGACCACTCTCGAATCATTCTCCACAATTACATACTTATAGCCGAAATTTGAAGCAACTAACACAGCCAAGCAGCAAGCCGCGGCTTCACCACACAGAGCATCCGAGAACTCCTCCCGAGCCGTCTGAACATTAATCACTCTGCCAAGATGATCTCTAGCAACAACAGCAATACACATACTCTCCAGACCCACTTTCACATCACAGTTCAGCTTTATCCAGTCCTCAGGGGGAGGGGACCAAGCTTCCTTTAGCACCAGAGTCGGACTAGAGAGTAGAGAATCAGACATATCTGCATAAGAGGTACAAATAATATCAAAGCATTTGTTAAAATCAACAGGACAGTTATTATGGACCTTATCATTACGCACCCTCCATATAGTATCCACAACAATAGAAGCATACAAGAATATATCATCAGCACTGGCCCCTTTGTGTTTAAGATCCCAGATGAACTTAATCCAATCCCAGACACGAATGCCCGTATCACAGACCGGATAGATACCCCACGGAGATGAACGCCATAAATGAAGAGCAACATCACAAGAAAGGAAAAGGTGTTCAACAGACTCTTCCCCCACGCCACAAAGGGGGCAGCTCAAGTCCTCTATATGGAAACGTTTTCCTATAGCATCTCTTACCGGAAGAGCATTAGATAAGATGCTCCACCACATGACTTTGTGTCGCTCCAAGATTTTGCTATTCCACAGTTTATTCCAAAGCTTTGGCGCGACATCACAGTGAGGAGCTCTTTCCAGGGCTTGGGATAGATAAGCAGACTTACACGAGAACTGCCCCTTACTTTCCAGCGTCCAAACCCATCTATCTTGACCAACACCAGAGGGGTGACCCCCTTTCAAAATGGCCGCAACAGTGTCCTTCTCAAATAGAAGGTTCAGTTTTTGTAGGTCCCAATGTCCATCGTTACAGATTAACTCCCCTACACGATTAAAGATGGAAGGGGCACCCCTCCTACGCTTCGGACAAAAGCCTTTAGAGTGAGGAATCCATGGGTCCGACCAGATTTTCGTTGATTCTCCGTTAGCAACCAACTTACAAGCCCCTTTTTTCAAGATAGAATTAGCCTTGACAACACTTTTCTAAAACCAAGAATCAGAATTTTTATACCTGCAAGAGAGAAAGTCATTTCCCCGGAGGTATTTCGCGCTCAATACTTGAGTACATAGAGATTGGCTACCGGTTAGAATATTCCACCCCCATTTAGCCAAGAAGGCCTGGTTCATTTCTTTTGTCTTGCGGAAACCCAATCCACCTAACGATTTGGGGAGGCAAAGCTTGTCCCAAGCCTTTAGGTGGATCCCATGGTTTCCCTTCTCAAAACCCCACCAAAAATCTCTAACCAGACTATCGATCCTAGTAACCATTCGAGATGATAGTTTTGTAGTTTGCATAGCATACATTGGCAAGGACAAGCCCACAGACTTTATTAGAGTAGCCCGCCCCGCCTTTGAAAGAGTCTTTGCCTTCCAACCCTGAAGTTTAGCCGTGAGGTTGTCTAAAATAAAGTTAAAATCAGCGTCCTTTTGCCTAGATCGGAAAAGGGGGAGACCCAAATACTTTAAGCACCCCTCAGGATAATCAATTCCCAGACCTTCCTTGATATCCCTCCGCATGTTCACCGGCGTGTTCTTACTGAAGAAAATTGTCGTCTTTAGCTTATTCACCTGTTGGCCAGACCAAGAGCAGAATTTTTCTAAGCAGTTCCAGACTCCATTAGCCTCAACTAAATTGGCTCTGCCCACCAATATTAAGTCATCCGCAAAGAAAATGTGGGATAGCACAGGACCACCTCTACTGAGTTTAATACCTTTAATAGAACCCTGGTCAAGGGCATCATGAATTAATCTTGAAAGAACATCAGCCGCCCAGATGAAGAGATAAGGTGAAAGCGGGTCTCCCTGCCGAAGCCCACAGGAAGGGTTGATTTTGCCAACAGGACCCCCATTAAGACAAATGTTTAGGGTTGTAGTAGAAATACATTGCGATATCCAATGACGGAATTTTGGCGGGATACCATAACATTCCAGGACATGATCAATAAATTTCCAGCTCAACCTATCGTAAGCTTTAACAAGGTCAATTTTTATAGCAAAGAAACCCTCCTTACCCTTCTTTCTGTTAAACGAGTGGATGATTTCTTGGACAATGACATTGTTATCATGAATGTTTCTACCTGGGACAAAAGCAGCTTGCGTTGGACAAATAATGGAAGGAAGAATAGGCCTAATTCTGTTAGCCAAAATTTTAGCGATGACTTTGTACACCACATTACAAAGAGAGATCGGTCTAAAATGATTGGTACGGGTAGGGTTATGGACCTTCGGGATGAGCACAATGTTCGTGGCATTAATCCCTCTATGCATATTACCATTCTTAAAGAAGTCTAGAATCGCGTCGCAGAAATCGGATCCAACAGAATCCCAGTAATGTTTGTAGAAAAGGACTGACATCTCATCAGGACCCGGGGCTTTATGGTTGTTCATTGTAAACAAAGTCCTCTTAATCTCATCAGCACTAGGAGTACCAACAAGGTCGTTCAACTCCTCTTGAGAGAGTCGCTCATGAATCAACTGAGAGCAATTGTAATCCAGAGAAGATGTAGCCTCCGTAAAGATACCTTTGAAGAAATCAATAAACTCCCTCCCAATAACCTGTCGGCCGGAAATCCAAACATTATCCTTGTTCATAATACTCTCGATGGCATTTCGCCGGCCTTTTATAGCAGCCGAGAGAAAGAAAAACTTAGAGCACTTATCCCCATCTTTGAGCCAAGAAATCCTGGCCCTTTGTTTCCAATAGATCGCTTTTCTTTCTCTTGATTCATTAAGATCCCGGCGGACCACCCGCTCCAGATTCCAGTCCCGAGACCCAGCCGGGAGTCTCTGCAGAAAGTCAAGCTTCTGTTCAAGTTCTTTAATAGTCACATCGAGCTTACCAAATTGAGATCTATTCCAATTCAGGAGAGCCACCCTGGTGGCGCCAACCTTTTTGAAAATTCTAGCAGGAGCCCAGGCATGGTTAACTGAGTTCCAAGCGTTGGCCACCACCAGATTGCTTCTGGCATCACGAGTCCATCCTTCCTCGAATTTAAAGGACCTTTTAAACTTGGTCGCCGGACCATCCGACATAAGACATAAAGGCCTATGGTCAGAGTTACACGTCGGGGACGAGCAAAGGATAGCTCTTGGGAATAAATTGAGCCAAGCACCATTCACTAAACCTTTATCCAAAGCAGATTTCACATGTTGCCTCCCAGACCGATGGTTATCCCAGGTCAAGTTATCCCCTTGGATTGGCATATTAATAAGACCCCTAGTGTCCAAAAGGTTAGAGATGATCGGGATAAAAGGGTCCCGGCCAGAAGAGCCTTCCCTTTCAGAGGCATTAAGAACAAAATTTGTATCTCCCAATATAAGCCAAGGCCCCCCGAATCTATCTCCCAGTTGCAAAAACTCAGACCAGAATTTTTTCTTAGCATGAAGGTAAGGGGGACCATAAACACACGAAAGAAGCCAAGGGTGGGAAGCGGGATCCGAATACACTAACCCCGAAATATGATTACAAGAGCACGAAATACATTCAAAGATAAACCCAGCCTTCCAAGCCAAGATAATACCACCCGCATTGCCTCTAGCTGGAACACATACATTAAAATAAAAATGGAGGGATTTAAGAGTACGTACCAGAGGATTAGCATCCACCTTTAGCTCAGTAAGAAACAAAAAATCAGGAGCTCGAGACCGGATGAGGGACTTCAATTCCCGAACTGTAGAGGTCTGCCCTAACCCTCTACAGTTCCAGGCAATGCCTCTCATGGCTCCTGTGGAGGAGATTCCACATTCTCCTCCACAGGGGTATGAGAGTAAGCAGACCCACTCGAAACATCAACATCAATCACAAAAGAACCAATCAAGGGGTTTTTCAGAATACCAGATCGGCTTGGAGAGTTAGAACTATCCTCAGAAGGCTCATCAAATACCATATCAGGATCATTCTCTTTATGCTTGGAGTCCCAGGGAAAGTCTCGGACTACACCTGGGTGCTTGCGGTGGATTTTATGTGGCCTAGAGCAAAGAGATGCCGAAGATTCAAACTTCCTTTTCTTGAAAGGAGTAGTCCTCTCATTAACCTCGGAAGAAGCCGGGACTCCAATATCACCTCCTATCTTGCGAATCTCATACAGATCAAGCTTACCAAAGTGTTTGAGATCATTCATCATTTCCTCTTGAGCTTTAAAGAAAAGAGACAAAGCTTGCTCTTCATTAATTTGGACATGATTTACACACTCACCAACGGGCTTAGAAGTTGTGAGATCAACTTTCCCACCAAGAGCTTGGTCCAAATGAACCGGCCCAATATTAGATTGAGTAGGCTTTGAAGAAATCGGGTCCACATGCCCAACATTAGAATTATTAATGAAGTTTGATTCCTCCAAAACAGGCCCACCACTTATTAAAATCGGCCCAAGTCGTTGGACCGGCCCACTAGGATGGAAGCTACCTTGGTTCAAAATTTTGGGCCCACCATCCAACTTCTCTTCAGCTGGTCCACAAATCTTCAAAGGCGGCCCACACGGAGACGGCCCACCATCATGAGAAGACAACTCAACGGCCCCATCATTTGATTTAGAAAATAAATTCGTACCTTCCACTCGTGGTCTCCTCAAAGAAGAAAATCCAGCATGGTCTTTTCCCTGTATCCGAACCCCATTATCACCACTATTACCCGAAGAAGCAAAGCAGTCCTTACCACCTGCAGCCGACTGCTTAGGATGCCACACCAATCGCTGGAGCTTCCCAGGCTTAGCTGCTGCACGATTAGTCACCATCAAAGAGCGTCTCGGTCGACGAACCAACCCAGTGACATCCTTCGATTCACCAGCAACCGGAGCCGGAGACGCCATTAAAGGACAGAACACACCACCTTTCTTCACCACGGCCATGGAAGAGACAGAACTCGAACCACCAAATGATGGACCAGAGAAAACGTCGTGGTACGCGGAGGACGTAGAGAGCCACGGACCATACATTGGGAAAGGAATTCCATCACACTTTGCCACCGTCACCGGCGACGACAACGAACAGCCACGTCGTTGATGACCCAGCCGACCACAGTGGTAACAAAAAATCCCAATCTTTTCAAACTTAACTTGCAACCATTGTTTCACACCAGAATTTAGATCAAAAAAGCACCCTGAACATAAAGGTTTAAGGATGTCGATATCCACCAGGATCTTGAAGAATGTTGTCCACGAGGCTGGTTTGTCCTCCTCCATATCAATCTTTATAACAGACCCAACCAACCCCCCAAGAAGTAATCCATTAGCCTTTGAGTAAAACTCATGGGGAAGATTGTGAACTTGCACCCAGACTCTTAGAGAATTAAACACAATCGGCCCGTCGACACTCGGAGTCCAATCTTGCAAAGCCAAAGTATAACCACGAACGCACCAAGGACCGTTTGCTAGAGCCCAGTTCCTGTCATTACCATCATCAAATCCAAACTTGAAAACATTGGAGGTTTTCACATCATCCACCATGGCCACAACACTAACCGGCTTTTTCCAAGTTTTAGCCACAAAATCCAAAACAGTAGGGATATCCACAATCATTGGAGCAATAACTTTCCCGTACAAACATGATGAAGCTAATGCCTTAACCGAAGAAGGGCACGGAGACAGCTGGATAGAGGTTTCCATGCACGTAAAGTTCCTTCCTTTAAGGGAAGAGTTGGAGGCAATGATTGGCTCCATAATAAATACACACACACAGAGAAGTAATGGACCCCAAAAACACACTACCTACCCAAATCTCACCAACTCCAAAAACTGTAGAAAAAGGAGAACTTTACAAAGCAAACACTCAGCCCTACCCAAGTCAACTCAGACAAACAAACCAAGACAAAGAAACAAAGAAACCAAAAGATGGATAGATCACGCACTAACAGAGAGGGAATAAAGGTGACACGAAACAGAGATGGACGAGAGATTTAAAGGTTTGACAAAGGGAACAAAGCAAGGGCCAGCTTACCAACACAGAAAATCAACGTGAGACTCGAGGGTGACACGAAAGAAAGACGACTCAAAGACGAGAGAGAGAAAGTAGATGACCATCTCTCTCTTAGGAGCGAGCGAGCTTTAATTGTTTTAGTTTCTAGTATATAGGATATCAATAGTGAGGTAATCATTCCCTTACATTTGTTTACTTGCATTATTAAAATTAGGAAAGGGAGAAGTTGATTAAATAAGGGAGAAAAGAAAGGGAGAACTTCTCCCACCAATTTTGTAAGGAATGCCATTAAGGGTAATGAATTTTTATTATTTTTATTTTATTTTTTAATATTAAATATATAATGACAATTTTGTCCTTTAAAATATGTCTTGCAAAATAACTACCATATAATATAGTTTAACTCAAAAGGGCAATTTAGTCAATTTAAGCATTCCGATTACGTTTCCTAATAAAGTAAACAAGATAAATCACAACTATTCCATTTCTAAAAAATTTTAGTAAACAACATATTACAAATATTGATTCCGATTATTTTTCATTTATTCCGTTACATTTCTCCATTAATTTATTCCGATTCTGATTACTGTATAGTAAACGTGCCATTAGAGCTTTGTGGAAATAGTTCTAAGAATTATCAAGCCTTAGAACTCTCTTCTAGCTTTGTGTTTGAAAGATAGAAGAGAAGAGTGTGTCTCAAAAGGTGAACCAAGGTCTCTATTTATAATGTTTAGGATCACACACTTTGAAATTCAAACATACTACACCCAATGACTGTTACCATTTTCTTAATGGGGTGTAAATGGGATTAAATGAGTGACTTAGAAGTTATGAGAGTTGTTAAAAGCCATTTCTATAGTAAAAAAACATTTTACTATTAATGCTGAAAAAAAAGAGTAACTAGTTACTAGTTACCAAATTTTTGAGCTTTTGCAAATAACACTCCAAACTATTCCAAACCATTCCCACTTTATTTTATATCATTTATACACATTATAAATAATAAAATTCAATCCCCAATAACTATATTTGAATTATAGCTTTGAATTTCAAAAAATTAAGTTGTGTAACTCCACCTCTTATGTTACAACTGCTACATATATGTAACTCCCAATCATATTATATTGTAATTATTACATGTATATAACTCCTAATTATATTATATATTATATTTAGAGGAATTTACGGTAAAAGTCCCCAAAAAGTTGACGTTGATGCAGATTAGTCCCCAACCTCCAAAAATAGCGGCAATAGTCCTCAAGGTCACACTTTTTATTTGTCCGTCCATACCCAGTTTGACAGCCCCGTTAAGTACTGGCAAGAATGCCACGTGTTGAAGTATTATTGGTCCAAATTTTAATTTTAATTAAAAAATAATTAAAAATAAAAAAATAATTAAAAAAATAAATAAAAACTTTAATATTATTTTTTATTTTCTTATTTAAAATTATTTAAAATTAATTTCTTTTTTCTTTTTCTTTTTTTTTCTTTTTCTTTCTTTTCTTCTTCATCTTCTTCGTCTTCTTCTCCTTCTTCTCACTGCCATCACCATCAACCCCCAACCTTAACCCCAAACCAGCACCACCACCACCTTCAAATAATTTTCAATGCATTAATAAATTTCTAATGCACAAATGAAAAATCCCAAAACCCCAAAAAATAGTTTAAATCAAATCCCAAATTCTCAATCAAACCCTCAATCAAAAACCCTAAATCAAAACCCATAAATCTTTCCCATTCATATAAATCTTTCATTCTCAATGCCAAAGTGAGTGAAGCAAGAGTTAGAATAGAGAAAGACTGAAGAGAAGAAGGAAGACCAACTGACCAAGACAAAAGAAAATGGAGAGTGGAACCTCGGCCGGCGATGGCGACCCAACCATAACGATCAACGTCAAGTTCTGCGGGAGATCATTTCTGATCCTCATATCTCCCGATTCCACCATTAAAGAACTCAAGTCCCTTCTCCAACCTCTCACCAACGTTCTTCCTCGTGGCCAGAAGCTCATTTCCAAAGGTTCTTTCTTTCTTGGCTTTCCACTCTCCAACTTGAGTTTTTCATAATTACAAAACTTCTATATTGGTGTTTGTTGTTGAGCGTTAAAATCATGTACGGTCTGGTATGTTTTGGTAGGAAAACTTTTGGTGGATGGAATGACGATTAGGAAGTCAGAGGTCACGAATGGGTTCAAGATCATGCTCATGGCTACTCACGGTTTACACCAAGGGGTATTATATCTGTTTAACTACCTTTTATGGTTTCGTTTTTTTTTTTTTCAATTTCAATTATGGGCACTCTGGCATTGAGAATGAAAGATTTATATGAATGGGAAAGATTTATGGGTTTTGATTTGGGGTTTTTGATTGAGGATTTGGGGTTTTGATTTGTTTTTTTTTATTTAAATTATTTTTTGGGGTTTTGGGATTTTTTATTTGTGCATTAGAAATTTATTAATGCATTGAAAATTATTTGAAGGTGGTGGTGGTGCTGGTTTGAGGTTATGGTTGGGGGTTGATGGTGATGGCAGTGAGTAGAAGGAGAAGAAGACGAAGAAGATGAAGAAGAAAAGAAAGAAAAAGAAAAAAAAAAGAAAAAGAAAAAGGAAAAAGGAAAAAGAAATTAATTTTAAATAATTTTAAATAAGAAAATAAAAAATAATATTAAAGTTTTTATTTATTTTATAATTATTTTATTTATTTTTAATTAAAATTAAAATTTGGACCAATAATACTTCAACACGTGGCATTTTTGCCAGTACTTAACGGGGTTGTCAAACTGGGTATGGACAGACAATAAAAAGTGTGACCTTGAGGACTATTGCCGCTATTTTTGGAGGTTGGGGACTAATCTGCATCAACGTGAACTTTTTGGGGACTTTTGTCGCAAATTTCCCTTTTTTGTTTTTGAAATTTGTTTATTATCAACAAAAGATTACACAAGTTTAGGCAAGTCTGCCATTATTGAGGCAGACGCACAAAGGGGATAAAATCCTTCCCACAACTTATTACAATCTGAAAACAAGGCCTCTTTGGCCAACAAATGAGCAGGCTGATTGCACTTTCTTCTGATGTGCTTCACGGCAAGGAAGTGGCCAAAATCAGGGGACTCTCTGATATCGTCTAGCAATGCACTCCAATCCGTTTTGGCTTGGGAAACACCATTCAAGTAACTCACAACCTGAAGGCAATCAGATTGGATAATGTAAGGATAGGCCTCCACTTTGATAGCTAATTGGATGCCCATCCTTAAAGCCAACACCTCTGCCACTTCCACCGAAGAGGACCCCTTATTCTGATGAATTTCAGCAGCCACCACCTTGCCTAGGTGGTTTCGAATTAAAGCTCCCAAACCGCTAAGAGAACCTTGCCCCGGGACACTTGCATCACTATTAATACAGTAAACTCCAGCAATAGGCGGATCCCATCGAACCTTTGGTTTTGGAATCGCCTCCAGGTTGGTATCCTTCAAATGATTATGATTCATCAAAAACTTAGCTTCCAATTGAGCCCACTTTTCCCATAACTCATTTGGAAGGAGTTTAAGATTGAGGCGTTTCTTGTTTCTCCTATTCCATATCAACCAAGTAAGGATGATGAAAAGAACAAAATTTGAGTGTGTTACCTGCTAATGTATGTGGAGAATCATGTCCAAGGTTGTTCCTCTACAGTTTTTAAGCACTTTCCACACCTAAAATTTTTGCCAGAACCATTTAATTGATGGGCAAAACTAGAGGCCATGCTCAATGATTTCTTCTTCAGCCCCACACCAACAACACATGGAGTCAATTTTCATTCCCCGAGATCTTAGCACCGTATTCACTGGAATCCAGCCATTACAAACCTGCCATATGAAGTTCCGAACTTTAGGAGGAACCTCCATTTTCCAAATCTCATTCCACCAAGTCCTTGTGATTTTATCTGAAGATGCGCCAGCTTCAAATTCATTAGAGACAGCCACTTTGTATCCACTACTAACCGTGTAAATTCCATTTGGGGTGAAGTGCCACACATGATCTTCATTTGTATTGTTAAAGCAAGGGGCCATTCCCAAAATAAGAGGGATATCATCCAAGTGAAAGCATTGTTCAATTAGCTCATGCTTCCAATAACCGTTCTCATCTTTCATTTGATCTAAAGTAGCTCATTTACTAACCTTTGCTAGGGTGCGGAGTGAGAATGTTGTGGGGCGAGGTAACCATTTATCTTCATTAATGCGCACCTCTCAGCCCGATTGAACCCTCCACCGAATGCCTTTGTTGATGATTTGTCGGCCCCAAAGAATGCTTTTCCACATAAAAGAGCCATATCCACCTACTTTTGCTTCCAAAAAATTAGAACTGGTGTAGTAGCACGCCTTTAGGACACGGGCCATCAATGACTGAGGATTGTTAATTATTTTCCTACCTTGTTTCGCTAATAAAGATTGGTTGAATTTCTCCAAATTTTTGAATCCCATTCCTCCTTTGTCCTTCGATTTGTAAAGTTTTTCCCACTTCCCGCAATGAATTTTATTCTTCGAATCCAACGATCCCCACCAAAACCTCGCCATCATTCCATGATTTTCCTTAATTAGTTCCTTAGGGAGACGAAAACAGCTCATTACATAGGTGGGAATGGCCTGAATTACCGCTTTCAACAGAATTTCCCTATCCGCTTGAGAGAATAAACTTGCTTTCCAACCTTGTAATTTATCTCGGATCTTATAGCGAATAGCTTCAAATACTTCCTTTTTCCTTTTCCCTATAGAAGCCGGAAGCCCAAGATACGTTGTGTGATATTCAACTAACTTTTCCAATTTCAGCCGCGAGAATAGCACCCTGCTCTTGCTTTATCTTGCTGCCAACACATAGTGAAGACTTTGCTAGGTTTATTTGTTGTCCTGACAACATAGAATATTCTTCTAGGATAGTCTTCATACTTTTACACTCCGTTGCCGTAGCATCTAAGAAGATAAAACTATCATCGGCGAAAAATAGGTGAGATAATTTGAGGCCCTCTTTTCCAAATTTAATACCATGGATTCTATCCGCTCTTTCTGCTTCTTGGATAAGACATGACAAACCTTTCAAGCAAAGGAGAAACAAATAAGGAGAGAGGGGGTCGCCTTGACGAAGGCCACAGTGAGGTTGAATGTGTCCACTAGCTTCTCCATTAATAAGGACTGAAAAGGAGACCGAGGTTATATAACTCATAACTTTATCCACCCAACTCTTGTCATAACCCAAACAAATCATCATTGCTTCTATGAACCTCCACCCAATTCTATCGTAAGCCTTGGACATATCAAGTTTGAGCACCATCTTTTTTCCATTCCCAAATCGACCTTTCTTCATGCAATGGAGGCTTTCAAATCCCAAAATGGCATTATCTTGAATGAGACGACCCCGAATGAATACACTTTGATTTTCTAATATGACCTCCTTTAAACTATCTTTCATCCTATTTGCAAGGCATTTTGCCACAATTTTGTAGCAAACATTGCAGAGGCTTGTGGGTCGGAAGTCACCAACTTGGATCGGGTTTTTTATTTTGGGGATTAGACAAAGAAGCGTCTTGTTTATGGGCCTGCAATCCTTATTAGTATTGAGTATATCCAGACACACACGTGTTACATCCGACCCCACCACATCCCAATGGTGGTCATAAAATAGTCGAGGCATCCCATCATCTCCTGGTGCCTTAAGCGAATTGATTTGTTTCAATGCTTGAACTACATCTATTGCTGTAAAATCCTGAAGGAGGTATTCATTTTGTCTTCCACTTAGTCTCGAAGGAACAAACCACTGTAGATGAGTTATGAGGTCACTTTCGGGTTCATTGGCTGAAAAAAGAACCTGAAAATGATCACATATGGTCTTCTCAATCTCCTCTTTCGTGCTCTGCCAGTTTAGATTGTGATCAAAAAGGCCACAGATTTGTTTTTTTTTTGCGCCGAGAAGAAGCCTTTTGATGAAAGTATCGTGTGTTTCGGTCCCCATGTGCAAGTCAAATTGCCCTGCTTCGTTGTTTCCAAAAGATTTCCTCCTTTGCAAGCTATCCATTAAGGTCTCTTTCCTTTTCTTTCAATCTGGTAAAACCTTGTGTTGAGTGATCCCGAGATAAAGCCTCCACTTCTTTTTTCAATTCTCTTATTTTAGTTTGGGTTTCTTTTTTTTCCTTCGCATTCCATTGACCCAGGATTTGCCCACAATGAGTAATTCTTATACCCAACTCCTTTGCCGAGTGTATGTTGTTGCCCCCCTCCTTAATCTCCTTAATTATTTGATGGCACTCTTCTTTGTCAGCCCACGCACTTTCATAGTGGAACCTATATCCCCATTGCGGCTGCTTCTTATCATCATTTGGAATGGCTTTAAAATTTACCAATAGAGGGCAGTGATTGGAACACCACCTACTTAGATGTTTCACCTTTACAATTGCATAAGTATTCCACCATTTATTGTTCACCATGACTCTGTCTAGCCGCTGATAAATCAGATTTTTTGCCCTTCCATTGCACCAAGTGAAGTTGCTACCATCGAATTCGAGTTCTCTTAGAGCACAAGTGTCAATAGCATTGTTAAAGTTTTTCGTTAAGTATCTAGGTTTCCCCCCTCCTCCAAATTTCTCATGTATTCATCTAATCTCATTGAAGTCTCCCCCTCATAGCCAAGTTCCAATGTAGCTTCTAGCTAACCGCTTTAGAAGTGTCCAAGAGTGTTTTCGCTGCGAAGGATCGGGGTCCCCATAAAACCCCGTGAACTGCCAATTAAGATCATCATCCGTATTGATCCAAGCATCAATATGGAAATCATTGAAAGACATCAACTGTACAGAAAAAGGAGCTTTCCAAAGAAGAGTCAGCCCCCCACTTTTGCCTTTAGCATCCACACAAAAACAACCATCGAAATCCAACCGAACACGAATCATCTCCATTTACGCACTTTTTCGAGCGAGTTTCGGAAAGGAAAACCAAACCAGAATTGTATTCTTTGACATGGGTGGCAAGAGCCGAAACAGTCCAAGGGTTTCCAAGCCCTTGAACATTCCAAAAAAGAGAACTCATTGCTCTCGGCGACCCTGCGATGCAGAGTTCGCCGCTTCAAATATCTATTCCGAGGTTGAATCACATAGCTGAGAAACTTCCCTTGTGAGTACTTCAAATCTGGATCCAGAACCCAGTTCCCCTTTCAGTTGTTTTATTGTCTCCTCATGTCCCCCCTGTTTCATTCTTTGATGGTTTCCTGTCTTTGGAACAAACTTTCTCCTCTTCTCTCGAGTCCCTTTGTTCTATGAGTTACTTCCGGTTCCATAAACAATAAGGACGTCAAATAGGATTCCAGCAGTGTCTTTTATGTTGGGATCGGGTTCCATTATTTTGGCCTTACAGGCCCTCTCCTCCATTGCATTCAAGGATGTCTCTTTAACAATTGCTTCACCAATTCTCTTCCGGATACCCGTCTCCACTTGCTCCCTGTTTGTGTTTTTTATCTTTGGCGTTGTTTCCTCAACCATTCCAGCACAGGAAGAATGAAAAATGGAGGTTAAATTGGATTCTCCAACACACATATTCAAGTGTTGATAATTATTAATGTTAGGATTTATAGGTATTGTACCTGATTGTGTGTTGTTGCTATAGATTATCTTCGCTCTTTCGTTGGTTTGTATCTCCATTATGGAAGTCGATTGGAGATTTTTGTCTTCTATGCCCTCTAAATGGGGATTATTTATTGTCTCTTCTCTTTACATGGTTTCCACTCTTCCTTTGTTATCCACCTTAAGCCAAGAACCATAAGCCATAGTGATTTGCCCATCTTCTTTAGTCACAGTAATCGGATTAATCGCACATTGGCGCATCTCATGGCCAATCAGTCCGCACCTGAAGCGCATATATGGTAGGCGATCATACTGGAATTGTAGCCACCTCCTTCTTCCTTCATGTGGGAATAGATACCCTGGGAAAATCTTGGATTGAATGAAACTCCGCACTTTGAATTTAAAGAATCCGTTCACAGCAATACGATTTGTTGGGTTTTATGCCCTAAATAAAACTCCATTTCAATGTAATCTATTTTATTCAACATCAATAAAGAAACAAAAGTATTTTTCATTCATTTGTGTATGTTTTGGTTCATCTTATCAATTGCTTGTCTATTTGATTTATAAATTCATCTGAAACCCTTTTCACATACTTGATCCTGTTTATTGTGTTGTCAACACATTGAAAAGTAAACATGACTATGTGAATAAAGTTTCCTATATTTATCAGACACAGAGTTTTACTGATATGATAATCTACAACAGAGTTTACTTGCATTTGGAGAAATGCTATGTTCTTTCCAGAGCATTGGTTAAAGTAAAGCTCAAGTTGGGTGCATGGAGTATGCATCGGAAGGGACCGATATTGAACTTTGACTTAGATTTATTAAACTTACCGTAATATCTATTCAAGTCAATATCGCCTAGTTGATCCTAGATCAAATGATCTTAATCTTATTATGATTAGGCTCAATCTCAAGAGGTTATTCGTGTTCTTTGATTTGTTAGTTAAGCCTACTTTTGGGTCAGGGTGATACGTACATTTTGGGAACACGGTAGTGCAATTGAGTGGGAGCGCTAACATAAATATGGAATCTATAGCTTCTATCTGGCGAATAGTAAGTAAAGGATGATCTTCTTCGAGCTTGGCCAAACGAAAATAAATGGTGGAGTACTCATTTCACATAAGCTGAAATATCATTTATACGGGATTAAGTGTTTTAAGGATAAAATACATTGTAGGGTGTAACGGTAATCTAAACCCTTTACAGTGTAGATCATTCATATAGAGGATCATTGATCAAATTAGGATTATAACAATGGATAACTAATGATATGTCTATATGGTGGAACATATAGAGCATTCTATATACTGATAGTGCAATTCTAAGTTCTATGCGTGAATTCAACGAAGAATTAATAAGTCAGTGAATTTAGGTTATAAATTCTTGATCTGCTTATTGGAAGCTCGGTTATATAGACCCATGGTCCCCCCACTAGTTGAGATAATATTGCTTGTAAGACTCATATAATTGGTTTTGATTAATCAATTATAATTCTCAAATTAGACTATGTCTATTTGTGAATTTTTCACTAAGTAATGGTGAAATTGTAAAGAAAGAGTTTTTAGGGCATATTTGTTAATTATGATACTTTGTATGGTTCAATTAATAAATATGATAAATGACAATATTATTTAATAATTATTTATAGTTATTAAATAGTTAGAATTGGCATTTAAATGGTTGAATTTAAAAATTGGCGTTTTTGAGAAAATGAGATGCAGAAATGATAAAACTGCAAAATTGCAAAAAGTGTGGCCCAAATCCACATTGCCTAGGCCGGCCACTTTTATAGGTTTTTTCATCTGATATTTTCATTATTTTAATGCCAAATAATTCAAACCTAACCCTAGTGGAATGCTATAAATAGATAGTGAAGGCTTCAAGAAATTTACACTTAACTTTCACACTTTTCCTTCAGAGAAAAACCTGAGCCTTCTCTCTCTAACCTAGCCGCCACCTATACTCTCTTCTTCTTCCTTGAAATTTCGAAACCACTTAGTGATTAGAGTAGTGCCCACACACAGCAAGTGATACCTCAATCATAGTGAGGAAGATCGTGAAGAAAGACATTCAACAAGAAGGAGTTTCAGCACTAAAGAAGGAGAGAAAGAGATCCAGGTTCAGATCTTAAAAATACTCTGCGACAGAAAGGATACAAGGGTTAGAGATCTGAACGGAAGGAGACATTTTATTCCGCTGCACCCAATGTAAGGTTTCTCATACTTTATATGTGTTTATTTCATAATCGTTTTAGAAGTTCATATTTAGGGTGTTAATCAACATACTTGTGAGTAGATCTAAGATCCTGGTAAAATAATTTCCAACACGATTAACTTCCGGTTCTTGGATTTCTACAATTTCCCCCGCCATTCCTGCCAATCTAGCCATATTCGATTTTGTTATGGCCTTTACTTGGAGATTATAAACCCGCCCAGAAATGGTAAATGACCTCAACTCTTTTTCCCATTCTGTTGGAATACCCGTCATTTGATCCAAAATAAGAAAACCAGCATTCAAAACCCATGTGGATCTTCCCAGGATCCTCTCCAACGAGTTGTTCTCCGAGAAAGAAAGAACCAAGAACATGGCTTTGTCAGAGATCTTCTTTATTTTCAGGTCCCAATCATTGTCCCCCAAATTCCAGAGTTGACAAAGGATATTCTTCAGTAGAGATCGGGTGAAAGGTTTCATGGTGCACAGACGACCAAGAAGGCAAGATTTGCCAATGTCCTCCACCCTTGCCTCGTTTATCTCCCAGTCGTCTTCATTTGTGACAGTTAATTTGCTGGTGCGATCTAACAATTCCTCCATTTGAGACAGGCTTGAAGAGCACATCTTTAGATTAGGCTCTTCCGAAGAGAGCATAGACGAAACGCAGAACCTTCGAAGAGAGAGAGAGAAAAAATTAGAACCCAAAAAAACGCTACTACAGCTGCAAATTTCCCTTATACAGTAGAACCTCTATTTAAGAATACTCTATTCAAGAATAACCTCTAATTTGTTATAAAAAAATCAAGTCCCAATTTGGGCTAGTTATATATAAGAATAACCTCTAAATTGTAATTAGTTATACATTTTTTAAGTCCCTTATTACCAAAGTATACCTCTATATAAGAATAATTACATCTTAATAAAAATATATACATGTATTTTGTAAATTTATTTATGTAAAATTAATAATTTTATTTTAAATTATAATACATGTATGAATATTATATTTACTCTAAAATATATCTATTATGATATAGTATTAATGATTATTTATTGTTATTATTGTTACGTTGATATTTTTTGGTTTTTTAATTTTTTTTTCTAGTGTAATTCTATTTAGTTATAACCTCTCAATTAGAATATAATTTACTTGGTCCTAAGTGTATTCTTGGATAGAGGTTCTACTGTATTTTTAATTATATATATAATATAGGGGAATCACCCCAAATATTGTTTTTTTTAATTTTTTTTTTTAATTTACGGTTTGAGTTTCTAAAATGGTTGCAGCGCTAGTTGCAATAGGGGTTTCTATACGATTTTTTGTTGTAATTTAAGTTGCAGCGTTAGTTGCAATAAGAGTTTCAATATAGAATTCCGTAAAAATGCAAAAATAACTATTTTAAAGTGTAAAAAAGCAAAAGCTCCTATAATATATCACAATTTTAATCTTAAAGATTATATTATTTAATAAATAATATAACAATATATACATACTAGCTTTGGTTTTTTAAAAAGTACTACCTATGATCTAAAGATTTCTTAAATTATTTCGTAAAATCAGTGTAATCAACAAGGATTATACATTAATTTCTACTCTTTAGCCTATAGTGTAACTCATTGTGCTTAAAGAACAAGCAATATGTTCAAGAAAAAAAACTAAAATAAGAAACGAAAGGCTAACGGAAAAAGCCATAAGCCATAACTGCTCACCAGCTAAGAAAAACATTCCATCCGGGTCCGGGTTAACCCAGATCCGCGTAAGCCGGTGTCTATAAAACCCAACCCAACCCAAATGCACCGAGTCACATTCTAACACGTATATTGCTCCGAGAGAGAGCAGGAATTTTCATTTTTATTATCTGGCTTTTAAAGACGAGATCTCTTTGTTTCTCGTCGTTTCACTGGAAAATTCCATTTCATTTCCGATTATAAAATATCGGAACTCTTCCTTCTCTCTCTAGATCTCTCACTCAGCTCTTGAAGAAGCTTCGGAGGTTTCCCTTCTCTGCTTCAGATCTCGAAGCGATTCGAATCCCTCGCCCAGGGTTCGAAACGCTGCCCCCCTCCTACCCCTTTCTGGTTTCGACGTGTAAATTCGCGATTCCATCGCATCTCTAGATCCTAAGCTCTCGATCTGAGCAACCATGGCGGCGGCTAACGCTCCGATCGCCATGAGGGAAGCCCTTACGGTCAGTTCTTTCACTCTTAGTGTAGTAATCACCTTTATTCTTATTTTTTTTCTTTGTATATATTATTATTTTTCATTTTGTTTGGTTCGATTGGCGTAAGCTCAATTTAGAATTACAGTCGTACTACCTGCGATAAATCAATCTAAATTTACCGATTTTTTACACTCAGATTCAATTCCTCTCTTTTAATCATGTTATAGTGTAGTTCGATTTCTCAATTGGAATACTTTTCGAGTGCTTAGATTATTTAAAAGTTCATTCAGATCTGATACTGTTTTGTCTTGGGCGTTATGGTCAGATCTGTCACGTTAAGATATGATTGTTACTCAATTTGCTTCATTCGAATGTAGCTTCTTTATGTGTAGTAATGATAAAATTGAGATTAGGTTTTAAGCTGGAATCAGAAATTGAACGATCTTTATTTTTTGTGATCTGATGTGCTTGCAGCTTCCGAGCGTTGGGATTAGTCCTCAATTCATCACGTTTACGCATGTCACTATGGAATCTGATAAGTACATATGCGTGAGGGAAACTTCCCCGCAGAATAGTGTTGTTATAATCGATATGAGTATGCCAAATCAGCCTCTGAGGAGGCCTATTACTGCAGACTCTGCACTGATGAATCCTAATTCTAAAATCCTTGCATTGAAAGGTAGGTTATGATTTTCAGCTGCATTTAAAAAATGATATCATTTATACATGATTGATATATTCTGGAATATGTATTTGAATTTATTAGGTCTATAAAGTTTACTACCAGTACTTGTTAGTCTACAGCAGAATCTTTGAGATTTAATTTCAAAGATTTTTCTATTTTGTAGTTATGTAATGCTTACTTTATGCATTGTTCTATTCAAGAATCTTTTAGAATTTGTCTAAACTTTATTGTGATGCACATTATAAGTGTATTCTGCAGTTTTCTTGTTACTTAATCATTTTTAAGCTTTATTTGTGTTCTCTGTATTTTTGACATAGTCAATTCATTGTGTTCTCTGTATGTGATATATTACTTAGAAGTGGCTGTATTTTGTTTTTAGTTAAAGTAGGTTGAATTGCTTCTTGAGGATGGTTTTATTTTCTGCAATGACACAGCAAGTAAACGAAAGCAAACATTGGTAGACATTATTTGATAACAACTTATTCATGAGTCATGACTTATTCCTATGGCTTTTATCTTAATCTACGTTCGTATAGTCTCAGGATCTTGATACTGTAAAGGATAATCTGGCAATGTGGTGATCTTTTATGGTATTATTTATATAGTTGTTTGATCTTGCTAGTAATAGTCTATTGATAAATAATTTCCACTGTGATCTGTATACTTTGCCAGAAATTATTATATGTTCTCGCTCCTAGAGAAAATAATATGCTTTTTTAGCCAGATAGTGGAGTATTGTCTCCAATTGCCACGAAACTCTGAATCAAAATTCTTTACCGACATTTCTACTCAAATTTAAAGTTTGACTCACTTATTGTCATAATACATTATATGAATTTGATTGCTTAAGGATTTTCCTTTTTTCTTTTCACAGTACTTCCTGTAAATTTGTTTACTTGAGATTTTTTTTTTGAGATATGGTTACTTGGGTTTTTGTTTGTTATATTTCTTACTATTTTTGAGCTAATGTTCTATTATACAATTTTATAGCTCTAGTCCCGGGGACCAGTCAAGATCACTTGCAAATATTTAACATTGAGTTGAAAGCTAAATTGAAGTCGCATGTAGTGCCTGAGCAGGTGAGAGATTTTTTTAATATAGCATCCATTTGACATATTTTTATGTTGGATATTAAATTTTATGATATGATATGATATGATTTTTTATTTATTTTGTTTCACACGGCCTCCATGCACTTCTGTAGGTTGTATTTTGGAAATGGATTACCCCAAAGTTGTTGGGTCTGGTTACACAGACCTCAGTATATCATTGGTCAATTGAAGGTTTGTCACTTTGTTGTTGTTGTTGTTGTTGTTGTTGTTGTTGTTGTTGTTGTTGTTGTTGTTGTTGTTATAGTTTGCTTTGTCTTGCAATTTCATTCTAAAAATTTGGCTGGTATGTGCACAATATCTTCCTTATAGGTGAGACTGAACCTGTGAAGATGTTCGAAAGAACTGCTAATCTGGCAAATAATCAGATAATAAACTATCGTTGTGACCCTACTGAAAAGTGGTTGGTTTTGATTGGAATTGCCCCTGGTGCCCCTGAGGTATGTTCTTAGATATAGTAACATTATATAGTAAATTAATACTCATATGCATTTTATGTGTCAATTGATCATAGGGAATCCTCATTCAACCCAATATGTATGATGTTCTTGGCATTTATATGTTAAATTTGTAATGATCTAATCCATGCAGTTGGAATAGAAAGGAGCTCTTCTCCTGTAACTAGTTAGTGTTAAGGAGCCTTCGTTCAAATGGTCCTTTTGAACTTTCCCGTGACATGCTTTAATACTTTATTGGTTGCCTTGCAGTCTCTGAGTCTATGGTTTCATGCCTTCGGATATGCAATTTAGTTGTCCTATTTCTTGTACTTGATTTATTTCCCTGCTCTGTTTGCAGAGGCAAAATTTGGTCAAGGGGAATATGCAACTCTTTTCTGTGGAGCAACAGAGAAGTCAAGCTCTGGAAGCTCATGCTGCTGCTTTTGCACAATTTAAAGTGCGTTATTTAAGTTCTTCATCTCTCTGTATTTTCTTGCTTTTTTTCACCCATGGTATGCATATCATAAGTGCATATTTTTTGATTAATTATCAAATTTATTTTTTTCAAACAGGTTCCAGGGAATGAGAATCCTTCTACTCTCATTTCCTTTGCGACAAAGACTTTTAATGCTGGGCAAATTACATCAAAGTTGCATGTTATAGAGCTTGGTGCCCAACCAGGTTAGCTTAGTATTATCTTATTCACACCTTCTATTCAAAAAGATAAATATTTTTAAAAGGTCTAGAATATTGATCACCAATTTATTTCTATCTTGTTTTCTATTTTAACATTGCAAAATTATTTGCAGGGAAACCTTCTTTTACAAAGAAACAAGCAGATCTTTTCTTTCCTCCAGATTTTGCAGATGATTTCCCTGTTGCAATGCAGGTAATGAGATTCTTATATTTGCGGTCTTCCCTAGTATTCAGGACCATGAATATTAATTGTTAGTGCTCAATTTTCCAGATATCACACAAGTATAGTTTGATCTACGTCATCACCAAGCTTGGGCTTCTATTCGTTTATGATTTGGAGACGGCTACTGCAGTTTACAGAAATAGAATCAGTCCAGATCCAATCTTCTTAACATCAGAGGCTTCGGCACTAGGTGGATTTTACGCAATTAACAGGCGGGGTCAGGTGTTATTGGCCACTGTTAATGAACAAACAATTGTGCCTTTTGTTAGTGGGCAGGTTTGTATCACAAATTGGCTTATCTTTATGGTATTAGATTATGATTGATATTTGGGATTTAAGTTTTATATCATGACTTCTTGCAGTTGAACAATTTGGAGCTTGCTGTCAATCTGGCAAAAAGAGGAAATCTTCCCGGTGCTGAGAATCTGGTGTGTTTTTCTTTCTATTTAATCTTTAACTTGACTGATGATTTCTTTCTATCAAATCAAGTTGATGGAGGGGAAATAAATCCATTCACATAGTATGAAGTGATCAATAAATAACACATGACTAGATCTTACCTTGTTCATACATGACATGATTGAGTCTTTCTCTTCCAATAAATACATGAAGCCCCACCTAGCTGTAGGAACAAAGGAAAATCATGATTAGTCTGCATCCTTTTGTTAGTTCATCACAAATTAATATTTGTGAATGATTTCAGGTTGTCCAGCGATTCCAAGAACTGTTTGCACAAACGAAGTATAAAGAAGCTGCTGAACTTGCTGCTGAATCTCCTCAGGGAATCCTTCGTACTCCTGATACAGTTGCCAAATTTCAGGTTTCTCCATTTTGCTTTTATTGTCACATTGGCGTCAAAGTATTCCATAACTTGCTATTCTGTATATCCAAAGAGATTGTTAATTAGGTTGTGTAGAATAGATAAACTCTGTCAAAGATACAGAATACGACATTCCTTATTGTGGCCAGTACTATCCAATTACTTGAAAACAAATTATTGGCAATGCCTTGAATAGAAGGAATTGGATATTATTAAACAACAGATTAAGTTTACACATCCATGCTATGCTGAACCTTTATGATTGGTAATTAACTCTTAGTCTCATTATTGCAGAGTGTTCCTGTACAAAGTGGGCAAACACCACCCCTTTTGCAGTATTTTGGTACTCTATTGACCAGGGGAAAGCTTAATGCTTTTGAGTCATTGGAGCTATCACGTCTTGTTGTGAACCAAAACAAGAAGAATTTGTTGGAAAATTGGTTAGCAGAAGACAAGTTAGAATGCAGTGAGGAGCTAGGAGATCTTGTGAAGGTTAGCATTTGGAAATTACACTTTCCTGTGTTTTCTTCCCTTGGCAATAATTTAGTTGCTTAATTCGACTAATGCCTACCTCATGTTTTTTATGTTTATGTCTGATGCTCTAATTACGTTTCACTGTAGACTGTGGACAATGACCTTGCACTGAAAATTTATATCAAAGCCAGAGCAACTCCAAAAGTTGTTGCAGCCTTTGCTGAGCGAAGAGAGTTTGATAAGATTCTAATTTATTCAAAGCAGGTAATGCTTATGTTTCTTATTCAATGATTCTAAGAATATATTGACCTTATAATTCTAGCTGAAGGATACATAACTAGATCTGTGCTAATTTTGTCTCTTTTCTCTGCAGGTTGGGTACACGCCAGACTATCTGTTTCTTTTGCAAACCATTCTTCGGACAGATCCTCAGGTAGGCATACATTATTGCAAGTATGTTTCAATACTTGCAGCAGGGTTTGAAAGCATATTCAACCTATATTAAAAGAAAGAAACAAAAGTTTGACATGGAGTTAAATGCCATCATCTATGTCGTCTTTTGCTTCTCTCTCGTGTTTGGGATTGTTCTCCCTGCCACTAACATTGCCACTTTTCATTTTTTCAATACTTTTTGTTGGACAAGTTAATTCATTCTAGTGTATCTGATAAATATGCTTCTATTATTGTATGTATCTAAATAAGTTATAATTTCTTTGGGATCCAGGGTGCTGTTAATTTTGCATTAATGATGTCTCAAATGGAAGGAGGTTGCCCTGTTGATTACAACACCATAACAGATTTATTTCTTCAGGTTTGTTGGCATTCACTGTTGTCACCTTGTACTATATATAAATTCGGTTCCATGACCAAAATTTTCCTTTCCTTTTTTGTGTCAACTCTGTATTATGTCCAG
This sequence comes from Cannabis sativa, assembly GCF_029168945.1. NCBI lineage: Eukaryota > Viridiplantae > Streptophyta > Magnoliopsida > Rosales > Cannabaceae > Cannabis > Cannabis sativa. The sequence continues at coordinate 11,123,387 of NC_083601.1, forward strand.
GGTGTATGCTGTTTATTTATTTTAGTTGATATCTTCAAGGAGATTCAATAGTGAGCATTGCTTTCTAAATCTACTTTGTTATTGTAGACATTCTTGGAAACTTTCATTGAAACAAAATAATCAGATTTACAGTACCTCAAAATAACCAAATATTAACCTATTGATGTTAAAAAATACAGTCATCTTAGAACACTAAATATACTTATGCTCAGACAGATAGGTGTAACTATCTATCCCTGATTTGGATAGCTAATAGACTTTTGAAAGGCTTAAGAGAAGACATCAGGGAATATTTAGCATAGGATAATTTCAATTTCCATGGCTGTATAACCAATCATATGGTCTTACTATTGTGAGCACTACAAGATTGTGAAGGAGATGACGTCTTACCTTTTGTTTTTTTTTTCATTGTACACCAGAGGAATTTAATTCGTGAGGCTACAGCTTTTCTATTGGATGTTTTGAAGACAAATTTACCAGAACATGGTTTCCTGCAAACTAAGGTTACTGTTGCTCTTTGAGACCACAAATTATTTAAGTGTGCTGCTTTGTTTATTAAGCTAATGACATTTTTTTTATTACACAGGTTCTTGAAATCAATTTGGTTACTTTCCCAAATGTAGCTGATGCAATTTTGGCCAATGGAATGTTTAGCCACTACGATCGTCCTCGAATTGCTCAACTTTGTGAAAAGGGTGGTCTTTATGTTCGAGCTCTACAAGTAATATATCTTTTGATAACCCTTTTCTATTTATGATCGTTATCTTGTTTAGTTAATTAAAATTGGCTTTTGCTGGAACAATTTACCTTTAATGCAGCATTACACAGAGTTGCCAGATATTAAAAGAGTCATTGTGAATACACATGCTATTGAGCCACAGGTAATTATAGTCTTATGCTCACTTCTCTTGCTACAGGAATTTGTGACTGTTTTTACTAACTAATCGGTTATTGCAGTCTCTCGTAGAATTTTTTGGTACTCTTTCACGAGAATGGGCATTGGAGTGTATGAAGGACCTTTTATTGGTTAATTTAAGAGGAAATCTTCAGATAATTGTTCAGGTATTTGATTGTGGTTAGTTTTGGTTTTGTGTCTTGTTAAAACAGATATATTTGTTGCATAAACTGAATTTCGTTTCTTTGAATGGCAGGTTGCTAAGGAATATTGTGAGCAGTTGGGTGTTGATGCTTGTATTAAGCTTTTTGAGCAGTTCAAATCTTATGAAGGGCTGTACTTTTTCTTAGGGTCATATTTGAGCTCTAGGTAACATTTTTCTTAAGAGAGCTTATGTGCTTATTTTGACATCTTATGTTTTCTATATTAGCTAAATACAAGTTTTGTTTTCATCTTTTCTAAAACGGGACAGTGAGGATCCTGATATCCACTTCAAGTACATAGAAGCAGCTGCTAGAACTGGACAAATCAAAGAAGTAGAACGCGTTACAAGAGAGTCGAATTTCTATGACCCTGAAAAAACAAAGAATTTCTTAATGGAAGCCAAGCTCCCAGATGCACGCCCACTGATTAATGTTTGTGATCGTTTTGGATTTGTCCCTGATCTCACCCACTATTTGTACACAAGTAACATGCTACGGTACATTGAAGGATATGTTCAAAAGGTATTTTTTTTAGCCAAAGATTAACATTTCCAAATACCATAAATTAGATAAATGTATTAGTCATAAGATTTTTCTTTTTTGCCTTCTCATAGGTGAACCCTGGGAATGCACCATTGGTTGTGGGTCAATTGCTAGATGATGAATGTCCAGAAGATTTTATCAAAGGTTTGATTCTTTCTGTACGGTCATTGCTTCCAGTAGAGCCCCTTGTGGAGGAATGCGAGAAAAGGTGTTGTTCCTACCCTGGCATTCTTGTTTATTACTTGTAACCATACAATGGTATCTCATGTTTTATTGTCTTATGCTAGGAATCGACTTCGTTTGCTTACTCAATTCTTGGAGCATCTTGTGAGTGAGGGAAGCCAAGATGTGCATGTCCACAATGCTCTTGGTAAAATCATTATTGAAAGCAACAACAACCCAGAGCACTTCCTTACCACCAACCCATACTATGATTCTCGTGTTGTGGGTAAATATTGTGAGAAACGTGATCCTACCTTAGCTGTTGTTGCTTATCGGCGAGGACAGTGTGATGACGAGCTCATTAATGTCACAAATAAAAATTCTTTGTTTAAATTGCAAGCAAGGTTTGTGATATTATTACATTCTCATTTCTTGTAGCAATCTTGTACCACCACTCAGTTCTTTAAGATAATACATTTTTGCTCCTTGCTTACAGATATGTGGTTGAAAGGATGGATGGTGATCTTTGGGAGAAAGTTCTTAACCCTGAAAATGGCTTCAGAAGACAACTTATTGATCAAGTTGTCTCTACAGCTTTGCCTGAAAGCAAGAGCCCAGAGCAGGTTTCTGCAGCTGTTAAGGCTTTCATGACTGCTGATCTACCCCATGAGTTGATTGAACTTCTCGAGAAGATTGTGCTTCAAAACTCTGCTTTCAGTGGGAACTTTAATCTTCAAAACTTACTTATTTTGACAGCCATTAAGGCAGATCCATCTAGAGTTATGGATTACATCAATAGGCTGGATAATTTCGATGGACCTGCTGTGGGAGAAGTGGCTGTGGAAGCACAACTCTTTGAAGAAGCATTTGCAATTTTCAAGAAGTTTAACTTGAATGTTCAAGCTGTCAATGTCTTACTGGATAACATTCGAAGCATTGAACGAGCTGTTGAGTTTGCATTCCGAGTTGAAGAAGATGCTGTTTGGAGTCAGGTTGCAAAGGCTCAACTCAGGGAAGGACTAGTGAGTGATGCAATTGAGTCATTTATTCGTGCTGATGATGCGACTCAATTCCTGGATGTTATTCGTGCTGCTGAGGATGTAAATGTCTATGATGACATGGTGAGGTACCTTCTGATGGTGAGGCAAAAGGTGAAAGAGCCAAAGGTGGACGGTGAACTTATATATGCATACGCAAAGATTGACAGGCTGGCTGATATTGAAGAATTTATTCTCATGCCAAATGTAGCTAATCTCCAGAGTGTTGGTGACCGCTTGTATGATGAAGCTCTATACGAGGCAGCAAAAATAATATATGCTTTTATATCTAACTGGGCTAAGTTAGCTGTCACACTTGTTAAGTTAAAACAGTTCCAAGGTGCTGTTGATGCTGCAAGGAAAGCCAATAGTGCAAAAACATGGAAGGAGGTCTGCTTTGCCTGTGTGGATGCAGAGGAGTTCCGATTGGCTCAAATTTGTGGGCTTAACATTATTATTCAGGTATTTGTTTTTTTCTGTTACCTCTATACGGTGACTTGTGAGTCTACTGACATCGAGTTTGCTTTGGTCTTGTGCGTTTTTTGAATATTTGATATGGTAACAATTATTATAATATATGCTATATTTAATTTCTATTTTTCAAACCTCAGTTTTTTGTTTGAACGATATGCTTGGGCATTTTTTCTTCACACCTAAAATCAAGATCCAAACACAATCTTTTATGCTGTGATCACCTAACTAGTTAGCATGCAATGTTCTTGCATTTGTTTGTACATTTCCATATTAAGTGTTCATTGATTTCTGCAGGTTGATGACTTGGAGGAGGTGAGTGAATTTTACCAGAACAGAGGATGCTTCAATGAACTGATATCTCTCATGGAGAGTGGCTTAGGATTAGAACGTGCACATATGGGCATCTTTACAGAGTTGGGGGTTCTGTATGCCAGATATCGTCCAGAGAAGCTCATGGAGCATATCAAATTGTTCTCAACTCGGCTCAATATTCCCAAACTTATCCGAGCTTGTGATGAACAACAACATTGGAAAGAACTTACTTATTTGTATATCCAATATGATGAATTTGATAATGCTGCAACAACTATCATGAACCATTCTCCCGAAGCGTGGGACCACATGCAGTTTAAAGATGTGGCAGTCAAGGTTGCAAATGTTGAGCTATATTACAAGGCTGTGCACTTCTACTTGCAAGAACACCCAGATCTTATTAATGATCTTCTCAATGTGCTTGCACTTCGAGTGGACCATACACGTGTTGTTGACATTATGCGAAAGGTATTAATATTTTTTGTGGCTGTATCAATATCCGTCTTTTTTTATTGTAGAATATTACCTCTCTCTTCCACGCCTGTGCTTCCTTCAGACTAACTCCTTGTTCTCTTCTTTGTCTCATTTTTTTGATATCAAAATTAGGCTGGTCATTTGCGCCTGGTGAAGCCTTACATGATTGCAGTCCAGAGCAACAATGTGTCAGCTGTAAATGAGGCTTTGAACGAGATTTATGTCGAGGAGGAAGACTATGATAGATTGCGTGAATCCATTGATTTGCATGATAGCTTTGACCAAATAGGCCTGGCCCAAAAGGTTAGATACAGCATTTTACTCAATGATTCTCTGCCATTGAATTAAATTACGTTAGGCTCATAGTTTTGCTTATTTATGTACAGATTGAGAAACACGAGCTTCTTGAAATGAGACGAGTTGCTGCCTATATATACAAAAAGGCTGGTCGATGGAAGCAGTCTATTGCATTGTCAAAGAAGGACAATCTTTACAAAGATGCCATGGAGACAGCCTCTCAATCTGGTGACCGTGAACTTGCTGAGGAATTGCTTGTTTATTTCATTGAGCAGGTGCATTTTTCAGTATAAGATGTTGTTAGTGTAATACTAAATACATTTTCTATTTTGGATTGAGAAACTCATCTATCTTCTTTGGTATACAGGGCAAGAAGGAATGCTTTGCATCATGTCTCTTTGTTTGTTACGATTTGATTCGGGCAGATGTCATCCTTGAGCTTGCATGGATGAACAATATGCTTGACTTTGCTTTCCCTTACCTGTTGCAGGTAAATTGTCTGAATTTGTTATTTGTTTGTTTGTTTTGGGGTGGTGTGGTGAGGACTGGGATGATGTCGATGAGTCTATTTTTGTCCTTGCTGTGGCTGTTTTTGTCAGTTTGTACATTTACTAATTCAAAAATATTTTCTGTAAGCGCTGAAAGTAACTGTGTATTGTCTTTGTTTTGTTCACATTTCGTGGTTTTGGTGTTTCCATACTTCATCTTACCTAAACCTTCCTTGTTTCACTTTGTAGTTTATCCGTGAATACACTGGCAAGGTTGATGAACTCGTGAAGGACAAAATTGAAGCTCTTAACGAAAACAAGGCTAAAGAAAAGGAAGAGAAGGACGTTATTGCACAGCAGGTAATTACTTGCAGAAAAATACAGTACTGATGTTATTAAAGAATGGTGATTTCTGATTGCTCTTATGTTCTTTTGCCAATAATTTGATCTACTGTTGCAGAACATGTATGCTCAGTTGCTGCCTCTTGCTTTGCCTGCCCCACCTATGCCGGGAATGGGAGGACCAGGAATGGGAGGCTATGCACCACCTCCTATGGGGGGAATGGGAATGCCTCCAATGCCACCCTATGGCATGCCACCCATGGGGAGCAGCTATTGAGATGTATCAGGACTACGAGTTGTGAACTCCACTTCAAAATTGCATGTTCTAGTTGGTAGGGGCAACAACCTAGGGAGATACTTTTGAATTAAATGTAATTTGAGGGGGCCTTATTTGCCCCTTTTTTCTTGGTATTTCTTTGATTTCATGGGTTGAAAATTGTAGTTTATAATAATTCTTTTTTGTTCGCCATAGGGGTGTGGATATGTTATTTGCTATTGTAATATTCTTTTGGTAGGAGAGGCATTTTTTGGCTGTGCTGCTGATGAGGGCTAGCTTTGAATTTTCTCCACTCTACTTTTTTTCCGGACCTTTCCTGATTATAATTTGAAACACAACATATGCTGATATCACGTTGTTGTGCTTTTGTTTCATCATTTCGTATAATATATACGCTGCTTGGTTGCTCTTTTCTTTTGTTTTCTTTTGCTTGTCTAATTTTTCTTCACTAAGATTGTTTATGCTTACATTTGCTTCAGCTTACACGCTCTACCTGTTGTTATTTTACAGTTCTGTATTTTAGGCTAATTATGGTGAAACATGTCAAATTAACTATTTTTTTTTTTTAAAAAAAATAGTCAAACTAATTATCTAAAGTACTAGATTTTACAAAATGATTTTATTTAATTTACTTTATGAGACTCATAATTTTGGTGGTTTCTGTGACTATACAAGGTGATTTTGTTAATTAAATTTTTTACAAAATTATTTTGCTAATAAAAATTAATTTTATAAAATACTCTTTCTAGTCTTTTTCTGATATTGTTACAAACAATTGAGATTTGTTTAGATGTTGCTTTGCAATACAGCCTAGAGCACTGTCCATCCCATGCTTGAATTTTCTCACCCTAATCCATAAGAAAGAGAGGGATGGGGACTGGGGAGAGGAGAATAATAAAATTTCAAAGAAACACGTCTACGGTCTACCACTAAAGAAGGGACATTTAAAAGACATGATCTCGTGTGAGAATAATTTGGAAAACGGTCAGTTTTTTATTAAGAAGACAACGTAATAGTAAAAGATCACCACGTAGGGAGAAGGTTTTTTGGTTATTTAATTTTATTTTATTAAAATTAAGATTAGTTTAAAAATGAGAATTACTCCATATACTATTTTTTTTTTATTTTTTTTTAAATTTACGGTTTGTGTTTCTAAAGTGGTTTCAGCGCTAGTTGCAATATGGATTTCTGTACGATTTTTTGTTGTAATTTAGGTTGCAGTGCTAGTTGCAATAGGGGTTTCTATGTTGAATTCCATAAAAATGCAAAAAAAACTTTTTTGAATTGTAAAAATGAAAAAACCCCTTAAAAAAAATCCTGTATCCATAATTTAATTTTTTAAACATTAATCTCAATTTTTTGATACAAGCCGAAAACGTGCAATGTTACTAATCTTTTATTTGTCAATTAGGTAATATAGTCGCTCTTCGCACGGCTAATTTAATTTTTTTAAGTGTTATAATAAAAAATAATTATTTATTAATATAATAAATATTTATCCTAAAAAATTATTCCAATATATAATAAAAGTAAATTTATATTATCTAATCCTCAAGGCGCCATGCCTCCACGCATGTTGGCAGGCCCTCGAGACAAGCTACGAAACTAGCTGCATACATTAGACCTCTGTCCCTTTCCAACATGGTGCAACCATCCCATGCGTGTATGCAAACTAGCCCACAAATGACCACCCGTGTCATCTCGTGTTGAGACTTGTGGCCAAGGCGCACCACAACGTCTCTAGCAAATTTGGGCCACGTCTCGAGCAAGCGGCATATCGGAAAGCCAAAGAGAACGTACCCATTAACCTTTGACAGCTTCTTAAACGCACTACCGGGTCGCCCTGATAATGTCCATGAGTACTCTAACTCTTGGAGACATATGAGTTCTCTCGTGGTCCTCATATGCCCGTCCTACTAGCCTCACTGACTAGTAGTAGCTCACTTAGCACCAAGGTGTAAGGGGTAGTGGAGAGCTGACACCAGGGTACCTCCTTAAAGAGCATTATGAGCTTTTAGTCTTCTACCAGGAACATATATGATTTTTGCTCTGTAGACATATGGCCGAACCATATACCAAATCACATAGTTTCGCCAAACCGATTGCACCATTGTATTTGTAAACCCAAATAAATGGCGAATACCAAATTCCGTCCCGATCCAGACAATATTGAAAATATTTACAAAAATGCCACTGTCGTACAAATTAAGTACGCACGCACGTTACAAACTTAGCTTGTAACGTGTCATCTTAGCACGCACGTTACACGCATTACTGCCCTATTATTTTGTTCCTTGATTGTCAACTTGCATTGCGTCTCAAAGAGTCTTCTATTTTGCCCCAAAAATGATTAAATCGTTTAACTTTTCTTGACAAAAATTATACATTTGCAAGCACGTGATTGTTTGTTAAAATGTGTTTATCACATTGCTAGTTTTTTATTTTATTTTATTTATTTTTTATTTTTTTTTATTTTTCGTTTTTGTTTTCACAGTGAACTAGTTACTAATATCCCAAGATTTGAAAAATACATGAAAGTAACTCATTTATTTATTTTTTTTTCAACTTTTGAAAGTGGTAACCGGCTATTAGTTTGCAACAAAATTAATTAAAAAAAATGAAAGAACAATAAGTGCTTGGACAATCAGATGCTTGATATGTATATTTTCAGGTAAAGAAAATATATAGAACAAGCACCATGTGCTGCTGAGTGCTGACTATTTTCTCAACAAAACAAAAGTCTACATTACTGTATTAGGGAGCAAAAGAAACGACATAAGAATAACTAAAAACGACAATATCTCCAGTCAGAAATATTAACTTGGAAAACGACAACAATTTCGTATTTGCTACGTCCCGGAGGAAATTTCCTCTGTATATGCAGAAGTGGTCACAACAATATTCGAATGGTATTCGTCTTTTCTAGTTCTCAGCTTAGTCCTCCGATTCGATCCAAAATCTTTCGTTGATGGCAAATGGGTTCGTCATTTGGGCTTTATTTTCTGCACTTTCGATTATAATTCTGAGATTTGCTTCGCACATTACCAATGGCAGAAGGAGCAGAAAGCGAGCCGTGGGGTTCTTCCACCCTTACACCAACGATGGTGGCGGTGGAGAAAGAGTTTTGTGGTGTGCCGTCAAAGCCATTCAGGAAGAAAGTCCTGATTTTGACTGCGTCGTCTACACTGGCGATCACGACGCCTCGCCTCAGAGCTTGATGGGTCGAGCCGTTGATCGATTCGGGGTGAAGTTGCTTCACCCGCCTAAGGTACCCATATTTCTCCTACAAACCATTTTCAGTAGTAGTTCTCAATGATTCATTTGTATCATTTCTGTTCAATTTTTTTCTTGGGTGGTTTGAAATTTGATTACTTAAACTTCAACCTATTTTAGTTTGAGATTAAGAATCATACAAATAGTCTTAAACTCATTAGTTAACTGGAGAGACATGTAAAGCAGATAATTTGAAGCGGCCTCTACTTACTTAGCTCAAATATATTACAGTTGTAAAATTTAGGGTCGTTAATGGTTAAGAGATCTTGGTGTTGATAAGATTCAAACTTGGAATAACACACATATATATTGTTTATATAATCTAAGATGATCATGGACTGAAATGAGGTTTTCTAATAGACATGAAAATCTTATAGTTATTGGTCTGTCCATTCATAATTACTTAATTATTTTCTTATGTGTTTATTTGATCCTATTAATGCTCAGGTGGTACATTTGTATAAAAGGAAGTGGGTTGAAGAAACTACTTATCCTCGGTTTACTATGATAGGGCAGAGCTTTGGTTCGGTTTATCTCGCTTGGGAAGCTTTATGCAGCTTCACACCTTTGTATTATGTTGATACTAGTGGATATGCTTTCACATATCCAGTTGCTCGGATATTTGGTTGCAAAGTTATCTGCTACACACATTATCCTACAATTAGTTTAGACATGCTCTCCCGTGTTCGTGACCGTAGTTTCATGTATAATAATGATGCTGTTGTCGCTAAGAGGTTTGATACGAGTCTTTCTTATGCACTCTCATCTACTTTTGCTCTTGATTTGATATTTGGTGAAGATGTTGACAATGATAATTTGATAATGTAATTTATACTAAATCACTATTAATAACATCTTCATTGCTTATATGGCTGGCTTTTACTTGTTAAATCTTGTTTGTGCATTGTATTTGTCATACAATTAAACAGCATGATGAAGATGGTTATTTGGGGAATTGTATGATCAGCTTTACTGATTTGGAATGGGGTGAATTGCTCTGGAGGTTTTTTCCCTTCATAAATGTTAGCTTATAGCTGTCTACTCGTGTCGATCAACTAGCTTTTCTTCTTTAACTTAAAGCTCACAAATCTTCCCTTACTACAGTGTTTGGTTATCCCGGGTCAAAATAATATATTACACCATATTCAGCTGGATGTATGGCTTTGTTGGATCTCACGCCCATCTTGCCATGGTAAATTCTTCGTGGACTCAGTCTCATATTCAGAAGCTTTGGAAGATCCCAGATCGTATCAAGAGAGTTTATCCTCCTTGTGATACTTCTGGACTTCAGGTTTGTCTAGTTATTTCATAAAAAGGTTCTTATTTTCTTGTTCTTCAGTACACTATTGTCTTTACATCTATTTTCCTGTTTCTCTTATTGTTGATGTTTAAAGCAAATACATTTGGGTTTAACTACTTCTTTTAACAGGCACTTCCCTTAGAAAGGCCGAGTAAGCCAATTAAAATCATATCTGTTGCTCAATTTCGTCCTGAAAAGGTGGGCACATAAACCTTATGAACAGAAGGTACTAATCTTCTGGTCGGTTAATTACGAGGCCTTTCCTTGCTGTTCAAACCATTTTGACTTAATTATTCTGTTTCAGGCGCATACACTTCAACTTGAGGCCTTTTCAGTTGCACTTGGAAAATTACAAGCCGACTTCCCAAGACCTAAGCTTCAGTTTGTTGGTAGTTGTCGAAATAAATCAGATGAGGAAAGACTACAAAATTTGAAGACTAGAGCGTGTGAGCTAAAGGTGGATGCAGATGTGGAATTCCATAAGAATGTCACGTATAGGTAAGTACCAAAGAGGTTTTAATACATGCATGTATTTATTTAAAGTGTTGATTTGCAAACATCTATAAGCTCCTAGTGCGTGCCCTGACTGTAAAATCCATGACAAAACATGTGATCAATATCAATATGGTGCCGTTTGGTGACTTGATTACATTGGTTTGGTTCCAATGTAATCAAGATATTATGCTTCTGCTGAAATAGCTGAATGTAGTTTTTGGTTTTTATTCAATTAGTTATATATTTTCTTGCGTCTTTGTAACTTTATGACTCCCTGTTGGACCTGTGCGCTTCTCCTTCTCCGAATTGATTATTATTATTTTTATTTCTGCAGGGATCTGATGGAACTTTTGGGAGGTGCCACTGTTGGAATCCACTCAATGACTGATGAACACTTTGGCATCAGTGTTGTGGAGTATATGGCTGCAGGTGCCATTCCAATTGGTAGGTTTCTCATTCTGAATATTTTATCATCTGCTTTGACTTTCAAGTGTATTGACAGACAAATACTTGGTTTCACTCGCTTCAGCGCATAATTCTGCTGGTCCCAAGATGGATATTGTTTTAGAAGAAGATAGAAAACAAACTGGTTTTCTCGCCGGTAGTGTGGATGAATATGCAGATGCAATTATAAATGTGATTGAAATGCCAGAGACCAAGAGGCTTGAGATGGCATCAGCAGCTAGAAGACGAGCTAGCAGATTTTCAGAGCAGAGATTTTATGAAGACTTCAAAGCTGCTTTTCGACCAATTCTAAATCATGCATCCAGTTAACAAACACAAAAATAATACAAATACTCAAAAACTTGTTAAACTCCTTTCAAGATTTTGTAACACCAAATACTTGTGGTTAAGTTTAAGTTCCATATGGGAAATTGATTTCTTACACGGTGTGTGTACACTTTGTTTTACTAGTTTCAAAGTTGAAACTAACATACAAGAAAATAGAGAAATTACCATGGTCACCTTTTGTCATTTATGTTTTAATTTAAAACTTCAAATTTGCTTCAAACAACAAGCTCTTTGAAGAAGTGTTGATAAAATTCCTAATTCAATTACTCAGGTCTTTTGGAAGAAACGGGGGCTTAGCCAATCCAATCTGCAAAGTGTAAATATCTACACTTGTGCGTATTGGATTGGATTTAAAAATTGATTCAATTTATATCTATTCTATATAAAGTGTGCCTATATAACTGAAATTCTTGGTTTATGAGAAATTCATGGGTGACTTTTTATTTTTATTTAATAAAATAATAAAATATTATTTATATATAATAAAATAATAATAAAACAAATCTCATTAATATTTGAATTGATATTTGAACTGATATTCTAGAATCACAACCTATTTAAAAAGAAAACAACCGGAGTTCCTATTCTGCTATTTTCTCTTTCACCTCGTTTGCTTGTATGCTCTCGTTGCCCCTTACAAATCATAATGGTACATGTTATTTTTATGTTTTGATCTCATCTTAGGGATAGAAAAAGAATTCCATGATTTTATTTATCTATTTTTTTATTTACTTTTTTTTTTCTACCGAACACTTGTGCTTTTTAGGTTTTTAGCTTTTTCTTATTGATTTTGTGGCTTTTTCTTTCTCTAACACTTCATTGTGAGTATCTTTGAGTGATGATTTAAGCTTTTCTACTTTCAATGAAAACGAAGCTAAGTTTCCTGACTCGAAGAAAAAGAAAAAAATAATCAGTAAATACATGAACAAAACCGTCGACCTAAGCACACAGACCAAGAGCTGCGGACCATCACCGCCATCGTTTCGGATAAAACTTTTGTCAAAAACTAATTTTACAGATATTATTATTAGTATTACAAACAAAACAATTCCCTTACAATATAATCGCAAGCAAAACAACCTTACTTTTCCACTGAATTACCTTTAATACCACTTTGGATTTTCCTGTGGACTTTTCTTTAGTTTTCACCTACGTTTTAATAAGATTATTCAATAATATCTTTTAATATATATATATATATATATATATATGAAAAATTATTAATAAAATCTACAAATAAGAAGTCTTTTTTAGGATAAATGTCCCCAAATTATTTATTATTTGAATTCAGTTTATAAGAATCATAGTACAGTATATTCAGTTTCTATTATTATGTGAACTCAGACTAAATAATAATAAAAAAAAAGTCTAACCTGATTATAGAGTTCACATTTATTTAGTCTAATGAAATATACTGGTGTAGTTTTTAAAAAATTAAATAGTTTTACATGCCTTTCATAATAAAAAAAGTCTAACCTGATTATAGAGTTCACATTTATTTAGTCTAATAAAATATACTGCAGAGGTGTAGTTTTTAAAAAATTAAATAGTTTTACATGCCTTTCATAAGTTGATTTTTTAATTAAATAAATTATGCACACCATGTCTAATCATCTTACATGAAAATACATTACTGTTTGCAGGAACACCGCCGCTTTGTCGATAATGAAAAAATGGATAATCCATATATATGCGGACCCGGCTAGAATGAAAAGTGCAAAATACAAAAATTACACTATTGTCTCTATCAAAGAAAATGAAAATTGAAATCCACCAATGACTATCATTAGTTTTCTTATCTACAATTTTTAGACTAATGCTATCTTCAATTATCAACAATTTAGAGATTGATTTTTAATTTTCTTTTTATCTTACCCTCATTTAAGTAATGTTTCTTTAAGTATTGGAACATTAATTTTTAGTTTATTTTTGAATTAACTTAAGAACATATTTAAATCATTAAGCTTTCTTAAACACTAATATATTGCATTCAGTATTCAATAATAATCTCACTTTCAAATAACATAGAAAAAACCTAGCATAAAATTTAGTATACGTGCCTCGCATGTAGTTTTTTGCTAGTATTTATATATATATATTTTAAAAAAAATATATACAATTAATATTTTAATGTATAGTAATTTAAAATTTTAATATATAAATATATTTCAAAACTTAGTAGATCAAGTGTATATTTTATTCTAATAAAATATAATCTAAATTAAAATTAAATATGTTCTATACAAACAATTTGTTTTCCATCTTCCTTTGAATTTGTTATTTTATTTATTTAAATTTATTGTTGGAGGCATAGAACAATAATAATTTATTTAATTTTGTCATTAGTTATTTAGTTATGTAATTTTTGTTAATAAATATTAGATAATTCAATATTAAAAAATAAACGATTCAAAATATTAATCCAATTCACACTTTTGTCTAGATTGAATTTGATTTATTATGCAGATTTGATTGGATCTAAAATATAAATTTTGTACTTAGTGTGAATCAAATATAATATGAGCAAAATAATATGGATTGAATCAGGTGAAGACCCTTACTTTCAACCATTGTTTGAGAGAACAAAGTTCAATCACTCAAGTACTTTTGTTGTTGTTTCTTGTTGTATCTGCAACAAAAATAGTGTTTTGTTTGAAAAGTGTGCATTTTTATATAAACATTAATTATAAATCTAACAGTGCTAATGTAATTTAGCTTTATAATTAGAATTTTTGTACCCCAAATTTTGATATGTATTACATTATGCTCCTGAATTTTCAAGATCATTAAAAAATCCTCTTTAAATCATTGAGATCGTTGGATTTAAGGACTTTTGTCTAATTTTAGTAAGGAAAGTTTGATATGGATGAAAGTTCAGGGGGCATGATTTAGTACATGTCAAAGTTCGAAGGGCATGATTTGGTAGATATCAAAATCTGAGGAGCATAATTTAGTACATAAACAATCATTGAATTAGTAAAAATGACTGTAATTGGACAAAAGTCATTAATTCTAACAATTTTAATAGTTCATGAGAAATTTTTAACGATCAACAAAATTCAAAAGGCATGATTTGATACATGTCAAAGTTTAGAAAATAAAATTCCTAATTAGTCTTACATAAATTAGTTTTAAAAAGGGTTACTACATTAATAATTTTTAAAGATTTTCTATTAGTTTCAAAGCCATTCATCTCCATCACGAAATCGTGAATTTTGGTAAAAAAAAACATTTTTGGTCCTCCAATTACCTCCTAAAATTCAAATTTTTGCTTGGGAAATTATGCATGATACTTTGCCAGTAGCTACAAAATTAGTCAAAACAAAATTTATCACAACTACTACTTATTTCTTATGCTCACATGCCTGGGAGTTTATTAGACACGTACTGTTTGGTTGTAAGTATGCGAAAGCTGTTTGGAGACACTTGTATTTTTGTTTTGACTTTCACATGTCTAATTCTATGGTTCAAGTAGACGACTTAGTCCATATGTCATCTATGTTTTCTAAAGTTGAAATGGAATCAATTCTTTGCGTCATGTGGTCAATATGGACTAAAAGGAGTAAAGTGATACATGAAAATCGTGCTCGACCTGCTGTAAAACTTCCCTCTTTTCTGCTGCAATATAGCGCAACTCATTCATCAGCTAATCTAATTTTCATTCCTCCAACTGTTGTCCTTGCCCCTTGGAATCTTGGAAGCCCCTTGCTAGAGGAAACCTAAAGCTTAGCGTTAATGCAACTGTTAATATTGCTGGTAGAATTTCAAGTGTCAGAGCTATTATTCGAAATAAATTTGACCATGTGGTTGCTGCTTATACCAAACCTCTCACAGGGTGTTATAAGGCTTATGAGATGAAAGCCTTGGCTCTTTTTCACAGCCTCCTTTGGGTCTCACAATTGCAGTTGCCTATCAATGAAATAGAAACGGATGCGCTTAAAGTTTCCACGACAATCAATCAACCCTCTCCTATATTATCTACTTTTATAGATATTATTGTAGAAGTTGTTGGCCTTTTATTATTATTATTATTTTTTTTCTGGAGTTGTCTCTCATGTTCGTAGAGATGGTAATTAAGGGTGGACATCAGATCTAATCTAACATTTTTTTCCTCATCCGATCTTATCCAATTAGCAATTGAATTTGGAAAATCATCATCCAATCCAATCCAATTAGACCTCAAAATCCAATCTAATCTAATTCAAAAACTAATAAGATTGGATCAATTTTTTAATTGAATATCCAATTACACACCTAGATTTAAATATTAACTTAAAAATATGAAGAAAAATATGCATAAACTAAATATCACTATTTATTTAAGTTTAATACTCTATAAACATGCAATTGTTACAAGTGTAATGCAACTAAAAATTAATATAATCAAAACAACAATATTGCTAAGTAATAATATAAAACAAAACATCATGCAAATAAATACACAGAATAACCAAGTATTACAAATTCAACACAAAAAATCTAATAAAAATATAATTAATATATATTATATTTTATAATATTTTCTAATATAAATTATTTTTTAACATATATAAATGTAATTGGATTGAATCAGTTTTTAATTGAATTTTGAGATTGACATTTAATAACTGATTTAATCCAACTAGAATCCTTAATTCAATTGTAATTGAATATCTAATTTTTATAATTAGATCAGATTAGATCGGTTCGATTCAATTGAATTAGATTAAATGTTGCCAATCCATTGCTAATAAATCTGCTCATGACTTAGAAAAATATATTTTAAAATTAGATGAAATCTCTATTTGGTTGGAGGATTTCACGTCTCTTATATTATTTGTTGTTATAAATGAATAGATTTAGTTTGAGGAAATTATATTCTATACCTTTTTTATATTATCCTCTTTTATTTTTACCCTCTTTTTTAAAGTCTATCATTTTTACCTCTTTTTTTAAATATTGTACCAATTTTGCTCCTGTCCCTTCAAGATACTCTCCATGTAACTCTCTTATGTCAGAGTATTTTGGGTATAATACATATAAAAAGAGGTATGTTTCAAATAAATATAAAATTAGAGGTAAATTTGATTAATTGATTAATAAAAGGGGTATTTTTCAACTTTACCCATTTAGTTTTATAAATGGATTTTTTTTTGGTATGGATGGAAATTACAAACGTATATAATTTCTCTACACGTATTTACAAAATTATTGGCATTGAACTGTTTTTGTAATTGTTATTTACCTAATTGTTAAAATTATTGGGCTTTTTCATTTTCACACTTTAAAATAAATTTTTTTGTATATTTACGGAATTCTACATAGAAATTCCTATTGCAACTAGCGCTGCAACTTAAATTGCAATACAAAATCGTATAGAAACCCCTACTGCAACGAGCGCTGCAACCATCTTAGAAACTCAAATCATAAATTTGAAAAAAAAAATTATTATATAGAGTAATTTTCTTTCTAATTATTAGTTTTTAATTTTTTTTTCTTCAAAAAAAAAAAAAAGTGAAGGTATCAATATATATATATAAAGGAATGCACAAAAGTGATGACATGGCGGTTTCTATGAAATTTCTTTCCCTTTCTTTATTTTCTCTAATTTTCACTTTTTTTTTATTTTTTAATTATTTTTTTTTAACAAAACCTTTCATTTCTTCATCTCACCTTATTTAATAATTGTATATAATTACCTCATGCCTTTTGATATGTAATCCTAGCAGTTACACAATGATAATATAATAAAATAAGTATAACATTTAATATTTCCATTTGGTGTAAACATGTCCTAACAAATTAAACAAAATAAATTTATTACAAAATAATAAGTAGTGTAGGTGCCATTGTTTTTTTTTTTATTATTATTTGCATTTTTTTTTCTTTCCTTCCTTCTTATGGTAATGGTTTTTAGAAGTTATACTATAAATATTTAAAAGATTATTATTTTGTTATATAGTTGTTAATATAGTTTTGTAACAACTTTTTACAACACATATATTATCAAAATAAAAAATAATCCCAACCCTTAAAAAAATAATAATAAAAAAAGAAAAGAATTAACAATATTACATGTCTTCTTTAAAAATTAAAATAGTAAAGCTAATAACATTACATGTTAAATTATTACCAATAAAATAAATTTATAGATTATAAATGTAATGATTAAGCTAATAAATTTGACAAAAAACTATAGTCATTATACATAATTTTTCATGTGGCATCCTATATGATTTTTTTTCTAATCTTTCCACTCTCATTTTTTATAATTTAATTATTTTTTTGTGTTATTTCTTTCATTTAGTATCGTCATTATTAGATTTGTATGTTTTATTACGATTTTTTAAATCACAATTATTCTAATACCTTAATTACAATAAAATATGAAATTATACCGTCATTCTAATACATTAATCAAAATAACATACTAAAAATTTGGGTGATGATCATGATCTAGATGTATAAAAAAAAATTGTATTAATTAACTGTTATTCAACTAATAATTGCATTATTTTATTTAGTGAAGCTGAAAAGACTATAAATATTTATAAAATTATTTAATACCATTACATTCTACATTTAATTCTTAAAAGTTTAAAAAATAGTAATAATTCATTTATATAGAATTAATTACTTCATGTAACAGTCCAAATTTCATTAATGCTTCATTTTAAACCCACTCCCAAATTGTATATATAATAACAAATCCTCTACTGATCACATCAGATACCATCGCTCACCTTTATTTTTTTCTTTACTTAGTATCTTTTTCTCTTTCTCTCTTCTGTATGAGTCTTATATATGTTTATATTATTACTTTTTGTTTCTTTCTCTTAAGTATCTATTTCACTTTATATATATGGTATGAGTTTTATATATGTTTATATATATGTTATTGTTATTGTTGGAATGTAATATTTCTTTATGTTGATATTAATTATCAAGTATAATTATGATTATGTATGCGATTCAACTCAAAGAATGAGTTTAGATTTTGGTAAAAACCATCATCTCCGTTGTCATTGCTGCCACATCTCCCGCAGCAGAAAGTTATCTCCAGTAAAGGTCTAATATAATCTAACAACATATTTTCTTAGGTTGCATGCTCAATCTCTCTTCACTACTGTTCTTAACAAAGTTTTCATCTTTTCATTAAATTTACTTATCTAAAAAGAAGTAGTTGATTATTGGTGCAATTTATTATCAGTCCCACACTTTTAATTTTAATAAATAATATAGGAAATCATTAACTACTCCTAACGGGCCACATTGAGATGATATTAGGCACATATTGCTTTATATATACATTTATTTATATTTCTTTGATTATTAGTAGTATAATTAATAATATAATCTATCCATTCTTATTTTACCTACTTATTTTTATTATTTATCCATAAATGTTTCTTCCATAAAAAAAAAAAATCCATAGATGTTTTAAAAATGATGTTTCTATTATAGTGAAAGTAAAATTAAAATAGTAAATAAGCAAATATCAATATTTATATTTAGGGATAACTTTATTTCAATTTTATATAATAAATTATTTTATTTTATGTCACTTTTTACTTATTTGAAATTAATTTTTAAATATTATTTTTCAATTCATTGTTATATATAGAGTAATAATACTAATTAGTTATTATATATCTCATTAATTCACAATTTCATGCGTTATCTATTTTATTTTATTTTTTATTAATTACTCATTATCAATATGTATATATTTATTTTTGTGGATATTATTATTTATTTGGACAATGCCATTTTTATTTTATTTATTATGGATAATTATGGAGGTAAGATGAAAGTGAGTAAGATATTATAAGTAGTTTTTTTTTTTGTATTATTTATATTTGGAAAAAAAAAAATAAAAAATATCACTATTTATAAACTAAATGAGATTACACAGGCATCACTAAGAAGCAAAAAGAATTTTTTGGTATGTTCAATTTTATAAATTACCCATTTTTTTTAATTTACTTGAAATTATGATTTACAAAATAATCATGTTTTTACTTATTATGTATGATTTTTGATAGTTTTACTTACGAAAACACGTGTATATTGATCATCACTAATTTTAAAAATATTTATAAAAATACGTAATTTTTGAAAAATAATAATTTTTTTTAATAAAGTACAATGTCATAATTTATATTATGAATTTTTTTGAGATGATTTATATTATGAATTTAGTCAAAATATACTCAAAAACTACAAAAGATATACGAAGTTTTTTTTATCAATTTTATTGGCTGAATTTTGTTTTGTAGCACCAACAACAATTTTTTTCAGAAACATATACTGAATTGTCATCCTACATTTATCTTTGTAGAGAAGGCATTCTAATGATACACAACAAAACAAAATACAAAAAATTTCATAAATAGTAGTTAAATTATTTTTTTTTTTATTAAAAGGAAAAAAACTCGAAGTAATCTTTTAAAAATAATTACATCGATCATCAGTCACAAGACCAGTTTATCAAATTCGAAAACTATTATCTTCTTCATTTATTTTATTATAAAATCGCATTCAATTTCGTTGTTAATTCTACAATTTTTAATATTTATCACAAAATTATCGTCTTTCTATATATTTTAAATATAATAAGTTATGTTTCTAATTTCTGTATTATTTTTGTATATAATATACACATTGAATTGTTATATTTTAGATTATCTCACTCAATATAACTACAAAATATATATCTGTATATGATATATGTAAAGATTAAAAAAGTTGAACTACACCGCGCGAAGCGCGGCTTAGTTCCCTAGTTTTGTAAATAAATTAAGTGATCTAAATTGATGGGATGTCCCGAAAGGACCCATTTTGAAACAAATAAGAATTATTAAAAACCAGCGTGGTTTACACGCGCTGAGATAGAGGTAGAGGCTCTCACTCAGTCCCACCTTCACCTTATCGCCAACCCAAAGCAAACCAAATTCTTCCTTCTCCTTTCATGGTTGGCCGTTAGGACCCAACGTCCACCTCAAAAACTATGGCCGTTTCATTCAATTCCGTCCTCGGCTTCTCTTCAACGGTACTCTTTTGCTTTTGCCCTTTCTTTCTTTTTCCAATTTACGATGCACACTTTTGGATTTCCTTACTTGGAAAAGCTGCACTGCACTCATATATTTTCTTGAGTTTTCAGTTTTACGTTTTCGTTACTTTAGGTATATGCCCATTAATTCTCTGGATAGTTTTCAATCAATGCTGGTTGGGATTATTTATGGTAGTAGAGGGAGGAGCTCAGAGAAGATTGATTTGGTTGCATGATGCAATTTAGCTTAGAGTATTATTAGTACTCAGTTGTGAATTGTGATTAGACTAAAACTTGTGCTAAGTTTTTGATTGAAAGAAATTGACTTATGTGGTTTGTAATTGGAACCATTATTGAGAATAATAAGGACTTGTACTGGTAATAGTTACTAGATGTTTAAGTTAATTTTTACATGGATGAAACAATCTGTCGAAGGAGACTAAGCAATTATTGTTATGATCATCAAAAGTACACCTTTCTTTTCATTCACCATCATCTAACTAGTGAAAAAACGTTGAAGAGGGAATGAGGTTACCGAATAAGCTCTAAATGTTTTAAGTTGTACGAATTATAAAAGGGTGGATTTGTACTGAGATGAGGCAGTAAAATACTACAAAAATACTATGCATTGATAGTTCTATAGCTTTGCTAATCAATGGTTACAAGTTCATTAGGGAATCTTGACCAAAATTTAACCAAAAGCTCCAAAAGTTATCTGCAACAATCATTTTTCATGCTAATTTGATCTGGGTGTAAAAGGAAGAAAAGAAAAGTAAATTAGATGACTTTATTTCCGGGAAAATTTTAGGATGATAACATGTTTACTTTGCTGTTAGTGTTAAGAACTTGGATGGGAAGGTCTCCTTCTTCCAAACTTTGTGCTTAGATGATTCAGAAGCTCCATTTGAAGACTATATCTTTGTTTAATAAAATTATTTGAGTAATGTTTTTATGTTCTCTTCTTTAGAAGTTGCGAAGTGAGTACCAGAATGTCTCAAAATCGTCTGCTGCTGCAGCTTCATTGTCAAGGGTGGTCTGCCAAGGAAAGCCCTATGTCGGTACATTTTGGTCGAGAAGATTTGTAAAGGAAAAAGGGAGGGAGTTTTATGTTTCAGTTGCTGAAGGTGATCAGCTTACAGCAGAAGGCAGTGATGGTGGCCCTGGCAACGCGGGAAGATTGCTCTCCAATGATCTGATTTCATCAGGTGATTCCGGTGCCCCTGAGGCTTCCAACACTAGCTCATCAGCTTCTGTAAATCAAGAGGAGACATCATCAGCAACCAGCCAGCTAGAGAAACCGAAAAGGTCACCCTTGACAGCAAGGGAGAGACTAAGAGCAGCCCGGGTTTTGAATCGTTACAACAACACTGAATCAAGGGCAGCTAAATCTTCATCAGATATGAGCAGCAAAGTATTAGATGCCATTAGAGAAAGTGATCGTGGGAAGAAAAAGGGACTTCCTGAAGCCCCTGGAAACATGCTTGATGACAGTAAACGAGGGATGCCACCAAAGGGACTCACTTTCCAGTTTCCAGGGGGTAATGATTTATTTGTTATTATCTTCTCATTCGTGTTTATCAGTACTGTAATGTTTGCTACCACCTTCATTGTGTGGAAAGTAGGAGCCATCCATTTTAATGAATACTAGAAGGTAGATTAACTGTAGTTTTGATTGTATTCCACAGTTTTGAACAGGAAAGCGAATTCATATACATATTTTTTTCTGTATCTTCTTGGTCTTGGGTATATCAATTAGAACTTCAAAACTCTATAATTTAGATCTTGTCTATACAGTCAATGTACAAATATCTGCTTATAGTCAAGATTTGCTGCATGATATGCGTTTGTTCAGCATGTGTTTAATGCAGCCGTAACAAAGACGAACTTGGCTTTTGTCTTCCTTGAATTAAATTTTCGTTCGGTATTCATATTCAATTCATGTTATTTATACATTGTACCTACATATATATATTTATCTCAAACAACTTAAAAATGAGAAGTAATTCACAAACTTACCTGGGTCTCAGTTTACTTACTTGCCATTACTTCAGTCTTTGGTTTGGCTATGATAAGCTGTGATGATGTAAATTTAAACATTTCATAAATCCTAGTGCTGTCTGATCATTTTTGTCCTCAACCAAAGTTGCCAAAATGAATTGGCCAAAACATCATCATATGTTGGTGTTGGATTTGTTAATTTGGAATTATTGTAAGCCTAGCTAGTTCATGCAAACGACACATTTATTATTTTTGGCGAGATCTTCTGAATCTTATGCAATCTCCTTACTGTACCATAATCTTTGAACCAAAGTGGCCAAGAACTTAAGCTGACAATAACTTGAACCTATAAAGGGGTTTCGACATAACTGTTTTTAGGTTCAAATCATCATCATCCCTAACCTGTATTTAGCATATTTTCATTGTGACTAGATCTTGCCGACGATATAATTTGGCAAGATCTTCACATATAATGGGACCCATTAAGGCTGCATTTCCGATATTCCAGTCCCTTGGTTGGATTAATACATAATATATATATATATATATATACATATATTTACGTACTTGTTTTATAAATGAAGAAGAAAAAAGCACGGGAGTAATAAACACCACACAAAGTTCTTGAGTTAACAAAAGTTGGCACAAGCGAGTGAGTGGTTGATCAGAGGTCGTATCAATCTTTAAAGTCTTCTTTATGGTGGTAACTTACGTGGTTTGAGTGAGTGAGGTTATGGGGGTAAGAGGTAAAGGGGTCCTACAAAAGTGACAATGGTGTGTGATTCAGATTTAAGCGCTCTTGTTTGCTTCTGCAGAGGCCTATCTACTCAGTACTCACACAAAAGCCTATGAAAATGGACAAATAATTAGCAAAGCAAAAATTGCTGCCTAATTAGGATTTTTATCTCCTAAACTTTAACATGCACCAAATCATACTTCTGAACTTTTCTGGCCGTTAAAAATTCTCTTTTGTCTAATTTCATTCAATTTTACTATTTCAGTACATAAATAATTCATGAAATAGTAAAATTGAATGAAATTAGACAAAAATCGTTAAATTCATTAATCTTTATAGTTCAAGAGATATTTTTAACCACTTTAAAAGTTCAAAGAACATGATTTGGTACATGTCAAAGTTTGAAGGATAAAAATCCTAATTACCTAATTAATGGGCATCCCAAGTCACTATATAATTAATCGAGATTATTGCTCAGTAGCTTTTTGTAGGCACTATGCCAACGACTTACAGTTAATTAATCGAGATTATTATTCAGTAGCCTTTTTTGCAGGCACCATGCCAACGACTTACCAGATGACTCGTGTGAAATTTTATTTGAAAAAATTACATGGCTCTTATCCAAACCCCTAGCCTAACTCCAACTAATTATTTCTTTCTGTGGGAGGATTCATTCAAGATTCACCCATAAACATTAACCTTGAAAAGCAAACTTATTTTTCGGCTTGGCTTTAGAGAAAAGTATATAAACAATATCAATAAGTTCGTTCTTACTATGAAGTTCAATACATAACTTGGAGAAATGTGAACAAAAAAACGAAAAAAATGAATACACAATTTTATTGAGATTTTTTTTAATAGAACAATCCTATTATTACACCTCAGTACCATCCTTATCTAACATACGCTCTGCCGCCCACAATTTTTTTTCTTTGAAATCACAATTTTATTTCTTTTGGAATAAGGTAAAATCTTTTCGCATATTATAGGATAACTACAATAGTAATGGGTTGCGCTGTTTTAATATTATTGTTGATCTTGTTAAAAAGAAAAACATTATCCTTTACCTTTTTTTTTCAAAAAAAATATACTACATTTGGGTTTTACTAAAAGAAAAATTTATTGTGTTTAAAGAACATATTTTAGATAAAGAATGAATTAATAATGCTCCTGTGAAGGACAACCTATTATCCCGAAATGCATTTTCTAGGCATGTGGGTCAATTGTATCTTCTTCCATGAATCTGTTAGGTTTTTCGGGTCCAAAATTTTAGTCAACATTAGATTTAATAATGCTCCTGTGAAGGACAATCGATAATTTTCACAACTTGTGGGTCTGATTATGTAAATTTGGTTCAAGTTTATTTTAAGAGAAAAAAAAAATTGAAAAAAAAAAAACTTTCATACCGAATGACAGGTGAATAAAGCCAAGCAAGCACAATTTTTTCATTTGACAAAATTTAAAGGGTTTGTGGATAATATAATACTACACCAATCACAATCAAACGTGAAGATCACTACCATACATACACACATTATATTATTAGTGCAAGAGAATAGTAATAGTACACTAGCTAGATATATTGATATGTTGTGTTGTGAATGAGCTTTTGCCATGACTTTGATTGTTATTACTAATTTTTCTTTATTTCTTGTGGTATGGAAAATCTCTATCATCAACAACATCAGTATTCTTCTTCTCCACAACCCAATGGAGAAAACTTTTCCCACTACAACAAAAACGACGAGTCGTTTCTTGTACCATATTGGCATTTACCTCTTGATGATGAACATCACAACAACCATGTACTAGCCACCTCCTCTGCTTTCCAATTTTGTGGGTTTCCTTCTTCTTCTTCATCTTCTACTTTTCCAAACGACAGTAGTTTTGGACCAGAAGATAAAGCTGCTGCTGCTTCCAAAAGCCATAGCCAAGCTGAGAAACGACGTCGTGACCGGATCAATGCTCAACTCACCACTCTTAGGAAACTAATTCCCAAATCTGATAAGGTAAAATTATAATAAAAAAAAAAAGCCTTTTTCTCAATTTTTTATATTAAATACTTTGTTTGATAATAACTGTGTTTAATTAATTGTTTTTTTTTTCTTGTAAGATGGATAAGGCAGCTTTATTAGGAAGTGTGATAGATCACGTGAAAGAACTCAAGAGAAAAGCAGGGGAAGTAAGCAAATATTCAGTAGTTCCAACTGAAATTGATGAAATAATCATAGAAAGCAATCTTTCGGATCAAGACTACGTAAGACTTTCCGAAGCTGGCGCTAATAAAAACTGTGACAACGTTAATTACATAAAGGCCTCTGTTTGTTGTGAGGATAGGCCTGAGTTGTTCTCTGAGCTTATTCAAGTTTTCAAAGGGTTAAACCTCACAGCAGTTAGGGCTGATGTAGTTAGCATTGGTGGTAGAATTAAGAGTGTTCTTATTCTTAGCTCTAAAAATAATGAACATGGTAATACTAGTGTTTGTATAAACACTCTTAAACAATCTCTTAAACTAGTTTTAAGCAAAATATCTTCTTCATCATCTATGGCTACAACTTGTCGTATTAGGAGTAAGAGACAAAGGTTTTTCTTGCCTTCATCTCATTTTCCTCAATAAATTTACTATTTATTATTTCTTTATATATATATTTAAATCAATGTATTATAAAATTAATAATAAAATCTTAGTGGAAACGTAAAAGACAGGAGAATTATCATTGTGCCAGTGTGACCACTTTTTCTTATTTTTCCTCACTTAAAAAGTTAAAAGCACCACCACTTCTTATAATTCATATCTCAACATCATTGGTACTCTGAAATTGGACATTTATTAATATTTATTTATTTTCTTGAGTAAGAATGAAAAAGTAAGAAAAATAATCATTGAAAACTGCAGTGTTGAAATAAATATTCAGGTGATGACAAAGGCAATGAAAACTGGACGAAATAATTGAAGAGTTCAAATAAATTGCAACTTTGATAAATTAAGAGTTCAAATAATGGTGGAAAACTAGTGTAAAAATGTGTAAACTCAATTCAATTATATCTTTGACAGGTTCGACATTATTAATAATTTACAGAGGTTAATAATACTTTGTACCAATAAATATGATCAACAGGTCCCGGCACTTCCTTGTCTTCATTTATTGGGAAATTTTGTAGTACTACAATGTGTATACCTAATATGGTGACAAAACAAATGAAGGGTAGAAAATGGTCGATCTCTCTCCTTAAAAAAGAGAGAAGTAGTTCGAAAAAAGTGGTATAAATATACAAAATTGTAGATTTCGAATATATTTGGATGATCTTTATGGGCCTTTTAAAATCAATCTCTTAAAGGAAGACCTTATATAATTGGAAAGATTTTTACATAAATTCAGGAGTAGTAGCTAGCATGAGTGACACGGAAGTTGGAGAAAGAAAGTTGCGGCCATATGGGACCTCCACTTTTGAAAAATTCAGTCCATACAAACAATTTTTTTTGGTTTCCTTTGTACCACAAATGCATCAAACAAAGATATTATATATTAATATATCTATCTAACAGAAACTATAAATATCTATTTTTATAATCAACACTCTTGAGTTTTCATGATGTGAGTATAAGCTATAATCCTTATAGTAAGCTGGTAAGTAACAAGTTAAATAACTCAAATAATACAATCAGATTAAATTAATTTATGATTAAGTAAATGATATGATTTAGAATAGATAATTACAGTATGTTTACTTATCTGCTATTAATATCGCTCCAATCCAATGTAACAAATACATTCGATCATATCTACTTTATTAAGGCCATGTAAAAGAAATATTACTTACTCATATAAATCTTGTGCACTGATTAAGAATAATTTATTTAAATATATAATCACAATTATATTTTATTATCATATCGTTACTATAATTATGATTTTATCTATATATTCTTATTAAACTTATAATTATGTGAATATACATGTAATTAATTTAACTAAACAAATCCAAATTCTGTATATCTAGTTGATAAACAAAAGTATAATAAAAGAAATATTATTTTATAAGAGCATAAAATTATTATTTATTTTGTAGGGAGAAGGAAGATGTTTGCGCAGATTATATTGCAAACATGGAGCGAAGAAGCAATACCCTTCGTAAGTGACTTCATGGAGAGGTTAATGAGAATAGGCTATGTTATGCAGCATCACGGGCGACCGTTACAAAGGAAAGGAAGAAAATAAACCTTTCGGGTCATGCTACCCCCAACATAGATTCCAAACATCGGGGCTTGAGAGCCAACACCTCTACAGGAGGTATGTCTCGCATAACCATAAATTATCCACCCTCAGTAGGGGATAATGCTACGCTTAGAACTACTAAATTTGACAAGTCTCTTAAGATTTCTATTGTACCGACCGAAATCGTTGGTGGAATGATGAAAATGAAACATACTCCCTCTATGTATAGGTGTCTAAATTATCTTGCACGTGTCTGAATGGAACCTCCCATTCTAATCCTAGATGACGTGTTTCCTACCATTATGCCTATCTAGTTTGGTCTTTCAGATGGTTTTCTTGAAGATGATGACATTAACAATTCCTAACATTTCTTGTTGGAATATCAAGGTTCAGGGAGTCACCAACCCCTGTTGTTTGGTTGGTTTTGACCTAAACACCTTTTTTTTTTTAGTATTTCTCGTCATCACCCTGGTTGTAAATGCGAAGGGTGTGATCTTTAATTTCTTTCAGCTCTCAATGAAAGTAACAAAATATTGACCAAGATTTTCAGCAATTGAATTAATATATTATTATAGAGCTAAATAAAGAAGTTTAAGATCTGAGATTTTTACGTGGTTAGTGCGTTAAAGAATCTTAGTTCACAAGTCACTCTATTAGGATATTGTTTGCTACAACAATGGAGGTCTTCGAAGATTTTAGCAGTGTGTAGGCTTAAGAATCAGATTCCAGTTACAATGAAATGATAGTTTTATTTGCAGGAGTCATGTGATGGGCATGATTAGTAGTCCATTAGGTATATTTCAATTGTTTACTTGATAATAGAGTTATCAGTTGATCCTCTGCATCAAAACCATAAAACAAGCCTAAAGTGAGTGGTAGGTAGAGAAGAGCTGACTTGTCCACCTTTGATGTGATAAGAAATTACATGAGCCACCTAAGGACGCAAGGGAAAGTGTGGATTATTTTCGGCCGTGAAGAGGACCAAAGTCTCAGAGGGTCTCCATGTCCCCACCCCGACTGGGCTGATGGTTGAAATGGAAGCCTTGAAGAAGCATGTTGCACCCAATGTGGGGAGTGAGGCTACGCCTTTCGTAGTAGAGCTCCTTGACGTGGTAGTTGGTAATGCCTCTGAATTGCCCTTAGAGACTTGGGCAACTTGCAGCAGTATTGACGCTTTTGCCCTAGCCCATGCTGCCAAACAACAAGCGATTGGGGCAAGACTCTGAACTTTTTCACTTTAACTTTCGATGTTGCACGTAGCTTTCTTATCTTTGCACATTGCACATGTAGCTTTGTTGGTGGAGAGGGCTGCTGGAGAAACTGGTGCATTGATCACAAAGCTAAAGCAGGCTAAGGCAAATAATTGCGACTTGCACAATGTCAATGACACCTTTCTCACCAAACTTGCTGAGGCCAAGCTTCAAATTTAGAGCTTGAAGAAGGAGAACCAGCTGTTGGAGGCCAACTACGCCCAGCAAGCTCGCCTCATTCGAGGAATGAGGGCTGTTCACGACCTCTACCGTGAGACCATGGAGAATTTTCCTGGGGGAGAGCTTTTCAAATCGTCCAACAGCGCCCATCCTTAAACACCCGAGACTTATAGCCATCTTCTTTTATTGTTTGTTGGTTTTTTTTTATTTTTACCCTTTTTGATTCGCGGAGACAATTAATTTTTGTGCTAACCACGGGACTGGTTGTAATAATAGTAGGCCTTTTACCATTTCCTTCTGGAGCTTTATTTCTGATTTACTAGACTTTTTAGGGGCTGGGTTCATCTTGAAGTACATGGTTCAAATGACCACTACTTTAAAACTTCCCATTAGTTTTTGCCTTTTTTAGTCGATTTGGGGATCATCCATGGACTTAAACTTCTTATCCCTGGAGCCGTAACACTTCTTCCTGCTAACTAATTACTCGCTCGGGAGAACCACTCACCAAGTGTTAGCCCAGAGATGATTTCCTTTGTGGAAGGGGGGAACCTTCACTCTTTTAACATTTCCCAGGCTCTCGCACCTTTACGAAGTTAGGTTTCAGGAGTAATGCCCGCGGTTGTCCCATATCGATTTTTAGGCATTTCTCTTACTTCGATCCTTGTCAGCATGAAGTTTTAGCTTCTTGCACAACCTAACAAACAACTTTTAGGAACTCCACTGAGATCAATAAGAAAGGGATTCAGGCAAATTTTTCTTTTCAAGAATTTTGGCCGAATACGCATCTCATCTCTAGATTTACACAGTTTTAATTTTGAAAATAGTTCTTATCTTTGGTTGCATATGCATGTTGTGCTAATTTTTTTGGCAAGGTGAGTGAAAAAAATTGCAGTTGTCAACCAAGCATATCGATGACTAGGCATATCACCCCTAAATGAGTTGAGAGATTTAAACTCCTCTAAATTCTCGGTCATTTGCTAGAATTCCAACATGTAATACTTATTGGTCCTGAAGAGGGGATCTGGATGTGTGCTTTTTAGCCAAACCTTGTTTTGGGAGGCATAACTTAAGCTATCATCCAGACTGTGCCCTTCTCTTCCATGGCCGCTTGGAGGGGAATCTTTCCAAAAGTTGACAGAGGCTAGGTTAAATTTGACAGTGGTCTCCTGGCTTCCGTAGAGAAAAGCCCTTCCTGCACTAAAATTTAAGTCAAGGCTTCATATCTAGAATTGTAGGTGGAAACCAAGTTGGGTGGCAGACTTTAAGCGGTTCCTCCTTCCAAGAGGGAGGGTTGAAGTCGCGCTGGTCTCTAAGTAACATTTCCATCCATAAGTTTGGAATGTACACTTTTGCCACAATAGAGACCACGTGGCGAAGGTGTAGGTGTCTATGGAATTCCTTTTAAACTGTGCAACATGCTTTTGGTTTCCTTGAAGGAAAGCTAAACCTGCGCCATAACTTGAGCAACTATTCCAGGCTGGGGTCTGCTTTGACACACAAGAGTCACGTTGAATTTTGATATGGCAGACTTTGGCTTTCGCGAGGGAAGGCTAAAGTTGCACAAAAATCTGAGCAATGACTTTGATTTAAAAGACCAAAAGGTGAAACATCATTTGGCGTGCGATAAACTTCAACCAGTCCTTCTTTTCTAGAAAGGAGAGTTGAAGACCTATCGTACCCCCAGTGATCTTTCACACACAAACAACTACGTGCACGCGAGAGTCATGTTGAACTTTTATGTGGCAGACTTCGGCTTTCGCGCGTGAGGAAAGGCTAAAGTTGCACAAAAATTTAAGCGATGACTTCACTTTAAAAGACCAAAGGGTCAAACATCACTGGACTTGCGACAGACTTTAAGCAGTCTTTCTTTTCCGAGAAAGATGGTTGAAGATGTGTCATACCCTCAGTGATCTTTCATGCACGAAAAACTACGTGAATGCGAGAGCCATGTTGAACTTTTATGTGGCAGACTTTGGCTTTCGTGAGAAAAGGCTAAAGTTGCATAAAAATTCAAGTGATGACTTTGCTTTAAAAGACCAAATGGTGAAACATCACTGGGTGTGCGACACACTTCAAGCAGTCTTTCTTATCTGAGAAGGAGGGTTAAAAACGTGTCATACCCCCAGTGATCTTTCATGCACGAAAAACTACGTGCATGCAAGAGTCATGTTGAACTTATGTGGTAGAATTTGGCTTCCGCGAGGAAAGGCTAAAGTTGCACAAAAATTCGAGCAATGACTTTTCTTTAAAAGACCAAAGGGTGAAACATTACTAGGTGTGCGACAGACTTCAAGCAGTCCTTCTTTTTCGGGAAGGAGGGTTGAAGGCGTGTCATACCCCAGTGATCTTTCACGCACGAAAAACTACGTGCATACGAGAGTCATGTTGAACTTTCATGTGGCAGACTTCGGCTTCGGCGAGGAAAGGCTAAAGTTGCACAAAAATTCAAGTGATGACTTCGCTTTAAAATACCAAAGGTATCACTGGGCGTGCGACAAACTTCAAGCAGTCCTTCTCTTCCAGGAAGGAGGGTTGAAAATGTGTCATATCCCCAGTGATCTTTCACGTACGAAAAACTATGTGCATGCGAGTCATATTGAATTTTTATGTGACAGACTTCGGGTTCTGTGAGGAAAGGCTAAAGTTGCACAAAAATTCAAGCGATGACTTCGCTTTAAAAGACCAAAAGGTTAAACATCACTGGGCATGCGACAAACTTCAAGCAATCCTTCTCTTTTGGGAAGGAGGCTTGAAGATGTGTCATACCCCCAGTGATCTTTCATGCACGAAAAACTATGTGCATGCAAGAGTCATGTTAAACTTTTATGTGGCAGACTTTAGCTTCCGCGAGGAAAGGCTAAAGGTTCATAAAAATTCAAGCAATGACTTTTCTTTAAAAGACCAAAGGGTGAAACATCACTGGGCATGCGACAGACTTCAAGCAGTCCTTCCCTTCTGGGAAGGAGGGTTGAAGACGTGTCATACCCCGAGTGATCTTTCACATAGGAAAAACCACGTGCCTGCGCCTCCCGCGCTCTGGAAAGCCTCAGGAGACGTGCACGACTTAGTTTCCCCTAGGATTTCCTGGGCAGTCTGTCACTCAGGGTATCCCCAAGGTACCTAGTAGTTCTCAAGGCAAAGACTCAGACTACAAGCAGAGTAAGCGTTACTCTGATAGATATTTCTTGACTGGTTTATATTGTCTCGAGTTACTTTCTTGGATGTAACTTCAATAGTGATAGTTACATAGAAATGACAGGAATCCTTGTCAATAACCTTCACCAGAAGTGATTTGCCATAACAACACACTTCCTACCAACAACACCATAACCAAGCATGTCTAGAAACTTAGCAGATGTTGGTGATACTAAAGGTAAACTCCCAGCTGTCGTCATTATAGGATCCTAATGTCAATTTTTGATCAACTTCACAGCTCAGCCAAAAGGCAGTGGAAGTAGTTGTCGGTAATGGATCTGACCCTAGCGCAACACCGGTGCTGGGATTCATGTTTAAGGGACCAAAGTCGTGAGCTGGATGAGGTTGTTATATTTGATAACCCTTCGTAAGTTATTCATCATCATCGTTGTTGACCAAAAGTCATTCACTCATTTATTTTGATGATAAACAAATATTTGATTATTATTTGTTACTAATCTTTTCTTGATCATTTTGCAAGCAAGTTCACAGAGTATCTATATTTGCTCGGTAAAGTCAAACATAATCAAAGAAGTAGATTCAACAAGTATATAAACTACTTCATACTTCATAAGAGCAAAAGATTCATCAAGGGATCAACAAGTCAAGACCCTATTCAAAAGAGGTCTTCAAAAAGCTCAAAGTCAAAAGTCAACCCGAAAGTCAAAGTCAAAGTCAAAAGTCAACTCTCGGGAAAATTCAACATGGGATCAAAAACATGCAAATCAAGATAGGAGGCTCATCTACATCAAGACTACTCAAAATAAAATGGTATAAATTTGCTTTAGTCTTGTTAAAGTGTTTTGCATAGTACACTAGGATTTATAAGTTCAAAAGTTTGGCTCACTAACTTGTGCGACAAGTTATTTCACAAAAAATGATATCTAAATTTTCTAAATTGATTTTTAAGATCACATATCATTTAACTAAGAGAACACAACTGGAATTTTTGAAATCGGATAAACGAGTAAAAAGTTATGCACGTTTTAGTTCGAAAAAAATGAACCTTTTGCATCTGGAATTCCGGTTCCCATCCGGAATTCCGGTTGCCAACCGGAATTCCGGTTGTAACCAATCCGGAATTCCGGATCACGGCTGAAGTGGCCTCGAAAAATGTGCTAACGGCTATAAACGGCTAGTTTTCATTCCTACACTATATAAACTCGTTTTTCACTCAAAAATGTAGGTTGGTTGAGCTTCTATTCATCATATAATATCATTCTAAGTGTTCTAAACTAAAGAATTATCATCTTTTCATAAACACACCAACCACACACACTTGAGCCAAACTTGTTCTTATCTTCTCTAGTGTGCTTGCAATTCTCTCTAGGATTTTACTTTGTTTTCCATCTTATTAGAGAGAGTTTGCTTTGTATTTCAAAATTACATATTCATTGTATTGAGAGGTGAGGTTGGCACCGGTAGAAAAACAACTCGGTTGTAGGTGAGGTTGACACCGATTTTGTAAACAACCCGAGAAAAGTGAGATTGGCACTTCAACAATCCGGCGAGGTTGATAGTCCTTGGAAGAAAACTATTGTGAGAGGTTTGGGAAAAACCTTGGTGAAAAATTCCCCGGTTGTAAGGGTTAGTCAAGTCCGTTAACTTGGCTCGATATTGGAACTCAAAGCTAGGTCCATAGCTTTGAAGACCAAGGACGTAGGTGGCATAGTTCTACCGAACCTTGTAAAAATCAAGAGTTTGCATCTTCTAATCCTTAAACTCTTTATTTTACAAGTTTGATTATTTGTCATAATATATTGCTTGCCATATTACTTGCTTTTATTTGATTAAGTGGCTAATTGCTTAATTTTGTGTTAAAAGTTTTGATTTACCGAAATTAGTATAAATTTCCAATTCACCCCCCCTCTTGGAAACATATCTTGGGCTAACAATCGTAACTGGTCTTAGCTTCTTCACCTGGCCCCAACATCTCTCACACCTCGTTGCTTCTGCGTGGTCATGCCTTATTGGACAATGGGGGACTCCGGATTGAGGATACTGGCGGTCTACCTTCTCCTCAAAGAGTTGGCTGGCCAGATCTGAGCTTTTATAAAGACGTATGGGTACTGTGAGGACTTTAAGACCACACACGTTCACTTTCTTCATTTTCTTTGTCTGGACAGGGGCGTAGGCCTTCACTTTCAACAACACCCTTGACCAACACACCTCTGACCTCAGGTCGGCCCCTGTTCATATAGAAGAATTGTATATAATGGACTAAAACTCTTTTTTCCTCTCGTTCTTCTTGAATAAGAAGAAGCTTAGTAGGAATTTTCGTAGAGTTTTATGTAAGTAGTATATAATGTTCTTTTTTTGTCTCGAGAGAGTCATTTTAAAAATATCCTCCCCTTTTCCTATGGAGTGCGAGGGTATTTATAGGCCAGCTTTCTTTCGTGTGCTGGCTAGGTTGATCACATTTAGAGCAGATCTGACCATTGATCTGGTAGGTGGCTGTTTTATCACATGGCATTTAAGGGTGTCAGATTGTACAGACTGGGCATCATACACATGTCGTCCCAGTGTCTTCCTTTTTGAATTTCTCTTATCAATGGTCGTTGAATTATTTAGGCTAGTATGATTGGGCGCGCATGCTCTGTACTATGGCATATCGTGGGGGACAAATCCTGATGCTGTACCTAAAAAAGCCAGGCTACTAAGTCCGTAGTCTGACATGTACAAGCAGAGCCTCCACGAAATGAGGATATAGCCAGCTAGATGTTTTGCAAGACACTCTTGGGCACTTGACGAGAAATTCATACCCTTTTACAGAAGCCTTTGACTTAAGTCCTGCGAGAGTAGTTGGCTTCAATTCCTAGGGTTACGAGAGACTTCTAGCCATGGATGTCTCTCGCATCGCTACCTTGTGGGGGAGTTCCTATCAAAGAGGCCCTATCCATGAGATAAGGCCCCTATCTTCCCTGAATAGTGTTCAAGAGAGTTAACTGGCTACTTATTATACTTAGCCTTTCTAGATTAGGATCTACGTGTCAAGCTTATAAAAATCTAGACAACAATGTCACTCTATTTTCTTCTATAAAATTGAGTGGCGCAGATGACTATATTCTAGATATTCTATCTTGAAATGATATAAATCCTCGATCTTAGAAAATCTTCTACTTGTATATGCTTGCTAAAGGCAACTTAAGCTTATAGTTAGATAAGTAGTGGTGGTCCAAGCTAGAATAAAACTCAAGATATATTTAGTATAAATCTAAGTCTTTGAATTAATTTTAGATTCCAAATAGATATTTTAAATTTCAGTTTCCAGAATACATTGGATAGTACAATATAACTTTCACAAGTTGTCAATATCAATTTTCTACAATGGATCTGAACTGTATGTTAATCTATGGATTATGAGATTTGTATTCTATGACCAGAATCTACTTGAACTATTCTAAGAACTCTTTGTTGTAACTAGACCTAAGTTATCAAAAGACATAACCATAATAATATATCTATGGCATTCGTATCTTGTTCATAGTAGTTTTGACAAGATCAGTCTCTGTAAAGAGAAAATATGCCTATATCCACTTAAAAGTAGGATCATCTGTATTCAAACATATGGGTGTACATATAGGGTTGGATATGAGTTATCGTTAAATTCTCAACAACGATCACTCTATATTTTACCTTATACAAAGAAATTTTAAATGTTTAAAAATTTTTATGAATTTCTAGCACTGTTGAAAAGATATTAAGGTAAGTGGTTAAAGATCTTGCGAATTGATAGGGGTGGAAAAATATTTGGTTATGCAGTTCAAAGATCATTAAGTTTAACTTTTAATAGTATTCAAACTTACCTCCTTAGAAATCCAGATTACATATTGATGAAAGTGAAAGATTTATGATTAGTTACTGGTAGCTGCCTAAGTCCTTCTAGAGAAATACCCTAGTGATAAGAAAACTTCAAAATGATGGAATTGTTATATACTTAGTGTATACCATTACTAGAATCATGGATGTCCTGATTGTGAACATAAGAAAAGCTAGAATTATTAACTTACGTTTGCAAGTTTGATAGCTATTCTAATGTGATTAGGGGTGGACATCCTATGGTCATTAAGATAAGATAGTGTTTGTTTCAACAAATACTAATTTTCTAAGAATATGACTAAATCTGAAAGTAAAATAGGAGGAGATATTTTTATTCCAAAGTGTTCTATCATCATATTCTATATAAGATGGTCCCATTGCCTCTGTTGTCTTAACACAACCGATGAGGTCAATACCATTAATGTTCCTAGATAGAAAGTCACAGTACCTTGTTATAGTGGAAGGGTTTCAAGGAACAAACCCTATTATGGCATGGAAGACACTTGTGATAAAATCCATTATTAGTTTAAACAAGTAATGGATAGTTAGAATAAGGAACTAAGAAGCAAAGCTAAGAGAACTATGGTTAAAACTATTCATATGGAGTAACCAAAAGTTTTTTATTACAAGGACAAGAAGGAAATTTTTTGATAATAAGTCTATTCAATGGACTTAACAAAACTTTCCGATCTTATTATCATAGGTTTGAGATTATCTAAACCTATGGCTTGTGGTATGCCTAGTAATTTACTTACTCTAGTGCAAGCAACTTACTTTAGTAAGATGCTGGAGCATTTTTTTTCTAAGATCCTAACGAAAATGCCATCTGTAATTATTAAGAAGCTCTTTTTACTAAAAAAGAATTTTTTAAGGGGCAATCGTTATACCCAAAATTTGGTTGGAGGACACGTGTCATGATAAAAGAAATGTGAATCGATGCGATATCTTTTTATGGAATAACTCATTAATTACATAAGTATCAGAGTATATTTGTAACCCACTGACTGTAAGGTCTTAGGCGAGGAATCAATGTACAAACTGGCACTTAGTATATTAGCGAGAAACCTGCATATGTCGCTAAAGGTGAATCGCGAGGCACCAGAGAAAATTGACGCATACCTTAGCTTGCAATAAGCAAACTAAATGTAAAAGTCAGATTTGCTCGAAGAACAAGTATGCGAGATAACCATCTCGCTGTGAGAAGACTTCCTATATCTTCATTCAACTAACAGGAGCGAGGCTCATAACCCTAGCAAGTCAGAAGATTTCTTTATACCCGCGATCGACATAAGACATGCATTGTCGACCTCCAAAAGAAGAATGGTCCCAGCTCGCTATTGGGATCATTATAATCAAGTTTCTGTCGAGACATCTCAAGATTCACCAATTGAAGTCGTGTTTAATACACAATATTCTAACCCAGTAAAAGCGGGAAAATCACAGCTATATGATTTTTAAAATCATAAACCGCGTTTATGATACAAAACATGTAATCAAATCCCACGATTTTAGGAATGATTGCTGTAAAATTATTTCGGCCAACTTTGTAATTAATTGCCCACTATGTAATTATAAATAGTGGCAAACAATCTCAAAAAGGGACGAAAAAACTCATATGAAAGATGTTTTAAAAAAAAATACTCAAAAATCTAAATAAGATTGACTCGTGGACTATGCGAAATTTTAACTGCAAAACCATGTAAAAAACCCTGTGTTCATTTTTTATTTTTCTATTTGTTTTTTTTTTGTGTGGAATTATTACCCTGAGGCTCAAATTTGATTAACGAAAATCTACGTTAACAGTAGCAGTGAAAGCACACCATAAATTCGAGCATATCACAAAAAATACCTAGTCTACCGACATGACATGATCCCATATTTTTATGATACAACACGACATGATCCATATTTTAAAAAACCAAAAAAAAAAAATATGGTTTGATTTAACTTGGCACACGCGTACTTAAAAAAATAGTGGTGAAAGGTATTTCAAAAAAAAAAAAAAAAAACTTAAAATATTAAGTTATAAACGGAAAAACTTAAATATTTTTGACGTCAATTAATAATTCAATTATATCATATATTATAATGATTTAATAAATTGAAAATATACAAAACCAAACAGGTAAATATCCAACAAACAAGAACTGAAAAATTTATATTTCTAATAATAATATGTTCAAGAAGAAAAGTATTATGATATATTGAAATTATTCATTTTTCTTTTTTTGACTTTTCTATAAAATGTTGTAATATCCCATCATATAATTTATATATCATGTTCATGTGTGTGTTGAATAATAAGACCACAAAAGTCACTGAACTCACATCACATCGTCGATTAATTTATTTATTTTATTGGATTAGGTTAATTTATAGGAAGTTTTAGATGCATGTTTTCTAATAATATATTTTTCATAGTATCAAAATTGTATGAATACTACATATTTATAATGTAATTAAGGATTAACACAAAGTCAACATGGTCACTGTTCATCGTACTATTGCAACAGTATGCAGTTGCGGTCACAGTTGCTCTGATCTTTAGGATTTTATTGTTTCAACTTTAATTTTTTAATCAAAAAAAGAAAAATGAGTCACAACGCCTATGGAGGCAACCAAACAATGAAAGCAATATATCTCAGATGGAATCAGAAACCCAAAATGCTAAACCCCTACCCTCTCGATTTTCTCCTGGGACTCGGCCAGAACAAGGCACGAGTAGTAGAGGACGGAGGATTGCTATGAGAACCCCTGAGGATATCAATGCATCCAGCACCCCAAAGAGGAGAGGGAGACCACCGAAGAACAAAGCGAAGCTTGCAGCAACGCCAAAATCTTTCAAAGGAAAGAAACAATCGAAGTCTAGAGCGGGAAAACGATCGTCAATACTAAGCCAATGGGAAGGTAGTTCTTTTGATCTAACTGTGAATCTTGATAATCACTTTGTAGTAATTGAAAAAAATGCAAGGCCTACTACAAGTTGTATCATCACCGAAATCACAGACACCACAACGAACCAAGTTGAAGATGACAGCAAGCAGAAGGATTTTTGTTTCGGGGCTATGGAGACTTGCCCAAAAAAGTCTCCACAGTCGCCATGAAAATACTATCTTGGAACTGTCGTGGACTCGGGAACTCCACGACGGTTCGCCAATTGACGGCACTAGTCCGTCAACACAACCCCGAGGTGGTCATTTTGTCTGAAGTTCGACTACCAAACACAAAGTTCTCCAGAGTTTGCACCAGGATGAAATTCGAAGGATCGCACTATGTCCCTCCTATTGGAAGGGCAGGGGGTCTTGGATTATGTTGGATGAAAGGAGTCAATTGCAATATACAATTCGCAAGCCGCTTCTTAATCATTGGTGAAATCTCTTCGGATCCTCCTGGCTGCGTTTGGAAACTTTTTGGCACATATGGACCACCAAATGGAAATGACAAAGAACAGTTCTGGAATCAAATGGGGGAATTAGCTCTGAATGCGAATACCCCAATCCTACTTTGTGGGGATATGAATGGGACATTGAAGGACTCGGAATGTTTTCACTATGTTCGACGAAGTAACCCATCTAGATATGCATTCGACTTTCGTCGAATGGTTCAAAGAGTGGGATTGATCGATCTCGGATACTTGGGGCCTGCTTTCACATGGGTTAAAGGTGGGAATGGCAGCCAATCAGGAGGAGCGGTGAAACGGGCAAGGCTTGATCATGGGTTGGCTTCACCGGAATGGCGAATCCTCTTCCCCAATGCAATCATTAACCACCTTTCGGCTACTGGATCGGACCACAGACCTCTATTACTTGATACCACAGCTGGTGTAAACTGTAGAAGACGCTCTTTCAAGTATGAGAACATGTGGATGCGAGACCCAAGGTGTTGCTGGGTGGTTAAAGAAGCCTGGGCTAGTCAATGCCACCACAATCCAATGATCAATTTCAACAGGAAATTAAAAGCAACACGTGTAAAACTCAAGACGTGGAATACACACCAATTCAAGGAAGTCAAAAAACAAGTTCAAGATGCAACTGAGATTCTGAAAAAAACTGAAATGGAGAATCCATTGAATGGTCATGCGGTCGAAGAAGCCAAAATGCAACTTAATGAAGCACTCCTTAGAGAAGAAATACACTGGAAACAAAAATCAAGGGTGCAATGGTTGCAAGAGGGAGACATGTGCTCTAAATTCTTCATGTCCTCAACCGTAGTTCGCCGTCGAAGAAACTATATTCAATGCATCAAAGACTCACGGGATGGCGTCTGGATAAGAGACCAAAGTCGAATAGCCAACTGCTTTCTTGACAAATTTAGAGAAAGCTTCAAAAATCCAACAAACCGTACATCACCAATTCCTACTGACTTATTCCAACAAGTAGTTACTCCAGGGGAGAGATATAGCATGTGCTCTATTCCTTCTACAAATGAGATGGAAGAGGCGATTTCGGAAATGGGGAATGATAAAGCCCCGGGTCCAGACGGATTCCCACCAAGTTTTTATCACCACCATTGGAACACGGTGCAACCTGACCTTTTCCAACTGATCACCCACTTTTTCAAACACAATGAATTGCCAAGTTACATAAATGACACTTCTATCGTCCTCATCCCCAAGAAGGACTCACCTTCCCTTGTCACGGATTATCGTCCAATCGCGCTGTGCAACACAACTTACAAGATTATATCAAAGATTATTGCCTCCCGATTACGCCCGTTCCTCCAAAGAATCATCTCGCCTAATCAAGCGGCCTTTGTTAAAGGTCGACACATCGCGGAGAACACAATGATCGCACGAGAAATCATTCATTCCATGAAGAAGAGGAAAGGGAAAGGGGGATACATGCTCATTAAAATTGATTTGGAAAAGGCCTACGATAAGATGAGTTGGGAGTTTGTCATTCACGTTCTTGGTATGATGGGATTCCCAA
Organism: Cannabis sativa; assembly: GCF_029168945.1. NCBI lineage: Eukaryota > Viridiplantae > Streptophyta > Magnoliopsida > Rosales > Cannabaceae > Cannabis > Cannabis sativa. Next base: position 11,164,105 of record NC_083601.1, read on the forward strand.
GCATGTTCATTGATTGGATAAAGAAGTGTATCTCGGTCTCAACAATCAAAGTGTTGCTCAATGGATCCATTGTGGGAAAATTCTCTCCAGAGCAAGGTTTAAGACAGGGAGACCCGCTCTCCCCATCGTTATTCATACTTGCAGCTGAGACCTTATCAAGGCTACTCCTTTCAAAAGAAGAGGCTGGGTTGCTAAAAGGATTCAAACTTTCGAGAAGAGGTTCGGCCATCACGCATCTCATGTTCGCAGATGACATTATCCTTTTTGGACAAGCCTCCATGAAAGAAGCTAAAGCATTTCGCGACTGCCTAAACTCGTACTGCGAGTGGTCAGGACAAGCAGTAAATGGTCTCAAGTCGTCCATTTTCTTCTCTAAAGGTGTTAGCCCAAGAAAAGCTCAATCTATTTCCCAACTGTTGGGCATGAAAAGAATGAACAACAAAGCTACATATCTTGGTCTACCACTCTTCCGATCAATCAAAAAAACTGAGGACACGAGCCACTTAGTGGAAAGGGTCCTCAAACGTGTTCAAGGTTGGAAGGCGAAGCTTCTCTCTAGCGCTGGTAAGACATGCTTGATCAAATCAGTAGGCTCAGCATTAGCAAATTATGTGACTTCCTCGGACGTTATCCCTGTGTCAACTGCCAACAAAATTGATAGAGTCCTTAGGGACTTTTGGTGGGGAGATACGGATGAAAAGAGAACGTTACACACGGTATCTTGGACAAAACTGTGCACTCCTAAAGTGACTGGGGGCCTTGGATTCCGGTCAACCATTGCTACGAACAAAGCGTTCCTACTGAAATGGGCATGGAAAATTCTTATGGATGAAAACAGTCTGTGGGGGAAGCTAATGAAGGAAAGATACTTGCAGAACCAGAGTTTTTTGGACTTGGAAATCAAAAGCCAAGATTCAGTGATGTGGAAGGCAATTCTCAGGGAGAGATCATCACTCACAAAAGGCCTTTGTAAAAGAATTGGAGACGGCAGAAACACCTCCATATGGTTCGACCCATGGGTACCAGGGGGATGTCTCCAACCGGCCCCTCGACTTGATGCCACATGTGGCATCAGCATGGTGAGTAACTTCATCCACAACAATGAATGGGATCATGCCTTAGTGAGAAAGTGGTTTAATGAAGATGACTCAAAAAGGATACTCAACATATCGCTTCCAAACAACCAATCCAAAGATTCATGGCTATGGCTACCAGAACCGAATGGTAATTTTTCTATTAAGTCAGCCTATAGACTATCCTTGAATATTAACATAAGCAGGCCTGATTATGCTAAATGGAGAACTCTCTGGGGTGCACGGATCCACAACCGACTCAAGATGCTCTGGTGGAAAATTCTATCTAATAGTCTTCTCACTAGAGCCAGACTAAGTATGGTATTTAACATGGACTCAATCCTATGCCCCCTCTGTAATTTGGGTGATGAGAATTCGATTCATTTACTTTGGAGCTGTGCTTTCGCGAGAGCAATTTGGTTTGGCTGTTTGTGGCAAGTACGGACTGATTCTCTCACGACTTCAAGCTGGGACGAGTGGCTAGCATGGTTCTCTGATGAAAATAATCGTCCCAACCGAATGCATTTTCACCTTTTCCTGGGAGGGGCTGCTGCTATATTTGCAGAAATTTGGAGAATTAGGAATAAATTCACGCATGATCATATTCAAGACCCGATACCAGTCGCGATCAGCCACATAAATCGTCGAATTAGGGAGCTAACTGCCGTGCAAGATGGTTTCTGCAACAGCCAGTTATGCTGGCTCCCTCCTCCTCCTGGTTGGCTAATGTGTAACACAGATATTTCTCTGGGAAACAATGATGCGGTAGGAGCAGCAATCTTTAGGAATGACAAAGGCCAAACGATTAAAATCCACACATTTCAATGCTACTACAGGGACTCTCTTGCAGGGGAAATGTTTGCTTTAGTTAAAGGAGCAGAATTAGCGAGTTCTATGGGATACAGCAATGTCATATTCCAAAGTGACTCAAAGAACGCAATTGATGCACTTCAGAGTAACCGATCCTCTACAAGCACTCAGCATCACAACATACAAAGCCTTCTTGAAAGATTTCATTGTGCAGCAGCCTCACTTAACCTGTGGGAGGCTAATTGGATCCAAAGGAATTGTAATGGTGTAGCCCATGAAGCGGCCCGATGGGCAAATCGAAACAGAGTGTTTGGCAACTTCGATTTGGCCAATTTTGGTGGTTCCCTGTATCCTTGGGATACGGATGGCCACTCGTTAACTTAGCTTAGTTCCTTCCTTTTTTTTAGTGTTGTTTCGGTTTTTAGTTAGTTTTCCTACTGGTTTGTATTCTCTTTTGAACGTTTGTTCCTTGCTTCTCCCCTGTTCTGTGGGGGTTTGTTTTGCTTCGCTTTCGCGACTCTTAATCAAAAAAAAAAAAAAAATATTATCAAGTTATTCATGTATATGAGCTACCATCAAATTTTTTTTTTTTATAACCAATAATATAGACACATATTTATAGGGATATGATTTTATGGTGTTATACTTTTACGGAATGTATTCTGTGGTATGTTAGATCTCAGAGTACGTTTCTACTTTTTAATTCTAATTACCCATAGATCAATCTCAGCCGTCAGATCAAATAACTTCCTTATCTGACGGCTACCGTACATTACGGATTACAATCCGTGAAAGTCTATAATAACGGGATAAAATCATATCCCCATATTTATATCCCAATAATGTGATGAGAGTACTGAGTACGTAGTACTGGTATATAAATATGTGTATATTATTGGTTATATGGAAAAAAAAATGGTTATATTATGATATGATCAACTTATAGGCTATAGCTTCATGCAAACTGAAATCGTCATGATGATAACCGTTTATTAGTGATGAATGAAGGCCTTTGATTATGTAATAAACCTAACCATCATAGGTTAGCCGTTATATTTCGATAGATATATCAGTTGGGATGTGGAATATAAGGAGGGGTAGTTACAACCTCCTTAGATTTTTAATTAAAATTATAATAATAATTAATAAGAAAAATAAACAGCACTAGTTTTTAATCAATAAAAACTCCCCCAAAGATCATGCAGAGAGAAAAGTTGAGGGTACATATTATCATAAATAATAATAATAATAATAATAAGAACAGAATCAAACGCGTTGTGTAACCAGAAAAGAGAGTCGTTATAGAAAATAGCGGTTTTGCGGTTCATGCCAACGACCCTCTCCTCCAATATTTTTATAAGTTAGTTCATAATTAATCGAATGCAAGTACTACTTGTACTAATATATATATACAAATTAAAAACCACTTCCTCCCAATATGTAAGAAGAAGAAGAAGAAAAAAAAGAACACTAGTGATTAAAGTTTTGTTATTATTATTATTATTTTGTGATGTTTTTATATCTAATTATTTAAGAAGAGTGTTGTTATATGAAGGGTGGGGATCGAATTAAGGGTTCGTGGAGCCCACAAGAAGATGAGACTCTGAAAAAGCTAGTGGAACAACATGGCCCACGAAACTGGTCCGTAATAAGCACAGGCATAATTGGTCGCTCCGGTAAATCTTGCCGATTGAGGTGGTGTAATCAGCTGTGCCCGAGTGTACAGCACCGTCCTTTTACGCCAGAAGAAGATTCCATGATCATCCAGGCCCACGCAGCCCACGGAAACAAGTGGGCCACCATAGCCAGACTCCTCCCAGGCCGTACAGACAACGCCATCAAGAACCACTGGAATTCCACTCTCCGCCGAGGCCGCCGCGCCGGAGATAAGTTCTCCTCCTCCTCCTTTACGTCTGATTCTGATTCCGTTTTTCCGAAGGCCCTGTCAGTTGGAGGATCGGAATCTTCTGAGTCGGAACCTGAGCCGGCGATGAAGCGGCAGTGCTTGTTGCGATCTTCGCCGTTGGAGAGCAATAATGTTATCAATAGCGAAGGAGTGGGTGGGATCGTGACCTCGCTTACGCTATCGCCGCCGGGGGAGAGCTCGGTGTCGGCGGCGGAGGTTAAGTTAAACAACGTTGTTTTGAAGAGGGAGGAGGAGTCGCTGATGTTCGCGGCGAGTGGTGGTCATCGGGAGAGGTGTACGGCGAAGATCGGAGAAACGTGTTGGATTACAGATATTCAGCGAATGATTTCTAAAGAGGTGAAGAATTACATTGATACTTTACGGGCCCAAGATGGGCTTGCAATTGGGCTTCAGGCCTCGGTTGAAAAAAGGTCCTCTCTATAATTAATTAAGTAAAGAATTTAGGTTACTATTAATTAATTTGTTTCTCCAGAGTCATTAGTTTATCTGTCAATATCACTTTTTTTTTTCCTTTCAGTTTGTCAGTTTCTGATGCGTGTAATGATAATTGGCCATTTAATTTAGTCGAGTTTTTATGATCATTTTCCGATCAGTTTTTTCTTTTTTTCCATCAAATATATCTTTATGGTCTGACCTAAAAAAAATAAAGTAGGCATTACACTTCACCAATTTCCAAGTGTATCAATATCATAGCATAGTGTCACGAACCGGTTATTTGGACATTTCCAAGTAGGGGACGTGCGGCACTTTGAGCTAGCAGGTGAGTCTAAATGTGCTTGCACATGTACAGTGCAACCATGAAGTATGAGCAATCACAACATAAATCATTATAAAAGATCAATCTCACACAACTCACAAGTAAACACATAGACAAATGACTTAATAATCCAATAAAGATAACAAATAGGCATTGGATAGACAAAATAGAAGCATACATTTGGAAGTATAGATAAATGTCGTTTTATTAATATATTGAGTTGATTTGGCAAGGGAGTACACAATTGGAGCCCTATCATGCTAGTGACAAGGTGCTTCATAAGTCACCAGATCACTCCCCCTAAAGAGCTTGATGGGGTTTCAAGAGATTTCCAGTTTCAAATATGATTTTAGCTTTACTGACAAGTGAAGGAAATTACAAACAAAATGCAAGATTGACTAATGATCAAGCACCAAGGCATGTTCATGTTACAAAATGGCCCCTTATGGATACGACATGAGCCAATACGACACATTCTCCCCCACATAATTTCGTCGTGTCCCTGACGAACCTACTACATGACCTTCATTCTTCTGAAAAAACTAATGCAATTCTATCGCCTTCTCCTGACTGATCTCATCCTCAGTGAGGCCCTTCCATTTGATCATGTATTCTTTTCTCTTCTTTCTCTTCACATGAATAGTTCTTTCTTCTGGTTCTCTGCTGTTGTGTCGTCGTATGCTGATGTCATTCCTGGTACACTGGTTGCAAGTTGGATATTTAGGATCTTCATGATACGGCTTGAGGTTGCTGACGTGAAGGACCGGGTGTATCTTCATCCATGTAGGTAGTTCAACTTTGTACAAGGCTAGCCCGACCGGGTGTATCTTCATCCATGTAGGTAGTTCGACTTTGTAGAAGGCTAGCCCAAGTTTGGAGATGAATGGAACAAGGCCCTCGTATTTACGTATGAGTTTGGTGTCATTGTTCTCTCGAAATCTCAGTTGTCCTTGTTCTGTACAATACAAGTCACAGCCTCTTGTATGAATAAAGAACTTTCTAATATTTATATATAATTGTGAGTCGACAAACTCAATAAGAAAAGCATAAATATAATCATAAATATATATCCAGAACATAATCAGGCGCCCATACACCTAATCACGATCTGATAACTGAGTCAGGATCGTTCTCGACAAGGTATGACTAACTGCAAATCCAGTCTATACTCAGTACTCTAGTCATACTGATGTGGTAGCAGTTAATTCATACTATCTTGAGGCCTAGCATATGGCATCTCTGTGCAACTCTATGTACACTTCAATGATACCTTGATATGCTAATCTGATGGCCATTGATTTTCCTAACATATATTTATTAGTACCTCGGTGCAACTCTATGTACACCTCACTGATACCCTGATATGCTATTCTGACGGCAACTAACATGTACGCTAAATATGTATACTAATCTTACCTCATTTCCAAATTCAGGTGTGTCAGTCTACCTGAATGGAATTGCTGCTCGATGATTTACAGGCCCCTAAGTCACAATATTTGTAAAACTAGTGAGTGACACGCTAAATAATTTTTCGGTGACTTAAAATCAAAACTAAAAGTTTTCCTATCGATGGATAACATGGCAATACCCTAAATATCATAAAAATGGAAAAATCTAAGATGCCCTAAAATGCCCCAACCGGTAAACCAGTTCCCAACCGGAAGACTGGTTCTGTGGGGTCTGTCAGGGGAGGAACCAGTAGACCGGTTCTTACAGGTCCAAACTAAATCGGTCGATCCGTTCAGTGTAGGAACTACAAAAGTACTTCCAAGCAAACCAGATTGACCCCAAATGAAACCAAACCTTCCAGACCTCCTAATTAAACCACAACAAGAATAATTCAAGTAATAAAACCCAACAATCATTCAAAAACTAAAAACACCATGGAAGATCAAAGTTTGAACTTTTAAGCTCAAACCTTGACCAAACCCCACAACAAGCCTCAAACCTAACTCAAATCAACACAAATATCTCCAAAACAACCACAGAAAACAAATTCATCAACAAATCACATACAAAAATCTATCTCTCAAAATTTTATGAGAACCCAAGCCTAAAACCATGAAAATTCAAAGAGAAGAGGGAGGGAACATGGTAACCTGAATTGGCTTTAAAAATCCTACCAACACCAACTAGAACATTCTGGATTGAAGCTGAAAAATCCTAGCTTTCAACTGGTTGCAAGGGAGATCGAGAGAGAAAGAGAAAGACTTCGAGAGAGAGAATGTGTTTTCTAACTTTTCTAATTAATGAATAAACTAAGTCTTAATCTAATAATGTACATTATATCATAAAAATCTGATTATATTAATTCATAAAAGACAAAAGCTAACTTGTGCAAAAGACTATTTTGTCCTCACTAAAGTAAACAATGGCTAAATAGCATAGGGGTAAAATAGTCTGAAACCACAACCCTGCCAAACCTCGATATTCTAAATGTCTAACTATTGTCCTGCTATTACTAAAATACTAAACCGTAGAAAAATGTGACTCTATCGGCCAAACATTGCGTTCCAATGTTGTTGGGTATAAAATATAAAAAATATGAAATTTCGTATATAACATAAATAACACACACTTAGAATTCAAATATATCTTCATAAATTCATAAATCATAACTAAAAAGTCTAATTCTAAATTAAACTCTAATAATCTGCTCATTCTCATATTAAAATTAAGCAGCCTTTACAGGTACACTAACACAAAATTTATTTAAAACCCAATCTTTCTAGACAGGACAATCTTAGTTTGTGTCATGTACAATGTTACACCATTGTACCAAATATTAATGGCATGTTTACTAACAAATAATGAGAATCAATGGTAAGGTAATCATTATCTTACATTTGTTTACTTACATGATTAAAATTAGGAAAGGAAGAGATTGATTAAAGATGGGATAAAAAAAGAGAATACTTCTCCCACTAATTTTGTAAGGAATGCCATTAAGGGTAATGGATTTTATTTATTTTTATTTTACTTTTTAATATTAAATATATAATGACAATTTTGTCCTTTAAAATATCTTACAAAATAATTATCATATACTATAGTTTAACTCAAAATGGTAATTTAGTCAATTTAAGCATTTCGATTACGTTTCTTGATAAAGTAAACATGATAAATCACTATTATTCTATTTTCAAAAAAAAAAAAATTAGTAAACAACATATTATAAATATTGATTTCGATTATGTCTCATTTATTCCACTACATTTCTCTATTGATTTATTCTGATTTTGAAGACTGTATATTAAACTGCCATAAACGTTTTATGAATAAAATCTTAGAACTTTTTTTTTTTTAAAAAAAAGGAGTAACCTAAATCCTAAGAGTACTAAGGAAAAGACAAATAGAATACTAATGACAAAAAAAAAAAAAAAACTAAAAGACAATATAAACAAACAAAAAAAGAAACTAATTAAAGTGAAAAAAAATAAACTAAAAGGAAATACACGAAATATAAGTTTTTTAAAAAAATTAATTCTGATAAGAAAGATCGGGTAAAACTGCAACATTGAGCATACTTTGAATTTCTTGATAAATTTTTTTTTACCAAATATTTGACACAACATAAGAATAATATTCACATGAAAATAAAAGACAAGAAAGTTACTAACATCTTGATTGTAGATTTCACTAAGCTTTTGAAAAATTATCTCATCGACAACGTCGCCAATCTTAAAGTGTAAAATAAATTAAATTTTAATTAATATTTTCATAAAATTAATGAGATATATTTTTATTTGAAAATATTTGATTTAAATTTAATTTATTTTCATTTTGTAGAAATTAAAAATTATTGTGGCACTTTGAAAAAGAAAAATAAAGTAAAACTTCTTGGGAACCCAATGAACTAAAAAATGACTAACGAATAACAAAGTGTCATGTGGTGCACGTATGGAGAGATGAGAAGGAATGGTAGCTGACTTGCACAAGAACATAAGCGCACGGGATCTTTTAGGTTGCTCCTCTTCTAAAACTATCAATCTCTACTCTTGTTCATCATTTTTATTTAATTATTTACTTTTTTTTCTTTTTCAAAGAGCCACAATAATTTTTAATTCTTACAAAATAAAAATAAATTAAATCAAAATCAAATATTTTCAACATAAAATTATATGTCATTAATTTCATAAAAATATTAATTAAAATTTTATTTATTTTACAATTTAAGATCAACGCTATATTGACTAGTTATTCAATAAGACCGAATTTCATTTCCAATCTAGTGCCTACCATCTCCTCTTCCTAACTTCACTAATCATTTTGCACTCTTCCTACATCAACTTTTCGTCTTGTTTAAACCTCTGTTTCATCTCCTCCTCCTACCTCATCTCCCACCCATTTTTCCTCTCCCTCACTAGTCTCCTCCATTCCTAATTCCTTAAACTTCTTCCACTTCAGTCGTTCCTTTGGTAGGCTTACCCATCCAACATCAAAAATCCATTCTCCCAACTCACACTAATGATTATCCAATGATCACATTCTAAAGTTGGAATGTATAAACCTAAACCTTTTTGTGTCGTTGTAGGACTGGATATTGAGCCACACAAGTACAAGCAAGTCACTAAGCATCCCTAATCAATTGTTGCATTGCAACGCAATGGTCTTTGGCATCCTGTTCCCACTCCATCTCATGGTAAAGGTTTTCAAAACTACAACTCTTGGGGTGCCACTATCATTAGTGTTTGGTTGCAAAAGGCTACCACAAAACTACTAGGGCCTCAATGTAAAACCTGTAGTACTTTTCACTCGAGCATTTCTCAATGATGGGTTATTCTCGAGTTGTGTTTTCATGGTGAGATGTCTAATGATGTATTCGTCTCAACCCAATAAGCACCCTTCTTGTGTGCGTAAACTAGATAAAGCCCCTATCACCTCAAAAAACCACATTCCTTGGTAAACTAAACTCAGCCCTGCTCTTTAGCAACGATCTTGCTCTTAAGATTTGGGGTTTCATGAGTATCATTTTGATACGTCTATGTTTCTTTATTTTACTTTGGATGGTTTTGTTGTTTTATGTGAACAAATATCATAGATATCTTGGCACTGCCACAACATGGGTGTGTATTGCATATTTTAAGGCAACAGTAAAACTTATGGTCTTCCTCAAAACAAGCTTGTCTCCAGCTGTAGCAACAAGTTCGAATATAAAACTCTGGCCATTAGCACAATAGGATTAACATGAATTGAGGCTTTCTTTTCGAAACTTAATGTGCAGTAGTTTTTCTAGTAGCTTGTGAATAGCCCACTAAGCCACAACACTTCATAGCACGTCATACCAAACCACAAATCCTTACCCACCTATGAGTTGGAGGGGATGATAAATGAGACAGATTACGCATATTCTAGTAAACTGATTACTCTTTTTGTATTTGCTCATTGGATTTAGACTTCAAACTCAAAATCCTACGATTTAGAAAAAAATCATTGAACAATAATTTACAAGACAGTTGTCAACACTCTAAAACAAAATGTTAGAAAATTCTCCCTGGGATTTGAGTAGTCTATTTTTCATATATGGTTAACGGAAACGGATAAGATGGATTAATCTTTAAATAAGATCTCAAATAAAATTTCATCGATTATTTAGCTTACACGACCTTTTAGCTTCAGCTTATATCAAAATATTAAAATTTGCAAACAAATTCATCCAAAACTACCAACAGACGTGTTTCCAGAACAAACAAGATACGGCTTGAGAAGTGAGTTAGTTATCTCGGCTCACGGAGCCCCAACACAACACACGATCCATCTTTAATAACTCAAAACCCACATCTACTATAATGCATAGACTAAGCTCATTCAACAAAACTATATTAAACTTGCCACTATAATCTCAGCTCAAACAAACTCTAAAATTTTCGTCTACTACTTGCCACCATTAAACTACAGGTTTAATAGGATTAGCTAAAATAGGCAAGATAACTTATTTAACATTATAAAACAAGAGTCGACCCAATATTGAAATTGTCAAATTCAAACTAAATACAGCTTAGAACCCAGAAGAGGTTCGAAACTCTCGTAAAAATCAACACCACTCAACATCTATTGGGCTAGAACAAGAAAACCAATTATGAATAAAACATCATCAGAACACTAATTTTCAATTATTTATAAAAAACAATTTTGAATCATTAAAATAAGTCACTGAAAAATAAACGTTATTAACAAAACTCAAACTTAGATCAGCATCGTAACAAAGTAGCGAAGAACGGAAAATATAGTTCAAGAAGAACAAACACATTCCCTAAGATCACAGCAATCAACTCAAACCTATTATCAACAACCAATAAGATTTGGTGTAACTTAACAATGATCCACATGAACATGAATCAACATCTACGCATAAAAAATCACAGAAATACGAGATTCGAGAATTAAAATGGTTTAAAACTATCAATAACTCACATTAAGATAGATAAACTGTCTGCATATAAGAAAATGTATTCAAATAAACATACTACTATTACTCTTTGATCAGTACTAATTTAAAAACAAACATTGCAAAACATCCGAAATTTAACGACAAAAAGGGGAAAACATCACTTCTTTATTAAGAAATCTACTTGGATCGCTGTCTCATCTTTCGGCGCTTCCTCTTTAGTCTCCTCATACGCTTCTTCTTCCACTGTCACAACAAATATAAAAACAAAAATTAACAAAATAGAATCAAAACCAAACATCAAGCAACAAACAGGTAATAAAGAGATCTACATTTAATAACCAATACAGATCTTTAGAGTACAACTAACCTTAGCCCTCATGGTGAAGATGACACGAAGTTCGCTTCCAAACCCTAGAGTTTCAGAAGAAAGATAGGTCTGCCGAGAAACCAAATGTGACGCGAGGGGTTATGCTGTGAGGCCTCGGAAATATTTATAGGTCAAGAAAAGAAACCCTAATGACAACTTTGAACCGCCTTAAGTTGGGCCTCGGTGAATTTGCTTTTCTGCTCAGCTTTGTACTCGGCCCAATAGATACTACTCCAACTTACAAGGCTTAGCTACATAATTATCAGTAGAAATTGCACATATATCCTTTTTTTTATTTTTTTTTATTAACCCATTTCACTTTTACCTTTCTTCCTATATATATATATTTTTTTTTTGAAGAAAAGCGTGCATGCATTAGATTAAAAACCGTCAGACCTTGCGGTCATTACAAAATATAGTTCCGGGCATAGAGGAAAGAGGCACAAAGCCGAACTTCTGATGGGAAAAGGCCCACTTGGCCACATTATGGGCCATAAAATTACATTGTCTACTAACAAATTCAAAAGTACAACCAGAAAATAAAGGGGAGGTGATTTTACAAAAAGAGACGTAGTTATCAATCTCCCACCGGGAATCCTGTCCGTTAAGAGCGTTGATCACCACTCTCGAATCACTTTCCAAAATAAGAAACTTGACCCCGCGAGCTTTTGCTTCTTGGAGGGCCAGACAGCACGCCATCGCTTCCCCACAGAGAGCGTTTGAGAAATCCAGCTTAGAAGTAACCACCCAGATCACCTTGCCAACGTGATCCCTTGCAACCACTGCCGCACACATGCTATCCAATCCCACTCTTACATCACAATTCAGTTTCACCCAATCCAGCGGTGGAGGGCGCCAAACTTCCTTCGGACACGGAATGGGGCAAGGGAGCAAGTAAGCATGATGATCTGCAAAAGAAAATCGAACGGTGTCAATACTTTTTAAAATATCAGCAGGACAATTATTATGTACCTTTTCATTTCGAGTCCTCCAAATCGCGTCAATCATGATCGATGCATAGAGAAAAACTTCCTGTTCATTTATACCTTTCTTCCCAAGATCCCATAAGAATTTTACCCAGTCCCACATTCGAATACCGGTGTCACAGATAGGGAAGATGCCCCAAGGAGAGGACCGCCAAAGGTGGAAGGCAAAGTTGCAAGAAAGGAAAAGATGCTCCATAGTTTCAGTTTCCGATCCACACAGAGGACAGCACTCATTCTCAATCGGGAACCTCCTACCTATTATCGAGCGAATTGGAAGAGCTTTGGATAGAATACACCACCAAAGATACTTGAGTCTCTCAGGGATTTTACTATTCCACAGTTTGTTCCATAAAGAGGGGGCCACCTCGCGTGGACTCACTCGTTCCTCAGCCAGGGCTCTATAAGCCGATTTGCAGGAGAATTGGCCGTTACTTTCCAAGGTCCAGAACCAGGTATCCTTGCCCATGTCAGTAGGGCTACCCCCTTTCAAAATAGCAGAGACTGTTTCCTGGTTGAAAAAACTGTTAAGTTTTTGGATGTTCCATCCTCCATAAGACTGAAGTAATTCAGCAACCTTTGATTCCCTATTCAAAATCCGCCCATTAGAAATGGGAGTGAATCCCTTTAGTTGTGCAACCCAGGGGTCAGACCATATGAGCGTATCCTGACCATCAGCCACGCGCTTACAGGCACCCTTAGAAATGATAGTTCTGGCCTTTGTCACGTTTTTCCAGAACCACGAGTCTGACGCCTTCGGATCACACTCAGGAAAAGACTTACCCTTCAGGTATTTGGCTTCAAGAATACGACAGCATAAAGATTGGTTGCCTGTTAGAAGGTTCCATCCCCATTTAGCGAGGAAAGCCTGGTTCATTTCTTTAGATTTCCGGAATCCTAACCCTCCTAGAGACTTAGGGAGACATAGTTTATCCCAGGCTTTTAGGTACAGACCATGGTTTCCCTTCTCCGAGCCCCACCAAAAATCACGCACCAAACCATCAATTTTTGTCGCAAGCCTGTTAGATAATTTAGTGGTTTGCATAGCGTACAGAGGGAGAGCCAAACCTACAGACTTTATAAGAGTAGCTCGCCCCGCTTTCGAGAGCGTCTTGGCCTTCCAACCATGCAATTTCTCAGTGAGGTTATCTAGGATAAAATTAAAATCAGCATCTTTTTGTCTAGATCTGAAAAGAGGGAGCCCCAAATATTGAACTTTTCCTTCCGGCGATCTGATTCCCAGCAGGTCCTTAATCCTCTGTTTCATACCATTGGGAGTGTTCTTACTAAAGAAAATTAAGGTCTTCATTTTATTAACCTTTTGACCTGACCAGGTGCAGAATTTTTCAAGGCAGTCCCAGTAACCCTTGGCTTCCTCTAAGTTGGCTTTACCAACAAGGATCAGATCATCTGCAAAGAAGATATGAGATAAAATCGGGCCTCCCCTACTCAGCCTTATCCCACTGATGGTCTTCGAAAGCTGGGCATCTTCCAGAATCCTAGATAAAATTTCCGCAGCCCAGATAAAATCGGGCCTCTCTTTTATTTATTATATCCGAATGAAAAAAACATTCCTCACTTCCCTGAACATTAGGGTATAATCGGTAATGGACTTATAAAAAAGTACATTTCAATTGAATTTAAAATAAGGCTATTTTTTGTTAACTAATGAAAAAAAATAGGTATATTTCAACTTATCCCTAATTATCACATAATGTTTGTTGTTGTTTTTTTTTTTTGTTTTATAAATTGAGAAATATCTCTTTTTTATATTCATTAATTAAAAATATATTTATATTATATCTTACTATTATAAAAATATATGTCATAATTTTACAAACAATTTTACCCTTTACAAATAGATGTTGACAATATTTCCATTTTGTTGACTGGTCATAAGTCAAGTTTTAACTCTTCCTTTTTCTCCTCAAAATTAGATATTAACAATTTGGCTATTTTGCTGACTAATTCAACTTATAACTCTTCATCTTTCTTCTCTCTGATAATTCCTTCTGCAAGGAGAGATCATAAACTAGCCACAGTGTTGTGCCAACAATTGTATCTATTCTTTGAATAACTATGCCAGCTCCCATAAACTTCATTCTCTTCCTCTTCTTCTCTTTCTCTCTAACCACACTACTAACATCAGATTGATCTCTTTTTCTTTTCTCTGTGCTTTTTTCATAATATATATAAATTAATAAATAAAGTGTATTTATATTATCTTATGCACACCTTTGGGATTGATTTAGATTTATGCTTATATAAATCCATAGCTTCGATATGCACACATTTCATCTTTTTTATTAATAACAGGTATGTTTATTGATTTCAAAATCTCTAATTCCTTTACCTCTCTTTCTCTCTATATGTACGTATAAATGTAAAATTCCTAATTTTTTATCCATATTTTTCAATTTTTTTTTTCAAATCCCTAATTTATTTACATCTCTTTCTCTCTATCTGTACACATAAATGTGAAATCCCTAACTTATTTCTTTTTCAACTTTTTTCATAAATAAAATTTACACCCTGTTACTATTTTGATGAAATTTATCTTCCTTTACACATATTTTAATATCAGTTTTTTATTTTTGAATTTTTTAGACTGATGCATGTTTGGTAATTTTTTCTTTAAAAGAAAAAGCTAAAAAAAAAATATAGATAATTTACTCAACAGATACGTGTTAGGTGTTACAATGCTAAATTTTTTATTTTTCATAATTTCTGAATATTTGTTACTAGAGTTTTCAAAGTATTTGATGATAAATTTTTTATTTTATCTCATATTTTGCTACGTGTTAAACTTATTGATATATTAGTGCTGAGTCATTATATATATATGTTATTCGATTTGTCAGATTAAGAGTTATCCTCTCTTTAAAAGTTAGTATAAGTATACTATTCTAACATGATCGAACTTATCAAATAAACAGTTCTAAGAAGTGGAACTTTTTTGTAGAATACCAATTTGATGCTCGTAATTGCTTCTCTGATTTAACTTCTTCAAATTCTCAGGTTTTGCTTATTGAAGTGTTATTTTTTATATTTATAGCAGAGTTTTATGATATGAAGATGTTCATATATACAAATATAATTAAGTTGTGTGTTATGTGTAATTTGATATATGTCTGTTAGTAGTTATTAACTTTACGTGATTCTTACGATTATTTGATGAGAAATCTTTTAGGAACTTTAATATTTCAATTATCAGTATGATATTAACCTAGGCATACACAGGTTAATTATTATTGAAATTGTTATTATTTTGATTAATTAATGACTCCTTGTATATATGGTCCTTTCTATACATATACACTTGTATAGATAGGATTCATCTACAAGTAATATATATATAAGTAATGAGTATATATATGTTATTACTTCTTTTAAAAAGTCTATATATGTTTGATCTTGTTAGAGAAGTTAAAAATTAAAGCTGAGATTTAATAGGAATAAACCATAAAACTAATTACTCAATCCAAAAAGTAGTAGTCACCTCTACTGATGGTAGAAGAAATAGAATAGATGAGGATCCCTTCCACCAATAGAAGTAGCTAACATGAATGATTGTGTCTTGTGGTGATAAACACTAATTTTTTTCTTTTAACAATCTTGTCAATTATGTAAAGAATTGCATAGTCTTACCAACAAACAATGTATTTGTGATTGCACTTTTATTTTTTTCAATACTAATATAACTTTGATCTTTTAAATAATTTGGTCATTTATTTTTGTTACTATATATAGTAGTATAAGTGTTTTACAGAATCATGAAATTTTTACTGAAAAATGTAATTTATCAACCTTGTCTCTGAAGGATAATTCCAAGAAAGATTAGTCAAACAATGTTGAAACAAAGTCCAACTCTCCTTCTTATTTGGATAAGAAAATGAAATAGGATGGTAATGACAACAGCAGTGGCAAGCTCAAGCCGAAAGGCAAAGGCACCTAAAGCCAAGAAGAACAAAGTCAGCCTTAAGTTCAAGGACAAGAAAGGTGAAAGGCAAGTGTTTCTATTATATCGTGATGAAATAGTGGACGAGAAACTGTCTTAAGTATCTCTCCGAGCTTAAGAAAAGTAAATTCAATTTATTTATTCTTGAAGCTAAATTAGTGGAAGATGAACAATCTTCATAGATTATTGATTCAGGAGCAAATAATAATATTTATTCTTTAATGTAAATACTTGATTTATCAAAGACACTGGCTAATAGAAAGGTGACCATAAGAGTGGGCAATGGAACACAAGTGTCTGCCAAGTTTGTTGGCAAAGTCCGTTTAAGTTTTATTAATAATGAGATTATTAATTCTAAGTATGGAATGCCAATTTATTATGCAAAATAAAGTAACAGACTTTATGTGCTCAGACCAAGTGATCAATTAATTTTGATAAATAAATTGTTTAAAGTAACATTGCCTCAACAAAAATAAGAGGCAAAAAGTTTCTGATGATGATGAAGGGTATCTATGGCATCTACGTTTAGGCCATATTATCCTAGAAAGAATAAATCGATTAATAAAGGATAGTCCTTTGAGAGAACTAAAAGTTGGAACTCTTCCGATATGAGAATCTTGTCTAGGAGGCAAGATGGCACAAAGACCCTTTTCTACAAAAGGCAATAGAGCCAAAGAACTGTTGGGTTTTGTGCCCTAAATAAAACCCATTTCAATATAATCAGATTTAAATATTAATAAAGATCAGAAATAACATTTTATGTTGCATGGTTCACATGATTTATTTCATGATTATATGTATATAATGTATGAATTCTTTTTAAGTCCAGAACATATGAATTTGTTAAAGATTATAGTGCTGTCAGCACAGTGGAATATAATCTTAATTATATGTTCAAAAGTTTATTCCCTGATTTGTCAGAACACTGGATTTAGACTGACATGGTATAATCAGCGATAGGTATTCTTACACCTTGGAAAAGTGTTATGTCCTTTCCAAGACATTGGCAAAGTTTACCAGTATCGGATGTATGGAGTATACATCGGAAGGGACCGATATTGAACTTTGATTAGATATATTAAAACTTACCGTAATATCTATATAATTCAATATCACCTGTTGATCCTAAATCAAATGAGCTTAATCCTAATATGGTTAGGTTCGATCTCAAGAGTACTATACATGTTCTTTGATTTGTTAGTTAAGCCTACTTTTGGGTCAGGGTGATACGTACATTTTGGGAACATGATAGTATAATTGAGTGGGAGCGCTACCATAAATATGGAATCTATAACTTCTATAGGAATTTAGAAGTGAAACGATGATATCCTTCGAGCTTGGCTAAACAGAGATAAATGGTGGAGATCTCATTTCACTTTGCTGAAATATCATTTATACGGAGCTAAGTGTTTTAAGGATAAAATACATTGAAGGTGTAACGGTAACTTAGTGCCTTTTAAATGTAGATCATCTATTAGAAGGTCACTGATCACATTAGGGTTATAACAATGGATAACTAATGACGTGTCTATATCATGGAACATATAGAGCGTTCTATATGACTGAGAGTGCAATTCCAAGTTCTAAGTGTGGATTCAACAAGGAATTAATAAGTTAGGGAATTTACTTGGTAAATTCAGTTCGACTTATTGGAAGCTCGGTTATATAGACCCATGGTCCCCATACTAGTTGAGACCATACTGCTTGTAAGACTCAGTTAATTGATTTCAATTAATCAATTATAATTCTAAAGTTAGACTATGTCTACTTTATGAATTTTCACTAAGCAAGGGCGAAATTGTAAAGAAAAGAGATTCTAGGTTTATTTATTGATTAAGAGACTTTATATGTCTAAATTAATAAATATATTAAATGGCAATATTATTTAATAATTATTTTTAAGTTATTAAATAATTAGAATCGGCATTTAAAAAGGTTAAAATTGGAAAATTGGTATTTTTGAGAAAATGAGAATGAGAAATAACAAAATGGGAAAGTTGCAAAGTGAGGCCCAATTCCCTCTGTATGGCCGGCCACATGCACGAGAAATTACCATTTATAGTTTTCATTATTTTAATGCCATACAATTCTAACCTAAACCTAGAAGGTATTCTATAAATAGAAAGTGTTGGCTTCAGGAAACTCACAACTTTGAACATCAGTTTCTTTCAGAAAAGCTACAGGCCCCTCTCTCTCTTTTATTCTCTCTAAATTTCGAAACACTTGAGTGAATGAGTTGTGCCCACACACATCAAGTGGTACCTCAATCATAGTATGTAAGACTATGGAAAATCAGCACCAACAAGAAGTAAAGAAAGAGATCCAGATTCAGATCTTGATTATGCTCTGCTACAGAAAGGAATCAAGGGCTAGAGATCTGAATGGAAGGAGTCATAATATTCCGCTGCACCCAATGTAAGGTTTTCTTAAACTTTATATGTGTTTAATTTCATTGTTTTAGAATTCATATTAGGTTGTTAATCAAACATACTTAGTTGTAAATCTAGATCCTGGTAAAATATTTCCAACAAGAACAACTTGAGCTTATTCACACTGATGTGTGCAGGCCTATTAATATTCAAGCTCAAAGTAGTTATGAATACTTAGTCAATTTTATAGATAATTATTATAGATACGGTCATACTCACCTAATGGCCAAGAAGTCTGAAACTTTTAGAAAGTTTAACGACTTCAAGGATATGGCTAATAAGCAATTAGGTAAATCATCAAAGACACTTTGATCAGATCATGGTGGAGAGTATTTATGAATTTAAAGACTACTTGCTGAAAGAAGGGATCTTATCCCAACTTATAGCACACCTCAACAGAACAGTGTTACATAAAGAAGAAATTGGACCTTGTTAGACATGATCAGATTGATGATATGTTACTCATCATTGCCATTAAACTTCTAGGGATACACACTTTTAGAGGCTACCCACATTTTGAATACAATACCCTTAAAGAGCACAAGTAATACTCCAATAGAATTATGGAATGGGACAAAACCCAGTCTGAAACATTTCTGTATGTGGGGTTATCTTGCTCATGTTCTTAAACCGAAGACTGGAAAACTTATTCCTAAAACTAAAGTGTGTATGATTGTAAGATATTTACAGGGAAATTGAGGAAATTAGAGATGAGATTTTTAAACCAGTAATTTTAGCACCATTAGTTGAACGACCGATAGCGGTTACCATAGTTCTTGAAAAGGAAATCCCAGTACATTGTCATAGTAGGAGGATTGTGAGACATCATGTCCGCTATGAATATGAAGCACATGTTCTTATCTCTGACACAGACAAGGATGATACATTGACTTACCAGAAGAAATGGAAGACCTTGAGCCGCCCTGGCATGGACTTCCTCCCGTTCCAACTCAACATTTTGTCAGTTTACCTCCTCCAATTGTCACTTGAGTTGACAATTTCCCAACTTAACTAACGGAACATACATGTTGGGGTCATAAAAACCCCCACTTCTAGGAGTGTCGCCACCGTCAATGTTGGGTATTTCATTCCCAATTTTTGGGTTTTGGCCACCTTTAGGCTGGGTCCTCCTTGAACGTGTCGACCGTGTAGATCGTGTTGTTTGTGAGTTGGGAGGCCTTCGTGAGCCCGCCGACTCTTTTTCAGGACGGTGAGTAGTCCTTCAGGTTGATTATTATCATTTTTCCCGTTGTCAGCCATGGAGAAAAGTTTTTCTTTTGGTTAGGAGGGATTTTTTCTAAGCTTTTTTCACGTAAGCTCTCAATGAAAGCACTAAACTGTTAACGCGAATTTTTGTTAACGATAATTAGCCTATTTTCGTGATAGGATCAACACAGAAATTAGTTGAAATCTAAGAAAAAATAATAAATAAAAAAAACACCAAGTTCTTACGTGATTTTGTAGATAACTCTGCATAGTCCACGAGTCAGTCTTATTAAGATTATTCTGATACAAACTAGGGTTCTTTTTTCTAAAGGATTTTCCGTCTCTTTTTCTGTACATTCTGCCCCTATTTATAGTGACATACGGTGGCAATTAATTACAATCAGATACGAATCCCACAACAATATTTACCCAAAATTATGGGCCTTAATTACGCCCCACGTAAATAAATACGGTTATTATTTGAAAATCATACAACTGTGATTTAATCGCTTTTAATGGGTCAATGCTGACGTGAATTTAGATATGCTGCAAAGTGAATCTCATTTGAGCATCTTGCTAGGTACATGAACACAATAACAACAATAACCCTAGCAGCGAGCTGGAGCTTTTCCCATGTCTTACCGAGGTTGATTATGTAAATCCCGTCATTTCTGTGTGTGAAGACATAACGCTCATTTGACAATCGCAGTTCTTGGTGACAAGGTGAACTTCAACAACCAACATCATTTGAATGTCAGCTTCTTTCTGAGAGAGCTGACGCGACATAGCAGTGGATCTCATTGAAAGGTATTTGGAGCTGATTAGTGAAGGTACCAGGAATATGCCTTCCTATAGCGAGATAGGTGCCTCTGTTGGGTTTTATGCCCTAAATAAAACTCTATTTCAATGTAATCTTTATCTTTTAAATATCAATAAAGAAACAGAAGTATTTTCATCACCTATTTGTGTGTCATTTGGTTCATGTTATCATTTATATATTTGTTTGATTTATAAATTCATCCAAATCCATATCACATTTATATTCTTGTTTATCGTGTCGTCAGCACAGTGGAAAGTAATCAAGATTATGTGATTAAATATATATTCCTAGATTTATTAGTACACAGAGGGTTTAACTGATATGATAATCTACAACATAGTTTACTTGCACCTTGGATAAGTGTTATGTTCTTTCCAGGGCATTGGTTAAAGTAAAGCTTGGGTTGGATGCATGGAGTATGCATCAGAAGGGACCGGTATTGAACTTTGATTCAGATATATTATTCTTACCGTAATATCTATTCAATTCAATATCACCCAGTTGATCCTAGATCAAATGATCTTAATCCTGACATGGTTAGGTTCGATCTCAAGAGTATTATACATGTTCTTTGATTTGTTAGTTAAGCCTACTTTTTGGTCAGGGTGATACGTATATTTTGGGAACATGGTAGTGCAATTGAGTGGGAGCGCTAAACATAGATATGGAATCTATAGCTTGTTTCTAGACATAGAAGTGGAATGATGATTTCCTTCGAGCTTGGCTAAATAGAGATAAATGGTGGAGTACTCATTTCAGTGATTATGTTCACTGAAATATCGTTTATAGGTGGCTAAGTGTTTTAAGGATAAAATACATTGAAGAGTGTAACGGTAATTTAATCCCTATACAATGTAGATCATCTATAGAGGATCATTGATTATTGGGATTATAATAATGGATAACTAATAGCGTATCTATATCGTGGAACATATAGAGCGTTCTATATAACTGAGAGTGCAATTCCAAGTTCTATGAGTGGATGCAACAAAGAATTAATAAGTCAGTGAATTTACTTGGTAAGTTTTGGGTCTACTTATTGGAAGCTCAGATATATAGGCCCATGGTCCCCATACTAGTTGAGACAATACTGCTTGTAAGACTCAGTTAATTGATTTTGATTAATCAATTATAATTCTAAAATTAGACTACGTCTAGTTTGTGAATTTTCACTAAGCAAGGGCTTAATTGTGAAGAAAGAGTTTCTAGGGTTCATTTGTTAATTAAGAGACTTTGATTAGTCTAATTAATAAATATATTAAATGACAATATTATCTAATAATTAATTTTAGTTATTAAATAATTAGAATTGGCATTTAAATGGTTAAATTGGAAAATTGGTATTTTTGAGAAAATAAGATAGAGAAATGACAAAATGGCAAAATTACAAAGTGGGGCCCATTATCCACATCATGGCCGGGCACTTATAGTGCAATTTACCATTTAATTTTTTTCATTATTTTAATGCCAAATAATTCTAACCTAACCCTAGGTGGTTTTCTATAAATAGGTAGTGATGGCTTCAGGAAAAAGATGATGCATTTTATTCCTTCAGAGAAAAATTCAAAACCTTCTTCCTATACCCTAGCCGCCACCTTCTCTCTCTCTTCCTCTCTTCTAAACCGAGCCTATAGTGAATGAGTGAGTGACCACACATCAAGTGGTATCTCAATCATATTGTGTAAGGCTGTGAAGAATCCAGATTCAAGAGAAGGATATTCTGGCTCAGATCTTGGTGATACTCTGCTACAGAAAGGATGCAAGGGTTAGAGATCTGAGTGGAAGGAGACATTATATTCGGCTTTAACCACTGTAAAGTTTCTCATACTTTATGTGTGTTTATTTCATATCGTTTTAGAAGTTCATATTTAGGATGTTAAATAACATACTTGTTAGTAAATCTAAGATCCTGGTAAAATAATTCCAACAGCCTCGCTATCCGTCACTCGAGTTCTTCCAGCTGTTATACTTATTTAGTATAATGTATATTATACGCTAAGTGTTCTAACTGCCAACACATCTCGTCAACACCTTTTTATACGTAGCGAGGTTGATGCCTCGCTATGCATTATCGATGTCAGCTTTATGATTGTGTCTTCTGACGCGAAATGGTTTCTTGTCAATACGTGAATCAATAGTTTGTACATCTTTGTCTCGCTTAAGACTATACAGTCAGCGAGTTATAGATATGTTCTATCAACTTTGCATTTAATGAGTTTTTCCATTTAGCATCTTTTAATATAATTGCCATGATATTTGTTGATTTGTATTCCTCAAGGTTGACATGCGTCATCTTCTGAAGTGCCAGCCGAATTTCAGGTATAACAGATCCAATCCAATTACACCTCAAAATCCAATCCAATATCGGTTTTTTAATTGGATATCCAATTACACACTTAAATTTTACTATTAACTTAAAAATATGGAGAAAAATACGTAAAAACTAAGTATCACTTTTTATTTAAGTTTAATACTTCATAAACATACCATCATTACAATTGTAATGTAGCCAAAAGTTTTGAATAATTAAAACAACCACATTTCTCAGTAATAAAATAGAGCAAAACATCAGGAAAATAAATATACAAAATAACTAAGTATTACAAATTCAACATACAAAAAAATCTAATAAAAATATAATTAATGTACATTATATTTTTGAAAAATGCTTAAGTAGAGTCATGAAAAACGTCTGTACATACATATATTTTTTTTTTCATTATGTGTCACTCTTACATTTAATACTAATATATAATTAATTCCTTTTATATTATTTTTTTTTAAAAAAATTGTGATATCAATAGAAGGAAAGTTACTTGTTCTTAAAAAAAAATAAATAAATAAGGAAATTTATTAATGAAATATATGTTACACCCCTATTAACTTTAAATAAAATTTAAAAAAAAAAATAATAACTGCCAAAAAATAAAATTATCCTAATAAGAAGAAGTATTATAGATATCTTTTGTAGAAGATTTTGGTGTTAGAATTTTTATCAAAAAATAAAAAATAAAAAGACTTGGTGATAGACCTTGTTAATTGTTCGGTGACTTTCATTGATAAAGTTAAAAAGTTTTCTCTTTCATTAGATAATTAATGATTGGAGTTTAGAAGGAACACAATTTTACAATAAATTCTTTTTGTCAGACACTTGTTTCAGCGAGAAGATAAGCTATCTCGGTGCAAGCTGTAAGATATATCTATTAATGTAATTGTGCATTGTAATTTATCTTTGTTTTTTTATTTATTATTAAAAAATTTATTTAGAGTTTTTCTTTAGTTTTTTTAGAGGATAAATTACAATGTACTATTATTTTTTTTTAAATTATTTTTAAAGTTATTGAGGGTGTATCATACAGGGGTGTACGTCGGTCGGTTTAGTCGGGTTATAGCATATTTTTATCAACCAAATATAAATATCGGGTTGTAAATATTTAATTGTAACCCGCCCAATAAAAAATTAGAGAAAGTTCAACCCGCCCAATGATTTCGTTGGTTTGGTCGGGTTAACCCGTCCAAACCGTTCTTCACTTTTTTTTTTTTAATTATTATTGTTAGTTTCTACTATTCAAATAATTAGATTTTTTAAAAAATAAAAATATATCATGTATATTTCAAGTTAAAAATACTATAATTTAAATTAATTTTAAGAACCTTAATATAAGATAAATATAATTGAGTAAACATAAAATAATTAAAAAAAGTAATAAAATATGGTAGAGATTTTAAAATTTAACTTCAATATCCAAATACAATAAAAATTATTAACTATAAAGTCTAAGTTTTAAGTTAAACACTAAAATGTCTAAACTTTAAATACAAATAGTTTAACTAATAAATGTAATTTATGTGATATAATATATACACTTCTATAAAAATATATAAATCGGTTTAATGTTTATTCGGGTTAATTGGACGGTTTAGAATAATTTGTAAACCACCCAATATATTTATTGGGCAGTTTAAATTTTCATTGTATTATTTCAGGTTGTATCTTTTGTCGGTTTATTTAGTTTGGTTTGGGCGGTTTATTCGGGTTGGGCAATTTGTAAATTTTGTTGAACACCCCTAGTATCATATATTTAATTAGTAATTTTTTTTGAGAACAAGTAACTTTTCTTTTATTGATATCAAGAAATTATTAAAAAAAAATATAAGAAGAATTAATTAAATATTAATATTAAATATGAGAGCGACACATAATGAAAAAAATATCTTCATGTATAGACGTTTTTTGTGATTCTATCTAAACATTTTTTTATACTTTTTAATATTTTTTTATTATATAAATTATTTTTTAACATATATAAATATAATTAGATTAGATCGGTTTTTAATTAAATTTTGAAATCTACATTCAATAACTCATTTAATCTAATTACAACCTAACTTTTAATATCTAATTCAATCCAATTATAATTAGATATCTAACTTTTTATAATTAAATTAAATTGATGGATTCGATTACATTGAATGATACCCTAAATTCCTCACCAAACTCCATGGCACACATTTCACACCTCAAAGATAGGTAGGTCCCACATTTGGATAAGCACCAATAAGCGAATGACGATGATAATTTTAATGTTGTCAAAACACACCGTTTTGATCGATAAGGTCAAATCTTCTTGTATTAGGAAATCTCTCCCCTGATAGGCAACAGGGTGCTTTGCAACCATAGCAAAGACTTCTTCCAGAACTTTCCCCATACGCATGACATCCAACTAAAGAAATTAACAAGTATCTATTTTCTCAACAAAACTAAAACTAGAGAACAAAGCTTCCTAGTACAAATAAATATATATTTTATTTATTAAAATAATTAAATAATAATTAAAAAAAATATGCTTGTGGCTATTCCTTCTGTAAAATATACGGATTGTATTAATTTCAAATTCATTTAGTGCTTTACAGCAAAAATTATACAAAGATCAATCAATTATATACATTATACACCGCAATAACTGAATTTATAGCTAAAAAAAATAAATAAAAAAAGTAAGTCGTATTATGTAATCATGAATGGGTCCCTTGCTCATTCTACGAGAATCTTAGGAACAACCGTCTCAACTCGGAGCGAAGCTCGGCAAAGCGGGCAACTGGAATGAGTACCGAGCCACTGATCCACACACTCGGGATGAAAGCAATGGCAACACTGAGGCAAAACTTTCACCTTCTCTCCTTCCTCAAACACGCCGAGGCATATACAGCACTCGGCCCGATGAGCCACCGCTTCCCCCTCCTCCGCCGCCTGGTGCAAAATAATCGGCATCCCTTTAATCACAGCCGCGTCGAGACCCTGCGTCGAAGGCACCGGACCACCTCCTCTGGCAGAATCTATGGGGAAGCTGACGTGGCGGTAACGGCAAATCCATCGGGCGTAGAGGACGAGGAGAGTGACGACGAGGAGAACGGAGAAGATTATGATGACGAAGAAGATCGCTTGGCCACGGATTTCGAAGTTCCGGTCATCTAGGACTGTGTAGTGCCACTCTATAGGTCGGTTGTTGTTGTCTTCGGTATAGGCCGTAAGAGTTCTCATCCTCACTCGGGAACCAAAAACGACACGTCGTTGTTGTGATTCGTTGTCTGAAATTCGTTTCAATTTAAATTGAGGCGGAGATTTTGCATTTGGATTTTTGGTTAAATGGGCGTTTCAGACAGAATTTGATAGCAAGTTTATACTGTTTTTTGGTTGGCAAGTTGGCTTAGATCCTGGATGATTTTCTTTAGATATTATTGTGGGAAGAGGAAAAGACGTCACTCGCGATTACAGCGCGTGTAAGATACGGGAGAGAGCTCAACCGTTCGATCTTAATTAGCTCTCAGATCGAAGTTTGGTGAATATTCGCGTATGGATGAAGGTTTTAGGATTCAAATATTATGGGCCCAGGAAACTTGGCTGCTCCTGATATTTAAATGATGTTTGATTATTTGTTTATTTTTGGGATTTTCACTTAGCTTTTAAGATAGGTCTTTTTTAGTTCTTTAACCCTTGTATGATCTCTTTGAGTGGGAGATATTTTTCTTGTTCTGTTAAAGGAGGATAATTAGTTTTTTAATACAGACAAAAGGATAACTATGTACATACAACACCTTTTGGTGCAACCAAACTCAAATGAATGTACGCCACAATTAATACATTTGGGTTAATGTATTCTTTTATTTATATGTTATGCAATAGAAGTGGGGTTATTTTGTTTTTTAAGTAAGTTTTCTAAATTGGATATTTTAGTAATGCGTTTAATTAAATCTTGTTTTATTAGGATAGTAACTAATGAGGTTCACTTTGTTGTTTGTTTGCCATCAGTGATTTATTATCTTAATAGTCTTTTGGGTCGATTGGCACATGAGAATTGATATACTGATTATTCATCATTTATATGAATTTGTTATTAATTAGAATTAGAATATGGCATTCAATTTGTTGAATTGACAATTTACAATAAATCTCTCCACACTTGATCACTCAAGACTAAGCCCACACTCATCTAATGCCACCTCAGCTTGATCTCAACCAACTGCCACTTACTCTCTCAACCGATTTCAATAGACACTACAAGAATAGAGAATTTTTATTTCACTTTTTCCGTTAATAAAAATAAAAAAATAGGATAAAAGATATATTGAGACTTTTTATCCCACGTTTAAATTTAGCGTCTCAAATGTACAGCAAAATTTTTTTTGGACAATGGCCCTGTTTAGTAGAACGTTAAGAAAAATATCAAAGGTAAAAAATAAGTTCAAGATTTGATTTTTATGGGTTAGCCAAACGGGAATTAAGGTTTTTAGGGAGACCTTTTAACTAAAAACCGGGATAAAAAGTGTTTCCCCAAAAACACTTTCATCTCGCGAAAAATCACGTATATCTACTATAACCTCTCGACAGAAACCCTCCCAAACCCAGAGACCCTCGCCCAGCAAACCCATGTTAGCCTCCATCTCGCCCATACTAGAATCGCCCAAACCCAACTGATCAAACAGTTAAAGGTAAACTTTTTTTCTTTATCTTTTTTCCCTATTTTGCATTTTTTCCACCATTTTTTTTCTGAGTTAAGAAAATATAAAACTTGATTGTTTTTTTTTGTTAATAATGTCTTCTAGTTTAGGGATTATTTATTATGTATTATTTTTTACCTGTCTAGTTCTTAAAGATTTAATTTTTATAATATTGAATGAGTTATTGATAGAATTTTTTTGAAATGGTAGAAATTTTTGCTATGACAAAAACAAACATTTAGATATATATCGTTTGGAACTTTTGAGTAATAGTAATTTTAATAGTCTTGACAATGGAATGGTAATTGAAACGCCAGAACTTGAAAAACCCCAAACCACAAACCCCAAACCCCTATTCCCATTCCCGTTCCCTGGCCCATTCCCATTCCCCGGCCCATTCCCATCCATTCTCATTCCCATTCTCATTTGCATTCGCATTCCTATTCCCATTCCCTGGCCCAATCCCATTTCTATTCCCATTCCCATTCCTATTTCCATTCTCATTTCTATTCCCATTCCCATTCTCTAGCCCATTCCCATCCCCATTCCAATCGCATTCCCATTTCTATTAGCATTGGCATTCCCCTTAACCGACCCATCCCCATTCCTATTCCTTGACCCATTCCCATGCATATTCCTATTTGCATTCGCTTTCACATTCCCATTCCCATTCCTATTCTCATTCCCATTCCCATCCCCTAGCCCATTCCCATTCCCATTTCCATTCCCATTCCCATTCCCCGGCCGATTTCCATTCCCATTTCTCGGCCCATTTCCATTCCCATTCCCATTCCCCAGCCCATTCCCATTTCCATTCTCGTTCCCATTCCTATTTCCTGGCCCATTCCCATTCCCAATCCCCATTCCCATTCCCATTCCCATTCCCCGACCCATGCCCATTCCCATTCCAATTCTAATTCCTATTCACATTCTCATTCCCATAACGATTCCCCAAACCCCAAAACCCCAAACGCCAAAATTGCAAAACCCAAAACCCCAAATCCTAAACCTTAAACCCCAAATCCCAAACCCCAACCCCCAAAACCCCTAAACCTCAAAACCCCAAACTTCAAAACCCCAAACCTCAAAACCCCAAACATCAAACCCTAATGGCATGTTTACTAAACTGTAATTGGAATCAGAATAATCAATGGAAGAAATCAATCGGGTTAAAATATAAAATAATCGGAAACAATATTTTATTTTATTGTTTACTAAACTGATCAGAAAGAAAATCAGAATCATTTTTATTTTGTTTACATAATCAGGATAGGTAATCGGAATGACTTTATTTGACTAAATTATCATTGTTAGAACATGTAGTTATTTTTTATTTATATATTTTTGAAGGGCATATTTGTCTTTTTTATTTTTAATTAATAAAAATATAATTAATATAAAGTAAGTTAAGGAAAGGGAAAGGTATTCCTTATGAAAATGGGGGGAGAACCTTTCCCTTTGTTTTCTCCTTAATTTGTGTGGGGCCCACTAATTTCTCCCATTCCAAAATTTAGTAAACAAATGAATGGGAATGAATCCTATACAATTGATTCCCATTCCCCTTTAGTAAACATGCCATAAATGTAACGCCCTAACTATTAGGCACGCTACGCTAATCAATAATAAAACCCTAATCCCCTAAAATAGGATTACAAGATACATAAGCGCAGGAAATTTAAACTTTTATCTAAAACAGAATGAAAATAAAACTTGTAATAACTTTAAACTTTACAAACAAAAGAGACATAATTTGGGATCCCAAAAATATTTTACAAAATATTACAAGTCCTTTTCACTAGCCGACCTAAGCGGCAAATCAGAGTTACAAAAGTACATCACTGGTAGACCCCAACCCGCTTGGTCTAGTGTGGCCCGAACATGTACAAGAATCGCCAAGCTCCCGCACTCATGGTTGATCACAAACCGATTTAGCCTTTCCTGAACAGTAGAGCACCCGTGAGCCAAGCCCAGCAAGACAGTAAATACTATTAGCAATTATAATAAACATATCACATATATAATAATGCCATTCATATTTGTCTATTTAACATAGGCCCGTTACGCTCACACGCCCAATTATGTCTACATGACGTAGACCCACGTGTTACGCTCACACGTCTAGATACAATAAGGCCTTAGTAGGGTTTATCTCGGTTATAGTTACCGAGTCCAACCTGATTATGCCTTGAACGCATAACCCTTAATCTCCATATATATAACACATAATTAATGGTGCCACCGCACTATTTGTCTATTTGATATAAACCTGCGTGTTACGCTCACACGCCTATATATGTCTATGTGGCATAGACCCACGTGTTACGTTCACATGTCTATTTATGTCTATGTAACATAGACCTACGTGTTACGCTCACACATCTATTTACAAAAAGGCCTTAGTAGAGTTTATCTCGGTTATAGTTACCGATTCTAACATGATTATGCCTTGCTCGCATAACCTTATTCATGTTTATATGTAAACCATACATTACGTTCTTTCGGTGGTTTATCCTAGTGATATATACCATGTCTAATCCAGTTATGTCTTATACACATAACTCTTAACATAAATGTGTACACTCAATATATACTATAACATATAGAATCTTAGGGTAATAACCCTAGCTTGCATACTAAATAATCACTCCTACAACATATTATAGGATGCTCAAAATAACACCTATTAAGGGTAATAACCCCAACTCATGTCTTCACTTAATTAACAATATTACCATACATCATCGCTTTCTTATCTTCATAATATTGTAGGGTAATAACCCTAGACCACATTTAATTAACCTCAAGGTTCTAGTTTACAGAGTCCAGCTTAATGATGCCTTAGGCGCATAATTCTTCATTCTAACATATTAAGCATGGCATAACATTCAAAATCATTAAATCACTAGGGTAATAACCCTAGGCCATATAACCGCTCACTTTAGGGTAATAACCCTAATCCTGGTTCTTAATTAATCACAACCATAATATACAACATGAGTGCCATCGCGCTTAACTCTACGTGCAAACTATTGTCTTACCTGATGTCTCGTAAACGTGGAGATTCCAAATCCCCAGGTGCTCCTGACCAAGTGTCGGTAATTCTAGTCACAATTTCTAGGATTCACAAGTATAGGGTTAATCCCTAAATCCACTTTCACATAATATAAAATTGGCATTCAAAATATAGATAACCACATAGAGCTTGGAACGAGCTTTCCAACGATATAAAGAACGTCCAAAACAGAGTCCCGAGTCAAAAGTTATGGCCAAAACAAAATTCAGCTTTTCCCCGATATAGTCCAACCGGAATTCCGGTTGGAACAGCCCTGAACCAACCAGAATTCCGGTTGTCTGGGCAGAAACAACACGAAAAATCTCAATTTTTAAGCCCCCATAATTTACTCAAATCTTCCCCAATCACCACCAAACTTTCCAGAGCATCAACATATTACATAATAAACATATTTTACAGCTCAAACACAATAGTTGCACCAAGAATCAAAAAGTGCCATTAAAGCTTGCTCTACACAACACCATCCACTAAAAACTGAGTTAAAAACTCACAAATAAAACTCATCACCAACCTGTTTTCATCACTAAAAGCATACTAAACAATCAAGATGCAAACAACATTCAAACTAATATCAAATTCTTACATACATGCATGCTTGAACAAAAATCACAATTTAACATATTTTCTTTAACAAAATTCAGCAACAACTCAATTAAAAAGGCAGAGAAAACTACCTCAAATCCAAGCCTTCAAAGTGCAACAAGAATTACTTCAAAACCACCACCAAATCCAAGTGATTTTCTCAAAATAAAAGTTTCAAAGCAAAGAGTAAAAGAGAGAGGGAGAAGTCGGTTCTTAGGGCTGGGAAGAATATCAGAATAAATCATTTTCATTACTGAAAAATTCATTTTGTTGGACAATAAATCAAGTGGTCAAAATGACCAAATTGTCCCTAGGGTCTCATAACACACATACATGCATTCAAGGGCATTAAAGTCATTAATCACATAACACACTATTTAAATAATTTTTAGAATACTCATATATCAATAAAATGCCAATATAAAATCCCAAAAATGTATTTCGGCCCCAAACCCGGTTCGGTCCGAAATACTTGATTGTGACTATACCGCGCTAACTTGTCAGAAAACACCTACAAAAGGACACAACAAGTATACTACATAATAATATAGTCCATAAGCATGAAAATAAATTAAATTTACAGTTTTACCCTTCTCGGGTCAAAATTACAAAAATGCCCCTAGCTCACCAACGGGGTCTTAACACTACATTTATCAGATTAACTCGCATAAAATAAATTATATAATAGTATAATTCCATAATAGTACACATTTAGCAAGTTAGGGTTCGCTAATCCGTTCTCTTAATCTTAGGGTATTACAATTATCATCTCCTTATAGAAATTTCGTCTCGAAATTTTCCTGAACTACTCCGGATATTTCTGCTGCATATCCGTCTCGAGTTCCCAGGTTGCCTCTTCTACTTTAATGTTCCTCCATAATACCTTTATTAGTGCATTTGTCTTGTTTCTCAAGACTTTTTCTCTTCTATCCAGTACTTGCATTAGTTGTTCCTCGTATGATAGGTCTGGTTGAAGTTCCAATGCTTCATAACTCAGAATATGGGACGGGTATGAGACATACTTCTGAAGCATCGAAACGTGGAACACATCATGTACAGCTGCCAATGCTGGAGGCATAGCCAACCTATACACTACTTGCCCTATCCTCTCAAGGATCTCGAAAGGTCCAATGAACCTCGTGCTAAGAATCCCTTTCTTACCAAAGTGTTTAATGCCCTTCATAGGTAATACTCGGAGAAATACCATATCTCTGATATGAAAATCAATATCCCGACACTTTGGATCTGCATAACTCCTTTGTCTGCTCTAAGCCGCGAGCATTCGCATTCAGATTTTATCAACTGCCTCACTTGTTCTCTGAATAGCTTCAAGACTTTAGAACTTTCTTTCACCTACTTCATTCCAATGAATAGATGATCTACATTTTCTTCCATATTAAAAGTTCATAAGGAGCTATCTCGATTGTTGCCTGATAGCTGCTGTTGTACGAGAACTCGATCAGGGGAGGGTACTTTACCCATGATCCTTCAAAGTCAAGCACACATGCCTGAAGCATGTCTTCTAAGATCTGAATAGTCCTCTCGGACTGTCCATCTGTCTGAGGATGAAATGATGTGCTGAATTTCAATTGAGTACCCATGGCTCGATGTAGACTCTCCTAGAATCTTAATGTAAATTTCGAATCTCTATCCAAAATAATGGACTTTGGGACACCATGAAGATGAACAATTTCTCTAACATATAATTCAACATATTGATCAATGGAGAAGTTTGTCCGAACAGGTAAAAAGTGCACTGACTTAGTAAACCTATCAACTATGACCCACACAGAGTCGTACTGTCCTGTGGTTCTAGGTAATCCAACCACGAAGTCCATAGCAATGTCTTCCCATTTCCACTCCAGAATATTCAGTGGCTGCAACAACCCTGCAGACCTCCGGTGTTCAGCCTTCACTTGCTGACAAGTAAGACACTTAGCAACATATATCATTCTTCATGCATGGCCACCAGAACATAACTTTGAGGTCTTGATACATCTTTGTTGACCCTGGATGAACTGAGTAAGGAGTTGTATGAGATTCATTCATAATCTCTCTTTTAATACTAGTCTTTCCAGCCAAAACCTTATCTTGGGATTTCACTTACTCTGGATCTTACAATTGTGCTTCGTTAATTTTCTCCAAAATAGTAGATTATAGGGTAATATTAGCCAACTACCCCACAACAAACTCAATCTTGGTTCAGGTCATCTCATCTACTAACTGCCTAGAAATTTGCTTCACGGTATTCATCTGACTTTGTCCTTTCCTACTCAGTTCATCAGCTACTACGTTGGCCTTCCCAGGATGATAAAGAATCTCACAAACATAATGTAACACCCTAACTAGCATAGGCGTATTACGTGATTTTTAAACATGCTGTGCAGCTCGTTGCTAATCAACGAGGTTTATGGAAAACGTGATTAATTAAAATTTTTGCTTTTTAATTAAACTTATAAAATATTTATACAAAAGACTCGGGATCCCGATTACAAAATCATTTACAAAAGTTTACTGTCTATATAAAATACTTGTCGCCTAGCGACTAATTACAAAAATAGCCTTGCTGTCCCGAGGATCGTACGCTCCAGGCCTAACCGCCCCGACATGTACAATCTTCACCGGCTCGCTCACGGTCCATCAGCTCTAGCCTTGCCTTTACCTACACATAAACATAGCACTGTGAGTCGACAGACTCAGTAAGAAAAGCATAATAATACTCATACATAATTCCCGGTCATGATCAGACGCCCATACCCCTGATCATAATCCTAACTGCCGTGTCCAACACGATACTGAGTCCCCCTAACTGCCGTGTCCAACACGGTACTGAGTTCTGAACGTTCATAGGGACGGTACTATTGACAAGTAACACGACGGTCGAACCGGTCATACTCCGGTCATTGGTCATACTCCAGGCCGTACCGACGTGTTACGAGATCACTGATCGGTCGAACCGGTCATACTCCGCTGCTGGTCATACTCCAGCCTGTACCGACGTGATACGTCAATAGTACGGAACCACCAACATAAGGGTCAGCCTGATCGGTCGAATCGGTCATACTCCGCCGCCGGTCATACTCCAGCCTGTACCGACGTGACACAGTTGGATGGTTCGAAGCCAACATACATAACTAATGTAATCTAACAGGCTTCCTACATGCACGCTAAACATGTAATCTACATATGCATACTGTTATACTAATCTTACCTGGATTCCGAATTCAGGTGTGCCGGTCAACCTGACTGGAACTATCTGCGCGGCGGACATGTGCTCCTAAACCATAAAAATCACAACACTATAAGTGATACGCTAAGTCACTTCCCGGGGACTTAAACTAGGAACTAAAAGTTTCCCTATCGATAAAAAGCATGGCAATACCCCAAAAAACATAAAATCGAGGAAAACTAGGGTTCCTGAATTTTCCCCAACCGGTAGACCAGTTTTCCAACCGGAATTCCGGTTCTGGGAAATTTCAGAATCCCATCCGGAATTCCGGATGCACAACCGGAATTCCGATTCCTCGCAAGCAGAACTTCAAAAATTCACACAATGCTCAAATCAACTCCAAACCAAACCAAACCAAAACTTCCAGACCTGTTCTATACATCCCCTAGAACATTTCTAAAGCATCAAATCCACCCAGAATGTACAGAAACGAAAAATCACCATTAAAGCCCAAGCTTTGAGTTCTAAACTCAAACTT
This sequence comes from Cannabis sativa, assembly GCF_029168945.1. NCBI lineage: Eukaryota > Viridiplantae > Streptophyta > Magnoliopsida > Rosales > Cannabaceae > Cannabis > Cannabis sativa. Next base: position 11,199,187 of record NC_083601.1, read on the forward strand.
GGTTAAAATCAACTAACATGCATCCATTCTATGATTCAAACTCAAAAACAAGCATATAACAACTACAGAAACTAAAACCTAACTCATGCAAACACTACAGCCACCAAAACCTCAATTTTTCTTTGAAAACTCAAGCTTTTTATCAAGAAATCTATCCAACTAGAGCAAGAAACACTAGCATGCAATTCAACCTAATTAAACATACTTAAATCAACATTTTCAACATAGAAACAACAACAATAATTTACAGCAGCAACAACATCAATTAATCCATGCATAACTCATATTTTTCATCATTTTTTTCAAGAAAACAAAGGGAGAAAAGCTAGAGAGAACATACCACAACAAGAGTTCACAAAATTAGATTGAAGCTAGCTTGAAAATCAATGAAAACTCAGCCCTAGAATCCCCATGCAACCAGCCGAGAGAGAGAGGAAAAGAGAGAGTGTTTTTCCAAATTTTCTATTTTTTTCTAAGTTTTGAATGAAAAATGAAAATGAAATGCCACTTACTCCTATTTTACTTCAGCCAAAACACAATAAAATAAACATTTATTTTTTTCAATTAATAAGTCACAAAAGACAAACTATCAATGGGGCAAAATGACCATTTTGCCCCTTCACACTAAAATCACATAAATACCACTAAAGGGGTATTTTTAGGAAATTCTAAATTCCCGGCCATTTCCGACATTCCCAACGTCTAATAAACCCTCCCAAACTACTAACATACTAAGTTGTGATTTTATAGAGCCAAACACCGAGTTCCATGTTACCGGGCACCGGAAATGCAAAAATATGAAAACTACTGAATGACATAGAAATGCATCTCTGAATTCAATAATAACAGTATAATAATTATTTAAATAGCTATAAATAATTTCATAATTAAACGTGATTAACTGCTAATTTCCAAATTAAACTAAGCGGTCTTTACACATAATCCTTCACCAACACTAGCCAGCGTCTCTATCTCATATACAAGTCTCTCTGGGTGAGGAAGTAATTCAGACTTTTGCGATCAGTGTATATCTCACATTTCTCGCCATATATGTAATGCCGCCAAATCATTAGCGCAAATACTACAGCTGGGAGTTCTAAATCATGAGGAGGGTATCTCTGTTCGTACTCCTTTAACTGTCGAGAAGCATAGCTATTACCTTTCCAGCTTGGATAAGAACACAGCCCAGACCCTGTCTCGAGGCATCACAATATGCAACAAACTTTTCCTTATTTGAAGGAAGAGTTAACACTGGAGCGGTAATCAAGCAATGCTTTTGTTGGAAATATTTTACCAGGATCTAGATTTACTAACAAGTATGTTTCATTAACATCCTAATATGAATTTCTAAAACAATGAAATAAACACATAAGGGTTTAAGAAAACCTTACATTGGGTGCAGCGGAATATAATGACTCCTTCCGTTCAGATCTCTAGCCCTTGATTCCTTTCTGTAGCAGAGCATTATCAAGATTTGAACCTAGATCTCTTTCTCTCCTTCCTTGAGCCCAATTCTCCTTCTTGTTGATTGGATTCTTCACAGTCTTCCACACTATGATTGAGGTACCACTTGATGTGTGTGGGAACTCACTCCATCACTCAAGGTATGAAAATTGAAGAAGAAAAAAGAGGGAATGTGGTTTCGGCCTATAGAGAAAGAAGGCTCAGGAAATTTTTTGAAAGTGAAATTTCATCCAACTGTTCAGTGTGAGTGTGAGCCATCACTATCTATTTATAGGTAACCACCTAGGTTTAGGTTAGATTTAATTAGCATTAAAATAATAGAAACATAAATGGTAAATTCTACACTAAGTGGCCAACCATGATAGGATAATGGACCCCACTTTGTAATTTTGCCATTTTGTCATTTTTCCATCTCATTTTCTCAAAAACGCTAATTTTCTAATTTAACTACTTAAATGCTAATACCAATTATTTAATAACTAAAAATTAATTATTAAATAATATTGTCATTTAATATATTTATTAATTAGACTAATCAAAGTCTCTTAATTAACAAATAAAACCTAGAATCCCTTTTCTTCACAATTTTGCCCTTGCTTAGTGAAAATTCATAAACTAGACATAGTCTAATTTTAGAATTATAATTGGTTAATTAAAATCAATTAATTGAGTCTTACAAGCAGTATGGTCTCAACTAGTATGGGGACCATGGACCTATATAACCGAGCTTCCAATAAGCAGACCCAGAATTCACCAAGTAAATTCACTGACTTATTAATTCCTTGTTGCATCCACGCATAGAACTTGGAATTGCACTCTCAGTCATATATAACGCTCTATATGTTCCACGATATAGATACGCTATTAATTATCCATTGTTATAATCCCAATAATCAATGATCCTCTATACATGATCTACATTGCATAGGGATAAAATTACCGTTACACCCTTTCAATATATTTTATCCTTAAAATACTTACCACCTATAAATGATATTATAGTGAACTAATATAGTCACTAAAATGAGTGCTCTATCATTTATCTCTATTTAGCAAGCTCGAAGGAAATCATCGTTTCACTTCTAAATACCTATAGAAGCTATAGATTCCATATCTATGTTTAGCGCTCCCACTCAATTGCACTATCATGTTCCCAAAACGTACGTATCATCCTGACCCAAAAGTAGGCTTAACTAACAAATCAAAGAGCATGTATAATACTCTTGAGATCGAACCTAACCATATCAGGATTAAGATCATTTGATCTAGGATCAACTAGGTGATATTGAATTGAACAGATATTACGATAAATTTATCAAATCTAATCAAAGTTCAATATTGGTCTCTTCCTATGTATACTCCATACATCCGATACTGGTAAACTTTGCCAATGCCCTGAAAATGATATAACACTTATCCAAGGTGTAAGCATACCTATCGCTGATTATCATGCCAGTCTAAATCCAGTGAACTGACACATCCGGGAATTAAACTTTCGAACATATAATCAAGATTATATTCCACAGTGCTGGCAACACTATAATCATTAACAAATACATATGTTCTGGACTTAATAGAATTTATAATCATGAAATAAATCATGTGAACCATGCAACATAAAATGTTATTTCTGATCTTTATTAACTAGTAAATCTGATTATATTGAAATGGGTTTTATTTAGGGCACAAAACCCAACAAACTCCCACTTGCACTAATATAAAACAAAAAGTGCATTTCAAATAATCTCAACACCTTGATAAACAAATCAAGTGTAGTATGTAGTATACTCTCCGTAACAGGATCTGAAGGTTGTATTCAACACAACCTTTTCTCCACCATTACATTTCCTTAATCACAAAATCCTTGATATTGTGAAATTCCTCTCTATATGTCTACTCCTATAGGGATACTGGATTCTTTACTTTTGGCAACTACTTTTGCGTTAGTCAAGAATTAACACTAGTAATTAATAAATGTTGGAATAAATGCCAAAAATATATAGAATTTTCCTTAGACTAAATAAGTATCTTTCCTGCAACTTTAACATTCAGTCTAAGAGTATTAAAAAATACACCCTTATCGACTAACATATAGTTCCTCTTCTTAATCTTAAGATTTACTTGATTGTCTTCCAATGTTCCTTTCCTGGATTAATCTGACACCTACTCATTACTCCCACTCAACAGCAGGTGTCTGGTCTAAGGCATACTAAAGCATTTCTGAGACCTTTCACTGTTGATTCATGGAATTCTTTCATGGCTTTATCTTTTCTGGAATAGTTGAGACCTTTCCTTAGATAAATAAAATCTATATGTAGAAGTCGAAAAGCTTCTATAGATTTAGCCACTAGAAATGAAAATGCTTCAGCATCTTACTAAAGTAAGTTGCTTGCCCTAGAGTAAGTAAATTACCAGGCATACCCCAAGTCATAGGTTTAGATAAACTTAAACCTATAATACTAGGAACATGAAGTTTTGTTAAGTCCATTGAATAGACTTACTAACGAAATTTCCTTTCATGTCCTTGTAATAGAAAACTTTTTGGTTGTTCCACATGAATGGTTTTAACCATAGTTCTCTTGGCTTTGATTCTTAGTTTCTTATTCTGACAATCCATTACTTGTTTAAACTAACAATGGATTTTAATCACAAGTGTCTCCCAAGTCATAATACGGTGAGTTCCTTGAAACCCTCCACTACAACAAAGTATCGTGAATTTTGTCTAAGAATACTAAATGGTATTATCCTCTTCGGTTGTGTCAACAACAACAGAGGTAGTGGGATCATCATATTTCGAATAAGATGATAGAACACTTTTGGAAATCAAGAAAATTATCTCCTTTATTTGCTACTTTATTTTTAGACTTAGTCATTTTCTTAGAAAAGTAGTATTTGTTTAAAGAAACACTATCTTATCTAATGACTATGGGATGGTCCACCCCTAATCACTTAGAATAGCTAACAAACATGCAAACCTTGGTTAACAGTTCTAACCTTTCTTAAGATTATGATTAGGTCATCCATGAATCTAGTAATGGTTTACACTAAGTACCCAACCATTTCATCATTCTGAAATTTTTCCTATCACTAGGGTATTCCCTTAGAAGGAATTAGGCAACGACTAGTAACTAATCATCAATATGCAAATTGAATTGTTGTGGAGGTAAGTTTGGATATAATTCAAAAAATATCTACTAAATATTTCTCCACCTCTATCAGTTCGCAAGATCTTTAACCACTTACCTTAATGGTTTTTCACCATTGCTAGAAATTCATGAAATTTATCAAACATTTCAAATTTCTTTGCATAAGATAAAAATCTAGAGTGATCGTTTTAAGAACATAACGAAAACTCATATCCACCCCTGAATGTACATCCATCTACGAATGAGATGATTATACTTTCAGTAGATATAGGCATATTGACTCTTTGCCGAGAATGATTTTATCAAAACCACTATGAACAAGATATAGATGCCATAGATTTATATTATATGTGGTTGTGGCCTTTTGATGATTTAGGTTTAGTTACATTAAAGAGTTCTTAGAATAGTGTAAGTGGATCTTGGTCACAGAATACTAAACTCATATTCCATACTTAACATACAGTTTTGAATCCATTGATAGAAGATGGATATTAATCACTTGTGGAAGTGTAACTGTATTGTATTCTGGAATTTAAAGTCAAGGACTTAAATTTATACCAAATATATATGAGTATTCTTCTCTCTTGGACCACAACTACTAATCTAACTTTAAGTCTGATTTACCTAAAGCAAACATATACAAGTAGGAGATTCTAAGATTGAGGATTTATATCATTTCGGGATAGAATGTCGGGAATATAATCATGTGTGCCATTCAATTTCTTAAGAGAAAATAGAATGACATTGTATGATTTATAAACCATTCATCCAATGATATATTATTTAAGCTAATTCGAAATGAATAAGGTAAGAGGAATAAGGATAATTTTGAATTTAAATAAGAATCCAACGATGCTCCGATTAGCAAGAGTCAAAGTTATTCTTATTTGTATAATCTTCTTGTTTCATATTATAAATACTAGTCTAAGGTGTCATCAATTGATGAACAGCTAGATGTTGCATTTACAATATTTATCTATCGAGATCTAACACTATTATGTTTGTCTAATGGATGACAATTCATTAGGATTTGCCCCATTAAAAACAACAAGCTTAGTTAGACCAACAATGGAGATTCGAAATTAGACTACAACTAATAATAGAAAATAACATGGTTCAATATAAATTCACACACAATTCAGAAATTATCAATCATTTAGCAAATAACAAAGACATGTGAAAATACAAAACAGACACATCTTAAATAATTTTTAAGGTTTCCAACAAACTGATACAGTGTCCCGGTAGGCGAGAGTCAAAGTATCATTCATTGAATAGAGTTGTCAGCTCATCGAAAATGGAAACCATTCTAGCAACCTTTTATTCGATCAAAATAAGAATCCAACATTGTCCCGGTAGGCGAGAGTCAAGGTTATCTTATTTTATGAGCTTCTACCATTATTTCATACTTCGTAAATTTATCTCTAAGTAGTCACCGTAGGGGAGAGTCTAATAGAGACGAAAACTTACAAAATACTTATCATATGAGATCTTACGGTGTTAAATGCTTTCAACGAATAACCATCCATAAGGGGTACGAAGTCTAGCGTCTCGAGGTTATATTGAAAACATTTAACTATTGTAAGACCAACAATGGAGATCGAATATCCTTATAACTAAAAGCTCATTATTTTAAAAAAATGTATTTTCTTCTAATATTTATTTTAAATATATATTTATTTAATTAAAATTTCCAATTTAGAATAAAATTCTAAATATAAATTTTAATTTAATATTTATAAAATTATACTTAGATGGATATGAAAATAAAATGAATTATTTCCATCTTAGTAATAATTTTTTCAATAATATTTAGAAAATTATTCAATTTAAGTTGTATCAAAATTAATTTAAATTAATTTACAACTCAAATTTAATTTTCTATAAATATATATTGCATTTCGAAAGATTAAAGTATATAAGAATGCAATTTTTGAAAATGCTCTAAAATAAAATAAAATAAATCCTGAAAAAATTATTCTAATTTTATGTTATTTTCAATAAAAATATAATTTTCCTATTTAATTAAATATTAAGAAAAATTTCAAATATTTAAGTATCATGATGAAAATCAACTTAAATATTAATTTTCTATTTAATTAAATATCACTAGAAAAATACTTCAAGCAAAACAGATAATATCTATCTAGACTTTCATTGACTAATTAATTCATTTTCTAATTATAATATATTTTAGTTCATTTATTTTAATTAATCATTTAAATGAAAAATATAATGATTTAAGTTGGTCCAAAATTAAAATAAATAATTTTCAACTTCAATCTATTTTTCAAGAAAAAATCAAAATTTTCTGCATTTAAAAGAAATGCAATTTCGAATTGTATAAAAAAATGATTAATAAAATAAAATAAAATATACTTTGAAAATTATTCAAATTCAAGTTGTTCTGTAAAAAATTTCCAACTTAAAATAATTTTCTATTTAATTAAATGTCATGCAAATAATAATATTTAAGTATTAAAAAAGAAATAAACTTAAATATTTAATTTTCAATTTAATTAAATGTATTAAATACAAGAATTAAATAATCAAGTATAAAAGAAACTTAATTATTAATTCTAATATAATACTAGGAAAAATATTCTTAATTTAAGTTGGTCCAAAATTAATTAAAATAAATAATTAATTTTCAACTTAAAATATTTTCCTATTTTAAATATTAAAAAGTATAACTAGTACTAGAAATTACTATCTAGAATATATATCAATTAACTAAGTGTTTTTCTAAAATTAACTTTAAAATATTAAATGAAAAATAAATTTCATATATTTTAAAAGTTAATTATGTTGCTAATTCAATTTTAATTAGGTTAGACTAATATAATTAACCTAATACAATTATTTAAATAAGGCAAATGGGCCTTCACAATTGGGGTGGCTTCATGTGAGGGAGAGCTGGGTTCAGTATGTCGTACCCACTGCTATTGCCCCCCTAACTCTCACACAAGGCCCAAAGGAGAGGAATTTAACCTTTAAATAAACAATTGTTATTCATTGAATAAGCCCAATTCTAATTGGGCCTAAATAAAATTACTTATGCCAAATTTTATTTTAGCAACCTAGTCCATTTACTTAGTAAAACTTAAATGGGCTTCCTATATGCATCTAAGCCCAATAGCAAACATATAGGCTCACACACGTCAAATGATTTTGATGGGCCCTATCATGTTACTAGGTTTACACAGATGAAAGAAGTACAAAATTTACCTGTTACAAATAATTTATAAGATCTATTGACAATTGGACTATGATTAAAATCAGATCATTGGATCTATCAACAAATTAATCATAGCAATTTAAATAATAGGTTTGCTAAAAAAAAGTTTTGAATAAACAATAAAATTAAACAAATAATGTCCATGTAACAGATGTTAAATAAGATATTAATATAATTAAATTATTATTTTAATCTAACCAACTAAATTTTGAAAATTTAGGGTTGTGAAAACCAACCTTAAAAATCTCAAAATTTAAAATTAAAAAATGAAAACTAATTTAAAATATCTAGGTTTATTTTGAATTATTTTTATCAAATTAAATTAAATGTCAAATAAGATAAATAATTTTAAAAAAAATATCTTCAATATCATCTTCTAATCTTATAATTTAATAAAATTAAAATAATAAAATAAACTAATTTTAAAATAGATGTGGTTAGGCAATTATTATTTTAAGAATAAAATAATAAATAAATAATAATTTTCCTAATTATATGTCAAAATATCTCAAATTAAGCATTATTCAAATTTCTACCAAAATATCTAAGTTATTTAAATATTTAAAATATAATTTATAAATTTCCAATAAGTAAAATGATATAAAATAGTAAAATATCATTTTAAAACTTATAATTTATAAATAATTAAATATTTAACAAAATAACTAATTTTGAATGGGCTGGGGAATGGGAATTGGAATGGTAATGGTCATGGGTCGGGGAATGCGAATAGGAATGGGGATTGGGAATAGGAATAGGAATGGGAATGGGCCAGGGAATGGCAATGGCAATGGGTTGAGGAATCAGAATGGGAATGGAAATAGGAATGGGAATGTGAATGGGAATGGGTCAAGGAATGGGATTGGGAATGGGTCGGGGAATGGGAATGTGAAAAGGAATGAGAATGGGAATGGGAATGTGAACAGGATTGAGAATGGGAATGGGAATGGGAATCGAAATTGGAATGGGCTAGGGAATGGGAATAGGAATGCGAATGGTAATGGGAATGGGAATGAAATTAGGAATAGGAATGGGAATGGGAATGGGGATGAGAATGGGAATGAGAATAGAAATGGGAATGGGCTAGGGAATGGGAATGGGAATGTGAATGGGAATGGGAATAGGAATGCGAATGGTAATGGGAATGGGAATAGGAATAGGAAGGGGAATGGGGATGGGAATGGGAATGGGAATGGGAATGGGAATGTGAATAGGAATGAGAATGGCAATGGGAATGGGATTAGAAATGGGAATGGGCTAAGGAATGGGAATGGGAATGGGCATAGGAATGGGAATAGGAATGCGAATGGTAATGGCAACGGGAATAGGAATAGGAATAGGAATGGGAATGGCAATGGGGATGGGAATGGGAATGGGAATAGAATTGGGAATGGGAATGTGAATGGGAATGGGAATGGGAATAGGAATAGGAATGGGAATAGGAATGTGAATGGTAATGAGAATGGGAATAGGAATAGGAATGGGAATGGCAATGGGAATGGGAATGGGTCGAGTAATGGGAATGGGAATGGGTTGGGGAATGGGAATGGGAATGGGCTAGGGAATGGGAACTGGAATATGGGTTTGGGGTTTGCGAGTTTTGGTGTTTAAACACAAAAACTTGCAAACCCCAAACCCCTATTCCAATTCCCATTCACATTCCCCGACCCATTCCCATTCCCATTCTCATTCCTATTCCCATTCCCATTACCATTCGCATTCCTATTCCCATTCATATTCCCATTCCCATTTCTATTCCCATTCCCATCCCCATCCCCATCCCCATTCCCATTCCCATTCCCATTCCTATTCCTATTCCCATTCCCATTACCATTTGCATTCCTATTCCCATTCCCATTCCCATTCCCATTCCCATTTCTATTCCCATTCCCATTCCTATTCTCATTCCTATTCACATTCCCATTCCCATTCCCATTCCCATTCTCATTCCTATTCACATTCCCATTCCCATTCCCATTTCCATTCTAATTCCCATTCTAATTCCCATTCCAATTCCCATTACCATCCCCATTCACAATCCCATTCCCATTAGCATTGCTATTCCCATTCCCCGACCCACTCCCATTCCCAATCCCTGACCCTTTCCCATTAACATTCCCATTCCTATTTGCATTCGCATTCCCATTCCCGGCCCATTCCCATTCCTATTCCTATTCCCATTCCCATTCCTATTTCCATTCTCATTCTGATTCCCCAGCCGATTCCCATTCCCATTCCCATTTCCATTCTCGTTCCCATTCCCATTCCTTGGCCCATTCCCATTCCTATTCCCATTCCCAATCCCCATTCCCATTCCCATTCCCCAACCCATGCCCATTGCCATTCTAAATCCCATTCCTATTCCCATTCCTAATCCCCATTCCCATTCCCCGACCCATGCCCATTGCCATTAAATTTCCCATTCCTATTCCCATAACGATTCCCAAAACCCTAAAACCCCAAACGCCAAAACTGCAAAACCCCAAACCCCAAACCCCAAAACCTAAAACCCAAATCCCATACCCTAACCCCTAAACCCTAAAACCCCTAAACCGTAAAACCTCAAAACCCCAAACATCAAACCCTAAACCCCAAACCCTAATCCCAAAAATAGCTAACCTAAAATCCCCAAACCCAAACCCTAAAACCCCAAAAACCCCAAACTTAAAACCTCAAACCGCAAATACTAGGTCCAAGATCCTAAACTCTAAACCCTAGTCATAAAACCCCAAACCCTAAACCTCAAAGCCAAAAACCCCAAAAGCCAATGACCCTTAACCCAAAACCCCAAACCCCTAATCCCAAACCCCATACCTCGAACCCCGAAACCCTAAATCCCAAACCTAAAAACCCAAAACCCCAAACTCAAAACCCAAAACCCAAACTCCAAACACCTAATGTAAAACAACTTAACCCCAAACCCCCAAACCCAAAAACCCCCAAACCACAAACCCCAAATCGTAAATCTAAAACCCTCAAACGTCAAACCCAAACCCCAAATCGTAAAACCCCAAACCCAAACCCCAATAGAAAAGTGATAGACAATGGTCTTGGCTTCGTGTTGGATTTTATGCCCTAAATAAAACTCCATTTCAATGTAATCTTCATCTTTTAAATATCAATAAAGAAACAGAAGTATTTTCATCACTTTGTGTGTCATTTGGTTCATGTTATCATTTATATGTTTATTTGATTTATAAATTCATCCAAATCTTTATCACATTTATGTTCTTGTTTATTGTGTTGTCAGCACAGTGGAAAGTAATCAAGATTATGTGATTAAATATATATTCCTAGATTTATCAGTACACGGAGGTTTTAACTGATATGATAATCTACAACATAGTTTACTTGCACCTTGGATAAGTGCTATGTTCTTTCCAGGGCATTGCTTAAAGTAAAGCTTGAGTTGGATGCATGGAGTATGCATCAAAAGGGACCGATATTAAACTTTGATTTAGATATATTAAACTTACCGTAATATCTATTCAATTCAACATCACCTAGTTGATCATAGAACAAATGATCTTAATCTTGATATGGTTAGGTTCGATCTCAGGAGTATTATACATGTTCTTTGATTTGTTAGTTAAGCCTACTTTTTGGTCAGGGTGATACATACATTTTGGGAACATGGTAGTGCAATTGAGTGGGAGCGCTAAACATAGATATGGAATCTATAGCTTCTATCTAGCAAATAGAAGTGAAATGATGATTTCCTTCGAGCCTGGCTAAATAGAGATAAATGGTCGAGTACTCATTTAAGTGATTATATTTAGTTCACTGAAATATCATTTATAGGTGGCTAAGTGTTTTAAGGATAAAATACATTGAACGGTGTAACGGTAATTTAATCCCTATACAATGTAAATCATCTATAGAGGATCATTGATTATTGGGATTATAACAATGGATAATTGATAGCGTGCCTATATCGTGGAACATATAGAGTGTTCTATATAACTGAGAGTGCAATTCCAAGTTCTATGCGTGGATGCAACAAGGAATTAATAAGTCAGTGAATTTACCTGGTAAGTTCTGGGTCCGCTAATTGGAAGCTCGGATATATAGGCCCATGGTCCCCATACTAGTTGAGACAATACTACTTGTAAGACTCAGTTAATTGATTTTGATTAATCAATTATAATTCTAAAATTAGACTATTTCTAGTTTATGAATTTTCACTAAGCAAGGGCTAAATTGTGAAGAAAGAGTTTCTAGGGTTCATTTGTTAATTAAGAGACTTTGGTTGGTCTAATTAATAAATATATTAAATGATAATATTATTTAATAATTAATTTTTAGTTATTAAATAATTAGAATTGGCATTTAAGTGGTTAAATTGGAAAATTGGTGTTTTTGAGAAAATGAGATGTAAAAATGATAAAATGACAAAATTACAAAGTGGGGCCCATTATCCTATCTATGGCCGGCCACTATGTAGTGCAATTTATCATTTATTTTTTTATTATTTTAATGTCAAATAAATCTAACCTAACCCTAGGTAGTTTGCTATAAATAGGTAGTGATGGCTTCAGGAAAAAGATGATGCATCGCATTCCTTCAGAGAAAAACTGAAAGCCTTCTTCTTATACCCTAGCCGCCACCTTCTCTCTCTTCCTCTCTTCTGAAAACCGAAGCCCTATACTGAGTGAGTGAGTGCGCACACACATCAAGTGGTATCTAAATATAGTGTGTAAGGCTGTGAAGAATCCAGATTCAAGAGAAGGATAATCGGGCTCAGATCTTGGTGATACTCTGCTACAGAAAGTATACGAGGTCTTGGCTTTGTGCTTGTGAAATTTCATGATTTTTTGAGATGTGTAGGGTGAGATTTTAAGAGAAAACTAACGAGTGTAAGAGTAAGAAAAAACTTTAAAAAGAAGGATACATTCAATTTTTCAATTAGGGGGATATTTTAACCAACTTTAACGTGAAACCAATCTTTATATTCATGACTTAGTAGAACAAATTCATTGTGACTAATGGCAAAAAATATTCTGAGATGGGTCCAGGCCACATTTCACAAAGGGGTACCACTATAAAAAATGTGAGATTTTCACTATTTTGATTAAAATGATTGTTAGTGCTTGAAAACTACTTTATCTCTCAACGTGTCCCATAGAAAAGTGATGCACAACGGTCTTGGCTTCATCATTGTGAAATTTCATGATTTCTCGAGATGTGTAGGGTGAGATTTTAACAGAACACTAACGAGTGTAAGAGTAACGAAAAAACTTGTTAAAATTTACCCTGAAAAGAAGAATATTTTAAAATTTTAAATTAGGGGCCATTTTAACCAAATTTAACGCGAATCCAATCTTCATATTGACGTCTTAGTAGTAAGACTTCACTGTGACTAGTGGAGAAAAATATTTTGAGATGGGGCCTAGCCACATTTCACAAAGGGGTACCACTATCAAAAAATTGAGATTTTCACTATTTCGATTAAAATGATTGTTAGTGCATGAAAACTAGTTTATATCTCAGCGTGTCCAATAGAAAAGTGATGCACAACAGTCTTTGCTTCGTCCTTGAAAAGTTTCACAATTTTTCGAGATGTGTAGGGTGAGATTTTTGCAGAACACTAATGAATGTAAGAGGATGGAAAAAACTTGTTAAAATATACCTTGAAAAGAAGAATATTTCAAATTTTTTAAATAGGGGCCATTTTAACAAAATTTAACTCGAATCCAATCATCATATTCATGTCTTAGTAGTACAAATGTAATATCCAGATTAAGAATAGTATTTAAAATTTATTGAAATAATAATCGTATAAAAATAATTGTCTTATTTATTTTTATAAATAGTGTAAGCAGAGATAATTATTAAGTGTAGTGGCTATTTTTCTTAAAATAAGTATAAAGTTGCATTAGTTTCAAAAATAAAAGACTTTGGTATTCTTATGAGTTAAGAAAATTATTTAGTTAAGACCTGAAATATAATTTAAGGTCCATTAGTGGTGGAGTAAGTCGGAACTAGCCCATTAGGCTGGAATTGAACCATTTAAATTGACTTGAGTTATATTTAAGAGTCAGTTTAATTAGACTTAAATTGGTGATGTTGTTCTTAAGTATGTGTACGTTATGGTACATAGGCAAGGTTTCTTGGAGCTTATAATGATCATGCGAGTGGATCAAAAATACTAAGTTTGATTCTAAAGTGGTTGGAGAAAAATTAGGATATCAACTTAAATATCTATGTCAATACGAATTATATTCGGAAGTGTATCTCAAGTGTTGGGCGTATTATAAGATTTGTGATTATAATTAGAATATATATTACCTTAATAATAAAGATAATACATAATTGTTAGTTAGAAATGATTATAAGAGTGAATAAGATATATATATATATATACATAATTAGTTTCATAAGATTTTATTTATAAATTTTGTGGAGGAACACGTGTAGATTAGTGCTAAGTCCTTATTGCTTTAGGTTTAGGTGTATTGACTAGTCAGTACATGTCAGTGATTTTAGTGGAGTTAGTTTAAGTATTTTTAAATTCAAATAAAAGATATGGGAAGATATTTATATATATGTGGTGAGATAAATATTTTGTTCTTATTTTAAGAATTGGTGTGGAGCGCCGAACGAGAGAGTACATACTATGACTTTATATAGTATGAGTAAAAAGTGTGAGGTTTAGTTACTAAAATTATCTAATTGTTGAGTGTGTGTTCAGTGACTTACAGAAAGTAAGACTGTGTGAGTAAAAGGTCTCGGCGACCATATAGAGAGAAGCGTTGGACTATATCTTAGTGGAGGTTTATAGTAGTGATCGACTACCATATATTTAAGAGAGCTAAGGTAAGTTTAATTAAAAATTTCTTGTTAAGAATTAATTCTATTCAACCCATCTTATAATTGGAATTTCTTATCATGGTTTAAAATTAAGGTATAATAATTGCAGCAATGTTGTTTCGGTTTAAGCATTCCAAAGGATTATAGTTGAAGTCATTCTAACTTTCAGATTTCAAGGTAAGGAAATTAGGTAGTTTTGTATGTGTTTATATCTGCATAAATTGGAATTCTTTGTGTGTTGGAATATGCTTTATGATTTATTATTATAAATATGTATATAGTACTGAGAATGTGTGGTATTGACACAATATAAGTTGTGAATTGATATATAGATTGTGGTTGTTATGACTTGTATATGTTGTATGTTGTATGTGGTATGCTAACGTTTCAGGTACAAATGAGGGGCCATGGTGGGGTATGATACGGGGTAAGGTCGTTGAATGTAGAGATACCCTACCCTGCATTTGTCTGATTTGTGTATGACATTGTTATAGTGAGATATGATACACCGATGTTGTTGTTGAATGTAGAGATACCTTTCTCTATAGCAATGGTAGGGCTAAGTGTGCCCAGGATATCATAGGGTGAAGTTAGGCCCAGGTTATGTATGTAATGGCTCTGATATATATGCCTATGTTATGGTAATGACATATTTTATAGTATTGATATGATTATGCACTATGAGTATGATATTGGAGTTATGAGTTCAACTTATGTATGTTATGAATAGTTAGCGTGGACATATATGATAAAGGTCTCATGTGTGCAATTACTTAGTAAAGGTTATAAACTAAGGTATATGATATTGTTAAAACTTAATCAGTATATTAATGATATATGTTATAGTGTGCTATTGTATGGTATTGGATGATAAGCATTTCCTTACGGGGCTTTTAGCTCCACCCCTTACTTTCCCCCTACAGGCAATAGATAGGGAACATTGAATGTAAGTTTGATGAGCTGGGTCAATTCTGGTATGTATACTACGAGGGGCTATGGACGAGCAGACGGTCTAGAACGCCGGTGGAGCCTTGGTTTTGTTGTTTTTTTTTTTTTTTTTTATAGTAAAGTATTCTGAGCTTAGCGGGATGTTGTGAATTTATTTTAAAAGTGCATTCAACTACTTATTTTATTTTAATGTGAACGATCATTCGTCTTTTACATATTTATAGTAAAACCCACTGTGTATTTCTAAACAGTTTTGAGTCTTTTCAATTTATGCATCAAAGTTAGTATTTTGTAAAATAAGGCAAAATATCGGGGTGTTACAACAAATTCAATGTGACTAGTGGCATAAAATATTCTACGATGGGTCCGGGTCACATTTCACAAAGGGGTACCACTATCAGAAATGTGTGATTTTCACTATTTTGATTAAAATTATTGTTAGTGCATGAAAACTACTTTATCTCGCAACGTGTCCAATAGAAACTTTATGCACAACATTCTGGGCTTCATCCTCATAAAATTTCACAATTTTTGAGATGTGTAGGGTGAGATTTTAATAGAATAATAACAAGTGTAAGAGTAAAGAAAAAACTTGTAAAAATTTACCCTGTAAAGAAGAATATTTTAAATTTTTGAATTAGGAGGCCATGTTAAAAAATTTTAACGCGAAATCAATCTTCATATTCAAGTCTTACAGTACAAATTAATATCTGCCATTACATTCGTTGATTCGTATTCTCTAAGGTTGACACGCGTCATGCTCTAAAGTGCCCGCTGGATTTTGGGTATAACAGAAGGATAGACCATTCCAATGTAACATGAGAAAAAATTTAATAATTTTTATCATTTTTTTATGCATTTTAAATTTTATATTATTTTCATTCCTATTCTCATTCCCCTAAACCCTAAACCCAGAACCCCTAAACCCTAAAACCGTCAAACCGTTAAACCCTAAATCCTAAACGCCAAAACGCAAACTTCAAACCCCAAACCCTAACCCCAACACCCAAAACCCTCAACCTTGAACCCTAACCCCTGAACACAGACCCTTAGGTGGCATTTTGTTTGAGGTAATGAAATGGAATGGAAAATAAATAATTTTCATTCCATTCTTTTGTTTAGTTTCATTTTATACTATTAGAATGTCATTCCAATAGAATGCCCTTTCCACTATTTTGGTGGAATGAATATTCTATTTCGAAATGGAAGGAACGACAATTATCATGTAACATGAGAAAAAATTTGATGAATTTTATCAAATTTTTTTTATGCATTTTAAATTTTATTTTATTCAATTCTCATTCACATTCCCCTAAAACCTAAACCCTGAACCCTGAACCCTGGACTCTGACCCCTACACCCCTGATCCCAAACCCCTACCCCTACCCCTACCCCTACCCTACCCCCACCCTACCCCTTACCTAACCTCTAACCCTTAAACCCCAACCCCAACCCAACCCAAAACCATACCCTAACCGCAAACCCCAAACCTCAAACCCCAAACCCCAATTCCCATTCCCATTCTCTTTCCCACTCCCATTCCCATTCCAATTCCCATTCCCATTCCCATTCCTATTCCCTTTCCCTTTCCCATTGCCATTCCCATCCCCATCCCCATTTCCATTGCCATTCCCATTCCCTTCGCATTCCCATACCCATTCCCATTCCCCGGCCCACTCTTATTCCCATTCCCATTCCAAGGCCCATTCCCATTCTCATTCCTATTCCAATTCAAATTCCCATTCCCATACCCATTCCCTGGCCCATTCCCATTCCCATCCCCTGGCCCATTCCCATTCCCATTCCCCGACCCATTCCCGTTCCTATTCCCATTCCCATCCCCCAGCCAATTCACACTCCCATTCCCATTCCCATTCGCATTCCAATTCCCATTCCTATTCCCATTCCCTAGCCCATTCCTGTTTCCAATCCCCATTCCCATTGCCTGACCCATGCACATTCCCATTCCCCAGACCATTCCCATCCCCATTCCCAAAACCCCGAAACCCTCATGGCACGTTTACTATACAGTATTCAGAATCAGAATAAATTAATGGAGAAATGTAACAGAATAAATGAAAAATAATCGGAATCAATATTTGTAATATGTTATTTACTAATTCTTCTAGAAATGGAATAGTAGTGATTTATCTTGTTTACTTTATTAGGAAAGGTAATCAAAATGCTTAAATTGACTAAATTTCCCTTTTGAGTTAAACTATATTATATGGTAGTTATTTGGTAAGACATATTTTAAAGGACAAAATTGTCATTATATATCAAAAATTAAAAAATAAATAAAAATAATTAAAATCCATTACCCTTAATGGCATTCCTTACAAAATTGGTGGGGGAAGTTCTCCGTTTTATTTCTCCCTTTTCGATCGAATAAAAGGTTGCTAGAATATTTATTATTTTAGATGAGCTGACAACTCTATTCAATGGATGATAGCTTTGACTCTCGCCTAAACGGGACACTGATATCAGTTTGTTGAAAACCTTGGAAAATATTTAGGATTGTAATTTTTAGTATTTTCTCTAGTCATTCCTACTTGCTATATGCTAATAATTTCTGAATAAGATTTTGTGTTAAACCATAATTGATTTCTATTTATTATTTTGTAGTATCCTGAATTGCCATGTCGAATCCCATGTTATCACTGTTGACTGAGAATAAGCTAAATGGATTTAACTTCCCTAAATGGAAAGAGAACATTAATATTGCTCTCATAGGTGAAAGTGCCTTGTTTGTGTTGACTGAGCCGTCTCCTGAACAGCCAGGTGACAATGCAACCAAAGCTGTTAAAGAGAAGTACGAGCGTTGGCAAAATGCTAACAATAAAGCTCGATACTTCATGCTTTCTAGCATGGTTGACACCTTGAAAACAAGGTTTGCTAACGCTATCACAACTGCAAAAATCATGACGCAGTTAGCTGAGCTATTCGGTATGGCATCTATCCAGTCTCGCTTTGACGCGACTAAGAAATTCATCAACGCACGGATGGAACCCCATCAGAATGTGCGTGATCACCTTCTCCAAATGGCTGGTTATTTCCAGGAAGCCCAGAATCATGGTGCTGAAATGGATCAGACAACTCAAGTGAGTCTCATCTTGAATAGTCTGATTCCAGAATTTCTGCCCTATACATCAAATTATGTCATGAACAAGAAGGAACGAGACTTTCACACGTTAGTCAATGACCTTCAGACATATGAAAATTTGATTGGAGGACCCAAGAAGAAAGGGAGTAAACCTCAGAATTCTGGAAATGGTAATAGGACGAATAATCCTGAGGCACACGTTGCCTCTACTTCCAAACCCAAGAATAAGAAGAAGTGGAAAAATGCCAAGAAGCGAGCTCAAGCTGTGAAAACAGCTAAGAACAAAAAGGATGCAGCTTCTGGTGATACACCAAAAGGAAAATGTTTCTACTGCAATGAGAAAGGCCATTGGAAACCCCAATGTCCTAAGCTTCTTGCAAAGAAACACGGTATTTCTTTCTATAAACTGATGTGTTTTAGTGAATTATTATCCATTTGGATTATTAATTCTGGACTACTAACCTTGTTTATTTTTCTTCTTATAGCTCAAGCTTCTTAAACTCAGGTGCTGTCTTAGCGAGTTGGATCTGAAAGCTGGATAAGGGGGTGGAGTTCGTCAAAGATAAAGAAGAAGCTCATTTATTTATTTTTCTTTGAATTAATTGTTTCAATTTTTAAACAATTTGGATTTCAAGTTTGGGATTTTATTCCCTGTTCTCATAATGTTGCAAACAATTTTTTTTTTAATTTATAATTAAGTTCTTTTTTTTTTACAAATAAATTGCAATTTATGAGTTGAGCTTCATTACTTTATCTTATAAATCAATTACCAATTATTATATTTATTATGTTTGTATGTGTATGTTGTTGACCTAGTCTTAAAGAAACTTACAGTTTCAGACTAAGACAATAAGTCATAACAAGATATCCCTCAAAACAATAATAAGAGGTTAAAAGTTTTTTTTTTAACCAAACATCTGCTATTGAGTGAGAGCCATATGAGATGCAATTAAATAAGGAACATTAGGGGACAATCAAGAAAGATTTATGAAAGTGACCTATATGTTAGATATTAAGGAACTATATATTAGTAATCCTAATATCCACATCAACTCTTTAAGAATTTGAGATGGTGGTTACTCTAGGGGTGGAGGAGTTATTCTAAAAGAGTGTAAAAACCCATCTATAATAATTCAAGCTCCATCAGAGAAGTTATACATAACTTTGTAAATTCAAAATTACCAGAAAGTTATTTTACTGAAGAAAATTCTACACTGCATTATCTCAGTTCCATATTTTAAAATAGGAGAGATATGTCTTCTGTTTGTTCAGATGTACTTAATAAGCAGTAAGGATTTCAGTATTCCTTGATGAGTAAAGCATATAGTTAAGGATGTTTCATAATGTTTTATGAACCTGGTTCTAGAAATTTGGGTGGATTCAAATATACTACACTTGATCTGTAGATCAAGACAAAAGATTGATTGTAATGCACAACTTGTTTTATGTTAGTGCAAGTGGGAGTTTGTTGGGTTTTGTGCCCTAAATAAAACCCATTACAATCTGATTAGTTATCAATTTAGATTTTTGAAGTGGTTTATGTTAACATGTATTTTTCATGTTTATGGTTTAATATATATGCACAAAATCAGTTAAGTCCAGAACATATATTCATTCACAATTGCAGTATTGTCAATACAGTAGAATGTGATTGTGATTATATGATTCAAAAGACTAAGTCCCTGTTCATCAGTGTTTTGGATTTACACTGATGTGATAATCAGCGATGAAGTATACTTACACTTGGAGTAAGTGTTATGTTCTTTCCAGGACATTGGTAAAGTATACTAGTTTCGAATGTATGGAGTATACATTGGATTGGACCGATATTGAACTTGGTCAAGATATTATAAACTTACCGTTTTATCTTTCCAAGTCAATATCAGTAGTTGATCTTAGATTAAAAGAATCTAAATCCTGATATGCTTAGGCTCAATCTCAGGAGTGCTATTCATGTTCTTTGATTTATTAGTTAAGCCTACTTTTGGGTCAGGGTGATACGTATATTTTGGGAACATGATAGCATGAATGAGTGGGAGCGCTGAACATAAATATGGAATCTATAGCTTGTATAGAAGTTAAGTGATGATTCCCTTCGAGCTTAGCTAAATAGAAGTAAATGGATGAGCTCTTGTTTCAGTGACTATATCTTAGATCACTAAAACATCATTTACAGGTAGCTAAGTGTTTTAAGGGGCCAAATACATTGAGGGGTGGAAACGGTAAATTTATCCCATCTCGATGTAAATCATCTATATAGAGGATCTTTGATCACATTAAGATTATAACAATGGTTAAATGAGATAGCATATCTATATCGTGGAACATATAGAATGCTCTATATAAGTCTGAGAGTGCAATTCCAAGTTCTAAGAGTGAATTCAACAAGGAATTAATAAGTTAGGGATTTACTTGGTAAATTCTGTTCAACTTATTGGAAGCTCAGCAATATAAATCCATGGTCCCCATTCTAGTTGAGACCATACTGTTTGTAAGACTCAATAATTGATTTATGATTAGTCAATTATAATTCTAAAAGTTAGACTATGTCTAATTTGTGAATTCTCACTAAGTAGGGATGAAATCGTAAAGAAAAGGGATTCTAGGTTTATTTATTAATTAAGAGACTCTACATGTCTAATTAATAATTATATTAAATGACAATATTATTTTATGATCTATTTTAGTTATTAAATAATTAGTTTTGGCATTTAAATGGTTAGAATTGGAAAAATGGCATTTTTGGAGAAATAGAAATAAAATTGTGGAAACAGCAAAATCCATGTGAGGCCCAGTCACACCATGGCCGGCCACATGGTTGTGTGTTTCCCAATTATTATTTTCATTTTTTAATGCAAAAATAATTACTAACCTTAACCTAGCAGTTATTTATAATTGGAAAGTGGTGGATCACACCAAATAAGGCAGTTAATCAATTACTCAGTAAATGAGGAAACTGTTTATTTTGGAAAGTTCAGCTCTCCTTTTCCCTATATATAGCAGCCCTCCTCTCTTCCTCTTGCATGCTACCATACACGAAATACAGAGTGCAAAAGAGAGAGAATTTCGAAATCCCAAGTGAGAGAGAAGTGCCCACACACAGCAAACAGTACCTCAATCATAGATTGGAAGACTGTGAAGGACCACATCCATCTGAAGGACATTCGGGCTCAGATCTTGATTATACTCTGCATCAGAAAGGACTCAAGGGTTAGAGATCTGAGTGGAAGGAGACATATTATTCCGCTGCACCCACTGTAAGGTTTCTTAACTTTATATGTGTTTTATTTATTATCGTTTTAGAAGTTCATATTTAGGTTGTTAATCAACATACTTGTGAGTAGATCTAAGATCCTGGTAAAATAAATCCAACAATAAAACCCAACACGAAGCCAAGACCATTGTCTATCACTTTTCTATTGGGGTTTGGGGTTCAGGGTTTTACGATTTGGGGTTTGGGGTTCGAGGTTTGAGGGTTTAGGATTTACGATTTGGGGTTTGTGGTTTGGGGGTTTTTGGGTTTGGGGGTTTGGGGTTAAGTTGTTTTACATTAGGTGTTTGGGGTTTGGGTTTTGGGTTTTGAGTTTGGAGTTTTGGGTTTTAGGTTTGGGATTTAGGGTTTTGGGGTTTGGGATTAGGGGTTCGGGGTTTGGTGTTTAGGGTCTTTGGCTTTTGGGGTTTTTGGGTTTGAGGTTTAGGGTTTGGGGTTTTATGACTAGGGTTTAGAGTTTAGGATCTTGGACCTAGTATTTGCGGTTTGAGGTTTTAAGTTTGGGATTTTGGGGGTTTTAGGGTTTGGGTTTGGGGATTTTAGGTTAGCTATTTTTGGGATTAGGGTTTGGGGTTTAGGGTTTGATGTTTGGGGTTTTGGGTTTTGGGGTTTCGAGGTTTTACGGTTTAGGAGTTTAGGGGTTGGGGTATGGGATTTGGGTTTTAGGTTTTGGGGTTTGGGGTTTTGCAGTTTTGGCATTTGGGGTTTTAGGGTTTTGGGAATCGTTATGGGAATAGGAATGGGAATTGGAATGGCAATGGGCATGGGTCAGGGAATGGGAATGGGAATGGGGATTGGGAATGGGAATAGGAATGGGATTTAGAATGGTAATGGGCATGGGTTGGGGAATGTGAATGGGAATGGGGATTGGGAATGGGAATAGGAATGGGAATGGGAACGAGAATGGAAATTGGAATGGGCTGGGGAATGGGAATGGGAATGGAAATGGGAATGGGAATCGGCTGGGGAATCAGAATGGGAATGGAAATAGGAATGGGAATGGGAATAGGAATAGGAATGGGAATGGGCCGGGGAATGGGAATGCGAATGCGAATGCAAATAGGAATGGGAGTGTTAATGGGAAAGGGTCAGGGAATGGGTCGGGGAATGGGAATGGCAATGCTAATGGGAATGGGATTGTTACTGGGGATGGTAATGGGAATTGGAATGCGAATTGGAATGGGAATTAGAATGGGAATGGGAATGGGAATGTGAATAGGAATGAGAATGGGAATGGGAATGGGAATGTGAATAGGAATGAGAATAGGAATGGGAATGGGAATAGAAATGGGAATGGGAATGGGAATGGGAATGCAAATGGTAATGGGAATTGGAATAGGAATAGGAATGGGAATGGGAATAGATGGGGATGGGGATGGGAATAGAAATGGGAATGGGCTAGGGAATGGGAATGGGAATAGAAATGGGAATAGGAATGCGAATGGTAATGAGAATGGGAATAGGAATGGGAATGGGAATGAGAATGGGTCGGGGAATGTGAATGGGAATTGGAATAGGGGTTTGGGGTTTGCAAGTTTTTGTGTTTAAACACCAAAACTCGCAAACCCCAAACCCATATTCCAATTCCCATTCCCTGGCCCATTCCCATTCCCATTCCCTGACCCATTCGCATTCCCATTGCCATTCCCATCCCCATTCCCATTCCCATTCCTATACCGTTTCCCATTCCCATTACCATTCACATTCCTATTCCCATTCCTATTCCCATTCCCATTCCCATTCACATTCCCATTCCCATTCCCTAGCCCATTCCCATTTCTATTCACATTCCCATTCCCATCCCCATCCCCATTACCATTCCTATTCCTATTCCCATTCCCATTACCATTCGCATTCCTATTCCCATTCCTATGCCCATTCCCATTCCCATTCCCTAGCCCATTCCCATTTCTATTCCCATTCCCATTGCCATTCTCATTCCTATTCACATTCCCATTCCCATTCTCATTCCCATCCCCATTCCCATTCCTATTCCTATTCCCATTCTGATTACAATTCGCATTCCTATTCCCATTCCCATTCCCATTCACATTCCCATTCCCATTCCCTAGCCCATTCCCATTTCTATTCCCATTCCCATCCACATTCCCATTCCCATTCCTATTCCTAATTCCATTCCCATTTTCATTACCATTCGCATTCCTATTCCCATTCCCTAGCCCATTCCAATTTCTATTCCCATTCCCATTCCCATTCTCATTCCTGTTCACATTCCCATTCCCATTCCCATTCCCATTCTCATTCCTTTTCACATTCCCATTCCCATTCCCATTCCCTGGCCCATTCCTATTCCCATTCCCATCCCCATTCACAGTCCCATTGCAATTAGCATTGCCATTCCCATTCCCCGACCCATTCCTAATCCCATTCCTTGACCCATTCCCATTCACATTCCCGTTCCTATTTCCATTCCCATTCTTAGTCCCCAACCCATTGCCATTGCCATTCCCCGGCCCATTCCCATTCCTATTCCTATTCCCAATCCCCATTCCTATTCCCATTCCCCGACCCATGACCATTGCCATTCCAATTCGCATTCTCTAGCCCATTCCCATAATGATTCCCAAAACCACAAAACCCCAAACGCCAAAACCCTAAACCCCAAAACCTAAAACCCTAAACCCCAAACCCTAATCCCAAAAACAGCTAACCTGAAAACCCCAAACACAAAAACACCAAACTTCAAATCCCAAACCCTAAACCCAAACCCTAGAACCCCAAACCCTAAAACCCAAACAACAAACCCCCGACTTGAAACCTCAAACCCCAAATACTAGGTCCAAGATCTTAAACTCTAGACCCTAGTCATAAAACCCCAAACCCTAAACCTCAAACCCAAAAACCCCAAAAGCCAAAGACCGTAAACATAAAACCCCAAACCCCAAACCCCAAACCACAAACCCCAAATCGTAAACCCAAAACCCTCAAATCTCGAACCCCAAACCCCATATCGTAAAACCCCGAACCCTTAACCCCAAACCGAGACCCCAATAGAAAAGTGATAGACAATGGTCTTGGCTTCGTCCCTATGAAATTTCACAATTTTTCAAGATGTGTAGGGAGAGATTTTGAAAGAACACTAACGACTTTAAATGTAAGGGAAGAACTTGCTGAAATTTATCCTAAACAAAAGAATATTTCAATTTTTGAAATAGGAGTCATTTTAACAAAATTAAACTTCAAACCAATCTTCATATTCACGTGTTAGTAGTACGAATTTATTATGGCTATTGGGGAAAAATATTTCGAGATGGGTTTGGGCCACATTTCACAAAGGGGTAGCACTATTAGAAATGTAAAATTTTCACTATTTCAATTAGAATGATTATTACTGCCTGAAAACTACTTTTTCTCTTAATATAACTAACGGAAAAGTAATGCACAATGGTCTTGGCTTTGTGCTTGTGAAATTTCATTATTTTTCGAGATGTGTAGGGTGAGATTTTAAGAGAAAACTAACGAGTGCAAGAGTACGAAAAAACTTTAAAAAGAAGGATACATTCAATTTTTTAATTAGGGGGATATTTTAACCAACTTTAACACGAAACCAATCTTTATATTCATGACTTAGTAGTACGAATTCATTGTGACTAATGGCAAAAAATATTCTGAGATGGGTCCGGGCCACATTTCACAAAGGGGTACCACTATCAAAAATGTGAGATTTTCACTATTTTGATTAAAATGATTGTTATTGCATGAAAACTACTTTATTTCTCAACGTGTCCCATAGAAAAGTGATGCACAACGGTCTTGGCTTCATCCTTGTGAAATTTCATGATTTTTCGAGATGTGTAGGGTGAGATTTTAACAGAACACTAACGAGTGTAAGAGTAACGAAAAAACTTGTTAAAATTTACCCTGAAAAGAAGAATATTTTAAAATTTTAAATTATGGGGCCATTTTAACCAAATTTAACGCGAATCCAATCTTCATATTCACGTCTTTGTAGTAAGACTTCACTGTGACTAGTGGAGAAAAATATTTGGAGATGGGGCCTGGCCACATTTCACAAAGGGGTACCACTATCAAAAATGTGAGATTTTCACTATTTCGATTAAAATGATTGTTACTGCATGAAAACTAGTTTATATCTCAACGTGTCCAATAGAAAAGTGATGCACAACAGTCTTCGTTTTGTCCTTGAAAAGTTTCACGATTTTTCGAGATTTGTAGGGTGAGATTTTAGCAGAACACTAACGAGTGTAAGAGGATGGAAAAAAACTTGTTAAAATATACCTTGAAAAGAAGAATATTTTAAATTTTTTAATTAGGGGGCCATTTTAACAAAATTTAACTCGAATCCAATCATCATATTCATGTCGTAGTAGTACAAATTCAATGTGACTAGTGGCAAAAAATATTCTACGATGGGTTCGGGCCACATTTCACAAAGGGGTGCCACTATCAGAAATATGTAATTTTCACTATTTCGATTTAAATTATTGTTAGTGTATGAAAACTACTTTATCTCGCAACGTGTCCAATACAAAATTGATGCACAACATTCTTGGCTTCATCCTTGTAAAATTTCACAATTTTTTAGATGTGTAGGGTGAGATTTTAACAGAATACTAACGAGTGTAACAGTAAAGAAAAAACTTGTTAAAATTTACCCTTTAAAGGAGAATATTTTAAATTTTTGAATTAGGGGGGAATTTTAAATAAATTTAACGCGAAACCATTCTTCATATTCAAGTCTTAGAGTACAAATTAGTATCTGCCATTACATTCGTGGATTCGTATTCTCTAAGGTTGGCACGCGTCATCCTCTAAATTGCCTGCCAGATTTCGGATATCACAGAAGGAAAGACAATTCCAATGTAACATTAGAAAAAATTTAATGATTTTTATCAATTTTTTTTGCATTTTAAATTTTATATTATTTTCATTCCTATTCCCATTCCCCTGAACCCTGAACCCTAAACCCTAAATCCTAAACGCAAAAACCCAAACCCTAAACCCTTACCCCAACACCCAACACCTTGAGCCTACTTAGATTCTACATACCCATCAACACAACAATAGAAGGGTAGTGCATAACTTGAGGAGAAAACATTAGGGAAGTCTCCCTAATATTAGAGACATGAAAAAAGGGAGACACATATAAGGCCAAAGTGACGTATCTTAAAGAATTTCATGGCATGACAAGGACCATACGAGTTTTTGAGAAATGTTGGGATTAGAAAATGCTCATGCAACGTAAATGGATTCAAAGCACATCGTAAGCAAACAATACTACAATCCACTCACAATTTGCTTTATGGACAATAGTATAAGTATGTTGGAGTGTCATCATAAGAATCAACTAAGAGGAAAACTCACAAAGAGTGCGACTTTGATTAAAAGAGATGGTATTTCTACGCCTTACATTACTCGAGAAGAGAATGACAATGGATCTAACAAAAGTTAAAATTATTGAGAGGAATGAATTTTTATAAATATAAATATTTTTCTCGACCGAGAGGGCTAGTAATGGAGAAATATCCTAGAGAACGTACTAAGCTGGAATAAGACAATAGCCATTGTTTGGAAAAATAACTAAAGTTCATCTAATTGGAAGTGAGGAACTTATAAGGAAAGAGAAAGGAATATATATATATTGATAATATGATTGCATTCAGATATGAAATGAAGATACTTAAGTGAATTGTAAATTTATTTTTAAAGGTAGTTTAGAAAATAAGAGTCAAGGATCCCTGGACTTATAAATAGTGAGTCTCTAGTAGTAAATCAAATGCAATTAGGGGTATAGGAGGTATAATAGTGATGGACAGAGTAAGGTCTGCTCGACATGGTTTGCCAATTATATATAGTATCCTTACCCTGATAACTTGGCTAATCAATACATTATGATATTGGTATGGTTGACTTATTGTTAAAAGTCAACAGATAATAAATAGTTGGGCTACGATAAGCTATGGTAGGATTGAACTTATTTTAAAGGGGTTATTAGTGTGCTTTCTATGTTTTAATACATATATGTTATAGTCTTAAGTAAATAATCAGTATTGGAATGTATGTTTAAGAGATTTGGAAGATTTAGAGGTACAATTAAGAAGTTGAGATATTTTTTTGGTGAATTAAAGAAGGCTACAATATATAGGACATGAATATGGCTGGAATAATCAATGCTATGATAAGTATGAAGTTATGTGATACCTCAGATGGCTGGTATATTAGAAGAAGCAATCATTGAACATAACTATCAGAATCTATCGGCATTACAGATTTAAACTTCATCACTATATCGATGTAATACCAAAGTAGATAAAAGTTAGTATAGAAAACTAGCTAATCTCATAATCAAGTCAACTTGATTGAATGGGGTAATGGAGGACCAAGCACCATAAGAGAGATTAGCAAAGAAAATACAATAGAGTGATACAAAAATCAGACAACAAAAGAAACCAAAGACTATTATCTTGGAAAATGGGAAGTCATGACAAGTGCAACAAATGCATGGATAAAGGAAATTAAGAAGTGAACGTTAGACAAAAAGGTGGTCGGATAGATAGTTAAATATTTATACATAGAAGACCTTTTAAAGAGATTCCATGTTTATTTCCAAGTGTCATGGAAAAAGTATCTATCGATGAGTAACAACTATGAAACTGCAAGAATGACACCGTAGCTTTACAGTGGAAAAAAAAAAGAGAGAGAGAGAGAGTAAGATTTTAGTCTGTAATAACATTCAACGAGAGAATGGGAATAATTAAAGAGAAGTATGCATAAGATCTTTTACCCTACTCTTTGTGTTTGTTATATTTGTATTATATAATGTGTTCTCAAGTGACATGTAAGGATGTTCATGAGAGAATAAATAGTTTTACTCTTGATGGCATGTAAGGATGTTCATTAGAGAATAAATGGTTTAACTCTTAATGACATGTAAGGACGTTCATAAGAGAAGGAATTTTTATAAAATTACGAGCATGTTATTGCAAAACTTATGTATTTAAAGCATGTATATGTACTTTATTGTGATGGAGTACATTTTAGTATTTAAGTAATGTATAGAGAAATAATAATACTTAATTAAGTTGTGTATATTTTATGTGTTATGGATTGACCGATAAGATATAGGTTAAATGCATGTTTATTGGGTCCATATATATGGTAGATAATGACGTAATGCAGTAAGTGGTGAAAGACATGACGACTCAACACCCCGAGTGTTGGTAAGTTAAATTTCGAGGACGAAATTTCTTTTAAGGAGGGTAGAATGTAATATCCAGATTAAAATAGTATTTTTTTTTTTGGATATGAATTGAGCGAGGATAATTATCTTGTTTCTTTGTGTTGTTAGTTAGTTGATATTATTGCTTAGAGTAGTTGTACCAATTTTCTAGAGAAAGTTAAAGTTGTATTAACTACGAACGTAAAATATTATGGTATTTTTACAGAGTAAGTAATCGTTTAATTAAAGCCCAATATAAAGGTCCATTAGGGTTTCATAATATATTTAGTGAGTTTAATTAATTAATGTTAAAAATTCGTAGGTTTGGATAAATTCGCAGGATTAAAAACTGTTTTACTAAAATGATCATATCTGGAGTTCTAGAGCTCGGATTGAGGTGATTTCAGTGGCGTTGGAAAGATAATTCAGAGATCTATCAATTATGTAGAAATAGATTTATCGTAATTTTAACTTTATTGGGTCAAAATTAAGCTACAAAGTGACGACCTGTTAAGCTTAGAAATCCTATGTTTTGAAATTTAAATTTAAAACTTATATCTAACAAATAAGATTTTTATTTAATTATTCTATTTAGAGTTAAATTAGCATCAGATTATAGCGGTTATTTTATTATTTTCTTTTATAGGTTTAATTAGATTATTAATTAGATTATAAAACCTAAATCTATCACATTCTTGATACTTAATATGCAGAGCCTCTAACCCTAAGAAAAATAAAACTCAATCTCTTTCTTTCAGCCTGAACACAATTCTTAGAGAAGACACTCATAAAATCCTATACCCTACAAGTTATTCATCTCGCTATCTATCACAGATTTATAATTTTCCTTCTTGTTTAGTTCTCTTCGCCAAACAACACTCATGATTTTCATCAACATAAGATTGAGATCATCATCACCATTCTAATAATTTGAGATTTCAAGATCTAGCATTGATTAAGAAGAGTCATCAAGAGGTAAGAAAGTTCTTCCACTTATTGTTGTGAACTTTTAGGTTAAACTATGAAATCTCGTTTTTTTATTTTTTCTGAAAATTATTGTCTTAATAAAATAGTCATATCTCTCTCAATATTGATCCGTTTCCAGTGATTTTTGTATCGTTAGAAAGCTTATTTGATGATCTAAAATTTTTATGAAGAAAATATTCACTATTTCGGTGATATTCTATGTCGAAAATTATCATTTTTCGGATGTTGTTGTAAATCGTTTTTTTCCATAAGTTTTATGAAGAAACATTTCGTTAATTCGGAGTTATACTATGTCGAAAAGTTATTTTCCTTCTGTATTATTTGCTTCATTTCTTGAATCTTGTTCTTCCAAAACTGTTTTGGTAAAATTGTAATATCTCTTTCAATATAATTCCAATTTTGAAGATTTTGGTATCATTGGAAAGGGAATTTAATTTCCTAAAACTTTAATGAAGATGTTATCTTCTAGTTCTGAACCTTTCAATACAAAAAGTTTATATTTTCGCTAAATCGTATAATTCGTTACTCCATATTCCTTCTCAGAAATAGTTTCAGTAAAACAATCATAACTCCCTCAGTTTTAATCCATTTTTTATTATCTTTATATCATTGGAAAGATACTGGAATTTCCTATAATTTTTATGAAGACAACTTTTACTGAATTAGTGTAGTTGTTGGTCAAAAATGGTGATCTTTCTGCTGTACTGTAAGAGTACGAATTTTAATATTAGGGCCTTGACCCATGTCTTATTATAGGTAGTAGTGACGAGATAGCAAGTGTTAAGCAGTAGGATTTGAGGTAAGGAAATTAGATAGTTTTGTATGTGTTTATCTGCATAAATTTAAATTCTTTATGTATTGAAATATGATTTATGAATATGTATGTGGTACTGAGAATGTGTGGTATGGACGCAATAGGAGTTTGTGAATTGATACGTAAATTATGGTTGTATGACTTGTATATGTTGTATGTTGTATGTTGTGTGTTGTATGCTAACGTCTCAGGTAAAGTGAGGGACCATGGTGGGGTATGATACGGGGTAAGGCCGTTGAATGTAGAGATACCCTACCCTGCATTTTATTGAGTCGTGTATGAGATTGTTATGGTGGGGTATGATACAGTGATATTACTGTTGAATATAGAGATACCCTATCCTATAACAATGGTAGGGCTGCATAAGCCCATGTTATTATATGGTAGGGCTGCATAGGCCCAGGATATTGTAGGGCCAGGTTAGGCCCGGGTTATGTAAGTAATGGCTACAATATGCCAATGTTATGGTAATGACATTATTATTTTATAGTATTGGTATGATTATGTTATGAGTATAATATTAGAGTTATGATCTTTGTATATGTGTTTGGTGTGAACAATTAGTATGAACCTATATGATAAAGGTTTTCATGTGTACAGTTATTTGGCTATAGTTATAAAATAAGGTATACGATATTGCTAAAACTTAATAAATACATTAATAATATGTGTGATATTATATGGTATTGTATGATAAGCATTTCCTTACTGGGTTTTTAGCTCACCCCCTTATTTTCCCCCTACAGGCAATAGACAGGAAACATTGAATGTAAGTTTGAAGAGTTGGGTCAGTTCTGGTATGTATACTGCGAGGGGCTATGGACGAGCAAATGGTCTACAACGCCGGTGGAACCTTGGTTTTGTTTTTTTTTTCTTTATAGTAAAGTAATCTGAGCTCAGTGGGATGTTACAAATTTATTTTTTTTGCACTCAACTACTTATTTTGTTTTTAATATGAATGATCATTCACCTTTTTGTATATTTATTGTAAAACCCACTGTGTATTTCCAAACATCTTTGAATCTTTTTAATTAATGCATCAAAAATAGTATTTTGTAAAATAAGGCAAAATATTGGGGCGTTACACGGATTTCAGTTATAACAGAAGGAAAGACCATTCTAATGTAACATGAGAAAAAATTTCATGATTTTTCTCAATTTTTTATGCATTTTTTTATATTATTTTCATTCCTATTCCCATTCCCATGAACCCTAAACCCTAAACCCAAAACCCCTAAACCCCTAAACCCTCAAACCGTAAAACCATAAACCCTAAATCCTTAACGCCAAAACCCAAACCCCAAATCGCAAACACTAACCCCAACACCCAACTGATTCATGAACCCTAACCCCTGAACACAGACCCTTAGGTGGCATTTGGTTAGAGGTAATGAAATGGAATGGAAAAGAAATAATTTTCATTCCGTTCTTTTGTTTAGTTTCATTTTAAGGCATGTTTACTTAAAGGGAATGGGAATGAATGGTATGGTATTAATTCCCATACAATTGTTTACTAAATTTTGGAAAGGGAGAAAGTAGTGGGACCCACACAAATTTGGGAGAAAACAAAGGAAAAGGTTCTCCCCCCATTTTTATAGGGAATACCTTTCCCTTTCTTAGCTTAATTTATTCTAATTTTAAGATTATTAATTAAAAGACAAATATGCCCTTTAAAAATCTATAACAAAACAATAATTACATATTTTAATAATGTCAATTTTGTCAAATTAAAGCATTTCGATTACCTTTCCTAGTTATGTAAACAAAATAATATAATTCTGGTTTCCTTTCGGACAGTTTAGTAAATAGCATAATAAAATATTGATTCCGATTATTTTCTATTTTCAATCGATACATTTCTCCCATTGATTATTCTGATTCCAATTACAGTTTAGTAAACGCGCCATTAAAGTATTAGAATGTCATTCTAATAGAATGCCCTTTCCACCATTTTGGTGGAATATACATTCTATTTCGAAATGGAAGGAACGACAATTATCGTGTAACATGAGAAAAAATTTAATGATTTTTATCAATTTTTTTTTATGCATTTTAAATTTTATTTTATTCAATTCTCATTCCCATTCCCCTAAACCCTGAACCCTGACCCCTGAACCCCTGATCCCAAACCCCTACCCCTACCCCTACCCCCAACCCTACCCCAAACCCTAACCTCTAACCCCTAAACCCCAACCCTAAACCCTAAACACTATACCTAAACCCCAAACCCCAATTCCTATTCCCTGACCCATTCCCATTCCCATTCCCATTCCAATTCCAATTTCCATTCCTTTTCCCATTTCCATCCCCATCCCCATTCCCATTGCCATTCCCATTCCCATTCCTTTCGCATTCCCATTCCCATTACCATTCCCCGGCCCACTCCTATTCCCATATTCCCCGGCCCATTCCCATTCCTATTCCCATTCCAATTCTCATTCCCATACCCATTCCCAAGCCCATTCCCATTCCCATCCCCATTCCCATTCCCATTCCCATTCCCCGACCCATTCCCATTCCCATTCTCCGACCCATTCCCATTCCCATTCCCATTCCCTAGTCCATTCCCATTCCCATTCCCATGGCCTAGTCCATTCCCATTCCCATTCCCATTCCACAGCCAATTGACATTCCCATTCCCATTCACATTCGCATTCCCATTCGCATTCCTATTCCCATTCCCATTCCCATTCCTCTACCCATTCCTATTTCTATTCCAATTTTCATTCTCCGACCGATTCCCATTCCCATTCCCCAGCCCATTTCCATTTCTAATTCCCATTCTCATTCCCTGACCCATGCAAATTCCCATTCCCTAGACCATTCCCATTCCCATTCCCATTCCCCAAACCCCAAAACCCTAATGGCACGTTTACTATACAATAATCAAAATAAGAATAAGTTAATGGAGAAATGTAATAGAATAAATAAAAAACAATCAGAATCAATATTTGTAATATGTTGTTTACTAATTTTTTTTTAGAAATGGAATAGTTGTGATTTATCTTGTTTACTTTATTAGGAAACGTAATCGAAATGCTTAAATTGACTAAATTGCCCTTTTGAGTTAAACTATATTATATGGTAGTTATTTTGTAAGACATATTTTAAAGGATAAAATAGTCATTATATATTTAATATTAAAAAATAAAATATAAATAATAAAAATCCATTACCCTTATGGCATGTTTACTAATAAGTAATGGGAATCAATAGTAAGGTAATCATTCCCTTACATTTGTTTACTTGCATTATTAAAATTAGGAAAGGGAGAAGTTGATTAAATAAGGGAGAAAAGAAAGGGAGAACTTTCCCCACCAATTTTGTAAGGAATGCCATTAAGGGTAATAAATTTTTATTATTTTTATTTTATCTTTTAATATTAAATATATAATGATAATTTTATCCTTTAAAATATATCTTACAAAATAACTACCATATAATTTAGTTTAACTTAAAAGGGCAATTTAGTCAATTTAAGCATTTCGATTACGTTTCCTAATAAAGTAAACAAGATAAATCACAATTTTTCCATTTCTTAAAAAATTTAGTAAACAACATATTACAAATATTGATTCCGATTATTTTTCATTTATTCCGTTACATTTCTCCATTAATTTATTCTGATTTTGATTATTGTATAGTAAACGTACCACTAATGTAATGTAATGTAATGAGTTATATAGTTTTTGTTAGAAATTTTTAATACTTAGTAAGAAACATTCATGAACTAAAATTATTAATTAGGTGTTTGGTTCATTGTAATGTAATAGAAATGGTAATAGGAGTAATGTAATGTAATAAGAATATATAGTAAGTATAAATTAATTGCAGTGCTAAATAATGTGTAATTATATAAGTATGTTGCCACTAGTTATATATTTATTAGTTACTTGTTACTATTCTCACTTAATTTAAATATGAACTTTTTTTTGAATTCCATTTAATATTGTAGGTTGTGGATTGTTATTAAAAAATGAATCAAAATATCGGTGATCATTGATTGCTAGCTAAAGGTACATTATTGACCAACAAATTTTTACTAATTATAAAGCTATTAGAGGAGTTTGAATATGTTAGATATTCATCCGTAGTGAAGTAGGTTCTGCGATATAAATGTATTGTGGTAGGATTGGTGGCAATTATTATATTGTTAAATGCTTTTCTAATTATTTTTTCTTGTTCCGATTTACTTGTGTGCATTGTTAGATAGTTATTTAATTGAGAAATATTGTAGAGATAGGGGAAACTCTGGCCAATATTTAATATCTTAAATGAACATGTTTTTAATATTTAATTACTAAGCGTGCTTAGGATTTTCCTAGCAACTTTTAAGTTTTTTCTTTTTTCAATCTTGTTTGTTAGGAATTTTATTTTTATTTTTAAAATAGATAAGTCATGGATGGAAGATAAGAGAGAAACCCCACAATTCGTAGAAGGATTTAAAAACTTTTTAGAGTTTGCCCTAAAGAATTGTAGCGATCCTGAAAAAATTTGGTGTCCTTGTATCGATTGTGGTAATATATTAAAAGGAAATATTACCATGTTAAAGAATCATGTATTTTGTCGTGGAATCGATAAAAGTTACACTACATGGTATTGGCATGGTGAATCGATGAAGGTTGACCCATATCCATTAGGTAGGCGAGGGGTTGATGATCATTTTTAAAGTAATGATTGTGATGATCATCCTACAGAATTGCTTGATCATGCTCAAGAAGAGTTTCTTCACGATTAGGAGTGTAAATGGATCGGGTCGGATCTGATCTGGCAATGATCCGACCTGATCTAGATGTAAGGATCTGCCCCACCCTGCCCCACTAGATCAGATACTCGGATTGGATTAGATCTGACCTGACTTATTCAGATCGGATCTTATCTGACTCTACTTATTCGGATCGGATTTGATTCGACCTGACTCTTTTTTTTTTTTTTAAAGAATTTTAATATTAAATTATAATTTTATATCCATTTTAATTTTGTATTAGTATTATTTAATATAATATTATGTTTGGTATTAACATGTATTAATAAATTGTGTAAAGATAATATATTTTCATTAAACTCTACCGCAACTCCAACTACGGGTCAGGATTGGGTCCAAGTTTGGGTCTGGGTCCTAGTTTGGGTTCGAGTCAAGGTCTTGGTTCTAGGTCTAGGTTTGGGTTCGGGTCTAAGTTTGGGTTCGGATCTGAGTGTGGGTTCTGGTCAGGGTCCTGGGTCTCGGTCTGGGTTCTGGTCCGGGTTCGGGTCCGGGTCTAGGTCTCGGGTCTGTGTCCGGGTCCGGGTCTTGGGTCCTGGTTTGAGTCCTAGGAACTCGGTCTCGGTCCCGGTCTCGGGTCCCGGGTCCCAGGTTTGGTCATTGTCTTGGGTCCCGAGTTCGGTCCCGGGTCCCGATCCTGGTTCAGGGCCAAGTTGGGTCCGGGTCCAGGTCTCGGTCCTGGTCCCGTCTTGGGTCCTGAGTCCCAGTCTCGATCCGAGTTCAGGTCGCGGGTCTAGTCCCGGGTCCTGGTCCCAATCCGTGTCCGAGTTTCAGTCCCAGGTCTGTGTCTGGGTCTCGGTCCAGGTCCGAGTCCCAGGTCCCAGGTTTGGGTTCGGGTCCGGGTCTAGGTCTGGGTCCCGGTCCGGGTCTGGGTCCCAGGTCCAGGTCTGGGTCTGGGTCCTGGGTTCGGGTCTGGGTCCGGGTCTCGGGTCCCGGTCCAGGTCCCAGGTCTCGGTCCCGGTCCCGGTCCATGTCCCAAGGCATCCAAGTCTGGGGTCCGAGTCTTGAATTAAGTTTTTTTTTTTTTAAATAAATTGAAATCGGGTCGGATCAGATTTGATCTAGAAAAAAATTAGGCGGGGCGAAGCGGATTTGATCCAAGATCCAATAAGTATTCGAAGGTTTCAGATCAGTGGTGATCTATTGGATCGGAGCTCCAACCCGCTCCAACTAAATGGATCTTTTTGACATGCCTATTCATGATCCTGAAAAATTTGATAGCATGGTTAGAGATGCAAATAGGTCGTTAGTTAGTGGCTGTGAAAAACGACTACTATCAACCATGGTGAAAATTTATAACATAAAGGCGGAGAATGGAGTAAGTGATAAGTGTTTTAGTCAATTTCTATCTACTTTTAAAGAGATTCTGCTGATGGAAAATTATTTTTCGAAGTCGACGTATGAGGTGAAGAAAACTTTAAGTTCGATAGGGTTGAAGTATGAGAAGATTCATGCATGTCCAAATGATTGCATTTTGTATCGTAAAGAGTATGCCCACATGGACACTTTTCTGGAATGTGGTTTGCCACGGTACAAGCCCAACAAGAGTAAGGAGATCCGGAAACTTATTCTAGAGAAAGTCTTGTGGTACTTGCCTTTATCGAAGTGCAGAAACTTTTGAAAACTTATTATGGCACGAGAAAAGGCGAGTGAAAGACGCTAAACTCCGACATCCTGCTAATTCACAAGCTTCGAAAAAAGTAAATTATTTGAATCCAGAATTCAAGCTGAACCAAGACATCTACGCCTTGGTCAATCTGCCGATGGAGTAAATCCACATAGATCTCTTAGCATCCGACATAGTTCATGGCATGTGTTCCTTGTTATGTACAACCTTCCTCCTTGGTGGGTGATGAAAAGGAAATTTACAAAGCTATCGCTAATAATTTCAGGGCCTAAAAAATTAGGACATGATATCGATGTTTATTTGGCACCGTAAGTTGATGACTTGAAAGAGTTGTACGGAGATGGTGTGATGCATACGATGGTTTTAAGAAAGAAGTTTTCAATTTGAAGGTTCTGCTGTTGTGGACTGTTAGTGATTTCCTTGCATATAATCTAACACCCGAATAATCCCGAAATTCCCTATATCAAACTATATTGCCCTGCTATTACTAAAATACTAATCTAAAAGAAAATGTGATTCTATCGGCCATACATCGCGTTCCAATGTTGACGGGCATAAAATATGAAAAATATAAAATTTCATAAATAACACATCTAGAATTCAAATAAATCTCCATAAATTCATAAATCATACTTAGAAATCTAATTTTATAATTAAGCCCTAATTGTCTGCTAAGTTATCACTAAAGACAAGCGGTCTTTACAATAACCTTATTCTCGAATCACCCTTTCAAGGGGAAAACAACTATATTCCCTTGGAAGCAGTGGTCTGCCATCTCCACTTCCAAATTCTTTGGTGGTTTAGGCTTTAGGTCTCTTGTTATTCACAATCAGGCGCTTCTCGCCAAGCCAGCTTGGAGAATTTGGTCTAACCCTGATTCTCTCCTTCACTCAATTCTTAAAGCCAGATATTTTAAGAGCTCGAATTTTTTGTCTGTCACTAAAGGGCATAACATCTCTTTCACCTGGAGAAGCATCCTTTGGGGGAGAGATTGTTGGAATATGTTTTACCAGGATCTAGATTTACTACCATGTATGTTATTTAACATCCTAAATATGAATCTCTAAACAATGTAAATAAACACATATAAAGTTTCAGAAACCTTACAGTGGGTGCAGCGGAATAATAATGGCTCCTTCCAGTCAGATCTCTAACCCTTGTATCATGTCTGTAGCAGAGTATCACCAAGATCTGAGCCCGAATCTCCTTCTCTTGAAAATGGATTCTTCACAGCCTTACACACTATGATTGAGTACCACTTGATGTGTGTGGGCACTAACTCTATCACTTATAGGGTTTAAAAATATGAAGAGAGGAAGAGAGGAGAGTGGTTCGAATATGGTATAGAATAGATGGCTCAAACTTTTTACTAAAGGCAAGAATTCATCTTTTGATATGAGGCATCACTATCTATTTATAATTTCATAGGCAACCACCTAGGTTTAGGTTAGAATGATTTGGCATTACAATATTGAAAAATTAAATGGTAAATTCCATTCATGTGGCCGGCCATAGGATGTGGGCCTCCACTTTGCAATTTTGCCATTTTTCAATAATTTTTCCTTATTTTCTCAAAAATGTAATTTTTCCAATTCAACCATTTAAATGCCAAAACTATTTATTTAATAATTAAAATTAATTATGAAATAAAATTGACATTTAATATATTTATTAATTAGACTTAATAAAGTCTCTTAATTAATAAATAAGCCCTAGAATCTCTTTTCTTCACAATTA
This sequence comes from Cannabis sativa, assembly GCF_029168945.1. Taxonomy (NCBI): domain Eukaryota; kingdom Viridiplantae; phylum Streptophyta; class Magnoliopsida; order Rosales; family Cannabaceae; genus Cannabis; species Cannabis sativa. Next base: position 11,238,295 of record NC_083601.1, read on the forward strand.
AGCCCCTACTTAGTGAAAATTCAAAAACTAGACATAGTCTAATTTTAGAATTATAATTGATTAATAAAAATTAATTAACTGAGTCTTACAAGCAGTATGGTCTAAACTAGTATGGGGACCATGGGCCTATACAACCGAGCTTCCAATAAGCAGAACTAGAATTTACCAAGTAAATTCCCTAACTTATTAATTCCTTATTTCATCCACCATAGAACTTGGAATTGTACTCTCAGTCATATAGAACGCTCTATATGTTCCACGATATAGATACGCTATAAACATTTAACCATCGTAGATCCTCTATAGATGATTTACACCGAGTAGGGACAAATTTACCGTTTCACCCCTCAATGTATTTTATCCTTAAAACACTTAGCTTCCTATAAATGATATTTCAGTGAGCTAATATAATCACTGAAACAAGAGCTCTTCCATTTATCTCTATTAAGCCAAGCTCGAAGGAAATCATCGTTTCACTTCTATGTCCAAATAGAAGCTATAGATTCCATTTCTATGTTTAGTGCTCCCACTCAATTATACTATCATGTTCCCAAAATATACGTATCACCCTGACCAAAAAAGTAGGCTTAACTAACAAATCAAAGAACGTGAATAGCACTCCTGAGATTGAACCTAAGCATGTCAGGATTAAGATCTTTTGATCTAAGATCAACCAGTGACATTGACTTAGAAAGATACAACGGTAAGATTATAAAATCTTTACCAAGATCAATATCGGTCCCAGTCCAATGTATAATCCATACATCGAAAACTAGCATACTTTTCCAATGTTCTAGAAAGAACATAACACTTATCCAAGGTGTAAGTACACTTTATCGCTGATTATCACATTAGTGTAATTCCAGTGCACTGATAAATCAGGGACATTGTCTTTTGAAGCATATAATCACAATCACATTCCATTGTGTTGACATCACTATAATTGTGAATAACTATATGTTCTGGACTTAATAGATTTTGTACACATTAAACCATAAACATGAAAACTACATGTAAACATAAATGACTTCTAATCTTTTATTGATAACAAATCAGATTAGATTGAAAATGGGTTTTATTTAGGGCATAAAATCCCAACAGAGATCTCCTTAAAAAGGCCTTGTTTGGAAAATAGGTAGTGGTGATAACATTCCTATTTGTGCCTCAAATTGGATCCCTAACGTCTCTCACCCAACTCTTCCTCATCCCCTCGATCCTTCCCATACCACAGTCTCTTTTTTCATTAACCCGAATAACACCTAGAATATGGAAGAACTTCTACATTATCTTCCAAATTACCAAGCTAAGGCTGTCCTCCAACTTCCTCTTGATCCAAACCCCCAAGACAATCTCATTTGGGGACATCTGGAATCTTTATGGTTAACTCTACCTATCACCTTGCGTGCTCCTTTACCAATGTCAACTCTCCATCCTCATCTGATCCTAAAGCCTTTAAGCATTAGTGGATAACTTTATGGAACCTTCCCATCCCTCCAAAGATCAAACATTTTCCCCTGTGCAGTTAACCTGTTTCGCAAGAAAGTCCTCAATGATCCTTACTGTCACTTCTGTAGAGGCAAAATGGAAACTGTCACCCATGCACTTCTAGAATGCAACAGAACCCATATTGTTTGGAAGCACTCAAAATTTGAAGATTTCTTTATAGCAAACAAATATCGGGACATTAAAGATTATTACCTCCAAGGTCTCACCAATTTGACCAGAGATGAGCTTATTCTGTTCATTAGTATCCTTTGGCATATTTGGAACACAAGGAATAATGCACTTTTTAATAAACCTTATAGCAATGAAAATGTGTAAGAGTGTGTTATGAATTATTTGCAGGAATATCAAGAAGCCCAAAAAATCAATGGAGCAGCTGCAACTCTTGCTTACCCAAATCAGCAGCCCTCTAGTTCCAGGCATAGTTCTCATCGCAATATTTTGATTGAAATTTTTTGTTTATATGTAGATGCAACACTGGACCATAATTATTATAACACAGGTTTGGGATTAATTCTAAAGAAAGGCTCCAACCAAGTCTTACCTTCTGCTTCCATCCAAAAACCAGGTGCTCCTGCTTCTATATTTGCTGAAGGTCAAGCTCTCTTGGAAGGTCTATCTTGGTGCCACACTCTCCAAATACAGCCCAATTTCATCTTCTCAAACTTCCTTCATATTCTATCCAAAGTTAATGGCCAGTGGCAGGACAATTCAGCTCTCTCAAGTCTTGTCTTAAAGATCAGACAGTCCTTTTCTAACTTCCCTGCAACCTCCTTGCACCATATATCAAGACAATTCAACATCGACGCCCATAGTTCTGCAAAGGATGCTCTCATGCAAAGGAAGGATGACTAATGGGAACTTCTTTTGTTCCATTTCTCTTTGCTGCTGTTTGTATTGTTTTTTCTCCTTCTTTGTAGCATCTCCATCAAAAGAAAAACCTATATTCCCTTGGAGCGACGGACCTAACTCAGCACCCTTTTTCGTACTTGATGCCACAAGACCTGAGTACTTTACCAACGTATGCTCCTATGGATCTCACCTTGGATTCGATGAGTTCTGCCTCAAAAGTAACTGTGGGATCTTGAAGGGTCTTGGATTTTTGAGCTTTTGAAGTCATGATTTCAAAGTTTAAATCACCTGGTGAAAAAGCAACAATGACTGGAGGTAAAAACAAAGGTCTCACTAAAGGAATAGTAGATGAAGTTTGTGTTGGAATTTATTTTACCAGGATCTTAGATCTACTCACAAGTATGTTGATTAACACCATAAATATGAACTTTCTAAAACGATGAAATAAACACATATAAAGTTTAGGAAACCTTACATTGGGTGCAGCGAAATAATATGACTCCTTCCGTTCAGATATCTAGCCCTTGATTCCTTTCTGTTGCAGAGCATTATCAATATCTGAACCTGGATCTCTTTCTCTAAATCTTTGATGCTGAAACTCCTTTTGCTGAATGTCTTTCTTCACGATCTTCCTCACTATGATTGAGGTATCACTTGCTGTGTGTGGGCACTACTCATACACTAAGAATTTCGAAATTTAAGAGGGAAGAAAGAGAGAGGGAGTGGTCGGCCAGATAGGCAGAGAGAAGGCTCAGTTTTTTCTGAATCAGAAGTGTCAGAAGAAAAGTGTGATTTTCCTGAAGCATTCACTTTCTATTTATAGCATTCCACTAGGGTTAGGTTTGAATTATTTGGCATTAAAATAATGAAAATATCAGTTTAAATTCCCTACAAAAGTGGTCGGCCCTATACAAGTGGATTTGGGCCTTACTTTTTGCAATTTTGCAGTTTTATCTTTTCTGCATTTGATTTTCTCAAAAACGCCAATTTTCTAATTCAACCATTTAAATGTCAATTCTAACTATTTAATAACTATAAATAATTATTAAATAATATTGTCATTTATCATATTTATTAATTGAACCATACAAAGTATCATAATTAACAAATATGCCCCTAAAACTCTTTCTTTACAATTTCGCCCTTACTTAGTGAAAAATTCACAAATAGACATAGTCTAATTTGAGAATTATAATTGATTAATCAAAACCAATTACATGAGTCTTACAAGCAATATTATCTCAACTAGTGCGGGGACCATGGGTCTATATAATCGAGCTTCCAATAAGTAGATCAAGAATTTATTACTAAAATTCACTAACTTATTAATTCTTCGTTGAATCCACGCATAGAACTTAGAATTGCACTCTCAGTTATATAGAATGCTCTATATGTTCCACCATATAGACACATCATTAGCTATCCATTGTTATAATCCTAATTTGATCAATGATCCTCTATATGAATGATCTACACTGTAAAGGGATTAGATTACCGTTACACCCTACAATGTATTTTATCCTTAAAACACTTGACCCCGTATAAATGATATTTCAGCTTATGTGAAATGAGTACTTCACCATTTATGTTCGTTTGGTCAAGCTCGAAGGAGATCATCCTCTGCTTACTATTCGCCAGATAGAAGCTATAGATTCCATGTTTATGCTAGCACTCCCACTCAATTGTACTACCGTGTTCCCAAAATGTACGTATCACCCTGACCTAAAAGTAGGCTTAACTAACAGATCAAAGAACACGAATAGCCTTTCAAGATTGAGCCTAATCATAACAGGATTAAGATCATTTGATCTAGGATCAACTTGGCGATATTGACTTGAATAGATATTACGGTAAGTTTAATAAATCTAAGTCAAAGTTCAATATCGGTCCCTTCCGATGCATACTCCATGCATCCAACCTGAGCTTTACTTTAACCAATGCTCTGGAAAGAACATAGCACTTCTCCAAATGCAAGTAAACTCTGTTGTAGATTATCATATCAGTAAAACCCTGTGTTTGATAAATCTAGGAAACTTTATTCACATAGTCATGTTTACTTTCCAATGTGTTGACAGCACAATAAACAGGATCAAGTATGTGAAAAGGGTTTCAGATGAATATATACATTATGTACATATAATCATGAAATAAATCATGTGAACCATGCAACATTAAATGTTATTTCTGATCTATATTAATAAGTAAATCTGATTATATTGAAATGAGTTTTATTTAGGGCATAAAACCCAACAGTTTGGGGTTCAGGCCAAGCTGCTTCTCACAGAAAATGACGTTTACCCTTAGTTATTTCTTGCAAAAATTGCCTATATCGACTTGAAATCTCGTCCTAGTTGGTTTTAATAAGATGATCTCAAATTTTTGCATTGTTTACCTTAGGAATGGTTTTAGGAATGTTTATTTTGGGTCTGAATGGGGTGGCTATATTTTGAGGACAATTCGTTTCTAAGAACTCTGGGATTGTAATTTCTAGAATAAATTAGGTCATACTTATGAATAAGTGTTATCTCAATTTTTAGAAAAATCAAATACGATTTAACCTAGAAACCTATAAGCTGAATAACCTAGAATTTTCCTTAGCCCTAGAACTATCTAAACAACTAAAACAAATTTACGTAAGAATAACCAAACAACACAGATAGAAAAATATGAATCAAGAAGACGAGACTACAAATATAGAAAAGAAAAGCATTAAAAGAAGGGAGTGAATTACTTACTGTCTTGCTGAGAATTTCTGAGCAACAGAGGACTTTGCAAGTGAAAATTTGAAGATTGAGAAGCTGGGTCCTTGCGATTTCTAGAGATGGAGGATCGGTTAGATGTAATACGCAAGAAAAGTGTAAGGGACAAAGAGGGCATGCAAGGTTGAGAAAGGATAATAAAAAAAAAATCGGTAGAAAGGCTTGAAGGTTTGAAATGCAAAAATGGCAAAACGAACTTTCACTTCCAATTTTTTACCCTATTACTAATCCCCAATCGATCAAAAGAAAGTTGATCTAACAAATGGGAACATTGCAAATGAGAACGGTCAGAGCATTAAATGCTAATGATGTGCTCGAAGTTCTGAACCGCCAAAAACTCAAGGCATGCAATTTTTCAAAATATGGGTTAATACGATTATACCATAGTAATTATTGAAAAAGCCCTTTTTAATTAAAAAGTATTTTTTAGGAGGTAATTGTTATACCCAAAATTCAGCTTTATACCAGAGGCTAACGTGTATCCTACAGAAGGAATATGAATCAACCCTGATAATATAATAATGATGTATTATTAAATGCAATTAAAATAACTCGTTCCTATTAAATATAAGTTTAATAGATAATGTTCAAACTCATTGGCAACTTAGTCTTATGCGAGACAAGAATAAATAACTATTAAACTGGTATTGAGACATATATCTACCTCGAGATAAACTCATTTACATACGCAACAAGAGGATACTCTCCTGTACAAGCAGATTAAATGTAGCAACACACAACTACCTCGCGTTACACATATCGAGGAGATCACCTCGCATTACTAATGCCAATTAAGGGAACGACGAGACACAACCTTCTAAGTTAGCATAACCGTCTAATAGATAAAAATAAAGAACGGTTGGGTAGTTATTAGATATTATCCCATGTGTGATTAAATGAAACGTGGGGATTATTCACGTTTCATGAACAATTATATTTGAACCAATCCCAAAAAGAATAATTGTCTACCTATATTCCTATAAATAGGGGCAGAATCTATGGGAAAAGAGACAGCAAAATTGAGAGAGAAAGTATTATCATTCAAATATTGATATTGTATTCTGTACTCAAAAAATATCCCTAATAGTAAGGACTCGTGGAGTATGTAGATTTTAACTACAAAATCACGTAAAATATCTAGTGTTATCTTATCATTTATTATTTATTTATTTCTATAGTGAATTTATTACGAATAGGCTATTTAATTTGGTTAACGAAAATCTGCGTTAACACCAATAAACTCCCACTTGCACTAACATAAAACTAGGAGTGCATTTCAATTAATCTATTGTCTTGATATTCATATCAAGTGTAGTGTATTTGACTATACCCAAGTAACAAGAACTGTAAAATTGTAACATGCAATAGCTTTCTCTATCATTACTTCTTTTTGTGTTCATAAAACATTATAGAGCATCATTTTTTCTACATGTATTACTCTTCTAGGGATACTGAATTCTATACTGGTTGATTAGTGCATCTGAATATACAGAGGACACATCTCTATTTCTATCCGATGGAATAGAGATAAAAAATAGTGAAGAACTTTCTTCAATTTGAATAACTTTCTAGTGCCTTCTAAAAGTAACTAAGTTATTTAGCTTCACTGGTAGAACTAAATTATTATAGATGGGTTTTTACACCCTTCTACAATAATTCCTCCACCCCCAGAGTAACCACCATCTCAGATATCAAGTTCTAAGTTGGTGTAGATATAAGGATTCTAAACACACCCCTATCATCTAACATATAAGTCACTTTTAGAGATTCTTTTCTGATTGTCTCCTAATATCCCTTGTTTGATTATATCTTTGATGGCTCCCACTCAACAGTAGGAGTCTGGTTTAATACATACCCAGGTGTGCATTAAATCTCTTACTATTGGTACTTAGGGACATCTTGTTGTGACATTTTATCTTTTATCTGGAATAATAAATTTCTTCCAGACTAAGTCATCAACATAGCATTTTAGTATAAAATACTTGCTTAATTAAGATTAAGTAATCACTAGAGATACCATAAAACATTTCATAAGGACCAGGAATTTTGCTTGAGTCTTTCAAATGGTCATTGCAAAGTTTCCTATCTTATCCTCATAATTCTGATAAGTTATTACTATCCATGTGAACTGTTAGATTAACTTTTCTTTTGTTTTATTTTAAAGTTCCTTTCTTGAACATATTATTGCAGTTATCACTAGTATCATCCAAATAATAAGGGGCTGGAATTTCTAAAATCCTTCCACTAAGATAAGGTACTATAATTTTGTGTCAATGACTTCAGTGGCATCTATTTCTATTGTAACATAAATTGGAACACATACATGGTCAAGAATAAGTTCTACTAGTTTGCTAGTTTGTTTATTATATTATATCTATGTTTAATCAAAATATATGTGACATAAAGATTTCGTAGTGTTTTGAATATAATCTAGAGTTCAATGTAAAAGATGTTTGAACTACATATATCAATAACTTCTTCCACCCATATGTGTTATAGAGGCTCTGTGGTGTTTTGAATTTAATTGGGAGTTCGATATCAAGATCCTTTAGCTGCATATATCAGTAACTTCTTCCACCCCTAACAGATCATAAGATCTTCTATTAAAAAAATCCTAATAATTGTTTAAGAATGGACAATTATTCGTAAACATAGAATTTAAATTCTATTGTTTATGTGGTATTATCTTTTTGAGAAGATTAATAATCATAGATTTGTTGGGATTTGTGCCCTAAATAAAACCCATTTCAATATAATCAGGTTTACTAATTAATAAAGATCAGAAATCACATTTTATGTTGCATGGTTCACATGATTTATTTCATGATTATAAATTCTATTAGGTCTAGAACATATGTATTTGTTCATGATTATAGTATTGTCAGCACAGTGGAATATAATCATGATTATATGTTCAAAAGTTTAATTCCCTGATTTGTCAGTTTACTTACACGTTGGATAAGTGTTATGTCCTTTCCAGGGTATTGGCAAAGTTTACCAGTATCGGTTGTATGGAGTATACATTGGAAGGGACCGATATTGAACTTTAATTAGATATGATAAATTTACCGTAATATTTATTCAATTCAATATCACCTAGTTGATCCTAGATCAAATGATCTTAATCTTGACATGGTTAGGTTCGATCTCAAGAGTGTTATTCGTGTTCTTTGGTTTGTTAGTTATGCCTACTTTTTGGTCAGGGTGATACATATATTTTGGGAACACGGTAGTAAAATTGAGTGGGAGCGCTAAACATAGATATGGAATCTATAGCTTCTACATGTATTTAGAAGTGAAACGATGATTTCCTTTGAGCTTGGCTGAATAGAGATAAATGGTTGAGATCTCATTTTAGTGATTATATTATTTCACTAAAATATCATTTATAGGTGGCCAAGTATTTTAAGGATAAAATACATTGAAAGGGTGTAACGGTAATTTTATCCCTATGCAATGTAGATTATCTATAGAGGATCATTGTTTATTGGGATTATAACAATGGATAATTAATAGCATATCTATATCGTGGAACATATAGAGCGTTCTATGTAACAGAGAGTGCAAGTCCAAGTTCTATGGTGGATGCAATGAGGAATTAATAAGTTAGTGAATTTACTTAGTAAATTCTAGGTCTGCTTATTGGAAGCTCGGTTATATAGGCCCATGGTCCCCATACTAATTGAGACAAACAGCTTGTAAGACTCTGTTAATTGATTTTAATTAATCAATTTTAATTCTAAAATTAGACTATGTCTAGTTTATAAATTTTTCACTATGTTATGGCTTGATTGTGAAGAATAGTGTTTTTGGGTTTATTTGTTAATTAAGAGATTTTATGGAGTCTAATTAATAAATATTATAAATGACAATTTATTTGATAATTATTTTAATTATTAAATAAATAGTTTTGGTATTTATAGGTTTGAATTGGAAAATATGGTATTTTTGAAAAGAAGAATAAGTGGTTGAAATAAAGTGGCAAAATTGTAACTAGAGATTGGCCCTTTGAAGTGTACAGCCAACAAGTTATTTTTGCCCAATATTTTATTCTTTTTTAATCCATATAATTCAACCCTAACCCTATTGAAGAATAGTATAAAATGAAGGCTATGGTCTCATTATCCAACTAATGCAACTAATGCCTCCAAAGCTAAAAACCAAGATGAGACCTCTTCCTTCTTCTTTCTTCTTCAATTCGAAACCTATAGCCTTTCTTCACTAAACAATTTCAGCCATTAGTGATTGAGTAAGTGCCCACACACATCAAGTTGGTTCTCAATCAATCATAGTGTGTAAGACTGTGAAGAATCCAATCAACAAGAAGGAGAATCGGGCTCAAGAAGGAGAGAAAGAGATTCAGGTTCAGATCTTGATAATGCTCTGCTACAGAAAGGAATCAAGGGCTAGAGATCTGAACGGAAGGAGTCATTATATTCCGCTGCAATCAATGTAAGGTTTTCTTAAATCCTTATGTGTTTATTTCATTGTTTTAGAAATTCATATTAGGATGTTAAACAACATTCTTGTTAGTAAATCTAGATCCTGATAAAATATTTTCAACAAGATTTTGTGTCAATAATAAATATTAAAACACATAAAAAAATATGTTAAACATATAAATATACTTCGGTATTAACATACAAGCTATAGAATACAAAGCTCAATTTCATAAAAAGCAACTCATAATGAAATCCTTTTAAAGAGAAAATTTTGAATAAATACTCTCAAAAATATCAAAATAAATTGTCTGCAATGATAGGAAATAGGGAATAAAATCCCCAAACTAATAATTGAAGCTAAATTGTTTGATAAATAAAACAATTAATTCAAAAATAAAGACGAGCTTCATCTTCAAGCTTGGATAATCTCCACCATTCTGTCTAACTATATGTCTCAACTCACTAGGATAACAATCCAAGTCTAAGTAGTTGGAGCTGAAATAAGAAGAATATAAACATGGTTAGTAGATCTAGAATTTATAACCTAAGGGGATAATAATTCTCTAAAACACATGAATTTATAACAAAGTTAGAATACCTTATTTCTTTGCCAAAAATTTAGGACATTTAGTTTCCGGTGGCCCTTTTCATTGCAATAAAAGCATTTTCCTTTCTCCTTTGCCTTTGGATTAGCAACTTTTTTACCCCTTATTAGATGTATTAATAGCTTTAAGAGGCTTCTTGCGATTCTTCCTATTATTCTTGTTTGTCTTAGATTTTGTCGTACCAACCATAGCATTGCTAGAACTTATAGCTTTGCTTCCTCCTTTTTGTGGTCCTCCAATCAAATTTTCAAATGTCTAAAGGTTGTATATTAAATCGTGAAAGTCAAAAGTCAAATTGTTCATGATATAATTTAAAGTAAAGGGCAGAAAAGCTGGAGTTAAACTATTCATGATCAAACTCACTTGAGTTTCTTGATCAATGATAGCTCCATAATTCTCAGCTTCTTGGAAATAACTAGCCATTAGAGTAGGTAATCACACACATTCTGATGAGGTTTAATCCGTGCATTTATGAAGTTCTTGCTCGCTTCAAAACGAGCTTGATCAGACGCCTTCCTAAATAGTTTAGTTAACTTGTTCATGATCTCTGCAGCTGTGAGAGTGTTTGCAAACCTTGTCTTCAAGGTATCAACCATGCTAGACAACATAAAGTAACGAGCTTTATTACTAGCATTCTACGTACGCTCAAACTTTTCCTTTACTACCTTGGTTGCATTCTTACCTGGTTGCTCAGGAGCTTCTTCGGTTAAGACAAACAGTGAATTTTTACCTATGAGAGCAATATTAATGTTCTCTTTCCATTTGACAAAGTTGGCTCCAAAGAGCTCGTTGTCAGTCAACAATGATGTAATAGGGTTGTTCATGGTCACGTTGGGTACTACAAATATCAACAAATAGAAATTAAATAAGATTCAATACAAAATCATACATATATTCAGAAATTAGTAAACATTTAGCAAGTAGCAAGGATATGTGAAAATACAAAACAACATACTGAATAATTTCTAAGGTTTTTCAACTAAATGACATACAGTGTCCCGGTAGGCGAGAGTCAAAGACATCATTAGTTTAATAGAGTTGCCAGCTCATCTAAAATAGATACCATTTTAGCAACCTTTTATTCGATCAAAATAAGAATCGAACGTCGTTATGGTAGGCTAGAGTCAAGGTTATTCTTATCTCATACCATTGTTTCATATTTATAAAGTTAATTCTAAGTAGTCACAGTAGAGATGAGTCTAATAGAAAAGAAAATTTACAAAATACCTATCTTCTAAGATCTTATGGTGTTAATGGTTCAATGGATAACTATCCATAAGGGGGACGAAGTCTAGCGTCTTGAGGACCCATTGAAACAATAATCATGTAAGACTAACAATGGAGATCAAATATCCTTAAAACTAAAGCTCATTATTTTAAAAATCTGTATTTTCAATTGATATCAATTTTAATTAATTTATTTTAATATATATATTTATTTAATTAAAATTACTAATTTAGATAACTCTTAATGTAAATTTTAATTTAATATTTATAAAATTATATACTTTGGTAGATCTGATAATAAAATTTATTTTTCATCATTAATATTAATTTTTCAATAAATATTATGAAAATTACTTAATTTAAGTTGGTCCAAAATTAATTAAGATTAATTTTCAACTCAAATTTAATTTTCTATAAATATATTACTAAATTTGAAATCTAATGTATTAATTTTTTTTTCCAAAATTTATAAAATAAAATAAAATAAATCTTAAAAATTTATTCTAATTTATGTTGGTCTTAAAATTAATTAACTAATTTTCAACATAAATATAATTTTCCTATTTAATAAAATTTCTTGAAAAAATGTCTAATATTTAAGTATCTTGAACAAAATCAACTTAAATATTAATTTTCTATTTAATTAAATATATCTAGAAAAATACCAAGAGTCTACTCAGAAAATAACTATCTAGATATTTCATAAATTAATTATTGATTTTCTAAATAAAATATAATATATTTTAGCCTATTTATTTTAGAAATTTTTACACCAAAAATCTAAAATGATAAATTTATTACATAAATACATGTACACGGCTAAACTAACTTTTTACTCATCTTCTATATTTTATTACTATTTTACCACATGCACACACAATTCAACCTTTTTGACACGTGAGTGAGTGATTGATGTATTACATCAATCACTCTATACATCATTTCTCTTCTTTTTCTCTTAATTATCCATTTCTTTTTCAGTTTTTTTTTTGTAAAAAAATAATAACCTCCATAGCTGAACACTTCCCTCTCCACAATCCCAACTCCATTTTCACTCTTCTTTTTGTTCTTCAAATTTTTTTTCAACTCCCATTAACCGTTTTCTTTCTTTTTATTTTTCTCTTAATCTATATATAAATATGGTTGTAACTCATTCTTCATCAACTCCTTCCCCTGTTCAAAAAAAAAATTCTAAAATGGAATTGAAATCTTTAGCTAATAGAAACAAGGGTAAACGGCTTGTTGTTAATTGAGGATGATGACTCTGATTTTGCTCCTCCATTGTCGAAACGTGGGCGAGCTCTTCCAAAGAAGAAATCAAAGGTGGATGCCCATGAAAATATTCCTCAAGATGATGCTCAAAAAAATGATCAAGATGGAGTTGGTCTTCCGTATAAGGTTTGATTTTAGTTTCTTTTTGGTTTCGCCCCTATTTGAAATTTGTTTGTATTTGCCATTTGTGTGTCTTGTGTTTTTCGATTTTACTATTCTAGGTTTTTCATTTTAGCATTTCGTTTGGTTCCGCCCCTAGGGCTTCTATTTTGTTTAGTTTAATTTATTTGTTCTTTTATGGGTTTTTCATTTTCGTTTGTTTAGTCTTAAAAACTGTTTTATTTTGTTGTCTTTTTTTTTTTCTAGATGTTTTATTCTTTTTCATTTCAGTTTCTTCATTTGATCTATTCTCAGTTTGTATTAGTTTTTTCATAGTTTTTGAATAGTGTAAACACGTTCTGTATGTATTTTTTTGGGAATATGTTTTTGTCTTGTTGTTTCCTGTCCATTTGTATATCATTAATGGGTAACAATTTAATTTATCATGGATATTGATGTTCAAAAGTTTTTTCTGAATTTTAGTTTGTTTACAGTTATTTTGTAGTTTTATTATGGTTTTGCTACTTGCATAATATATAAACTATCACAAAACGATAATGCAACTATAATGCAACCAAAACAAAAAATAAACAGACTTATACGTAACTTGTTGTCCCTTAATTCAAAATTTCTCTTCTTATTGTGTTTTTTTTAAAAAATATATTCCACATTGGAAACCAGTAATCAACCAAAATGCAACTATATATAACGTAGATCTATTATTCATGGTGTTTTTTTAAAAAAAAAATTCACACCATACCTTGTTTTGGATTCGGGGGGAGCTCCAGATCTGTTTGTTACAGATCTACATTTCATGAATCTGGATTTCGATATTAGGGGGAGTTGTTTTGATCGAATAAAACCGAAAACAATTGTGTAATTTTAGTTTCTTCCTATTTTTTCTGGGTTTTTTTTTCCGTAAATTTCTGTTTAGATCATTGCAGGTCTTCTTTTCCAGTTGATTTCGCCGGAATTAATGGTTGTATTTCCTTCGTTTTGGTTTCATTTTGGTTGTTTTGCTGATTTGAAACGATCGAGGTATGTCATCTTTATTGTTCGCTCCGTGCAGCTGAAGGTTTACTGCATGTGGTTTTTTTGTAAATATTTGTATGTGGACTGTATAAATGTTTAATGGGTCGGCCTATAGTATTTTTGTAATTTTTTTCTTTTTTGTATTTTTCTGTTTTTTCCCTTTATTTTAATGAAATCATTAATGAAAATTACTTGATTTAACTTGATCTAAAATTAATTAAATAATAATTTTCAACTTTAATCTAGTTTTTCAAAATTTCAAAATATCTACTTTGAAAAATGCAATTCGAAATTTAATAAACAAATGATTGATAAAATAAAATAAAATATATTTTGAAAATTATTCTAATTTAAGTTGATTTGAAATTAAAAAATTTCCAACTTAAACATAATTTTATATTTAATGATGTATTAAAACTAGAAATAAATAATTAAGTATCTTGAATACAATCAACTTAATTATTAATTCTAATTTAATATCTAAGAAAATATTCTAATTTAAGTTGGTCTAAAATTGATTATAATTTACTTTCAACTTAAATATATTTTTCTATTTAATTAAATACTAGAAAAATATAAATTAGTTACTGGAAATTACTATCTAAAATTTATTTCCTTAAACTAAGTGTGTTTTTCTAAATTAATTTTAAAATAATTTAATGAAAAATTCATTTTATTTATTTTAAAATTAATTATGTTACTAATCAATTTTAATTAGGTTAAATTAAGATAATTAGCCTAAAACAATAATTTAAATAAGATAAATAGGTCTTCAGAGTTGAGGTAGTTTATGTGAGAGAGGACTGAGTTCAGTATATCGTACCCACTACTATGGCCTCCTAACTCTCACACAAGGCCCAAGAGAGAGAAATTTAACCTTTAATTAAATAATTAGTATTCATTGAATAAGCCCAATACTAATTGGGCATAAATAAAACTATGAAGGTGATATTTTATTTTTAGCAACAAAGTACATTTAAATATCAAAATTAAATGGGTTTCCTATATGCATCTAAGTCCATGCTCATACAAGACAAATGATTTGAATGGACCCTATCATGTTACTAGGTTTATTACAGATGAAAAAAATTACAAAATTACCTGTTACAAATCACTTATTTGATCTTTGCCAATTGAACTATGATTAAATCATGGAATTAATCAAAAAGTTAATCATAGCAATTTAAATCAAATAAATAATAGGTTTGTTAAAAGATTTTGAAATAAGCAACTAAACAAACAAACAATGTAACAATATCTGGAAAGTTAGTTAAGATATTTTTATTTTAAAATTAAAATATTTAAAAAAAAATATCTTAACTTGAAATTAAATTAGGTTGTTAGAATATATTTGAAAAATATTAAATTTAACAAATTTCAAAAATATCTTAAATTCAAATATTCAACAAATTTTCAAATATCTAGTTTATTTAAATAATTAATTAAATAACTAATAATATAATATAACATAATATCTTAATTTAAAAACTTAGATATTTCTAATATTATATTTTAAATCTTATAATTTAACAAATTAAATTCAACAAAATAAATAAATTTGAAAATAGGATATTTTTATGGTTAAGAAATTATCAATTTTATTTAAAATTAAACAAAATAAAGTATCCTAAAATTTGAAAATTTTATGGTTAAAAAACCTTAAAATATCTATTCAAACAAAAGTTAATTAACTATTCAAAAATTTCATGTTATTTTAAAAAAATATAAATTATATTTTAGATAAATATCTTAATAAGATATAATGTCAAATAATTAACATTTACTTAATCTTATAATTTAAAATAATAAAATATATTTAAAAATAACAAGTTTTTGAAATTTTGATATTTATGGTTAGCAATTTGAATTTATAGATTATTTTAAATTTTATTAATATTTTAATGTTAAAAGAAGACCATTTCATTTTATCAATAAAATATGTAAATATTTAATTTTATAATTAAAATTAATAAATCAAAATAAAATAATCAAATTTCAAAATACCAATAATGGCAAGTTTGTTAAGAAATCAATTTTTCAAATTTAAAGCTTAATAATATCTAAAACTAATTTAATTTAATAATAAAATTAATAAAAATTAATTTTAATCTAATAATTAAATTTTTATTTGAAAAATAAGATTCTACACAAAATTTTATCAAAATTTGAATTTTATTTCATTGAAAAATAATTTTTAAGAGTTGAAAAATGGTAAAAATGGTGAAGTCAAGGGAGTTATAAGTACTGCATACTCCCCCCGCACGCGAAATAGGCCTCCAGCCGAGAAACCAGGCTCCAATGTAGCCTCCTTGATCGAGGTTTCTCGATCAGATGCAGCCTCGGATAGGATCTTTTCTGAGAAATCTCGAACATGGCCTTATCTGAATCCGTGTTCGACTAAGCTGCACTCGGATCCGCGTGCGCACGTGGGTGAAAATCCTAGCCAAGATTTTCTCCAACTTCCAAAAATCATAACTAATTCAATTTAAATCCAAATTGAGTTCTGTAAAAGTCTAAATTGATTAATTTTCCACCAAATTTCTAAAAAAAATACTTCTAGAACGAAATTGAAAATATTTTTTGTAGAAAAATTGTAATTAATATTCAATCATCAGTTAATCACATAAATCAACATGAACACATCTAAATCATCAAAATCATCATTTTAAATCCATATTTTATGAAAATAAATCATTACTATGGCTCTGATACCAGTTGTTGGAAGTTATTTTACCAGAACTAAATTTATTAACATATATGTTTGATTATATAATCTAACATCCTAAACATAAATTTCCTAAAATAATGAAATAAACATATAAAATTCTTGAAAACCTTACATTAGTAGCAGCAAAATATTATGGCTCCTTCCATTCAGATCTCTAACCCTTGTTTCTTTCTGTCGCAGAGTAGTAATAAGATCTGAACTTGGATCTTCTTAGGGTGATGGAATTCTTCACAATCTTCCACACTATGATTGAGTAGTGACTTGATATGAGTGGGCAAGGTACTCTTCACTATAGGTTTCGAATTCTAAGAAGAAGAAATGAGAGAATTTTGAAATTTAAGAGTGGTTCTCTTTATTTTCAGTTATCTGACAAAATGGACTAATGAAGGTTCTTAGGTTAAGCGCTTATAACTATCTATTTATAAGATTACATCTAGGGTTAGGATTTAAATTATATGGAATTAAAAAAAAAATGGCTAAAAATTCTTTTAAGTGGTCGGTCAAGTATTGGACCCCACTAGTTTCAATTTTGCCTTTTAATTTAACAGCTTATATTTTTTCTTTCACAAATGCCATATTTTAAATGTAAAATCTATTTATCTAATAATTATAATTAATTATCAAATAAAATTACCATTTATCTTATTTATTAATTAGACTTTACAAAGTCTCTTAATTATTAAAGAAACCCTCAAATATCTTTTCTTCTCAATTAAGCTATTGAATAGTGAAAATTTATAAATAAGACAGTCTAACTTAGAACTCTAATTGATTAATTAAAACAAATTAACTGAGTCTATAAGTCAATATTATCTCAACTAGTGCGGGGACTATGGACCTATATAATCAAGCTTCCAATAAGTAGTTCTAGAATTTACTAAGTGAATTCACTAACTTATTAATTCCTCGTAAGTCCACTATAGATTCAGAATTGCACTTCTGAACGCTCTATATGCTCTAAATATAAATACGCTATTAATTATCCATGCATTGTTATAATCCAAATAATTAATGATCCTCTATAGATGATTTACATCGAGTAGGGACAAATTTACCGTTCTACCTCTCAATGTATTTTATCCTTAAAACACTTAGTTTTTTATAAATGATATTTCAGTAAACTAATATAATTATTGTAATAAGAGCTCTTCCATTTATCTCTATATATTAAGTCAAACTTAAAGGAAATCATCATTTCACTTCTACGTCATTATAGAATTGATTGTCTTTTTAGGCAACAAAAATTGAATTGATCATCTTATTAGGCAACAATAAAATTATTACTTTATTAGGTAACTGTAAGTGACTGTCTTATTAAATGTGTAGTAATACATGTTTGCCTTGTGTAATGTAAATTCCTCCTTATAGGTTAAAAAATGTGTTTATTTGGTTATACTTGTTTATTAATATACAATGTTTGTGTTATTGCTTTTTTTGTTGAATTTTTGTAACTCACAGGTGCTTTGTGGTACAGATAAAAGCAAGTGCATGATAAGTCATGCCATGAGTTTGAGACCTTTCCTACATATCAGCTTATCTATTGACTAACGGTGTTGAGTTGTCAAAATTTGATTTTATAGAGCTCTTGAATGTATTTTGATGTAAATATCGTATGACAACTTTTGTAAAGTTTAAAAAAGAGATCCTCAAAGTTTAAAAAATTCAAAGCCAAGTTTATTATATTTTATGTATTAAAATTTTATATTTTATTAAATATATAGTTAAAATATTAATTTATTATTATAAATTAATTTATAAAATTACACCTTGTTGAAACAAGCATTACAATTTATGAGTTATTAAATTTAATGGTATGACCTTTTAAGCACACCAAGTTGTCGCTTACAAAATTAGAGGACGAAAACAAACTACAAACCATTACAAAAAAAGTGCAATACAACCAAAGAACAAAGTTCTCTTGACGAAAGGAAAAAAATGTCACGAAACAATATGCAGAGGCATAATAGTCACTCTGCATTCCAAGGTTGTTGGAAAAGAATCTCGTAAATGATTTGCTCCAGCTGTCAGGATAAATTCTGTTAGCATTGTATTCCTAAAATTCCTTTGCTGTAAAATATCTTTAGCCACGTGTTGCTCTGTAATTTGTACTCTGTAATTGCCCTGTATTCATTCACTTTGTCTATAAAAGGAAATAGAATCCATCAGCATCATTTGAGCTGATTTCATCAAATACCATATATGTTAGTAATTTTACTTGGTATCAGAGCAAATTTAGGCGCTTGCCATGTCGATCCCTCAAGAACAAACGACACCAGCACAGTCAGAAACAAACCCTGAAAATCAGGGTCAATCAGCTCCCTTGAATGCGATGATTCAGCCATCGTCTGCATCAAGTCCTGCTCCGATTGCTAACCCATTTAGCAACACGTTGAGCCAGCCCTTCTCTCTAAAACTTGATCGCCACAATTTTCCTCTGTGGAAAACTATGGTTACCACAATCATCCGTGGTCATAGACTGGATGGTTATCTCAATGGTAACAGACCACCTCCATCTGAGTTCTTACCTGCAAGAGTAGCTGAAGATGGAACACCTGATCTGGTTTTGATGTTAACCCGGAGTACGAAGCATGGTTAGTCCATGACCAACTCTTAATGGATTGGCTTTATGGATCAATGACTGAAGGAGTAGCAGCAGAGGTAATGGGATGTCAGTCAGCTGCCTCACTTTGGAATGCCCTTGAAGAGTTATATGGTGCCTATTCCAGAGCCAACATGGATGATATTCGAACAAAGATCCAGATCACTCGCAAAGGCACTCAGTCGATGTTTGAGTATTTGAGACAGAAACGCATGTGGGCCGATTCTCTGGCCTTAGCAGGTGATCCTTACCCTGAAAAACACTTAATTGCTAATGTTTTATCTGGTCTAGATGCAGAATATTTGTCTATCGTGGTTCTGATAGAGGCTCGGGAACATACTACATGGCAACAATTGCAAAACATGCTTCTCAGCTTCGATGGAAGGTTGGAAAGGCTGAATGCTTCAAAAGGTCTGAACAATCCCACTGCCAACTTTGCTCAGAAGCCATCTCACTCAAACAATCCAGGGGGTACATCTCGAAGGCCTAATTTCAGTCACAACAACAATCGTGGTAATCATCACAAACCAGGCTTTTCTCAAGGCAGTGGCTCCAGGGGTGGCAGAGGTCGAGGAGGAAGAGGTCAAGGATCAAAACCCACTTGCCAAGTATGTGGGAAATATGGTCATTCGGCTGCTATCTGTTACAACAGATATGATGAAAGTTACATGGGAAATCAACCCAATACTGATAACAATCAAGACAAGCAACTCACAGCTCTCATTGCTGCTCCTGAAACCGTGAATGATGACAGCTGGTATGCCGATAGTGGTGCCAGCAATCACCTCACTTCGGATCCTGAAAAGATACAAAACAAAGCTGAGTATGGGGGTAAGGAACAGATCACAATAGGAGATGGTAGTAAACTACCTATCCTACATGTGGGATCTGGTTTTATTCAATCTCAATCTAATACTCCTTTACTGCTGCATAATGTTCTGCATGTTCCTTCTATTTCGAAAAATCTGATTAGTATTTCTAAACTAACCTCAGATAACAATGTCTCAGTTGAGTTTTTCCATGATTCTTGTGTTGTGAAGGAACAACCAGTAGGGAGAGTGGTTCTGCAAGGAGCTCTTAAAGATGGCATTTACATGCTCCAAACATCTAATCTACCTCACAAGACACTTCAAAAACCATTCACAGCAGTAGCCACCAGTTCCTCTTCAAGTACTGTAGTTTCTTCCAATTCCCTAAAAGATGTATGGCATAGAAAGCTAGGACATCCCTCAAGTAATGTTCTTAGACAAGTTCTCAAAATGACAAATGTAACCGTTCCTATTAATGATAATTTGACATTTTGTGATGCATGCCAATACGGCAATCTCATGCTTTACCATTTACTAACTCTGCATCTAGAGCCTCTCATGTCTTAGACTTGATCCATATGGATCTTTGGGGACCATCCCCCATCACTTCCCACACTAGCTTTAAATATTACATTCATTTTCTCGATGATTTCAGCCGGTATACCTGGTTGTATCCTCTCAAAAATAAGTCTGATGCATTAGAAGCTTTCACTCATTTTAAAAGCATGGTTGAAACACAATTTGAAAGAAAAATAAAGAAACTAAGAACAGATTGGGGAGGAGAGTTTCAAGCTTTTTCCTCACTTGTTCTTGACAATGGTATCATTTTTGATCACTCTTGTCCTCATACTTCGGAACAAAATGGACGAGCTGAGAGAAAGCATCGTCATATTATTGAGATGGGCCTCACACTCCTTGCTCAGGCAGCCATGCCTCTCAAATATTGGTCTGATGCGTTTAGTACAGCAGTGTATCTCATCAATAGACTTCCTACTGCTGTCCTAAACAATACATCACCCTTTGCCACTCTCTATTCAAAGGATCCCGATTATCACTTCCTCAAAACCTTTGGAGTGCCATGTTTCCCTTGCCTTCATCCATACCAAAACCATAAATTCCAATTTCACTCCATTAAGTGTGTGAACTTGGGATATAGTGAGGCCCATAAGGGTTACAAATGTCTTAGTCCTCATGGTCGCATATACATTTCTCGACATGTAGTATTTAATGAAAAGGAATTTCCCTTTAAATCAGGTTTCTTGAATAATCATTCTCCTGAGCAACAAGTTGCTTTGTCCATGCCTCACTCGTAGATTAATTTGCCTACTGCTGCACCAGTAATTTCTTCTGCAGTTTCTGCAGAACCACCTACCTCGGCTGCCTCTTCATCAACACAGGTATCTCCTTCACCCCTTACTGATTTTGGTTCACCTATATCTGTTATTCCTGACCTTTCCTCTGCAGAAACACCACATACACCTCTCTCCAGGGCCTCGGCTTCATCTCCTCATCCTTCCCATCAGCTACACTCATCAGCCACTTCACCTCTCTCATTAGAACAGCCACCAAATAATACTTCAGCAACCATTTCTTCACCTCCTCCGCAAGCTACTTCCAAAACCATCACCTCAACTCACCCCATGATGACTCGGGGCAAAGCAGGTATCTTCAAACCCCGAGTTTTCCTTGGCCAAGCCTCATTTTCCCTTGACCACCATGAACCACTCTCGGTACATGATGCACTTCAACATGAGGGGTGGAATTCAGCTATGGGAGATGAATTTTATGCTCTCAAAAAGAATGGTACCTGGATATTGGTTCCCCCTTCTCCTGAATATAATGTGGTTGGCAACAAATGGGTGTACAAGATTAAGTTTAATGCAGATGGATCCGTTCAACAGTTGAAGGCACGTTTAGTGGCTAAAGGGTTTCATCAACGTCCTGGTGTTGACTTTGGAGAGACTTTCAGTCCAGTTATTAAAGCCTCTACCGTTCGAGTGATTCTCACCATAGCGGTCTCGAAAGGTTGGGACATTAGACAGCTTGACATCAACAATGCCTTCTTGAATGGAGTCTTGGATGAAGAAGTATATATGGTGCAACCCCAGGGATTTGAGGATCCAACAAAACCTCATCATGTCTGTAAGTTGTTAAAGTCCATCTACGGACTCAAACAAGCTCCAAGAGCTTGGTACGAACAGTTAAAGAACACTCTGTTGAAATGGAACTTTGTTAGATCCAAAGCTGACACATCTCTATTCATGTTGAAGCATCCGAATTATGTTCTCATGGTGCTTATTTATGTGGATGATATAATTGTCACAGGAAGTAGCTCAAGCCATCTAAATCAATTTGTATCTCAACTGAACAACACTTTCTCACTTAAGGATCTCGGGCCCCTTCATTATTTCTTGGGAATTGAAGTTCTAAGAGATGAAACTGGTTTGTATCTATCACAAGGCAAATATGTGGCTGAACTTCTTCAACGATTCAACATGGCTAACCTCAAACCAAGTCCTACACCAATGGTTGCAAATAAGCAACTGTCATTGCATGATGGAGAACCAATGGCCGAACCTGCCATCTACAAAAGTGCAGTGGGTGCACTTCAATACCTCAGCCATACACGCCCCGATATTTCCTTCGCCGTGAACAAGCTCAGCCAATTTTTAAAGTGTCCTACCAACGTCCACTGGAATGCCACAAAGAGGGTAATGAGATACTTGAAGGGTACATTACGGCATGGTCTACACATCTCACCCTGTGATCGGTTAACCTTGACTGGTTTTTCAGATGCCGATTGGGCATGCTGCCCAGATGACAGGAGGTCAATAGCTGGATACTGTGTGTTTCTTGGAGATTCCTTCATCTCTTGGTCGTCAAAGAAACAAACCGTAGTGGCTCGTTCAACTACCGAGTCGGAGTATTGGGCACTTGCACATCTTGCAGCAGAGCTAACTTGGATTCAAGAACTACTCAAAGAGATGAAATTCAGACTTCCCACTGCTCCAATTATCTGGTGCGACAACTTAAGTGCAAGTGCACTTGCGGCGAATCCTGTTTACCACGCACGGACTAAGCACATTGAACTCGATGTTCACTTTGTGAGGGACAAAGTCTTAGAGAAGCAACTTGAAATTCGCTATGTACCATCTCATGATCAAACAGCCGACTGCTTGACTAAAGCCTTGTCACACTCTCATTTCCAGTTTCTTATCGACAAGCTCAGAGTAATGCCCTCACCCTTTCGCTTGAGGGGTGGTGTCACGAAACAATATGCAGGGGCATAATAGTCACTCTGCATTCTAAGGTTGTTGGAAAAGAATCTCGTAAATGATTTGCTCCAGCTGTCAGGATAAATTCTGTTAGCATTGTATTCCTAAAATTCCTTTGCTGTAAAATATCTTTAGCCACGTGTTGCTCTGTAATTTGTACTCTATAATTGCCTTGTATTCATTCACTTTGTCTATAAAAGGAAATAGAATCCATCAGCATCATTTGAGCTGATTTCATCAAATACCATATCTGTTAGTAATTTTACTAAAGACTCTCTCCAACAAACTTACTCAACACCTGTTGAAGCTTGCCTTGGTGCTCCAAACCGCACCATCATTAGTTCAGTAATAACGTTGATTAATTAGCTTAAAACATGGGAGAGTGCCCTGCGAAAAATTACTATTTTCAATGTAACTTTTTAATCACAATATAATTTTTTTTATAAATAAATATAATTTTTAGTCACAACAAAAGTTACTTAGAGCATCTCTAATAGTATCCTCCTTTAAGGATGGTCAAAATTTACATATCATCAAAAAGTATAATATTTTATTTTATCTATCTTCCACATTATTTTTGTCACCCTTACTTTTAAAAACACTCCAATATATAGCACTCTTTTAAAATACTATAATTATGATCTCACACATTATTATTTAATATATATCATAATTTTTAGCTATAATAACTTTTTAGCTTCTATTTTTTATTAAAAAATGAATAATATCAATGCTACAATATAGAATCCATGCAAATTTCTAGAATGACATCATTTTTTCTCTAATGGTACAACATTTTTAATATTTTGTCGCATAATATGTCCATCTCACTAAGCATTCTCTAAAGTTTTACCATTGAAAATGCTCTTATGACTAAAACATAATATTTAGATAGAAATTATCACTAATTTAGTTTTAGTCACATCAAATATTGTGACTAAAAATACATTTAATCACAACAATTTATGATTTTTGTAACTAATACTTTTAGCCACAAATCTTTTAATCACGACACGATAATAATAATTTAAAATTAACCACATTTTATTTTATTTTTAGTTATAAATTTTATTGTGACTAAAACTAGGGGTGGATGTATGTTAATGACTATAGAGGCCATGGCCCCCCTAAGATTATAGTAACCTACTTATATATGTAATTTTTATTTTAATTAATGTGTATCTTAGTATGTAATATATGGTAGCCCAATTAAAGTTAAATAATTTTTTTAAAAAAAATATAGAAATAGTTGAATATAATAAATAATCTGTCAGATACGTACCTACTTTATTTACTATATATATTCTCTAAAAGAATAATTTGTTTTCATTTTTTTCTAAGTCATTTTTTTTCATTAATAGTAACTTAGCAAGACACACACATTTTTTTTTTTATTTTTTGTAACAATAAAAAAAAAAGTAGAAACTAAAAAATTTTAAAGACCTTCAAAATAGATAATTAAGTATTATTATTCTTTTCTTCCCCTCTCATAGATATTTAGGTATTACGAATCTCTTCTTCTTCTCTCATTCATATCTATTACATAAGCGCAATGACCAACTAAAAGCTGCTCAAGCTACAAATATTGCTCATTTACTTGAGATTGATGAACTAGAATGTAACGCCCGTATTTTATTATAATAAATTCGAAAATTAATTTTAATAATTTATATATTAATAATCACATGGATCGGGATCCCGAGTATCAAAATACAAGTTAAAAGTACTTTACTACTATATACATATATATATATATTTTTTTTTAAAAAAAAGTTTAGCGAACATGCATCCCCAAAATACAGACTCCAAAATACTAAGAAATCGAAACCCTCCAGGTTGCACTGCCGCGATATATACAATCATGCCGAGTTCTGCCTCACTGTTCCTCCAGCTTTGCTTTTCCTTTACCTACACAAGGTAGCAAACTGATGAGTCAACAGACTCAGTAAGATATGCAAGAAATATATAAAAGTACTGCAATGTCGGCTTTATGATTAAGCCGCCCTGAGCTCACTAACCAAGCTCACCAAATGGTTAAGAACGTTCTTAAGGGAAGTACGACTACTGTACCAAATGCACTAAAGTACCAACTCCGTACTTGTGTTGGTAGAGCCCTAATTGTACTCCCGGAAATTACTAAGTGTTGTACCACGAACACGACGTACCCTGGGTACTCGTGTTGGTAACACCGTAACCACATTAACATACAATACTGTACTAACACTCTAATAATCATTTTATATTCGTGCTAGTAGTATAACAATCAAAACAAACTTATACATTCATATATATATTCTTACGCTATCTTACCTCGTTCCGTGCTCAAGTGTGCCGGTCAGCCTGAGTGGAAGTGCAGCTCGACGTTTTACAGGGCCCTAAACCATAATGTTCAAAATCCGATGAGAGACTCGCTAAAACACTTATCGAGGATTTAAAATAGAAACTAAGCTAAACCCTATCGATAAAAAGGATGCCAATACTCTAAATTACTTAAAAACGGGAAAAACTAGGGCTCGGGAAAAAGCCCCAACCGGCAGGCCGGTTCCCAACCGGAAGTCCGGTTCCTGGGACCAACCGGTCGACCGGTTGCAACAGGGCCCCAGGAACCGGAATTCCGGTTCTGAGCTGGGAACCCAAAAATTCCTCCCCTTTACTCAAATCAAAACCAAATCTTTTAAAAACTTCCAGAATACCTGCATACACTATTTTAAACCAAACCCAAGCTACAAATCACAACAATTCATTCAAATTCCAAAAACACCATTGGAGGTCAAGGTTTGAGTTCTCAAACTCAAACCTTGTCAAAACCTTACCACAACTAACAAAGACAGCATAAAGCAACTCAATTAAACTCACTTAATCAACAGAAATTAAATTCAAACAACAACTATAACTACAGAACCAAAATTCCTAATTTAAATCTCAAAACCTAACTTTATACTAACTAGAAACATAGAGAAGAAGACTAGGAATCCATACCTTATACAAATTCTCCTTCAAGAGAATAGAAAGACTACAAAATCAGCAATCCAAACCCTTTTCTTGCTGGTTTTCTAGGGTGCACGAAAGAGAGAGGGGAAGAGGAAAATTCCAAGCTTGATCATCTATTTCTCACTTAATCTTTCTTTCCTTTGATAATATGATTACTATCTAAGCATAGGTTAAATAAAGGAAGCTTCTACTTTCCACTAAAAGCCAAAACACTAAAAGCAAAAAGACCTATTTACCCTTCAATTAAGATATCAAAACTAAACAACCTAAGGACAATTTGGTCATTTCCAAAACCCGACTATAAGCATTAAACAAAATACCCCGAGCAAATAACATACATCAAAATATAAGATATGACTCTCTAAAGGCCCCAACGCCGCTTTCCACAGCTTCCGAACACAACACAGAAATTAGGTAATTAAATATAAAATAGCATAAAAACATATATGATATATGAAATATATTTCTAAAATATGCATTCCATAATTATTAATACATAAACCTTAAATATTTAATAATACAAAGCATTAATCATAGGCGGTCTTTACAATTATCCCCCCGTTAAAAGGATTTCGTCCCCGAAATCTACCTGAACAATTCAGGATGTTGAGTCCTCATATCAGATTCTAGTTCCCAAGTGGCTTCTTCCACTTTACTATTCTTCCAGAGTACTTTAACCAACGATATGGTTTTAGTTCGAAGGACCTTTTCCTTCTTATCCAGAATTTGCACTGGTTGTTCATCATATGATAAGTCAGGTTGTAATTCCAATGCTTCATAACTCAAAACGTGCATTGGATCAGATATATACTTCCTTAGCATGGAAATGTGAAACACGTTATGCACTGCTGACAAGGAAGGAGGTAAGGCTAACCGATAAGCAACTTGCCCAACCTTCTCCAGAATTTCAAAAGGTCCAATAAACCTAGGGCTCAATTTACCTTTCTTTCCAAAACGTCTGATTCCTTTCATCGGGGATACTCGTAGAAAGACATGATCACCAGGTTGGAATGTAACATCCCGTCGCTTGGGATCTGCATAACTTTTCTGTCTGCTTTGAGAAGCAAGCATTCGAGCTTTGATCTTGTCTATTGCTTCATTCGTCTTCTGGACTAATTCAGGGCCCAAGTATTTTCGTTCTCCTGTTTCGTCCCAATGAATTGGGGAACGACACTTTCTTCCATAGAGCAGCTCATAGGGAGCCATTCCTATGGTACTTTGATAGCTATTATTGTATGAGAATTCAATCAGAGGCAAATACTTACTCCATGACCCTCCAAAATCCATGACACAAGCTCGTAATAGGTCTTCAAGTATTTGAATGGTTCGTTCAGATTGCCCATCTGTTTGAGGATGAAAGGCTGTGCTGAATTTCAAATTAGTTCCCATAGCCTTTTGCAAACTCACCCAAAACTTTGAGGTAAATTTAGGATCCCTATCTAAAACGATTGACTTCAGTACTCCATGAAGACGGACAATTTCTTTCACATGCAAATCAGCATACTGATCCACTGTATAGGTTACCTTAACAGGTAAGAAATGTGCTGACTTTGTAAAACGATCCACCACAACCCAAACTGAGTCGTACATTCCTGTGGTTCTAGGCAAGCCAACCACAAAGTCCATTGCAATGTCTTCCCACTTCCATTCTGAAAGTGTTAATGGCTGAAGTAACCCCGCCGGTCGTTGATGCTCAGCTTTGATTTGCTGACAGGTTAAGCATTTAGTGACATAGTCCACTACATCCCTCTTCATCCCAAACCACCAGAAATAGGGCTTCAAGTCTTAATACATTTTGGTGGTTCCTGGATGTAATGAGTAAGGGGTAGTATGAGCTTCCTCTAAAATTTCCTTTTTAAGCTCACTGATATCAGGGACACACACTCGTGCTTTAAACAACAGCATCCCATTGTCAGAAATGGAGAAGTCCTTAGCTTTGCAAGCTAAGACATCTTCTCGAATTTTAACCAATTCAGAATCTTCTAACTGGGCCATTCTGATTCTTTCCAACAAATCTGATTGAAGTGTCAGATTAAATAATTTCTCAGTCACCAACTCAATGTTTGCTCTAGTCATTTCCGAGGCTAGCTGAGAGGAAATCATAACCATGTTGGATATCTGATCAGGTCCTTTTCTGCTTAAGGCATCAGCCACAACATTTGCCTTTCCAGGATGATACAGGATTTCACAGTCATAGTCTTTTACCAATTCTAACCATCTTCTCTGTCTCATGTTCAAATCCTTCTGAGTGAAGAAATACTTGAGACTCTTGTGGTCAGTATAAATCTCACACCTTTCACCATACAAGTAATGTCGCCAAATTTTCAAGGAGAACACCACTGCTGCAAGTTCTAGGTCGTGAGTTGGGTAACGCTGCTCATAATCTTTCAATTGCCGAGAAGCATAAGCTATGACTTTATCCGCTTGCATTAACACACAGCCTAAACCCTGTCTTGAAGCGTCACAATACACCACAAACTTTTCTTGATCAGATGGCAAGGCTAGAACAGGAGCTGTAATCAATCGTTGCTTCAGCTCTTGAAAACTCTTTTCACACTTATCTGACCATATAAATCACTGATTTTTCCTAGTTAACTCGGATAACGGCATCGCAATTTTGGAAAATCCTTCCACAAAACGTCGATAATAACCCGCTAAACCGAGGAAACTTCGTATTTCAGTGACTGTTTTAGGTCTAGGCCAATTCTTTACCGCTTCAATCTTCCCTAGATCAACCATGATTCCATCTTTTCCAACAATATGCCCCAGAAAAGACACTTGTGACAGCCAGAACTCACACTTTTTGAACTTTGCATAGAGTTTATGATCTCTAAGTCGCTGCAGAACCATTCGAAGATGTTGCTCATGTTCTGCTTCTGACCGAGAGTACACAAGAATGTCATCGATAAATACAATTACAAAATTATCGAGGAAATCCTTGAATACCCTATTCATGAGATCCATAAAAATTTCTTAGGTGCATTTGTTAACCCAAAAGACATAACCAGGAATTCATAATGACCATACCTGGTTCGGAAAGCTGTCTTTGGGATATCCTCTTCTCGAATTCTCAATTGATGATATCCAGATCTCAAGTCAATTTTGGAGAAAACTGTCTTGCCCTGAAGTTGGTCAAACAAATCGTCAATTCTGGGCAGAGGATATTTATTCTTAATAGTTAACTTATTCAGCTCCCGATAATCGATACACATCCGAAGAGTTCCATCTTTCTTCTTCACAAACAGCACAGGGGCTCCCCAAGGTGACACACTAGGCCGAGTGAACCCTAGATCCAACATCCCTTGGAGTTGTATCTTCAGTTCTTTTAATTCAGCAGGTGCCATTCGGTAGGGTGCTTTTGAAACAGGTTCTGCTCCAGGAATTAAATCAATGATGAAATCTATCTCCCGCTGAGGTGGTAATCCAGGCAATTCCTCTGGAAACATATCCAGGAATTCCTTAACCACTTTAACTTCTTCAGGTCCAAGTAACACAGGTTTACTGGAATCTACTACCACTGCTAGGAATCCAACACATCCATTACGTAACAAATCCCTAGCTTTCAACGCTGAGATCCTTGGGACACGAGAACCTTGGACCGAACCAACAAAAACAAAAGGTTCCTCATGTTAACTCAAACTTTTCGATCTCCTTGTTTTGATGATTAGCAAATATTTGATTATTATTTGTTACTAATGATTTATTGATTTTGTAGCAAATTTAAATGAGAAAATAAATATTTTGGTATTTTTACCAAACTTTTAAAAGCAACACTAAATGGACTCAACAAGCATGTCAAGAGCAAAAGATTCATCAAGGGATCAACAACTCAAGACCCTATTCAAAAGAGGTCTTCAAAATCCCAAAGTCAAAAAGTCAACCCGAAAGTCAAAGTCAAAGTCAAAGTCAAGGTCAACTCTCGGGAAAAATCAACTTGGGATCAAAAACATGCAAATCAAGCTAGGAGGCTCTTCTACATCAAGACTACTCAAAATTAAATGGTATAAATCTACTTTAGTCTTGTTAAAGTGATTTGCATAGCACACTAAGTTTTTATAAATTTGAATTTTGGCCCATTCACTAACTTGTGCAACAAGTTTTCTCACACGATAGTTCAAAAAATTTTTTGATTGAATTTCTAAATTACATTTTGTTTAACTAAGAGAACAAAGTTGGAATTTCTGAAATCGGATAATCGAGTAAGAAGTTATGCGCGTTTAAGTCCCGAAAAATGGCACTTTTGCCATCGGTCGGTCATCCGGAATTCGGATGGCAACCGGAATTCCGGTTGCAATCAATCCGGAATTCCGGTTCCCATCCGGACTTCCGGTTCATGGCTGACCCCACCTCGGGAAACGTGCTAACGGCTATAAACGGCTAGTTTTTTATCAAACACTATATAAACTCGATTTTTCTTTCAAAAAATAAGTTGGTTGAGCATTTATTACATATATCTAACCTATCTAAGTGAGATTAAGGAGCTTCTAAGTTTGAAATCCAAACCAACACTTTTCACACACTTTGAGCCAAAATTTGATTTTATTCATCTTAAGTGTGCTTGCTTTTCACTCTAGGTTTCCATTGTATCATCATATTTCTAGAGTGATTTTAGCTTGTATATCAAACACATTTCCATATTGTGATTGAGGTGAGGTTGGCACCGGTTTTGTAAACAACCCGAAAATAGTGAAATTGGCACTTTAACAATCCGAGAAAGAGGTTAATAGTCCTCGGGGGTGCGAAACTATTGTAAGAGGTTTGGAAATACCTTGGTGAAAATTTCCCGGTTGTAAGGGTTAGTCAAGCCCGTTAACTTGGCTCGATATTGGAACTCAAAGCTAGGTCCATAGCTTTGAAGACCAAGGACGTAGGTGGCATAGTTCTACCGAACCTTGTAAAAATTGAGAGTTTGCATTTTCTAATCCTTAAACTCTTTACTTTACAAGTTTAATTATTTGTCTTAATATATTGCTTGCCATACTACTTGCTTTTACTTGATTAATTGACTAATTGCATAATTTTGTGTTAAAAGTTTTAATTTTCCGAAATTAGTTTAAGTTTCCAATTCACCCCCCCTCTTGGAAACATATCTTGGGCTAACAATTGGTATCAGAGCCAGGTTCAAATTATTTGATTAGATTTCACAATCTAGAGCATGGCGTTTCCAAGTAATTCACAAAATAACATGTTAGAAGGTTTTAGCACAAATAGAGCACCATACTTCAATGGAGTAGATTTTCCTTATTGGAAAATTAGAATGGAAACTTACCTTCAATCTATTGACTATGATTTGTGGCATATTGTGTCTAGTGGTCCTTATGTTGCTAAACATGTCATAAATGGTGTTGAAGTAATTAAGACTTATGAAGCATATGATGAAAATGATAAGAAAAATGCTTTCTAAAATGCTAAAGCTAAATATGCTCTTATATGTGGTTTGGATAGAGATATTTTTAAAAATATTGAACAAGCCTCTACCGCTTATGACATGTGGAAAATGCTTGAAGTTACTCATCAAGGAACTAGTGCTATGAAGGAAACTAAAATTCAAATTTATTCCACTCAATATGAGAACTTTAAGATGAAATCGGAAGAAACCATTGCTAATATGTATACTCGCTTCACTACAATTACTAATGGTTTGAACTCTCTTGGCAAGGTACTTACTCAAAAGGATATGGTGACCAAGATTTTGAGAAGTCTCACCAAGGCTTATCAAGGAAAGGTGGTTGCTATTCAAGAAGCCAAGGATCTCTCAACACTCCCCTTGGAAGAACTAATTGGCTCACTCATGAACCATGAAATTTTCATGAGTGCTCAAGAAGAAGAGGAAGTTGAGAAGAAAAAGAAGACTATTGCATTCAAGTCTTCATCCTCCCATGCCATTAGTGAAGAAGATGAGGAAAGCTTATGTAGTGACATGGAGGACTTGGCACTCTTCTCTAAGAAATACAAAAAGTTCATGAAATTCAAAAAGAACTTTGGGAAGAAGCCACAAAGAGGGAGTGACTCAAAAGAAAGAAAAAGCAAAGATGATCCACCAATTTGCTTTGAGTGCAAGAAGCCCGGACATATGAAGATGGATTGTCCAATGAGAAAGAAGAACAAATACAAAGGAAGGGCAATGTTGGCGGATTGGCTCAATAGTGACGAAGAGGACTCCGAAGAAGAAGGAAAGAATGAAGTGGCAAACATGTGCATGATGGCACTTGATGATGGGGTAAGCATTTCTAACCAAAATGATTGTGATAGCGAAAATGATGATGACAACTTAGATATGTCATATGATGAGTTGTCTAATTCATTTAAGGAACTATTTGATGATTTTGGTAAATTGCTTGTTAAAAACCAAACCCTTAGAGAGAAGACCAACATGCTTTTAAAAGAAATTGAGATTTTGAAAATAAATGAAAAAGAACTTATAGCTAAATCTCAATGTGCTACATGTGCTTCACATAAGAAAGAAATTATTGATTTGAAAGCCCATGTGAGAAGCCTAAAAAATGACATATATACCTTCACTAGAGGTAAGGAAGGCTATGATCTCATGGTGGGAAACCAATCATGTAGTCTTTCAAAAAATGGTATTGGTTATGATCCTAGTAAGAAACAAAAATTTTTGAGAAACTTTTTTGTGAAATCATCTAGTCTACCTCACTTTACATGCACATATTGTAACCGAGATGGTCATACTATTTCCTATTGTCATGTAAAGAAATTTGCATATCTAGGCAAGACTAAATGGGTACCAAAGGGTTCTAGAACTAACATGAATGGACCCAAAGTTATATGGGTACCAAAAGCCAACAAATGAATTTGTTTTTGTAGGAATCAACAAGAAAGAGCCAAAGCTTATGGTTCTTGGATAGTGGATGTTCAAAGCATATGACCGGTGACCCATCAAGATTTTCAAGCTTTAAAAGCAAGGAAAGTGGCTTTGTCACTTTTGGAGACAATTCAAAAGGAAAAATCTTGGGCATTGGTGATATCGGTAACATATACTCTCCATGTATTAAAAATGTGCTTCTTGTTGATAATCTTAAACATAACTTGCTTAGTATTAGTCAATTATGTGATATAGGTTTTCGTGTTGTGTTTGAATCCTCAAAATGCTCCATTGAAAATGTTTCAACCAATGAAGTTATTTTCCTTGGAGTAAGGAAGGATAATGTGTATGTTATTGATGTTGATTCTTTTGATAGTAAAAATAAATGTTTAACCGTTATGAATGATAATTCTTGGTTGTGGCATAGAAGATTAGGACATGCTAGTATGGATTCTATTTCAAAATTGGTTAGAAAAGATCTTGTTATTGGTTTGCCATCTATTCCGTTTGTTAAAGATAAACTTTGTGATGCATGCCAATTTGGAAAACAAATTAAAACATCTTTTCATTCCAAGAAAGAAATTTCAACTACTAGACCTTTGCAATTGCTTCATATTGATTTATTTGGTCCTTCTAGAATTGCTAGTCTTGGTGGTAAATACTATGCATTTGTAATTGTTGATGATTTTTCAAGATTTACTTGGGTTATTTTCTTGACTCTTAAAAGTGATGTTTTGGAAAACTTTGTCAAATTTTGTAAAAATGTGCAAAATGAAAAAGGATATTCTATTACCTCCGTTAGGAGTGACCATGGTGGTGAGTTTGACAATGATGCCTTAGAATTGTTTTGTGATGATCATGGTTTTAACCATAACTTTTCGGCACCAAGAACTCCACAACAAAATGGAGTTGTCGAAAGGAAGAATAGAACAATTCAAGAAATGGCTAGGTCAATGCTAAATGAAATTTCATTACCAAAATATTTTTGGGCCGAGGCCGTCAATACCTCTTGCTATATTTTGAATCGTGTTTTCATTAGGCCCAACATGAATAAAACCCCTTATGAGCTTTGGAAAGGAAGAAAACCCAACATTGGCTATTTTAAAGTTTTTGGATGCAAATGTTACATTTTAAACACCAAGGACAACCTTGGAAAATTTGATGCTAAATCCGATGTTGGAATTTTTATAGGGTATTCAACACATAGTAAAGCTTATAGAATTTATAACAAAAGAACTAATGTTGTTGAAGAATCTATTCATGTTGCTTTTGATGAGACTAACCCGCCTACGAGCAAAAGTTTAGATGATGATGTTGTAGGTTTGGGAGATGAAGTTCAAAATCTCGAAATAGGAGAGACTTCCAATGCTCCTTCACAAACTCCCAAAGAGGAACCACCCGTGGAAAAGGTAAATGAAAGCCAAGGTATGAACTCTAACCTTCCACATGAGTGGAAATTCAAAAGCGCTCATCCTATAGACCAAATTCTAGGTGATCCTTCTCAAGGTGTCACTACTAGAAACTCCCTTAGAAACTTGTGTAATTTCATTGCTTTTATTTCTCAAATTGAACCAAAGAATTTTAAAGAGGCCGAAGTTGATGAATTTTGGCTTCTAGCTATGCAAGAAGAAATAAATCAATTTATAAGAAATAATGTTTGGGAGTTAGTTCCAAGACCGTCACATCAATCGGTGATTGGAACAAAATGGGTCTATAGAAATAAGGTAGATGAGCATGGGGTCATTGTGCGTAACAAGGCTAGATTAGTGGCCCAAGGTTACAATCAAGAAGAAGGAATTGATTATGAGGAAACCTTTGCCCCGGTAGCAAGACTTGAGTCCATTAGAATGTTGTTAGCTTTTGCATGCCACAAGAATTTTATCTTGTATCAAATGGATGTAAAAAGCGCATTCTTAAATGGGTACATTATGGAAGAGGTTTATGTCTCTCAACCACCCGGTTTTCAAAATCATAAATACCCTAACCATGTTTACAAATTGAAAAAGGCTTTATATGGTTTAAAGCAAGCTCCTAGAGCTTGGTATGAAAGATTAAGCACTTTTCTTATTTCAAATGGTTTTTCAATGGGAAAAGCGGATAATACACTTTTTATAAAAAGAAAATCCAAAGACATTATTATAGTACAAATTTATGTTGATGATATTATCTTTGGTGCTACTAATGATGCTCTTTGTGAAGAATTTTCTAAGTGTATGCATAGTGAGTTTGAGATGAGCATGATGGGAGAACTCAACTTTTTTCTTGATGTGGACAAGCCTAATATGATTAAGGCACTTCCCTTTGGTTTTCTTCTTAGCTACCTTTTTCCTCTCTTAGGAATTCCTACCCTACATGAAAAGAAAAATAATCCTACCTCTAGTGACATTCTAGGATCCAAAACTTTCAAGGCTATGGGTTACAAATTCCTTAACAATGAATGGGTGTTCACACCCAAAAGAGGGCAAAGAATGCAAATTGATTTGGAGAGTGATGATGAAGAAATCAATTTGCCCGCAAGTGAAAGTGAAGAAGAAGAAGAAGAAGAAGAAGAAGACATGCCTCCTCAAGCTCCTCCCATGCCTACTTTTCCCCAATTCAACCTTGAGGAAGCTTTCACTCGTCTTCACACGTCGGTTGACAACCAATTTCAAACCTTGCGAAATGATCTCAACTCACAATTCTCCAACCTCAACAATGACATCAACACCATGAGGAGTGACATGGTGCATGGGTTTGCTAATGTGCAAGAGGAGATGGCACAATGGAGGGCATACATGGATCGCTTCGGCCCCCCACCAAACTAGTTCTTGCATTATTTTTTTTTTTGGCTTATTTAGTTTCCTTTTATATTTTTTTTTTTTTGGTTGTGTGCAAAGGCTTCATGCCTTTTGACTTTGTGTTAGTTTTTTTTTTTTTTATTTGTTGTTTGTTTGGTGTGTTGAATGTTATTTTGGATGTTATGTTTTTTTTTAATGCATTGGCATGTTGCTTTGTTTTTATTTTTATTATTTTTTTTTTCTCTTTTCTTTTATATTTTGTGAATTCCTTGCCACCCTTTTTGATGAATCAAAAGGGGGAGAACATCTATTGATTAATTTTTGGCATCACCTCAATTTTTTTTTTTGGTATCTAATCCTTTTATCATAAGTAAAAATTGAGGGGGAGTTTACAAATTCATGCAAGGTAAAATTAAAAGGTAAATTTTTTTTTTTTTCTTGCACACATTAAGGGGGAGCTAATCCAACTTACTTTGCTTAAATTTTTTTCTTTCCCTTTCAAAATAATCAAATATTTGATATCATCAAAAAGGGGGAGATTGTTAACTCAAACTTTTCGATCTCCTTGTTTTGATGATTAGCAAATATTTGATTATTATTTGTTACTAATGATTTATTGATTTTGTAGCAAATTTAAATGAGAAAATAAATATTTTGGTATTTTTACCAAACTTTTAAAAGCAACACTAAATGGACTCAACAAGCATGTCAAGAGCAAAAGATTCATCAAGGGATCAACAACTCAAGACCCTATTCAAAAGAGGTCTTCAAAATCCCAAAGTCAAAAAGTCAACCCGAAAGTCAAAGTCAAAGTCAAAGTCAAGGTCAACTCTCGGGAAAAATCAACTTGGGATCAAAAACATGCAAATCAAGCTAGGAGGCTCTTCTACATCAAGACTACTCAAAATTAAATGGTATAAATCTACTTTAGTCTTGTTAAAGTGATTTGCATAGCACACTAAGTTTTTATAAATTTGAATTTTGGCCCATTCACTAACTTGTGCAACAAGTTTTCTCACACGATAGTTCAAAAAATTTTTTGATTGAATTTCTAAATTACATTTTGTTTAACTAAGAGAACAAAGTTGGAATTTCTGAAATCGGATAATCGAGTAAGAAGTTATGCGCGTTTAAGTCCCGAAAAATGGCACTTTTGCCACTGGTCAGTCATCCGGAATTCCGGATGGCAACCGGAATTCCGGTTGCAATCAATCCGGAATTCCGGTTCCCATCCGGACTTCCGGTTCATGGCTGACCCCACCTCGGGAAACGTGCTAACGGCTATAAACGGCTAGTTTTTTATCAAACACTATATAAACTCGATTTTTCTTTCAAAAAATAAGTTGGTTGAGCATTTATTACATATATCTAACCTATCTAAGTGAGATTAAGGAGCTTCTAAGTTTGAAATCCAAACCAACACTTTTCACACACTTTGAGCCAAAATTTGATTTTATTCATCTTAAGTGTGCTTGCTTTTCACTCTAGGTTTCCATTGTATCATCATATTTCTAGAGTGATTTTAGCTTGTATATCAAACACATTTCCATATTGTGATTGAGGTGAGGTTGGCACCGGTTTTGTAAACAACCCGGAAATAGTGAGATTGGCACTTTAACAATCCGAGAAAGAGGTTAATAGTCCTCGGGGGTGCGAAACTATTGTAAGAGGTTTGGAAATACCTTGGTGAAAATTTCCCGGTTGTAAGGGTTAGTCAAGCCCGTTAACTTGGCTCGATATTGGAACTCAAAGCTAGGTCCATAGCTTTGAAGACCAAGGACGTAGGTGGCATAGTTCTACCGAACCTTGTAAAAATCGAGAGTTTGCATTTTCTAATCCTTAAACTCTTTACTTTACAAGTTTAATTATTTGTCTTAATATATTGCTTGCCATACTACTTGCTTTTACTTGATTAATTGACTAATTGCATAATTTTGTGTTAAAAGTTTTAATTTTCCGAAATTAGTTTAAATTTCCAATTCACCCCCCCTCTTGGAAACATATCTTGGGCTAACACCTCATTCTCCGGTTCAAAAGTCACCATTTTCCGTTTACAATCAATACTAGCAGAGTATTTAGACAAAAAGTCCATACCAAGTATAATGTCAAATTCGGCCAATGGTAACTCCACAAGATCAGCATTTAATTCTCTATCTTCAATTCTAATTATTACAGATCTAATCCACTTTCTTGAAATAATTAATTCTCCATTAGGCAACAGGGTTCCAAACCCCGTCTCGAGAATATTACTAGGTCTATCAAACTGATCAAGAAGTCTTGATGACACATAAGACCGAGTAGCACCCGAATCAAATAAAACAGTATAAGCAAAACCATTGATTAGAAGCTGATCTGTAACTACTGAAGGACTGGCAGCAGCATCTGCCTGAGTTATAGCAAAGACACGAGCAGGTGCAGGTACTGGTTTGACCTCGGGCTTCGGTTCCTCTTTCTTCAACTGAGGACAGTCCTTCCTGAGATGTCCCACTGAACCACACTGAAAACAGGCCCTCCGGTTATAAGTTCCGGGGTGATGCTTCTTGCAACGCGGGCACTCAGGATAGGAATAAGTCTGACGTCCTCCTCTGTTCTGGTTTCCTCGAAACCTTTTTCCTTGCCCTGAACTTCCCGAAGATGGGAAAGTTCTTTTCTTCTGTTCAAAGGTAGAACCCCCACTCTCTTTTTCAGGACCAGACATAGGGAGAATAGTGATCCCACTAACACCGGAAGACTCTCGGGTTTCTCGCAAAAATTTCACTGCTCCTTCAGCTCGAAGAGCCTTATCAACCATTTCTGCATAAGTTGTGGTATCATTTGTTGTAATAACCAGGTCATGCCTGATCTTGGCATTCAGCCCAGCCAAATACTTTTCTTTCTTACTAAAGTCTGTTGGTACGATTCCGGAGGCTAACTTGGCCAAGCGATCAAACTTGGTTGTATATTCAGTCACTGACATACTCTCACCTTGTACCAACTCAACAAATTCCTTCCGCTTTGCACTGCGGACCGCCTCATTGTAATATTTGGCGTTGAATAATTCCCGGAACTCTTCCCAGGTCATTCTAGTTACATCTCTGGTGAGGGATACCATTTCCCACCAAATCAGGGCATCCTCTTGAAATTGATATGTGGCACATGCCACCCTATCATTTCCGACCACCCCCATAAAATTCAGTATTTTCTCAATAACGGTCAACCACTGCTCAGCTTTTAAAACATACGGGCCTCCCAGAAATACTGGAGGCGCTTGCTTTCTGAACCTCTCGTATAAAGGCTCCATGCGGTTACCAGCAATATTTTGCTCAGCTGGCACCGCAGGGGCTGCAGGAGCCGCAGCAGGCGGTTGCGGGGGAAGCTCAACAGGAGCATCTCGTTGCCTAAGTCGTCGAATCTCTTCTTCTTGTTGCTCAATTCTAGTTTGCATCTCAGCAAACCTTTGTTCCCAATCAACCGGGGCCTGAGGTGGATTCTCCTGACCCCCTCTCGGGACACGACCGCGGCCTCTACCGCGTCCACGGGGGTTTTGGGGATTTCTACCACCCCGACCACCTCCGGTCTCAACCAACTCACCCTGCCTTCTAACGTTTCGCTGGTCGTCCATTATTTAGGACTTAGCCTGCGAACCCACAAGGCACGTAGGTCAGACAGTGGTCAAAATATTTTCAAGACCGCAATTAAGATTTAAAACATCTCAATTAATCATATATTCATCATAAATATCTTAAAACAGTTTGCAAAAAGAAATAAAGCTTACGGAACCGTGAGTTGAACTCGACACTGGCCTTGATTTTACATATCTTGACGGTCTTCAGTGAACAACCCGGTGGCTCTGATACCAAACTGTAACGCCCGTATTTTATAATAATAAATTCGAAAATTAATTTTAATAATTTATATATTAATAATCACATGGATCGGGATCCCGAGTATCAAAATACAAGTTAAAAGTACTTTACTACTATATACATATATATATATATATTTTTTTTTTTAAAAAAAAAAAAGTTTAGCGAACATGCATCCCCAAAATACAGACTCCAAAATACTAAGAAATCGAAACCCTCCAGGTTGCACTGCCGCGATATATACAATCATGCCGAGTTCTGCCTCACTGTTCCTCCAGCTTTGCTTTTCCTTTACCTACACAAGGTAGCAAACTGATGAGTCAACGTACTCGCAAGATATGCAAGAAATATATAAAAGTACTGCAATGTCGGCTTTATGATTAAGCCGCCCTGAGCTCACTAACCAAGCTCACCAAATGGTTAAGAACGTTCTTAAGGGAAGTACGACTACTGTACCAAATGCACTAAAGTACCAACTCCGTACTTGTGTTGGTAGAGCCCTAATTGTACTCCCGGAAATTACTAAGTGTTGTACCACGAACACGACGTACCCTGGGTACTCGTGTTGGTAACACCGTAACCACATTAACATACAATACTGTACTAACACTCTAATAATCATTTTATATTCGTGCTAGTAGTATAACAATCAAAACAAACTTATACATTCATATATATATTCTTACGCTATCTTACCTCGTTCCGTGCTCAAGTGTGCCGGTCAGCCTGAGTGGAAGTGCAGCTCGACGTTTTCAGGGCCCTAAACCATAATGTTCAAAATCCGATGAGAGACTCGCTAAAACACTTATCGAGGATTTAAAATAGAAACTAAGCTTAACCCTATCGATAAAAAGGATGCCAATACTCTAAATTACTTAAAAACGGGAAAAACTAGGGCTCGGGAAAAAGCCCCAACCGGAAGTCCGGTTCCTGGGACCAACCGGTCGACCGGTTGCAACAGTGCCCCAGGAACCGATTAGGCTTCAGCCGGGAACCCAAAAATTCCTCCCCTTTACTCAAATCAAAACCAAATCTTCTAAAAACTTCCAGAATACCTGCATACACTATTTTAAACCAAACCCAAGCTACAAATCACAACAATTCATTCAAATTCCAAAAACACCATTGGAGGTCAAGGTTTGAGTTCTCAAACTCAAACCTTGTCAAAACCTTACCACAACTAACAAAGACAGCATAAAGCAACTCAATTAAACTCACTTAATCAACAGAAATTAAATTCAAACAACAACTATAACTACAGAACCAAAATTCCTAATTTAAATCTCAAAACCTAACTTTATACTAACTAGAAACAAAGAGAAGAAGACTAGGAATCCATACCTTATACAAATTCTCCTTCAAGAGAATAGAAAGACTACAAAATCAGCAATCCAAACCCTTTTCTTGCTGGTTTTCTAGGGTGCACGAAAGAGAGAGGGGAAGAGGAAAATTCCAAGCTTGATCATCTATTTCTCACTTAATCTTTCTTTCCTTTGATAATATTATTACTATCTAAGCATAGGTTAAATAAAGGAAGCTTCTACTTTCCACTAAAAGCCAAAACACTAAAAGCAAAAAGACCTATTTACCCTTCAATTAAAATATCAAAACTAAACAACATAAGGACAATTTGGTCATTTCCAAAACCCGACTATTAGCATTAAACAAAATACCCCGAGCAAATAACATACATCAAAATATAAGATATGACTCTTTAAAGGCCCCAACGCCGCTTTCCACAGCTTCCGAACACAACACAGAAATTAGGTAATTAAATATAAAATAGCATAAAAACATATATGATATATGAAATATATTTCTAAAATATGCATTCCATAATTATTAATACATAAACCTTAAATATTTAATAATACAAAGCATAATCATAGGCGGTCTTTACATAGAAAGTGGGAAATGACTCAATCAAATTGGTTCTTTACAAAGAGCAGGTGATACTCGTTGGAGTTCTCATTTGAAATTAATTTATTTCTAGTTTGATAAAGATATTTAGTGCAGCATGTGAAGTTTTATTGAATATTATTGAAGATGGTACTACTTTTGCTCAACAAGGAGGTGCGGATGTAGCTTATGAGTCATTAACTTCTTTTAAATTTGTTTTCATTTTGCATCTTATGAAAAAAATTCTGGAGATTTTTAATATACTTTGTCAAGTTTTGCAACTTCAATTTCAAGATATTTTAAATGCAATGCATCTTGTTTCATCTACTAAGACTCATTCAGAAATTGAGAGAAGATGGATGAGATGAATTAGTTTATGAGGTGAAATCTTTTTGTGAACCTGTTAATACACCTGCTCTAGATTTTAATGCTCGCTATATTACAAAAAGGAAGAAGTCGTGGTCAGCAAGATGCAATTACAGTGGAGCATTATTACAGAGTTGATCTTTTCAATTCAGTGACAGACTTTCAACTACAAGAATTAAACAACAAATTCAATGATAATACAGTGGAGTTACTCATTCTTAGTTCAGCTTTAGATATCCGAAAGAGATGCACACATCATTCAGAATTAATGATATTTGCAAGTTGGTACAAAAATTTTACCCAAGAGATTTTACAGAATACGACATGGTACAGCTAAAGACGCAATTTGAACATTTTGCTCATGTACGAGAACTTCCTGATTTTACTGCTTTGACAACTATTTCTGATGTATGTCATTGGTTTGTAAAAAGTACTAGAGAAGTAGAGATTTTTCAAATTGTCTATAAAATGATAACTCTTATTCTTACACTTCCAGTTTCTATAGCTACCACAGAACGATTTTTTTCAGCTATGAATAGTGAAAACTACACTTCGTAACAAGATGATAAATGAATTTTTAAGTGATTGTTTGCTCGTGTATATATTGAAAAAAATTGCCAATTGTAACTAGTTTTATTTTTGTTTATATTTGAGACATTAATTGGTAACTTCGTTTAGTAATTTTTTCAAGCGACAATAATTTTCGTGATATGTAAAAAAGACGTTCTGTATTTTAATTTTAATTATGAATTTAATAAAACATTGAAATTTTTGACACTTAAATTTAGTTTGCCCTCTAACTAAAACTATATTTTTTTTTTTTTTTTATACTGGTGATATTTTCCAAGTTAAGCGAATTCGCAAGTTTAACTCGGACTTTTTATATTTATGTACAAAAAAAACATATCTAATTAACAACAAATTTCCGTTCCACTAGTGAAGACCCAAGAAACCCTTTGTGTTACTTATTTAATTTTAATACTTTATCTTGTTTATGAATTATGATGATAAATTTAATGCATTTACTATAAGACAGTAAGAATTAATTGCATATACAAACAGCTTAAATAAGCAAAATAGGTGTCGAAGAGCCGCTCATTAAGTTGATTTTTTAAAACGTAGCCATATATGGAAGACAACAACAAACTAAAATAAGCAAAATAGAACAAAAATCAGAAATTGTGAAAAACTGTTCATATTCAATTGTTGGACTAACCACAAAAGTAAATTTCAACCTTCATCGCTTTAGTGACACTTCATGGCCATTATATATAGTTTGGAAAATAATACGGGGCAGCGCTGCCAAGCACCAAAACATCTTATGAATATAAGGACGATTTCAATATCAGATACTCTTATAGTAACCATATATACATACTTACCTATCTATATTAAATGAGTTTTGAAGCACGAAGCACCAAAACCCTAATTCTAGTTTTATCAATTTTATAAAAAGAATAGTACAATTTCATAGCAACATTGATCTGTTATATATACACACATTTATATATATGTATTATTACACACACACATTTATATACATGTACATATAACACAAAATGATAATAAAGCAAAAGGTACGTACCAAATAAAGAACAGTAGAACTGCCAGCAAAAACATGTCAGAGAGATCGATTTGCACATTAAGAATATAAATATTATAGCCTACTGTCGAGACGAGAAGATGAACACCAAGTTACACACTATTTGATATGTGATATAGAAGTTAATGGGTTCATGACAGAAATATGCTTGACTTGTGGTTTGTAGATATATCAAAAAGAAAAAGATACACGAACATACATATATAGATATACAATATAAATCACAATTTCAAGCTAACAAGTTTTAATGCTCCTCAAAACATGCACAAAATTAGATTAGAAATTAAAATTTTCATAAAATAAGAACATTGTGTAGTAGGTACTGAACTTTTAATATATAGTTCAGGTACTTACATATAAATATAAAATATTATATATATTCAACTCTTCCTTTATGCACGTAGCAAATCATGAATTAAAGAAG
Organism: Cannabis sativa; assembly: GCF_029168945.1. Lineage (NCBI taxonomy): Eukaryota > Viridiplantae > Streptophyta > Magnoliopsida > Rosales > Cannabaceae > Cannabis > Cannabis sativa. The sequence continues at coordinate 11,282,228 of NC_083601.1, forward strand.
GTAGCTAGTTCATATGCATGTACATTCAATTTCAGAGTACTATATATGTGCACATACATATTTATATCAAAATACATAGAATAATAATAATAAAAAAAAACCAACAGAAATATATTTACCAAAGATATGCATACATATGCTACTATATATATAGCCCAGATCTTAGAATTATGAAGTGGAGATCGAAATTCTGGTAAGAAAACAAACACTATATTCTCATATAATTTAATTGAAAAGAGTTATAATAAGAGATTAAGCGAAAAAAAAAAATACCAAATCAATATTCCTAATTTCATTTTTGATAATATATTAATTAAAAGCAGCAACAGCTCTAAATAATCCAAAACATGATGAACAGTCATAATCTCCCTTTGAGAAAAAAAAAACACATATAATCACTCCATTATAAGCGTATAACCTGTAAACTCTTAGCTAATTAAATGAAAAAAAAAAAAAAAACTTCTTTACCTTGCATGAGATAATCACCAAAAGCCTTAAAATCTTTCCCTCAATTTATTCCATCGATCACATCAATCAAGAACACAAAATCATTGACGCTCACACAAACCATCCTCGATCAAAAGCCAATTTTATGTATTTTTCTCTTGAGAAAAACATTTCAAGAAAACGAAGATCATCAGTACTGTACTTCTCCAATGCACACAATCGATCTCTCAGTATGTAGTTTATAACTTGGAAGTATTTTAATGGAGATCTTCTAATTTGTGATTGCGAAAATCAATCCCCCGCGAATTACTTGCATGCAAAGCCAAAGTTGTATATATTTATATATAAATTTGAAGAATAATATTGAATGTAATAATAAAAAACCCTGTAATTGTATTTGTAGAAGATGATCGAGGCCGATGAAGAGAGCCAAGGATCTTCAATCAAAGCCTCTGAAATCAAAACCAAGAGGATCGCCGTAGTCCCAAATACTCGGTGGACACTCCACGTCATTCATGAGCGGCCACATCATAGGTGAAACGGGTCCCACCGCCCCACCGATCGGATCCATACCCGGGGCTACCATCGCCTGAGTGCATAGACTCAAGCTCGAATCCACCGCTCCAACCAGTGTATTGATATCCTCGTAAGACGCGCAATTAATCGGAGCCGTCGGATTACGAGAATCATGATGCTGGTACTGTTGCTGATGATGATGATGATAATTATCCCTATTACAATTAGGGTTTGTGTACGAATTTAGTACGGCGGTAGTGGGGTCACCACCACAAAATCCACCCACGCTAAGATCATTCACCGGGTACTGATATTGTACTTGTAACGGATTATTATTATTATTGTTATTATTATTAGTACCTATAAGTACGGACGCATTATTATTATTATTATTATTAGTAGTAGTAGTAGAAGGAGGAGGGATACCGTACGGTGCAAAACCCGTAGACGGAGGTGGGTTCATAAACGGCACCGTTTGGAGCTGAGCGGCGGCTGAGGAGTAAGTCAAGCCGAAGCCGGAAGGGCGAGGGAGCAAAGGACGAAGCGTCTGAGTAGAAGAAGAAGAAGTTGACGAAGAGGTTGAAGAAGAAGAAGATCCTTTATTCGAAGACGACGATTGAGAGGATGAGCCAGAGGGCTGGAGATTAAGCTGTGCGCGTGAGCCGTAAAGAATGATGGCAGCTCTGTCGTAGGCACGTGCGGCATCTTCGGCGGTGGCGAACGTGCCTAGCCATTTCCTGGTTCGTTTCCTTGGCTCACGGATCTCGGCTACCCATTTTCCCCAGCTTCGTTGCCTCACTCCTCTGTAACGGAATTTATTATTGTCTGGGCCACCTTTGCCTTTGCTTTTGGTGGGTTCTTTTTTGGCAGTAGTATCGCCGGTGGGCACAGCTTTTGCAGGAGAAGTAGTAGTAGTGGTGTGGAGATGGGGACCGGGTTGGGATGAGGGTGAGGAAGAAGAGGAGTCCATAAGGGTTAAGATTGGGGTGAATTTTAAAGGTGAGAGAAGTAGTAAGGCAGTGTGTGTGTGGGTGTGGGAACTGGGAAAGGATTGAGTGAGACCGCGTGGGCGCTTCGTTCAGTGCTGTTTGATTAGTCGAAATACAGCAACTCTAGAGGTTGATTTTGAATAACATTGCTGTTAATGGTGCAAATGGGCGGTGCCTCTCTGATAATATTTGTTTTATTTTTTTATTTTTCTTTCTCACTGAGACAAATGAAAGAGAAAGCGAGTGATTGCTGTGCAGTCAAGAAAACTGACTTTGCTCAGTTTGTGTATATATAAGTCTTAAATTGCTATGGGGTTTTTGGAATTTGTAACATTCAAACTTTCTATTATATATTCTTCTTCTTCTTCTTCTTTTTTTTTAAAAAAAAAAAAACAGAAAAATAGTTAACTTATTTTTTTCCAAGAAAAGACTTAATAACCTTATTTATTAATTTTATTGAATTATTTCTACCGAGATATTCTTAATGCCCTTTGTTTTTGCGTTTTTTCGAGATGTAATATTAATATATAATTATTAATATAGAATATGAGGGGGTGTGTATATATATTGAATATGAGGGGTTGTGTCTATATAATGAAGTCAATACCATAATTAGTAAATATTGCACATAGGTTGATATAATAATATGTGCATCAATGAAAATATTACATGGATGTAATAGTTTTGGAATGGAAATTTTATATAATGCACCCACTTAAAATGGATATACATATCAATATATTTTTTATTTGTTTTAGTATCCGAAATAATTTTTTAGTAAATTTTTTCTCATGGTCATGTAAATTATATTTATTTAAGACATCCTACAAAATTTTAAGAAATTCGGAAAAATTTAACACGCTAAAAATTACGTTCAAGAAGTGTATTGCACGCCTATTTTATTTTATACGCGTGTAAAATAGATTGTTTGAATATTATTTTCTATATTGTAAATTATTTCGAATTTCTCAAAATTTTGTAAGATATCTTAAATAGTTATAATGTACATGAAAATATGAAAAAAAAATAGATTAAAAAATTTTTCTGGATGCCGAAACAAGTAGAGGGTGCATTAGTACATCTCTTTTAGGGTGGTGCATTGTGGAATCACCCAATAGTTTTTTCTAATCATTAATTTTTATTTTATTTTGTTTTAAAAAATTATTTTATTACACGGTATATATATTGAGATGTCACCGTACAATAAATAATTAGCTAAGATTTTTTCTTCCGAACTTTGACATGTACCAAAAATCATGCTCCCTGAATTCTTAAGGTCGTTAAAAATACCCCATAAATTATTGAAATTGTTGAATTTAAGGACTTTTGTCAAATTTTATAGTAAAAAAAATTCTAACATGGATGAAAGTTCAGAGGGCATGATTTAGTACATATCAAAGTTTGAGGGGCATGATTTGGTAGATATCAAAGTTTGGGGAGCATCATTTAGTACATAAACAATCACTGAAATATTAAAATTAAATGAAATTAGACAAAAGTCCTTAAATCAAACAATCTCAACAATTTAGGAGACATGATTTAGTACATGTCAAAATTTGAGGGGCATGATTTGGTAGATATTAAAGTCTGAGAAGCATGATTTAGTACATAAACAATCACTGAAATAGTAAAATTGAATAAAATTATACAAAAGTCCTTAAATTAAATAATTTCAATACTTTAGGGGAAATTTTTAATGGCAAAAAAAGTTCAAAAAACATAATTTGGTACATGTTAAAATTTAAGGGGTAAAAACTATAATTAGTCAAAATAATTCTTATTTTATAGATGATGAGATCTATTTAGAAAAGTAATAGTTTCAGTGCAGTAATTATTAATTTATGAGATTTCAAAAAAAAAAAAAATTATTAATTTATGCTATTTAATAATAGCATGATTCACAATTTTTATTTTATTATGGTTTTTTTTTTATTATTTTATTATTGTTAACTAGCTCGATGTTTATATAATGGAGAAATTCTTCATTCTTCTATTAATGTCTACTGCCACGATACATGAATTAAGATGCCCATTTATTAGATACTGCTGTTTTATGTTATAGATCTCCATATATATCAAGCGATACTATAATTATAAAAACTTTTATAATTGTATTATAGCAGAAATTAACGAAAAAAATTAATATTTATTTATGGGGTAAGTTGAAAAATACTACTTACTTTTTTTATTAATCAATTGATCAAATTGATCTTTAATTTTATATTTAATTAAAGCATACTTCTTTTCATATGTATTGTACCTAAAATGTTCTGACATAAGAGAGTCACATGGAGAATATCTTGAAGTGACCGTAATAAAATTGGTACAATATTTAAAAAAAGAAGTAAAAATGATAGAATTTAAAAAAAAAAAAGTAAAAATAAAAGAGGACAATATAAAAAGGATATAAGGTGCAATTTCCTATGAATATGATTAATTAGTTTAATATATCAGAGTATTATTGTTACGTATTATAGTATAGTGATCAATACGATCAAGAGATCATAATTTATTATTGGTTATTAGCAATATTAGATCTATAATACTTGTAAAAGTAAAATATTTCAGATTCAATCAACTCACAATATAACACTTTATAACAATATTGAACACTATTATACCATTTGTTTTCCCTCAATAAATTTAACATAAATATGTACATGCATTTTTCTTTAAGATATCAAAAGAGATCACAAAAAAGACATGGTCATTGAAGCTAATCCTCGGGTCTTATGACCAAGGGTCCCCATGTTCATATGACGAAGGTTCTCAGGTGACTGGGTCCCATGATGAAGTTCCTTGGATATGACCAAGTTCCTCGAGTCCCATGACGAAGGTCCCCGGGTCCCGTCGAGTTAACCAACTCTCGAACTCCACTCAAGTGGACTGACCCTCAGAAACCACTAGTGGATCGACCCTTCGAGTCCACTCAAGTGGAACATGTTGGTTTTGTTAGTCCAAAATATGTTTTCAAGAGAGGGGAGCTGAATTGGAAATTTAAGCTAATTTCGTTAAATTAAAACTTTTAACACAAAACTATGCAACTAAATACTTAATCAAATAAATGCAAGTAATATGGCAAACAATAATGTATAACAAGTAATCAAACTTGCAAAGTAAAGAGTTTAAGGGTAAAAAATTGCAAACTCTCGATTTTTACAAGGTTCGGTAGAGCTAAGCCACCTACATCCTTGGTCTTCAAAGCTATGGACCTAGCTTTGAGTTTCAATATTGAGCCAAGTTAACAGGCTTGACTAACCTTTACAACCGGGAAATTTTCACCAAGGTGTTTCCAAACCTCTAACAATAGGTTTGCACTGCCAAGGACTATTAACCTTTTTCTCAGATTGTTGTAGTGACAATCTCACTCTAACCGAGTTGTTTACAATACCGGTGTCAACCTCACCTCAATCACAATATGAAAATGTGTTTGAAAATACAAGAAAATTCACTCTAGAAGTATGATAATATAATAGAAACTTGGAGTAATAAGCAAGCACAGTTGAAATGAATAAACACAAATTTTAGCTCAAAGTGTATGAAAAGTGTTTGTCGGATATTAAACTTGGGAGTTCATTAATCTCACTTGAATGTGTTATAGGTATATGATATAAATGCTCAGCCAACTATAATTTTTGAGTAAAAATCGAGTTTATATAGTGTTGGGGTGAAATGTAGCTGTTTATAGTCGTTAACATGTATTTCAAGGAGAAATCTACCGTGAACTAGAATTCCAAATGGGAACCAGAATTCTAGATTGATTACAACTGGAATTCTGGATGGCTTACATTGGCAAATTTTACATTTTTTTGAACTAAAATGTGCATAACTTTTTACTCGATTACCCGATTTTAAAAATTCCAATTTTTTTCTCTTAGTTAAATGAAATGTGATTTAGAAAGTCAATCAAATTTTTTTTGAACCATCGGGTGAGAAAACTTGTCGCACAAGTTAGTGAGTGGTCCAAAATTTATACTTATAAACCGTAGTGTACTATGCAAATCACTTTAACAAGAATAAAGTAAATTTATACCATTTGATTGTGTGTAGTCTTGATGTAGATGAGCTTCCTAGCTTGATTTGCATGTTTTGATCCAAAGTTTATTTTTCCCGAGAGTTGATCTTGACTTTGACTTTCGGGCTGACTTTTGACTTTGAGCTTTTAAAGACCTCTTTTGAATAGGGTCTTGAATTCTTGATTCCTTGATGAATCTTTTACTCTTATCAAGTATGAAGTAGTTAATATACTTGTTGAATCCACTTCGAGGCACTTTTAAGAAGCTTGGTAAAATTACCATTTTACCTTAGAAAAATTTATTTTACCTTTAATTGTGCTACAAAATCAACAAATTATTAGTAACAAATAATAATTAAATATTTGTTAATCATCAAAACAAGGAGACCTAAAAGTGTAAGTTAACAATCTCTCCCTTTTTGATGATATCAAATATTTAATTATTTTGAAAAGAGAAAGAAAAAATTGAAGCAATATATATTAGATTAGCTCCCTCTTAAAGTGTGCAAGGAAAAAAAAATTACCTTTCAATTTTACCTTGCATGATTTTGTAAACTCCTCCTCAATTTTATACTTAAGTTTAAAATGCAAGATATCCTAAAAAAATCATAGAATTTTTCTCCCTCTTTTGATCATCAAAAAGGGTGGCAAAGAATACACAAAATAAAGAAAAAAGTAAAGCAACACATACCATGCATTAGAAATTAAAAGAGTTAAACTCATAACATCCAACAAAAACATGAAAAGGCACTACTACAAGAAAAAGCCTTTTATCCCGGTTTTTAAGGCTTTTCATCCCAGTTTTTGCTAAAATGAAAACCGGGATGTATGCCAGTGGGATAAAAAGTATTTAAAAAATCGGAATAAAAGGGGTACTTTTTATCCCGGTTTTTTTATGAAAACTGGGATAAAAAGTACCCTTTTATCCCGGTTTTTAGAGAAAAGTGGGATAAAATGGTACTTTTTATCCCACTTTTGATGAAAAAACTTTATCCCACTTTTTATGAAAAAAATTGGGATAAAATGGTACCTTTTATGCTGTTTTTTAAAATAAAAAGTCACCTTAATTTTGATCCCATTTTTATAAATGTATAGGTTTTTTTTATTTTAATTTTCTTATATTTCATTGCATTCATTTTTTTTTTAATCACTAATAAATATAATTTTTATTTTTATAATTATATTGAGTATGTATAAAAAAACTTAATTAAAAATAAATAATTAATATCATTTTTAATAACAACAATAATAATTGGTAAGTTCAATTCTAAATAAAACTTTACATATTATGCATAAATCTCTAAAATACTACACATAGTGTCTAAATAAATACAATAAAATGCTACTAATTAATTTTTATATGTTAAGGGAAGCAATTGACTTAACCACTGTTGACGAAGCGGTAAGATCATACAACTCTTCCCGATGTCATTGCTATAATCAACATCCAATGCTTGCTGAAAAAAGTTACAATATTATATCAATATAAAATATATATTATAGCGAAAGTGAAATAGAGGTGTGATTCTTACCCTATGTTCCATGGTATAAAAAAATATTATCCTACTTGAGTCATAGTGTTTAACCACATTGATAATTGATTGATGGCTATCACCTTGTCTTGCTTTGCTCATTATTATAACTAAGAAGCTCGACATCATAAAACTTGTATAACTCTTTTTGTCTTTGATTTAAATTTTTCCAAATGCATTTGTTTTAAAAAATGAAATAGAGTCCTAAAAAAATGGGCAGAGTTTCCTCTATTTCCATAACATTCCCGAAATTTTTTTAAGTACATAGCAATACAACAAATGGGTAGAGTTTTTCTTTATATCTCCACACAGACAATAAAACCCAGTATCTACTTCACTACTGATGAAAATTTAAGATATTCAATCTCCACTAACATAATATATATGATATATTAGTCAAAGTTAATTTGTCATGTGCAAGAGATACAAGGACACCGAATTTTTTCAACATCGCTACAATTCTTTAGGGCAAACTGTAAAAAGTTTTTAAATCCTTCTAGGAATTGTGGGATTTTTCTCTTCTCTTCCATCTATGACTTATCCATTTTAAAAATAAAAATTAAAATTCATAATAAACAAGATTGTAAAAAAAAAACTTAAAAGCTGCAAGAAAAATTCTAAGCATGCTTAGTAATTAAATATTAAAAAATATGTTATTTAAGAATCCAAAAAAAAATTGGCCAGAGTTTCCCCTATTTTTACAATATTTCCTAATTTAATAACTCTCTAACAATGCACACAAGTAAATGGGATAACAAGAAAAAATAATTAAAAAAGTATTTTACAATATAATAATTGCCACCCATCCGACCGCAGTACATTTATTAAAAATTTGTTGGTCAATAATGTACCTTTAACTAACAATCAATGATCACCGATATTTGATTCATTTTCTAATAACAATCCACAACCTACAATATTAAATACAATTAAAAAAAAGTTCAAATTAAAATTAAGTGAGAATAGTAACAATTAACTAATAAATATATAATTTATTATTTTGTTTGAAGTGTTATTAGATTGTTGGAATATAAAATTTGTTAATTAGCAATCATAATAATAATAAAAAAAAATGAATTGAATGATAAAGTTAATTAAAAGGATACACATTGTCTTAGAAAGGAAAAATAAAATAAAAAAGAAAAATGTACATGAAATTACATACTAATTTGTCTTAGGAGATATAGGCTCTTATATTACTTAAAATTTACCAAATTTGTGTGCATGGTAAATTAAAAACCTCAACATTAAAAATAATATTAGAATAAATTAGTTAATAAATAGACAAAATTAAATATATTTTTTCTCTCTCTCAAAATGCATATCAATAAATATTTTCAATCATCTTCTTTATTAATTTTAACACCTCATCAATCTTTACAAACCTAATAAACAATATTAGTATATTATTAACTAATTGTTACGATAATTGCTCTTAAGTCTCTTTAGTGCCATGTAATTACTTTTTTAAAGCATATACAATGCCACTGTCATGTAAATAATTATTTTGACACAACAAATTCTGTTTAGATACACATTTATAAGATATATAAAAGACCTATTTGCCCCTACTAGAAATGTTTATTTTTGTCCTAGCAAATTTTTTTACCATTTCATAAAAAATTCTATCAATAACTCATTCAAATATTATAAAAATCAAATCTTTAAGAACTAGAAAGGTAAAAAAATGATACATAATAAATAATCCCTAAACTAGAAGACATTATTAACAAAAAAAAAATCAGATTTATATTTTCTTGAACCCAGAAAAAAATGGTGGATAAAAATACAAAATAGGGAAAAATAACAAAGAAAAAAAGTATACCTTTAACCATTTGATCAGCTACTGGGTTTGGGCGATTCTGGTATGGGCGAGATCGAGACTATTTTTGGGTTTGTTGGGCGAGGAATTCTGGGTTTAGGTGAGGGTTTCTGGGTTTGGGAGGGTTTCAGTCGAGGTTATAACAGCAGGGATATATGTGTTCGCGAGATAAAAGTGTTTTTATTAGGGAAACACTTTTTATCCCGATTATTTAGTTAAAAACCGGGATAAAAGGTTTCTCTGAAAATTTTAATCTCCGTTTGGCTAACCCATAAAAATCGAATCTTGAACTTATTTTTTTACCTTTGATATTTTTTTTTAAACTTTCTACCAAACAGGGCCCTTGTCTAAAAAAATTTTTAATCTAAAAGTGGGATAAAAAGTCTCAATATATCTTTTATCCCATTTTTTATTTTTGTTAACTAAAAAAGTGGGATAAAAGGTCCCCTTTCTTGTAGTGAGGATAATAACATCCAACAAGACAAACAAAAAAATAATATCCAACACATAAACTCAAAATGCACTAAGTCTTTGCACACAAACTAAAAAACAAATAAACATGAGACAAGATGCAAAAAATAAATACAAGAGGGCTAGTTTGGTGGAGGTCCAAATAGATCCTTGTATGCCCTCCATTGTGTTATTTTGCCTTGGATATTGTCAAAATCTTGCTCCATGTTTCCCCTCAAGGTGGTCATGTCGTTGAGAATGTTAGTGAATTGTGTGTTCATTTCATCTCGTAAGGTTTGAAAATGAGTGTCAACCGAGGTGTGGAGACGAGAAAATGTCTCTTCAATATTGAAATGAGAAGCTTGGGGCATTGGAGGTGCTTGAGGTAGAGCTTCTTCTTCTTCTTCACTCTCACTTGCGGTCAAGTTAATATCCTCATCTTGATCTTCATCATCATTTTCTAGGTCAATTTGCATTCGTTGTCCTCTTTTTGGTGTGAAAACCCATATATCATTTAGTAAAAGTGTAACCCATAGCCTTAAAAGTTTTGAATCTAAAATGTCACCGGAGATGTGGGTTAAACTTTCTTTTCATGTGAGGTAGGGATTCCTAAAAGATGAAAAAGGTAGCTAAAAGGAAATCAAAAGGGAGGGTCTTAACCATAGCGGGTTTATACACATCAATAATGAACTTTAGAATGTTGAATGCACGTATAAAAAATTTGTACAAGTCTAGGATATAATGGTGTGTTAATGTTGATAAAGGAGGTCCAACCTAGAACTTTAAAGTGATGGCTAAAATTAACATAATCAATGCTAGGGAGATCACATATTTCACCTTTGAGAATCTTTTTAGAGGAGAAATCATTGACATAACGTTGGTAGTCCTCTTTATTATAGAACAACAGAGGTTCTTACCTTGCTTTCGCTCTTATCTCCCTTTGTTGCAAAGCTTCAGCCAACCTCTTGCTATCTCTTTAGGAGGGATTGGATGAGGAAGACATTGATGTGAAAAGCAAGCTTTGTATGTTGTTGGTAGAGATGAAGGTTAGGGTTTGAACGGTAATAAGAAAAGAGAGTAAAGTAGAAGGAGGCTATTAAATTAGGGTAGATAATTAGAATGGGGAATAAAAACTCGATGGTGGGGTTTTTGAGTGGTGAAAAATCACATTTGAAAGGACAAAAAAGCCATTAGAATTTGGTTCCTGCGCCATCCGAAATTCTGGATGGTTTGTGCACAAATCACCGGAATTCCAGTTGGTGCAGAAACTAACTAGCTTTTTTTTTTTTCAAAAAATGCCCAAAAAGCTTCATTTTTTGACCCAAATGACCCCAAACCTTTTCTAATACCTTAAATATGATAAAAAAAAAATTCTCAAACAAGAAAAGTAGAAAAATGTTGAAAAACGACCATTTACGGTAAGCTTTTCAAAAATTGCCAAGAAAACTAGAACCTTACTGAAAATGAGTTTTAAGCAACGAAATTAAAACTTTCTTTCAAAGTAGTTTAATGATGTGAAATGTGAGGTGTACAAACTTATGGAATCGAAAAATGTTGAAAAATGAGAAAGTTTGGCAAAAAAAATACTCTTTTAGGCCAAAAACATATAAAATCAACAAGTAGCGCGCTACAAATCGACTATCAACCAGAAGCTGAAACATGTACTACAAAAGGGATATGAATAAGCTCAATGATTATAATATTAAATTCATTATTAAATGTGGCCTAAATAACTCGTTTCAATAAATTATAGATGATAGAAGTATTCAAACTCGCTGCTACATAAGCATATGCAAGATAAGAATAATAACTATTAATAGGTATAACTCATGAGACAATATATATATGTCCATCTCGGGATAGACAGAGTTTATAATAGAAGTGTTCTAGACAACATAACAAAGAGCTTGCAGCTCATTGACCCACATACTTGGGAGTAAGAGCTTGCAACTCATTAACTCACATAGCTGTACATGGAGAGAATAACTATGTTCATCCATCTCGCCCTCTGTATGATGGAATAACTACCTTGCTAATACCATCATGGTAAGAGAAGACTGGAAGGAGCAATATACTAATACTTAGCATTTTTTATAAAAAGATGGTAAAAAAGGACAACTCACACTTAGCGACAAACAACCTTCATAGTCAATATAATCGTTTAAGGATAAAGACAAAAGAGCAGTTGAGTAGTTATTAAGTATTATCTCATGTGCATAAAAATGAAACATGGGGAATGTCCATGTTTCATGAATAGTTATAAATAATTAGATCCCCATTAATGAAAATAACTGCTACCTTATACACCTATAAATAAAGGGCAAAATTCAAGAAAAAAAGGAACGACAACTTTAAGAAAAAGAAATTAATGATTTAATATATAAATAAATTTTGATTAGCATATAAATATTTTTTTTTCTTGTAAGATTTTTTCTTTTAATTTAGATATATTAATGTATTTTCAAAAAAAAAAAAGAAATTATCTCATATACTATTTTTTAACTTTTTTTTTTTCAATTTACGGTTTGAGTTTCTAAAGTGGTTTCTCCGGTAATTTCTATGTGGGTTGCTATACGTATTTTGGTTGCGATTTAGATTGGTCCGTTAATTGCAATAGGAGTTTTTATGTAGAATTCCGTAAAATACAAAAAATAAAATGTTTTGAAGTATCAAAATGAAAAAAAATATATTACTAAAAAAATATATACAAAATAAATCTTAAAAAAAAATGTTATTTTTGTATAGAAATATTATTTATAAAAAAAATTAATTATAGAAAGCTAATATGCTTAAAAAACAATATAAGCTACATTAGTCTTCCTTTTCTAAGTACTATTTGATTTTTATTTGCTAATGAGGTGTATTAGTTAGTTGAATGGAACATGCTTAATATATGCTTCCTAATAAATATCTCTTACAATTTTTTTTTAGAAAAGACATAATTAATAAAAAAAAATTTAATTTATATCATCAACATGTTATTCTATAATAAATGGTTTAAATTTTCAAAAGTCAACATAATCAATAGTTAATAAAATATCACTATCCTATAAAGACAAATAAAATGTTCCTATTATAAAAATTTCCTATATATATAAACATACAATTAATTTGATTTGATAATTTTGGTTTAAATATTTTAGTTATCTACTTCATAGAGATTTTAAGAGTATCTACTTAATGCTGCAAGGTCTCAAACTATATTTCCAAACTTCAGGTTTAACGCCTAATCTTTCTAAATCTGCTTTTTATTGTAATAACATGAAAGATGCAGATGTCCAAAGGGTGTTAAATGCTTCGGGGTTCCAAGACATGAGCTTCCATTCAAATATCTTGGTGTGCCCATTTGTCTTAAGAAAATCTCTTCGAAAGATTGTAGTGTGCTTGTAAAGAAAATGGTGGGTCGAATTAGAACTTGGAGTACTCGGAATCTCTCATTTCTTGGTCATGTGGTGCTCTGTTTTGATGGTGATTCATTCCCACTGGTGTCAAGTTATGGTGCTGCCAAAAAAATAGTAAGTGAAATCAAAGTTATTTGTCGTGGTTTTCTGTGGAAAGGTCATTATACTTTACCTGGTACTACTGCAGTGGCTTGAAAAATATTATGTCATTCTAATTCTTCAGGTGAAATGGGATTTAGATGCATTTCGGAATGGAATGTTGCAATAATGTTTAAATATGTGTGGGCTATTGCTAAAAAGAGAGATCATATTTGTGGGTAAAATGAGTTTATAATGTGCATGTGAGGGATGAAGATTGGTGAAATTATAAAGCTATAGCCCAAACTAGCTGGTATTGGAGGAAGCTAGTCACAATAAAAGAAAACTGAAGAGTTTAATTGAAACAAATCAATTAAATATGGCAGTAGCTACAAGATAGCTCAAGGCTATCAAGTGTTATTTGAAAATCTACCTAGAGTAGATTGGAGCAACATTGTTTGGAGCCGATTCAACATTCCCAAGCATAGCTTCATTTTGTGGTTAGTTATGCTTTGAAGAATCAAAACCAAAGATAGATTGCAAAAATTTAGTATTATTGACAATGCTTCTTGTCTCTTATGTAATGAAAGAAATGAATCGATAAACACTTATTCTTTGAGTGTTCTTTCTCGATGAATTGTTTGAAGCAGGTATTGTAAAGGAATGGTTTCATTGGGGGACTGTCTCCATTTCTCTACATCGGATCACCAAGTGGATTGGAAAAGTTAAGATAAGTAAGTTTAAAAAGAAGGTTATCTCGGTTACTTTGGCTGCCCTTGTATACTAAATTTGGACTAACTGAAATAATAAATTTTAGAATGGCTCAATGAAAAATAGTAATAGAATAGTGCACAAAATTAAAGATGTAATCAAAAGTAAATTATTTTTATATTTGGCCTAAATATATAACTAGTAGTGAAAAAGATTAATGATATTTTTTGTAAAGATTGTAAAAACATTGTAAAGATTTTATAAATATTTTTTGAATCCTCTTCAAATTATAGAATGTCATTAGGTTGTACAAATTATTTTTTGGAATAAATTTAATGATATTCTTGCATTAAAAAAATATGTATTTTAGTTATCACTAAAGCGAAATTAATATAACAAAATGTCAGCGGTACCCATCGTCACTACGGTGAGGTAATGTATATGAACATAGAAAATAAAAAAGGGTCAGCATTTGAAGCAAATCGAATGAGGTGTTTTTCTCTCCATATAACAGAACCATATACATAGAATAATTTGAATATTGGGGCGCATGTAATACTTTTATTTATTTTATATCTTATGAAGAACTTTTCTTTTTTTTGATAAGTATCTTGTGAAGAATTTCATTTATTGTTTTTTCTTTTAGTTAAGATTCGTATTTTTTCTTTCTCTCCTCTTCCCTTACCAACTCTTGTAGAAATAATTAATCATGAAAAGAAATATTATGTTTGAAGAAAGAAAATTATTTATATTTGGACAGACAGCTAGCTAGCTAGCTACTCATTCTCTACTTTACGTGGCCAATGCATGCAGTGCAAGAAGCAGCCACGTACGTACGACGCCCTATATCCAACAACAACACATGAAAAATAAAGAGCATTGCCATTATTAATTTGATCTTCTTTCTCTGATATTCTCTCTCTCCCTCTGAAGTTATATTAATTAATTCAATAATAATAATATTCGCGGGCATACATACAAAATATTTCATAAAGGTAAACTTGCAGAAAATATTAGTTTTGAAGTACTGCATCTTAATTATAATTCGAGCATTTCGTTAACCAATTATTCATATTAAATATTTACATTATAAATTAATGAAAAAAAAAAACATCGATGCAATCATTTTAAAAAAAGCAGGATAAGTGATGATGGACTGGAGATTTATACCTTCATCGCAAGTAGCAAATTAATATTGTTTCGACTGATTTATGTTGGCAAAGTTTTGGAATGAGACAAACGAAACTGGTTATATGTTCAAGATATTGGTCAACATTTTTGTTTTATATACAAATATATACATATATCCATTAATTGGGAAAGAAAATTGAAAAAGTACAATGTAAAATGATCCATGTATGGCGACGTATTCGATGGTCAGTTGATTATTATTATTTTTTTATCATTATTATTATATTTTGTAAAGTTGATTATTATTTTTTTAATTGTTGTTATTACATTTTGTAAAGTCTATTTTTTTTTTTGACAGATTATATTCAAATTATGTTCAGTTTCATCAAAGATGTTTATCTATTGTAACTAGAAGTAAATATTTTATTTGTATCCATTTCAATCGATTTTTAAGAACAATTGTTATGAATTTTAAAAATTCTGTTGAGTCTCATTAGGGTTACAGGTATATATAGTTAGTTATTTTTGTTTAAAGTCTCAACTAATTTGTTATTCTTTTTACAAGTCTGATTGAAAAACTTGGAGGTGTTCATCCATATGCCTGATTGAGCCAAGTTCAGTCTAAAGGAATTTCAGTTACATCTTCATCATCAGATCTGAAAGGATTTCAGATTGAAGCAAAGCGTTGAAGATGAGCTCTACACGTGCACAAAGGGATCTTGTGTCTTCGACCAAGGATCTTGGTTGGTTTGGTAATGTTTCACTAGATTTTGTAAAATGTTGTATTGTTTACCATATTGTGAACTGGTATTTGTAATATACATCTTTGAATATAGTGAAGTTATTACCCTATTTCGGGGAACCCAAGCACTAGTCGGCTGGAATTTGTTTCCAGTGCAAATGAAGCTTGTAAATTACTGCCTTCTTTACTTTCGATCATTTACATGATTCTTGAATTGTGATTTTACAATTGATAGTTGATTCCTTAGTAACACGGTAATCTGAATCAAGTAATTAGGCTAAGTTGTTCTTTCAGTTAGTATCAAAGCCAGAAAATTTTGGATAAATTTTGTGTTAGATCCTCTACTTGCTTGGTGCTTGATTCGAAACAAAACGGGTGTCTCTTGTTCAAGATTTACTTTCTTGGTTGATTCTGTTACCACTAATCCTCTCTAAGTTTCATCTCGAAGAGCTTCGTTATGGCTGTTTGTGTTTTCTTTCTGTTCTACTATGCCATGTGGAAATGTTCAGGGAAGGTGGGTCTACCTCGAGACCTCCAATGCTGGAAGGGGCTAACAACCCTTACTGGAAGACCAAGATGCGACCTTTCTTGAGGGCGGTGGATGAAAGTGTCTGGATGGCCATAAAAGAAGGATGGATAAGTCCAACGATGACTGAGAATGAAATCGTTAAACCAAAATGCATGAGCATGTGGACCACTGATGAAATGGAGAGGGAAAATTTCAACTCGAAGGCCCTGGATGGGCTGTTTAATGATGTCTTCACAAATCAAATAAAGGTTATTGCAAACTGTGAAATTTCAAAAGAAGCTTGGGAGAAACTAAAAATAAAGAATGAGGGAAGTGATACAGTAAAGAAATCAAGGCTACGTGCGTTGGCTAAGGCATTTGAAAATATGTCCATGGAGTAAGATGACATAGTGGCAGCATTTCAGGCTAAGTTGTGTTATATTTCCAATCTTATGCTCTAAAAAAACCTACTCTAAATCAAAGCTGGTTCGAAAATTGATTGGTGTACTACCAAGAAGATTCATGTCTAAGGTGACTTCCATTGAAGAAATGAAGAGCATTGAGGAACTTGATCTTGATGAGCTTATTGGTTCACTGCAGAAATATGAGCTGTCACTGCCAAGATGGAAGAAATCGAAGAAACAGAAGGATATGGTTAAAGATAAATCTGATGCGAGCTTTGCTCTAATTCATCAAGAAGATAAAAAACCAGCTCCAGAGATAATCAATCGTATCTCTGATGAGGCAGTTGCCCTATTAACCAGAAACTATGTAAAATTCTTGAAAAAGAACTACAAGAAAAATTTCCCTATTTGTAAAGAAAATGCTCCCAAGAAAAACAAAGGGGGAAACTTCAAACAATTTCAACCACCCCTTGACCAAAAGAACCGAGGAATCAAGTGCAGAGAGTGTGACCATTTTGGACACATTCAGGCTGAGTGTGCAAACACTCTCAAAAAGAAGAAAGCTCTTGTTGCAACCTGGAGTGACAGTGAGGAAGAAAAGAGCTCTACTGCAAGTGAAAGTTATGATGAGGACAAATACGTGGTAGCATTCATGGCCCAAAGTAGTCATTCAGTTGAGTTTGAAGATGATGGAGTCTCCATCAGAAGGGGATAGCAAAGGTAGACGGAATGCGTACGCAAAAATATTTGCCCAATGGGAATACATGACTAAGCATATTAGAGGTCTGAAAAGTGCCATGGAGCAAGTGGAGACTGATACAATTAAGAATCTCAACATGCTTCTTGATGAGAAGAATAATGAAATATAAAAACTTACTACTGATCTGGTGAGAACTAAACATGCACTTGAATTTATTCCTCCAGGCACAGCTGCTATCAATTAGGCTCTATAACTTCAGAAACCCTATGGTGATCGAACCTCCATTGGATACAAAATGTTGTACAAACAAGGGAATAATTTGTCAGTTAAGGATCCACATACTTTAACTGTCAAATTGGTTGAAAAGGATAACGAGAAACTCAACGTTACTTCTATAATCAAGGCTCCAGATTCCTCAGTGAATGGTCATAATCCATCTGGACCTATTAAGTTGAAATTCAAAAGAAGAAGAATAGTCTCTAAAAATCTGTCACAAATTGAAAAATTCATCCCAGTATGTCACTTCTGCAACAGAAAGGGACACATTTTTCCCAAGTGCTATAAACTACAGAACTACTTGAAAGCTGTGATCAATCGGCCAAATAGCTTTCTACAACCAAATAGAACTTAAGGGCACAAAACTCACCGGGAATGGAGAAAAAAATCTGACCTTAAACTAAATGTTGGATTGGTAGCTAAGGTATCTCTGTCTGTTTTTGTGGAGGGACAATGGTGCTTCGATAGTGGATGTTCTGATCAACACATGACTATGAACAAAAAGTTGTTGGTTAACTATAAAAAGGAAAAAGAAGGTTCTGTAACATTTGGTGATGAAAACAAGGGAAAGATTGTTGGAAAAGGAGATGTAGACCTAAATGGTTTGGCTCCTCTAACTGATGTTCTATACGTAAAATGGCTTAAGGCAAATCTCATCAGCATTGGACAGTTGTGTGACAAAAACTTCTTTGTAAGTTTTTCTAAAACTTAGTGTCTAGTTTCAACTAGTGGATATGTAGTCTTAATAGGGAACATGACTGGAGATCAATGCTATGCTTTATGCAATACAATTGTGTGCAATCGGACTTTCTTGGATAAACCTGACTTGTGGCACTATAGGCCGGGGCACTTGAATTATAAAGAACTACAAAGACTAATGAAACTTCAAGTAGTAAAAGCAATTCCAGAGATGAAATTATCCAGGGATAGGATTTGTGGACCATGTCAGCTAGGTAAATAGACCAAGGCACCTCATCCTTAAATCAATATACTTTTAACTTCTTGAGTGTTGGAACTAATGCATGTGGACTTGATGGGACTCATGCAAAATGAAAATTTGAGTGGGAAGAGATATGTAATGGTCTTGGTAGATGATTATTCTCGTTACACTTGGGTTTAATTTCTAAAAGAAAAATCAGAAACATTTGGAGTGTTCTCAGCTTTGATATTGAAACATTATATTGGGAAAGACTCCAAAATTGGAAAAGTGTATCGATTAAGGAATGATCATGGGAAGGAATTCGAAAACTTTATATTTTCTTATTTTCATAATGGAATGGGAATACATCATGAGTTTTTGCCCTAAAAAATCCTCAACAAAATGGAGTGGTTGAGAGGAAAAACAAAACACTACAAGAGATGGCTCGGGTGATGCTGCAAGCCAAGGACATGTCTAAGAGTTTCTGGGTAGAAGCAGTCAATACTGCCTGCTACATTTGCAATCGAGTTCATCTTTGTACTGGAACATCTCAGTCAGCATGTGAGTTATGGAAAGGAAGGCCATCAAAGGTAAGTCATATGCACATTTTTGGATGCATTTGCTATATTCTTAATGAACGAGATCACTTAAGGAAGTTTGATCCTTGAACTGATGAGGGGATATTTCTTGGCTACTCTATCAACAATCGGATTTACAGGATTTTCAACAAAAGAACTCTCTCAGTAACAAAATCAATGAACGTGAAGTTTGATGATTTGGAAATGATAGAAGAATCGGCTGCTAATGATGATGCCCTAGTTTTGTTTGGACCTGGACCAATTACTACTAAAATCCATCAAGTATATCCCAAAACTCCTACTGGGTCTCTCAACTCTAAACCTACATCCTCAAATGAAATAGAAGCAGACACCAGTGGTCAAAATGGTGAACCAAAAGTCAGCAGTGCTATGCCCAAAGAAATACAACATGCTAAACCATACAAAAATGGTCCACCCTCCTCGGTTCAAAAGGCTCATCCTCTAGTCGTTGTCATTTGAAATCTGAATGACACCATGGTAACCAGGAGAAAACTTCAGAATTCATTGGCATTTGCATGCTACCTATCTCAAATTGAGCCCAAAAGCGTGATGCCCTATTGGATGAATTTTGGCTGGCTGCAATGCAAGATGAAATGGGAAACATTAGAAGACTTGGTGTCTGGATTATGGTTCCTCAGCCTGATGGAGCAAATATGATAGGAATTAAATGGATATTTAAAAATAAGTTAAATGAATTTGGAATAGTTACTCGAAATAAAGCTAGACTTGTGGCTCAAGGATACAAGCAAGTGGAGGGAATTGATTTTGATGAGACTTTTACAACAGTGGCTCGATTAGAATCACTAAGACTGCTACTTATTATTGCGTGTTTACTGAACATTAAACCATAATAGATGGATGTTAAGAGTGCGTTTCTCAATGGTGTAATTTGAGAGGAAGTATATGTCAAGAAACCTCAAGAATTTGAAGACCCACACTTTCCCAATCATGTGTACAAGCTCAACAAAGCATTGTATGGATTGAAATAAGCTCTTCATGCATGGTGTGATCGTCTTACCTTTTTTCTCATTTCCCATGGATTTACTCAAAGAACTGTCGATAACACTCTATTCATTAAAAATCTAGAAAATGAGATTTTTGTTGCTCAAATATATGTAGATGATATCATTTTGTAGATCAACTTGTGAATGAGAGGTAAGAACATTTCTGACATTAATGACTAGTGAGTTTAATAGGGGACCTTAGTTTTTTTCTAGGACTGCAAATCAAACAATTAGATCATGGCACAATCATATCACAGTCCAAGTATGTTAAGTCCATGCTAGAAAATTTTGGGTATACACAAGTCAAGCATGCACACACACCCATACTGATGTGTGATGAGTCTGGAGACCCTGTAAATCCCATTCTTTACTGGAGCATGATAGGCAGCTTAATGTATCTCACAGCCAGTCATCTTGATATTTCGTTATGTATAGGTCTATGAGCCAGATATCAAACCAACCCTCAATAGTCACATCTCTTTGCAATGAAAAGAATTTTCAAATACCTTGCAGGGATAATTAACTATGGTCTTTGGTATTCGTGTGATACTGACATATTTTTGGTTGGCTATAGTGATTCTGACTAGGCAGGGTGTCTAGATGATAAGAAAAGTACTTCAGGGGTTGTTTCTACATTGGTAATAATTTGGTTTCTTGGTATAGCAAAAAATAACAGTCTATCTCTCTATCCACTACCGAGGCAGGATAGTTGTTGGAAATTATTTTACCAGGATCTTAGATCTACTCACAAGTATGTTGATTAACACCCTAAATATGAACTTCTAAAACGATTATGAAATAAACACATATAAAGTATTAGAAACCTTACATTGGGTGCAGCGGAATAATATGACTCCTTCCGTTCAGATCTCTAACCCTTGTATCCTTTCTGTCGCAGAATATTATCAAGATCTGAACCTGGATCTCTTTCACTCCCTTAGTGTTGAAACTCCTTCTTGTTGTATGTCTTTCTTCACGATCTTCCTCACTATGATTGAGGTATCACTTGCTGTGTGTGAGCACTACTCTATTCACTAAGTGGTTCGAAATCTCAAGGAAGAAGAGAGAGAAGAAGTGGCGGCTAGGTATAGAGAGAGAAGGCTTAGGTTTTTCTCTGAAGGAAAAGTGTGAAAGTTAAGTGTAAATTTCCTGAAGCCTTCACTATCTATTTATAGCACACTAGGGTTAGGTTTGAATTATTTGGCATTAAAATAATAAAAATATCAGATGATAAATTCTATAAAAGTGGTCGGCCCTATACAATGCGGATTTGGGCCTCACTTTTTGCAATTTTGCAGTTTTATCTTTTCTGCATATGATTTTCTCAAAAACGCCAATTTTCTAATTCAACCATTTAAATGCCAATTCTAATTATTTAATAACTATAAATAATTATTAAATAACATTGTCATTTATCATATTTATTAATTGAACCATACAAAGTATCATAATTAACAAATATGCCCCTAAAACTCTTTCTTTACAATTTCGCCCTTACTTAGTGAAAAATTCACAAATAGACATAGTCTAATTTGAGAATTATAATTGATTAATCAAAACCAATTATATGAGTCTTACAAGCAATATTATCTCAACTAGTGGGGGGACCATGGGTCTATATAACTGAGCTTCCAATAAGCAGATCAAGAATTTATAACCTAAATTCACCGACTTATTAATTCTTCGTTGAATCCACGCATAGAACTTAGAATTGCACTCTCAGTATATAGAATGCTCTATATGTTCCACCATATAGACACATCATTAGTTATCTATTGTTATAATCCTAATTTGATCAATGATCCTCTATATGAATGATCTACACTGTAAAGGGATTAGATTACTGTTACACCCTACAATGTATTTAATCCTTAAAACACTTAACCCCGTATAAATGATATTTCAGCTTATGTGAAATGAGTACTCCACCATTTATTTTCGTTTGGTCAAGCTCGAAGGAGATCATCCTTTACTTACTATTCGCCAGATAGAAGCTATAGATTCCATGTTTATGTTAGCGCTCCCACTCAATTGCACTACCGTGTTCCCAAAATGTACGTCTCACCCTGACCTAAAAGTAGGCTTAACTAACAAATCAAAGAACACGAATAGCCTCTTGAGATTGAGTCTAATCATAACATGATTAAGATCATTTGATCTAGGATCAACTAGGCGATATTGACTTGAATAGATATTACGGTAAGTTTAATAAATCTAAGTCAAAGTTCAATATCGGTCCCTTCCGATGCATACTCCATGCATCCAACCTAAGCTTTACTTTAACCAATGCTCTGGAAAGAACATAGCATTTCTCCAAATGCAAGTAAACTCTATTGTAGATTATCATATCAGTAAAACCCTGTGTCTGATAAATCTAGGAAACTTTATTCACATAGTCATGTTTACTTTCCAAAGTGTTGACAACACAATAAACAGGATCAAGTATGTGAAAAGGGTTTCAGATGAATTCATACATTATGTACACATAATCATAAAATAAATCATGTGAACCATGCAACATTAAATGTTATTTCTGATCTATATTAATAAGTAAATCTGATTATATTGAAATGAGTTTTATTTAGGGCATAAAACCCAACAACACTGTCGCTGGTACACTACTACAAATTACATTATTCACGTTGGTCAACGCTATTGTTCATAGTATTGACCGGCGTGAATAGTGTCCAAATTATTAGACCTGTGTATTTAAAAACGCCACAAATAATATATATTTTGCGTCTTTTAATTAAGTGACAATAAAAGCCAAACCAGCGAAATAAAGGAAAAAAATATAAAATAATTGCTTCCATTTCGCGTCAGTTTGTAACACTCGCTCAAGGTGTTTGCGAGGTGTAAAAAATGACGCAAAATACAAAATATGAGAAAGAGAAACTGACACAACACATGTAAATAAAATCCAAATTAGCCTTAACAAATAGCCCTCCTCTTCACGCTACTGTTCACACTTCACAACCCTCCTCTTCGTGCTTGCTCTGGTGAAACTAACAACCAACTCCACCGTCCTCTTCGAAACCATCCAACTCCACCATTCTCTTCGAAGACCGGCCTCCACCGTCACTTCCATAGCCCCCCAAACTCCATCGACCACCTAAGCTCCAAACTCCATCGACCACCGAAGAACCAAACTCTATTGACCATCAAATCTTGGGCTTTCTCTCTCTATGCCACCACACAAAGCTATTTGTTGGCCTCCACCGTCACCTCCATGGCTTACGACGAGCAAGGTAAGATTTTAAATTTGATTTTAGGTGTTAAGTTCAATTGTTGTGTTATTGAGAATGAAATTTCAGATTACTTTTTTTGTATTATTTTGTGTGATTTTAGATGTGCAATGTGATAGTTTTATTTTGTCAAATTTTTTATGGTTTTTTAGATTTTTTATGATATATGTATTTTTTTTTTATTGTTTTTCAAATTTTTATATATTGTGAAAATAATGTGTATAACCCATATTAATTTCAAAGTAAATTTGCTGGATTTTTTTTTTTTTGGAATTAGGATTTTGAATTTGCAAGGTTAAGATGGTTTTGATTATAAATTGTAGTGAATGAGCTTAGCTAAGCGACACAACCTCCTTCTTCTTCCTCCTCTGTAAATGGGTTGTTTTCATTATAAGGCTGTACATCGGTCGGTTTATCCTATATATTTTCTAATCCAATCTAATGTTCGGGTTGCTAAAATTTAAGTGCAACCTGCCCAATTTAAAAAAAAAAAAATCTGTAAATCGATCAACGGTTTAGGGGCCAATTTTTTTTTCAAAGTCAAAATCAATAAATATTAAAAAGATAAATTAAAAATATCATATTCCACCAAAGCACAACACAATATATATAACTTTGAAATTAACAATTAAGTATATAACTTTATATTATTATATATTTAATCATTTATGTTATATATAAAAAAACTAAAAAGTAAAAAAAAAAAATTAAAATCCAAAGTTGGATTGGTCGGATCATTTGGTTTAATTGGGCGGGTTGGACCTATTTTCAACCCGCCCAATTAACAGATTAAGCGGTTTTTAATTTTTTCGAGTTATTTCGGTTTGTAATTTTTATCAGTTTTTTCGATTTGGTTTGAGCGAATTATTCAGTTTAAGCGGTTTACAATTTTTTTTGTACAACCCTAGTTTTCATTCTAAGGGAAGAAGGCAATTTCCTGGTTATAAGGACATAGTCGTCCTTGCTTTACAAATAGCTTGTAAGTTCTTATTCTTTAATCTTTGAATGAGTTATACAGATCATCTTATATATCTATATGGGTGCACTTTTAATGAGTATTACCTATTCATGAGTAATATTATAAACATTTAAGTTTTTATGCTTAGTTTTTCTATCTTATTTAAAAATCTCTCATTTTTGTATTATATGAGTTGGAGTTGTTCTTTCGGCTAAAAAAAATAAGAGAAAAAGTTTTTCGGCAAAAAAAGTTGAGTTTGACTTAAGTATTTTGTATATAAATATGTTTTTGATATAGTGTAAAAAGTAATATTTTTTTGATATTTTTTTTAATTAAGTAGCTAAATTAAGTATAGAAATTCAATTTTTCTTTTATTATTCGTCATTGGATCAAAATTTAATAAGTTAATATTTTTAAAATTAATATTTATAGTTAAATTGTTTAGTAACCACCAAACTATTGGATCTCCATTGAGAAATATTTCATATCTATGGGTGACATATGTATATTCATGAACTTTTTGACTTCTGACGAAACTGAATTTGGGTCCTCAAGTTTTGATAATTATGAATCATGTATTTGTTTTCTTATCAAAAAAGAAATAGCAGTGTTTGAGAAGCTATATTCAATCAAAATAGATTGCATGTTAGTTTTTCTACTCCTTTCTCATGTTGATTTTAAGCATTATCTTGTGTTAATTTTTATTGTCAGTTGATAAACAAAGCATTTGGAGAGCCACACTCTTACCTTTGGCATTATGATCTGTCATATGGCTTTAGTTTACTGGTTATTAGTGAATACCTTGCTTTAGGCTTCAACAATAGGAGATTAGCATAATGGTAAGTGGCAATACTTTTCAGTAAATTCTTTTTTTTTTTCTTTAATTAAATTTTTTATTTTATGTGTAAAACTAATTTTATTTTACTTTGATGATTTTTTTTTTTTTATGTGTAGAACTAATTTTATTTTTGTTCTAAAAATTTGATGCAATGCATTAATATTTGAATAAGTTTGACTTTGAAATAGACTTGGTTGTTGGCCAGCCAACATGATTCTACCTGCCCCGTTATGAAATATATAATTTCATCAAATTAAATCTAAATATCAATTTATATTAATATAAAGTGAAAACCTAAAGTAAATGAATTTGCAATCAGAGTAGTTAAGGATCACATATCTCTCATTTCCAATCAAATTATCATTGTATCACTTTACTAGCAATAGTGGGGGGCTTTAGATATGTATCAGGTGTGGTCTGTTTGTTTGTGTAATTAGTAGCAATAGTGGAGAATTGTTATCCTTAAAATGTTATTCTTTTCTCCAATTTATTTTTCTTTGTACCTTTAAGAAGGAAATCTACATATATATTCATTATATTATACCTTTTCTAATTATGTTTAAGAAAGAGAACGACTTCCATACTTGAATTGGCGCAAATAGGTATCCCATTTACACTTTATGAATTTCTACCATCTATTTTTCTTCTAAATACACAAATTGACAGCCTAAAGCAAAAGAGAATGGTATTATACTAATAGTGTAATGACCGCTCTAGTAATGTGGATTAGTAAAGGCAATTAGCACTAATTTTTATTATTTTATTATTATTTGTGAATTAATTTTAAATGTGGACCCCAATATTTAGAAATAAATATTAGAGTTATAATTTCTCAATTCCGGAGATTTTATTAAACTCTAGGGGTATTATTTAGCTTATATGTGAAATATGTTAATTTTGTAATTTTTGCTCGGCGACAACGGCTAATGCGATGGATGGCTAGATTAATCACATGGGTAAGTTTAGAACCCTATTTCATAGTGGAGAATATTTTAGAGAAAATAAATTATCGGGATTGAGCGGGGTTATGGAAATTGACCATTTTACCCCTAGTTTCAAAAAAATACCAAAGTTTAAGTTAAGGGGCATTTTAGTCATTTGTTATTGAGTGGAATAGGTGGCTGTCCCTTTAGTTGACACCTAGCATTCCTTTTTCAGCCAAAATGAGTTAAGTAAAGCATTTACTTAGTTAAGAAAAAAGAAAGAAAGGAAATTAGAAAAATACCAAAAAATCAAGAAAGCTCTCTTTTCCTTCCCTCTCTCTCTTCGAAACCAGCAGAAGCAAAGGGATTTGGTGGCTGGAATTCTGTGTTTTCATCAAGGAATTCAAAGAGAAATCAAACCAAGGTAAGCTTTAGTCATTTCCCTCTTTGTTTCTTGAAATTCATGGATGATGGAGTATGAGATTTTTAGGTTTAGTGGCTGTTAGGTTTTCATATGCTTAGGGTTCGAATTTTAGGATCCTTTTGAGTTGATTTTAGTTCCTAGATGCTGGTTTGGTTGATTGGATTAGGTTTTATGCAACTTTGAATGTTGAGTTCAAAGCTTTGAGCTTTAATGGCATAATTGGATTTATTGCTTTGTTCTGTGAATTACTGCCTGGAAATTATTGTGTATGCATTGTATAGGTATACAGGAGAGTTTGGGAAGGTTTAAGCTTGATTTGAATTAAGGGGAATGATTTTTGGTTCCCAGCAGCAGAACCGGTCGACCGGTTCTGGGGTACCAGTGGCAACCGGTCGATCGGTTGGTGACCCAGAACCGGATTGCCGGTTGGGAACCGGTCTGCCTGTTGGGGGAATTTCCAGAACCCTAGTTTTGGCCAATTTTGAGATATTTAGGGTATTGCCTTGAGGTTTATACATAGGGAAACTTTTAGTTTCAAGTTTAAGTCCCAAAAAGTGATTTAGCGAGTCACTCATCTGTGTTGCAATTATTGTGATTAGGGCATCCATCTAGCACGTGAATTCCGTTCAGGTCGGCCAGCACAGTTGAATTCGGAAAACAGGTAAGAACTGTGTATAATGTATGATGTGATTATCTGAATGTATGTATATGTGTTTATATATGCATGCTTGAATTATGCTAAGCACTACCAACACTTGTATGAATAAGTTATAGAGTGTATTGGTACAGTGATTGTTGTGATTGTGAGTACGATACAGTGATACCAGCACAAGCATGGGAAAATGCTAAGGTGTGTGGTACATCACTCAGTGTTACTCAGTGATCGGGATAAACCCTACCAACACTCGTACAGTGAGGTACGATGTGTATGTGGTATAGTGGTTGTACCTTGGTATTGAACATTCATACTCATCTGTTAAGCTCTGTAAATAGGTGTATGGGCGCCTATTTACATGTCGGAAATTATATGGTATGTTATATGCATTTCTTACTGAGTCTGTTGACGCACAGTTTCTGCTTCCATGTGTAGGTAAAGGAAAGGCGAAGGCTGAACAAGAATGAACCTGAGCTCGGGTGAGATTGTACATGTCATGCGGCGCGACCTGGAGTGTTCGGTCTCGGGACATCTGGGAGTTATATTTTGAAAGTCGCTGTGCGACCTGAAAACTATGTATTTTGAAATGTAAAGTTTAAACAGTAAATTTTACAAAGTTTGAAATCGGGATCCCGGGATTTGTAAATATTATATTATATTACAAAGTTTAATATTTAAAGCAAAAGTTTTAATTTGACACGTTTTTCGAGAAATTTCTTTGATTAGCAAAGATTGCACAATAATTGAAAAAGCACTGTAGCGTGCCTTAGCATTAGGGTGTTACAATTTTGGTATCAGAGCCGCCAGGTTTGTCTACCGAAGCTTGTTATGACATGTACAATCTTCATCAGAGAAAGCTCGGTTCACGGTTCAGTAATCCCGTACTTGTTAGTATTTGAAATAAATATGAATGTGAAAGCATGTTAGGAAGCATATTAGATTTAAATTAAATATATTTCCTTAAAAAGAAAAGAAAGTGTGTTGCCTTTAAGTTATTAAGAACGGCGTTAATTTTGATCGCTGTCTAACCTGCCTGGCTTATGGATTCGCAGGCTAAGTCCTATTAAATGGACGCCCCGCGAAATACAAGAAGTCAGGGTGGCATGGTTGAGACCGGAGGCGGTCAGGGAAATCCTCAAAATCCTCGTGGTCGCGGCCGTGGCCGTGGCAGAGCTCAGGGTGGTCGCCCTATAAATCCACCTCAAGCTCCTCCTGATTGGGAGCAAAGATTTGCTGAAATGCAAGATAGAATCCGCCAGCAAGATGAAGAGATCCAAAGATTGAGGCAGCAGGGTCCTCCTGCTGTGCCTCCTCAAGTGGTTCAGGCTGTTGCAGTTCCTGCGGTGCCAGCAGAACAACCTGTTGTTGGCAACCGTATGGAGCCGTTGTATGAAAGATTCCGGAAACAGGCACCTCCAGTGTTTCTGGGAGGCCCAGATGTGATGAAGGCCGAGCAGTGGCTTTCGGTGATTGAACGCATCCTCAATTTTATGGGAGTGGTTGGAAATGACCGGGTAACCTGTGCCACTTTTCAGTTTCAGGAAGACGCTCTCGTGTGGTGGGAGTTAATAACCCTCACTCGAGACGTCTCGCTGATGACCTGGGAAGAATTCAAGGAGTTGTTCAACTCCAAGTATTACAATGAAGCAGTCCGCAGTGCAAAGCGGAAAGAGTTCACTGAACTAGTTCAATCAGAGGGAATGTCGGTTACAGAGTATACGGTAAAGTTTGACCGTTTGGCTAAACTTGCAGCGGGAATTGTCCCAACCGACTTCAGTAAGAAAGAGAAATACTTGGCGGGTTTGAGTGCAAAGATTAGACATGATCTGGTTATTACTACTACTGAGGCAACCACTTATGCGGAGATGGTTGAAAAGGCTTTGAGAGCCGAGGGTGCGGTGAAATTCCTTCAGGAGCCCCGGGTGACTTCGAGTGTTGGTGGAACCCCCACTATTCCTACTCCTGTTTATGGTAGGGATGGTGGTGACTCCACCACCGAGCAGGAAAGAAAAGTTGTTCCAGCTTCTGGTGGCTCGGGGCAAAGTAAGCGGTTCCGTGGGAACCAAGGCAGAGGAGGACGCCAGGGTTACTCTTACCCTGAGTGTCCACGGTGCAAGAAACATCATCCGGGAGAGTGTAACCGGAAGACATGCTTCCTGTGTGGCATGGTGGGGCATTTCAAGAAAGATTGCCCCCAGGCAAAGAAAGAGGAGCCGAAAGCTGAGGTGAAACCGGCTCCTGCTCGAGTGTTTGCCATCACCCAAGCTGATGCTGCAGCCAGTCCGTCTGTTGTGACAGGTCAGCTTCTCGTCAACAACTTATTGTTTACAGTATTATTTGACTCGGGAGCTACACGCTCATATGTGGCTACAAGAGTAATTGATCTTTTGGGTAGACCTTGTGATATTTTAGAAAGAGGGTTTGGAACCCTAATGCCTAGCGGGGAATTGGTTATCTCTAATAGGCGTGTTAGGTCTATGCCGATTAGGATCGAAGATAGGGAATTGAGTACTGACCTTATAGAATTGAGACTAACTGAGTTTGACATCATACTGGGAATGGATTTTTTATCCAAGTATTCGGCCAGTATAGATTGTAAGCGAAAAATGGTGACTTTTCAGCCAGAAGGTGAGGATCCATTTGTTTATGTTGGGTCAGTTCAGGGGTCTCGGATCCCAGTTATTTCTATATTAAGGGCTAGGGATTTACTATGCAATGGCTGTGTAGGATTTCTAGCGGTGGTTTTTGACTCCAGCAGACCTGAAATATTTGGGCCTGGGGAAGTCAGGGTGGTGAAAGATTTTCTTGATGTGTTTCCTGAGGAGTTGTCGGGATTGCCGCCACAGCGAGAGATTGACTTTGTAATTGATTTGGCACCTGGAGTCGAACCTGTGTCTAAATCTCCATATAGGATGGCTCCAGCGGAACTCAAGGAGCTTAAGTTACAACTCCAGGGGATGCTTGACATTGGGTTTATTCGACCCAGTGTATCGCCCTGGGGAGCTCCGGTTCTTTTTGTGAAAAAGAAAGATGGTTCCCTCAGAATGTGTATTGATTATCGGGAACTAAACAAGCTGACGATTAAGAACAAGTACCTGTTGCCCAGGATCGATGATTTGTTCGATCAGCTTCAGGGAAAGACAGTGTTTTCGAAGATTGATTTACGGTCTGGTTATCATCAACTCAGAATTCGGGAGGAGGACATACCGAAGACTGCTTTTAGAACCAGATATGGGCACTATGAGTTTCTGGTAATGTCATTCGGATTGACTAATGCTCCTGCGGCCTTTATGGATCTCATGAATAGGGTATTCAAGGATTTCCTCGATAACTGCGTTATAGTGTTTATCGATGACATTCTTGTATACTCTCAGTCAGAAGAGGAGCACGAGCATCATCTTCGAATGGTGTTACAACGACTTAGGGATCACAAGCTGTATGCCAAGTTCAAAATGTGTGAATTCTGGTTGTCCGAGGTGTCCTTTCTGGGTCATATTGTTGGGAAGAATGGAATTATGGTCGATCCAAACAAGGTGGAATCAGTGAAGAATTGGCCGAGGCCCAAGTCTGTGACGGAAGTTCGAAGTTTTCTCGGGTTAGCAGGGTATTATCGACGTTTCGTCGAAGGATTTTCTAAACTTTCTATGCCCTTAACCGCTCTAGTAATGTGGATTAGTAAAGGCAATTAGCACTAATTTTTATTATTTTATTATTATTTGTGAATTAATTTTAAATGTGGACCCCAATATTTAGAAATAAATATTAGAGTTATAATTTTTCAATTCCGGAGATTTTATTTAACTCTAGGGGTATTATTTAGCTTATATGTGAAATATGTTAATTTTGTAATTTTTGCTCGGCGATAACGGAAAATGCGATGGATGGCTAGATTAATCACATGGGTAAGTTTAGAACCCTATTTCATAGTGGGGAATATTTTAGAGAAAATAAATTATCGAGATTGAGCGGGGTTATGGAAATTGATCATTTTACCCCTAGTTTCAAAAAAATACCCTAGTTTAAGTTAAGGGGCATTCTAGTCATTTGTTATTAAGTGGAATAGGTGGCTGTCCGTTTAGTTGACACCTAGCATTCATTTTTCAGCCAAAATGAGTTAAGTAAAGCATTTACTTAGTTAAGAAAAAAGAAAGAAAGGAAATTAGAAAAATACCAAAAAATCAAGAAAGCTCTCTTTTCCTTCCCTCTCTCTCTTCGAAACCAGCAGAAGCAAAGGGATTTGGTGGCTGGAATTCTGTGTTTTCATCAAGGAATTCAAAGAGAAATCAAACCAAGGTAAGCTTTAGTCATTTCCCTCTTTGTTTCTTGAAATTCATGCATGATGGAGTATGAGATTTTTAGGTTTAGTGGCTGTTAGGTTTTCATATGCTTAGGGTTCGAATTTTAGGATCCTTTTGAGTTGATTTTAGTTCCTAGATGCTGGTTTGGTTGATTGGATTAGGATTTATGCAACTTTGAATGTTGAGTTCAAAGCTTTGAGCTTTAATGGCATAATTGGATTTATTGCTTTGTTCTGTGAATTACTGCCTGTAAATTATTGTGTATGCATTGTATAGGTATACTGGAGAGTTTGGTAAGGTTTGGGCTTGATTTGAATTAA
Source organism: Cannabis sativa (assembly GCF_029168945.1). NCBI lineage: Eukaryota > Viridiplantae > Streptophyta > Magnoliopsida > Rosales > Cannabaceae > Cannabis > Cannabis sativa. The sequence continues at coordinate 11,314,133 of NC_083601.1, forward strand.
GGGGAATGATTTTTGGTTCCCAGCAGCAGAACCGGTCGACCGGTTCTGGGGGACCAGTGGCAACCGGTCGACCGGTTCTGGGGGACCAGTGGCAACCGGTCGACCGATTGGTGACCCAGAACCGGATTGCCGGTTGGGAACCGGTCTGCCTGTTGGGGGAATTTCCAGAACCCTAGTTTTGGCCGATTTTGAGATATTTAGGGTATTGCCTTGAGGTTTATCGATAGGGAAACTTTTAGTTTCAAGTTTAAGTCCCGGAAAGTGATTTAGGGAGTCACTCATCTGTGTTGCAATTATTGTGATTAGGGCATCCATCTAGCACGTGAATTCCGTTCAAGTCGGCCATCACACTTGAATTCGGAAAACAGGTAAGAACTGTGTATAATGTATGATGTGATTATCTGAATGTATGTATATGTGTTTATATATGCATGCTTGAATTATGCTAAGCACTACCAACACTTGTATGAATAAGTTATAGAGTGTATTGGTATATTGATTGTTATGATTGTGAGTACGATACAGTGATACCAGCACAAGCATGGGAAAATGCTAAGGTGTGTGGTACATCACTCAGTGTTACTCAGTGATCGGGATAAACCCTACCAACACTCGTATAGTGAGGTACGATGTGTATGTGGTATAGTGGTTGTACCCTGGTATGGAACATTCATACTCATCTGTTAAGCTCTGTAAATAGGTGTATGGGCGCCTATTTACAGGTCGGAAATTATATGGTATGTTATATGCATTTCTTACTGAGTCTGTTGACTCACAGTTTTCTGCTTCCATGTGTAGGTAAAGGAAAGGCGAAGGCTGAACAAGAATGAACCTGAGCTCGGCTGAGATTGTACATGTCATGCGGCGCGACCTGGAGTGTTCGGTCTCGGGACATCTGGGAGTTATATTTTGAAAGTCGCTGTGCGACCTGAAAACTATGTATTTTGAAATGTAAAGTTTAAATAGTAAATTTTACAAAGTTTGAAATCGGGATCCCGGGATTTGTAAATATTATATTATATTACAAAGTTTAATATTTAAAGCAAAAGTTTTAATTTGACACGTTTTTCGAGAAATTTCTTTGATTAGCAAAGATTGCACAATAATTGAAAAAGCACTGTAGCGTGCCTTAGCATTAGGGCGTTACAAATAGTGTTGGAACTGAGCTAGAATAAGTTTCAATGGCTTGGAAAAATAGAGAGGAGATTGTCAAAGCTAGAATAAGTTTCTCATATGGGGGGTGTTTCGTTTCTATATTTCATGATGATATAAGATTCTAAATTTCTCTTCATTGTTCTCTCTGTCTTTTTTTTTTTTTCTTTTTACTATGATATGTCTTTTTGGACATTATATCAGATATTACAATCTCTAACTATGATGTAGTTTTCTTTATTTTATGTACTATTACTCGTTTGTTGTGTGCTCTTTATATATATTTATGACTGTATAGGAGAAAATTCATGTCTTGATCAGAAAATGAAAGAACCAATTAATTCTCACTAGTTATATGTTCTTCTTGATTCATTTTTTTATTAGATTTTATCATATTATCATTTTTGTTTTTTCATTATTAAATTATGTCATAAATAAGCATCATTAATAAGTATCTCTAAGCTTGTATTCTTTACATCTCTGTTGGTAAGGTCTAGGTTATTGTTAAAATTGGTTGGCATATTTGCATTCATTAGATGACTATGATCTCACTAACTCATGTGAATAATTTTTGTTTGTTTATATTTGCCATAACTTGCGGTAAAAAATACATTTCTTTTGCGCTTGTACATTTAATTTTGCAAAGATTCTTTTAAAAATAGTATTTTTCTTTGTATGGTCAATATGGTCAGGGTTTCTCTCATTTAAAAGCCAAAAAATAGTGAATCGTTTTTCACTTCATCTTTCTCCCAAGAAACCCTAACTTTTGCAGCTTTCGAAACACTTTGTGCCTTCAGAAGTGTTTCTGTCTTAGTCTATCATGGAGAATGCCGTCTCCTTATCGACTTCTACAGAAGCCATACACCCTCCACCACTTGCACCCATGTCGCCTCTAATGTGATGACTAGTCTAGTTGAAAAGGTTTTCACCAAAGCCTTTCCATGTCTAGCTATTGTTTTCTATCAGACACCAGTTGTTGCTCCTCATATCTCTATAAGGTTAGCCTCTCCTCCGTCTCCTCTATTGCAAGATCTTTAACCACTTACCTTAATGATTTTTAACATTGTTCAAATATTTCAAATTTCTTTACATAAGGTAAAATTTAGAGTGATCGTCTTAAGAATTTAACGATAACTCATATCCACCCCTGAATGTACATTCATATGTTCAAATACAGATGATCCTACTTTCAAGTGGATAGAGGCATGTTTTTTCTTTGCAAAGAATGATCTTGTCAAAACTACTATGAACAAGATGCAAATGCCATAAATATAGTATTGTGGTTGTGGTCTTTTGATGACTTAGGCTTAGTTACAACAAAGAGTTCTTAGAATAGTCCAATTGAGTTCTGGTCACAGAATACAAAACTCATAATCCGTATATTAACATACAGTTTGGATCCATTGTTAGACAATGGATATTAACAACTTGTGAAAGTTATACAGTATTGTCCAATGTATTCTTGGAAGCTGAAATTTAAAATTTTTATTTAGAATCTAAAATTTAAAGTTAAAGACTTAAATTTATAATAAATATTTCTTTTGAGTAATTATTCTTTCTTGGACCACCACTACTAATCTAACTATAAGTCTAAGTTGCTTTTAGTAAGCATATACAAGTAAGAGATTCTATAAGATCGATGATTTATATTATTTTGGGATAGAATATCTGGAATATAGTCATTTGTGCCACTCAATTTTATTGAAGAAAATAGAATGACATCATAAGCAAATGATTTATAATCTTTTTTATCCAATGATATACTATTTAAGAAATTTTTTAATGAAAAAGCTTAGAGGAAAAACTAAAGGATAATTTCGATTAAAATAAGAATCCAACGATGTCCCAGTAGGCGAGAGTCAAAGTTATTTTTATTTTATAAACTTTTTTATTGTTTGTAAACACTAGTCTAAGTTGTCATCTTTAAATGGGTCAATTAGATTTTGTACTTATAAATATTTATCTATCGAGATCTAACACTATTATGTTGTCTAACGGATGACAATCCTTTGGGATTTGTCCCATTAAAACAACAAATTAAGTTAGACCAGCAATGAAGACTCAAAATTTATAACTTCAATAATTAATAACAAAAAACAACATGAAGGTTCAATATAAATTCATACACAATTCAAAAATTATTAAGCATTTAGCAAGTAATAAAAACATACAAAACAAACACATCTTAAATAATTTCTAAGATTTTCAACAAACTGATACAGTGTCCCGGTAGGCGAAAGTCAAAGATATCATTCATTGAATAGAGTACGTAGTTAACTCATCTAAAATGGATACCATGCATTCTAGTAACTTTTTATTCGATCAAGATAAGAATCTAGCGTTGTCTCGTTTAGGCAAGAGTCAAGGCCATTCTATCTTAGGAGCTTCCACCATTGTTTCATACTTTGTAAGCCCTACTCTTAGCAGTCACTATTGGGGTGATCGTTACTAAGAATAAAAGACTTACAATAATACTTATCTCTCGAGATTCTACGACATTAAATTGTTAATGAATGAACATCTATTAGGGATGAATCTCATTAAAACAAGAACTATGTAGAATCAACAATGGAGATCAAATATCCTTATACTAAAGCTCATTATTTTAAGGGAGATGTATTTTCATTTGATATATAGTTTAATCTATTTTTTTTAAATATTGATATATATTTATTTAATTAAAATTATTAATTTAGATAACTCTGAATATAAATTTTAATTTAATATTTATAAAATTATATACATACCTAGATGGATCTGAAAATAAAAATTTATTTTCCATCTTTAGTATTAATTTTCAATAAATATTATAAAAATTACTTAATTTAAGTTAGTCCAAAATTAATTAAAATTAATTTGCAACTCAAATTTAATAAATTTATATAACTAAATTCGAAATCCAATGTGTTTAAAAAATAAAATTTCAAAATTTACTTAAAATAAAATAAAATACATCTGGAAAAATTATTCTATTTATATTGATCTAAAATTAATTTTTAACACAAATATAATTTCCTATTTAATTAAATCTCTTAAGAAAAAATATCTAATATTTAAGTGTCTTGAATAAAATCAACTTAAATATTAATTTTCTATTTAATTAAATATATCTAAAAAACAAAAACTCTACTTAGAAAAGAACTATCTAGATATTCATAAACTAATTATTGATTTTCTAATTAAAATATAATATACTTTAGTCTATTTATTTTAAATAATCATTAATGAAAATTACTTGATTTAAGTTGATCTAAAATTAATTAACAAATTAATTTTCAACTTTAATCTAATTTTCAAAACTGGAAAAAAAAATTAAAATATCTACGTTTAAAATAAATATATTTCAAAATTTATATGAAAAAATAATTATTCAAATAAAATAAAATATACTTTAAAAATTATTCTAATTTAAGTTTATCTGAAATTGAAAAAAAATTCAACTTAAATATAATTTTCTATTTAATTAAATTAATTAAAATAGGAACAAATAATTAAGTATCTTGAATAAATCAACTTAATAATTAATTCTAATTTAATATCCAAAAAATATTTTAATTTAAGTTGGTCTAAAATTAATTAACAAATTAATTTTCAACTTAAATATATTTTCTATTTAATTAAATTTCTTGAAATAGAAATAAATAATTAAGTATCTTGAATAAAATTAATTTAATTATTAATTCTAATTTAAGTTCTAAGAAAAATATTCTAATTTAAGTTATTTTAAAATTTAATATTCAACTTAAATATATTTTTCTACTTAATTAAATATTAAAAAATATAAATTAGTTACTAAAAATTACTATCTAGAATTTTTTTCCTTAAACTAAATGTCTTTTTCTAAATTAATTTTCAAATAGTCTAATGAAAAATTAATTTCATTTGTTTCAAAATAAATTATGTTGCTAATCAATTTTAATTAGGTTAAACTAATATAATTAACTTAATTCAATTATTTACCTAAGGCAAATGGACCTTCACAATTAGAGTTATTTATGTGAGGGAGGGCTGGATCTAGTATGTCCTACCTACTACTATTGGCCTCATAACTCTCACACAAGGCCTAAAAGAGAAGAATTTAACTTTCATTAGATAATTGTTATTAATTGAATGATCCCAATACTTATTGGGCCTAAATAAAACTATCAAGGTGATACTTTATTGGTGTAAGTTGAAAAATACCACTTTTATTAATCAATTGATTAAATTTACCTCTAATCTTATATTTAAATGAAACATACCACTTTTTATATGTATTGTACCCAAAATACCCTGACATACGAGAGTCACATGGAGAGTATCTTGAAGTGACAGGGGCAAAATTGGTACAATGTTTAAAAAAAGAGGTAAAAATGGTAGACTTTAGAAAAGAAAGTAAAAATAAAAGAGGACAATATAAAAAGGGTATAGAGTGTAATTTCCTCTATTATATTTTAGAAACCTAGTCCATTTAATTCTTAAAATTAAATGTGCTTCCTATAAGCATCTAAGCCCAAAAACAAATATATAGGCTCACACAGATCAAATTAATTTGAATGAGCCGTATTATATTATTAGGTTTATCACAGATGAAAGAAATTACAAGTTACAAATTATTTATATCATCTATTTACTTCCTTAAAACTGACCATTGTGAATCGTGATTTGGTCGGTTCAAACTCCCAAAACTGATTTTTTTTTTTTTTTTTTTTTTTTTGTATAAAAAAGAAAATAACTTTCTCACAACACACATGTAAAGAATCAAAGTAGAAAAAAAAAATAGAAAAACTATCTTTTGTGCGTACCTCTAGGCTCTACTTTATTAGTTCAAGTTCTGCAAAATATAGAAAGAATGTGTGAAAGTGAGATGAATATGTAAGTATATAATTTTTTTAGTTTGAACTGAATGTATATGTATGATAAGAGATTTGGAAATTTGTTGAGTGAGGTTTATATATATATTATATATATTGTATATATATATGGATATTGTATATATGGGAAAGGTGAAGTAATTTTTTTTTTATTTAATAATATTAAGCAGAATGTACATATAAGTAAATAAATATTATATATATCTTAAATTTTAAACTTATTTATGATTATAATACATGTTTTGGTTTTTTTGGTGGATTCGCTACCAATATTAAAACCCTACATTCAATGTTAATTTTAACTGTTGATTTTTTCAGTATTCAGTTGAAACGGTTTCAAGTCCAACAATGTAGATATACTTGAAAGGATTTTTCAGTTTTCTAAATTTTATGCTCAGTCAGGACACACCTCATCCACATTAACCATTTTTTATCTAAATAAAGTGAGAGTAGGTAAGTAGTTGGTAAGAGCCCCCCACAAAAAATTCTTCACTTTTGGAGGTAATTTGAAATTCCACAAACTCCTCCAAAACCCTGCATTATCATCCAAACTCCACCTACCTGTGACAGCTTGTAAGAGCTTATAAGCACTTTAAACATTAGACTTGAAAGGATTCCTTAGACCAGTACCAAGAATCATTATTAGTTTGAGTGCCTAAAAGAATACTACGAATAAGCTCTCCTTCATGCTGATCAAATAAACCCTCCAAAATCTCCTCATCCCATTCTTTTAATCCCACTTTGAACAAATTTTTAGCCAAGCATTCTGCAACACCAAACGAGAATACTGAACATGATCATCATCTGAAGGCAACCATGGCTGAGCCCCCCAATTTAACCACGATTTGCACTTCCCACACACACTTCGCCAAACATAACTTATTAGCCCCCAACTGAGCTAACAGAAAAGAACATTGAGCGAAATATATATATGGCTTTAAAGACTCGTCCAACAAGAGAAAGAGGCCTTGTCAAAAGTCTCCTACCTTGTTTTCCTAATATAGCCAACTTAAACCCCCCTTTGCTTTTCTGTAAGCAAAATTTATTCCAATCTTTCCAATGAATCCTTTTACCTTGGGGGAATTAGTGTAACACCAAATTTTACTCATAAAAAATTTAAACATACTCAAAAACTTAAATTCATCATGAGATAGAGACTTAAGATTATTAGTTTTTAGGATTTTTAGTTAGTTCATTTTCAGCATTATTAAATTAAGTGTATATATATATAAAAAAAAAAAACTAATAATAAAAAAGAATTGTTATTATTATCTCTCTCACTATCTTTCTCATTTTTTTTTTCTCAAAAGATTTAAAAAAAGGAAGTCAATAATAGAAAAAGTCAACGGGGTGAGCTATAATCACGTTGGGTGAACCTCACGTGTAATGGTTCCTTATGAGGTAGTCATACTTGTCAACAGCACTTGCAGGGACTGCTACCATCACCTTCACTGCCTCCCTCTGATTAGGTACGGGTAGGAACAAGCAGTACCTATCGCAGCAAATGGGCCCTACGTGGGCCGGCTTTCCAAGCCCAAAGTCAACCTTTTCCAAACCCAACCTTGACCACTGCGACACGATCAGAACCCCAACCGAGTCAGGACACGCCCTCGACTCGCTCACCGATTCAATCACCGCTCTCACGTGCTCGTCTCCGACTCTATCCTTAGCCGCTTTCACCAACCCAGCCGCGTACCACAGGCCCATCTCCTCAAGGTCCTTCGCATTGGTCTGGGCGCAGCCCAATACGAAAGCGTTCCCATAGTACCCAGATGGCAAATTGGGCCTGACTCGGCCCCTAACGTTAATACTGAAAAGGAGCTTCAAGGTTTGGTTCGGTGGCAAGTTTAAAGCCCGAGCCCAACTCCTCCATACGTGGGCCGAGAGAACCTCAAACGAAGTGAATGTTGTTGAGTAAGTAAGCCTCGTGGACTGTGCAATATTCTTCAACTCCACAAGAGATGTACGGTCAAAGGTCACAGTGGTGGGAGTGAGTCGTTCACTGGAGAATCTTGTTACGAATCCGGAAATGTCGGGAACAGAGTTGAACTCAGGGAGAGTAACGAAGCTACTTGTACTACTAGGAATTCCTTTCCCAGGTTTCGGATCAAGTAAGTTGCGTTCCCAAACAGGTTCGGGTCTGGATTTGACTCGTCTGTTGGCTAACTCAGCGAACAAGTTTAGAAACTCGGCGCTACCGATTCCGTCGATTAGGCAGTGGTTGAAGCCGACGCCGAGAGCGGCTCCACCGTCCTTGAGTAATGTGAGCTGGACCACAAGTGGTGGGGCCCCCTTGAGGACGTCCGACACGTGGACAGAGAGGAGTTTCTTCCACTGGGTCACGTGTCTTGGGGCCTTGTTTGTGAAATCGGAGATTGTACGGTCAGATACGGCCTCGATGAAGACTGCACCTTGTTCCCGACAAACGACCTCGAGCTGGCCCGAACCGTCGGGCCTGGTTCGTACTCTTCCGGCAAGAGGGTAGTAAGGGACCAAGGCCTTAGATAGGGCGGACTTAAGAAGACAAGCCAAAGTGGACCCATCGTGTTCGAGGCCCAGTCTGGTGCTGGGTTTGTAGATTAAGAGATACTCGATGGTGAATCGGAGGAAGGGTTGGGAGTCAATGGCTGAGAGTGGAAGAACGCAAGTTGGGGTCGCCTCGGATGGGGTGACCACTACGGCCTCTTTCACTCGCTCGTGAGAGCTTCCCATGTAACAAAAGAGAAAATATATAACTTGAATGAAAGAAAGGGAAGGGAGAAAATATATATATATATATATTTATTGATATATATTCTTGAGTTTTGGATGGTTGCAGTGGAAATGCGTTTTGGGTTTTGTATGATAAGACCCAAATTATAAAATCACTTAAATTATACTAAAGATAATAATTATAATCTTGTTGTTGTTGTTGTTTCTTTTAAAAAATAATTGACAAAAATAATAATAATGTAAGGTAGTGACCCATGTGTATCTTTTGCTGTGTCTGAACTGTGAAAGATTTGTTCCAAGATTCTCTGGGTATAGCTTTATGAAAATTTAATATCAAAACGAAAAATAATTAAAATAAAAAATAACAGCTTGGCTTTGCTTTCTGTCTGTTCAAAGGTGTGTGATAGCTATCACTCTCTCTCTCTCTATGCTATTCTCCTATCTCAGTCTTTAGTTTGCATAGTGCTTTCATACATATATTTATTAATTTCTCAATTTATTAGAATTTTTAGGTGGTATTTTTGGGTAGGGGGATTGATGGACGTGGACGTGGACGTGGACGTGGACGTGGATGCTAATACAGCACCTGTCTATTTTTTTCTGTCTATTTTGTGTATGTTGTCTGTATAGTTTAGGAAAAAGGAAATGGTAGAAACATAAAAAAGTTTATTTTTAGTAAAAGAAAAAAAAAAAAAAATGTTTATGTGGATCAAGAAATTAATCATAAAACCTTTTGGGAATAAGGATTTATCTGTTCCATAAAACACGATCAATATTTTAGGAAGATGCATATATACCTTTATTTGTAGCATATTATATTATCCCAAAGGGCCGCGATGTCGATGGACCCTTTCAAAATTACTTTTCTACTGCCTGCTAACCCATGTGTGTAGGCCATGTAATAATATAGTGTTAAGCAAATAAAATTAATAATATATTTTTTGATACTTCACATGAAATTATGAAAGCCTTAATACCTATATGATATTTATGGCCGGTTCTGAGTAAAAATAGGTCATAAATAAAAAATAAATTGAGTCTTTACTATAAAAATAAATAGTATTATTAAAAATTATTAAAAAAATATGCATATTTTCTAAGAGGTATTTTTTTATTTGGACCTCTAAAATGAGTGGACTTTAAGCACGGGCCTAGCCTAGAGACAATTTTGAGTTTGGTTCTTAATTTTGCAATTCTAGTGATAGAGGTTGGTTTTGTAAGGCTGTCAATAAGTTGACCCATATACTGAGACACGCTTGACTTGGATGAGCTGATGCAAAACTTTGTCCTTAACAAAATATAGATCAATCTCTATGTGCTTAGTTTGAGCATGGAAAATAGAGTTAGCAACCAACAAAACTATGCTCTGGTTATCACACAAGATAGAGGGAGGACCATGTTGTTGAATTTGAAGCTCTTTCAGAAGAGGTTGAAGCCAAGACACCTTAAACTCAACGACTGCATTGTTTAAGCTTTTAAACTCTGATATGTAGATGATTTGGAGATGGTGGCCTATTTTTGAGATTTCCAAGAAATTAAATTACCTCCAAAATATATACAATAGCCTATAGTAGATCTCCTATCATTAGGGTTTGAGGTCCAATCTGCATCACAAAGACTTTCGTGGAAAAATTTGATGTGGGAGTGATGTAGAGACCATAATCCACTACTACAAAAAGGCTTTTTTTTTGTCGGTTGGTGTAACCAATGCTACAGCCATAGACGCAAATACTGATATTTTTACTTCACTTATTAACCGACGCAAAAAAAGTTACTAAGGTTTTTGCTTCCGTCTAGGCCAGCGGTCCACCAAGAGAGAGAGAGAGAGAGAGAGAGAGAGAGAGAGAGAGAGAGAGAGAGAGAGAGAGAGAGAGAGAGAGAGAGAGAGAGAGAGAGAGAGAGAGAGAATATAGAGAGATAAATGGGAGAGAAGAGATGGGCAACTGAGTGTTTTGTTTGTTAGGGTTTGGTTTAATGTGTATATATATTAGGGTTGTGTATAGAAATGGGCTTTAACTTGGGTTTTTTAAGATTTTTTTAACCTCTTTCGCTTCGATTGCTAACCGATACTAAATGCCTATTTATATTTTTTGAAAAAAAATCATCTTAAGAATCGATTTTTATTTTAGTATCAGAGTTACAACTGACATGAATTACTCATTATTTGCATCAGTTACCAATGAAAGAAAAAAAGTGAGGCTTGAATTTTGCGTCAATCAACAACTCTGACCAGATGCATTGACCGAGGCAAAAAAAAAAATTTGTAGTAGTAATCCAAGGTACCTGCTATGTATCTCAGTATTCTTTTGACAGTAACCCAGTGACTTTGTAATGGAGACTGCATGAATTGACAAACTTTGTTGACATAAAATGCTAACTCTAATCTAGTAGTAGTAGCATATTAGAGAACACCAACAATAGACCTATATAGAGTTGCATCTTTCACTGGTTCACTGCAATAATTGGACAATTTTAGGTCACTGTTCATATGAGCATTTTGAGTATTGACATTGTGCATATTAGCCTTACATAAGAGATCTTGCAGATACTTTATTTGAGATAGTAAAATCCCTTATTCGATTTTAGTAACTTGTATCCCTAATAAGTAGTCAACTAGACCTAGATCTGTAATAGCAAAGGTTTTGCTCAGATTTGATATGAGTCATGAAACAAGATAGACATCACTACCCATGACAAGAATGTCATCTACATATACCAGAATATAGATGCAACTAGCTGAGGAAGCTCTAAGGTAAAGAGAGTAATCTTCCTTTTAGAACTGAAACCCAAAACTTATAAAAAACAGTAGATAATTTTTCAATCCAAGCCTTAGGAGCCTGTTTTAAGTCATACAAGGCTTTCATAAGTTTGCAAACATAGTCAGGATAGGCAGAATCAACAAACCATGGTGGCTTATGCATGTAAATTTCTTCTTTCAAATCTCAATTGAGAAATGCATTATTAACATCTAATTGTCAAATTGGCTAGCCCTTGGCGATAACAATTGTTAAAACCACCCTAATAGTTATTGGTTTTACTATAGGACTAGATGTCTCAGAGTAGTCATAACCAACCTGTTCATGAAACCCCTTGGCCACAAGTCTGACCTTGTATCTATGAACCCTACATTGTGTTGGAAATATTTTACCAGGATCTAGATTTACTACCATGTATGTTTCATTAACATCCTAATATGAATTCTAAAACAATGAAATAAACACATATAAAGTTTAGGAAACCTTACATTGGGTGCAGCGAAATATAATGACTCCTTCCGTTCAGATCTCTAACCCTTGATTCCTTTCTATAGTAGAACATCATCAAGATCTGAACCTGGATCTCTTTCTCTCCTTCCTTTGATGCTGATTCTCTTTCTTGATTGGATTATACACAATCTTCCACACTATGATTGAGATACCACTTGATGTGTGTGGGCACTACTCTATCACTTAGGGATTTCAAAACAAAGAAGAAGAAGAAAGAGAGAGATTGGCGGCTCAGGAATTTTTCTCTGAAAGGAATGAGATGCAATTGTGTTACTTTCCTAAAGCCATTACTTTCTATTTATAGAATACCACATAGCGTTAGGGTTGAATTACTTGGCATTAAAATAATGAAAAAATTAAATGATAAAACCTATGCATGTGGCCGGCCAAGGTTTATGGAAAAAGGCCTCACTTTTGCAACTTTCTTGTTTTATCATTTCTGTATCCCATTTTCTCAAAATTGCCAGTTTTCTCATTCAACCATTTAAATATCAATTTTAACTATTTAATAACTATAAATAATTATTAAATAATATTGTCATTTATTATATTTATCAATTAGACTAACCAAAGTCTCTTAATTAACAAATATACCCTATAAACTCTTTCATTACAGTTTCGCCCTTAATAAGTAATAAATTCACAAATAGACATAGTCTAATTTGAGAATTATAATTGATTAATTAAAATCAATTAACTGAGTCTTACAAGCAGTATGGTCTCAACTAGTATGGGGACCATGGGCCTATATAACCGAGCTTGCAATAAGTCGAACCGAATTTACCAAGTAAACTCCCTAACTTATTAATTCCTTATTGAATCCACACTTAGAACTTGGAATTGAACTCTCAGTCATATAGAACGCTCTATATGTTTCACGATATAGATACGCTATTAGTTATCTATTGTTATAATCCTAATTTGATCAATGACCCTCTAATAGATGATCTACATTGAATAGGAACTAAATTACCGTTACACCTTCAATGTATTTTATCCTTAAAACACTTAGCTCCGTATAAATGATATTTCAGCGAAGTGAAATGAGATCTCAACCATTTATCTCTGTTTAGCCAAGCTCGAAGGATATCATCGTTTCACTTCTAAATTCCTATAGAAGTTATAGACTCCATATTTATGTTAGCGCTCCCACTCAATTATACTATCATGTTCCCAAAATGTACGTATCACCTGGACCCAAAAGTAGGCTTAACTAACAAATCAAAGAACATGTATAATACTCTTGAGATCAAACCTAACCATATCAGGATTAAGATCATTTGATCTAGGATCAACAGGTGATATTGAATTGAATAGATATTACGGTAAATTTAATATATCTAATCAAAGTTCACTTCCGATGTATACTCCATACATTCGATACTGGTAAACTTTGCCAATGCCCTGGAAAGGACATAACACTTATCCAAGGTGTAAGAATACCTATCGCTGATTATCATGTCAGTCTAAATCCAGTGAACTGACAAATCAGGGAATAAACTTTCGAACATATAATTAAGATTATATTCCACTATGCTGACAACACTATAATCATTAACAAATTCATATGTTCTTGACTTAAATAGGATTCATACATTATATATATAATCATGAAATAAATCATGTGAACCATGCAACATAAAATGTTATTTCTGATCTTTATTAATAAGTAAATCTGATTATATTGAAATAGGTTTTATTTAGGGCACAAAACCCAACACATTGTGTTTTGCTCTGAACACTTATTTGCTGCCTATAGGTTCCCTGTTTGGGGGTGGCTTCACCAATATCCATGTTTAGTTTTTCTTTAATTCATAGATTTCAGTGTTCATGGAATTATTCCAATTATATAGGATCTTAAAGAGAAGATTTAACAGTCCTGGGCTCACAAACAACAAGAAAGCTTTTTGTTTCCTGATACATGCTTTTAGCTAGTGGTTATAGGATGAGTAGACACAACAACTATAGGAGGCAGATGAATATTAGCATGGGCATGAGAAGAGGAAGTAGTGGTAACTCTTGGGAGAAGAGTAGTTGTTTGATAGTCTCCAATAGGTACATTGGCAACAAAAGTGTCATTATCTCAACAGAATTAGGTGTTAGGGACTCAGGATGTGGAGAAGGAGTGGGGAAACTAGTGGAGATGGAGGAGGTGGTGGAGCTAGTGGTACTGTGTTCTAGGGAGCTAGTGGTGGTGGATTGCAAACATTGAGAAGAGATGGTAAGGGAGGAACACTAGAAGTGGGAGAGTGGAAGTGAATAGTATTAGATGGAAAGGAGGTAGAGGCTAGAGCATAGGGAAAATGGACCTCATCAAACACAACATCCTAAGATATATAGAGTCTATGATCTTTAGACAAGCACTTATACCCCTTATGTGACATCTAATAGCCTAGGAAAATACAAGGTGTGGACCTGTATAGAAGTTTGTTCCTATTATAAGGTCTCAAATTAGGATAACAAAAATGGCCAAAGACCTTTAGCATGTGACAATTAGAGGGTATGAAGTAAAAATTATAAGGGTTTGGCATTTTGTAGGATAGGAGTAGGTATCATGTTAATAAGGTACACCATTGTTCTAAATGCTTCATCCCAAAATTCTAATAGACAAGATGCTTGAGCTAAGAGAGTTAAGCCTGTCTCAACAATATATTTATGTTTTCTCTCTACCACCCCATTTTGTTCATATGTATGGGGACGAGCTAGCTCATGAACTATTCCTGATGTTTCAAGTAAATGAATGAAAGCTCTGAACTCACCACCCTAATCAAACTATAAGTCTTGATGGAACACCCTAACTGTAATTCAACTTGTGCTTTAAACTTAGTGAATTTAGGTAAATCGTCATCTCTAGTTCTTAACATATAGATCTAGGTATACCCAGAATAGGCGTCTACAAAGCTTATATAGTATCTATACCCATTAGATAAATTAATAGGAGCAGAGCCCATAAGTCTGAATGTAATAGTTCCAGGGGTGAAGTATAATTGGTAGTAGAATTAGGAAACAACAATTTATGATCTTGTCCAAGACATCATGTAGTGCAAACATAAAAAAAAATCTTTATTTGAGATTAAATATTACAATTGGAGAGAGCCATTTTTACAATTTTGGCCATATGATGGCTAAGCATATTATGCCATAGAGAAAAAATGGAATTTGGTACAGGCAATTGATTATGAAGAAGTGAAGATTCTGAGATGACAAACTCAATGTAGAAGCTGGTGGAACAAAAGCTGGACTGGGAGACAAATGGATGAGATGGGTTGAATCAAACTTGTACAAGCCTTTGTCAAGCTTCCCAACCGATAAAATCTTCTTGGTTACCTGATCCTTGAGACAACCGAAGAAAGGATGAAACTCAAAGAAGAAATTGTTATCTTGGAAAAATTGGGAGACACTCAATAGGTTTTTAGTGATAAAGGAAACATGTAATAGGTTTTTAAGAGTGAGTTTTTTAGATTGAAAAGGTGGAAGAAAGGAAGAGTTACTGATATTTTCAATGAAAAGTCTTGTGCCATTCCTACAAAGATCTATTCTTGGTCTGAGTAAGAGTTGCTAGCATCAAGATTTGAGCTATTAGGCGTGAGATGGTGAGTAGCCCTAGAGTCAAGATACCAACTTTCATCAGAGACCGATTCAAGAGAGGCTTAACAAGCTTGCATTTCATCCATATTTGTAGTTAGCAGTAGGGGTATTCATAAAATAGTCAATTCAATCCGCACGATCCAATCCAATCTAATATGCAAAGTGCGGATATCTGCACTTGTACGGATTGGATTGGATTGAAAAATTCAGAATCCGCACTTGTGCGGATTGGATGTTGATTGACATGTAAATGTAACCGATACAATCCAATCTACACAAATTTATAAAAAAAATTAAAAAATTATATATACAATTAACATTTTAATGTAAAGAAAATAGTAATTTAAAAGTCTAATACATATAATAAAATTATATTTTAAAACTTATTAGATCACATGTATATTCCATTCTTATATATAATTTTTTTCTACATTCAATTTAAAACAAAATTAAATATTTCCTTATACATACAATTTTTTTTTCTTCCTTTGATTTTTTTGATTTTATTTATTATTAGAAACATAAAATAATAATAACTTGTCTTATTTTGTTGCTAGTCATGTGAAAAAAATATGTTTTTTTTTTCATTAATATTAAATAAATAACAATAAAAAGTAACCAATCCAAAATAACCAATCTAAATTTGCACATTTATAGATTAGATTGGATTGGATTTGAACTATTGTACGGATTGGATTGTATCCAAAATATGAAATCTGCACTTAGTGCGGATCGAATATACTATGAGCAATATAGTGCAGATTGGATTGGATGAACACCTCTAAGTAGCAGGGAATTGAGCAAATGATTCTAGTCCAACAAAGGACTTGAAAAACCTATAAAAGCATTTTTTTTTCAATTTGTGCCCAAGCTTGTGACATAGCTAACATTAGGGTTTTTGAGGATATGCATTCTGATTTCCTTTGCCATAATTGGGACCACCACGACCTGCAGTGTTAGGAGAATAGTGACAATGCCTAAAGCTAGGATCACCTCTTGACATAGCCTATTGACCGAAATAACCATCATTGGCCCTATGGGGGGAACCTTGATTGTTGTTAAAGGGAATATAAGATCTAGAGGAAAATTTGTTGCATGAATTGAAATTGAAAAAAGAAGGCTCATTATAGGAAATATTAGCTTCACCTTTAGTAATGTTGAGAGACTTGACACTCTTTTAAATTCGAACATATTGAGCCATGAGGAGAGCTTCGATCTCTGGAACACTAAATGCTTCTTTTCTTGTTGTAACAGCAGTCACGAACACATCATACTTAGGTGATATACCATTAAAAGTTACTTCTATATGATCTTGAGGAGTCTTCTTGTGTCCAATGGTGGCTAGAAGATCAATGATGCCCTTCATCTTCAATATATAATTGCTTAGAGAGCCACTCATTTTGGTATTTCTCAGTTGAGTTTTGTATAGGTCAGTGTTGGCTATGTTGAGAGTCATGTAGTACTCATTGGGAGAGCTCCATATTTGAGCCAAAATGTCATAACCAATCATTCGATTGGTTGTCTTCTTGGGAATGGATGGCAGTAACCAAGAAATGAGTAAATTGTCTTGTTGTTCCCAGTCTTCATAAGTTGGATTAATTGAGTTTGTTACTCAATCTGCATCATTCAAGAACTTGATAGGGGTTTGAAAAGGATCAAGATACTTATGTAAACGAATTCCTTTAATCAATGCCAAAACTTGATGTTTCCATGAAATATAGTTGTGTTTATCAAGTTTGATCGAGAGTGAATGAGTAAATGAAATAGGGTATGATCGCGAAAGACGAACATCTTACTAGTTTCTGGTTTGAGCTTGGTTCAATTTTGAAGCTCCACCATTGTTAGTTACCAAATCTCCATTAAAGAACGAGAAGGATATTATATGATAGTACATGTGAAGATTAGAGAGTGTGAGAATGAACTAATTAATTTGAAGAGTGAGAATAATTACAATTAGTTTAATTATATAGAACATAGAGCTTTTAGCTATCATTATAAGATAACAAACTAACAACAAACATAATAAACAGTCAACTAACTAGGTCTAACAGACTTAACTATCACTATCGTTAACACTTAGCATCATATCATAGATTAAAGGTCAAGCTTTATATTTGCATAATATTACTAAAATAAGAATTTTTACAAGGATGAAAATAAGGTAAGGCAGGATTGAAAATTTTCTTCAATTTCAACCTAGATTCGATCCCATAAAATCTATCAATCCCACCCTGCATAATCCTTAGTGCGGCGGGGTATGAATGGAAAAATTTCGTCCAATTTAGAGAATTGATCATAAAGGACATAAAAAGTAAATTATGATAAAAAAAAATGCAGCAACATTGTACAATAAGATTGTATGTGTGTGAGTAATTTGTGGTGATTATATTTCACCTAGTTTCACTACAAAAAACAGCTACTTTTGGTGATAATTTTTTAGTCACAACATAAATTTTTTGTGACTAAATGTGATTTTTAGTTACAACAAAAAGTTATTTGTGACCAAAACATAGTATTTAGGTACAAGTTGTCACTAATTTAGTTTTAATCACAATAATTATTGTGACTAAAAATAAATTTAGTCACAATAAATTGTAATTTTCGTGACTAATACTTTTAGCCACAGACTTTTTAGTCACAACATAGGAATAATAATTTATAATAGTCACAACTTTTTTACTTTTACTCACAAGTTTTATTGTGACTAAAAATAAGATTTTTTGTAATGCATAGTTATTAAGTCTTAACTTAATAATAGTGTAATTTTTTTATTTTAAAAATGTATAGCTTCTAACAAAATAAATAAATTAATAAATAAATAAGATTGCATAGCTTGGAGGTGCAAAATAAGATCAATACAAGTTTAATGAAAGCTACTACAAAGAAGCACGGCAAAAAGTTAAAAGTGAAGATAAATAATAGTACAAACAATGAAAATAATGTTAGAACTAAAAACAATATGACAAATCCTACCACAAATCATGTAAAGAACCAAACCCCGACATTGCTTGACTTATTCAGTACAACTAATCTATTCACAAATAAGATCAACATACACTATAACCAGAAAAAAAAAATCAACATATAAGACGTATAAATATGATAAGATGAGATTAACATGCATAATAATATAATATTGAAAAAAAAAAAATAGAAACTATTCTCCAATAATGGTTTGATATGTAATATTGTAATAATTTGGTGAGTGTTGGATATTTTTAGGGTGGGTTTGGTAATACTTTTTTAATCAGTTTTTTGTTTTTAAAATTAGAAAAATGAAAATATTTTTCAAAATCATGTTTTATAAAACTGTTTTTACTTTTCAATTTTTTAATTAAGAATCTATTTTTTTTTTTTTTAAAAAAATCACTTTTAAAATTTTTTTAAACAGTTTTTTTTAAGGAATAATCACATAAGATATTATTTTTTGTAAAATAATTACATTTTTACGTTCAAAGAATGTTTTTTTTTTTTTTTTACATTTTTACGGTTTTCTAAAAAATAACACGAAAACAACATAAAATCAACAAGAAAACTACATAAAAGTAACATAAAAATAACATCAAAATAACAACAAAAAATAACATACATATAACAAAAAATCAACAATAAATTAACAAGATTACAACATAAAAAGACCGTATTTTCTGTAAATAAAATCAAAAAAATCGTAAAAATTTTTAAAATTCCGTAAAACCGTTTTTTGTAATTTTTTTGTTGTTTTTATGTTTTTGTGAAATAATCCATTTTTTTAATCAATATTTTGGACTCTAACCCCAACTTAGACCTTAGAGCCCAGACTTGGACCCGCTCTCGGTCCCTACCTCAGACCCGGCCTCGGACTCGACATAAATAAAATCAACAAATTAATGAAAATGATATATAAAATTTACAGAACACATTTTTGGTTTTTGTTTTTAAAATTAAAAAATAAAAAAGTTTTTATAGAACACATTTTATTTTTATTTTTGTGATTAAAAAATTTAAAAATAAAAGTGTTATCAAATACCACCTTAATAAATTGTTTGGTTGGTCATTAGATATAATTTTCCAATCTAGCTACTTAATTAGGGCTTTTTTTCCCCTAGAAAAACGAAATTTTTTTCTTTTTAATATATTAGGAAAAAAGAAAAGAAAATTTACATAAAGTACTAAATTTTTTTATATATATATTTCTATAAATTTTGATTTTTACAGATATTCTAAGAAAAAAAAATTATTTTCACCTTAAGTAGCAAAAGTAACGTGAAAACAATGAAAAACAACATTTTACATTTTTAATAAATAAAAAAATTCATAAAAATACAAAAAAATATATATATATATCTGTAAAAAATTATAATTTTTTACTTACAAATTTTCTATCAAAAATGAAAAGAAAAAATAGTATTGCCTTTTGTTTATTATTCTCATTAAGGGCTTGTTTGGAACGTCGTATTATTAGGTCGTATTGTACTGTATTGTATTATATTAAATTGTATTTTATTTAATATTTTTATGTAAAACTATATGTGGTATTAACTTTTATGGACACATAAATATATAATATTTTAGTATAAATTAAAATTTAACATAGTATTATATAAAAATATAATATATAATCCAATTCAATATAATATAATACAATACGACCTAATACTTCGTTTTCTAAACCAGCCCCAAAAGTCTTTCAAACATCGAACATAAATTAATAATATATATTTGTATATATAAATATATATATATATATATGGGTGTACTTTTAATGGGTATTACTCATGAATAGGGTAAAAATAGAAAATTTTGAGCTTTTATGCTTAATTTTTTTATCTAATTAAAAAAAATCTCTCATTTTTATATTATATGGGCTGAGATGTTCCATCGGTATAAAAAAATTTTAAAAAAAAAAATTAGCTAGAAAAATAAGAAAAGAAAAAGTTGAGTTTGAGTTAAATATTTTTGTATGAACATATTTTTGATATAGTGTCAAAAGAGATTTTTTTGATATTTTTTTTAATTAAGTAGTTAAATTAAGCATATAAATTCAAATTTGTGGTTTCATTATTCGTTATTAGATCAAAATTCGATACTTTGATATTTAAAAATTAATATTTATAGTTAAATTTGTTTAGTAATCATTTATGGGTAATACCCATTAAGAAGTGTTCCATATATATATATATAGATTTTGATTAGTATATAAATATTTTTTAAGGATTTTTTTTTTCATTACAAATACATTAATGCTTTTCGAAAAAAAAATACATTATTAGAAAAAATAATATATCCCTAAAAAAATAATGTATTTTTTTATAAAAAAAAATTATTTATAAAAAAATATATCAAGGGTTCGTTTGGTACGCCGTATTACATCATATTGTATTATATAGTATTATGTTGAATTGTATTTCATGCAATATTTTTATGTAAAACTATACGTGGTATTGACTTTTATGTGCAACTAAATATATAATATTTCAGTATAAATTAAAATTTAACATAATATTATATAAAAAAATATGATATACAATACAATACAATACAACTTAATAAACGTACCAAACGAGCCCTAAAATGCTAGTCATTCTTTTTTGTAAATGACTATTTAATTTTTATTTGTTGATAAGGTGTTAGTTAAATGCCACATGCTCAATACGTGCTTCCCAAGAAATTTATATCTCTTCTATTTTTTTTTCTTAGGAAAGATAAAATTAATAAACCATTTTTCTAACTTATATGATGTACATGGTATTTTACAATAAATAGTTTAAATTTTTAAAAATTAACATAATTAATGTCTAATAAAATATCACTCTCTTATGAGAACAAACTAAGTGTTCCTATTATAAAAATTTTCTGTATATGTAAAAAATTATATAGATTTATTTATACTGGTAGAATAATAAATATAATATTAAAGAATGATTTTAAATAATTATAACATATATTATCATTAAAAAAATTAAATTAAAAAACTGTCATAAATGCGGAAACATAAAAAAAAAATGTAATCATAACTTCTAGGTGTACTATTGAATTAGAGAAATGTTAAAGGGCACTCCCAGTTGTAACATCTTTGGTTAAACGGAAGATAATAACAGATGCCACCTGCTCTGTTTGTAAACAAGCGTGGCAATTGGTTGGACATGCTCTTTTTAGTTGTAAGTATGCTCGTGCAGTTTGGAGGCACTCTGGAATGTTGTTTGATTGGCGTCTTTCTTCTGCAATGTACAAAGGTGATTACATATGCCATCTTTCTACAATATACTCCAAACCTGAAATGGAACAAATTATGTGCACTCTTTGGGCTATTTGGACTGAACGCAATCAAGTGGTGCATAATAAAAAGGCTAAACCAGCACAAGCCACGGCCAGCTTTGCATCAACTTACTTGAACAACTTCAAATCTGCCCAGTGCAAATACCAACCGGCTGCCTCTCCAGCAACTTCAAACCAGCAGCTTCAGCAACAGCCTTTGCCGACTCTTCGCCCACCTGCTGCTCCCCCGTGGAAGCCTCCTCCTGCTGGTGCCTTCAAGTTAAACGTCGATGCGGCTGTTGACACATCAAAAAATGTCACGGGTGTTGGTGCTGTCATTCGAACATCTACAGGATCGGTTGTAGCTGCACTCTCCAAGCAATTAGTGGGCAATTTCAAATCTCATGAAATGGAAGCTTTGGCTATTTTCCATAGTCTAAACTGGGCTTTACAACAACAATTGCCCTTGTCCCAAATTGAAACTGATGCTCTCATGGTGGCTACAGCTTTGCTAGCTCCCTTCAATTCAAAGTCTGCTTTTAATGATATACTTGTAGACATCTCTTGTCTTCTGTCCTTTTTTCCAAATGTAACTGTATCACATGTCAAACGCACTGCCAATCAGGCGGCTCATGGTTTGGCAAAGTTTACATTAGGGGTGGATGAGACATGTTTTTGGTTTGAGGATATCCCTCAACCTATTTACTCTGTTATTGTAGATGAACTCTTTGTTTAATTTATAATAACAAGTATTTTCACTCAAAAAAAAAAAAAAAAATAGTATAGTGTCCCATATAATTTAATATAATAACTTTTATGGAGTATTAATAGTCAATCACAACGCAACATGTCAATAAGATTCTAGGCAGATTTCTAATAGCAATGCTGATTGAATTAAACTAAAATTTATTTAAGTAAGCCAAATTATTATTAACAGCTTTGAAGTACTTTCCGAAATTCTATATATTCTAGTAAAGTGGCATTTGATGTATATATTTTAGGCTTAGGCTTAGAATAGACCTACAAGAATATGTATTATTGTTTCCTTAGTTATAATTTCTCCGACTAAAAGAATATCGTCTGTATTTTTATGTTTATTTATATAGCTAAGATTTTTGTTCTTTCGGCATAGGACAACGAATTGGACCTAAGATCTGGCTAAATCCTAGACAAAACGTGATCCCCTAAAATGCACTTTTTTTTTTTTTTCTCTTCTCTCTCTAATTATATACTTATTACTACATTCTTTTTTTATACTTTTACTTTTGATTAAACTACCTAAATTTTCAGCAATTAAGGTACCGTTTGGTAACAATTTTGTTTTTTAATTTTTTAATCAAAAAATGAAAATAAATTTTTGTTTTTAAAAATTTTACTTTTGAAAAAAAAAAAGCGTTCTGTAACCACTTTTGTTTTTCAATTTTAAAAACAGAAAACACAAGTATGTTCTGTAAAGTTTATTTTTCATTTTCATTTTTTAATTTTATTTACGTCGGGTCTAAGTTCAGGGTCGGATTTGGGTTCAAGTCAGAGGACGGGTTCAGCCCAGGACCGTGGGGGGATTTGGGTCCGGGTCATGATCGAAGTCTAAGATATTGATTAAGAAAAAAAAAGTGTTTAAAAAAATATTGAAAGTGATTTTTTTTTTTTTTAAAAAAAAATTTTGATTCTCAATTAAAAAATTGAAAAGTAAAAACAGTTTTATAGAACATGTTTTTGAAAAATATTTTCAATCTTTCAATTTTAAAAACAAAAAACTGATTAAAAAAATGTTACCAAACGACACCTAAATTAAGAGGTGATTATATATTGAGATGAAGACATAATTATAGAGATTGAAGAGAATAAATTAACTAAAGCAGAACACATTTTTTTATGAGGTTGAGAGTGCAAAATAATCTTAGTCTACAAGTCACTGGATTAGTATTTTGCGTAAACTTTAAATATTTTATAATTTATTTAGAGTTAATTTATAAATAATTGGAATTATTACATAAAAAATATAAATTGACATTTTATTTACAAAAATACCTCCATAAGGTAAAGACAACATTTATACCTTTTATGTGATTTTAATTACTAAAATACCACTTACATTATCATCACTTACACAATCAGACGATGGTTGCAATGTGGTTGTTGCGTGGTTGCACGGTGGTTGCATCAGACGAATCAGACGATGGTTGCAGGGTGGTTGCTAGGTGGTTGGCCGAAGGTTGCATCAGACGAAGGTTTCAATCAGACGAAAGTTTCTGGGTAGTTGTTGTGTGGTTGGCTGAAGGTTGCATCAGACGAAGGTTTCAATCAGACAAAATAACTGTTAGCAAAATGTTTAGGCAACTATAATGCAACTGTAATGCAACTGTTGTGAAACATTAAAAATCATAACAGTGTTTCCACGTACTTAACTCTATCTACATGTCTCTTAATGATTTAATATGAATAAATTCACCATTAGAAATTTGGAAAACAACAAAAATACACCAAGATAAACATTTTACTATAATATTGATGTAATTTTTTTTGGATTATACTTGAGTTGGATTGTTTGGGAACTCCAGTTCAACAATTTGAGATCTGTCTTTCATAGATCTAAAAACTGAAGTGAGGACATTAGTTTTATGCAAATTAAATTAGATTTCCAGTTGAATTTTAGTTTCTTAGTAGTTTTTCTACACTTTTTTATGAATTCGAAGTAGCCCCTGTTTTGATTAATTTTGGTCATCTTTTCAGGTGAAGTCGCCGAAATTAATGTTGGTTCTCTTTCTCATTGAATTTTTATTTCGGTTGCGTTGGGTTGCTGCATAGTTGCACGATGGTTGCACGATGGTTGCACGATAGTTGCCCAAAAAGCATGGATCCTGAGTTGAAGGTGTGTGTAAGTGGTATTTGTGTAATTTTTTTTATTTGGGCTGTATATTTGTTTATTTGGCCAGCTGAAAGTATTTTTGTAATATTGTTACTTTTTTTGGTTAAAATTGAAAAAAAGCCCTAAATAATTTGTATATTTGATATCTTGTTATTTTTGTTAATTTATAGTCGTCTTTTTGTTATTTTATAATTATTTTTATGTTGTTGTTTAGGTGTTCTATAATTGTTTTTATATTATTTTTAAGTGTCTTTTTATTATACAGTTGTTTAGTTTGTGTACATTTTTTTATTATGTATATTTTGTTTATTCTAGATAATTTTTTTATTGTATATATGTGCATTTATTTTGTTATTTTTAGCTGTTTTAAGTGGTTTTAAAAATATTTTCTTACTGAACAATTATTTTTTAGTTGTTTTTTTATTTGTGTATTTTTTATAATGTATATTTTTAGTTTATTCTGGACAATTTTTTTGTTGTATGTGTGTTGCTTTGTATATGTAGATACATATATTTAATTTATTTTTTTGACATATTTTATTAAAATACAATGATAAATTTTTTCGTGTTTTTTAATTGACACAATATGCTGTAGTATATATTGGCATATTATTTTTATATTATATATATATATATATTATATACCCCATTTTAAAATTATAAGATTTTATTACTTCTATTATTAATGTAACTATTTATTTAGCTTTTAAAAAATAAATTGTCGTTTTAACCGTCACTAACTCAAAAAGGAAGTGTTGACCTTAAGAAGTGATCAATCGACAATGAGGTCGTATGGATCTGATACTTGCCACATGTTACACAAACATGAATGAAAAGCAATAAACACAGAGATTTGCTATAAAGGTTCAGCCCTCTTGTGATAGCAGGTAAGGGCCTACTCTCCTTTTAGTTGTATTGATACCTAGAGATAATACTTACAGATCACTATAGGTGGGATCTGATATAGCTCTCTATATGGATACAAAACATTAATTAGTAGGTAGATCTCTAATGAGAGAGTGAGATTGCCTTAGAGGCGTCTGAGAGAGATAAAGAGAAGAGAAAGAGCCCTATTGGGCGTGAGAGAGAGAGAGAGAGAGAGAGAGAGAGAGAGAGAGAGAGAGAGAGAGAGAGAGAGAGAGAGAGAGAGAGAGAGAGAGAGAGAGAGAGAGAGAGCTTTCAGACTTAGAGCAATTTGGAGGCTAAGTGACTTAGGTTTCTAGGCTAGGGTTAAGATCTTTTTATAGGAGGCCTAAATCCTAAATTACAAGTTTAAATCCTAGATATTTACATAGTTTTTTAGATAATGACAAAAGACTAAAGTGCCCTTGAATCTAGATATTTTTCAGCCATTCTGTTGGGCTTTTAGGGCCAAATTCGCAACCCAATTAGCAGTCCACGTGTAGAGTTGTCTAGAAATTCTAGCCGGGTCAATCTTGGCCGGCCATGGTCCTGCCTGGTCAATCCTGGCCGGCTATGATCCTGCCAGGTCAATCCTGGCCAGCCATGGTCCTACCAAGGCCTGGTAAGTCATCTTCTTGCCAGGATCTCGCAGGTCACTATAGCTTGACCAAGAGGAGGCCATCCTTTGGATGTGGAGGCCAGCCTTTCGCAAGTTGAGGATAACTTTGTACATCATTTTCTTGAAGAGGTCAGATTCCCTTAGTCGTACAGAGGCTCCTTGGTCCAGAAGTCACTTTTTGGCCAACTAGCTTGTGCATATATCTTGGCCGACCTATAGGCTTCTCTTAGCCAACCAAGGATGTTGGTACAACTTCTTGAGGGCTCACTTCACTCCATTCAGTTGCTGCTTGACGGTTTTACTATATCTTGCATGGAGGCCTTGTTCTGCTATTGGCAGGGTTGTACTCCACCTGTACTCTGTCTTTGGTTTACGTGGACATGCCATGTCAGGTGGACAAAATTTAGAATAACATTTTCCCCCCCAAGTCCCTGTTCAAACATCTGGTCGGATAGGGACTTTCTAGCCATCATCTTGTCTGCAGTAGTCTCTGTTGAGCAGCCTTGTCTAGCAAAGTGTTGGCGTTCTACGTGGCATGCTTTTGGATCTTTGATCTTCTCTCTCTCTCTCTCTCTCTCTCTCTCTCTCTATATATATATATATATATAGATATATCTATATATATCATCTTCTCTTTTTGGGTATGTCTTCTTTGTACCTACCATTAACAAGTTTCAAACTTTTTAAGCTTTTGGAAACTTTTTGATTCATGTTAGTTTGTAATCTTTTCGGTATATTGATCCTCATGATAGTTTTGGAATGTGTGATGTGTGACTTTTTAATAGAAAAGATTCAATTTTGGCCTTTTCTATGATTCTTGACTCTTTGAGTCATAAAGAATACGAGGCTCATATTCGAGTTTTGAAAGAAAAACACACATTGGGATGCAAAACTTACCTTGGCCGACCTAGGAGGTCTTGCTTGAGACCTGGCTGGCCCTAAGGCTTAATCATGGGAGTTGGTCAGCTTTAGGGTTTTACCCAATAAAGCTTGTCTGTTCATGCCTGGGTTTGGTGACCTTGGCCAGTTCTTGCTGAGTCATGGGACCCTAGCCGACCCTTTTAAGGCTTGAGAACCTTGGGTAGCATGGGCCTTGGTTCCAAGTGGATAGCCAGTTTTCTGTCCTCTTGTGACTTCGGCAAGAGTTTATCTCTGTAGGCATATACAACCTTAGCCTCATACGTGGTTTCCTTAGAAACTTTGTATGAAGCTTAATGGTGAGTCTGTTATAGTCGGATGTTTAACTTATGACTCAACATGGCTTGGTTCCCGTAAGGAACTCTACCTTAGCCGTAGCCTGGTACGTGGCCCCTATAGAAGCTTTGTCCAGTTCTAATCTGACTATGCAGTTCTGGCAGGGCGTTGGCCTCATGCATGTGAACTGATCTCATATCCGGCCTTAGGGCTTTCATGTTCTTGCTTTGGCCTATTAGCCCTCTATTTTCGAACACTACTATTATTTAGCCTTAAAGCCATCTATGACGGACATATGATTAACCTGGCTATCTTCTTATGGCCTTGATAGGTAAGGGTTTGAATTTACTTTGTCAAGCTGAAGTATGCCTGCATGACTTAGAGGCAGGTTTAGTAACTTATTTTAAGCCTTAAAATTTCTCTGCATAAGTTCTTTGTGCTATTTCGATGCATTGTACGGTATGAGTTTCCCCCAAGCGACCATGTAGGTAAGTCTCTTGGTCACTTGCCTGGGTTCTTCCTTGGGGTGCTATCCATAGTACACATGTGGAACTGAAAGAGTAACGTTAAGAAATTAATCGTGTGAGAAAGTGGTTTGGACACAGTCGGTCTAACGTGTAATAAAATCTTACAACTTAGTGTTCACTTTTGAAATCACGTAGTGGCTACCCTTGCATGGCTTAGTAAAGTTAAGGCCACCGCTGAAGAATGGTGGGAGACCACGCCAAGAAGGTCGTGGGTACGAGCATTTTTATGGGTTCCTACACGATGAAACGTTAGAGGAACTTAATTGACAAGTTGGCTAGTGGGAGTACTTACCGAGATTTTCCTTATTTTAGTGTTCGGGTAGAAGTTCTAACTTCAAGCTCTCTTCGTACTCGCCAAACTTGTATGCACCTTTACTTTTATCTTGTAACATGGTGAAGACCTTTTCTATTTGGTCTGAACATGCTTGCTGTAGAGGATTTGCTGTCAAGGAATATTCTTCAGGTAGTAATTCTCTTGTGAAATTTTTTTTCCTCGATATATTTGTTGATGAGCCTTGTAACACCTTGTGCGCAACCATGCAGCTTTGAGTTGGCTTAGTCTCTTCTTCTTTCCCTTTTGTTAAGGGATCTTGCTAGCAAGATGTTGTGTACTTCTTGGTCACCGTAGACCAGAAGTTTGAGAGAAGACTGCTGGTGGATCAGACTGGCAAGGGAAAAACCAGGTGGCTAGCCACATTAAGAGAGCCTTGCCTGGGCAGTTGGATGAGGCCATGGCCGGCTAGCATGTGAAGGTGGTGGCCGACTAGATTGTGGATTCTATGGTCGGCCATCTTGTTGAGGACATGCTTGGCCAGCCTTCTAAAGGCCCGGTCAATGCTGTGGTTGGATTGCATTTGTATTTGATTGGTTTGCCCTCCCGCGGTAGTTGCTGTAGAGCCTTTTATGCACTTTTGTTAGTAGCTATACAATTTCTTTCTTGGAAATGCTCCTTGGTGGTGTTGGGATACCACTTCTATGTGTTATGTTGTGCAAGATTGGACACCTTATAGCCGTCCTTATGTTGTTGTAGGTGTATCCATGTTGGTTGTCTAACATGTCTGTTCTTTTTTAAATAGGACTTAGTTCTTTGAAAAACTGAGTAGGTACCAAGTTTTCCTTGGTTGTCAAGGCGTAACTAGCTAGTTGAATGAGTGTGTCGAGTGTTGTGTCGTCTTTGGGGGCTTGCCTTCTACTATAGCCTTTGAGCTATTGTAGTAGCTTTGGTAGGCCATCATCTTCTTTTATTGAGTTGTATATTCACCTAGGACACAACCTATGACTATCTGAGAGTCATGGTGTATGTCTAGGTCATTAGCCCGCGCTTCGTGTGCTAGCCTGCGGCCAGCATTCGAAGCTTCATGTTCAACCTCGTTGTTAGAAGCTTTGTAACTGACCTTGTTACTGCATGCCTCAGTTGCCCCCAAGTGCCTTGGGGTCATGCTTGCATTGGGCAGGGGGTCAATGAACCTCTTGAATTCTTGTTCTCGCTTCTTCTCTGGCACCTGCTTTTCTTCTGAACTATAAGAGATTTGGGGAGCTATGCTTCTATGATTAGCCATGAAGCTGGTGAGAGCTTGGCCTTTGGAGTCCATGCTTGGTTGTGAGGTCAACATATGATCCTTGGTACCCTTAAGATACTGCATGACCTTCTTAGCCGCTTTCCTATGGCTAAGTCTGGGATCACTCAAGTACCTACCCAACACACCAACAACAAAAACAATATCAGGGCGTGTGCATACTTGAGCATACATAAGGCTATCAACCAGTGATGCATAAGGAACAACTTTCATTTCATCTCTCTTTATCATTTTGTGGACATTGGGCCTTTGAGAACTTGTCACCCTTCACTATCGATGCCTTCCTAGAAGAACATGAATGCATGTCGAATCTTTCTAAGATCCAATCAATGTAAGTTTTTTGAGGCAAACGAAGAATACAATTGGCCATATCTCGAAGGATTTGAATCCCAACCACATAAGAAGCATCACCAAGGTATTTCATGTCAAAATGGTTAAACAAGAGTTATTTTTTCTCAGCCAACAAGTTAGAATTATTAGATGCAAGCAAGATGTCATCAACATACAGTACCAAGAAAATGAAACTGCTCCCACTAACCTTCATGTATATACATTAGTCCACCACATTCTCCCTGAAAACATTTTGAGTGACAATCATATCGAACTTGAGATACCACTGCCTTGATGCTTATTTAAGCCCATATATCGACTTCTTGAGTTTGCATACCATGTGTTCTTCGCCAGACTTCTCAAAACCTACAGGTTGAGCCATGTACACATTCTCAGATAGGTCACCATTCAAGAAGGAAGTCCTTACATCCATTTGTTTAAGTTCTAGAACAAAATGGGCAACTATAGCCATAATGATTCGCAACGAATCTTTGGTGGAAACAGGCAAAAAAGTTTCTTTAAAATCAATGCCCTCTCTCTGACTATAGCCTTTAGCCAAAAGTCGAGCCTTGTACCTCTATACTTGCCCATTTGAGTCACGTTTGATCTTATCCACCCATTTTCACCCAATGGGTCTACAACCTTTGGGTAGTTCAACCAACTCCCAACTTCATTTTGTGACATAGAACTCAATTCTTCTTTCATTGCATCCAACCACAATGCAAATTTAGGACTATTCAGTGCATCTTGGTAACTGCTTGGCTCAGAATCATCTCCGACATCAAAATCATTCCTGCATATAGACAAGATAGTCATCGGGAATAGCAAGCCTACAGTCTCTTTGTGATCTTCTCACCACAACTTCATCGTTCCCCAAATCAAGATTTTCATCTTGTACTGGATCTTAAGGTTCACCATGAGCTTCTATTGGAACTTCTTCAATCACATGATCGTTAGTAAGATTAGAAGTGGAAGCAGAAGTAACAGGTACAGTGACATAGACACGCTCTTCCCTGAATACAATGTCTCTTCACCCTTGACTTGAACCAAATTCATCCTCAAAATAGACAGCTTGGTCTGATTCTGTAACACCCTAACTAGCATAGGCGTATTACGTGATTTTTAAACATACTGTGCAGCTCGTTGCTAATCAACGAGGTTTATGGAAATCGTGATTAATTAAAAATTTTCCTTTTTAATTAAACTCATAAAATATTTATACAAAAATACTCGGGATCCCGATTACAAAACATTTTACAAAAGTTTACTGACTAAACAAAATACTTGTCGCCTAGCGACTAATTACAAAAAAACCTTCTGTCCCGAGGATCGTACGCTTCAGGCCTAACCGCCCCGACATGTACAATCTTCATAGGCTCGTCCTCACGGTTCCACAGCTTTGGCCTTGCCCTTACCTACACATGAACATAGCACTGTGAGTCGACAGACTCAGTAAGAAAAGCATAATCAAATATCATACATAAATCCCGAGTTATGATCAGACACCCATACCCCTGACCATAACCCTAACTGCCGTGTCCCACACGATACTGAGTCCTGAACGTTCATAAGACGGTACTATTGACAAGTAACAGCCTATACTCGGTACACTGGTCATACTCCAGCTGCTAGTCATACTCTAGCCTGTACCGATGTGTTACAAGATTACCTATACTCGGCATTAATCGCTCATACTCCAGTTGCTAGTCATACTCTAGCCTGTGCCAATGTGATACGTCAAATAGTACAGAACCACCAACCCTAGTATCAGCCTATACTCGGTACACTAGTCATACTCCAGTTGCTAGTCATACTCTAGCTTGTACCGATGTGATACAGTGTCAGCCTATACTCGGTACACTGGTCATACTCCAGCTGCTAGTCATACTCTAGCCTGTACCGATGTGACACAGTCGGATGGTTCGAAGCCAACATACATATCTAATGTAATCTAATAGGCTTCCTACATGCACGCTAAACATGTAATACATATGCATACTGTTATACTAATCTTACCTGGATTCCGAATTCAGGTGTGCCGGTCAACCTAACTGGAACGAACTGCGCGGCGGTTTACAGACTCCTAAACCATAACAATCACAACACTATAAGTGATAAGCTAAATCACTTCCCGGGGACTTAAACTAGAAACTAAAAGTTTCCCTATCGATATAAAGCATGACAATACCCCAAATAACATAAAAATGAGAAAATCTAGGGTTCCTGAAAATCACCCAACCGGCAGATCGGTTGCCCAACCGGAATTTCGGTTCTGGGAATTTCAGAACCCCATCTTGAATTCCAGATGCACAACCGGAAGTCCGGTTCCTCGCAGACTGAACTCAAAAATTCATAACTTCATCAATTCGAACCCAAAGCAGATCAAACCTTCCAGACTTGTTCTAATTACCTCTAAGAACAAATCCAAAGCAAGAGAAGCAAGCTTCAATCACAGAAACTCAATTCACCATTGGAGGTTCAAGATTGAGTTCAAAACTCAAAACTTGACTAATCCCTCCAAACAGCCACTAAATCATGCATAACTCAACCTATTTCAACATAATAAAACTCCAAAACACACAATTAAACAGCAGCAACAACTACAACAACAAACTTCATCATCTTTCTTTGAAAACTATATTTTTGAGTAAAATACTTCCAAGCTTGAAACAAAACTACTAACATGCATCAAACTAGCTATAATCTACTCAAATAATCATGCCTTAAACTTCAGAAACAACATAAAAAACACAGCAGCAACATCAACTCAAACTAAGCATGCAAACCATTTCTTTTCATCAAAATTCAAGAAATTAAAAGAACAAGATACAAAGGTCTTACCAAGCACTTGAAGAACACTAAGATTGAATGAAAAAGCTTGAAAAATCAAAAGAATCTCAGCACTAGCACACCACTCCAGCCGAGAGAGAGAGAGAGAGAGAGAGAGAGAGAGAGAGAGAGAGAGAGAGAGAGAGAGAGAGAGAGAGAGAGAGAGAGAGAGAGAGAGAGAGAGAGAGAGAGAGAGAGAGAGAGGAAAGAGCTTTGAATTTTTCTATTTTTTCTAAGTTTGAAATTTTGAATAATGAGAAAAATGAAATGATTAATTAACTCTTAACATCAGCCAAAAGAAATGCCATTAATCACATATTTTCACCAAATAAAGTCCACTAAAGGACAAAACATAAATGGGGCAAAATGACCATTTTTTTCCTTCACACTAAAATAGCATAAAGAGTATTAAAGGGGTATTTTTGGGAAATTCTAAATTCCCGGCCAATCCCGACATTCCCAATGTCTAATAAATCGTCCCACAATACTAACATACTAAGTTGTGATTTTACTGAGCCAAACACCGAGTTCCATGTTACCGGGCACCCGAAATGCAAAATTATGAAAATCACTAAATGACATAAAATGCATTACAGAATTCAATAATAACAGTATAAATAATTATTTAAATATCTATAAATAATTTCCATAATTAAACATAATTAACTGCTAATTTCCAAATTAAACTAAGCGGTCTTTACAACTTTTCCCCCCTTAAAAGGATTTCGTCCCCGAAATCTAACCTGAATAACTCTGGATATTGAGCTCTCATATCTGATTCTAGCTCCCAGGTGGCTTCCTCCACCTTGCTGTTTCTCCAGAGTACTTTGACCAATGCTATGGTCTTATTCCGAAGGACTTTGTCCTTTCTATCAAGGATCTGCACTGGCTGTTCTTCGTAAGTCATATCTGGCTGCAGTTCAAGGCTCTCATAACTGAGTATATGAGAGGGATCTGAAACGTATTTTCTCAACATAGAGACATGGAATACGTTGTGAACTGCTGATAAAGCTGGAGGCAATGCTAACCGGTATTCCACTTGACCTATCTTCTTGAGAATCTCGAAAGGTCCTGTAAATCTAGGGCATAACTTGCCTCTTTTCCCGAAACGTTTGATCCCCTTCATTGGAGATACTCGTAAAAACACATGGTCCCCTACTCGGAACTCAACATCTCTACGTTTCGAATTTGCATAACTTTTCTGTCTACTCTGTGAGGCAAGCATTCTAGCTTTTATCTTTTCAATTGCCTCATTGGTCCGCTGCACTGACTCCGGACCTAGGTATTTTCTCTCCCCTGTCTCATCCCAGTGGATGGGAGATCTACACTTCCTACCGTATAACAGTTCATAGGGAGCCATTCCTATCGTACTCTGATTACTGTTGTTGTAAGAAAATTCTATCAACGGTAGAAATTTATTCCAAGAGCCTTCAAAATCCATAACACAGGCTCGTAACATGTCCTCCAATATCTGAATTATCCTTTCGGACTGACCATCTATCTGAGGATGGAATGCTGTACTAAATTTCAGTTTTGTACCCATTGCTCGTTGCAAACTCTGCCAAAACTTAGAGGTGAACTTCGGATCTTTATCCGAAACTATAGACTTCGGTACCCCGTGAAGTCTTACAATCTCTCTAACATACAATTCTGCCAACTGATCCACTGTAAAGGTTGTTTTAACAGGCAGAAAATGAGCAGATTTCGTGAATCGATCCACCACAACCCAGATGGAATCGAACAAACCCATGGTTCTAGGTAACCCGACCACGAAATTCATCGTGATATCTTCCCACTTCCATTCAGGTAGGGTTAAAGGCTGCAACAACCCTGCTGGTCTCTGATGTTCCGCCTTAATCTTCTGACAAGTGAGGCATCTCGATACGAATTCTACTAAATTCTTCTTCATACCGCTCCACTAGAAGTACGGTTTAAGATCTTGGTACATCTTAGTGGTGCCGGGATGCAGAGAATAAGGGGTAGAATGAGCCTCCTCAAAGATCTCATTCTTGAGTTCCACACTACTCGGAACACAAACCCTAGCTTTATACAGAAGCATCCCGTTGTCTGACACTGAGAAATCCCTGGCTTGACCAGCCAAAACCTCATCTCTAATTTTCACTAACTCTGGATCAGTCATCTGAGCGGCTTTAATTCTTTCCAACAGATCAGATTGCAGCGTTAAGTTGTGAAGCTGACCTACCACAAACTCGATGCTGGATCTAACCATGTCCTCTGCTAACTGAGGTGAGATCTGAATCATGCTAGCTACCTGCCTGGGACCCTTCCTGCTCAGGGCATCGGCCACTACATTGGCCTTCCCAGGGTGATAGAGAATCTCACAGTCATAATCTTTCACTAATTCCAACCAACGTCTCTGTCTCATATTTAAATCTTTCTGAGTAAAGAAATACTTGAGACTTTTATGGTCGGTATAGATTTCACACCTTTCTCCGTAAAGGTAATGCTGCCAGATCTTCAATGCGAAAACCACCGCGGCCAACTCTAGATCGTGAGTCGGGTATCGCTGTTCATAATCCTTTAACTGACGGGAGGCATAAGCGATAACCTGATCGGCTTGCATCAGCACACACCCCAGACCCTGTCTGGACGCATCGCAATAAACCATAAATTTCTCGTTGTCTGAAGGCAAAGCTAGCACTAGAGCGGTAATCAATCTCTGTTTCAGCTCCTGAAAACTAGCTTCGCACTTGTCTGACCAAACAAACCGCTGATTCTTCTTTGTAAGTTCAGTTAAGGGCGTTGAAATTTTAGAAAACCCTTCCACGAACCTACGATAATACCCGGCTAAACCCAAAAAGCTTCTAATTTCTATCACTGTCTTCGGTCTCGGCCAATCCCTGACAGATTCTATCTTTCCGGGATCCACCTTGATCCCATCTTTGCTAACGATGTGCCCTAAGAAGGACACCCGAGATAGCCAGAATTCACATTTCTTGAATTTGGCGTAAAGCTTGTGTTCCCGAAGCCGTTGCAAAACCATCTGAAGATGTAACTCATGCTCCTCTTCTGATTAAGAGTACACAAGGATGTCGTCGATAAACACAATCACACATATATCGAGGAAATCCTTGAATATTCTATTCATCAAATCCATAAATGCTGTAGGAGCATTGGTTAGTCCAAACGACATAACCAAGAATTCGTAATGTCCATATCTAGTACGGAAAGCCGTCTTCGGAATGTCCTCCTCTTGGATTTTCAACTGATGATAACCCGATCGGAGATCAATCTTGGAAAAGACCGTCTTACCCTGAAGTTGATCAAAAAGATCATCGATCCTAGGTAGTGGATATTTATTCTTCACTGTTAGCTTGTTTAACTCCCGATAATCGATACACATCCTCATAGTTCCATCTTTATTTTTAACGAATAAAACCGGAGCTCCCCAGGGTGACACACTAGGCCGAATAAACCCTATGTCAAGCAACCCCTAAAGCTGAATCTTTAATTCCTTAAGTTCAGCTGGAGCCATTCTATACGGAGCCTTGGAAACCAGTTCCACTCCGGGTGCCAGATCTATAACGAAATCAATCTCCCGCTGAGGTGGTAACCCTGGAAGTTCTTCGGGAAAAACATCTAGAAATTCCCGAACCACCCTGATGTCCTCTGGCCGAATGGTATCTGGCTGAGTGGTGTCCATCACCACGGCCAGAAACCCTCAACAACCGCCATGCAATAACTCCCTAACTGACATGGCCGAAATCACCGGGATCCGAGATCCCCGAACCGAACCAACAAACACAAATGGTTCTTCACTTTCCAGATGGAAGATCACCATCTTCCTCTTGCAATCAATACTAGCTGAGTATTTAGATAGGAAATCCATTCCTAAAATAATATCGAAATCTACTAGGCTCATCTCTATCAAGTCAGCGCTTAACTCTCTACCATCAATTTTGATCGGCATAGACCTAATCCACCTTTTGGAGATAACTAACTCTCCGCCAGGTAATAGGGTTCCAAACCCTGATTCATACCTATCCCACAGTCTATCCAATTTACTAAAGATTCTGGCTGCCACACTAAAAGCATCCCTGACCTTAGCACTCACCCGGATGATGCCTCTTACAAATGGGACACTCCGGGTAGGAATAACTGGTCTCAACACTACCCTGACGATCGCCTCAATTCTGGTTCCCTCGGAACCTCTTGTTCTGCCCCGAGCCACCAGATGCAGTGGATGATTTCCTCTTCTGGTCCATGGCCGAACCACTATCTCCCCTGCTGAAACCTGATGCAGGAGGGGTAGGAGCCCCGCCACTCACTGGAGTCCTAACTGACTCCAACATACATCCAACTGCACCCTCAGCTCGCAGTGCTTTCTCCACCATCTCAGCATAGGTGATCTTGTCGTCGGTAGTGATCATAAGGTCATACTTGATCTTCACATTAAGTCCATCAAGATATTTTTCTTTCTTACTGAAATCGGTTGGCACAATTCCCGAGGCTAACCTCGCCAACCGGTCAAACTGCGTAGTGTATTCCGTCACACTCATAAAATTCAATATTCTCGTAATTACTGATAGCCACTGCTCGGCTTCCATGACGTCCGGACTTCCCAGAAAAAACCAGAGCTGTCTACTCGCGGAACCTTTCATACAGGGGTTCCATTCTGTTTGCCGCTACTACTATCTCGACCTGAGCAGCAGGGGCGGGTGCCACAGGAACTTCTTCACAGGCACTGCAGGAGCACCCTACTGTCTCACTCTCTGAATCTCATTATCTTGCTCCTCTATTCTAGCTTGCATTTCAGCAAACCTAACTTCCCAATTCTAGGCTTCCTGATTGGCTTGGGCAACCTGCGGCGGGTTAACATCACCACGACCACGAGCCCTGCCCCTGGGACCTCTACCTCAGCTCCTAACATTTGGGGAAACTGAGCTCCTTCACCCTGATTTGACCCGACTGAGTTGCCTTGACTCCTGGTATTTCGTCTGGCGTCCATCTAGTCTGAACAGCCTCGAAACCCCGAGTTGGCACATCAGGTCATGATCAACGAGAGCTTACTAATGCCGCTTAATTTGGAAATTAAAAACATGTGCCTATTCTACTATCAGGCTACTAACATGCTTCCTATCAGGCTTTTCTTATTTCATAATAATTAAATAAACTACTAAAGCAATAAAAGCTTACTGAACCGTAGAACGAGCTAACTGCTGATGATGATTGTACATGTCATGACGATCTTCGGAAGACAACCTGGCGGCTCTAATACCAAATTGTAACACCCTAACTAGCATAGGCGTATTACGTGATTTTTAAACATACTGTGCAGCTCGTTGCTAATCAACGAGGTTTATGGAAATCGTGATTAATTAAAATTTTTCCTTTTTAATTAAACTCATAAAATATTTATACAAAAATACTCGGGATCCCGATT
Organism: Cannabis sativa; assembly: GCF_029168945.1. Classification (NCBI taxonomy): domain Eukaryota; kingdom Viridiplantae; phylum Streptophyta; class Magnoliopsida; order Rosales; family Cannabaceae; genus Cannabis; species Cannabis sativa. Next base: position 11,352,193 of record NC_083601.1, read on the forward strand.
ACAAAACACTTTACAAAAGTTTACTGACTAAACAAAATACTTGTCGCCTAGCGACTAATTACAAAAAAGCCCTTCTGTCCCGAGGATCGTACGCTCCAGGCCTAACCGCCCTGACATGTACAATCTTCATAGGCTCGTCCTCACGGTTCCACAGCTTTGGCCTTGCCCTTACCTACACATGAACATAGCACTGTGAGTCGACAGACTCAGTAAGAAAAGCATAATCAAATATCATACATAAATCACGAGTTATGATCAGACGCCCATACCCCTGACCATAACCCTAACTGTCGTGTCCCACACGATACTGAGTCCTGAACGTTCATAAGACGGTACTATTGACAAGTAACAGCCTATACTCGGTACACTGGTCATACTCCAGCTGCTAGTCATAGTCTAGCCTGTACCGATGTGTTACAGTATCAGCCTATACTCGGCACACTACTCCAGTTGCTAGTCATACTCTAGCCTGTGCCGATGTGATACGTCAAATAGTACAGAACCACCAACCCTAGTATCAGCCTATACTCGGTACACTGGTCATACTCCAGTTGCTAGTCATACTCTAGCCTGTACCGATGTGATACAGTGTCAGCCTATACTCGGTACACTGGTCATACTCCAGCTGCTAGTCATACTCTAGCCTGTACCGATGTGACACAGTCGGATGGTTCGAAGCCAACATACATATCTAATGTAATCTAACAAGCTTCCTACATGCACGCTAAACATGTAATACATATGCATACTGTTATACTAATTTACCTGGATTCCGAATTCAGGTGTGCCAGTCAACCTGACTGGAACGAACTGCGCGGCGGTTTACAGGCTCCTAAACCATAACAGTCACAACACTATAAGTGATACGCTAAATCACTTCCCGGGGACTTAAACTAGAAACTAAAAGTTTCCCTATCGATAAAAAGCATGGCAATACCCCAAATAACATAAAAACGAGAAAATCTAGGGTTCCTAAAAATCACCCAACCGGCAGACCAGTTGCCCAACTGGAATTCCGGTTCTGGGAATTTCAGAACCCCATCCGGAATTCCGGATGCACAACCGGAATTCCGGTTCCTCGCAGACTGAACTCAAAAATTCTTAACTTCATCAATTCGAACCCAAAGCATATCAAACCTTCCAGACTTGTTCTAATTACCTCTAAGAACAAATCCAAAGCAAGAGAACCAAGCTTCAATCACAGAAACTCAATTCACCATTGGAGGTTCAAGATTGAGTTCAAAACTCAAAACTTGACTAATCCCTCCAAACAGCCACTAAATCATGCATAACTCAACCTATTTCTACATAATAAAACTCCAGAACACACAATTAAACAACAACAACAACTACAGCAACAAACTTCATCATCTTTCTTTGATAACTATATTTTTGAGTAAAAACTTCCAAGCTTGAAACAAAGCTACTAACATGCATCAAACTAGCTATAATCTACTCAAATAATCATGCCTTAAGCTTCAGAAACAACATCAAAAACACAGCAGCAACATCAACTCAAACTAAGCATGCAAACCATTTCTTTTCATCAAAATTCAAGAAATTAAAAGAACAAGATACAAAGGTCTTACAAAGCACTTGAAGAACACTAAGATTGAATGAAAAGAGCTTGAAAAATCAAAAGAATCTCAGCCCTAGCACACCACTCCAGCCGAGAGAGAGAGAGAGAGAGAGAGAGAGAGAGAGAGAGAGAGAGAGAGAGAGAGAGAGAGAGAGAGAGAGAGAGAGAGAGAGAGAGAGAGAGAGAGAGAGAGAGAGAGAGAGAGAGAGAGAGAGAGAGAGAGAGAGAGAGAGAGAGAGAGAGAGAGAGAGAGAGAGAGAGAGAGAGAGAGAGAGAGAGAGAGAGGAAAGAGCTTTGAATTTTTCTATTTTTTCTAAGTTTGAAATTTTGAATAATGAGAAAAATGAAATGCTTAATTAACTCTGAACATCAGCCAAAAGAAATGCCATTAATCACATATTTTCACCAAATAAAGTCCACTAAAGGACAAAACATTAATGGGGCAAAATGACCATTTTGCCCCTTCACACTAAAATAGCATAAAGAGCACTAAAGGGGTATTTTTGGGAAATTCTAAATTCCCGGCCAATCCCGACATTCCCAATGTCTAATAAACCGTCCCACAATACTAACATACTAAGTTGTGATTTTACTGAGCCAAACACCGAGTTCCATGTTACCGGGCACCGGAAATGCAAAATTATGAAAATCACTAAATGACATCAAATGCATTTCAGAATTCAATAATAACAGTATAAATAATTATTTAAATATCTATAAATAATTTTCATAATTAAACATAATTAACTGCTAATTTCCAAATTAAACTAAGCGGTCTTTACAGATTCCATCATCCTGGTGGTGTGAGAGGGACAATAGAACCTAGAACCTCTTGAACCAATAGTGTAGCCTACAAAACTCCCACGGATAGTCTTCGGATCCAGCTTCTTAGATTTAGGGTTATAAGGCCTTACCTTAGCTTTGCATCCCCAAACGTGACAATGATGCAAACTCGGTTTCTTGCTTGACCACAGCTCGTATGGCGTCTTTGGAACCGACTTGCTAGGCACATATCAAAAAGTGTACGATTCCTTCTTTATGCAATTCCATTCTGCTGGGATGTGCTTGGCATTGTATATCTTGCATCAATGCCACATTCCTACAAGTATCTGGCAAACGACCCGGGGTTCCTTCCAGTTTCATCATAATGCCCATAATACTCTCCACCTCTATCAGAATTGACAGCTTTAATCTTCTTTCCTTTTTGGAGCTCAACATTTGTCTTAAAAATCTTAAAGGCATCTAAAGATTCAGAATTCTCACGAATGAGCTCAATATGACCATATCGAGAAAAATCATCAATGAAGGTAATGAATTATTTATAGCCGCCCATAGAAAGTGGAACAAAGGATGCACAAATGTTAGTGTGAATAGGCTCCAATACATCTGTGCACCTGTCTGACTTACTCTTTCTAACCTTAGCAGTTAACTTTCCTTTTATACAATCAACATAGGTAGTGAAATTAGAGAAATCGAGATCTTGAAGTACACCATCTTTCACCAATCTCTCCATTCTATCTCTAGAAATATGGCCTAAACATTTATGCCAAAGCATGGAAGATTTCAATTCTAATCTTGCACGTTTGGAACCAACAACAACATTAAGAGAAGAAGAAGAAGAAGAAGGGCAAGAGGAAGAAGTAACAGAAACAACATCATATAAATTAAGCTTATATCAATTTCCACATAAATTTCCATTACCAACCAACATAGAGTCACGATACAAAGTCAGATTTCCAGTTCCAAAAAGAAGACTATAACTTAGTCTATCCAAAATAGATACAAAAATCAAGTTCCTCTTAATAAAGAGCAAGTAAGCAACATCTTGCAATTTCAAACAAGTCCTGTATTTAATTGTAGTTTAACAGTCCCAAAAAATTCTATTCTAACTTTAGTATTGTCTTCCATGTATACGTACTCTTCCAAATTATTCGGCCTTCTTCGATTTGTCACTGCCTTTCTTCTCTAAGTGGACTTTTGGTCACTAGAGTTGTTGGAAGTGGACTCTCTCTTCTGAGAATTGCTTGGGTTCGTTACCATGGAGATGCTTCTTGCTTTTCCATTTTTCAAGCCCTCCTCTTCCTTAGCAAGAATGGCAGTCATCTCTTCAACGGTCCATTGCTCTTTTTGAGCATTATAGCTTGATCCGATCGAATCAAACTGAGAGGGAATGGTTTCCATCACAAACCACACCATGTAATCCTCACCAAGATCCAATCCCATGCCCTTGAGTTTTTGGTAACAACCCATCAGTTTGTCAATGTGACATCTAATGTCACCTGAATCAGTATAATTAGTTCGATGGAACAAAGTCAGACATTCATTTTTCTCATTCTTTGAGAATTTCTTGTACTTCTCCTTGATTGCATTGAGAAAATCTTTTGCAATCTCAGTTTGGGGAATACTATCACGAATGGACTCATTCATATGATACCTCATAAGCATCAGACAACAATGATTGGAATGCTCCCAATTCTCATAGGACTTTCTATCCTTTTCAGTGGTATCATCAGTAGGTTTCGGAGGTGCATCAGTTCTCAAGGCCAAATCCACTCTCATAAGAGTCAAATTCATCATGAGAGATTCTACCCACTGCTTGTGGTTAGTTCCGTTCAACGTCAACACAGCAGTGGTTCTTGGATTGCTTAAAGTTAATGAAAAACAAGAGCAATAACCATTAAATGCATGTTATAACATAATCATGCCATTTGTGCTCTCTTCTCATAAATAAATGATTGCAAAATAACAAATGATCATTATGCATGCTAGAGTTCTCAGACAAATTAACAAGATGGAGCTCATACACAGGTAAGAACAATTTATAAAATATTATAATCAAATACATTAATTCACTATTGAAAGGATAGATAAATTGTAATTCAAAATATTTAATAATTTTCTTCAACATATTAAGCATCTTTAATAAGCAACCATCATCGATAGGATGATTAATTACTTATAAAGATCATAATGTTATGTGGAGGAAAAAAATACAATACTTAAATAAAAATATTTAAGTGTTCCTCATTACCAAGCAATTTTACATGCTTAATCTTACGATAGGTAAGAAAATAAGCACTAATTGTTGAAATAAATCACAAAATTTATGCCACAATACTAAAATTATCAACCAAATATGAATAAAATTCATCCAATTAGTATTTTTCATACCATAAATAATAGAGAATTAAAAAACATGAAAATAGTGGAAAACGGCCCAAAAACACCCCTGCACGCGCCCCCACGCGCCCATTTTCTTCCTCTTTTTTTTTATCACTAATCGTACGACATGTCGTTTGGTGGAAGAACGACAAGCCAGAGGATCAAAAATGCGTGACCCGTCGTTCGCAGTGAAGGGGGGCTGAGTCGTTGTGCGTACGACATGTCGTTTTAGAGAAATGACATGTCATTTTCCCCGAACGACATCCAAAAGAGTCAGAAAATGACCCATCATTTTTTCTCGGCTGGGGCTGAACCAATAGGGCGAACGACATGTTGTTTTGCCCGACATTGGCAAACGACATGTTGTTTTTCTGTCGTCCCTGTCACCCAAAATTGCACACACGGGTCCGTGGGTCTGAAACTCGAATCAGCGCGACCTGATTCGTGACCCGACCATATCTCCCACATTCGGCCACCAAATTCGATGCCGTTTGAGGCGTTTTGTCCCATTTTTAATCCTCTATCATTTTTCCAATACCCATATTTACTCAAAAAACACAGAACAATACATCCAAAAATGATGAATCCAAAATAGGTTTATCCATTGTTAAAGCTCATATATATCGTAATAGAAAATGTAAAAGATTATTTCCAAGACATATATGAACACATTTAGAGGGATAATACTCATATTCACACAACCTTAAACATATTAATCCGAAAATCACCACAAATTTCAAATTTGGGAAAATGGGTTTGGGAAAAATTTTGAGCCCTAAAATCAATAACTTTGGCTCTTGATACCAATTGTTGAAAAACGATTACTCACAATCATTAAAGCCAAGATCTAGTTAGGGGTGTTCGTCCAATTCAATCCCCACTATTTTGCTCATAGTGCATCCGATCCGCACTAAGTGTGGATTTCATTTTTTGGATCCAATCAAATCCGCACAATAGCTCAAATCCAATCCATGATCCAATCCGCAAAAGTGTGGATTGGATCGATTACTTTTGATTGGTTACTTTTTAATATTAAATTATTTAATATTTATGAAAAAAAAATTCACATAACTAGCAACAAAATAAAATAAATTATTGTCATTTTATGTCTCCAACAACACATTAAAATAAATAATAACAAATACTAAATTCAAAGGAAGAAAAAAACTATGTATAAAAGATATTTAATTTAATTTTAAATTGTATGTTAAAAAATATATATAAGAATAGAATATATATATAATTGTATTATATGTATTAGACTTTTAAATTACTAATTTTTATTATTTGTATATATATATATTTTTTTAATTTTTTTAAAAATATGTGTGGATTGGATTGGATCGGTTACTTTTACATGTCAATCAACATCCAATCCGTACAATTGCGGATTTTGAATTCGCACTTTGCGGATTGGATTGGATAGTACGTATTGGATTGAATCAGTTATTTTATGAACACTCCCAGATCTAGTATTTATTTAGAGCATCAAAGATAATAAAACACATACCTCCCATACCATCCATGAGAGTTATTATCCTTCAATGTCTTCAAGGAGTATCACCACCAAGATCCTTGAGCAAGAAATCTAGAGAGAGCACTTGTGGAGCTAACCCTTTTACCTTTCACCACATAAAACCATCTCATCCCTTTACCACACATAACGCATATATATACTATACATGCTATTGCCCTTATAACCCTAAGGGGTTATTAACCAATTGGACTTATATGAGGTCTTTTATGGTGTACTATAAATTAATGGGCCAACTATAATATTAAGGGTGCTCTCATGTGTCTCTAACACATAATTAAGTTGTCAACTATATCCCATTATAGTTATTAGCAACATTAGGCACATAGTTAATTATTGTGTATTATGGAATTAAACCTATAATTGTATTATTAGTCCATTATTATAATTTCAACTAGGAATGTCAATGGGGCGGGTCGGATCTGATCCGACTCTGATCCGACCTGATCCAGATCATATACGGATCTGCCTCGCCCCGCCCCGCTGGATCAGATACTCGGATCGGATCTAATCCGACCCGCCTTATACGGATCGGATCTGATCCGACCCAACTTTTTTTTTTTTAAATAAAAAAAATATATTTTATATTCAAATTTATATTTTTTTTCCCAAAATTTATTTGTTTAAGAACTAATAATGCATTGTTTTTTTTTCTTATATATTTTTATTTTATTTGTCAAAATCAATAAAAAAAAATATATTAAATTCTTATCACATAAAAATGTAATATTACTATTGAAAAATTAATTTACCAAATTTTAGAAATTCCACTAATATAATCATCAATAATAATGTAGTATGATGATTACATGAAATAAATCTCCTCTAAAAAAATACATGAAATTAACTATAAACTTTTTACATGCTGTTCTTCTAGTCTTCAAGATTTACTGTGTACGGCTCCTACAAAAAAATAAATATATTAATAATAAAAGTAAGATTTTTTATACTGAGTCACAACAAATTGTAATTTTTGTAACTAATACTTTAAGTGATGGACCTATTTTAGTCACAACATAAGAATGATGATTTATAATTAGTTACAATTTTTTTACTTTTAGTCAGAAATTTTGTTGTGATTAAAAATAAGATTTTTTGTAGTGATATTTTTCTTATCAATTTTTAAAATTAAAAAAAACAAAAATGGTTATAGAACACATATTTTTTAAAAACAAAAAATTACTTTTATTTTTATGATTAAAAAATGAAAAAAAATAAAAATATTAGCAAATGCCCCTTAAATAATTAAATATTTAAGAGTCAAATAATAGTATTAATTACTCATTATTATAATATTTAATTAATTAGTATTTTTATTTGATAAACAAAAATTAAATATTATTCTTATTAATTAATAATATGTTTATATTAAATTTAAATTATTGTTGCATACATATATAAAAGTGATATAATATAAAAGTGTAAGTTATTGTACAAATTAATATATTTAACAGTGCCTATATATAAATCGATCTATTGTGTATAATATTTGTTACTTACTTTCTTATTATAACCTTATATTTAAGATTTTCGAAGAAGGTAGGGAATTTCGCAAATAATAATAATTATTATAATCAAATAATTAAAATATAGAATGGCCAGTATGCATATATATATATTTTTTTATATATATATATGTACGCATATATATAAGAATTAAATTGAGAGAGTAATTAATTAAAATAATAATATATAGTGTGGTCTATGGGCAGATCATATATGTCTAATGGTGGTATTCCACTGGCCTTACACCTTAAAAAAATATATTAAAAAGTAAAAATCTTTTTTTTTTTAAAAAAAAATATATATATTTAAAACGGATCGGGTCAGATCTGATCCGTAAAAAAATTAAGCGGGGCGGGTCGGATCTGATCCAAGATCCAATAACTATCCGAATGTTTCGGATCAGTAATGATCCGTCAGATCGGATCACTGATCCGATCCGAATGAATGGATCTTTTTGCCATGCCTAATTTCAACATGTAGATGCCAAAATAGATAATATTGTTCCATAACTACGATTTTAAAAGGTTCACTACATATTTCTCTTATATAAAATATATAATTGTATAATATGTACCCTAGTTATAAGTACTGGTATATATATTGATTAGATCGCTGAACAAAGGTGTTTGCATATATGATCTAGAAGTAAGACCTTAAAATTGGCCTTTATTCTGTGTAGATATGGACTACGATGGAGTTCAATATGCATATTTATATATAGTGTGATCTAAGTAATACATACATTAGATTTGGAATCAATGCCAAAGAATTTTAATGATATGGAGAGTAGCGTAATTCTCTTGTTCAATCACTGAAATTATTAGTGTTTTCTTTATCATTTTCCACTGCTGCAAATGTAATTTATCAATAATGCCAGCTCTCCTTACATTTGTATTGTTTACGGAATATCTCTTAGAATCTTAAGCAACCCAACAAACCAATCAATATTGATATATATGATGTGTTTGTTATGATCCATGTGGGGTCTCATTAGATTTTTAGAGTAGTAGTACTCATGTTTATTACAAATTAATTATTTATGGAATCATCATGAACAATATATAAGAAGATGCATTTATTTCAGTAAATTTGTAGAACCAAAACTATTTATTAAGAGACAAAAATCAAAACAACAAATAATATTCTATCTAATAAACAGAAAATTATTTATCCCTTTATATATTATTTTCAGCAATTAACACAGCTATATAATTACTTCCATAATCTATCTATTTCGGTTTTTATTATTTTACGTCTAGGAAAATTATTACTCTGCTAATTAGATTACCTTACAAGAGGATAATTTTAAATCTTTTTAAAAAAATGTGGGTTATTCCAAATATTTCCATGTTAATAAAATGAATTTAATATATTAATAATTTTATGTAAATTTTTATTATAATTTATCTGTGTTCAACTAAATAATATAAAATAAACATAGTTTACCAACAGTATTCATATTTTTCATTTTAATATTCCATATAATTTTTTTTGAACTCCTTTTAACAAATTATGTCCCTATAAAGTCGTGCCTGATACAAATAATTTAGTCAATAATAATGTAAATGATAAGGATTTGTTATATATGCATATATATAATTATATTATTTTATAAGCTGGCCTGGGTGAAAATTATATATTGGTATATATATTATTATATATTCTATGTCTTTAAATCCAATAGTTCTTCTTATTATTTGATAGGAGTAGGATATAGACAATTGGCAAAAGAGGAGTTTTCTTGTAACTAGCACATGGCATGTCTGGATGTTTGAACAAAATTTATAATTCTTTATTTTAAATTTGTTTTAAGTGTAATCATATCATATGGATAAAAATTTATCTGTTAGCTTTGCCTTACCCTTTTATATGAGTGAATTATTAACCTATACCAGAGTAGTAGCATGTGTGATGTGATCTATATTTTGGCTGATTTAATTAGTACTCTCTCCACCAAAATACCCACTATATATGGCTAGGAGAATAGCATTGCTTTTGAGATGTTCATATAGTATTGCTTATTTATTGGGATTTATGTATATAGCTGCCGCATCATTATCTTCATTATCTATCATATGAACAATGCTCTTAAATCGAAATATACCTGCTAGAGCTAGCTACAATTCCTATGTCACCATCTATTACTCATATTAATTCCTTACCACCGTTTTCTCAGCATATAGTGTAAAAGAATAGCAAAATTATCATGACAGGTCACCACATGAGTCACACCTCATTCCAATACCTTAGTACACCTTATTATTGGCACAAATTCTAAAATTGATTACAATCCTTACCAATCCATTATACCAGCTGTCAACATAGTACAAGATCTTTCTTGTTATTTCATTGTACAATTATACACAAACACCTGTTGTAAATTCGATGGCTATTGTCTTTACTCTTGTATTAATTTGTTCTATAAATAGAACACTTTGTCTCAGAAATAATTGAGCTGAGTTTTATAATTATTGTCATTCTTAAATTCTTTTTTGGTATCAGAGCCACTCACGATCTCTACCCATAGCAACATCTGAAAAAAGGTGATTTTCCAACCGCTCCAACAATGAGCACAATTGGGAATAATCCCATGGCAACAGGAAACACTACTAGTAGTTCCTCTCAGCTCCTAAACACTTACCCTCAACATTTTAGCACATTCAATCAACAATTTTCCCTAAAACTCAATAGGAATAATTTTGCACCCTGTGGAAAATCTGTTGGAATATATTTTACCTAGACCTAAATTTACTAACAAGTATGTTTATTAACATCCTAAATATGAAATCTAAAACAATGAAACTTAAATACATATAAAGTTTGAGAAACCTTCATTGATTTCAGCGGAATATAATGTCTCCTTCTACTCAGATCTCTAACCCTTGTTCGATTCTGTTTCAGAGTATTATCAAGATCTGATCCCGATCAGTTGTTTGGATTCTTCGCAGTCTTATACACTATGATTGAATACTAGACTTGCTATGGGTGGACATGCACTCAATCACTAAGGCTCAAAAATTTTAATGAAGAGCACTCAAGAATTTCAAAATTAGATTGAAGAAGAAGAAGTCTCAAAACTCTCTAGTTGTCTAACAAGACGTAAACTAGGTTTAGAGTCATCAGTTGGATTATGAGACTATCCTATTCTTTTTAAACTAATTCACTTAGAGTTAGGATTAAATTATATGGCATAAAAAAATTTAAAAATTAGCCAAAAATAATAGTGGCCGGCCATGAGAGTGGGCCCCACTAATTATATTTTTGCCATTTTTCCAACCATTTATCTATTATTTCACAAATGTCATATTTTTTAATTTTAATCCTATAAATGCCAAAATTATTTATTTAATAATTATAATTAATTATTAAATAAAATTATCATTTATATTATTTATTAATTAGACTCCACAAAATCTATCAATTAACAAATAAACCCTAAAATCCTTTTTTCTTTACAGTCAAGCCATAAATTAGTGAAAATTCATAAATAAGACATAGTCTAATTTAGAATTATAATTGATTAACTAAAATTAATTAACTGAGTCTTACAAGTAGTATTCTCTCAACTAGTATTGGGACCATGGGCTTATATAACCGAGCTTCCAATGAGTAGATCTAGAATTTACCAAGTAAATTTCCTAACTTATTAATTTCTCCTTGCACCAGTATAGATTTGGAATTGCACTCTCAATTATATAGAGCGCTCTATATGTTCCACGATATTGATACGCTATGAATTATCCATTTGTTATAATCCTAATAATCAATGATCCCCTATAGATGATCTACACTGAGTAGGGAAAAATTTACCATTACACCCTTCAATGTATTTTATCCTTAAGACACTTAGCTACATATAAATGATATATCAGTGAACTAATATAATCACTAAAATGAGTACTCAACCATTTATCTCTATTAAGTCAAGCTCGAACGAAATCATCGTTTCAGTTCTACATCCAGATAGAAGCTATAGATTCCGTATCTATGATTAGCGCTCCCACTCAATTGAACTACCATGCCCTTAATCTATATGTCACGAGAAGATTTATTGGTCGACTTTAACGAATAGATTGAAGAACATAAATAATGCAACTGAACTAGAACATAACCATCTCAGGATTGAGATCATTTGATCTAAGATCAACTAGGTGATATTGAATTAAATAGATATTACGGTCCCTTCCGATGCATACTCCATACATCCAACCCAAGCTTACTTTAACCAATGCCTTGGAAAGGGGTTTATATCCGTGGAGATTAAATACTGATACTCCTCATTCATTGGGATGGAGAAGTGGCAAGAGAATGCCTAAGGTCTCATAATGCAACGACCTCTAGAGAACACACCTGCACATACCTTGAAGAGTTTTGATGATGTGGCATCTCGGAGAAACAAAATAATAGTTACAGCCATCTTTTTGAAATCCTCGACAAGACAACCAAAAGTCACCATCTCATGACAACAACTCGCCTGCCTCTCTCTAATAGTTTCCCTAACAACATATCTGACAGTCGAGAAACTAGGGGCATGTGTTATTGCTATGATATTTTGCACACGCAAGTGCACGTATCGTGACAAGTAGTAAACTCACCAAGAGTGAGGTCGATCCCACAAGGATTGTACTTAAGTACGTTAAAATTATACTTTTACTTCTATTTGGTTGAATAAAAATTAAGAAAAGATTAAAACTAGAAAATAAAAAACAGTGAAAGAGTAAGCAATTAAACTAATAAGGAAATTAACAGTTAATAAAAACTAGGGCTTCGACTTCAATTGTTTCTATTGATTATGGTATAATATGATTATCTTCCTATTATTAATTTCTATGCAATAACAGGTTTACTAAGGTAATTTATAGTCTTCTCAGATATATAAATCTCAATCACATGCAAACTTTCTACTCTCATGATAAATTTAATATGCAACAGACATTAAACACAGAAACCCTATAAGCTATCTAACCCATATAGGTACTCTCGTCCTATATCGAAATTCAGTTCTATTTCACTATAGCATAATTGACACTCACTTCTCATATCTCGCATCAAAATCATAGACAGTTAATTGGTGATCAGAAAATTAAAAGTAATTAAGCACGAATAAAATAGAATACATAGAAACTGGGGGAAAAATAAATCATATTAATACCATAAAGCAATATCAAACAATATCCATCTAACCCTAATCAAGAATTTAGCTACACATGTTCATGGAAGCAAAATTACACATATTAACTTAAGAAAATAGAGAAGAAAAGAATGATGAAAACCCTCTGAAGAATGCCTCCAGTATTGACTTCAGTCTCTGAAATTCGTGCTCTATATTCTGCTGTTTATTTCCCTCTGAATTGCTTGACTAAAACTATTGAAGTCCCCTTCTTTTATAGCCAAAAAAGGATAAATAAAAATAAAAATCGCTGAACAAAAAACCTATTCTCCTTAGGATTAGAAAACCTATTCTGCTTAGGATTAGAAGAGTATGTGAGTTTTCTACTGCGTTGACTGATAGTATTTTAGCCATAACTCTCTCGATATTGCTCGGAATTGGACGATTCAAGATGTTCTGAAAAGATACAAGAGAGATCTAGAACTTTCATGTTTTGATGTTTTTTCCAAAATCTAAACACAACATAGTCAAATTCAGGCTTGAAGTTTTAGCTTTATTTTCTTGCACAATTTACTCTATTTTAAATATCATCTTTTTGTGAAATATTTTATCTTTTTTCCCATCTTCCTTCTCTGATATTTTGTTAATCTTCTTTAATTTAAATCTACAAAAATAAAAGATAACAAGCGTAAAAATGCTTCAAACACGATTAAAATTCAATTAAAAATATATTAAACTTAATCTAAAATTAATACTAAAAATAACCTAACAGTTATAGTGCAATTTTTTTTCCTAGAAATTTGAGATCAGTCTCCATTAAAATTGACACATGGATCCAATCCTCAAGGGATGGATGAGCTGTTAATTAATAACTCCCTGAGAGTTTACCTTGCTTGACTCAAACTCACAAGATGATGCGACCTTTGACAGAGTCTAGTCACATACTGTGTCTAGCATAGTATAAAATAAGGAGGACTAAGAGGGGTTTATACAAGTCGCGCATATACAAGGACATATGTGATAACTACGTAGCCTTCTCCTACGACTAAGTAAAGATCGCTTCTTTACATAATGAACTAGTCTAAATGACAAAGCGTATTTGATAACTTGATAAGGACTCGTGTGTCTCATGTTGTTGACGCGTATGAGGTGTCCATATATGTGACTCAAACAGAACGTAGACACCTTAGCACGAGGCTCATTAGCCCTCCGAAAGATAGAATGCTCCCAAAGTCTGTGAGCTTGTGCGAGAATATGAATATGCAACTCGCACCCTATAGGTCGCATACATTGCTATACTTATTAAAACGGATTTAAATTATTCTTCATTTATTCTTTTACTTTTATTCTAATTAAATGTTAATTTTAATTGTAAAACAGTTTTATAACCAATTAGTTATGTGTAACTAAAAGGACAATTGCTTTTTATATAAAGGAGTAATCCAACATGAATAAATTGGACAAAAATCTTTTGTAATAGTGGACTAACACTACAAGAAATCTAATCTTTACCTACTAATATTTATTTGTAGGTATTAGTTTTACTTACCCAAAAATAATGGTAAGATTTATTGGTATCTAAATATTAATAATCATATAATATGTCAAAGTTATCATTGGGCATAATTTAATATGGGTAGGTATAAATTTTACCTACAGATATATATGAAGGAAATGTTTTGATCATTTAGTGCTCATATTTTTCTCCAATTTTATTTTATATATCAAACTTCTTTAAAAAAAAATATCGATGTGTCTGATGACATGTCTAAAATTATTTCACATATCTTAATTTTATCCTACATGTCATATCATCTAATTCTAAATTAAAAAATAATATTATAGATTATCATAACGTAATTCAAAACGTATAAGCAGACCGTAATAATTTGACTGAACCATTATAGTCCTTTGTGTTCATTATATTTTTCCATCTTGTTCTATTATCTGGGCAGTCTCTTTTGAATACTCGCTAATCTAAGTTGAGTATTTATTGTTTTTTCTTTTGAATATTTATTATTTGTTTACTTTTTGGTGTTGTCCAAATTCTTCTAACAACTTCTTTTTGTTGATCATATTTTGGTGTAATAAAAGAGATTTTACACAAAATTGATGATAGGATTTAAAAGTTATGAAATATAGTTATTACAAATTATATTAATACTTATTTATATGAGAGAAATGAGATGGTGTGTTTGAATTCTAAGTATGATCACCTAAACACTATATAAAGATGTCTAAGGTGCTCATATTGAGAAGAGAAATTTTCTATCAAAACAGCACTTTGCTAGAAAACTCTAAAATGTTGATAATTCCCAAAGCTATTTCTATGAGATTTCTGTTAGTACTTAGAGATAGGGAAAATAAGCTTTTGAACAAAGGTGTAATACCTTGCTCAAGTCATGGTGATCCCCACTAATCTACACTTAAGGTTGTGAGTGAGTGTATATATATTTTTCTCTTGCTATATATATGTATTATGTTACATGTATTGTATTCTTTTTCTTCTAACTTTCATACATATATGTAATATATAGTGGATATATGTGTATTGTAACATATATTTAATCAATATCTTATTTTAGTCCTTGTATTATTTTACAATAGTTGTAATGCATCTTGATTTTCTTCTCTTGTAATAAAATCTCTAACAATCAAAAGCTTATCCCTTTTCAATGGAAGAGGAGATAAATCAAAGATTTTGAGAATACAAGGATAAGAGATTTTGTATGAAAGTCATTCATGGGTGAGCATGGAAGTGTATATTATGTGATATACTATTTTAAGTACAAAAAATCTTACTTTTAGTCACAACAAAATTTGTGACTAATGATAAAAAAATTTTGGCTAATTATAAATTATAATTATTGTATTGTGACTAAAAGGTCCGTGGCTAAAAGTATTAGTCACAAAAATTACAATTTGTTGTGACTAAATGTGTTTTTAGTCACAATATTTGTTGTGACTAAAACTAAATTAGTGACAACTTGTAACTAAATACTATGTTTTAGTTACAAGTAATTTTTCGTTGTGACTAAAAGTCACATTTAGTCACAAAAAATTTATGTTGTGACTAAAAGGTTGTCACTAAAAGTAGCAGTTTTTTATAGTGTTTATATAATATATATATGTGAGTTATATATGTGACATATATGTGATCATGTGTTTATATCATATTAATATATATAGTAATATATTATATGATATTTGAATTTATATCATGTTATTATATATATGTGAGATATATAATATATATCATGTATAATATAAATATTAGTGAGACTAAATATTATATAGAGCATGTATATAATATATATATATATATGTAGAGCATGTATAACATATATTAGTGAAATTAAATATGTAGAAATAATTATTTTTTATGTATTTATATGAGACATGCATAGATAATATATATCATGCATAGATAATATATATCATGCATATATATTAAAGTATATATATGTTATAGATGTGTGAGGTATGTAACATACATAGTTATGTAATATTTAATATATATATATATATATATATAAATATTGTGTATATGATATATATGTATATTAAAGTATATATGTTACATGTATATAAGATATGTAACATATGTATACATGTAACATATGTATTTGTGAATTTAATATTAATATTATGTGTATGTTACATATGAGATGTTGATTAGTAATATACATATTATATTAATATATGAGTTATATATAGTATAAAAATATTGTTGATAGTAATATAATATTGTTTATTACTATTGATGTGGTGATTATTATCATCTAGATTATGAATAAAGAGAATTCGGAATTCCTTTTCCAATAGTAATTTTGAGAAAAAAAAAATTGTGACTTGTGAGAAGTTACATTTTTTTAAGAATTATTAGTGAAAATTATCTCATATTATGAGATAAGAAAAGTGAGCTATGAGAGTTACACTTATGAGAATTTTTTTGTCATAACAAGAACAAATGGATCAAAAGTGGATCCAAACTTGTGAAATGAGTCATAAATCGGAAGGACGATTTTAGACTCAAATAAAAGAGAATCAATGTGGATTCAAAAAAAAATTGTGAAATATAACATAATTGGAGAAGCAATTTTGAATCTTAAATAATCAAAGTGGTGAGCAAAATTGACTAGAATTTCGTTAACTTTGGTGTAATATTTAGGTTAATCTCATTGAGGAGATAAGTTCAAGATAGTGGGTAATAACAATCACATTATTTTGTAAGTGGTGATATGAGTTTGATATTTTAATTTTGTTAAGAAAACTAAAAATATCAAATGGTATTTTTCATGACCTTAAAGAGTCATTTCAAGAGGAAAATATACAAAAGTAATATTTTATGTACACTTTATGCTAGAAATGTGCAATGAGCCACAAATTTAATCAAAGTGTGTTGAGACATTATTGATTAGTTTATTTGATTTTGAATTTAAATTCTAAATCAAGTTTGGTTATGTGCATATGTGAAAATATTGACAACCTCGTGCAATGCTGTTTAGATTTGATAGTGATGAAAAGGGCATTGAACCATGGGATCGAGAAGCTCATTCCAAGGAGAATATGGATCTGAAGCATATTTTTCAACATCAGGTTCAAAAGCAACTAGATCAGAGTCGAATATCTCGAAACTCCACAAATTTTGGTGAACTTCAATAGCCAAGTCAGACTATCTTAACGCCTAAACTTTTGAGGAGTTTTGTTCTATTAGAGCTTTTGAGCTCCACCATACTGCTCCATGTCCAAAATAGTGGTGAAATAAGGGAGATGATGAAACTCAGCATTTGAGAGAATAAGATCTGAGACTTTGACTTCACCGTCTCCTCCTTTGATCGTGTCAGGCAAGACTCGTGAGGGTGGAGGTGTCATCTGAGTTTGGCTTGAGAAGAGACGAGAGAAAGGTCATTGGCGTTAAAAGATATGAGAAGGAGAGAGGTCATGTGGTGAGATTAGAGTATTAAAGAGATATATATATATATATATATATATATATATATTAGATATTCGGGAGAGAGAGAGAGGAGAATCGAGAAAAAAAAAGTTACATTGGTTTTTTTTGTTATTATTTTTAATTTTATCTTATCTTTAATTTTCTTTTATATTGGCTAATTAAATTGTGCTATGAGTAAACTATGTCGTAAACAAATCTTATATACACATGGACGACAAATCAATATGACAATTAATTGTCAAAAATAGATGAAAATAGTTAAATGCTAACAAAATATCAATTTTAGGGGTTTTGTCATCAAAATTTGAATTTAGAGATTAATTGCTAACAAAGTAAATATATTAAAAATTATACTGCAATTTACTCATATATAAACATATATTTATATAAAAGCATGTACGAAAACTTAGAAAATTGTGTAAAGAAGAATTTAAAAATAATAATGTCTCATAATGAAATTAGATAAATTTAATTTTGAACTTAGTAAAATTCTCATTAAATTCATGCATCTCTCTCTATGTATAAAATTCTAATAACATTTATTTAAGTATTTCATTTGAATTTTCTAAATTAAGACTATTGGGGGTTTTGATTTTCAGAGGGAAAAAAATAAAATGTTACTATGATGGAAAAGTTTTTATGGGCAATCTCAAGTAAGAAAGACAGTTTTTGGGTCAAATAGATAAACGTCATTTATCTAAAAGATCAAGATTTATGGAGCATTTCAGTTAAACAGGACTTGAGCTACTACTTTAGAAAGTTGCTAAAGCTTCGGGAAGTGGCTGGAAAGGATAGAATAGAGTGAGCTAAAAAAGGTGGTAAGTTCAAGGTGAAATACTTTTATGATTCCTTAATTTCAGCTAAGAAGGTGGAGTATGCGGCCAATGTTTGGAATAAGCTAAGCATTCCCAAACACAGGTTCACATGCTGGAAAGTCATTAACAACTAATTGTTAATGAGAGATCATTTAAGTGAAATCATGGTCATCCCCAATAGTCTTTGCCCTGAATGTGAGTTACATGAAGAATCACACATACACCTATTTACTGAATGCATTTTTCTAGAAAGGTGGTGGTTGAGATTGGTTCTTGGTTGGGAGTTCTGTAGTGGCCGAGAGACATAGCAAAGTTGAAAACTTGGTGTTCGAGACCTCTTACTGATCTGAGAAGCAGAGTTATTAATTCTGTGATTGCAGTGACTGTTTACATGCTATGGAGAAATAGAAATAAGTTTGTTTTTGACTCTATCTGTAATTCTATTAATTCAATTTGTAAGGAGGTCAAGAGGCTAGTGAAGTGAAGAGTATTGAGTTTACAAAATTGTAATATGAAAAAAAGAAATCAGTTTGTGTTAAGCGTAGTTGAGGGTTGGTAGGTCTGTGCTGTTAGCGGTTTGCTTCAGCTTGTTTGTATTTTACTCAGTTTTGAATAAAGATGTTTCTTTTGTTAAAAAAAAAAAAGTTTATGAAATTTATGAATGTACTTTTTCATTAATTTATTTGTGCTTATATAGCATGCTTTAATTTATTTGTCTTATATATCGTGCCTAACACTTATAGGGTTCGTTTGCTACGCCGTATTACACCGTATTATATTGTATAGTATTTTATTGAATTGTATTTTATGCAATATTTTTATGTAAAACTATATGTAGTATTAATATTTATGGGCACCTAAATACATAATATTTTAGTATAAATTAAAATTTAACATAGTATTATATAAAAATATAATATATAATCCAATTCAATAAAATACAATACAATACGATCTAATACGATGTTCCAAACGAGTTCATAGTGTCATATCTTGTCTAAACCTATGTTCATATTCTCGTGAAAAGTCCTCCCATATTTAAATCACTAGTTCTTAGAGCACTCACATTAGTGTAGCTAAAATAATTCATCTTTAATTTTTAGTTAAAAAATGATAAAATAGTGCTATATCATGAGCTAAATTATTTTTAATTTTAACTCAAATACTATTCATGTTTTACAAGTAAATATAATTTTCTAGGGTTTTGGACTTCTTCAAATATTTTTTTTCAATTTTTTATTAATTTTTTATTTCAACATTAATTATTATTTATTAATATTTTCTTTCTTATTTTAATTAATAAAAAGTATTTAAGTTATAATATTATAATGTTGTAAAGAAAATTATAAAGGAATTGTTGTATAATGTAATGTAAAAGTGTGAGTTAAAATAAATAAAATTGAGTTTTAATAAAGTATTTTAGAAAATAAAATAGAGACATTGATGTGAGTGCTCTTATCAGACTTTAGGTGGCATTTGATTGGAGGTAATAAAATAGAATGGAATCAAAAAGAATCAAATTTCATTCCATTCATTTGTTTAGTTGCATTTGAAAGTATTGGAATGTCATTACAATGAAATACCCTTCCTACTATTATAGTAGAATAACTATTCTATTTTTAAACAATTTAATAATTTTTTAATTAACTTTTTTATATAATTTCAATTTTATTTCATTCTAATGAGAACTGTTATTACTTATTTCTTTTTTTATTCTTATATATTCATTCATTCGCCACTTTAATTTGCATTCTTTAGTCGCACTAAAATGGAAAATGTATTATTGAGTGTACACTATGTGTTACTTTTATCTTTCTATTTTTTTTTAAATAAAAAAGGTACTCTTATCTTATTAATTAGTGACCCTACAACAACCACATATTGTTGATGTGTCACACCATAAAGGAAAAAATGGGTCACAATAATTACCTTGATTACCTTAGAAAAAATAAATAAGTTACCAGGATTATGCTAAAGAATCTAATCTAACATAGTGATGTCATAGCTAAAAGAATTGAAATGGTACTATCATAATGTCCATGTCAAAATGTTGCCGACTTCCTTTTCATGCTTTCATTTGTTTATTTGTAATATATTCTTCTCTAGAAAAAAATATAACTAAAAACAAAAGCACATGTTGTTAAAGGTTTGTTTTATATCAGCCCCAAGGGATTGCATTTTATTTGTTGGATTTGCTGCTCCATATTGCTCTAATGTAACAACAAATATCACACTATTTTACCGTACGTACTAAACTGCACGATATATATGTCCTGCACTATAATATACAGAACATTCATTTTTTTTTATTATTATTTTGTATAATAATATTTATACATATTTAGGAAAATTCTATTAATACACCTTATTATTTGTGTTTTTGAGAACAATGACATGTGTAAACTTGTAACGTTGCAAGTCAGCTTACCGGCCAATTCACTAAGCCAAAATAGACTGGCGGCCGAGTGCATGAACAAAGCCGGATTGGGATCTAAAGTTAACTACAAGCACAATTGGACTCTGACTTCAAATTTAATTATCGCTCTACCATGACGAAGTCAGACCTTTAAGATTCGAAAGAATAATACTTGTTCAAATAAACGAATGATCAAAAGAATGCATTCGGATGCCCTTAGGTGTCATCCCAGAAGAGTAGTCGCAAGGGTATCACGGAGAGTCGACTGTTTGGGACCAATCCAACGTGGCTCGCTTCTGACACCAAATTTCGAAGAATCAGAAGTTTGTTCCCTGTGTCAGACCTGGGAAAAGCACACAACGAAAAATCAAACCACATTTTGGCTAACATCCACTACTCTGATATTCACTATTCACGATCGACAGTGCACGCCTAAATATCACCATCAAATGGTACGACTCCTTACGGATGATGGTTACCCTCCAAATTGGCCTTACCTACCCGAGCCAATGTCAATATAATAATGTATTTTACCCCATCAGTGGATTTATTTTACACTTGTAAGCTCTAACAGTCCGGGTCCACCAAAGAATTCGAATACATCATATAAATAATAATCATCACCTTCATACAAGGGGTTAGAAAATTTGGCAAGAACACTCTTGTATAAAATATTCCATAGCTTAAGAGTTCAATAATATTAACTCGTGGACTAAGGTTGTTTAACGCCGTAATCACGTAAAACTATTTGTCTTCTTTACTGTTGCTCCTAAAATCGTCCAATATACGTGGACCAGTCAGGAAGGGACACGTGGATCAAATTGCTTGGGAAGAACTGTTAAGTCTTTTTATGACACCAGGAAGCGTTATTCGCATGGGTCCCGGAAGATGTACCCGGAGTACAAGGTACTCCCGGAAGCGAGCATAGCTTAAAGGCACTCCGGGATGTGTCAGGTCTCTCCCGAGAAATCAAGTCGCATTTAATGCTGCATGGGAGGAAGCGTGTTGGGACTGTAACACGCAATAAAGTCTGACGGCACAACCCCCAAACAGCAGCGCTACAGTAATGATCATTTAAGTCTAGCGACGGCTACTCTGCGAAGAGTCACGTCAATCATAAGACAAAAAGGACATCCTCCATAAAAACCCTACAGCACCTAGGGATTTGACCATGCATCACCCATGGTATATTCATCGGAAATGCCCAACTTTATGGATACTTACAGACACATATGTAAGAACAATTCTAGGGATTACCCCACCAAAACACTATAAATACCCCCTCAAAGCTCATTTAATGGGGTCGGAGAATCTTGGTTGCTAGAGAGCAAAGAGAGAAAAAACTCACCAAGAACATTCTTTGTATTAAAGAGAGAAACATTCTCCCAAGTGTAAAATCTGTATTAAAGATATCCATTAATAGCAGTGGCTCGTGGACTAAGGCTCATTAACGCCCCAACCACGTAAAAAGTCTTCATCTCGCTTTCTTACAGCTCATTATTATAATCATATTTTACGAGTTGCCGAAAACCTCGGTCAACATTTTGGTGCTTTCATTGAGAGCTGAGGAAAGCTGCTTCACAACAAGCATTTAACTTCACGATAATGGTGGAGACAAGAGCTACACGTCACCCTCGCCCTCTAGAAGACGCTCAAGAGCCCAATGAAGAGGATGTAGCCTCGGGGCGACGGAGGAATCCGAGGAAGAAGTTCCAGATGAAAACCACGAGGAGCATCTCGACGAGTACGCTTACGATGATGGAAGCTACCAAGAGCTGGTGCTCCTCAGACAAAAAGCTATCGATCACGAAGCTGAGATCGAAGCTCAGAAAGTGCAAAATCAAAAGATGCATGAGGTGATGCTAGCCATGCAGAGAGCCATGGAGGCAGCTGGCATTCACGTGCATCCCAAGGCAATGGCCGCTGGACTCGACGGAGAGCCAGCTACGTCTTCGCCTAATTCCCAGCAGCAAAGGCCTAGGGAACCTAGCCCTATAAGGCACCCTGCTGAGGAAAACCAAACAAAAAACCCTACTTCTGCCCCTGGTCGAAAGAAAAAGGCGCAGGATCCGCGTAAGGTCCGCTCAGATTTCCCTAAAGGGAAAGGTCCGCAGAGGGGCAAGCCCCAAAGAGGGAGTCTTGGCCCTCAGGATCGAGGGGACCGGAAAAGCGTTTCCGTGCACCAGGAACCAGGGGGTAGAGGAAGAGGAGGACAGAGATGTCCACCCATTGATCTGAGAAATCAAATCAATGGGAATCAAGGTGACCTCCGGGATCATCTTGATCAAAAAAGATACAGACCCGAAGTCTCCTCGGGTACTGTAAACGAAGGGATTATGGCAGAGCTTGCCATCCTTCGAAAAGATATTGCCCGAGTCTCCCGGAGGCAGAAGGGAGACGACTCCGACTCGGACAGTGAGGACCGGGAGCCTTGTGCCAAGCATATCCTGGAGGCGGAGCTCCCTAAAAACTTCAAGATGCCCGAAATGGCGGCATATACTGGGAACTCCGACCCCAGCGATCACTTGTCACGATTCAACCGAGTCATGACAGTCATGCGGGTCAGCAATGACGCCAAATGCCTATGCTTCCCCCTCACTCTGAGCGGTTCGGCAGAGGAATGGTTCAAGAAACTAGAACCAGGATCGGTGGGATGTTGGAACAAACTCCAAACCAACTTTCGGAGACAATTTGTCGCCGCCAGGAAGGTCAATTTGGAGGTTAGTGCCTTGACCAACATCAAGCAACTACCCACCGAGACCTTGAAGAATTACATCAAGAGGTTCCGAGAGGAAGCCTCGAAGACCAAGAAGGTCGACGACGGACAACAGCTTGCGCTTCTCCAAGCAGGAATCCGCACTGGGACTCCCTTCTGGATCGAATTACAGCAAGAAGGCGCTGCTAGCCTTCAGGACTTCCAGAAGCGAGTCCAAAAATATATTAACCTCGAAGAAGCCCAGATCGTGGCTTACGGAGGCTATTATCCCACCGGATAGCGGGATACATGCCGGGAGTATCGCCCTCGGGTCGTCCCGACCGCGACCCCTCCGGTTAGTGGCATACAGTTTTCTGCTACTCCCGGATACAACCAAGGCCAAGCTCTGCCCCCGGCATCTTCCCATTACGGCAATCCGTCCGGGGTGAATGGACGGGCTCCTTCATAGGCTGCCCCAACCGCTAGCTTAACAGGCCCTACCCAAGGGTCTAGAAGCAAGAGGTCTTCCAAGGGCAGCACCCGAACGGGAGAGAAGCGCCAAAAGAAGGGGTACACACCCCAATACACCCAGTACACAGAGCTCACGGACTCCCAGGAACGTGTCTATTTTGCCACAAGGCAGAATACGCATTACCGGAGACCCCAGCCATTGTACAGGGACAGCTCCCGGAGAGATCCGAGTAAAAGGTGCGAATATCACAATGACATTGGCCACAGCACCAACGAGTGTAAAAATCTCAAAGATGAGATTGAGAATCTGATCCGGTTGGGCCACCTCTATGAGTGGATCAAGAATAGGTTACCCCACCTTAACCGGGGCGGTGGCGGGGGCATGCCTTCGGGAACACCAGGGGTACGGCGGGAGCATTGCCTCCAACGCTCCCGCAGTGACACCCGGCATATACCCGGACTACCGCCCCGGCCTAATGGACGGGTAGCCATGATCTCCGTGAGGTCCCCATATCGGAGGAAACACTCGAACGGAGCGGAAGAGATATGCCGAGGCCGCAAGGCACAGTGAGGTGTGGGAGGTCACTCAACTCCCAGCTCAAAGGCCTCGGCTAATGGACCAGCCCATAACGTTCACGGAAGAAGACGCCAAGACGGTGCGTTTTCCTCATCACGACCCGCTGGTCATAGAGACCCCCATTGCAAATAAAGTGGTGGCCAGGGTCCTGATTGATAATGGAAGTTCCGTGAACTTGCTCTTCAAAGAGGCCTTCACTGCAATAGGGTTGACCGACCGGGACCTCTCTCCTAGCGGATCGCAGCTCACAGGGTTTAACGGGACAACTCTAATCCCGATGGGAAAAGTCAGGCTCCCAGTTACCTTGTGCCCGGACACTCCCCAGAGCACGTTTAAGTATTGCACCTTCGTGGTAGTAGACCGTCCAACGGCCTACAACGCAATCTTAGGCCGACCGCCCTCGTCGACTTTGGTGCAATAACTTCTATCCGACACCTATGCCTAAAATTTCCTACCCAGAAGCCGGAGTCGGAACGGTGAGGGGAAATCAAGGAGAGGCCGAGCAATGTTACAACGTTGCCACCCACTTGCCGGTGCTCATGGTCCGGGGCCCCCAGGCGAGAGAAGGCTGAAGAAGACGAGTTGGATCCTCGTATAGGATCCGAAAGGGTCGTAGAACCAATGGAGGACGTCGAAGAGATACCAGTGTGCGACGACGACTCCACCAAAGTACTCCGGATAGGGAGAGGCCTAGATCCGGAGGAAAAGGATAAAATAATAAAAACACTGAAGGGCGCCACTGACATTTTTGCATGGCGCCAAGAGGACATGACCGGCATCAGCCCTCATGTCATCACCCATGTCCTCAACGTCAACCCGGACATGCCTCCTATACAGCAAAAGAGACGCCCGCTCGACTCGGTGAAAGCCGAGGCCTTAGAGAAAGAGGTGGATAAACTTTTGTCCAATAGCATGATCCGCGACGTATACTATCCGAATGGTGGCCAATCCGGTCCGGTGCCCAAGCCGAACGGGACTTGGCGGGTTTGCATAGATTTCACAGATCTAAACAAAGCTCGCCCAAAGGATCGCTTTCCGCTGCCCAGATTGACCGGATGGTGGACGCCACCTCCGGATTTAAACTGCTGTCTTTCATGGATGCCTATGCTGGGTACAATCAAATAAAGATGCATACGGCAGACCAGGAGTGCACTAGCTTCAGGACCGATAAGGGGGTATACTGTTACCTAGTCATGCCTTTCGGACTGAAAAACGCCAGAGCAACCTATCAAAGAATGGTTAACCGGATGTTTAAAAGCCTCCTGGGACGAAACATGGAAGTATATGTAGATGACATGCTCGTCAAATCCAAAGCATGCAATAGCCATGCAAACGACTTAGAAGAATGTTTCGAAGTCGTCCGGAGATACGGCATGAAGCTCAATCCGAAAAAGTGTACCTTCGGGGTCAAGTTGGGAAAATTCCTGGGCTTCATAGTCAGCCAAAGGGGGATTGAGGCGAACCCGGAGAAAATCCAAGCTCTCCTGGACATGCCATCCCCCAAAAAACATAAGGACGTGCAAAGTTTGACCGGAAAGGTAGCCGCACTGAGCCGTTTTATCTCACGATCCACGGACAAGTGCATACCCTTCTTCAACATACTGAAGAAATGCCAAAAGTTCGAATGGACGGATGAATGCGAGGAGGCATTCAAAAGGTTAAAAGACCATATGGCCAAACCTCCTATCCTATCAAAGCCCGTCCTTGGAGAAGACTTGTTCCTTTACTTGGTCGTCTCCGAGCATGCGGTCAGTGCTGCATTGGTCCGGGAGGAAGAAAAGATTCAACACCCCGTGTACTATGTTAGTAAACGCATGATAGGGGCCGAGACAAGGTATCCGGTCATTGAAAAGCTGGTATTCTGCCTCCTGATGGCATCACGGAAGTTGAGACCGTACTTCCAAGCCCATCCGATCAGAATTTTGACTAATCATCCACTCCGACAAGTTCTCCAGAAACCTGAAGCCTCCGGAAGACTCCTCAAATGGGCAATGGAACTGAGTCAGTTTGACTTGCATTACGTGCCCCGGATTTCCGTAAAAGGCCAAGCCTTGGCGGACTTCATCACCGAATGTAATGAAACCGAGGCAACAGCCAATACTCCGGAGCCACCCATCCCCACTTGGAGAGTATTTGTGGATGGAGCTTCAAACGAAAACGGTTCAGGAGCCGGAGTGGCTATGATATCGCCTACCGGGTTGCGGCTCCAGGCAGCACTCCGATTCAACTTCACAGCTTCGAACAATGAAGCCGAATATGAGGCCCTAATAGCAGGGCTAAAATTGGCTAAAGCTGTAGGAGCCAAGAGGGTGGAAGTCTACAGCGATTCCCAGCTGGTCGTAAACCAAGTATCCGGAGAATACCAAACCCGCGGCGAAAGGATGGCCGCATACGTAACAATAGTCCGAGAACTGCTCCACGAGTTCACCGACTACAAAATTGAAAGAATCCCCCGAGAAAAGAACGCTCACGCGGACTGTCTGGCTAAGTTAGCCTCGGACAGTGAGATCGAAGAGCTGGGGGTAGTACCATTGGAACGCTTGGCAGAGCCAAGCATCAAAATAAGAGAGACCACACAAACGGTTGGGCAAGAACCCAGCTGGATGGTCCCCATCACAAAATACATAACCACAGGTGAGTTGCCCCAAGAGGGCACCGTCTCGAAAGATTCGATGTCGGGCTCATCGTTATGTAATGATGGATCAAATTCTCTACCGAAGAGGACTCAGCATGCCTTATTTAAAGTGTGTATCGGACCCTGAAGCTAGACAAATCATGTTGGAGGTCCATGAAGGGTTCTGTGGAGATCATACGGGAGGACCCAGCCTCTCAAAGAAAATATTGAGGCAGGGATACTTCTGGCCAACAATGAAAAAAGATTGTATAGACTATGTCCAAAAGTGCGACTCGTGCCAAAGGTACGCAAACATACCGAGAGCTCCTCCAAATGAGATCACGCTGATGACAAGCCCCTGGCCCTTCGCGGTCTGGGGCATAGATCTCATCGGGTCTCTACCTACGGGAAAAGGAGGAGTAAAGTATGCAATAGTAGCAGTGGACTACTTCACTAAGTGGACAGAGGCTGAGCCTATGAAGACAATAACTGCTAAGAAGGCGTTGGACTTTGTTATCAAAAACATAGTGTGTCGATACGGCTTACCTCACAAAATAGTCTCAGACAATGGAAAGCAATTTGATTGCGAGGAATTTACTGACTTCTGCAACCAACACGGAGTAGTGAAAAGCTTCTCCGCGGTAGCCCGGCCTCAAACAAACGGCCAGGCGGAGGCGATAATAAAATCCTAAAGGTCACCTTGAAAAAGAAGCCGCTGGCTTGTAAAAATAATCGGCTCCGAAGAATTGCCAAGGGTATTGTGGGCCTACCGGACGACCCCCAGAACCACAACCGGTCACTCGCCGTTCTCAATGGCATACGGTTGTGAAGCAATGGTCCCGGTGAAAACATTATTCCCATCCCACAGGAGAACGACCTACGATCCGGCCACTAATCAGGCCCTGCTCCAAGAAGCTCTGGATCAAGTCGAAGAACTCCGGGATGAGTCCCAAATACGGATGGCCGCTTATCAAAAGAAGGTGACCAAGTATTTTAACTCCAAGGTTAAAAACAGAAAATTCGCTATTGGTGACATGGTCCTAAGAAGGGTCTTCCCAGCCACCCAAGAACCCGGAGTGGGGGTACTTGGACCAAATTGGGAAGGACCATATGAAATCGAGGACGAAATCGGTTCTGGCACTTACAAACTGAAAAGAATGGACGGAACTACTGTCCCAAGAGCCTGGAATGCCGATCACCTCAGAAAATACTACCAGTAGCGAATTAGACTTAGCTTCTGTTCAAAGGGTTTGTACCGTCCAAATGTATGCCTCCTCTATATTAAATAAAACTGAGTGCCTTAAAAACAAAGTTTCTATGCCACTCAGGGGGGTACTAGGGTATACCGCACGGACAAACAAAAACAAGCTAAGTAAAATATCCTGACCCAAAGGGCAGGTCAAGCTAAGTAAAATATCCTGACCCAAAGGGCAGGTCAAGCTAAGTAAAATATCCTGACCCAAAGGGCAGGTCAAGCTAAGTAAAATATCCTGACCCAAAGGGCAGGTCAAAAAACATGCGCAAAAATAAAGAGCGTAAGTACGAAACCCTGAGCCAAAGGACAGGTTGAAATATATAAAGTGTGAAAAAAGATCGCACATATATATAAATAAAAAATAAATAAAATATCCTAGCCCGAAGGGTAGGTCATACACATATAAATGGCCCGGGGACAGGCCTTAAATTGTCTCCCCTTCAAATAAAAGCTGTCGTCTGTAAGTAAATTGTTCTAAGGCAGCAGCAAGTATAGACAAAGAAAAAAAAAAGAGGAATAAAGAGAACGGGTACAATCTGGGTCAATAATATGGCAGCTCAGTCAGCCCGCGGCGGAAGACGAGGTCCGATCCGTGCCTCAAGCTCAGCATCAAGTCTCTTCTTCTTTTCCCGAAATTTGGCAATCATGTCCTCGGGTTTGGGATAAAAAGAAAGCTTGATACTCTGATCATTGGTGGCCCAAGCCATGTAGACACCATCATCAAAGCGCTTCGGGCACCGGGCGCAGGAGACGGGAGAAAGGAGCTCGGCCCTCTTGGCCTTCCTGATAGACTGATCTTTGTAGTCCCGAAGCCCCTTCAACTCCGCAGCTAGAGCGGCCTTGGATTCGATATCCGACTGGTGAGTCTCCTCTAGAGACCTCACCTTGGCGGCCATTTCATCCAAAGCCTCCCTGGCCTCCCGAAGGTCTCGCCTAGCCTTCTCGGCAGCCTCGGTTTGAGCCCTTAGCTCCTCCTGATGGTGGGCCTCCATCCTGCCTCTCCGCTGGGCCTCGGCCTGGATCATGTTCTCCGCCTGAGCCTCCCTCTGGATGGCCTCCTCCTCCCTGGCCTTGGCTTTCTCTTCCTTAGCCTTGGCCGCTGCTTCCTGGCGCTCGGCAGCCTCCTGGTAGATCTGCCTCTCCGCTGTAAGGTCTTGGAGGACCTTCTTGACGTCGTTCATGTCCCCAAAATCGGACAGAGCGAAGCCATGGCTTATAATGTTCTTGGAGAGACGACCAGCCTCAGCTGCAAGCTGAACCATAACGGGGTGTAAGGAAAAATTCCTCAAGGAAGAAAACAAAATACAAACACCAAAAAAGGAAACGCAAGAAATTGCAAAGTACTTACCACTGTGAGGGAATGGCTGAGGTCCTGGACCTGGAAGATGGAGTTCAGGGAAGCGCAAGTAGCAAACCGCTTGGGCGCACAGCGTGTAAGCTGAGAAGCGAACTCACCGGTCATTTCCGCGGCAAAGGGAGCCAAAGTGGGCCCTAGGAGGGGACGGAACCAGTCCGCCAAAGGATCCAGGTTGAGGTTCCACGGATCATGATAGTCCGGATGGCTAATGCTCGCCTCAACCTCCGCTCGCAGAATCCTCCTAAGGGCCTCCACATCGGCATATCCCCGGGAGTACTCGTCCATAGCGTAGTTGTG
This sequence comes from Cannabis sativa, assembly GCF_029168945.1. Lineage (NCBI taxonomy): Eukaryota > Viridiplantae > Streptophyta > Magnoliopsida > Rosales > Cannabaceae > Cannabis > Cannabis sativa. Next base: position 11,382,538 of record NC_083601.1, read on the forward strand.
TTTGGCTATGCGAAGCTCCTGCCTTGCCTCATCCCCCGGAATCGGGGTAAGCTCAATGTGAGGAGGAGCAGGATTTTCCTCCAGCGGAGAAACCCCGCCGTCTAGGCCATGAGCGGGAGTGTCGGCCCTCCGAGGCCTCTTCGGCTCATCCTAGGCAACCATCTTGCCCTTACGCTTGCGAATCAGAGCCACTTCAGGCTCCTCCTCGTCCTCCTCTGCTACCACTGGAAGGGCTTGAGGCTCTCCAGCACCCTCGGCGGCTTCCTCCGAGAAGTCCCACCCTTTCCCCTGGCCTTCTCCCAGAAGCACCTCCTCGTCATCCACTAAGTCAATGGTTTCGGGAGGGGCGCCGGAAGAAACCTTCAAGGAAGGGGCCGGGGGAGAAGGGGTGAAAGCCGGAGGAGACACCGGAGTATGGACCCCGGCAAGCTGTTCCAGGATGGCATCCATGGAGGTACCTGTTCCAATAAAATAAGCAAGTGTTAGAAGTCCGTGAGAAACTGCTTACAAAAAGGTGCAGCAAATAAACTACTCCTACCCGGACTCCCTAATTCGGCCCTAGCAAAGTCCCGAACTTTAATGCTGGCAGCATCATCTCCAAGATAACTGTCCGAGGGCCGAAACCAAACCGGACGCTATGTAAGCCGACGGACCTAAGGGAATAGGTTCCGGAGGGCCGGGGCCCATCCGGGACCGACCTAGGTAATCTCCTAAGTTTGTAAAATAAAATTCCTTCAAATGATCCCCCCACCGGGTCGACGGCATCTTAAACCTACGGAGACGCTCGTCGAACCCTATAGGCCTACGACTGGTATATTCATCAACGGAAGGGACATACTGAATTATCAAAGGAGACTTACCACCAGCACCAGAAGTGCTAGCACCGGGAGCACCCGAGTTTGGTTCGGGGACTGAAGGCTGAGGCCGGGAAGTCTGGTTCTCAGAAGAACCTTCAAGACGAAGGGGTCCCCCGGCGGAAGGACCTCCAATCTCTTCTTGAAGAATCTTGTCAAAAAATTTTGCCTCGGACTTCCCGCCAATGGCTTGGCTCCTCCGCACCACCGGGCTCCCCACGCGAAGCCCTCTCCTAGAGGCAGCTTGGGCACTAGAATACGCCTTCTCCTGGGCCTTCTGGTAGAGATAATCTTGGTACTTCTTCTCTGCCGTAGCAATGAGCTCATCCCGGAAGGCCTTCTCCGCGACCGGCGCCCTCACGTTAGGGCAGATAACCTTGGAGAGGTTGGAGTCATCCACGGATTGGTGGGAAAGGATAAGTTTGGCCTTTCTGCAATTCTCCGTGGTGACCAGGCCCCCGACGTCAAGATCGGCATGGTCGTAGGAGGCGAAGGCTTGGGCCCTTCGAAGGAAAGCCTGAGTGGTGAGCGTCCGCTGATAAGGTGGGATCCGCACCCACTCCGTGAGAAGCTCCGGATGGTCCACGGCCCTAAAACCGAAGGAGAAGAAAAATCGGTGGCGGTACTCCTTAACATGAGTCTGCCTATTATACGGAACCACCCCTTCGTTAGCAGGGTGGATCCGGAACCCATAAAAACCATCCTTAAGTTTGTCCCCTTTCTTGGGGACGGATACAAGTTCATAAAAATATAAAATCTCCGCCGGCCGGAGACCCCCGGCGCGCGCGCGGCGTAAAAAATAAATAAGCCCGAGAGCAAAGCGGTAAGCTTGAGGAATAAGTTGGTATGGCGCAAGGCCGACAAATACAAGAAAATTAACAAAATAATCCTGGAGCGGGAGCATTGCACCGGCCATCAGATGGGTCTGACTCCAAGCCCCGAAGCCATCATAGTTGAGGTTGGGTGTCTCCGAGTCACGGGGAGGCCGGTGGAAGGTCCCTGAGGTAGAGGGTTTGATTCCAGCTACATTAATAATGTTCTCCAGCTGGTGAGGGCAGGTCAGGGTCGATCGAAGCTCGGCCGCTTCCCAACCAGTAGCGCGGGACTTGTACCCTTCCTGGGCAACAGGTCCCAGAGAAACCTCCTCCAGGGTGGCAATATTCTTCCCTTTCTTCTTTGAAGACTTCGAGCCAGAAGCAGACATGTTATGCTCTGAGAAAAACAAAAAGAAAAGAAAACCCAGCAGTTAGGCCCCGTACCAAACCCTAAACCAGAAAAAAAAAAGGAGTGGGGGTCCCCTAACCGCTGGAAAGAGGCCCCCTCCGGACACGTGTCACCTGGGAAACTCGAAAGAGAATCCCTGAACAAGTGTCGGGTGCAGTGAAATCGCAGTAAAAGTGGTTTTGCAAAAAGGAAAAGAAAAGAGAAAAGTTTTCCTATGCCCTAAGCGATTGCTAAACGAAGGATACATGACCTTCTTCAAACAAAACTGGACGCCTACAGCTAATACAGTAAAACGTAAAGCAGAACTCAAAGAACTCAAACACCCACGCTCCAGAAATCTCTAAGTGCGAACCCAGAAAACAAACAAAATAAATGTGAGCATGTTACTGTCTAAAGATGCAAGAAACTTACAGTTGATTGTTGAACTGGGGGTACTGGGTATGGTTGAGCGGGAGTTGAAAAGCACTGGCAAAACCGAACACTAGAAAATTACAGGAAGTGTTTAAGTGTTAAGACGGTTTGTGCTACTTTGAGGAATTTTTCTCTCTGAGAAATTTGAGCAAAAATGGTAAGGAATGGAAAGTAACCGAAATGAAGGAAAGGTGGTGGCTTTTATAGGCAAAAATGCATGAGGAACAGGCGTCTTCACCTACCAATCGTACGGCAGGGGAAACGCACGATTCGAATTCCCAAAAGATCAACGGGCTAGATCAATCTACCATTAAGGCGGTGCAAACGTTCGAGTATCCGCCTGACACCATCAATGCGCCGCATCAATCATGGGGCGTGAAACGAATCGACCTCTGCAAAAGTGAATCACTGCATTTAATGCCATTATTAGACACACCTTCACGCGCCCCCAAGTCGTATCATAAGACCGAGGAGGCGGCTGGAAACATTCCTGCGAATAAACGTATTGTCGCATTAAATAACATCATTTAATGTGCCCCCCACGCGCTCGAGGCTCGAGCTAGGGAAATGAGGAGCCAACTGGAGACACTTGAACAAGCCTTGGTTTATTTGTACTGAGTAAACAAGGCTTGGGGGGTAAATGTTGCTCCTAAAATCGCCCAATATACGTGGACCAGTCAGGAAGGGACACGTGGATCAAATTGCTTGGGAAGAACTGTTAAGTCTTTTTATGACACCAGGAAGCGTTATTCGCATGGGTCCCGGAAGATGTACCCGGAGTACAAGGTACTCCCGGAAGCGAGCATAGCTTAAAGGCACTCCGGGATGTGTCAGGTCTCTCCCGAGAAATCAAGTCGCATTTAATGCTGCATGGGAGAAAGCGTGTTGGGACTGTAACACGCAATAAAGTCTGACGGCACAACCCCCAAACAGCAGCGCTACAGTAATGATCATTTAAGTCTAGCGACGGCTACTCTGCGAAGAGTCACGTCAATCATAAGACAAAAAGGACATCCTCCATAAAAACCCTACAGCACCTAGGGATTTGACCATGCATCACCCATGGTATATTCATCGGAAATGCCCAACTTTATGGATACTTACAGACACATATGTAAGAACAATTCTAGGGATTACCCCACCAAAACACTATAAATACCCCCTCAAAGCTCATTTAATGGGGTCGGAGAATCTTGGTTGCTAGAGAGCAAAGAGAGAAAAAACTCACCAAGAACATTCTTTGTATTAAAGAGAGAAACATTCTCCCAAGTGTAAAATCTGTATTAAAGATATCCATTAATAGCAGTGGCTCGTGGACTAAGGCTCATTAACGCCCCAACCACGTAAAAAGTCTTCATCTCGCTTTCTTACAGCTCATTATTATAATCATATTTTACGAGTTGCCGAAAACCTCGGTCAACATTTACTTCTAATTATATTTTGTTGAGCTAAATCTATTTTTAATTACGTTTCTGAAAAACTTGGTAAAAATTTTGGTGCTTTCATTGAGAGATGAAGAAAGTTTTCACCATTGATGTCATATATAACGATGGTTGCAACTAGAACCGCAATTGAAAAACCAACTTTTTGCAACGACAAAGAAGACCCTACTACTGATGACATAAATTGCTCTCTCCTAGCAGATGTTTAGGCAAACATTTAGGTTGATGCCGTAGGAGACAGTGAAGCATCGCATGTGGTCAGTCACCCACCTCAAAAAGGCCATCAACCGAAAAATCATGTTGAAGAAACTCCCCTCAAGGAGGACGACGAAGAAGGCCAAGACGAGGATCAAATGGACGACTACAACAAGGAAGATGAGGAGTATTATGAGGAAGACCCTGAAGTTGTAAGGTTAAGACAGATAGTCTTGGACCAACAAGCAAAGGTGGCAGAACAAGAGGAAGTTGCGTGCCAAATACAAGAAACCCTCTTAGAGCTGAAAGGCTTGGTAGCATGAGAAAACCTCAATGCCAAAGTCGTGCCAACAAGGAAGTTTAACCATCTTGGGGTTGGGCCCTCAAATCAAGAAAAAGATAAGGGGAAGAAAAAGGTGGATGAACCCCAAAGAAAGAACTATTCACCAAGACCCATGCATGACACTCCAAGGGACAATAGAAATGTGATGAATCCACTCTTCCAGAGAGAAATTAAGGGCTGACCAAGCTCCAGTGTAACGTCCTACTCAAAGAAATTCCACATGTCATGATTACAATATGCTAATCTCATTAATTGGGGTCTATAAGCCAAATAATTAATAATATATATTTAACTTAATTAAATAAATAACTTATAATAAGACATACATTACTTAAAACAAAATATTAAAGTTACATGTTTAGGATCCCGTAAAATTATTTTCAAAATATTAGAAGTTATTTCATACAGGTTGTCCTAAGCTGCAAAATAGAATTTCTATACAATTCCCTATTCGACCCAACCCTTGTGGTCTAGCTTGGCGGGAACATGTACAATTCATCTTCAAAACCCTCAAACTCATGGCTGACCTGACACCACTTTACCTTTGCCTGCACATTAGAGCACTCGTGAGCCCAGACCCAGCAAGACAAAACAATAATATAGTATGAACAATTATAATAATCACATTTCATACATTACGCCTCTGTGCATATAACCGTACCACCACATTGTATGTCACATTATCTCATATATAATGATGTCACTGCATCTAATGTCTATATAATATTGTTAGGCTATTTTTAGCCTATGTTTTGGATCTAATTTATGTGCGTTTTTTGCTGTGTTGGGACGGAATTACGCTTGTTTTCTATGTTTTCAGGTTCTTTGGAATAAAAGAGGTCTCGGGTGCAGAAATTCAATAAAAGACGAGCTGAGCCGAAGAAAACACAATTTTTGAGGAATTGTGTATATATGGCCGCGGCTAGACACAACTTGGCCGCGGCTAGATCTCGAAACTTTGGAATGCTACAGTCGCCGCGGCGATGGGGAGTCTCGCTGCGGCCATTTAAGAGATACAGAAAGATCTATATTTTGCAATCATCTCGCCGCGGCGAGAGGAAGCTTGGCCGCGGCGAGATCCCATACGGATCAGGGGCATTTTCGTCCATCGAACTCTAAATTTTAGTTATAAATAGAAAACTGCGATTGGAAGTCAGGGAGAGCGATCAGGAACCCTAAAATACAGCAGAGAGCGGCAGGAAGAGCACAGAGATTCAAGTGACGATCCAAAATTCATCCACCAACAGTTCTTTTCTTTATTCCTCTTTAATTTATTTATGTTGAATATTGCTATAGGAATGGTTATGGATTTGTTTCTGAACTAAATTTCCCATTTAGGGAGGATGATGATTGTTGTTTAATGTTTTGCCTAGTTAATGTTTAATTACCATTCCTCAATTCTTGTTTGTGAAATTATCTTAATTTGTGTTTAATTTCATGTTTAAGATTGATCACCTTGTGCATGCTCTATGATCTCAATTCGAAATCTGAAAAGTGAGAATTGAGAATGCTAAAATTGAGATAATCGATGGTCTATGTGAAACGAAAGTATTCACATGACTTATGTGACGAGAGATTATTACTTAATGCTGATTTCATGTTAGTTTAATTAAGGAATTAATTAGATAACATGTGATTTAGAATCTAGAAGATCTGAAAGGAGCTAGGTTATTTCATAATCTGTCATTCACTTCAAGAATAGGATAGTAATTAAGCATTAACGATTTGGGTAAACAACAACAAGATTCTCCTCCCTATTATCTCATCTTGCTCAACTTTCAATTGTGTTATTAAGTTTTCTGAATTACTTTCATACTTTACTATTTTTAAATCATAATTACTTTTGATCTGCCAAATAGAATTATAAGTATAGTTTAGTGGTATTTAATCCAATTCCCTGTGGGATCGACCTCACCTGTGTGAGATTTACTACTTGATTGCGTATACTTGCGTAGTGTTTATAAATTATAGCAACAAGTTTTTGGCGCCGTTGCCGGGGAATTGTTTAAAGATTAATATTACACAAAATTATACTAACTTCTACTTTGGTATATTTTCTCTTGCTGATTTTTCTAACCTTTTTCTTGCCATATTTTCTTGATCTATTTCAGGAATCATAAGTGCATGCGCCGTCAAGGACAAGCAGTCATATTACCAGTTGATCCTGAAATCGAGAAAACTTGCAGGAGGAATCGAAAGAACAAGAGGCAAGAAAGAGTTTCAGCAACTGCTGAAACATCAGAAATCATGGCTGCCAATGTGAACAATAATGCTGGAAACAATGGGGGTAATAACGGTAATAATGGAGGCGCCGTGGAAGATCAAGCTAATGGCCGTAGCTTGAGAGATTACATTCTCCCTACTCTGACGGAGTGCAAGTCATGTATCGGGCCACCGCAATGGATGCAAACAACTTTGAGATTAAACCCGCCATCCTTCAAATGGTGCAGCCTTCGCCCGGTTGGTGGCCTCCCTTCTGAAGATCCTAATCTGCATCTCTCTAACTTCATGGAACTTTGTGAAACTTTTAAAGTTAATGGAGTTAGCGATGATGCCATTCGACTGAGATTGTTTCCATTCTCGCTCAGAGAACGAGCCAAGAGTTGGTTGAACTCCTTGCCACCCAATTCTATTGCCACCTGGAATGATCTGGCAACAAAATTCTTGTCAAAGTTCTTTCCTCCAGCCAAGTCTGCAAAGCTGAGAGGAGAAATCAATAATTTCTGCCAACAAGATAATGAATCTCTCCATGAGGCTTGGGAGAGGTTTAAAGATCTGATCAGGAGGTGTCCTCATCATGGTATAGAGAAGTGGATGCTGGTTCACAACTTCTACAACGGGCTGGTTGGTAATACTAGAACTCTAATAGATGCAGCAGCGGGCGGAGCTTTTATGAGAAAGAGTGCTAATGAGGCGTATGATCTATTGGAGGAGATGGCTCTAAACAATCAGCAGTGGCCAACTGAAAGGAGTCAATCTAAGAAGGTAGCTGGTGTGTTAGAAGTTGATGCCATCACAAAGTTAACAGCTCAGGTTGAGGCATTGACAAAAATAATTGCAGGGCAAGCTAGACAATCCCAAATTGTTTGTGAGTTATGTGGAGGAAGTCATCACTTTTCGGAGTGTCAAGCAGATGTGGATGATTTGCCAATGGATGAAGCTAAAGCCATTGGGAATTTTTCACAGAACAACAACAACAACAATTATAGGTTCAACCAGGGTAACAACCGAAGAAACAGTGGGTTCTATGAGCAACGAAATCAGAACCAACAGTTTAATCAGCAACAAGCCTCTGGTGGAAATTCTAGTTTGCAAACAGATTTACTGCTTCAATTTATGACTGAAACTAGATCTTTAATTAAAGACCTGCAGACTCAGATGGGCCAGTTAGCAACTCAGGTAGCAACCCGCCCTCAAGGAAATTTGCCTAGCACAACTGAAGTCAATCCCAAAGAAAACTGCAAAGCAATTACCCTGAGGAGCGGTAAGAAGTATGATGGGCCTGAGTTACCACAACCAGTTGAGGTAGATGAAGAAATAAATGCTCAACCAGTGCAAACACCAACACCACAGCAGAGAAGGCTACTGACAGCCCAACACTACCACAACAGTCTCCACCTATTAGCATTGATCATCATGTGAAAATACCCTATCCTCAGAGGCTCAGAAAGTCAAGCTTAGACAAGCAGTTCACCAAGTTTCTAGAAGTCTTCAAAAGACTTCACATTAACATTCCTTTTGCTGAAGCTCTAGAGCAGATGCCAAGTTATGTGAAGTTTATGAAGGAAATTTTGTCAAAGAAGAGGAAGATGGAGGATTATGAGACAGTGGCTCTAACTGAAGAGTGCAGCGCTATTCTACAGAAGAAACTCCCTCCAAAACTCAGAGATCTAGGGAGCTTCACTATTCCTTGTACTATTGGAAAAATTGAAGGAATAAATGCACTATGTGATTTGGGAGCCAGTATAAACTTAATGCCTTTGTCAGTGTTTAAAAGACTGCAGTTGGGTGAAGCAAAGCCAACCACGGTAACTCTTCAATTGGTGGATCGATCACTAGCTTATCTTAGAGGAGTCATTGAGGATGTGTTAGTAAAAGTTGACAAGTTCATCTTTCCAGCTGACTTCATTGTTCTGGATATGGAAGAAGACAGCAATGTTCCTATCATCCTGGGGAGACCCTTCTTGGCAACAAGGAAAGCACTAATTGATGTTCAGAAAGGAGAGTTAAAGCTGAGGGTACAAGGAGATGAAGTTGTATTTAATGTGCTCAAAGCAATGACCTACCCTACGGCTAGTGACAACTGTTTTGCAATTGATGTGGTGGACCAGTTGGTGGAGACAAAGACACATATTGAAAATCCTCTTAATCTGACTTTGGTACAAGGGGAGGTGGTGGAACAAGACGGTAAGGAAGCTTATGAGTATGTTATGTGGCTTGACTCTTATGGACCGCTGAATAGAAAATACTATGAAGAGTTAGGAGTCATACCAACAAAGCCTACCCCATCTACTGAAAAGCCTCCTCAACTAGAGTTAAAAGTCCTACCGGACCATCTCAGGTATGAATATTTGGGAGAAAATAAGACACTTCCTGTTATTGTGGCATCCTCCATATCTTCTGTAGAGACAGACAAGCTATTACGGGTTCTAAGGAAGCATACGAAAGCCATTAGATGGACTCTAGCAGATATTAAAGGGATCAACCCTTTAACTGTAATGCACAGAATCTTAATGGAGGAAGGAGTGAAGCCTACCATTGATGCACAACGAAGATTAAATCCACCAATGAAGGAGGTTGTCAGAAAAGAAGTCTTAAAGTGGTTAGATGTCGGGGTAGCGTATCCTATTTCAGATAGTAAATGGGTAAGTCCAGTCCAAGTTGCTCCAAAGAAAGGAGGGATGACGGTGGTGAAGAATGAAAAGAATGAACTCATCCCAACCAGAACTGTCACAGGATGGAGAATTTGCATTGACTACCGGAAACTCAACAAGGCCACAAGAAAAGATCACTTTCCACTCCCATTCATTGATCAGATGTTAGACAAGTTGGCAGGTCAAGAGTACTATTGTTTCCTTGATGGGTACTCAGGGTATCAGCAAATAGCTATAGCACCGGAAGATCAAGAAAAAACAACATTCACATGTCCATATGGTACTTTTGCTTTTCGACGAATGCCATTTGGGCTGTGTAATGCTCCAGCAACATTTCAGAGGTGTATGATGGCCATATTTTCAGATCTAATAGAAAAATGCATCGAGGTGTTCATGGATGATTTTTCAGTGTTTGGTTCCTCGTTTGACCAATGTTTAAGCAACTTGGAATTGGTTTTAACAAGGTGTGAAGATTCTAATTTGGTGTTGAACTGGGAAAAATGCCATTTTATGGTTACGGAAGGAATAGTGTTGGGACACAAAATCTCGAAGGAAGGTATTGAGGTTGACAGAGCCAAAGTATCTACAATTGAGAACTTGCCTCCCCCAGTTTCAGTTAAGGGAGTTCGAAGCTTTTTGGGTCATGCCGGGTTCTATAGAAGATTTATCAAAGACTTCTCCAAAGTTGCCAAACCGCTATACAATCTTCTCGCTAGTGGAGTACCTTTTGAATTTGGGAAAGATTGTCTTGAAGCATTCCAGATTCTCAAGGATAAGTTAATCTCAGCACCGATTGTGACTACACCAAACTGGGAATTACCTTTTGAAATCATGTGCGATGCAAGTGATTATGCGATTGGAGCAGTTTTGGGACAACGGGTTGACAAGGTATTCAGAACCATTTACTATGCAAGCAAAACCTTGAATGATGCCCAACTGAATTACGCTACTACAGAAAAAGAGATGCTGGCTATAGTGTTTGCATGTGACAAATTTCGACCCTACTTGATTGGCAATAAGGTGATAGTGTATACAGATCATTCAGCAATCAAATACTTGATGACTAAGAAGGATGCCAAACCACGACTAATTCGATGGGTTCTTCTTTTGCAAGAATTTGATCTAGACATAAAAGATAAGAAGGGTACTGAGAATCTGGTGGCAGATCACTTGTCAAGACTAGAGCTGGAAGAAAGTCAGAATACGAAAGAGGTACAAATAAATGAACAATTTCCCGATGAACAACTCTTTAGTGTGAGGGAAAGTTTATTGGTACCATGGTATGCTGATTATGTTAACTACTTGGCTGCCAATATCACTCCTCCTGAGCTATCTCGCCAACAACTAAAGAAATTCTTTTCTGAGGTGAAACATTACTACTGGGAAGAGCCAATCCTCTACAAGCACTGTGCAGATCAGATAATAAGAAGGTGTGTGCCTGAAGAGGAGATGTACTCTATTCTTAATCACTGTCATGCTCTACCATGTGGGGGACACTTCAGTGGAACTAGAACAGCTGCCAAGGTGTTGCAAAGCGGATTCTTTTGGCCAACACTTTTCAAAGATGCTAGTACTTTTGTGAAGGCATGTGATCGTTGTCAGCGTACAGGAAACATCTCAAGGAGAAACGAAATGCCTTTGACAGGAATCTTGGAAGTAGAGTTGTTTGATGTATGGGGGATAGACTTTATGGGTCTTTTTCCTTCATCATTCAGCAATCTATACATTTTACTAGCTGTGGATTACGTATCAAAATGGGTAGAAGCTGCAGCAGCACCAGCTAATGATGGAAAAACAGTTCTTCGATTCCTTCAGAAAAATATATTCACACGGTTTGGTACTCCCCGAGCAATCATAAGCGATGAAGGGAGTCACTTCTGCAACAAACAGTTCGAAGCACTTCTTTCAAAATATGGTGTCCGTCATAGAACTGCCCTCCCCTATCATCCGCAAAGTAATGGCCAAGCTGAGATTTCTAACCGGGAAATAAAGACGATTCTGGAGAAAACGGTGCAGAGATCAAGGAAAGATTGGTCAAGAAAGTTGGATGACGCATTGTGGGCCTATAGAACCGCGTTCAAAACGCCAATCGGGATGTCACCATATCGGTTGGTGTTTGGAAAGGCTTGTCATTTACCGGTGGAGTTAGAACACAAAGCTTATTGGGCAATGAAAACGCTGAACATGGATTTAAAAGCTGCTGGGCAGAAAAGACTATTACAGCTGGATGAGTTGGAGGAATTTCGAAACGAAGCTTATGAGAACGCTAAGATTTACAAGGAAAGAACTAAGAGGTGGCATGACCGAAATTTAGTCAGAAAGGAGTTTCAACCTGGGCAACAAGTTCTACTCTTCAACTCAAGACTAAAGTTGTTTCCTGGTAAATTAAAGTCAAGGTGGTCAGGGCCATTTACAGTGATCAAGGTGTTTCCTTATGGAGCGGTGGAACTAAAAGGTGAAGGCCCTAATACTTTTAAGGTGAATGGGCAGCGATTAAAGCTCTACTTGGGAGGTCAATTTGATCAAACCAAGTCCGCCATGATTCTGGCGCCAATATGAAGATCTCGATCAACGTCTAGCTATGCGACGATAAAGTTAGCGCTAATTGGGAGGCAACCCAAGTGTTCTTTATGATTTAGTTGAACTCTTTTTAAGTTTTACTGCTATTTTTTCTTTTTCAGTTTGTCCAGCTTTGCTTAAAAAAAAAAAAAAAATCTTCCAGTGGCCGCGGCGATGGGATGTATGGTCGCGGCCATTTAAGCCTTACAGAGAGAGGCTATTTTTCACGAAATCTGGCTGCGGCGAGGGGACATACCACCGCGGCCATTTAAGCCTTACAGAAAGGGGGTTATTTTCACGGATTTTGGCCGCGGCGAGGCTATATCTCGCCGCGGCGAGATTGGTCAGGTTTGTTTAAAAAGGGGCAAATCCCTAACATTTCAAAATCACACCTCATTCTCAATCATTCACCTCTCCACGCCGAAAACCACTTTCTTCACCATTTTTTTTCATCTAATCCCATTCAAAACCCCATTCAATCAAATCTAACCATACACTTTCATCATCAATCATCATAAACCCTTATTTCTCTCATCAAACACTCATTCCCACTCAAAATCAATCCCAAATCCCTAAAACCTCACCCAAAAATTTCAAAACCCTTATTCATCTTTTTCTTTCTCAAGAACTTCAAGCTTTCAACAATGGAGGATGATTAAAGGGGGATGCTCATTGAGGTATTAATTCTAAGATTCCCAATCCAATTTTTATTGAAAAATTTGTGAATTGTTGGATAGTTTTGGATAATCTTTGGGATATTTGGGATTTTTGCTATATACATTGTTGAAAATTGTTTGTGTGAATAGAATTGGGTTTGATTGAGAGGGAATTAATTCCCGGGAAGTGGATTTTTAAGGGGAAGTGCTGTCGAAATTTTGAAAAATCTTGAGAGTTAGAAAAAAAATTGGGTGATATGGGTCCAAAAAGGTCAAGAGTCAATGAGGAAGGGGGAGCTTCATCGTCCAACCCACCTAGGGGTCGCTCTAATTTTGATAGAGTAAGATTTACCAACATGGATGCTCAAGAGCGGTTTTTGAAATTGAAAGATAGGGCATTCATTGAAGACAGAGGGATAGACATTGTAAACCTGAGTCAAACTGCAAACATTCCTCCTGCATTTGCATCTATTAGAGATCAAATCTTACATAGGCAGTGGACTAAGTTTGTGGATGTCACTGAGCGTAGTAACCAAACTCTAGCTTTAGAATTTTTAGCCAACTGGCCTGAAAGAGAAGATGACAAAGTAAGAGTTAGAGGGGTTAGAGTTCCTGCTTCCACAGCTGCCATTCATGCTCTTTACGAGCTCCCAACTTTCACTGTAGAGCAGCAACCCTTCAAATAGCAATTTCGGAAAAGAAGTTTGAATTATGTGGATATTGCTGAGACTCTAGGGTATCCTGGCCTGAGGTTCCATGAGCTTGCTGGAGAACCATACCAATTGTACCGATGTGAACTTAACCCAGTGGTCAAGGCATGGCTTTACTTTGTTAGTGCAAGGTTGCTCCCGAACAAACATTTTTCTGATGCTCAAATAGACAGGATTAAATGGGTTTATGGCATTATGAAAGGTTATAATTTGAATGTGGGGGATATTATTCGAGTGACCTTTGACATAATGGTTGAGGGATCTTCTGGTGGAGGACTTGGGCTGGCTGGAATTATCACTGATCTTTGTGAGAAACATGGGGTACCGCAGTACTCATATGATACCAAGGCGCCGCCACAGCGCAGTATTAACTTGTCCACTGTTCTTCGCTTCAAACCTCCTCATCCTCATGGTCAACCGCCAGTTCAGAGAGGTCCTCCGGCAAGAGAAGAAGAGGAACATGAGGACATTGAACCACCACGCCTTGCCGAGCCTCTTGACCCCGCCATGCAGTACACTCACAATCAGCTGAATTATCTGATTCAGCAGAACATCCATATGCAGAATTACATGGCCCAGCGGAGTATCTTTGATGAGCAGTAGGTGGCACAATTGAACACACTTGTCACGAGGATGAATATCGGTGTGGACGATCCTAATTATTTTGCCATGCCACCCCGCTTCAACCCTTATGACCAGCCACCGCCGCCAAACCCCTTCTAAGGGGCTCAGGTATGTTTCTCTCACCCTGGTTTATTTTCACACATTGGGGACAATGTGCATTTTAGTTTGGGGGGGAGACTTAAATTTTTTCAGTTTATTTGTTTTCGTTAATTAGTTTGTTTTAGTTTTTTTTTTTAGTCCTGTGTTGATAGCTAAATTGAAAGATTGATTGAACCGTTGTTATTCACTTGTGCAATGGATTAAAACATAACTGTGTGCTTGACTTGCAACTGTTTGAATTAAGATGGATGTGTACTAGGAAGTGATTCATGTAGACTTAAAACATTTGTTATTCTCACATATCACTTCTGTTCTATTTGGTTTGTGGAATGATTGACTGTACATGAAATAGAATTTGTTTGACATACTCTCTTGAAGCGAAATCCTTGATGATTTTTGTTTGGAAAGTGTTTTAGGCAAGTTTTCTTTGGAACGATTGAGCCTTTCAAGCCTACCTAAAAATTCTTACCATAGTATACCCAAAGTTGAGCCTTAGCCTGTTTTAAAAATTTTCACCACTTAACTGAGCTAAATTTGTTATCTTTAACTCTGTTCACCCTGAACATACCTTATTATGCCATGAGCCTTTAAGCAAGTTTGGGGGGGATAAAGTGTTGTAAGTGGGAAACAAAGTGTAGGGGTGAGAGATTGAAAAAAAGATATTGTGTGTTGTGCCTCCAGAAAAAATAGAAGAAAAAAAAAAGAAAAATATGCGAAAATGTCTTCTTGAAAAAAAACTAAGAAAAATATGAGGTACACACATAAGGAAAAAAATCGCAATCTCTTACTACTGTTTTTGGGATATATGGAAGAAAAGAAAGAAAAAATAAGTGTCGAGGCTTGCTTGGTTAATAGTGCTTATGGTATAGTGTAGCCTAAATGACTTCTTACCTACCCATGTACCTAAGCCATGCGATGCTAACCGAAAAAGACCTATTGATTCCAAATAGAAATTTGTCAACATTAGTGGAGAGAGGTATGTCATTCAAACTTATTGATCATGTGTTAGTGGGATGTTGGAAAGTTTAGAACAGTTGTGATATAGATGGCAATTGCGATGTTTTATGTTTGTATGAATTACTTACTTGTAAATTGCACATTCAAATTAGTTATTAGAGTTGCCAAGTTGAAATTCTGGTTATTGATGGATTGAAGTTGTGCAGGTGGTGGTAGCAGTTCAATCGTCGGAAAGTTTAGTTATCATTGTTTGTTTGCTTTAGTTTAGTCTTAGTTTACTCGGGGACGAGTAAAGAGTCAGTTTGGGGGAGTTTGTTAGGCTATTTTTAGCCTATGTTTTGGATCTAATTTATGTGCATTTTTTGCTGTGTTGGGACGGAATTACGCTTGTTTTCTATGTTTTCAGGTTCTTTGGAATAAAAGAGGTCTCGGGTGCAGAAATTCAATAAAAGACGAGTTGAGCCGAAGAAAACACAATTTTTGAGGAATTGTGCATATATGGCCGCGGCTAGACACAACTTGGCCGCGGCTAGATCTCGAAACTTTGGAATGCTACAGTCGCCGCGGCGATGGGGAGTCTCACCGCGGCCATTTAAGAGATACAGAAAGACCTATATTTTGCAATCATCTCGCCGCGGTGAGAGGAAGCTTGGCCGCGGCGAGATCCCGTACGGATCAGGGGCATTTTCGTCCATCGAACCCTAAATTTTAGTTATAAATAGAAAACTGCGATTGGAAGTCAGGGAGAGCGATCAGGAACCCTAAAATACAGCAGAGAGCGGCAGGAAGAGCACAGAGATTCAAGTGACGATCCAAAATTCATCCACCAACAGTTCTTTTCTTTATTCCTCTTTAATTTATTTATGTTGAATATTGCTATAGGAATGGTTATGGATTTGTTTCTGAACTAAATTTCCCATTTAGGGAGGATGATGATTGTTGTTTAATGTTTTGCCTAGTTAATGTTTAATTACCATTCCTCAATTCTTGTTTGTGAAATAATCTTAATTTGTGTTTAATTTCATGTTTAAGATTGATCACCTTGTGCATGCTCTATGATCTCAATTCAAAATCTGAAAAGTGAGAATTGAGAATGCTAAAATTGAGATAATCGATGTTCTATGTGAAACGAAAGTATTCACATGACTTATGTGACGAGTAGATTATTACTTAATGCTGATTTCATGTTAGTTTAATTAAGGAATTAATTAGATAACATGTGATTTAGAATCTAGAAGATCTGAAAGGAGCTAGGTTATTTCATAATCTGTCATTCACTTCAAGAATAGGATAGTAATTAAGCATTAACGATTTGGGTAAACAACAACAGGATTCTCCTCCCTATTATCTCATCTTGCTCAACTTTCAATTGTGTTATTAAGTTTTCTGAATTACTTTCATACTTTACTGTTTTTAAATCATAATTACTTTTGATCTGCCAAATAGAATTATAAGTATAGTTTAGTGGTATTTAATCCAATTCCCCGTGGGATCGACCTCACCTGTGTGAGATTTACTACTTGATTGCGTATACTTGCGTAGTGTTTATAAATTATAGCAACAAATATAGGCCCACGTGTTAAGCTCACACGTCTCTTTTACATATAAGGCCTTGATAGGATTTATCTCGGTTTTAGTTATCAAGTCTAACCTAGTTATGCCTTACTTGCATAACTCTTCTCATTTATTCACATAATATATTATCGCATGTTTATTCATAATTTAAACTTAGGGTAATAACCCTAACTCATGATTTTATCTAACAACCATGTAACATACAATTGCACCATCGTGCTACACTCTATGTGCTTAGTTCACTGTCTTACCCAATTTCTAATGTATGAGGAGAATTCCAATCCACAAGTTATCCTGACTGAGTATCGGTATTCTTAGTCACAATTTTTAGGTTTCACACATAGGGTTAATCCCAAAATCCCATTTCATAAAAATTAACATTTAGGTTTCCAACATTGAACCAAATAATAGAGCTCAAAATGAGCTTCCAACGATATATTAAACATCTAAAACGGAGTTTGGAGTAAAAATTATTCCCAAAACAAAAAATGCTAAAATGAACTGTTGTCATGGGGTCGCTGCGACCAGACCATATGGTCGCCGCGGTAAGATTGGGCAGGGGAAAATCCATGTTCTGGGTTCAAGCTTGGTCGCGGCAACCACGAGCTTGACCACAGAGACTAGGCTTAAAAACCAAGAAAACACAATTTTCAACATTTTGAAAATTTAACAATTCATTCATACTTCATACAATTCAAGCAGTCAATTATTAGGCTTAACTCTGAGAGTTATCCCAAATTTTTTCCACCTGAGGTGGCATGCCCATGTAAGCCAAGACAGAGGACACGTGGAATACAGCCTTGCCAATAGTAGGACAAAGTCTCCTTACAAGGCATCGCAAAACTGTCAAGTAATAAGCAAGAGGACAAGTTGGCTGGCCAAAACTGACTTTCAGACCAAGGAGGGGTCCGTTCAACCAAGGAAGCCTGACCTCTATAAGGAAAAGTTGTACAAAGGTTGGCCAACACCTGCGAAGGCTGGCCAACACTTGCCAAAGCTAGGAGGAACATGACCTACCAAACCCTGGCAGAAACATGGTCGGCCAGACCCTGGCCTACAGACATTGTGTGGCTAGCTAGCCTGCACCTGGCAGGTGCATGGCCGGCCAGCCTTTAATTGGCAGGCCTTTGGTGTGTAGCCTTCATCCGTGGACAGCAAACCAAGTTGTGGTTCGGACCTTGGCAACTCATGAAAATAGGAGAAGATATCAGCAACTTACCTATTTTTGAGGAAAAATTAACTCATTTGAAGTTTATTATATAATTATGTAAATATAGTTTTATTGACCTATTTTTAAGGGATATTAGTTTTTAATCTACATGTAAGCTCTACTATATAAAAAGCACTAGCCTAACCCTAATTCCCTAAGTGCTAAGTTTCTAAGCTCACTAAAGCTCTCAAACTCTAAGTTTGAAACCTTAACTCTCTCTTTCCATCTCTTCTAGACGCCCCAGGGCTCTCTCTCTCTTTCTCTAACTTGACATTTGTCTACTTGATTCATATATTATAATCTTAAGAGAGCTACTTTAGATTCCACAACCATTGTGATCTGAGTGGTATTATCTCTAGTATTAATACTACCAAAAGGAAAGTAGGTCATTACTCGCTAACTCAGAGGGCCAAACCTCTATAAAATCTTATGTCTCTTTTACTCTTCTATTCTTATTGTATAACACATGACAAGCATCAGTAATAATTACCACTTTGTTGTCGGTTGGCCAAATTTGAGGTCAATACTAAGTATAAACAACCATAATCTACCACAAGTATTGCATGTCTAAAACACATACTTCATAAACTCCATATATCACAAATACATAAGCAATACACAAGAAATCCCAAACTCACATAGGAACCAAAATTCAAAATCAAAACATCTTAATCTTTAATAGCAAGTATACAATCACAGCTACAAAACCCTTGCATTTAGGCTCAACTAAAGAAAGAAGACTCCAACCAAACATTCAAGAATATTGTAACATCCCTGCTTCAAGCCTCCATTGGGTCCTTACACCCACGGAATGAATGGCTCTTATACACGAGTACGTCACTCTAGCTACTTCATGGACTGACGACTGGCCCTATAGACCAACACGAGTGTTTCCAGCATGCTTTGTCCTCACTCACACGCTTCCTGGGAAAACTTCCCAGGAGGTCACCCATCTTGAAATTGTCCCAGGTCAAGCATGCTTAACTGTGGAGTTCTTTCGAAATGGGCTACCGAAAAACAAGATATAGGTAGCCCATCTCGAAAGAACTCCACAGTTAAGCGTGCTTGACCTGGGGAAATGTCAAGATGGGTGACCTCTTGGGAAGTTTTCCCAGGAAGCGTGCGAGTGAGGACAAAGCATGCTGGAAACACTCGTGTTGATTCTCCTTAAGTCGGTTTAGAGTCATCCTCAGGTGTTCCTCATGTTCCTCCACAATTTTGGAGTAGATAAGAATGTCATCAATGAATACAACAAC
Source organism: Cannabis sativa (assembly GCF_029168945.1). Taxonomy (NCBI): domain Eukaryota; kingdom Viridiplantae; phylum Streptophyta; class Magnoliopsida; order Rosales; family Cannabaceae; genus Cannabis; species Cannabis sativa. Next base: position 11,401,527 of record NC_083601.1, read on the forward strand.
AAACTTATCTAGGTACTCCTTGAACACCCTATTCATCAATCCATGAAGCAGCCAGAGTGACGTACTCGTGTGTAAGAGTCATTCATTCCGTGGGTGTAAGGGCCCAATGGAGGCTTGAAGCGGGGACGTTACAAATATAACATCGAAGAATCAACTAAGATCATCGTAACTATAATATTTTAAGAATATCATGCATTTCAACTTACACATATTGATTTTAAGAGATTAATTTAATAGAAAAGAGATTTAAATACCTCAAGTAATCTTTTCCAAAGCTTACGAACAACACCACAATTAAATCCTCCTCAAATTGCACCATTTTTTCTCAAAATTAAAGAACTTCATGCAAAAAGGGTTAGAGAGAGGGTAAAGGGCGGTGGGAAGGCTCAAGGGACCAAAATATAAGGATTATCTTTCTCATTTTTAGAAATGAGATTACCTTTCATATATTTGGCCGTAAGAACTCTACAGCAACGCGATTGATTCTCATTTGTCAGAAGCCAACCCCATTTAGCTAAAAAAGCTTAATTCATCTCTGCAACTTTTTGAAAGCCTAAACAACCCCTAGATTTGGGGAGGCACACTTTGTCCCATGCCTTCAGGTAAATACCTCGATTACCTTTCTTATAGACCTACCAGAAATCCTTAATCAACCCATCGACCATGGATTCCATTCTTTTAGAGAGTTTTGTCATTTGCATTGTGTAGATTGGGAGAGCGAGGCCAACTGATTTTTCATAGTGGCACGTCCAGCTTTAGAGAGAGTTTTCACTTTCCCACACTGGAGCTTTGAAACTAGATTATCCAAAACAAAATTGAAGTATGCATCCTTTTGTTGGGTTATGAAGAGAGGGAGTCCCAAATAGTTAATGTTACTAGTAGAACCCTCAATCCCCAAAATCTCCTTCAACCGTTTACTTATCCCAACACTGGTATTGTTGCTAAAAAAGTTAAATGTTTTTAATTTATTGATATGTTGGCTGAACCACTCGCAGAATTTCTCAAGACTCTCCCAAAAACCTTTCACATTAGTATGTTTGCTCGTCCCACGAGAATGAGGTCATCTGCAAAAAAAAAGATGAGAAATACGAGCCCATTTCTACTCAGCTTGATACCCTTAATTTCTCCTTTATCTAAAGCATCCTCCAAAATACGAGGGAAGAGATAAGGAGAAAAGGGGTCCCCTTGTCTAATACCACACTTAGGGTCAATTTTCCCCACTATGCCTCTATTAAGACAAATGTTGAAGGAAGTAGTAGATATACTCTGGTATACCCAATTGCAGAATAATTCTGGAGCTTTGAAGCTTTGGAGGACGTGATTAATGAATTGCCAACTTAATTTATCATAGGTCTTAACAAGATCTATTTTTATTACAACCAAGCCTTCCTTTCCTTTCTTTTGTTTGAACGAATGGATGATCTCCTGTATTAACACATTGTTATCATGAATGTTTTATTGGGGATTATTTTACCAAGATCTAGATTTACTACCATGTATGTTGTTTAACATCCCAAATATGAATCTTCTAAAATAATGGAATTTAAACACATATAAAGTTAAGAAACCTTACATTGATTGCATCGGAATTATATGTCTCATTCCACTCAGATCTCTAACCCTTGTTTCTTTCTGTCGCAAAGTATTATCAAGATCTGAGCTCGATTCTCCTTCAAGTGTTGGATTCTACACAATCTTACACACTATGATTGAGTACTAGACTTGCTATGGGTGGGCATGTACTCTTTCACTATGAGGCTTGAAAATATGAAGAAGAAGAGAGGGAAAAGGGTTCAAATTCTATAGAAGGAGGTTTTCAGGTTTCTAGTTGTCTAACAGAGAATGAAAACTAGAATAACAAGTTGGATAGAATGAGAACCATCTTATTCCTTTTATAGGATTTCTCAAAGGGTTAGATTTAAATTATATGGTATTAAAATAATGATAAAAATTGGCCAAAATTCACCTTAAGTGGCCCCCCATAAGATGGGCCCTACTAAATTAAAATTTTCACATTTCTATTCAACAATTTATTCTTTTCTTTCACAAATGCCATATTTTCCAATTTCAATCATTTAAATGTCAAAACTATTTATTTAATAATTAAAATTAATTATGAAATAAAATAGCCATTTAATTTATTTATTAATTAGACTTGATAAAGTCTCTTAATTAACAAATAAACCCTAAAATCTCTTTTCTTCACAATAAAATCCTTGCTTAGCGAAAATTCATAAATAAGACATAGTCTAATTTTAGAATTATAATTGATTAATTCAAACCAATTAACTGAGTCTTACAAGCAGTATTGTCTCAGCTAGTGTGGGGACCATGGGCCTATATAACCAAGTTTCTAATAAGCAGATTTAGAATTTACCAAGTAAATTTCCTAACTTATTAATTTCTCTTTGCACCACTATAGATTTGGAATTGCACTCTTAATTATATAGAGTGCTCTATATATTTCACGATATAGATACACTATGAAATTATCTATCGTTCTTATCCCAATAATCAAAGATCCTCTATAGATGATTTACATTAAGTAGGGATAAATTTACTGTTCCACCCCTCAATGTATTTTATCCTTAAAATACTTAGCTTCCTATAAATGATATTTCAGTAAACTAATATAATTACTGAAATAAGAACTCTTCCATTTATCTCTATTAAGCCAAGCTCGAAGAAAATTATCATTTCACTTCTATGTCCAAATAGAAGTTATAGATTCCATATCTATGATTACCGCTCCCACTCAATTGTACTATTATGTTGTTCACCCGTACAAGCTTCAACGAACAACTCTAAGAACATAAATAACACTCTTGAGATCGAACCTAACCATCATGATTAAGATCTCTTGATCTAAGATCAACCAGTGATATTGACTTAGAAAGATACAATGGTAAAATTATAATATCTTTACCAAGATCAATATCGGTCCTAGTAAAATGTATACTCGGTACATCCTATACTAGCTTACTTTGCCAATGTCCTGGAAAGAACATAATACTTATCAAAGGTGTAAGTAAACTTTATAGTTGTCTATCACATCAGTGTAAATCCAGTGCACTGATGAATCATGGGACATAGTCTTTTGAAACATATAATCACAATTACCTTCCACTGTGTTGACATCACTGTAATTGTGAATAACTATATGTTCTAGATTTAACACAAATTGTATATTAAACCATAAACATGAAAAATACATGTAAACATAAATGACTTCTAATCTTTAATTGATAACAAATAAAATTATATTGAAATGGATTTTATTTAGGGCATAGAATTCCAACATGTTCCTACCAGGAACGAACACTGCTTGAGTGGAGAAGATCAATCTAGGGAGAATAGGTCTAATTCTATTAGCAATGATTTTCGAGATAACTTTGTAAACCACATTACACGGGGAGATAGACCTGATATGGGAGGCTTTCTTTGGATTGGCAACTTTTAAAATGAGCACCACATTAGTTGCATTTATACCCTTGTGCATTGTTCCTGACCAAAAGAAATCACTCACTACTTCACAAAAGTCGTAACCAACTGACCTCTAGTAGTTCTTCAAAAAAGATAACAGACATACATTTAGGCCCATGTGCCCTCATACTTCCCATCGTAAAAAGATTTTTCTTTATTTCCGTAGGCTCTAGAAATCTAACCATTTTAGCTTACTCTAGAGGGGATGTGGTCCTGGGTAAGATAGTCCAAGCTTTCCAACAAGCCAAAAGTAAAACTCCAGAAAATTCCACCAAGAAAACTAGTGAACTCTTTTCCAATTTCACTGCAAGACATAACCCAACAACCATTCTTATTCAAAATACTGTCAACAGTATTACTTTAGTTTCTAATTGTAGCAGAGATGAAAAAGAATTTTGAACATTTATTGCAATCTTTAATCCAAGAGACGCGGGATCTCTGTTGCCAAAATAAAGCCCTTCTTTTAAGCTCCTCATTAAGTTCAGTCCGCACCCTCTGTTCCTGAACCCAACAACAAGATCCTGTCTCCATACATTGGATGTCCTGGAGCTGCGCTTCTAACCTTTTAATGTTATAGTTAAATTTACCAAGTTTCTCCCTATTCCACTTATGCAGAGCAAGTTTTGTAGCGCCTACTTTCTTGAACACCCTCGTAGGGGCCCAAGAATGATTGACTTCCAAGCATGGTCAATGACCATAGCGCTATGAGAGTCTTTCGTCCACCAAGCTTCAAATCAAAATTGACATTTAAAAGTTGCCTCAAGGACCCCAAAGTACACATATAAAGGTATGTGGTCTGAGTTACAGATATGGAGAGATTGAATACCTGCCTCTGGAAATAATTGAAGTCATTCCTTATTCACGATTGCTTTGTCCAAAGAGGATTTGATATGAGCAGAACCCTCCCTATGATTGTCCCATATTAAATTGTTACCTTTTATGGGCATGTCAATCAAACCATGGTAGTTAATCATCTCAAAGATAAAGGGTAAAAAATTGTCCTTATTCTTCGACTCGACACATTTTGAAGAATTCAAAACAAAATTAACATCTCCAAGTGTCATCCAGGGGCCACCAAACTTTACACCAAGATTCAACATATCCAACTTGAATTTTTTCTTTTAATAAAAATAAGGTGGGCCACACACAGGACAAAAGCCAATGGTGATTAGCAGGGTCAAAGTACACAATACCATAAATTTAATTTTCGGATAAACAAATATTCTCAAAAATAAATCCAAATTTCTAAGCTAACAAAATACCCCTACACACCCCAAAACAGCAACAACAATATTATTATAAAAGTATAAATTTTTTAGAAGACGTACTAAAGGAGTAGCTTCCACTTTCAATTCAGTCAAAAAGATGAAATCCAGAGAGCACGACCGAATGAGGCTTTCAGTTCAAGAACCGTAAAGGTCTATCCCAACCCTCTACACTTCCTTGCGACACCTCTCATGGCTCCTTTGGACGGGATACCAAATCCTCCTCCATAGATGTAACACTAGCAAGGGTCAATCCAACTTGTGAGCCTTCATCTTCAATTATAACAACTTCTCTCTCTGGGGTGATAATATCAGTAAGTCGAGCTCTTTTCTTCCAAGTCGTGAGCCTAGAGGACTGTCCTAGAGAAATTGGCTTGTCCACATGGTAAGATTCAGCACCAAAATGGTTTGACACTTTGTCCTCAATCTCTTTTGAGCATTTAAAAGGTTCTTTGAATGAGGCATTGTGCTCATTTGCATTGCGTTTTGATAGTCCTAGACCAACTGGAAAATCTCTTCTAACTAGGGGTGTTTGTGGTGCGGGAAGTGCGGTTTTTGACTATTTTTTCAAACCAACCCGCACATGCAGTTTTTTCAATTTCCCAAACTGCACCCACACCGCAAAACTAAAAAACTACAAAAACTGCACCGTAAAAATAGTGCGGTAAAGTGCGGTTTTTGCAGTTTCGACTATCACTAAATAATTAAACTATCACAAACAAATCTTGAGCAACACTTGTCAAAAATACCATAAGGCTTAAAAATAAATATGAAAAAAAAAAAGTTTCAAGTTTCAACAATACAATAATTAGTGGGCTTAGGTTGGGCCTTCACATATTGGACCTAAATAAATATAAAAATTGGTATTTTTATAATATGCGGTGCGGTTTGAACCATATATTAACAATTTAAAACTACAAACTATACTGCACCGCGCGGTTTAGGAAAAATTCAAACCGCGACCACAAAAAGTTTCAAACTGCATTTTTTTTATTTTTGCAATGTGGTGCGGTGCGGGCAATTTGAGCAGTTTGATGAACACCCCCACTTCTAACACCTTAGAAACGCTTTAGCATTGGTCGTGGGGTAGTGCATAACGAGAGAGTATGGTGGTCTAACTTGCGTTGTTTAAAAGGCGTGGTTCTCTCGTTAACGTTAGAAAAGATTGGCACCCTAATATCCATGCAATCAACCTTTCTCTTTTTATTACTATTAGATGTGTTTCCAATAACAACATCCTTGGGCTGACCATCCTTTCTAAAAGAATTTTCATTAAAATTAAAATTTGGCCTATTTCACTTTTTTAGCTCATCCACATATAACTCTTGGGCATGGAAAAAATGAGACAAGGATCTATTTTCATTACTACCAAAGGAGGCCTCTTGCCACACAATTAACTAGAAAGCATCATAATTGGACTTACATGGTTATGAGAGCAGCCCAGCCCAAAAGCCTTCTTATTAAACACAGAGTCCAACAAAATAGGGCTATCACTTCTACCGACGTTACTTCCCTCTTCATTACAAAGTTGAAGGTGTCTCTTGTCTAAAGCGGGAAAAGGTTCAGGCTCCTTTCCCTTATATAGTTTCTGGTTAACAAAACCAACACCAAAAAAAGCAAAGCTATCTCTCCTCTGATCAGTAGTCGACTTCACCACCTTGGGAACCTAGATTTTCCTTGAAATCGCAGCCACATTTTGAATTGTCTGAGCAGTCTTTTTCAAATTGTCTCAATCCTGAGGCCACAACTTGTTGTGTAGTCGATTTTGAAGGTCGAGCCATGGCCGCCATAGCTATAGTCGCCGGAGCTAGAGTAACCTCACCAGGATAAGTTTCAACTCCATCAAGCACCTACCTCCTTGGCGTCGACGCGAACCTCACCCCAAAAACAAGATTGAAAATGGGAGAACGTATCGAGCCATGGACCAAACAATGGGAATGGGGATACCCTGTTTGTTAGAGATAGTGTCGGGGTCCCTTTGTGAGCAATCTCGTTGTTGGTGACCAAGTCTCCCACAACAATAGCAAAATTTTCCTAATTTCTCATATTTAAATTGAAGCCAAAGCTTGCCACCATTTGGTTTTTTAAGGAAACACCCTGAGAACAAGAGATTCAAAGTTAAGAACACAACCTTGACTCGTAGCCACTTGGCCCACGACACTAGTTTTTCCTCATCAAAATCTACTTTTAGCACATTATTAGTGAGAGATCTGTGGATTAAAGCATTGTTATGAGAAAAAAAACTCTAGAGGGAGTTGATGGATTTGGATTCAGAATGTAGTATCATCAGCAACAAGATTCTCATGGTTCAACTCAAGCTTCCAATGTTGAAGGATGAGATGATCTCCATTAATACACCAAGGTTTATTCTCCAAGACCCATTCTCTTTCAACAACTTTTTCGAAACCAAATTTGAAGCACAATAAACAATTAGAATCATGGGAGAAACTTGACACAACCACAAGTCTCTTCTAGGCTTTAGCAGTAAAAACCTTCACATCTCTCACAAAAATAGGCTTCTGGGACAACACAATGCCAACCAGACAATATTTAGAAAGTTTAGACACTGTAGTTGCACAGGGGTCCAATTAAACAAAAGTATCATTAAAACTCGCATACTTACTGCTAAGATTCCCTTGACCAACATTAACTAAGGCCATGACATCCCAACCACCAACCAACGACACCAAGAGAAACAATAACTAAACTGAACCAACCACGTGCTTCCATCACCAACCACCTAGGACTAACTACCAATTCCCTACAGCAACAAATAAAGAAATAAAAGGCCAAGAAAGAAAAAATAGGGGAAAAGGATGGAAAAACACCAAAGAGAAAAGTTAACCGAGATGGAAAAAAAGACACCAAAAACTAGAAACAAAACATCTAAAGAAAGACATAAGAAACTAGACTCAAACTAACTCAGTCACTTAACCAAACTACAAGACACTTATCTAGACTAGAGAGGGAGAATGGTAAATGATCATTCTCAAACCATTCTTATTATTATTATTAATGTGAGTAATTAAGTATTGAATCTTTATAATTTAATTTAATAATTATATATTATTAGACACCATAGCAATATATCTCTCGTCTCTATAAAGTTTCCGACTAGGCGGGATTAATTGGAATTTGTGATATGAAGTGTAGTCAATATTACAATAGTTGGATCTGATGTTAGTTAATTGAATCGAGATAATGACCAAAGAATAAAAGTAAAAACCAGAGATTCCCTTGTCAAATCCCAAGTCGACTGAAGAGTGAGACAAAATTAGGAAAAAACTAAAAAAGTGAAAAAGAATACATTACTAGAAAGATTCTCGATCGAGGAGGTTCGTCGGAATGAGTGGCATATCTATCTATTTTCCTTTATTTTCTTATAAAAATTCTATCTGTTTTTCATATTAGCCATTGTTCTTCTTCTTTCGAGGGGATAGTTATTAATTATAGATGTGTAGGTAAGTCAAACTAAGACCAAATAATGAGGGATACTTTTCAAAGAGTATTCTCAACTCTCGTACATATATATACAGATATACAGATTTTGTATGAGATTAAAAAAAAAGTTACTAATTATTCAATTTATGTCAACATAAACATGTCCCAAATTATATATCTTTCATCTTCCTCTGTATCTCCACAAAAGAGATGTATCTTTATAGAGATATTGGCGGCTAAACCACCTGAACTTTACAGTTTGTAACGGATAATCATAAAAACCGAAATTTTGGCGGCATAACTACCTAAACCCTAGTTTCGTTTTGCTTTGTACACCTCCATCTAAAAATCACAGTTAAGTGTCACGATAGACTGTCCACGTGTACACCCTTGTACACGTGGTAAATTTTTAGTGGTCCACGTAATATTAGTTTTAAAAAATAAGTATAAATATTTAAAAAAAAAATTAAAAAATTAGAATTTTTTTTAAAATAATTTATATATGAGATATTGGCGGCTAAACCACCTGAACTTTATGGTTTGTAACACTTAACCACAAAAATCAAAATTTTGGCGGCTAAACTACCTCAACCCTGGTTGCGTTTTGCTCTGCACACTTCCGTCCAAAAATTATAGTTAAGTGCCACTTTGGATTGTCCACATGTACACACTTGTACACGTGGCAATTTTTTAGTGGTCCACGTAATATTAATTTTAAAAAATAATTATAAATATTAAAAAAAATTATAAAATCAAAAAAAAAAATTATTTTTTTCTTTTTCCTTTTCTTTTCTTTTTTTTTTTTCCTTTTTTTTTTTCTTCTTCTTTCTTCTTCTTTTCCTACAGACCCAGCCCTCACAGATTCCCAGCCCTCTCCGACCCCCTTGTGCCCCTTGTGCGACGTCGACCAACCCCGGCGACCACCCCCGACCCCCTTGTGTGACCTCGGTTTGGTCGGAGCCAAAGCTATCGTAAACTTCTCTTTCTCCGTAACAATGGCGGAATACGACTTAAATCAACGCATAGCTCCCAATCTCGACCGACACTTGGTCTTTCCACTACTCGAATTTCTTCAAGAACAACGCATAAGCAGATCCTCAAGTCCAAGATTGAGCTTCTCAACAATACTAACATGGTTGATTACGCCATGGACATCCACAAATCTCTTTATCAAACTGAAGACGTTCCACAAGGTAATTTCATTTTCTGTACAAATCAATATGCGTTTCAAGATTGATGTTTTGATGTATTTGTGAGGGCTGGGTCTGTAGGAAAAGAAGAAGAAAGAAGAAGAAAAAAAAAAGTACAAAAAAAAGTAAAAAAAATATTTTTTTTTCTGATTTTTTAAATTTTTTTTAATATTTATAATTATTTTTTAAAATTAATATTACGTGGACCACTAAAAAATTACCACGTGTACAAGTGTGTATACGTGGACAGTCCAAAGTGGCACTTAACTGTGATTTTTGGACGGATGTGTGTAGAGCAAAACGGAATCAGGGTATAGGTAGTTTAGCTGCCAAAATTTCGATTTTTGTGGTTAAGTGTTACAAACAGTAAAGTTCAGGTGGTTTAGCCGCCAATATCCCTTTATATATTAAAAAAAATAGTTTAAAATATTTAAAAAGTAGAAAAAAAAATAATTAAAAAAATAATTAATTTTTTTTCTTCTTCTTCTTCTTCTTTTTTCTTTCTTTTTCTTCTTTATCTTTCTTCTTCTTCCTCTTCTTCTTCGTTTTTTTTTTCTAGAAATCAAACCCCCCAAAAAGGGGGAAAACCCAAAAATTAGATCTGGGTTGACTCAAGAATAACCTCTAATGCCGGCATTGTTAACCAAAGCATCAATCCGCCCAAACACCTCCCAAGCCCTCTACACAGATTTCTCTATTGTGGGTCCATCAGCGCACACATCAAGCTCGACTGCCATAGCTCTGACGCTACTTGAAGAAGAGGACGAAGTCGATAGAGTGAGGCTATTGATTTCATCACACAGGGACTTAAGGCGATCAACGCGACGAGCAGCAGCTAAGACGCGGTAACCGGCTTTAGCGAGATCGACACAAAAGTCGCGGCCGAGACCAGAGGAGGCGCTGGTCACCATCACCACCTTCCCCTGAAGGTCCAGCCAAGGCTCCATGTCGTCCAACAATACTTTGCTCGCCATAGCAAAACTTTTTACTGAGACGCGAAACTGTGAGGACGACAAAATAAAGGACCATATATTTATAGAGAGCAATGCTGATAAAATTAACGGAATATCTAATGGGAGTATGGGACGACAGTATATGCGAAAAGGTCAAAGTTATAATCCTCCAATGGTGCCCTTCAATGGCGTTTTCATAACTCAAGCCCACATGGGAATACCCAATGTTTTTCTTCTGAATGTAGAACAAGATTGCACTGCACAGTCCTATGATACAGCTTGTAGCTGGCTTTTCAAAAATCTCATAAATCAAAGGCCTTCCCATTTATTCTACCCTTGTTTCACAAAATCTTTACTGACTCTCCGCAATTCTTTGATGTCGATTACGGAAATTCAATACAATAGTCCTATAATGTCGTTTCTCTGTTGTTCTATCTTATATGCATTCTTATTAGGTTACTGTACTTTCATTTTAGTATCCAAGTTTTGTGTTTATTTATTGGTAAGAGGATTGCTTAAATGTAGGGAATATCACAAATATGGGTTTATTTAATACTTAGAGGAATTCTTGAGTCAACCTAGATCTGATTTCTGAGGTTTTCCCTTTTTGGGTGGTTTGATTTCTGGAAAAAAAAAAACGAAGAAGAAGAGGAAGAAGAAGAAAGATGAAGAAGAAAAGGAAAGAAAAAAGAAAAGGAAGAAGAAGAAAAAAAATATTAATTATTTTTTTTCTATTTTTTAAATATTTTAAACTATTTTTTTAATATATAAATTATTTAAAAAAAAAATCTGATTTTTTAATTTTTTTTAAATATTTATATTTATTTTTTAAAACTAATATTACGTAGACCACTAAAAATTTGACACGTGTACAAGGGTGTACACGTGGACAGTCCACCGTGGCACTTAACTGTGATTTTTGGACAGAGGTGTACAGAGCAAAATGGAACTAGGGTTTAGGTAGTTATGCCGCCAAAATTTAAGTTTTTGTAGTTATCTGTTACAAACCGTAAAGTTCAGGTGGTTTAGCCGCCACTATCCCTATCTTTATAATATAACTAGGAAATAAATTTGGGTTGGGGCAGTTTTAATCATTTTTTAAAATTTATATTAAAATAAATTAGTTTTTAATTAATTATGAATGAAATTGAAAATATATTATTTTTAATTTTTTAAATTATACAACATATATATATAAATTAGGATAAACAAAAATAATTTATAGGACAACAATAAAAAAAACCTAATTCTTGCAAGTTATTTATAGTAATTAAATAAATTTTCATTTTTCCTTCTTTTATAATTGGAAAAATTGATTAAAAATATAACTTTTTTTAGTGAGCTAAATATTAATAAGAACATACTTTTCAATAATTTAAACTGTCTTTTTATAATAATTAAAAATAATATATTTACAGTTTTAAATATCATTTAACTAATTTAATATTTTTTCTATAAATTATATAAATTAATATCCGCACCTCGTGCGGTTGTTATAATAATTAAAAGATAAAATTTAATTTATGATTATTTTATTTTTTTATTAATAATTTTGAAAAAATTACACAACACACTAAAAAAAATATAGTTTTTACATTTTTTCACTTTTAGGAATCTTTTTTCTTTTATTTACACTTTTAAAAATTCTGTTTTTATAGGTGGTGTTTGGTAACACTTTTTTAATCAATTTTTTATTTTTAAAATTAGAAAAGTGAAAATAGTTTTAAAAAACATGTTCTATAAAACTGATTTTTTTTTTTAATTAAGAATCAAAATTTAAAAAACAAAAATAATCACTTTTAATATTTTTTAAACATTTTTTTTTCTTAATCAATATTTTGGACTCCGACCAGACCCGGACCCGAATCCCCCCCATGGCCCTGCCGCTGAACCCAGCCTCTGACTGAACCCGAATCTGATTCTTGACCTAGACCCGACTTAAATAAAATCAAAAAATAAAAATAAAAATAAATTTTGTAGAACACACTTTTATTTTTTATTTTTTAAAATTAAAAAATAAAAGTGGTTACAGAACGCATTTTTTATTTTTGAAAAATAAAATTTTTAAAAACAAAAGTTTTACTTTCATTTTGTGATAAAAAAATTAGAAAATAAAAGTGTTACCAAACAGCACCATAGGTTTTCAATTATTTTTTTTTCAGAAAAAATGTTGCTTTCTCGTTGCGACAAAAAGAAATCAACGTTATTTTGAAACAACAAAAAAAACAACACGCTCTATTGTTGTAAAAAAATTCACATTATTTTTCCTTAACAACAACGTCAAAACAATATTATTTTAAAAAATGATAGAAAAATAATACTCCATTTTTTATTAATAAAATAAAATAAAATTGTAAAATAAGAAATATATTCTTTTTTCTATATTTATGAAATAATCCCTACAATTTTAGGGTGCAAATTTCATATTTAAGTAGTTGTTAATATTTTCAGTAAATAAGTACTATAATCATGATTGTTAGCGATTTCATAATTATTTTTTGGCTAATTAGTAATTTTTCCCCCGAACTTTGACATGTATCAAATCATGCTCCCTGAACTTTTTTGGCCGTTAAAAATTTCCCCTGAACTTTTTTGGCCGTTAAAAATTTCTCCTGAACTATTAAGATTGTAAGATTTAAGGACTTTTGTCTAATTTTAGTAAAAAAATTCTAACATGAATGAAAGTTGAGGGGGCATTATTTAGTACATATCAAAGTTTAAGGGGCATGATTTGGTAGATATCAAAGTCTAGGCAGCATGGTTTAGTACATAAACAATCACTGAAACAGTAAAATTGAATGAAATTAGACAAAAGTCCTTAAATTTAACAATCTCAATAGTTCGGGGGAAATTTTTAACGGCCAAAAAAGTTCAGGGGACACGATTTGGTACATGTCAAAATTCAGGGGGAAAAAAAATACTAATTAGCCTTATTTTTTTTAACAACAATTGAATAATCTTTTTTTTATATTGGAGGAGGGGAATTCGAACTTGAGACTTTCTCTTTGAGATGAGAAATGTAGAACCACTAGGCTATGCCTATGGTCACATTGCATAATTTTTAATTCTTATTATATTACCTAATTTTTCTTATTATTTTTTTTAGTTATTATTAGATATTATTATCAATTACTCTTGGGAAATTATTTACCAATTCTATAAATTTATATTTGGAATATATTCTATCATTATTAATATGCTATTGTTGTACATAATATTTTTTTTTATGTATATCTAACTTCATGAATAAGAAAAATAGAGAAAATAGAATCCTAAAATAATAGGATACTACCTTAAAGTAGGCTTACAAATATATAAATAAATATAGATGTATATCTAATATATGTATAATTAATTACCTACTCTAAAATACATGTATATAAAATATATATTTTATTTCTTATTTTAGTTTTTACAAATAATTTTGAAACATCATGTTTAATTTTTAAAAATTAATATCTTTTTTAGTTTTATAATATTTCTTAATATTTCTCAATATTATTTTCATACATAAAACAATTTTTTTACTACTAAATTATTTATTTGACATAAAAAATAATCTTAAAAAAACTTATGAACTCTATATATATAAACTTGATATATAATATATAGGGATATGATTTTGTCCCATATACTTTCACGGAATGTATTTTGTGGTACATTAGATGGGTCTCAGGGTACATTAAATGAGTGTCAGGGTACGTTTCTACTTTTTAACCCTAATTATTCCTAGATCAATCTCAGCCGTCAGATCAAATAACTCCCTCATCTGACGGCTGCCGTACATCACGGATTACAATCTGTGTAAGTACAATAACTGGACAAAATCATATCCCATAATATATATAGATATATAAATATATATCTAAATGTATAAATAATATATTAGTTGAATAAAAAAATTATAACTAATTGAGTAAGGCATAAATCAATCATATCATGAAAATAAATTAAAACAAATATTAGGTCACATCAAAGTAAAAAAAAAATATTATAAACTACATGAGCAACACCTAAAATATTATTAAACAATTTGAGAGTTTTAACTAATTTAGTAAAAAAAAAATATGACTTTTTTCTTAAGTAAAAACTTCAAATTTCCAAAAATTGTAAAAATACTTTGAAAAAAATATGACATGCCACATCATCATTCTTAATTTTTTTTATATAAATATATAGAGTAGCAGGAGAGGCACGTTAGTTCACACAATTAATTACGAAAATAGATAAGGAATTCAAAATGGCGGAATATATAGAAACATTACTTCATAAGATGAAAAGGTTTTGAGTGCCTATTACTCTTATTCTTTATAATCCTAAGCATGCATCCGAATTTCGCCCTATTCTGCAATATTTCATACTAGATTATTGCAAACGAGTGTGTTAACCATCTTAAATGCCTATTAAAGAGTTAAATTGGTGCTTTTGCTCTTAAACTTAATATGTCTAAGGCCTATGATCGAGTTGAGTGGTCTTTTCTTTGTTGTCTTATGCGCAAGTTAGGGTTTCATGAGAAGTGGATTTGTGTTGCTACAATGACTCACAATTAATCGTGAATTAAGTTCTAGGCGAATACTAGGCGAAGGGTTGAAAAATGGCAAGATATTTGAAGAAGGTTTGGAAGAACTTGGAGAAGTTCGATTTCTTTAAAATTGAACAAATTCTAATAGAACATAACTCAAATGTCGACGCCTTGGCAAAACTGGCCTCGCAAAATGAACTTGACAAATTGAATTTGGTACCAGTCAAAGTTCTAAATAAACCGAGTATATGTGAATATGAAGAAGTTGAAATATTAGAAGCCTCGCCCACATGGATGACACTTATAGTTAAATATCTACTCAACGGGCAACTTTCAGCAGACAAAAATGAGGCATGAAAACTCTTATATTCAATATCTCGCTACACGATAGTAGAAGGCAAATTATATACGAGGGGTTATTCAATGCCTCTCTTACAGTGTGTGCTCTCCACAGAAGCAAGCGAGATAATCAAGAAAATTCACAAAGGCTTTTGTGAAAACCATGCAGGTTGGCAAAGCTTGTCAATGAAGATAATTCGTCAAAGATACTATTGGCCAACAATAAATAAAGACACACATGAATTTGTCAAGAGGTGCGATAAATGTCAGAGATTTTCACATATACCTCACGTACCACCAACAGAACTGAGAATGATGACCTTGCCATACCCATTTGTAATATGGGAAATCGACTTAATTGGGGCATTGCCCACAGGGTGAGGAGGAGCAAAGTACGCAGTAGTGGCAGTCGACTTTTTCACAAAGTGGACAGAGGCTAAACCTCTAGTTTCCATAACTTCCAAGAAAGTTCTTGACTTTGTCGTCAAGAACATAATTTGCAGATTTGGAATAACCATTAAATAGTATTTGACAATGGAACCTAGTTTTATGACGAGTTATTTACTGAGTTCTGTGAAAAGAATAAAATCATTAAGAGCTTCTCGTTAGTTTCAAGACCTCAAGCAAATAATCAAGTAGAAGCTGTTAATAAAACCTTAAAAGATACTGTTAAAAAGAAGTTGGATGATGCAAAAGGGAGATGGGTAGATGAACTACCACAAGTACTTTGGGCTCACAGAACGACCGAGAAAACAGCAACAGGACACACTCCATTATCGTTGGCATTTGGCTCGGAAGTAATGATGCCACTAAAAGTTAATATTGCGACCCACAAATGAGATTTCTATAATCAAGAAGAAAACCAAGAACTCCTTAAATTGTCCTTGGATCTACTTGAAGAAAAATGTACTGAATCGCAAATCACCAATGCAGCATATTAACATCGAATTACGAGATACTTCAATAAGAGAGTGAAGAAAAGGCTTTTTAATGTCGGAGATTTGGTGTTAAGACAAGTATTTGCAAACACAAGAGATGCATCTGCTGGAGTGTTTAATCCAAACTGAGAGGGTCCTTATGTTATCGAGGCAATAGTTAGAACCGAAGTTTATAAATGGCTCGGCTTAACGGCTCGCTGATAAAGAACTACTGGAATGTTGAACATTTGTGACCTTATTACCAGTAAACTTATGAAATTGCTGTATTTTCTCTTTGTCATGTAAATTTTTATCAATAAAGTTGAAGTATTATTCAAGTAATTACAAAATTTTATTCTTTAAAATTACTTGAGGGGTATGTATGTGTGTGTGATCAACGGAAATTTATCTAGAAATATATGATATATTGCAAACCCGCTCCACTTTAATTTTTTTTCTAAATAATTGATTAAAGTTGTCTATGGGCAATGTAAAGTCAAAAATTGAACCTTTCTCGTCATAAAAGAAAATCGAAGTAGCAGTTGTAAATGAGATTTAACTCATAAAAATAACATTAAGCTACATGCTAGGTTGAATATCTAACGACTCGCATTATGTAGGCATGTATTATAAACGAGGCACCTAGATGCCTTGAAAAGATAATATTTAACCTGAAATATGAATAGAAGGCCTAACTATTCATATAGGCAATCAAAAAATGTACAAAGTACTTCATAAAATGAATTATTCAAAGTATGTTTAAGTTTGCTTACTAAGTTATAAGTGGCAGATTATAATTGCTCGTGCGAAGTAGAACTGATAAGAATTGCTCGCAAAGAAAAAGCATAGCAGAATATAACTACTCGCATACATACATAGTAGATTAATAACTACTTAAGAAATCTCAAAAGAAGAACGAGATCAATAGAAATGCTTACTTAAAGTATCTTAAGTTTGATCAAAATATAATTGTTTAAGTTGTGAATAAATATGCAAATAAGCAAACAGATTAAGTTCAAATATAAAGATGCGAGGCAATAAATGAAAAGATAAAAGTAAAGTTGGCCATCCTACAATGCAAATTTGTCTTTACGAAAAATTACCACAAGGGGCAAACCATTGTCTCGGCCAAAAGGCCAGTTTCTTAAAAAATAAAAAATAAAAAGTTAAAAACCAAGCCTACATCGTAGGAGACTTGGATGGATCTTCTTCTTCCTTAGTCTCAACAGCTTCTTCTTCTTCTTTCTTAGCCTTCTCGCAGTAAGCTAAGACTTCCTCGACACCCTCCCCCAAGAAACTTAAATGCATCTCAGGATTCGCCATTCAGGCTCGATAAATGGAACACTTGGCAACAACGTGCATCGTTCTTTAGCATTGGCCTCAGCGCCCTCGAGCTTCTCGTTGGCTGCGTTAAGTTCCTCCTAGAGTTTTTGGCATGCCTCGCATTTGTCCTTGGCCTCCTTCTGAGCTGCCTCGAGTTCAGTCTTGTGAGTCTTGCTTCTCTCCTCAGCCTCCTTGCTCAGACGGGAAAACTCCTTCTAAGCATCGTTCCACTCTTTAGCAACAGCCTCGTGTTACTCAATGGTTTTGCGAAGCTCGGCTTCCAGTTGCTTCACTTTGTGGAGTACCCGACTTTGGGCGATGTGGGACAAGAAGGTGGCCTACAAAAAAGAAATGCATATGAATTCTTGTGGGTTCTTGAAAGAAATGTTAAAAAATAAAGAAAAGAAGAAGGAAACTAACCGAGAGACTGAACGTAAGACTCTTCTCGAGCATCACGGTTGGGCTGCCATTGTTGACCAAATCCCAGTCGCTAGGCTGAAAGGATCGAAAATGGTGCCTACAGGATGAAGCAAACTGCACACAGTACTGTGAACCATTGCCCCCAACCTCGATGGGCAAAGACTCATGAGCCTTGCTTGAAGAAGCGGTAGCCTGGTGAACCTCTGAGACTGACTCCTCGAAAGGTGGAATGTGTTAGCCCAAGATATGTTTCCAAGAGGGGGGCTGAATTGGAAATTTATACTAATTTTGGTAAATCAAAACTTTTAACACAAAATTAAGCAATTAGCCACTTAATCAAATAAAAGCAAGTAATATGGCAAGCAATATATTATGACAAATAATCAAACTTGTAAAGTAAAGAGTTTAAGGATTAGAAAATGCAAACTCTCGATTTTTACAAGGTTCGGTAGAACTATGCCACCTACGTCCTTGGTCTTCAAAGCTATGGACCTAGCTTTGAGTTCCAATATCGAGCCAAGTTAATAGGCTTGACTAACCCTTACAACCGGGGAATTTTTCACCAAGGTTTTTCCCAAACCTCTCACAATAGTTTTCTTCCAAGGACTATCAACCTCGCCGGATTGTTGAAGTGCCAATCTCACTTTTCTCGGGTTATTTACAAAATCGGTGTCAACCTCACCTACAACCGAGTTGTTTTTCTATCGATGCCAACCTCACCTCTCAATACAATGAATATGTAATTTTGAAATACAAAGCAAACTCTCTCTAATAAAGATGGAAAACAAAGTAAAATCCTAGAGAGAATTGCAAGCACACTAGAGAAGATAAGAACAAGTTTGGCTCAAGTGTGTGTGGTTGGTGTGTTTATGAAAAGATGATAACTCTTTAGTTTAGAACACTTAGAATGATGTTATATGATGAATAGAAGCTCAACCAACCTCCATTTTTGAGTGAAAAACGAGTTTATATAGTGTAGGAATGAAAACTAGCCGTTTATAGCCGTTAGCACATTTTTCGAGGCCACTTCAGCCATGATCCGGAATTCCGATTGGTTACAACCGGAATTCCAGTTGGCAACCGGAATTCCGGTGGGAACCGGAATTCTAGATGCAAAAGGTTCATTTTTTCGAACTAAAACGTGCATAACTTTTTACTCGTTTATCCGATTTCAAAAATTCCAGTTGCGTTCTCTTAGTTAAATGATATGTGATCTTAAAAATCAATTTAGAAAATTTAGATATCATTTTTTGTGAAATAACTTGTCGAACAAGTTAGTGAGCCAAACTTTTAAACTTATAAATCCTAGTGTACTATGCAAATCACTTTAACAAGACTAAAGCAAATTTATACCATTTGATTGTTTGTACTATGTTGACTTTTCCCGAGAGTTGACCTTGACTTTGACTTTGACTTTAACTTTCGGGTTGACTTTTGACTTTGGGCTTTTTGAAGACCTCTTTTGAATAGGGTCTTGAGTTGTTGATCCCTTGATGAATCTTTTGCTCTTATGAAGTATGAAGTAGTTTATATACTTGTTGAATCTACTTCTTTGATTATGTTTGACTTTACCGAGTAAATATAGATACTCTGTGAACTTGCTTGCAAAATGATCAAGAAAAGATTAGTAACAAATAATAATCAAATATTTGTTTATCATCAAAATAAATGAGTGAATGACTTTTGGTCAACAGAATGTTTGGAGTGTGAACCTAAATTTGGACTTAAGAGTCTCGAGGTCTATAGTCTGCGAGGCACGCTTCTTGTTCGCAGTCGTCTTCCTAGATCTCTTGAGAGGTTCCACGTTGACATCAGAAGAAGTTTCTGAGGCATTAGTCCTCTTTTTCCCCTTCCTGCTTGAAGAATGGAGAAGATCCTCTAAATCCATATTTGCGAGACAAAGAGATGCATCAATATTGAGAGGTTTCAAATTGACATCAGAAGAGGTTTCCGAGGCAGTAGTCCTCTTTTTCCCCTTCCTGCTTGAAGAATGGAGAAGATCCTCTAAATCCATATTTGCGAGACAAAGAGATGCATCAATACTTATTTAAAAAATAGATAAAGGGGAAAATGGGAAATTAATTCCCACTTAAGGGAAGTTACCATAATCATTAGATGATGAAGAGGGAGGACTATAGTATTCACTAAACTTTCTAGATCCTGTGATCTTGGATATGTCATAGGGGTTAATTGGATCTAAATCCCAATCTGAATCTAGATGGCTCGCTCTATCCAAGTTAGTCCTATACTGCTCGGAAATCCCATAGTATGAACTGGTGCAACTAAGTTGAACATGGAAAGGTGGATACCAATTATCAAACCTATGGGTAATACAATCTATAAGGAAGGGGTTCCAAATGTAAAAGTTATATTGGCTATTGTTAAAAGTTACTAACGAAGTGCATGTTTCCCTAAGAACAGTAGGAGACCATCCACATTGATTACCTCGGGATGCATCTTCTTCAACTTCTCGAGGGGTTGCATTCTGGAGATAATGCACCCGAGCCACATAATCTTAACTTTCCTCGTCACCTAGGACTGGAACCTTCTCCCACGATGTATACTTGGGAAACGTGTAATCACAAGTATACTCGTTTGCAGTGAGAAGGCCAACAAACTTGAGATTGGCTTCGCTCAGAAGAAACTCAGTCGATCGCAGTTCGAACGGAAGACCCAGCAAAAGTTTACGCTGCTCGACTATCTCAGGAGTTGGAGTTCGTCTTTTTGAGACTGCTATTAATAGAATTAATGAGATAAGTCAGCGAGGCCAAGATTATAAACATGGCGTAATTCAAAACCAAGTGTAAGATAAATATTTACTTACGTATTATGCAAAAAGTGGTTGTGTTGATTAGGGAAATGCCAGTTGTCCAGAAAAAATCCTCCTTAAAAGCAATCTTGTTTGGTAATCCCACAATGATCCTACGATCATTTGTGTGAGTCCCAAGATAGTAGAAACCCCCTGCACAACGTTTCCTCGCAGGAACTGTCTTAACAAAATAAAGGTAAACAATTTCCTGGGGAGTGGGACACTCCCATCCTAAAATCTTATACAGAACCTTTAAACTTGCAAGGAAATTGAAACCAATTGGAATGAAGCTATTCCAAGATGGTTGATGAACTCTTTAAAGTACTCTCTCAGAGGGAGAATTGCTCTAGCCCTGATATGCTCGAGGCTCCAAACACCTATCTCAGCCGAGCTACTAGTACTAGCTTTGTCACTGGTTTCACCACTGGCCCCTGCATTCCTCGCGGGTAAGTCGCTCTGGTGGATAACAACTAAATTCACCAGGTGCAACGGATCTAATACGACACCCGCACTTTTGGTCAATGCCACAAGTCCTTAAAACACCACCAACATAGTCCCCTATGGCCCTTATTCTTGACTCTATGATCTCGGCCTCAAAAGTGACATTAGGATCTTGGGGAGTCTTTGACTTATGGGGCTTGGAAGACATAATTTCAAAGTCCAAGTCACTAGGTGAAAAAGAAATTGTGACTCTAGGTAAAAACAAGGGTTTAGCCAAATGGATAGAATATAAATATGAAGGTTCAGGCCAGGCTGCATCTCGTAAGTAGCGACATTTACCCTTAGTTATTTCTTGTAGGAAACGCCTATAGCGATTAGCAACTTCTTCCTGATTAGTTTTTATTAAATGGTCCCTAATTTTTGCATCATTTATCTCAAATTTGGACCGAGATTTGAAAATTCTGGGTTTGTATGGGAGGGCCAATTCCTTAGGATATTCTGTTTCTAAGAACTCTGGAGAATAAACTTCAAAACCAGATTGGGACATTTCTACAAAAAAGAACAATCCCAATTCCTGGATGAAATTTATTAAACCAGAGACTTACAAATATGATAAACCTAAATTTTTACTCTGCCTAAACCCTAAAAATTACCCAGAAAATTTAAATCAAAATCGCTAAAACCAAATGGAGTGACAAAGATGTAATTAACAGCATAATGTGTTGGGTTTTATGCCCTAAATAAAACTCCATTTCAATGTAATCCATTTTATTCAATATCAATAAAGAAACAGAAGTATTTTTCATTCATTTGTATGTTTTGGTTCATCTTATCAATTGCTTGTCTATTTGATTTATAAATTCATCCAAACCCTTTTCACATACTTGATTCTGTTTATTGTGTTGTCAACACAGTGGAAACTAAACATTACTATGTGAATAAAGATTCCTAGATTTATCAGAACACGGGTTTTACTGATATGATAATCTACAACAGAGTTTACTTGCATTTGGTTAAAATGCTATGTTCTTTCCAAAGCATTGGTTAAAGTAAAGCTTGGGTTGGGTGCATGGAGTATGCATTGGAAGGGACCGATATTGAACTTTGACATAGATTTATTAAACTTACCGTAATATCTATTCAAGTCAATATCGACTAGTTGATCCTAGATCAAATGATCTTAATCCTGATATGATTAGGTTCAATCTCAAGAGTGTTATTCGTGTTCTTTGATTTGTTAGTTAAGCCTACTTTTGGGTCAGGTTGATACGTATATTTTGGGAACACGGTAGTGCAATTGAGTGGGAGCGCTAACATAAATATGGAATCTATAGCTTCTATCTGGCAAATAGAAAGTAAAGGATGATTTCCTTCGAGCTTGACCAAACGAAAATAAATGGTGGAGTACTCATTTCACTTAGCTGAAATATCATTTATACGGGGTTAAGTGTTTTAAGGATAAAATACATTGTAGGGTGTTACGGTAATCTAATCCCTTTACAGTGTAGATCATTTATATAGAGGATCATTGATCAAATTAGGATTGTAACAATGGATAACTAATGACGTGTCTATATGGTGGAACATATAAATCGTTCTATATAATGGGAGTGCAATTCTAAGTTCTATGCGTGGATTCAACGAAGAATTAATAAGTCAGTGAATTTAGGTTATAAATTCTTGATCTGCTTATTGGAAGCTCGGATATATAGACCCATGGTCCCCTCACTAGTTGAGACAATACTACTTGTAGGACTCATTTAATTGGTTTTGATTAATCAATTATAATTCTCAAATTAGACTATGTCTATTTGTGAATTTTTCACTAAGTAAGGGCGAAATTGTAGAGAAAGAGTTTTTAGGGCATATTTGTTAATTAAGATACTTTGTATGGTCCAATTAATAAATATGATAAATGACAATATCATTTAATAATTATTTATAGTTATTAAATAGTTACAATTGGCATTTAAATGGTTGAATTTGAAAATTGACGTTTTTGAGAAAATGAGATGCAGAAATGATAAAACAACAAAATTGTAAAAGTGAGGCCCAAATCCACTAAGCCATGGTCGGCCACCTTTGTAGGTTTTATCACTTGATATTTTCATTATTTTAATGCCAAATAATTCAAACCTAACCCTATGTGGTATGCTATAAATAGATAGTGATGGCTTCAGGAAAAATAGACTTTCACATCTTGTTTCCTTCAGAGAAAAACCTGAGCCTTCTCTCTATACCTAGCAGCCACCTTCCTCTCCTTCTTCTTCCTTGAATATTTTGAACCTCTTAGTGATAGAGTAGTGCCCACACACAGCAAGTAGTACCTCAATCATAGTGAGGAAGATCGTGAAGAAAGACATTCAACAAGAAGGACATTCGGGCTCAGATCTCGATAATACTCTGCGACAGAAAGGATACAAGGGTTAGAGATTTGAGTGGAAGGAGTCATATTATTCCGCTGCACCAAATGTAAGGTTTCTCATACTTTATATGTGTTTAATTTTATAATCGTTTTAGAAGTTCATATTTAGGGTGTTAATCAACATACTTGTGAGTAGATCTAAGATCCTGGTAAAATTATTTCCAACATAATGATCATAACCCAGGAAAATGAAAAAGATCAGAGGAAAGAAGATGGATCACTTACCGTTCGAAATTGAGTTGTCACACGATGAAAAGCTCTACAACCGAGGACGGAATGAATGGTGTGATGACTTCTATGGACTCTTGAGGTTGAACAGTATATCCGAGTATACGCCCAAGAAATATGTTAATGACAATGAGGGCATGCAAGGCTTTGTGAAATTGGAATGGTTTTTTCGTAGAAAAAGCTTGAAATTTTTTGAAAAGGCAAAAATGGCAAAAAAAAAATGGTTCCTGTGCAGTTTTATACTTTGAGATTGATCTCCGTTAGATTAAAAGAACAAAAGATCCAATGGACAGGAACAAGAGAGAATTGAAAAAGATGGCTCATTAATGCTAATCATGTGCCTCGAAAGCATGAATCGCCAAATTTAAAAGCCTGCAATTTTTCAAATTAGGTTAAGACCAAAATACCCTTTATAATCATTTAAAAAGTACTTTTTATTAAAAAGAACTTTTTAAGGGGCAATTGTTATACCCAAAATTAGGTTGTACTTCAGAAAGTGACACGTGTCAATCTCGTGGAATATGAATCAATAGATACAATAACGATTATATCATTAAATGCAAAATGGAATAACTCATTAAATATAGAATTAATAGAGTATATTCATAACTCACTGACGATATAGTCTTAGGCGAGACAAGGATACACAAACTATAAATTCGTGTATTGACGATAAATCATCCTGCCTCGGAAGGCATAATCCCGAGGGAACTACGGACAATGCATAGCGAGACATTTACCTCGCTACATGTAGGGAAGCATTGACGAGGCGAATTGGTTGTTGAAACACTTAGCGTATAATCCTTATTATAATAACTAAGTGCAATATCTTGGGAGCATGTAGGACATCATTGTCCAGTTTGCAAGGCCTTATAGTCAAAGGGCACTTTTTAAGTTTGCTCTATATACTGGTGCTCATGCCATTGCTGAAAGGTATATGAATAAACCAAGTCATTCATCTGTGTGCAAAGCGAGATGCCTCTAGTGAGACGCTCCTGTCCCACATCAACGTCCACTATCTTAAAGATAAGAATGATAAATGGTTATGCTGATTTTTAATTCTACGCGTATTAAAATGGAACGTAATCAAAGCCCACGTTTTGCGAAAACAGTTATGTATTTTAAATTCAAATGTAAATAACTGTCAACCTATATTCCTATAAATAGGGGCAGATTATACAGAAAAAGGCACGGAAAAATCTTTGAGAGAGAGAGAGAGAGATCACTAATTGTAATACTATATTTCTATATCCAGAATATCTTGAATAAGATAGACTCGTGGACTATGCAGAGTTAACTGGAAAACCACGTAAAAAACCTGGTGTCATTATTATTATTATTCTTATCAAATTTCTTATAATCTCTGCGCTTAATTTATTACGAAAAAGATTTATTAATTAGTTAACGAAAATCTACGTTAACACAAACCATGTCAAAACTTTTATGAACGAGGAGTGAAAAAAAGAACAAAACTAACCAACCATGATAAAAGTCAAGACTTCTTAAAGCATGGTCTTTTAATATACCACCCAATTAGAAATAGGATATCTATACTTTTAATATATTTTCCTCACAAAAATACCCTTACATTTAAAAAAAAAATCTCTCATTCTAACTCTCTCACTCTCCGGCGTTGAACCCTGACCTAGAACCCCCCTCGTCGAACCTAGACCCAGAACTTCATTCACAAGCCCCAACCGACGTCTTCTTCCACGCTCTCTCTCTCTCTCTCTCTCTCTCTCTCTCTCTCTCTCTCTCTCTCTCTCTCTCTCTCTCTCTCTAAATCTCATCATCTCCATCCAGAAGCCCTAAAATGTATGAGCTCAACCACCCCCAAATCCCCACCCATCGCCGAAGTTCTCAACCCATCGCTCGTATTCTGTATTTTTTTTTTCTGATTTTCTAGATTTTTGAGATATTTTGCAATATTTAACAATGTATTTGCAATGATAGACTAAATCTGAGGTTAGAGATGAAGTTTAGCGATGATTAACGATGTTTTGCGTATTTACCAATGATTGTAGTGATGTATTTGCAATATGAGACAAAAAATACAAGGCGTTCACTAAACATTGCTAATCATCATTAAAACTTGAGTGTGTTTTAGCGACCTTTATCGATGTTTAGTAATGTTTTTAGGGATATTTTTTGATGTTTAGCGACATTGCAAAAATACGAGTGATGGGTTGAGAAATTTGACATTTTGGTGGTTTCGAGGAGGTTAAGCTCGTGGATTTAGAGGGTTTTAGAGTGGTTGAGCTTGTGGATTTTGAGAGTTTCGAGGTGGTTGAGCTCTCGTAGATTTTAGGGCTTCAGGGTGGAGACGACAAGACTTAGAGAAAGAGAGACCAGCAGAGAAGATGACGACCAGGGCTTGTGATTGAGGTTTTGGGTCTGAGTTCGACGGCAGGGTTTTGAGTCGAGGTTCATTGCCAAAGAGTGAGAGAGAGGCTTTTTTAAAATGTAAAAGTATATATAATTTTTTTTTTCAAAAAATGTAAAAATATTTTTAGGAACAAAAAATATTGAGAGTATAGATATCTCTAATTAGGTGGTATATTAAAATATTGTGCTTTAAAATTAGGGAAAAAAATAGAAAAATACAAAAAAGGAAAAAAAATTACAAAAATACTTTGGGCCGGCCCATTAAATATTTATACAGTCCACATACAAATATTTACAAAAATACCACATTCACTAAGCCTTCAACTGTACAGAGCGAACCATGAAGGTGAAAATACCGCGATCGTTTCAAAACCGCAAAACAACCAAAATGAAACCAAAACGATAAAAATACAACTATTAATTCTGGCGAAATCAACTGGAAAAGAAGACCTGCAATGATCTAAACAGAAAATGACGAAAAAAAATCAGAAAAACTGTGAAGAAACTGAAATTACACATTTGTTTTCTATTTTATTCGATCAAAATAACTCCCCCTAATATCGAAATCTATATTCATGAAATGTAGATCTGTAACAAACAGATCTGGAGCTCCCACCAAATCCAAAATAATGTATGATGTGAAAAATTTAAAAAAAAAACCTCATGAATAATACATCTACGTTATATACAGTTGCATTTTGATTGATTACTGGTTTCCAATATATATATATTTTTAGAAACACAATAAGAAGAGTAAATTCGAATTAAGGTACAACCAGTTACGTATAAGTCAGTTTATTTTTTGTTTTGGTTGCATTATAGTTGCATTATCGTTTTATGTTAGTTTATATATTATGCAAAAATTTAATTTGACGGGGACTAAAAAATAGTAGTTATACATAGTAAGTTTTGTGCAAAATAGTTGCATATTAGTTTTATAATGAAATAACATATGCAAGTAGCAAAACTATAATAAAACTACAAAACAACTGTATACAAACTAAAATACAGGAAAAACTCTTTAAATATCAACATCCATGATAAATCTCATTGTTACCCATTGATGATATAAAAATGGACAGGAAACAACTAGACAAAAAACATATTAAAAAAAAAAAATACATACAGAAGGTGTTTACACTATTAAAAAACTATGAAAAAACTATTACAAAATGAGAAATAATCAAATGAAGAAACTGAAATGAAAAACAATAAAACATCTCGAAAAAAATAAACAGAAAAAGAAAACAACAAAATAAAACAAAAATTAAGACTAAACAAACAAAAATGAAAAACTCATAAAAAGAACAAATAAATTAAACTAAAAAAATAGAAGCCTTAAAAAACCAAACAAAACTAAAAGAAATGTTAACATGAAAAACCTAAAATAGTAAAATCGATAAACACAAAACACACTAATGTCAAATACGAAAAAAATTTCAAAAAGGGGGGAAACGAAAAAGAAACCGAAAACAAACCTGAGATCGAAGACCAGCTCCATCTTAATCATTTTTTGAGCATTATCTTGATGAATTTTTTCCTGGGCAGCAACCTTTGATTTTTTTTAGGAGGAGCTCGCTCACGTTTCGACAGTTGAGAAGCAAAATCGGAGTCATCGTCTTATTCCTATTAGCTACAGATTTCAACCCCATTTTAGAATTTTTCTTTGGCAAAGGGGGAGGAGAAGAGTTCAGCTATGGAGATTTTATTTAAAAAAAAAAAAAAACTGAAAAGAAATTGAAAATAATAAAAAAAAAAAGGAAGAAGAGAAAAAGATAAGTGAATGATGTAAGGTGTGATTGATATAAGTCATCAATCAATGACGTGGCTGCATGCATGAAATTGATGTATAAGTGGTATAATTGTAATAAAAGAAAGAGGAAAGTTAAAAATGATAATGTAAGCGTGTAGGGGTTTTTTTTGTAATAAATTGAGTAAATTGGATTTTTGATGTAAAAATTTCTTAAAATTAACATGCTAACTCAAATTTTCCTTTGAAAAGCTAAACTAGTGGATTGCACCCCTTTCTGTCTCTACTTCCTAAACCCTTCTCTTCTTCTCTCATCCAAGGCCGGCGGTTCAAAGAGACTCCATGCCGGCGTCGGAACTACTGCTGTCGGATTCTACCTCCACCAACCGTATGAGTAAGTTCTCAATACCACCAAATCCATTCCATCATTCTTCAACTTCTTTCTATTTTTCTATATAACTTATATAAATATATATATGCCTAATCAGAGATTTTGAAGTTTCTTCAATCAATGGAATCATTATTTTGCCATTTTTCGAACTCAAGCCCTTCTGTATCCATATATGTATGTATACCTATATATACCATCCGGATATATAATATATACATATATATATATATATATGTATATATATTGCTTCGAAATTTTTCTTTTTGACACACTTGACCTTTGGTGAACTTTGAATCTTGAATATGTTCTCTCATGGAAGAATTCTAATATAAATAAATTGTTCTTGCATCTTTGTTGGAGCTTCGATCTTGTGTAGCTTGATAAGTAGTGGTCAGAATATCTATGGGATTTCTCGAATTTCTTGGAGGACATATGAACAGTGTATATATGCGTATATTGGTCGGAATTGTTTCTTTATTTCTTGGATTAGTGGCTCTTAAATCTTGGATGTAACTTTTATAAGAATTGCTTGAGGAGAGTAAATTTTCTTGTTTATACACTTGAACCCTTGATGAGGCTTGTATCTTACTTGGTAGGACTTTTATATTATTTTAAAAACATCTTGATGTAATTTGGGGCCTCTATTTTTCTCTCGAATAAGTACCCCTTTCTTTTTTCTTTAAATTGGAACCCTTGTTTCTCCTCTTGTAGTTGACTAATGGAATTCTACTATGGCTCATGTTTAAATTCCTCAAAAAGATGCATTCAATTTCCAAATTTATGCACCCTAAACTTAGGATATTACCATGAATACATGCCCTATATTTTGGTGCTTTTATCGGATTACTTGGTGTTTATGTTTAAATCACACTTTCACCTTATATCCATTAAGCACCATAAATACACTTGATGATATTTATTCCGAGCATGCATGGATAATCCCTTGATGAATACACATTGTTATTTGTTATTTATTTTTACATCTCGAGCACTTTGCATAATGACACCTCCAAAGTATTGTCTTAATATTTCGAGTTGTGTAGCCTCCATTTTCTAAGCCACTATTATTGGCAAATCATGCCATGGCTATTTATTATGCCATTAATTCATTATTTTATTAGTGTAATCCAATTTCTCAGTGTTTCTGTTTTGAAGGTCTTATAGTTTTTAACAAGTTTTGCTCATGAGTTTTGTTTAGTGGTGATTAGGTTGTCGAGAGGTCGTAAACCATTGGGGATGAAGTTTATTTAACTGGAGATGGAGGTGTCCTTGTGCTAAAGCAGATGCAATTTCTCTAACTGATGACCTTCCTATAGTTGATGGTATGTATATTAATTATTCGTGGCTTGGATCAATAATCTTCAACAAAGTGTTAATGTATGCTTAGTTTTGTTTGAAGATCATATTCATATTATAGTGTTTGTTTTTGTATAGTTTGTGGAAATGATATTATAGGTTCAAAAATCTCTCACTTCCTCAATATTCAGAAATCTTTATTTGGGGTAATGCTATTATGTTCCAAACTAAGTTTACCAATTTGTCTGATAGCAGTCAGGTCTTATGGCTGTCGGGCAATCGTTCCTAGGCCGTTGAGCATGCAAACTTTTGTAATTTCAATTTGGGAACCATTCATTTGAAGTCCACATAAAAAAAACAGGCCATAGGGTATACTCACTTGGGCACTTACCACTTAGAGGGATTAGAAGTTGGAACTAATTTGATATTGCTCTAGTTATTCACTCATATACTGATTTTAAAATTCCAAACCTTAAACCGCACCTACATAATGAAACCATAATAAATTACAGTTCGATTTCATTGGTTAATTTTTTCTAAAGAGTTAAGGAAAACTTGGAAGTTGAGCCTGTGTATGCTAAACCTGTATTTTTCTTTTCTTTTTAACTAATTGTAGCATATTTTTGCCAAATATCAAGTAGTATCCATCTCATTTATCATACTCTTTAGTCTTTGGTAATTTTGGGTACTATGAGGGTGGAAATGGCTTAACTTACAATTAGCCTTTGGTCTGAAGTTAGACATTCCAATGCAATGCCTAGCATATGAGTTTTGATTTTATCTATTTATCATTAGCACACTTGGTGCTTAATTAAGACTAAGAATCTCAATATCAATAGATCCAATGTTCAAACCTTGGTCAAATCCCAATTCCTACCTCACCACTAGACCAAAGCTACGAGCTTGAATTTTGATTGTGTCTATACATTTAAGCTGGTAGTGTAGTGGTAAGAATGGCTATATCTATGGTATTGATATATTAAGGAGGTAGGCATCCTAATCACCACATCATCACTTCCTTGGTATTGATATATTAAGTGTAATTTGTAGCATAAATACTTAAGTTTAACTCTCGGTTGCAGACAAATACCTAAGTTTAATTTTTGACGGTAATAATACTTAAGTTATATTTTTAGAACTTTTGTTGGTACCTAGTCGTTAAGTGTCAAGTCATTATCCACGTGTTATTTTTTTATTGGTATATTTAAATTTATTTTTAAATAACTACGAAAGTTCCAAAAATATAACTTAAGTATTATTACCATTAAAAATTAAACTTAGATTTTTATCTGCAATTAGGAGTTAAACTTAAGTATTTATACTGCAAATTACTCATATATTAAATATACCAAAAGATTAAAAGAAAAAAAAAAGTGTTCGTTTTAGTATGGTTTGGTTTTTGCTCAAATTTTGAATTTGGAAAAGTATCTTGGAGTAGCTGAAGTTTAGATTTTCCCTTTAAAAAAAGAAAAGAAAAAAAATGGGTAGCATGTTTAGGATAGGGCCCGGTGTGTACAAAATGGAAAAACTAAAAAACCAGCATTAGTGTATAGAAGAAGTGCAGACCTTTACTGCAATTGCCCATTGGAACAACAAGAGCTCAATCTACAACCTTCATCATCATTCATCGCTGTAGCTAATTACATTTCCATCAAGCTATCTGGGTTTTCTTCCTCTTCCAGGTATTTTTATTTAATTTTATTCTTGTAGTAGCAATCAACAAGTTATTTAGCTTTTATATTCCAATAAAGCTAGCGCTATTACAGACCTTAGCTTATCAATAGAGGAGACTATCCGTGGAGACTTTCTTGATTCAATAATTCTTTAAAAATAGGGGTGATTTTGTTCGAATATTACGACTTTTCTATATAGGATATTTCTGTGCCTATGTCTGTTCCCGGGTACCTTAGTTTCAATAGATTTTAACTGAAGAAGAGGAAGAAGAATGACTGTTTTGAGGTTTAATTTACTCGCTATTTGGTTGGATATTCAGCTGGCTTCTGGCTAGGCAATTAGATCTTGACGGTTTAGGGTATTTTATTTTTTAGAATTAAATTAAGTTCAGACATTTGTTTTCATTCTTGTTTATTTATCTATTTATTGTTTTTTGCATTTGATTTCATTTCCATTTCTTAATTTCTCTCTCACTTCAACATGTGTTGGGTTACTTAGATAAGAAATCATCAATATTATGTAATTAGAAAGTATATCATCGATCAAATTTGGCTCATCTTTTTTGCAGCTTAAGCCACATTAATCTTTAAATCTCTTTCCCAATGATCAACTCTTTGGTCCACGAAGCCTCAATCAAGGCCATTCATTTTCAACGTGCCTTAAGAATTACCAATTGCTTCTCCACACTGTCAGTTTTCAATTGCCAATTTCTTGAAAAGCCAACTGCGGCCTATTATGATGATCTAGTTAATGATGCTGGTAGCTCTGGGGATTTTAATACAGTTCGACAACTCCTTAATAAGCGCATGAAAGATGTCTGCTACAACACCACCAACACCTTCAATTTCATCACTGACAATGAGGCCTCCCTCCTTATGCTCGATAATCTAATTTTGACCTTAATTAATCTCGACAAGAGCCAAACTCGAAACAGTGCCTTTAATGCACTCATATCACGTTTATGCAAGTTGGGAAAGATCGAGGAGTCTTTGCGTGTGATTGATTCCATGGCCCGTGTAGATTGCAACTTGAATGCGTGTAGTTTTTATCCTATAGTCAAAGTGCTTGCAAGGAGTAACAAAATTGAGGAGGCATGGCGTGTGGTGGATTTGATGAGATGTCTTAGAGTTGTACCGGATTCAATGATTTATAATTACATCTTGATGACACACTGTGCCAATGGAGATTTGAGTGCTTCAGCGGTTGTGCTAACAAGGATGGAGGAACAAAAGATGAAGGCAAATGGACGGACTTACGATGCCCTAGTGTTAGGCGCATGTAGGGCAGGGAAGGTGGAAGGGGCTTTGGTGATTCTTAGGAGGATGGAGGATGATGGAGTTCCTATGCTATTATCAACTCGCTTGTATGTGATTGACGCGTTGTTGAGCTTAGGCTATTACGACCAGGCTATTAAGTTTGTTAGAACCTATTGCGGGAAGGACGCGTGGCTAGATAATGAGAGTTTCGGGTGTTTGGCTTTTCGTTTGCTTAAGTTGAAAAGGAAGGATGAGGCAAGGGTGGTTTTGGAGGAAATGAAAGAAAGAAAACTTGAGATGCGTCATGCATTGTTGAAGTTCCAAGAAAATGAAAATGAAAGTTGAAACAACCAATTCTCAAAGATTTGATCGAGGTTTGCTAATATTGATATATCTTCCTTGGAACACATATCATTGAACGTTAATTTTATTGTATTTACACTTATTTCACACACACCCAGATAAGCTTTCATTAAGCAGGTGGAAAAAGTTTTGTAGGATAAATTTTTTGGAAGATTAGTAAGGTTTTGAAGAGCCAAAAATATGATTATTTGGCAAGAGAGTGGGAAGGACAACACAGATGCTAGGTGGATCGTCTCTGCTGAACAAATTGAATCAAATGAGCAGTGTATTGATTAGAAAAAATGGTGACATTTAAAGAAAAGAGATTTTTTCATTTTTATACTTCAAAATAGTTTTTTTTTGCATTTTTACAGAATTCTACATCGAAACCCCTATTGCAACTAGCACTGTAACCTAAATTGCAACAAAAAATCGTACAGAAACTCTTGTTGCAAATAGCGCAACCACTCTACTATTAACACGATTAAATTTAATAGAATATTTTTATATTCTTAAAATATTTTGTTAAACTAATAAAAATTATTATATAGCCATATTTTTCTAACTGATTATTGGTTTCTTTTTTTCTTAATTTGATCATTTTATATAATAAAATAAATTAAGGGATATTAAGCCGACCTTAAAAAGTCTCTATTATGTAGGTAATTTTATTTTTAAAAATTTAGTTACACTAACATTTTTCTTTAATGAAACTTTTATATCTCAAGAATATTTTTTTTAATTATTTTGTACTTATTTTTAATTAAAAATTAAAAATCATATAATTAGAAAAAACACTAATCCACCTTCACATTGGGTTTTTTTCCTACTTTTTTAAAAATCTCTCAAAATCTTATAAAATCTCTTTAAATTTGTGAAAAAATTTATAATACACTTACATATAGATGAGATCAACATTGTTGTCAAGAGAGTGATTACATTCAAAGTAAGTGAAAAAAACCCTAATTTATTAAATTTTTATTTTAAATGTAAAAAATTAGTAAAAATTGTATTTTTTTTTTCAACCATCTATTTTTCATACAAGAATGACTTGAATAGTAATCTATGTTTAGTACGATGGGGAGTGGAAGGATGAACAGGAGTTATATAAGTGGTCGCCAAAAATAAAGAAGTTATATCTATAATTGTCAATAATTCGAGCACTACATTTTGAGATGTTATTGGATAAATTGTGTAAGAAGATTGGAGACAATAAAAATGACATTGAATTAAAAATAAGTTACTCGTAACACTTGAAGAAAACATGCCGCCACTTATTTTACAAGGGGATGAATGTCTTGCAGCTTATCTTTTGGACTGTGGAGAGAACAATCACGGAATCGCACTACATGTGGAGCTTATAAAGAAAGACATAGGTAAAAATGAGATTGAAAGTTGCACAAAAGAAATTGAGCAACCCTTAGTAGATAACTACTTTGATCGTGAATTCTACTTTAAAAAAGATGTTTGTGATATTGCTTCTGTACTAGGTGAAAGTGGTGTTAATCTTTGTTGTGAATATGTAGATCATCTCCAACTCCAAACCGTTCATAAGAAGAATTGATGACTGAAAATCACATCGACTCACTTGACTACTATGATCTGTTGGAGCACTCAGACCAATAAAATCAACTCATAAGTGAAGATACACTTAGTTTCATAGATGGGTTGGATTTGACAATTGGTCAAGAATTCAAGAATAAAGATGAGGTGAAGTTTATGTTGAAAGATATTTCCATGAAGGCTTGCTTTGAGATGAAAATTATAAAATATACCAATTCAATCTATCTGACAAAATACATTGACAAGTCATGCAAATGGGCAGTACGTGTAGTAAAAGTTACCAATTCAGAGTGTTTTTCAATACGAACTTATTGTAACACTCACACTTGCTCCCTTATCAGTCGAAAGAGAAAATATTGCCAAGCAAGTGTGAAAGTAGCTGCTAATGTCGTGAGGTCAAGTTTTGACAGTCAAAAAGAGACACCGAAACCTAAAGAAATAATGACAA
Organism: Cannabis sativa; assembly: GCF_029168945.1. Taxonomy (NCBI): domain Eukaryota; kingdom Viridiplantae; phylum Streptophyta; class Magnoliopsida; order Rosales; family Cannabaceae; genus Cannabis; species Cannabis sativa. The sequence continues at coordinate 11,436,388 of NC_083601.1, forward strand.
TTATGCAAAACAATCACATGTCGATAATGTTAACTCAAACTTTTCGATCTCCTTGTTTTGATGATTAGCAAATATTTGATTATTATTTGTTACTAATGATTTATTGATTTTGTAGCAAATTTAAAAGAGAAAATAAATATTTTGGTATTTTTACCAAACTTTTAAAAGCAACACTAAATGGACTCAACAAGCATATCAAGAGCAAAAGATTCATCAAGGGATCAACAACTCAAGACCCTATTCAAAAGAGGTCTTCAAAATCCCAAAGTCAAAAAGTCAACCCGAAAGTCAAAGTCAAAGTCAAAGTCAAGGTCAACTCTCGGGAAAAATCAACTTGGGATCAAAAACATGCAAATCAAGCTAGGAGGCTCATCTACATCAAGACTACTCAAAATTAAATGGTATAAATCTAATTTAGTCTTGTTAAAGTGATTTGCATAGCACACTAAGTTTTTATAAATTTGAATTTTGGCCCATTCACTAACTTGTGCAACAAGTTTTCTCACACGATAGTTCAAAAAATTTTTTGATTGAATTTCTAAATTACATTTTGTTTAACTAAGAGAACAAAGTTGGAATTTCAAAAATCGGATAATCGAGTAAGAAGTTATGCGCGTTTAAGTCCCGAAAATTGGCACTTTTACCTTTGGTCGATCATCCGGAATTCGGATGGCAACCGAATTCCGGTTGCAATCAATCCGGAATTCCGGTTCCCATCCGACTTCCGTTCATGGCTGACCCCACCTCGGGAAACGTGCTAACGGCTATAAACGGCTAGTTTTTCATCAAACACTATATAAACTCGATTTTTCTTTCAAAAAATAAGTTGGTTGAGCATTTATTACATATATCTAACCTATCTAAGTGAGATTAAGGAGCTTCTAAGTTTGAAATCCAAACCAACACATTTCACACACTTTGAGCCAAAATTTGATTTTATTCTTCTTAAGTGTGCTAGCTTTTCACTCTAGGTTTCCATTGTATCATCATATTTCTAGAGTGAGTTTAGCTTGTATATCAAACACATTTCCATATTGTGATTGAGGTGAGGTTGGCACCGGTTTTGTAAACAACCCGGAAATAGTGAGATTGGCACTTTAACAATCCGAGAAAGAGGTTAATAGTCCTCGGGGGTGCGAAACTATTGTAAGAGGTTTGGAAATACCTTGGTGAAAATTTCCCGGTTGTAAGGGTTAGTCAAGCCCGTTAACTTGGCTCGATATTGGAACTCAAAGCTAGGTCCATAGCTTTGAAGACCAAGGACGTAGGTGGCATAGTTCTACCGAACCTTGTAAAAATCGAGAGTTTGCATTTTCTAATCCTTAAACTCTTTACTTTACAAGTTTAATTATTTGTCTTGATATATTGCTTGCCATACTACTTGCTTTTACTTGATTAATTGACTAATTGCATAATTTTGTGTTAAAAGTTTTAATTTTCCGAAATTAGTTTAAATTTCCAATTCACCCCCCCTCTTGGAAACATATCTTGGGTTAACAATTGGTATCGCAGCAAGTGGCTCAAATTATTTGATTAGATTTCACAATCTAGAGCATGGCGTTTCCAAGTAATTCACAAAATAACATGTTAGAAGGTTTTAGCACAAATAGAGCACCATACTTCAATGGAGTAGATTTTCCTTATTGGAAAATTAGAATGGAAACTTACCTTCAATCTATTGACTATGATTTGTGGCATATTGTGTCTAGTGGTCCTTATGTTGCTAAACATGTCATAAATGGTGTTGAAGTAATTAAGACTTATGAAGCATATGATGAAAATGATAAGAAAATGCTTTCTAAAAATGCTAAAGCTAAATATGCTCTTATATGTGGTTTGGATAGAGATATTTTTAAAAATATTGAACAAGCCTCTACCGCTTATGATATGTGGAAAATGCTTGAAGTTACTCATCAAGGAACTAGTGCTATGAAGGAAACTAAAATTCAAATTTATTCCACTCAATATGAGAACTTTAAGATGAAATCGGATGAAACCATTGCTAATATGTATACTCGCTTCACTACAATTACTAATGGTTTGAACTCTCTTGGCAAGGTACTTACTCAAAAGGATATGGTGACCAAGATTTTGAGAAGTCTCACCAAGGCTTATCAAGGAAAGGTGGTTGCCATTCAAGAAGCCAAGGATCTCTCAACACTTCCCTTGGAAGAACTAATTGGCTCACTCATGAACCATGAAATTTTCATGAGTGCTCAAGAAGAAGAGGAAGTTGAGAAGAAAAAGAAGACTATTGCATTCAAGTCTTCATCCTCCCATGCCATTAGTGAAGAAGATGAGGAAAGCTTATGTAGTGACATGGAGGACTTGGCACTCTTCTCTAAGAAATACAAAAAGTTCATGAAATTCAAAAAGAACTTTGGGAAGAGGCCACAAAGAGGGAGTGACTCAAAAGAAAGAAAAAGCAAAGATGATCCACCAATTTGCTTTGAGTGCAAGAAGCCCGGACATGTGAAGATGGATTGTCCAATGAGAAAGAAGAACAAATACAAAGGAAGGGCAATGTTGGCGGATTGGCTCAATAGTGACGAAGAGGACTCCGAAGAAGAAGGAAAGAATGAAGTGGCAAACATGTGCATGATGGCACTTGATGATGGGGTAAGCATTTCTAACCAAAATGATTGTGATAGTGAAAATGATGATGATAACTTAGATATGTCATATGATGAGTTGTCTAATTCATTTAAGGAACTATTTGATGATTTTGGTAAATTGCTTGTTAAAAACCAAACCCTTAGAGAGAAGACCAACATGCTTTTAAAAGAAATTGAGATTTTGAAAATAAATGAAAAAGAACTTATAGCTAAATCTCAATGTGCTACATGTGCTTCACATAAGAAAGAAATTATTGATTTGAAAGCCCATGTGAGAAGCCTAAAAAATGACATATATACCTTCACTAGAGGTAAGGAAGGCTATGATCTCATGGTGGGAAACCAATCATGTGGTTTTTCAAAAAATGGTATTGGCTATGATCCTAGTAAGAAACAAAAATTTTTGAGAAACTTTTTTGTGAAATCATCTAGTCTACCTCACTTTACATGCACATATTGTAACCGAGATGGTCATACTATTTCCTATTGTCATGTAAAGAAATTTGCATATCTAGGCAAGACTAAATGGGTACCAAAGGGTTCTAGAACTAACATGCATGGACCCAAAGTTATATGGGTACCAAAAGCCAACAAATGAATTTGTTTTTGTAGGAATCAACAAGAAAGAGCCAAAGCTTATGGTTCTTGGATAGTGGATGTTCAAAGCATATGACCAGGTGATCCATCAAGATTTTCAAGCTTTAAAAGCAAGGAAAGTGGCTTTGTCACTTTTGGAGACAATTCAAAAGGAAAAATCTTGGGCATTGGTGATATCGGTAACATATACTCTCCATGTATTAAAAATGTGCTTCTTGTTGATAATCTTAAACATAACTTGCTTAGTATTAGTCAATTATGTGATATAGGTTTTCGTGTTGTGTTTGAATCCTCAAAATGCTCCATTGAAAATGTTTCAACCAATGAAGTTATTTTCCTTGGAGTAAGGAAGGATAATGTGTATGTTATTGATGTTGACTCTTTTGATAGTAAAAATAAATGTTTAACCGTTATGAATGATAATTCTTGGTTGTGGCATAGAAGATTAGGACATGCTAGTATGGATTCTATTTCAAAATTGGTTAGAAAAGATCTTGTTATTGGTTTGCCATCTATTCCGTTTGTTAAAGATAAACTTTGTGATGCATGCCAATTTGGAAAACAAATTAAAACATCTTTTCATTCCAAGAAAGAAATTTCAACTACTAGACCTTTGCAATTGCTTCATATTGATTTATTTGGTCCTTCTAGAATTGCTAGTCTTGGTGGTAAATACTATGCATTTGTAATTGTTGATGATTTTTCAAGATTTACTTGGGTTATTTTCTTGACTCTTAAAAGTGATGTTTTGGAAAACTTTGTCAAATTTTGCAAAAATGTGCAAAATGAAAAAGGATATTCTATTACCTCCGTTAGGAGTGACCATGGTGGTGAGTTTGACAATGATGCCTTAGAATTGTTTTGTGATGATCATGGTTTTAACCATAACTTTTCGGCACCAAGAACTCCACAACAAAATGGAGTTGTCGAAAGGAAGAATAGAACAATTCAAGAAATGGCTAGGTCAATGCTAAATGAAATCTCATTACCAAAATACTTTTGGGCCGAGGCCGTTAATACCTCTTGCTATATTTTGAATCGTGTTTTCATTAGGCCCAACATGAATAAAACCCCTTATGAGCTTTGGAAAGGAAGAAAACCCAACATTGGTTATTTTAAAGTTTTTGGATGCAAATGTTACATTTTAAACACCAAGGACAACCTTGGAAAATTTGATGCGAAATCCGATGTTGGAATTTTTATAGGGTATTCAACACATAGTAAAGCTTATAGAATTTATAACAAAAGAACTAATGTTGTTGAAGAATCTATTCATGTTGCTTTTGATGAGACTAACCCGCCTACGAGCAAAAGTTTAGATGATGATGTTGTAGGTTTGGGAGATGAAGTTCAAAATCTCGAAATAGGAGAGACTTCCAATGCTCCTTCACAAACTCCCAAAGAGGAACCACCCGTGGAAAAGGAAAATGAAAGCCAAGGTATGAACTCTAACCTTCCACATGAGTGGAAATTCAAAAGTGCTCATCCTATAGACCAAATTCTAGGTGATCCTTCTCAAGGTGTCACTACTAGAAACTCCCTTAGAAACTTGTGTAATTTCATTGCTTTTATTTCTCAAATTGAACCAAAGAATTTTAAAGAGGCCGAAGTTGATGAATTTTGGCTTCTAGCTATGCAAGAAGAAATAAATCAATTTATAAGAAATAATGTTTGGGAGTTAGTTCCAAGACCGTCACATCAATCGGTGATTGGAACAAAATGGGTCTATAGAAATAAGGTAGATGAGCATGGGGTCATTGTGCGTAACAAGGCTAGATTAGTGGCCCAAGGTTACAATCAAGAAGAAGGAATTGATTATGAGGAAACCTTTGCCCCGGTAGCAAGACTTGAGTCCATTAGAATGTTGTTAGCTTTTGCATGCCACAAGAATTTTATCTTGTATCAAATGGATGTAAAAAGCGCATTCTTAAATGGGTACATTATGGAAGAGGTTTATGTCTCTCAACCACCCGGTTTTCAAAATCATAAATACCCTAACCATGTTTACAAATTGAAAAAGGCTTTATATGGTTTAAAGCAAGCTCCTAGAGCTTGGTATGAAAGATTAAGCACTTTTCTTATTTCAAATGGTTTTTCAATGGGAAAAGCGGATAATACACTTTTTATAAAAAGAAAATCCAAAGACATTATTATAGTACAAATTTATGTTGATGATATTATCTTTGGTGCTACTAATGATGCTCTTTGTGAAGAATTTTCTAAGTGTATGCATAGTGAGTTTGAGATGAGCATGATGGGAGAACTCAACTTTTTTCTTGGACTTCAAATCAAGCAACAAAAGGATGGCATATTCATAGGTCAAACTAAGTACATCAAGGATCTTCTTCAAAAGTTTGACTTGGCAAATGCAAAGCCCATGAATACACCCATGAGCACATCCATAAAGATGGACAAAGATGAAAGCGGTAAGAATGTGGACATCACCAAGTATCGAGGTATGATTGGCTCTTTATTATATTTAACCGCTAGTAGACCGATATTTTGTTTAGTGTTGGTCTTTGTGCTAGGTACCAATCTTGTCCTAAAGAATCCCACTTAAGTTGCCGTTAAAAGAATATTTAGATACTTGATAGGCACAATGAATCTAGGACTTTGGTACCCCAAGAACTCAAACTTTGAAATAGTTAGCTACTCGGATGCCGACTTTGCTGGTTGTAAGACGGATAGAAAAAGTACTAGTGGAACTTGTCACTTTTTAGGAAATTCCTTAGTGTCATGGTTTAGCAAGAAACAAAACTCGTAGCTCTATCCACAACCGAAGCCGAATATATAGCCGCGGGTAGTTGTTGTGCACAAATACTTTGGATGAAACAAACTCTTAAGGATTTTGATATTGATTTTGAATGTACACCCATAAAGTGTGATAACACTAGTGCCATTAACCTCTCTAAGAATCCAATATTGCATTCTAGAGCCAAGCATATTGACATAAGGCACCACTTCCTTAGAGATCATATCCAAAGAGGTGATATTATGCTAGACTTTGTAAGCACCGAATTCCAACTAGCGGATATATTCACCAAGCCTCTTAGTGATGAGAGATTTAGTTTCATTAGAAGAGAGCTAGGCATGACCAACTTAAATGAAATATAAGGTTTGCTAGCTATGAAAAATTTCATATCTCTTTACTTACTTATTTATGCATAATTGTTCCAAATATGATATTAATGAGATTTATATGCATAGATGAGAAAATTTATTGATACTTGACCTATATGAACTCTCCTTGTTGAAAAACTTAAAATTATAGGTCAAAATGTGGATTTTTGGTGAACTTTGGACTTGTTTTTAAACAAGTGAACATGTGAATTTTTGCATATTTGATTTTCTTATGTGTCTATATGCTTGAATATGTGAAATAGAGTGTATTTAGTATGCCTATAGGTTTGCCTTGATTGAAATTTGCATGAAACAAATTTTTGGTACCTCACTTGTTGAATTTTTAGATTTTTAGGCCTAAAAGAGTGTTTTTCGCCAAACTCTCTCATTTTTCAACATTTTTCGATTCCGTAAGTTTGTACACCTCACATTTTATTTTATAAAACTGCTGGAAAAAGAATTTTTCAATTTCGTTGCATAAAACTCATTTTTGGTACGGTTCTAGTTTTCTTGGCAATTTTCGAAAAACTTACCGTAAATCGTCATTTTTCATTATTTTTCGATTTTCTTGTTTCGAGCAATTTTGTTTTATCATATTAAAGGTATTAGAATTGGTTTGGGGTCATTTGGGTCAAAATTGGATTTTTTAGCCCATTTTTAGAAACTTTTTTTTGCTGATCCTGTACCAACCGGAATTCCGGTTGTACCATCCGAATTCGGATGGCACAGGATCAGCAAAGGGGGCATTTTTGTCATTCTCATGCGATTTTTTCCCTTTTGAAACCCTACCACCGAATTTTTCTCCCCCATTCAGTTTTTCAACCCTAAAACGGCAGCCCACCATCTCCTTCTCTCTAAAATTCTCTCTTTCAAAGCCTCACTCTCATCTTCCAATAATTAAAAAAGGTGTGTTCCTCATCAAAGCCTCACTCTCATCTCTTCAATGGCTTCCTCATCAAGAGCTCTCAAGAGAATGGCTAGTGCAAATCAACAAAGGGAAATAAGGGCAAAAGCAAGGCAAGAGCCCACTCTCTTCTTCAATGATGAAGATCACAACAAGTTTGTCAATGATTTCTCCTCTAGGAAAATTCTCAAAGGTAAAATTTGTGATCTCCCTAGCCTTGATTGTGTTGATTTTAGTCATCATTTTGATACCCTAGGATGGACATCCTTTATTCAAATTAACACTCCATTGTATCCTAGGCTAGTTCAAGGTTTTTATGCTTGTATTAAACCTACATTACAACCTTTAGGTGTTAGAGGAACCCTTAGAGGAGTAGCTTTTGAACTCAATGTAGCCTCTCTTAATGACATGTTAGGAGCACCTAATGGTGGCATATTACTTGAACCCAAACTTTCTCTCAAAAATGATGCCATTTTTAACTTTGATGAGTGTTCTAGGAATATTTGTGGTGATGGCCCTTTTATTATGAGACCAAAAAGACACCAACTCACTTTAGAGGCTAAAATCCTCCACAAATTTATTGTTGCAAATCTTGCTCCTAGAAGTGGCCACCAAGATGAGATCAATTCCATTGATCAATTACTCATGCATCTCATTATAGCCAAAACCACACCCATCAACCTAGGCTATCTTATTTTAAAATTCATACTTGATGTGGACAAGCCTAATATGATTAAGGCACTTCCCTTTGGTTTTCTTCTTAGCTACCTTTTTCCTCTCTTAGGAATTCCTACCCTACATGAAAAGAAAAATGATCCTACCTCTAGTGACATTCTAGGATCCAAAACTTTCAAGGCTATGGGTTACAAATTCCTTAACAATGAATGGGTGTTCACACCCAAAAGAGGGCAAAGAATGCAAATTGATTTGGAGAGTGATGATGAAGAAATTAATTTGCCCGCAAGTGAAAGTGAAGAAGAAGAAGAAGAAGAAGAAGAAGACATGCCTCCTCAAGCTCCTCCCATGCCTACTTTTCCCCAATTCAACCTTGAGGAAGCGTTTACTCGTCTTCACACCTCGGTTGACAACCAATTTCAAACCTTGCGAAATGATCTCAACTCACAATTCTCCAACCTCAACAATGACATCAACACCATGAGGAGTGACATGGTGCATGGGTTTGCTAATGTGCAAGAGGAGATGGCACAATGGAGGGCATACATGGATCGCTTTGGCCCCCCACCAAACTAGTTCTTGCATTATTTTTTTTTGGCTTATTTAATTTCTTTTTTTTTTTTTTTTTTGGTTGTGTGCAAAGGCTTCATGCCTTTTGACTTTGTGTTAGTTTTTTTTTATTTGTTGTTTGTTTGGTGTGTTGAATGTTATTTTGGATGTTATGTTTTTTTTTTAATGCATTGGATTGTTGCTTTGTTTTTATTTTTATTATTTTTTTTTGTTTTTGTTTTTTCTCTTTTCTTTTATATTTTGTGAATTCCTTGCCACCCTTTTTGATGAATCAAAAGGGGGAGAACAACTATTGATTAATTGGCATCACCTCAATTTTTTTTTGGTATCTAATCCTTTTATCATAAGTAAAAATTGAGGGGGAGTTTACAAATTCATGCAAGGTAAAATTAAAAGGTAAATTTTTTTTTCTTGCACACATTAAGGGGGAGCTAATCCAACTTACTTTACTTAAATTTTTTCTTTCCCTTTCAAAATAATCAAATATTTGATATCATCAAAAAGGGGGAGATTGTTAACTCAAACTTTTCGATCTCCTTGTTTTGATGATTAGCAAATATTTGATTATTATTTGTTACTAATGATTTATTGATTTTGTAGCAAATTTAAAAGAGAAAATAAATATTTTGGTATTTTTACCAAACTTTTAAAAGCAACACTAAATGGACTCAACAAGCATATCAAGAGCAAAAGATTCATCAAGGGATCAACAACTCAAGACCCTATTCAAAAGAGGTCTTCAAAATCCCAAAGTCAAAAAGTCAACCCGAAAGTCAAAGTCAAAGTCAAAGTCAAGGTCAACTCTCGGGAAAAATCAACTTGGGATCAAAAACATGCAAATCAAGCTAGGAGGCTCATCTACATCAAGACTACTCAAAATTAAATGGTATAAATCTAATTTAGTCTTGTTAAAGTGATTTGCATAGCACACTAAGTTTTTATAAATTTGAATTTTGGCCCATTCACTAACTTGTGCAACAAGTTTTCTCACACGATAGTTCAAAAAATTTTTTGATTGAATTTCTAAATTACATTTTGTTTAACTAAGAGAACAAAGTTGGAATTTCAAAAATCGGATAATCGAGTAAGAAGTTATGCGCGTTTAAGTCCCGAAAATTGGCACTTTTGCCATCGAGTCGATCATCCGAATTCGGATGGCAACCGAATTCCGGTTGCAATCAATCCGGAATTCCGGTTCCCATCCGGACTTCCGGTTCATGGCTGACCCCACCTCGGGAAACGTGCTAACGGCTATAAACGGCTAGTTTTTCATCAAACACTATATAAACTCGATTTTTCTTTCAAAAAATAAGTTGGTTGAGCATTTATTACATATATCTAACCTATCTAAGTGAGATTAAGGAGCTTCTAAGTTTGAAATCCAAACCAACACATTTCACACACTTTGAGCCAAAATTTGATTTTATTCTTCTTAAGTGTGCTAGCTTTTCACTCTAGGTTTCCATTGTATCATCATATTTCTAGAGTGAGTTTAGCTTGTATATCAAACACATTTCCATATTGTGATTGAGGTGAGGTTGGCACCGGTTTTGTAAACAACCCGGAAATAGTGAGATTGGCACTTTAACAATCCGAGAAAGAGGTTAATAGTCCTCGGGGGTGCGAAACTATTGTAAGAGGTTTGGAAATACCTTGGTGAAAATTTCCCGGTTGTAAGGGTTAGTCAAGCCCGTTAACTTGGCTCGATATTGGAACTCAAAGCTAGGTCCATAGCTTTGAAGACCAAGGACGTAGGTGGCATAGTTCTACCGAACCTTGTAAAAATCGAGAGTTTGCATTTTCTAATCCTTAAACTCTTTACTTTACAAGTTTAATTATTTGTCTTGATATATTGCTTGCCATACTACTTGCTTTTACTTGATTAATTGACTAATTGCATAATTTTGTGTTAAAAGTTTTAATTTTCCGAAATTAGTTTAAATTTCCAATTCACCCCCCCTCTTGGAAACATATCTTGGGTTAACAGATAACATACTGGAAAGCTTGGAAAGGAAAAAAGATTGCAAACAACTTTCTTAGAGGTTTATCTGAATTCATTTTTCTAAATCTTCTAGCTTACTTGTACATGGTTCGAAAGATGAACCCAGGTACGATCACACATTTGGAGGTGGATGAAGACTTTAAATTCAAATATATTTTCGTAGCATATGCGGCATGCATTAAAGTATTTCATTTTATGAGAAAGGTTATTGTAATGGATAGAACTTGGTTAAAGAGTAAGTACAAAGGTGTAATGCTCATTAAAATGGCACAAGTGTTAGATTTTGTGTCCTAAATAAAACCCATTATATAATCAGATTTACTACTTAATAAAAGATTAGAAGTTATTTTATGTTGCATGGTTCACATGATTTATTTCATGATTATATGTTTAATGTATACAATAGAATATAATCATGGTTATATGTTCAAAAGTTTAAGTCCCATGATTTGTTAGTTCAGTGGATTTAGACTGACATGATAATCGGCGATAAGGTATACTTACACCTTAAATAAGTGCTATATCCTTTCCAGGCATTGGCGAAGCTTAACAGTATGAGATGTATGGAGTATACATTAGATTGAACCGATATTGAACTTGGATAAAATATTATAAACTTACCATTATATCTTTCTAAGTCAATATCACCGGTTGATCTTAGGTCTATAGATCTTAATACTGATATGGTAAGGTTCAATCTTAATTGTATTATTTATGTTCTTAAAGTTGTTCGTTAAAGTCTAGTCGGTTGATCACTTACATCTTGGGAACATGGCAGTTCAATTGAGTGGGAGCGCTAATCATAGATATAGAATCTATATCTTCTATAAGTATTTCGAAGTGAAATGATGATTTTCTTTGAACTTGGCTTGATAGAGATAAATGATTGAGGCCTCATTTCAGTAATTATATTAGTTTACTGAAATATCATTTATAGGTAGCTAAGTGTTTTAAGGATAAGATACATTGAAGGATACAACGGTAAATTTATCCCTATTCGATGTAGATCATCCATAGAGGATCTTTGACTATTAAGATTGTAACAATGGATAATCATAACGTATCTATATCTTGGTACATATAGAACGTTCTATATAATTGAGAGTGTAATTCTGAATCTATAGTGACACAAGGAGGAATTAATAAGTTAGAATTTACTTAGTAAATTCTAGTTCTATTTATTGGAAGCTCGGTTATATAGGCCCATGGCCCCCTCATTAGTTTAGATAATACTGCTTCCAAACTCAGTCAATTGGTTTTAATCAATCAATTATAATTCTAAAATTAGATTATGCCTTATTTATGAATTTTCACTAAGCAATGGCTTAATTGTGAAAAAAAGAGGTTTTGAAATTAGAAAATATGAGACTTTGCATGGTCTTATTAATAAATAATATAAATGGAAATTTTATTTAATAATTAATTATAATTATTAAATAAATAGTTTTGGCATTTATGGGATTGAAATTAGAAAATATGATATTATTGAAAGAAGAATACATGGTTGAAATAAAGTGGCAAAATTATAACTAGTAAAAGGCCCTTTAGTGGCTGACCATTATGTGTAATTTTTGCCTATTATTTTATTCTTTTTTAATCCATATAATTTAAACATAAGCGCTAGTTGAAACACTATAAAATGACACATGATGCTCTCATCTCATCCAACTATTCACTTCAACCTACCAAATCTAGTTTTCATTCTCTGACAACTAGTAGATGAGAGACACCTTCTATTGAATTTCGAACCTCCTTCATTGTTCTTCATAATCAACCCATAGTGATAGAGTGCCATGCCCACACATATCAAGTCAAGTACTCAATCATAGTGTGCAAGACGGTGGTAACCAACCCGAAGGAGAGAAAGAGATCCAGGCTCAGTCTTGATAATACTCTGCGACAGAAAGGAACAAGGGTTAGAGATATGAGCGGAATGAGTCATATTAATCTGCTACAATTAATGTAACGTTTTCTAAACTCTTATGTGTTTAATTTCATCGTATTAGAGAATGCATATTTAGGGTGTTAATGAAACATACATGTTAGTATATCTAGATCATGGAAAAATAAATCCTAAAAAATGGCCTTAGAGTCATGGTAATGATTTACTTTCATTAAATATGGATTTTAAACGATGAATTTGTTGATTTAGATGTGTTCATGTTGGTTTATGTGTGATTTGATGATTGTTTGTGAATTACAAAATTTTTCTATGAAAATAATTTATTTGGATTTCTTATGAAAAATTAAACAATTTTAGTTTTTACGGAACTCGATTCCAATAAAAAATTACAAAAGTTATGTTGATTTGAAGTTTCAGGTCATAGTGGTGTCGAGAGGCTCGCATCGCACGCACCAGTCACTCGGACAAGGTGCTCATGCGCACGTGTGTGCCTCAAACATCACATTGTCTGAACCCGCTGAAGCCCCACGCTCAGACACGATCACGTCGAGTGACACCCTGCAGCACGTCGAGTTTCCTCAAAAGATGACGCTGCAAATCCCACCAGCGCGCGCATGAGGGCTGCATGCAGCTTGGTCGTGGGCAGCTTGCATGGTTTCAACCTAAACCCAATTTCAGATTTTTCCAATTTCAAATCACTAATATCTAATTAACATTTTATTTTTAATATTTAAACTTTAATATCAAATTTTTACAAATTAATAATATTTAATTTTTTTAATAGATTATTATTAATTTATGATATTTAGAGGTTTAAATTTAATTGATTATTTTATTTTTAAATTATGATCAGATTTTAAAAATTTGTTAATTTGTTAATATTTATATATCATTTAATTATAAGGTTAGATATTTTAATATTGGGCATATTTTAAATTAAAGATGGCATTATCTTTTTTAATTTGAAATATTATATTAAAATTATCTTATATGACAAATTAAATAATTGTAAATTTGAAATTAACCTTGTAATTTTTATAGATATCCTAACAATAATATTTTCAAATTCATAAATTGATTATTTAGTGAAATATTTAATTATTTATAAATCATAAGTTAGAAAAATGATATTTTGGCTATATTATATCATTTTACTTATTAGAAATTTATAAATAGTATTTTAAATATTCAAATAAGCTCGAAATTTTTGTAGAAATCTAAAAAATACTTAATTTGAGATATTTTGACATATAATTTAGAAAATTATTCTTAAAATAATAATTGTCTAACCATATCTATTTTAAAATTTGTTTATTTTGTTATTTTAATTTTATTAAATTATTAAATTAGAAAATGATATTGAAAATATCTAATTGGTTATTTTCAAATTATTTATTTTATTAGATATTTAATTTAATTTGATAAAATAATTCAAATAAACCTAGATATTTTAAAATTAGTTTCAATTTTGAATTTTTAAAAAAGATATTTAAGGTTGTTTAAACAATTCTAAATTTTTAAAATTTAGTTGGTTAGTTAAATGATAATTTAATTATATAAGTAATAAATATCTTATTTCACATATTGTTACATTGTTTGTTTGATTTAAATTGTTTATTCAAAAACTTTTTTTTCTTAACAAATTTATTATTTATTTGATCTGAATTGTTATGATTAACTTGTTGATAGATCCAATGATATAATTTTAATCATAGTCTAATTGTCAATAGATCATATAAATTATTTGCAATAGGTAAATTTTGTAATTTCTTTCATCTTTGTTAAACCTAGAAACATGATAGGGCCCATCCAAATCAGTTTGACCTGTGTGAGCTCATATGTTTATTTTTGGGCTTAGATGCATATAGGAAGTCCATTAAATTCTAGATATTTAAATGAACAGGTTGCTAAAATAAAATATCACCCATGATAGTTTTATTTAGGCCTAATTATTTTTGGGCTTATTCAATGAATAATAATTATGGGTAAGTTGAAAAATACCACTTTTATTAATCAATTAATCAAATTTACCTCTAATTTTATATTTAATTGAAACATACCTCTTTTTATATGTATTGTACCCAAAATACCCTGACATAAGAGAGCCACATGGAGAATATCTTAAAGTGACAGGGGCAAAATTAGTACAATGTTTTTAAAAAAAAAAGGTAAAAATGATAGACTTTAAAAAAGAGGGTAAAAATAAAAGAGGATAATATAAAAAAGGTATAGAGTGTAATTTCCTCTAATAATTATTTAATGAAAGGTTAAATACCTCTCCTTTGGGCTTTGTGTGAGAGGGGCCATTAGTAGTGGGTACGACATACTGGACCCAACCATTCCTCATATGAACAACCCTAACTGTGGAGGTACAGTATAAATGTAAAATTAAAAGATACAGTATAAATGTAAAATTTAGGAGCTCGTTTAGAATGCTGTATTAAAGCGTATTGTATTGTATGGGAAACTTACAAAAATACTGTTTTTTTACCAAATGTTTTCAAAAATACTGGGACACGGCAAACTTTACATTTTTACTGTCCAAGCCCATTTTTATTTCTTTTATACTGCTCAGGCCCAATATATTTACTTTTATACTGTGAACAGTAACAAAATACAAATGACACCTCTCCTTCGTGGTTGGGGATGGACAAATCAACACCGGAATCATAAAAACACCAAGAAAAAACCATAAAACCTGGAAAAGAGAAAAAATTACTAAATCAACAACAAATTACGGTTTTGTAGTGTTATTTTACTGTTGTTTTAATATGAAAAAAATGCCACGTAAATGAAATATTGTGAAAAATGACAGGACATGGAATCTAAATCAATTCTCATAAAGAGCACTGGACAATGGGAAAAAGAACATAATTATTTCAAGAGAATGTGACAATGCTCGAAAATAACACAACAATACTTGAAAATAACACAGCAACAACAGAATCATACACATTGGAACACCAATTAGAAGAAGGAGGAGAGTCAAAAACAAGAGAATTTGAAAATGACAAATTTGACATAGTTGACTATGCGAAGCTGGTTGCTAAAAAAATGGTAGAAAAACTTGAAAACAACAGTAAAAAACTATATCCAGAAATCGACATCAACAACGAGAAGCTAATAACAGACAAACACCAACCAGAAGTTGAAAAATGTCAGGCATACAAAGACAAGGAAACACTGAAGAAAGTTTACAGCTACTACGCAATCAAAAATAACTTCTAATACAGTTTTTGAAAACATATTTAATTGGGTTTCAGTAAGAAGTTTTTTAATATCTTCAATAACAGAGTAATAACCAGAGTTTATAACTTTAGAATGGTAGTATTCCGATCGAGTGTACTTAGATTCCCAATCCTATAAAAAAATATAAGAAAACACTACTAAAACAAAACTAAAACAACAAAAAAAAAAAAAAAAATGAATATAAAAAATAAGCATAAAAAAACAATAACAAAATAAGCCATAAGAGCCATCAAATGATACAATACCACCACTCACAAAACCAGAGCTAACTATAACCCAAAAAAAAAAAAACATAATTAGTAAAAACAACAAAAACCCAGTAAAATTTATGTCGTTCTAGAAAAAATAAATAAAGAAAAAAAGAGATTTTTTTTACTTAGAAAGTTTGAGTTGTCTGATGTTCTTCTTCTTCCTCTGTATTGTTCTTGTTGAAGATATTCTCACTTAGATATGCTCTCTTCACCAAGAGAGCCTCCACACTCCATCATCGTTTCAAGTTTTTTTCTCTCAGCACACTCGCAAAAAATTTCTCTCTATATATATCTTACTTTTCTCTCTCAAAACTCAAGTAAAAAAATGAATGAAATGAATAAGCTTTGTAAGTTTTTGAAACATTGAAGAATGGAGAGAATGATTTTATGTAAAGCTCTTGGTTGATGGTCTTTATCTTGACACGAATCTCAAGAATTTTTCTATAGACATCAACCCACAAAAAGAGATAGAGAGAGAAACAAAATAGATATATAAGCTTGGGAATAGGGATCACGTAGGTGGGTTGTCTTCAATTTCAAATTTAATTAAAAATAAAGTTGTCCCATCAATCAACTAAATACATATAAAGAGTTATATATATATATATATAAATAAATATATAATTTTTTAAAAATAAAATCATGTGAGTGATTGGACTTAAATTTCAAATTTAAGTAAAAAAATAAAATAAAAAATTTAACATAAAAGTGATGTAAAAAACATCAATTAACTTATACAAACCTCTTTTTTATATATAAACACACACATATATATTATTAAGTTAAATTAATTAGACTTACTCAAAATTAAAAAAAAAAAAAAACAATTACACACTAAAAAAGTTATAATTGCCGTGTAACCGTACAAAAGAAATAAAATAGAAAAAATCAGTATAGGGTGTAAATTTTTCTATGAAAACCCTAACTGTGAAGGTACAGTATAAATGTAAAATTAAAAGATACAATATAAATATAAAATTTAGGGGCTCGTTTAGAATGATGTGTTAAAGCGTATTGTATTATATAAAATTAGAGAGAAATTTACATAGTATATTAACTTTTGTTAATTTTTTTACAAAAATACTATCAAGCGGTATTTTTTTATAAGTTTCATACTGCAGTATATTGTGTTAAGTTTTCACTGGTGTTTTACTGGTGTTTTGTAGTTGTTCTACTATTGTTTTGAGTTGTACTGCTTTGTGTTTTACTGGGATTTTATGAAAACACAGTATTTTTGAAAACTTTTTCGTGTGACAGTATTTTTGTAAAAGTTAACCCAAATTACAGTATTTTTGTAAATTTCCCAAAGTAGATTATATATTATATTTGGGCCGTACTAATATCAAATGTAAACTTTGGGCCTTTTTCTAGTACATGTGTAAGTCCCCAAAAAATGATGTTGTTAAAAAAAAGTAAATCTAAGTGAAACTATTTGGAACCTCAAAAGTAAGGGCATTGGACTTGGTTTTAGTTCGTTGGACTAAATTATTAGTGTGTGAGTGGTTCCGTCCAACCACAATACGGGTAGATGACGTCACCGCCGGTCACAATGCACGGCCAACATTTTCTCTTTCGTTCGTCCCGAATCCGATCCTTTACCTTCCATCCTCATCTTTCTCTCTCTAACTCATTTTCCCTCACTTTCATTTCTCTCTCTCTCTCTACAATATTCCGATCAACCGTAATAACCACCGCCCGACCCGGCCCAATTGTAATCCATGGACCGACCCGGCCCAACGACGGCCACTCGACCCCACAGCGGTGGCCGTGAAGATTGTTGGAGCGAAGGAGCCACCGAGACCCTAATCGAAGCCTGGGGCGACCGTTATTTGCAGCTTAACCGCGGCAATCTCCGTCAGAAGGACTGGAAGGAGGTTGCCGAAGCCGTCAACGGCCGTGATAACGGCGTTAAGGCGTACAAGACGGACGTCCAGTGCAAGAACCGAGTCGACACCTTGAAGAAGAAGTACAAGCTTGAGAAGTCTAAGCCTCTTCCCTCGGCTTGGGTCTTCTATCCCCGGCTTGATTTCCTCATCGGCTCTAACACCAAGCCTACTACCGTTACCTTAACGATCAAGTCCGCTAAGCCTACCAGTTCCAGGGCTGGACCAAAGCCCCCGGTCTACGCTGTAAGATCGCCGGATAGTTTGCCGGTGAATGATGATAACCTGGAAGAGGAGGAGGATGAGGAGGACGGAGGGTTTGACGGAACTAGAGTGGTGGTGAGGAAGCATCGAATGGAGGCACTAGATTTATCGGATGGTTCTGCTTGTAGGGAATTGGCTAGGGCGATTTTAAAATTTGGGGAGATTTACGAGAGGATCGAGAGCTCAAAACAGCAGAAGATGATGGAGCTAGAGAAGCAGAGAATGGAGTTTGCTATGGACCTTGAGTCACAAAGGTTGAACATGTTCATGGACGCTCAATTGGAGCTGGGGAAGATGAAACGAGCGAAGTACGCCCCTGGTTCGGGTAAATTTCGAAATTCTGAACAATTATGCATTTGATTTGAATTGGTAGTTGAAACAATTGCTTTGATGATATGAGTAAATTTGATTGAAAGGTTGGATTAAATTGGATTGACTTGGAGTGATTCTTGTTAAAGAATTTTTTGTACATTATACATTATGCTTTAACATTCAAGAAATTGAGTTACCTACGTTGTTGGTACCTTTTGCTAGCTTGTTGGAAGCAAGTTTTACTTTTTGTTCTGAGATACTTGTTTATGTAAGTGCACTTATCTTGTTATAATATTTCAGGTTTAGGATTATGTGCAGGCAAGAAGATTTAATTAGGTGCTTGAATTTTAGATTGATATGTCCAAATAAATTATAATCAATGCTATGCAGCATTTTTGACCTATGGTAGTTTTGGATCCAGAGTTGACTCATGCTCACCTCCCAGTTTAGCATGTGCCCGGTTTTATTTTTTTGCCTTTAAGAGAACTAAAACAGCTTAGGATTGATCACAGGAGATAGTCAAATTAAACTAAATGACACCTGAGGAGGAGTTGCATTGTTTGTGATTTGTTTAGTATTTTGGGTAGAAGCTTAAGCTGGGGTTTGATTGTTCTACCTGAGTGTACCCGGGTTTGAGTTAAGTATGGAGCTGTCTTGCTGCATGTTTTTTGGCGTTTACTTTGCATTTGAATACTTGATTAAGCTTCCAAAGTTGTAAGTAAGCTTTCAGAAGAATGAGTAGAAATTGCAGGCCAAACCCGCAAATGATAATCATCTATCAAATACTGGCATACCATGGCTTAACAAGACTATTTTCAGTGATCAGCTTCTTGAACATGTTGGATAAAATAATGTTGGCATTCTTTCATACAGGCATATCCAGAGAATATTAGAAAGAGAGCATACTATTTTTTGCTGCTATTTTCTCATGTTTGTATCGCCATTGCTTTATTTTGTGCGGACTAAATGATAGTACTTGAAATTGGTTTTAAACTATGATCTTATAGTAACCCATTTTCTATGCTTATACTTCTTAACAGGG
The DNA here is from genome assembly GCF_029168945.1 of Cannabis sativa. Lineage (NCBI taxonomy): Eukaryota > Viridiplantae > Streptophyta > Magnoliopsida > Rosales > Cannabaceae > Cannabis > Cannabis sativa. Next base: position 11,455,775 of record NC_083601.1, read on the forward strand.
AAGAAGTAATTAGCTGAGATGTGAAGAAATCAATGTTCATAAAGGATGTCTAAATCTGGAAATCTGTGGAGTCCACGTTGGATTTATGTAGTTAAATTACACATTTTCCCAGGCTATCTTATTATTAAAGTTCAAATCAATTGTTGTAGTGTCTTTATGTCTTTATGTAAATAGTTTTTCTTTTGTTTTGGTAACAAGTATCTTGCACCTACCGTTGAATTATTGAGAGAAAGTATAATGTGATCTCTTCAAAATCACCTTATCCACTATAAATTAGTCGGTTTTCCAAATTCAGCACTGGATAATTGTTCTTAAAGTGTCTTGTCATTTTAAATTGAAGAAAACAAGCTATTCCTCTGTGTTGGTAAATTGTTTATTTGTTTTAGCTGTTATATGCTAACTCGACAGGATACGATTCCATCTTTAAATGGAGAAACAAAATAGTGTTTTTTTTTATCCAAAAACTTTTGAGTATGGCTATTCCGATTAGCCTTGAACAGAAAAAAGGCAAAATCTGATAAACACGGTTATATTGGATTTTTCCAAATTATTTAAAGAGGTTGTTATGACCTTTGTATGGTAAAAAATTCTATTTTCCTTCTCGTCAAGCAAAACCATTTTTGGGAAAAAAAAAAAAGCTGTGCTATGTTATGGCCTTGGTGACAGAAAGAGTAGTAAAGAAAATCAAACCATTGTATCATTGAACATTCTGAAAATTGTGTAGGCATTCACTCACGGGAACTGTTATCTCTACTCTAGTGTTGATGAGAAGCAAATAAATCTTTGGATTCTCACTGCAGCAAATAAAGTTAAAAAAAGAAAGGCCTATTATTATTATTATTATTGTTATTATTAATTGTGGGGCTTCTGAAATCATGGCTAGTGTTTTTCTTCCTTACCTCGAATAATGGCTTCAATTGGTTGGCTCCCACAAACTTCTGTTGTACTTGAAAGCAGTAAAAACTTAATAAGTAAATAATGGCTACCCAAATTGTTTTTGTTCTACCTACCCAACTTGTGATGATCAAAAAGCATCAAAGGGAAGAGATTATTCTATTAATAATCTAGAAAAGTACTCAAAATAATATAGAAATATTAATCAAGTTACTGTTAATGTTGGGGAACTTGAAATTTAACTGGTTTCGTTAAATTCTGACTGGAAAAGGGATAAATTCTAAAACACCAATATTAATTTCATCCACAAAATAGATGATTAAAGAGCAGATCATATATCATGATTCATATTATTAGATAGATATATATATATCACAAACTGATCATTATAATATATACGGGACAAAGCTAAAATCATGATGATAATTAACTGATGAATTATTCTGACAAAATTCAAACGAACTTTGGGTAATTAAAGCTTGATGATGATCATGAGTAGCCCAATTAGCAGCAGGAAGACCACTAAAACCAGTACTAGCCTCGCTAATAAGCCTGCTGCCATCCAAAGCAACACCATAATTAGAAGAAAATGAAGAAGAAGAAGAAGAAGAAGAAGAATTGGCTGCACAGCGAGCTAGACGAGCTCTAGCAAAGGCTAGATCATGTTGCAGCTCAGCCATCTTTCTTTGGAGCAAAGCTATGGCACCAATGCAACCATAAACGGGGTCTCGTAGCCTTGCCTCGGCCTCATAGGCTAGAGAATTGACGGTGTCCTCGCGCTGTTCTTCGGGCACCTCGATCAAGATCTTGCTTACATTGCTAGCGCCAAATACTTTGTGTACTTTGGCAAACTTTTTAGGCTCGTCGGACCTAAAATAAGGAGCGAAGATGCATGTGGGGATGCATCTTCGCTTCAAGAACTTGCAAGCAGCACAAGAAGAGCTTGCACGGGGCTCGTGTACACCCTTCATGCTCTCCTGATCATATAACTCAATAAATTATCAAAAGCTAGAACCCAATTATCTTAGCTTGGACGTGTTATATTTATATTCACTATATTGTTTTCTCTTGCTAACGTTTATTAGTTTATGTACTTAAATAGTTTTAGTCATTTCAACCTGGCCTATTAGCTCAGCTGGTTAGAGCGTCGTGCTAATAACGCGAAGGTCGCAGGTTCGAGACCTGCATGGGCCATTTTTTCTTTTCTCATTTATTATTTTTGAATAATTATTGATGTGACAGCATATAAATGATGACATAGTGCTCACTCTTCACTCCATAGATTATAAAATATATAATATTGTTTATTTTATTTTCTCCTTGTAAAAAATAAAAAAAGAAGTTTCGTTAAAAAGTAGCTATGAAAGATGATGGAACTATCCACAAGAGGCAAAAGCTTATATAATGTGAAGTAAAAAGACTTATAATTAGGAAGCTCTGCCTCTTCAGTGTTGCCATAAAGCATCGATTTATATTTACCATATATCTCCACGTACGAAGACCTACAGGCTTTTTCAGTACGTACCCTTCCCTCTTGTACCTCCCTCCTAGGCTCCCATTACCATCAAAACTGGAAACTTTTACGAGTAAATACTATTTTAAATTTTATGTTTTATAAAAGTTAATAATTAGACTTTTTATTTTGTTAAATGATAAAATGGATTATGTATTTTTTAAAATGGTATAAATAAGACTCTGGGCTTAATTTTTGACAACTTTTCTTAATATAACCAAATTGAAAATACGAACAGATACAGAAAATGTAAACAGTTTTGTCATAATATTTTTAGATCAAATTATTATTAAATTTTATTTTGACAATAAATCAGTTCAGGTCCCATTTTTACCATTTTAGAATATACAGGGTCCATTTTGTCATTTAACAAAATAAAAGTTTCAATCAGTAACTTTTACAAAACACAAGATCCAAAAGAGTATTTACCCATCTTTCATTTGTTTCTAAATAATGTGAATATATATATATATATATGAAAATAAATTACAATACTAGAAACTCATTTTCTTTTGTTTCTCGACTTAATTACTCATTCATATACATTGGTTAATACTCACAAGTAAGAATACGAAGTACTCCATTCTTTTATGCTTTTGCACATACTAAATACTCAAAAGGAAGAGTCTTATATTATTATATGTAGTACTTTTTATCTTAGCGTGATGTAACTTCACTCGCTCATAATTATTTATCATCATGAATCGAATGGTTTTCAACATTTTTGCTTTAGAACAAAATATCATAGCCTTTTACAGTAGAAATTATCCTATTTATAAATAGCTATGCATCATTATAAAAAAATTTACTTTTAGTCACAACAAAACTTGTGAATAAAAATAAAAAAGTTGTGAGTAATTATAAATTGTGATTCTTACGTTGTGACTAAAAAGTCTGTAGCTAAAAATTTTAGTCACAAAAATCACAATTTGTTGTGACTAAATGTGATTTTAGTCACAATACTTGTTAAATTGTGAGTAATTATAAATTGTGATTCTTACGTTGTGACTAAAAAGTCTGTAGCTAAAAGTTTGTCACAAAAATCACAATTTGTTGTGACTAAATGTGGTTTTAGTCACAATACTTGTTGTGACTAATACTAAATTAGTGATAACTTGTATCAAAATACTATATTTAGTGACAAAGAACTTGGTAGGTAGATTCTGGTGCTACTACTCACATAAGTATATATTTTTATGTAGGGTTACATTTGGAGTCGATCTTCAAATGATGCTGAAAGATTTATCCTTGTGGGCAAGGGCAAAGCATTTTCAGTTGAAGCAATTGTCACATTTAGATTATATTTTAAGACTGGTTATTTTATTGAATTAAACGAGACTTATGTAGTACCGTCAATTAGATGAAATTTGATTTTTTTTTTTTATTTCTATTTTAGACAACTATGGTTAGTCTTGTTCATTTGGAAATAATAAATTTAGTCTATTTCTTAATTTTACTTAGTTGTGACTGGTTCTTTAATTGACAATCTATATATGCTAAATACAATTGATTCTTATAATTATGAAACCATATAAATAACATTAAGAGGTACAAAACAAAAATTATCAAATGAGAATTCTATCATCTTATGGCACAAATGCGTAGGACAAATCTTCAAAAGTAGAATAAGGAGATTTGTGTTTAGATAGAATACTTGCACCCCTTGATTACATTGACATTGATGTTTATATCGAATATATCAAAGGAAAACAGATAAACATTAAGAAATTAAGTGCCAACAGGAATTCTAGTGTCTTAAAATTGATACATACTGATATATGTGGTCCATTGCCTACAATTTTTTAGAATGACAAATAGTATTTTATCACTTTTATAGACGACTATTTTCGTTGTGGGTACTTATACTTGATACATGAAAAGTCACAATCCTTGGACGTTTATTAAGGCCTTCAAAGCCAAAGTTAAAAAATTAACTAGGTGAGAAGATTAAAGTTGTCAAGTTTACCTGTAGAGGTAAACACTATTGTAGATATGACAGATCAAGTAAACAACCTCCATGACCTTTTGCCATATTCCTAGAGAAATGCAGAATTGTCTTGCAATACATAATGCCAAGGCAACCATGAATGGTGATGCTGGGAGATAAAATAGAATGCTTAAGGACATGGTAAGAAGCATGATTAATCATTTTTCTTTACCTGAATCACTTTGGAATTAGCACTTAAGACTGCAGTCTATATTTTAAATAGAGTGACTAGCAAATTGGTAGATAATAAACCCCTAGAAGAACTATGGACATGGAAAAAGTCTAGTACTAAACACTTACATATTTAGGGTTGTCCAATTGAGGTAAGGCAATTTTAGGCCACATGAAAACAAACTAGACTAAAGAATAATTAACTACTATTTTGTTGGGTATCTAGAAAGGTCAAGGGGTTTAAAGTTTTGAGATCCCTCAACCAAGTCCTTTTTCGAGACAGGAAATGCGAGACTTCTCGAGGATGTTCTGTTTGAGGAGGAAGATAAAGTAAGGAATGTTGTTTTTTTTAAGAGAAATAAATTTTTCTACGAAATATTGTTCTTGACAATGATCAACCTATTGACATTGTTAAGACATATTTGAAGACAACAATGAGAATTCACCTATGGAATTCCCTACTCAATATCAAAAGGCTACTCCAAAAGAGCAAACTCAACAACATCAAGAGGAAGTGACACATAGGCGATCCACTAGAGAGAAAAGAAGTATAATTTCAAATTATTTTATTATGTTTCTTAAAGAGCATGAGTTTGACATAAGGACGATGGAAGATGATCCAATCAACTACTAACAAGTCAAACAAAGTGTTAATTATCAACAGTTGATTGATTCCATGAATGATGATATGAAATCCATGAGAGACAATGGCATTTAGGATCTTGTCAATTCGCCAAGGCTTTTATACAAAAGGAAGGCATTCTCCAGTGTCATCGAAAGACTCTTTTAGAATAATTATGTCACTTTTAGCTCATCTTGAATTAGAGTTACACTAGATGGATGTTAAGACAGTTTTTTCTCATTGACGACATTGAGGAAATGATATAAGATGCAACCATAATATTTTATGTCAAGTTATCCAATGTCTATGGTTGCAAACTCAAGATCCATCTCTGGTCTCAAACAAGCTTCTCATCAAATCATTATCTCATACAGATTTAAAGTCAATATTATTGACGATTGTGTACATCACAAGTTCAGTGGGAGTGAATTAATCTAAATCTTATTGCAAAAGGAGACAAGTTTAGTCTCAACTATTGCCCCAAGAATGAAATTCAAAGAGTAAAGATGAAAGAAGGTTCCTTATGCTTTCGCTATTAGAAGTCGTATGTATGCTCAAGTATGCGTGCATCTAGTTTTGGAGTACATAGTGACTATGTTGGGAAAATACTTAAGTGATCCCGGTATGGATCATTAGAAGGCAACAAAATGGGTCATGAAATAATTATAAAGAACAAATGATTATATGCTTACTTATCGGAGGTCAGAAAATTTGGAGATCATTAGGTATTCTGACAACAGTGGGTTGCCAAGAAATTAAGAAATCCACTTCTGGCTATGTCTACTTGTTGTTTGGAGGAGTTATATCATGCAAAAGTGCTAACCATACATTCATAGCTCATCCTATCATGGCAACATAATTCATAGCTTGTTATGAGACAACCAATAATACAATATGTAACGTCCTCGCTTCAAGCCTCCATTGGGCCCTTACACCCACAGAATGATGGCTCTTATACACGAGTACGTCACTCTGGCTGTTTCATGGACTGATGATTGACCCTACAGACCAGCACGAGTGTTTTCAGCGTGCTTTGTCCTTACTCGCACGCTTCCTGGGAAAACTTCCCAGGAGGTCACTCATCCTGAAATTGCCCCAAGTCAAGCACGCTTAACTATGGAGTTCTTTCGTGATGGGCTACCAAAAAACAAGATGCACCTTGTTGATATAGGTAGTACCAATCAATCCATTTAAGCTCTCTTCAACTGTGTAGTCCCATACCTACACAGTCTCAAAATCATCCCACTTGACCTTCCCCAAGCGATGTGGAATTGCACAGCTTACCTGGTATTTCCCCTTACAGATCACGGGACTACTGACTGTCACAATCACCCCTCTTACGGGGTCCGACGTCCTCATCGACCACACTTCCGGCTAGGTCAAGGCTCTGATACCATTTGTAATGTCCCCGCTTCAAGCCTCCATTGGGCCCTTACACCCATAGAATGATGGCTCTTATACATGAGTATGTCACTCTGGCTGCTTCATGGACTGATGACTGACCCTACAGACCAACACAAGTGTTTTCAGCGTGCTTTGTCCTCACTCGCACGATTCCTGGGAAAACTTCCCAGGAGGTCACCCATCCTGAAATTGCCCTAGGTCAAGCACGCTTAACTATGGAGTTCGTTCGTGATGGGCTACCGAAAAACAAGATGCACCTTGTTGATATAGGTAGTACCAATCAATCCGTTTAAGCTCTCTTCAACTGTGTAGTCCCATACCTACAAAGTCTCAGAATCATCCCACTTGACCTTCCCCAGGCGATTTGGGATTTCACAGCTTACCCGGTATTTCCCCTTACGGATCACGGGACTACTGACTGTCACACAATATGGCTGTAAAATTTTGTCACTTAGTTGTAGGTTGTGTAAGGAATTAAAAGACAACTAAAGGTAAATTGTGGCAATCTATTAGCAGTTCTATATTCAGATGACTATAGAAGCTTATCAAAATCTAAGCACATATACATTAAGTTTCTAGTTGTTAAAGATATAGTTCCGAGTAAGATAGTGTATATAGAGTATATAGGAACAAACTTATTCCTAATAGACCCACTAACTAAAGTTTTGACACCCAAGATCTTTCATGAGCATATTGCTTATAGGGGTGTTATTTTATTCGATGATGTTCAATCTTAGTGGAAGTTTGTTTTCAATATTAGTTACTTTGTTGATTGACACTATTACACTACTTTAGCTAGGTTTAGTTTTTTGCATAATAAAGTTGATGGTTTTATTATCTTTATTGTTCTGAATGTGTTATCTTTCTATTGTGGTTTGACATAAAGTTTGAAAGACTAGGGATTCATCTCACTAAGAAATAAAGGATTAATTAGAAATAGGCACGATTAAGATGACATTGCATGTAATTTCCAGTTACACATCCATACTTAATCTATGCCATTGAATATATTTAATATGGTGATCATTGATGGTTCCAGTTTCGATAAATATAATTAAGGCCGATTTGGTCTCATATTGGTATAGGAGATGGACCAAATCATCTACAGAGAATGTTTTGAGAATAATTATCAAGTTTGTGCGCACATAAGGTTATCAAAAATTGTTGTCATTGGTATTAATTTGTAGCCCAAGAGAGATTGTTGGGTTATCTTTAATAATCCAACATGTGGGCTTATAAATTAAGATAATTTATTTGAGCTAATATTCTAGTTTGGGCTAAATAAGTGATCTAATTAAATCAACCTAATAAACATCTTATTTGGTATAGATAATGTGTAATACACAATAGTAAATGGGGCTCTAATTAGTTTTCTATATAAAGAACATAAGGGTTTGGTCCCCAAGGCTAATCCCAACCACTCTTCTCCTCTATTCCCATCAATTGAGTGAGAACCCATGGAGGTAAGATTAGTTTGTGGAAGAACACACTACAACAATTTTGGTCATTTATCGCGGAATTATTAGCAGCGGAGATGGCACGCCGCTAATAATGGCAGTATGGGCAGCGGACTCTAAATTCCGCCACTAATAGTCAATTTTTATTTTTTTAAAAAAAAATTATTAGTGGCGGAGGTCCGCCGCTAATACTATTAGCGGCGGGTAAGTGGGCGAGAAAATTCCTGCTTATTCAGTTCATACATTTTTAAATACTAATTAGCGGCGGGGTATTAGCGGCGGACCCCGTCGCTAATATGTCTATAAATACCCCCACCGACCCATTTTCCCTACTTTTACTCTCAGCTCTTTAAATTTCTTCAGCTCTCTCTCAACCCTTCTCCACCACCACCACCACCGAATAACACCACCACCACTACCACTACCGAGTTCTCCACCACCACCACCACCACCACCGAGTACCACCATGCACCAGGAAGGACACCACGCACCGCCGAGTACCACCACGCACCAAAACCCATTTCATGTAAGTAAACTTTTTTTAAAGAATTTCAGATAGATGGTTTTTTATATTTTAAAAATTTTAGGGATATATATTATTATCTTTTTATATATATATTGCTCTGTCTCAGCTGGTCTCCTATGTTATTTTCTCTTGGTGATTCGGTACTAGTTTTTATTTTTGTTCTTTATTTGATGAGGAAGAAAGAGTGGATGAGTTTGGTGTCATCGGAGTTGTATTGCTCAAAACCTGGCGAGGGAACAATCGACGAAGGTGGAGGAGGAAGCGGTGAAGACGGCGGGGGCGGAGGTGACAATCCAAGTAGATGGTTATTATTGATAGAGTCACTTTTTCTGAAAACTGCCTCCATTCATCTCTTTTTTCTTTCTTGTGGCCTTTTTGGCTATGTAAATTATAGAATATACTTTCTTTTTTTTTTCTTTGCTTACTTAAATTGAACATTCTAAATATATAATATTAATTTTAGTTATTTTTCCATCTAATACATTATCAAATTGAACACAAGTTCTTTATTCTTTAGAAAATTGAATTATTAGTTGATACCGAATGTTACGAGTTAATTAGACATTACTCCTTTTTTCTTTTTTGACAAAACAACTTATTGATTAAAAAAATTGTTTAGGATTGGGGAGGTGGCAGAATATTGTTCAGTCGTATTAAAAAACTTAGCTAATCTATAGACAACATTAACAACAAACACATATACTAGAGTTAAAATGATTAAAAGCATTAACAACATTAATTATTTATTTGTATATATAATATTATTAATATATTTTTTTTAAAATGATATTTGCAGTTCCGAAGTTCGAAACTGACAGAGTACATTAGCAACGGGGTCCCGCCGCCAAGACCGGCCCTGAGTTGAAATGGGTTATAGGCAAAAAAAAAAATTTTGACCCTTACTATAAAGATACATGGTATTTTTGAATTTTTTTAAAAAAAATATGTATATTTTTAAATGGTATATTTTTTTTGCCCCTAAAATGAGTGGGCCCTAGGCGCGGGCCTAGCCCGCCTATGCCCAGGACCGGCACTGCCCGCCGCTAATCGGAGCCCAATTCCGCCGCTAATAATAGTATTAGCGGCTATTTATTAGCGGCAAACCTTTAGTTCCGCCGCTAATAACCTATTGCGGCCGAATGGGGGGCTATTAGCGACGGAGTGGTCCGCCGCTGATAGGGTAATATGTTGCAGTGCCATGTACCCATCATCTCATCTCATATCCAATATTATGAAATTAGGTATGCCTTCTACTTTATTGGTTCATAGAGTAATCTTGATAATCTGACATGAGTTTAAGATCCATGTGTATATCTATATTTAATTTTTAACAATTATAACTCAATTATTTAAAAGACATTCTACTTATATTTAAAAATTGGTAAATAATTTACAATACTGAAAATAGAATTCAAAATAAGACCAATTACACATGTATTAAAAAAATCAAACGCAATTGAATGTTTGAATATAAATATCCTACCTTCAACACTGTAAATTATTTAAAAAATTTTAAAAACTTGTAAAATGCTCCTATAACTACAATGTAAATCATCACATATAATAAATTTAGTTATAGTTTTTTAAATGTCACAAATAAAAATGCTTTTTCTTTTGTTCCTTTTTTTTTAATGACAAACATAAGTAATTTCCATTATAAATAATCTTATTTTTTTGAGGATGATATAGTGAATAAAGTGTAGATACAAGTTTTATTAAGGGGGAAGTTTGTCTAAAATTTGAAAGTTTTGTTTTTATATGAGTGAGTGATGTTGTGTTTTAGTAGCTAGAAGAAGTGAAGTGAGAATATATATGTCACTTCAAAGCTATTGTGGTGGGAGTGAAAAAGAGAAGTAGATGATAATAGTGCTTCCCGTTCAAGAGCCCACTTGTTTAATGCACGTCGTTTTCCCTCACCACACAAACAATTAAAGTTATCAAATAAAATAGAAAATTAACAATAATATTAATAAAGTAGAGCCCCCAAGTGCCTCCCACGCTTTAACTATATTTAATAAAAACCTACCCTACCAATGTCCAAACTTTCAAACCAGTAAGATCATTCACTCTATACGAGTTCAAATAGTTCAATCTTTAAATTATAAAGAAAAAAATTACAAAATTAAACTTCCAACAAATGAAATAAATCTTACTTATTTTATATATTTTTTAGTTTAATAAATAGTATGTAATTAAATGTAGAGATAATTAAGCTAAACATATTTTAATATTATTTTCCTAAATTTTCTAATATGTGTAATATTATATAAATTATTTATATAAAATGAATAAAATATATCAAAAATATAATATTTAAATGACTTAAAGAAAAATAGAGAAGGTGATATGCATGGTATGTAAAAATTTGAGGTAAAATAGATAAAGTAGAATTTTAGTAATGTATTTTAAAGAATAAAATAGAAAACTCTATCATTTAACATACATCACAAAAATTCTACATTTCTTATTTTACAGCACACTTTTACATTACAACATACATCAGTTTCTTTATATTTTTCTCTACATCATTAAATTAATATTATTTTTATTTTTTACACTATTAAAATTATAATTTTTGAACATATATACGATGTACATAAATAAAACATTATTTATATATTATTAAAATAAGTTTAAAGAATACATTATTCATTCTCTATATGTAGAGCAAATTGTATTGGTTTGAGTGCATCTCTATTATACATATATAATTTAAGAGCACTTACAACAACTTCTCTAAAATAGAAAAACTTCAAAAATTTAAAGAATCATACTAAAAATATGCTGGAGCAAATGCTCTAAACTCCTTCATTTTAATTTTTTTTAAATACACTAAACATGCTCTACATTTATAAAATATTATTCATTGCACTAAACATAAGATTAGTTATTTTGGGTTTTAATAATTATTTTTGTATTGGGATATGTGTATATATTGATATTATATATTTGAAATGAATAAAATATAATAAAATTTAAAAAAAGTAGAGTTTTTGTGATGTATTTTAAAAAAAAAAAATGATGTATGGTGTAATATAAAAATATGCTATAAAATAAAGAAAATAGATTATTGGACTATTGGTGATGTATTTTAATGGATAAGGTAGAGAAGTTGTTAAGAGTGCTCTTAAAGAAACTGATGAAAGCCTTTTTTTATCACATTTAGTAAAAAAAATTAAATAATTTCTATTATAATAAAGAAATTATTGTGAGTGCTCTGTATATAATAACTTTAGCTACTCTCTTTATGCTGCATGTTTGTAAGACTGACAAGATTTTTTTATTATTTTATATGTTTATAGTAATTATTTTATCATGCTTTCTCGTAGGGATGGATAGAATCTAATACAATCTAATTGAACCGAACTGAAGTAATCTAATCTAACCTAATTACAAAAAATTAGTTATCAAATTATAATTGAATTAGATTGGATGTTAAAAGTTGTAATCTAATTAGATTTAATTAATTATTGGATGTCAATCTCAAAATCTAATTAAAAATTAATTTAGCCTAATTATATTTAATATATACTACAAAATTATCTATATTTATTTATATAAAAAGGATATTAAAAAATAAAAAATATATATTTTTAGTTATATTTATATTGACTATTTTTTTTTTTATGAATTTGTAATACTTGGTTAGTTTGTTTTTTTTTCACAATATTTTATTTTATTTTATCCTTTTTATAAGTATTTTATTTTACTATTGGTAGTGTTGTTTTAGTCATTTCAAACTTATAGTTGCATTAAATTTATGGAGTATTAAACTTGAAATTTTATTTGTTATAATTAGCAATTAAAATTAACAATTAACATTCAAAACTGTAGTAAACTTATTTGAATAGAATCGAAATCTATTCTATCAAAAATAGAACATGATAGATCAAAAATATACTGCAGAAATTAAAATGACACATAATATTTTATGCGTGGAACTAATAATCTTTGCACATTGCTACTAGTCCACGTGGCCACGTCAAAATATAAGATTCATTAGTCAAATTTTTCAACAAGTAAAAAGTAATTGACTTAAACAAAATATAGACTATCTCTAATAATTTTACCGCAAGCTTGATGTACTCCTCTTTGCTGAATGAATCTCCTTAAGACACCAATGTTTGAACTCCCTTCAAATTACTTGATGAATGCTTGCTTCATCTCGTGCAAGATGTATAGAAATCTTCTCCTGAAGATAGTGGTGCTTATTTTCTCCCGATGTAAGACTTGTAGAAATCTTCTCTCAAAGATAGCACTGCTGGCTTCTTCCTGAAGCAAGACTTGTAGAAATATTCTCCCGAAGATAACGGTGCTTGCCTCCTCTTAAAGCAAGACTTACATGAATCTTGTCTCGAAAGTTGTTCTTCACATTCTTCACTTTTGTAGTTTAATTCACACAAAAGTAATCTCAAAGGCACAAAAACTCACCAAGGAATAACATAACAACTATCATTTACAAAAGAAAAAACTCTCTTCTAAAAATATAAGAAATTAAGAAGTGGAAGAGTTTAACCTTTTGTTGCTGGTTTAGGTGAAATTTATAGGGATAAATAGCACCTAAAATTGAGCTCCAAAGGCTTGGATACAGAGAGAAAATATTACTTAGTTTCCTTACAAAAACTCATTAATGACGAAATTTTATCTGAACAGATATGAAAAGTGTGCACATGAAATCTTGATATGTCTAGTTAGCATTGTGAATAAGGCTCCATCAAAGCCAAATTTATCCCACGAATTTTCCTTAGACATCACTCATCCTAGCTGGAGAGATTAATGAAAATCATATCAGAAAAGGAATAAAATAAATTAATTATAAAGAAATACCATATATAAATTTAGTATTTATTACATAATAAACCATTTATTTTTACTTGAGTAAGAATATATTCTCAATTAAAACATCACAGGTCGTGCTTTACAAGTAAGAAAATAATTAGGAAATAAATGAAAACTATTCTCAAAAAGAAAAATCAGAATTTGTTCAAACATTCACTGCATCAAGATAATTTTTCAGCAAAGTTTCCTTAAATAATTAAGGAAACAAAATATACATCAACGATACAAGTTGTACAAGATTTCTTGAGAAACAAATCAGATTAATTAAAATAAATATTAATACTTTCCTTAAACATAAAAATTCAATATAAGATATTCTAAATAAGAAAATTGCGTATTTATTTAACAAATATAACACAATTCGATTTTAAAAAACTTTTCATACCAAATCAAAATCTCAACCTTATTTTGAAAATACCACACATAATTAATTTTGTCATCTTTACCAAATATACCAACTAAAGATTTTACAAATTTGTGATATTTTGTTTATATGTATTTCTTTTATATTTTTAAGTTGATAATAAACATCAAGAGTGTAAATGGACATCTAATTGAAATATTGATCTAATCCAATTAGTAATTGTATTGGATCGAATTAGATTTTTAAATTTTATTAGATTGGATCGGATGATAATTTTATAAATCTAATTACTACTTGGATATGGGTCGGATTAGGAGAAAATAATTGGACTGGATCGAATAATCCTACTTTCTCGTGTTGATTTAGTGGTTGCAAACTGTAAAGACTTACTGCGATCTTTAAGTGGTATTGTATTAGATTTTGTTAAATGATCTATTGATCAAGCTACACATTTTCTTGCGAGACAGTGTGGATGTTATGTTGGTCGTATATTTGAGGAGGGGGTGTCCCTTCTAAATATTATGCTATTTTTTTAGAAATTAGCTTTAATTTAATGAAGATGATTTTTATTAAAAAATATTTGCATATATATATATATATTTTAAAATATTATCGAGTTATATATATTTAAATTATTAATTATCATGTTTGTTTGTCTCCCTTTTCAAAAATGAGAAATAAGAAATTATTATATTAGTTTCATAATTATGTTAGTTTAATTACTTCTTAAAATAGAAATACTTACTAGTGTAATATCACTAAAGTAAATGTGTCATATTATTATTTTTGTAATTTAATATCGAGTATCACAAACCAATAATGACTTTCTCTCTCCCTTGTCTATTTCTCTTTTGCTATGATTTTAATCATTTTTTGTTTCTCTCAACTAGACCCTCTACAAGCTCTACCAGTGTGGTTCTCTGATGCCCTAGCTGAGAGGATATACATGGTGGGTCAAGGGTAGCGACTAACTTGGAGTGCTTCATCTTCTCTGTTATTTGGTTCTATATTCCTTCACAGATGACTGCGTGTCTGCATCGTGGGTGCAACACCATATTCGAAAGGATGGCTTTTCCAAGGTCAGTCTCCTTGGTGGCTGGTAGGCGATTGTTCTAGTGGATTGTTCTCTTTTCCCTTTCGAGGGAGATCGTGGATGTCCTTTACTGCTTCTAAAGGGTTTGGGGTGGCCTTTTAGGATATGTGGCCTCTTTCCTTGAGTGGGGCGTTGGTGGCTTTAGCTTGTTGGTTCTTGGTGGCTACAATGGTAGTGATTGCACAATAGGGGTTCATATCTCCTTAAACCCTAGATAGTGGCATGTCATGTGGTTGATGCTAGTGTTTCCAACCTTGGGCATTATGTGCAGGTTGTAATTGGTGAGTAGTGGACACGAGCTTCAGCGAAGGGCAGTGCCCCCTCATGTCATTTTTTATCCTTTCTGGGTGGTTCTCATATGCAGTTGTTTCAGTCATTTGTTTCGTTAGTTGTCACCATTTTCGTGTTGTTTAGGTATTGTTTTCATTATCTTTTGGTTTTCTCTTGATTGTGCAAGCTCTTTGGTCCTAAACATTTGAGGGATTTTATTCTAACAATAATCTTTGCTTTACTTACTTTTATTATGTTTAATCTTCTCATATCTGTTGTTATTGATCTTAATCCATTGAGTTTTCATTCATTATCATCTCTATTTCATTTTGAGTAAATATTTTTATTTTTATTTTCTATTATCAAGATTGATAGTTCATCTCATACATATGAATAAGAATTCTTATTTTTTTCAAAAGAAAGTATTTTCAATATTGTTGTTATTGATTAGGTAAAATTATAAGGGAAATTTGATTTTCTATACTTAAAAAATCTTAAATTTTTTTTCCCTAAATGCATACTTAATAATATTGGTCATATATGACCACATTCTTAATATCCCACAAATACCCCCTCTCTCGGACCCAGAAAAAAAAAACCCAGCTAGGGTCCGATGGTCAGACCAGGGGTCCGATGGGTCCGACCAATCGGACCCATCGGACCCTAGCCGGTTTTTTTTTTTTTTTTTTTCCGGACCCTTGGGTTTTTTTAATAGCAGAAACAGCCTGGCTTGGTAAAGAATTTCTTGATAGATTCACAGTCTCCAAGGAACCAGTGGAGATCACCTTCTGAAATCTGGGAACTTACACCACATAAATGATATTAATTATGGTTTAGGGTATTATGTATTAAAAAAAAAACTAAAAGAGTATTATGTATGAAGAATTAACATTAAAGAGGAAACCATTTCAGATAAGACACGTGTAAAGGATTCAACTTCCTTTCTCCCTTCTTCACCATTTGATTTGAACTTAAACGCTTGCACAACAAGTTCATCATCTTCAAAACAACCAATCGGACCCATGGCTGCCAGAGGAAGAGAGAGGGGGCTGGGTCCGATGGTCAGACCATGGGGTCCGATTAACCTCATGGTCCGACCATCGGACCTCTGGTTTTTTTTTTTTTTCAGTTTGAGAGAGAGGAAGAGAGAGGGGCTGGGTCCGAGAGAGGGGGCTGGGTCGTGCGTGGTTCGGACGGTGGTCGTGCGTAGTCGGGGTAGTGGGTAGTCGTCGGTGGCCGGGCGTGGTGGTCGGGCGCTGAAGCCGTGGTCAGCGAGAGGGAGAGAGAGGTTCGGGATGAGGCAGCCATGGATGGATGATTTGAGTTTTTGATTTTTTTTCAAATGGGAGGGGTATTTGTGGGATATTAGGAATGTGGTCATATATGACCAATATTATTAAGTATGTATTTAGGGAAAAAAATTTAAGATTTATTAAGTATAGAAAAACAATTCCCAATTATAAATGAGTAGCAAGTAGTACACTTAAAAGTGTAGTACCACAACCGTGCCCATACATGATAAAGAGAAAGTGGCAACTAATGTGGGAGAGTGAGGAGAGACTGTAGCATTGAGATGAATGATTTGGGTATTTGAGTGAAGAATTAGGGGGCCTTCTATTTGGTCATGATGAGGGCTCCACCACACCCCTCCAATACCCCATTGGGATTTGACTCGATGGACACCGCATGTGACACTACATCAATACGAGAGAGAGAGAGAGAGAGAGAGAGAGAGAGAGAGAGAGAGAGAGAGAGAGAGAGAGAGAGAGAGAGAGAGAGAGCATGAATGAGTCTTTGAGAGTGAAGCTCATAGTTTAGAAGAAGCATGTGGATGTGGGTAGTGCAAATTAGATGGTGAACTTAGAAAACTAACGTGGAACCCTTCTCTACCTATGACAATATGACATCATACATATAATCAGTGGCAACTCTGGGTTTAAGTTGAGGGGCGACACTTTCTTTTTAAGTAAGAGAGCATTTTTTTTTCATATTATATATCATGTTAAAAATTAATACAAATTTATATTTTAGTATTAAATGTAGTATAAAATAAAAAAAAAAAAAGTTTAATAATTTAGACACTAAATATAAGTGTAAGTAGAGATTTAAAAAATAAAATGCAAATATTAAAGTAAATATGCTTTTATTAAAATTAAAACTCATGACCTCAATTATACCAAAGTTTATTTTATATTTATAAATATTACTTTTATTTATAAATATATGTTGTAACTAGTTAAAATATATACGACAGTCCCATCTTATTTCTATATACTTCTGCCCCTAAACATAATAATGCTTCTGAAATTTGAATCATTTGTAATTAGTACTTGTGATTTTTATAATAGAGATGCTAAGTTTTACCACATACGGTGATTGCATATACTATTTACGAATTAATGTTTTTCTTTCTTTTCTCTCTTTCCTAACTGGGATGAAGATTTTTTTTTTTTAGGGTAGCATAATGGTATTTTACAATCAATTAATAGCTTAATAACTTCAAAGTTTTAAGTTCGAACCCATAATCTCTCTTTTTTTTTCATTACTCTCTCACCACTAAGCTAGCCTTAGTGGCTTCAACTCGGATAAAGATCATCACTATAAATAAAGGCTTAAGGATGATTTGATGGCCATATTATTAAGTATGGAAGTTGAGACTTAGATAATATTAGACTTCTGTCGCTTTTATTAATGTGTATACAATTAATATGATATTATTTGAGCTTTGTGTGATAAACTTTCAAGTGTCAATTATATGTACAAGTGGACATGTAGAAAGGTACACTAAATGTGCACGTGCACATATACGTAATATAAAAGAAAAAGAAGTACTAGACACGTGGGGGTTACCTAAGATATATATGAAGTTATTTCAAAATTAGAGATAAGCATATGTGGACCGATCCCAACCCAGTCCCACCATATATATCATAGAATAGACAAACCTGTCTAGTTTCACACTAGTACTGTGTGAAGGACTTATTACAATTCTATTACAAGAAATTCAAATATAGGTCTACCTATCCTATGTAAGTCATGCAGGTCTAGCCCATCTTTTAGTCCACTTAGAGCATCTCCAACTTATACATTTTATACTATCACTAAATTTAATGTCAATAATTTTTTTCTATTTCAACCGCAATAAAAAAATTTATATCAAAAAAATATATTTAATATTATATTAATAAAATATAATATATACACAAATTAACTATAAAAAATCAATACAAAAAAGAAATTTTTACATGAAAAATCTATTTTGCACAATTTATTACCTAAATATCTCTACACGCTTATGTCTACATTTTTACTTACAAAGTTGGTTTTATTACACAAATACCACTTAGTCATCATTCCATCCATCATCAATCAAATCCTACTCTCTTCCCTCTCTTTTTTCATTTTCTATCAATCAATCCATCATTTCACTCTCTTTTTTCTTCTTTTCTTTTTTATTTTTAATTTTATTTCAGTTTTTAATTTTTTATTTTTAATTTTATTTCAGTTTTTAATTTTTTATTTTTAATTTTATTTTCAGTTTTTAATTTTTTATTTTTAATTTTATTTTCAGTTTTTAATTTTTAATTTTTTTTTCCATAACAATTCTTCTTTTCGTTTTATTTTTAATTTTTAATTGTAAAGCTAGTTTCTTATATATTGTTGCTTAGGTCTAGGATTGACTTTTATCAATCAATCCATCATTTCACTCTCTTTTTTCTTCTTTTCTTTTTATTTTTAATTTTATTTCAGTTTTTAATTTTTAATTTTTATTTTATTTCAGTTTTTAATTTTTTATTTATAATTGGTTATATAAATTTATATATCTATGTATTGGTCTGACAATTATTTGCAATGCTCGTCGGTATATTGTTCTCTACAATTACCCCCAAATTTTATTGGCCTCTGCTATTTATGAACTTCTGTCACAAAGAATTACATTATCGCTTAAAAAAATCTTCAAAACTATATATAGTGGTGTTAGAGAGTATTTCACCAAAGTTAACCATTCAGCAGTCATTCCTTAAAATGAGGCAATTGGGTGAAATGAGCCAATACTGATTGAAAACAATTACATTATTACTTAAGAAAAAATTGTTCCCATATAGAGATTTCATTGTCAACGTTTCTGGGAAAAAAGCTAATGTTGGTGCTGATGTTCGAACTGAGGTTTGTTTTCGGTTTCTTTTTGGTTTTCTCCCATATTTGAAATTTTACACCTTCTGTATGTATTTTTTTAATATGTTTTTTATCTAGTTGTTTCCTGTCCATTTTTATATCATCAATGGGTAACAATGAGATTTATCATGGATGTTGATGTTCAAAGAATTTTTCCTGTATTTTAGTTTGTATACAGTTGTTTTGTAGTTTTATTATAGTTTTGCTACTTGCATATGTTATTTCACTATAAAATTAATATGCAACTATTTGCACAAAACTTACTATGTATAACTACTATTTCTTAGTCCCCATCAAATTAAATTCTTGCATAATATATAAACTATCATAAAACGATAATGCAACTATAAGGCAACTATTTGCACTTGCATACAGTTGTTTTGTAGTTTTATTATAGTTTTGCTACTTGCATATTTTATTTCACTATAAAATTAATATGCAACTATTTGCACAAAACTTACTATGTATAACTACTATTTCTTAGTCCCCATCAAATTAAATTCTTGCATAATATATAAACTATCATAAAACGATAATGCAACTATAAGGCAACCAAAACAAAAAATAAATCAAAATGTAACTGTATATAACGTAGATGTATTATTCATGAGGTTTTTTTAAAATTTTCACATCATACATTGTTTTGAATTTGGTGGGAGGTCCATATCTGTTTGTTACAAATCTACATTTCATGAATCTGGATTTTGATATTAGGGGGAGTTGTTTTGATCGAATAAAACAGAAAATAAATGTGTAATTTCAGTTTCTTCACAGTTTTTCTGATTTTTTTTCGTCATTTTCAGTTTAGATCATTGCAGGTATTTTTTTCCAGTTGATTTTGCCAGAATTAATAGTTGTATTTTTCTCGTTTTGGTTTCATTTTGGTTGTTTTGCAGTTTTGAAACGAGCGCGTATTTTCATCTTCATGGTTCGCTCTGTACAGCTGAAGGCTTAGTGCATGTGATATTTTTGTAAATATTTGTATGTGAACTGTATAAATGTTTAATGGGCCTGCCCAAAGTATTTTTGTAATTTTTTTTTTCCTTTTTTGTATTTTTTTGTTTTTTTCCCTACAAAAAATGCAGTTGTTACAATATTACTGTATATATGCAGTGCACTTAACTAAAATTATATATGTAATAATAAAATAATGCTATGTTGGCCTAATAGTTCTACTGTAACTTTAAATTTAAAGTCTGATTGGAGTTGCACTTAGAAGTTGGGTTTGGGTTAGCTTGTTATTGTTTGGAAAATGAAAATTGTACACTTATTAAGACAATATTAAGCCATTATTATAAATTCATAGAAAAGAAAGAAAAAAAAAAGGATTTCTCTTAACCTTTTAGCCCCCAATTAGATCTGAACTCTTTATAGGGGCAGCAAAAATAATAAAGGATGTACAATAAGCAACCATGGATCAAATTCATGGGCTTTATTTCGGCTGTGGGCTGAGCCCACTACTTGCCTCTGTTCTTGGAGGAAATTACACTCTATACCTTTTTTATATTATCTTCTTTTATTTTTACCCTCTTTTTTAAAGTCTATCATTTTTACCTCTTTTTTTAAACATTGTACCAATTTTGCCCCTGTCACTTCAAAATACTCTCCCTGTGACTCTCTTATGTCAGGGTATTTTGGGTACAATACATATAAAAAGAGGTATGTTTCAAATAAATATAAAATTAGAGGTAAATTTGATTAATTGATTAATAAAAGAGGCATTTTTCAACTTACCCCCTATTCTTGTCTACTTGCCTCTCGTCGTTGTGTGGTAAGTTCGTACGTGTCGTGTTGGCTCGATTCACACAGGGCTGGCCCAAGCATTGGACAGCTTGGGCCATTGCACAAGGCCCCTATTTTCTTAAGGTCTAATTTTTTTTTCCTATTATTTATACATAAATAAAAAAAAAAATTAATTGAAAATTTATGAAGCAATTAAAAAAAAAAAAAAAAAGCTACTAATAGAATTGTAGTTTTAATGTACATGTTTTTTTTTTTTCTAAAGGGCCCAATTTAAAAATTTAGCACAAGGCCCCCAAAATGCTTGGGCCAGCCCTGGATTCACATTTATTTATATTTTTCAAAAAACAGATCGTGTTTTGCCATGCTACAGAAAAATATGTGGATAGTATTGTATCGTGTTAGTATTTTTATAGGGTGGGCCTGACACGGCCCGTAAGCAAGATATTTCCGTGTCGTGCTTTGCTCGTAATAGCCCGTATTTCTTATACAGACCAGTCCATTTTCAAATCTAAACTTAAATTCGTGCTTTATTTTTTTATATTTTCTTACAATGACTAAAGTACATATATATTTTATAACTTTCGTTATATTTATATAAATTTTTAATAATATATTACATATAATTATATAAAAAAAATTATTACCATTATTAGAATTTGAATATACTCAAATTATTATATCACAACCTATAAATAAATTAATATATAACCATAATTTTTCATGTTTTAATTGTTTTTATTATATAATTATCATATTTAATATTATATTTAAATTTTATGATTATTTATAATTAATAAATTCATATCTTATTATTATTATTATTATTATTATTATTATTATTATTATTATTATTATTATTATTATTATTATTATTATTATTATTATAAGGGTTTTTAATATGTCGTGTCATATTTTTTAGGTTTTTCATGTGTTGAGTATTTTGGGCTAGTCTATTCGAACTTTCCTGGTGTGCCTTTCATGCTTCTCGTGTCGTGTCATGTTGAAGGACATATTTTTTGTATCGTGTCGTGCTTAAAGATATATTTTTCGTGTTGTGTCGTGCCAATTTGTAGCACCATGTTGTGTCGTGCCCGAGCCCGTATTTTTTCCTACTTAGTCGTGCTCGTGCCTTCCAAGCTCATGCCAATTTCGTGTTGTGTTAAAAAGTCCAGCCTGTATTTACAACACTACTTGCCTCTACCCTTGAGTGTGGAAGTGTACATAATCAATCTAATCTAATGATAACTGACTGATCAAATTACAACAGACCGCAAAATATTAAATGTCTAATTGTGATTGGATCTGATTTGATGTTATTTACTAAGATTTTCAGAAACTAAATATTTAGGAGCTAAAGAAATAATAACTTGTAGAAATAAAGAGATGAAGATTTTTTACATGGTTCGGGTGTTCATAAATCTTAGTCCACGAGCCAGACTATTAACCTCTAAGAGTGGTATTGATATGTTTACAATATTTTTGCAAGAAACTCTAACTCTTTACTCTAAGTTTTCCTTGAAGAAGAAGACGACCTAGAGTAATATTGGCAAAGTTTTAGCTGTGTGGATTCTGATGCCCCTTTTGTATGAGAATTGAGGGGTATTTATAGGCTAAGTGGTGGGTATGGACATGCCCATGACCCGCTTAAGGTATTTGCTCAAATCTCACTATTAGGGTAAATTACATGCATTGTTGGAGCTGACTAAATGATCACGTGGAAAATATTATGCCCGTGCATGTAGCAGCTAGATAATGGGGACCATTTTGTACTGCTCACACACATGTCACGCAAAAGTTAAACCTTTCAAAGTAGGGGACACATGTCACTCAAAGCTTATTCCCTTACGAGTAGGAGTCTGTAATATTCATCTAGCAAAAAGGTGGGGTCGGTACGCACACTACCATGCTTGGATGTAGGAGATAAGATCTAATCTTATTCAAAAAAAAGCATAACTGTCACTTTGGTGACCTAGCATGTATAGAAGGTCAACATCTGCGACACTTCATGATGGTCGATATCTGTTTTAGATCTTTCGAATGCCTGTCTGAATATCATCTGAGCAATCTTCCCTGTTAGACCCTTTCGGCTCCAGGAGAGATGTTTTGCCTTCAGTGTTCGGGAAGTTAAGGCATGTATGGGTAGTCTTCCGCGTTCCTTTTCATCCAAGATGATTCCCGTTTCTTGGAAGCATTTATGTGAAAGAACAATATCAAATGACTTCAATTAAGGAAGGATTAAATTAGTTTTCCTCATTTAATGCCACGTGTCATACTTTGCAAAAATGCAGATAACAATTACCCCTCAAGCTCTCGAGATGTAACGCAGTCTAGGAGCTTGCAGTACTCCTCCGCTTCTTTATGGCAAACTCTTAACACATGGTGCTGGCTGGAATCACGGATGTATCCCATGATTTGTCATCAAGTAATGAGTTATTAACTGCATGTACCTTTGGCATGGCATGCATGCGGCGCCTTTAATGCATTTACTAGTGACGCGCGCGTTGGGGGCGCATTCCTTAAGGGAAGTTGTAATGATGGCATGGCGATTGAGGTGACCCCTCCTTTAATGCGTTACGAGATACGAGATGTGCAATGATTAATATTAAATGTCTAGGCTGAGCATTAAATATGATCTTTTCAACTCCCCATCCATCAGATTAAAAGATGCTTTTTTGGAAGAATCGATATGGGCTATTTATTTCAAATTGCTAAGATCTCAACTGAAGTATAAATAGGTTTCAAGAACCTATTTTTCCTTTTTTTATCATCTTCAACCTTCAGAAGCCCTCTTGCAATTTTTAAACCAGAGCCATTATTTTCCAAACACTCTCACTTTATTGTCGCCATTAACAGTGAATGCAAGAGGCTCTCAACTGTCTCATCCAGTAATTCCTTAACCTCTGTTCATTTCGTTTTCCAAACGCTGAACCCATAAATCCAAACTTGCTTCACCCCTAGCCAAATGAGAACTTCAACGTTTAGGCCAGCTACAACCACGTGATCGTAGGCCAGCTACAACCACCTGATCGACTCAGTTCAACGTTCTTGGGTAGTTTGCACGATAACCTTCCATTCTCCATCTAAACATCAAGTAAGTTCCCTTACGCTCTATTGACTTTACGCTATTTCATATCTAGGATATAAATGCCAAGTTCAAGCTAGGTCTAGAACATACTGTGTGTTTGAATGGTCAAATGTTTCTTGTAAAAACATGTTTCTAGGGTTGGGTTGTGTGTGAATTTCATGCACCATGAGTGTCCATACTGTGTAGCTAGTTAGAGTATAGTCACCAATAACCTGTAGACTTTGCATGCTGATAGGATCTTGGAATTAGGGTTGAACGGTAGTTTATGGATTCTTGAATATACACCCAACAAATTCATTCTGTTATGCCTATAAGGAGTTGTTAGGAATCCACAATGGCCTTTGTTTTCTAAAACTGTTTGTATCAGCGTCATTTTTAGTTGTCTCTCTTAGGTTCCCAATTAGTTGCCTTGAGTTACTTGTGAGAAATATGTTCTTGAAAGCGACGGGTTCAACGGGGACCTATCCATGAAATTTTTAGGGGAGGCCTTCCCCGATACCCATTTCGTCATATTGAAAGTGGGTATTTAATTGCTTAGTGTTTTTCTTCTTTTCTTTTGCTAGTGATGGATTTGAATGTAGAGTTCAATCTTGACACGATGGAAATCAAGGACAGCTCTGCCATCGTCCCTACCGAAGGAACTACCACTGAGGGAACTTAGGGAGTTCTTACAAGGGAACTCTAGCTGGCTGCCATCCTAGAGGTCATTTTAGGAGAGTCCTTGGAAACGATCTCGGAGAAGGCTCCATCGGGGACCCCCAAAAAATCCAAAATGAAAGGGAAATCTAAGGCCTTAAGATGTTAGTACGACAACCATTGGACAACGTGTTAGCAACTATGTATGAACCATATATTTGGACATTGTTAAGAAAAAATTTAACCAACTATTATTGAATTGATAAACGATGACTTGTAATTTGAGGTTGTTTTGTGAAGAATCAATTGTAAGAACACTGTAAATCAACATCAACTCAACAGAAATTAAAATATGAACAAACTTACAATATTAGAATCATTTTTATGAGAGCCCTATGTTCGATTGTCTATATGAATACCTATAAATAACACTAAAAATAGTATAGCCTAATCACTGTATAAGTATTGATACATCAATTTTTTGAACGTCAATAAAACTACTATATTGCAACAAAATATCAAAATTACATGTCCAGATCAATATCGAGATATGAATTCAAATTTTGTATATTCTTTAGATTGAAATTGAATAATTCGAACATTAACATTCTAAAGAAACAACATTAATGCAACTATTATAATTGTGAGATCGTAGTGATAAGCATTTTTTGTATGATACATGATTTAAATTGGTCGAGAAACTCTAGTTCAACTTCTGTAAATTGAATTTATGATAATTAGTTTTCTAGAATTTGAATTAATTTTTAAGGTTAAGTTTACGTTTCAAACCTTTTTTTATTTTGCAAATTAATTACTTTAAGTTGATTTACTGTTTGAGATTTTGTTTTTCTCGGGTTGATTCGTCAAAATTAATGGTGTTTTTTTATCGTTAGAGTTGTTGCGTCGTTACAAATCGAGGATTATTGTTGTATAGGTTGGTATTCTTGATGCGATTAGAATTTGTGAGAAAAATATATTTTTGTAATGAAATATATTTGGACCATATAAAAGTTAAATAGGCTTGTCTAATGTATTTTTGTAATTTTTTTTCCTAGGTATATAACAGAAGATTTTCTTAAAAAGATTGGATGTGGTAACATTTACCATAACTAAAGTTCTTTGTTTTTTTACACATGCCTCTCCCGTTTTAAACATAAATTTCCTAAAACACAATTATCCTTGCAAATTAATAACTACGATCAAGTCCATTTTATTAATGGTTATTTAAATTCTAATGGGATTTTTAAATGGACTGAATTGTCATCTTTATATCAACCTAAAGAATATTTTTATTATAAGTAGTAGAAATAATGGGAAACTCAAAACTTAAAATAGTAGTGAAGTGACGTGGTGGAATGCAAATGCGTGTCATAATGAATCAACGGGTTTTCATGGGGCCGAAATCGGCTAACAAGGCATAAAGACAAGAAGAAACTTCAACTTAAAATTGAAATCCAACGTCTCTTTGAATCGTAGAAACAATTATGTAACATTTTCAAGTTTATAAATATGTAATATATATATTTATATAATATATATATTAGGGTTCGTTTGGAAAGCCGTATTAGGCCGTATTGTATTGTATTATATTAAATTGGATTATATATCATATTTTTATATAATACTATGTTAAACTTTAATTTATACTAAAATATTATATATTTAGGTGTCCATAAAAGTTAATACCACATATAGTTTTACATAAAAATATTGCATAAAATACAATTCAATATAATACAATACAATACAATACGACCTAATACAGCGTTCCAAACGAGCCCTTATTCTAACTTAAGGATTATGTACACACACACACAAACAAAGAAGAAGACAAAACAAAAATCAATTGTTTTATATATATTTTACATAAAACAATTGACCGTTGATCCTAAAGAGTGTCTTGTGTTTCAGTTCCTACTTTTCCCAATATTCTATTGTAGCAAAATGGATTACTTAAAAGGAGAAATTAAAGAAGGTTTAGTAAAAGAACGAACATAACAACTGTAATGAACTAAAGGACAAGCATACAAGTTTGACAAGGATGATTTATATAATAAGATAATGCAAATTGTACTTATAAAAATCACAGAAGAATAAGCTAGCTAAATTGAGGAGGCAGGAACATCCTCCAAGTGGCAGCAAGCTAGATTTCATTCACTTTACCGTTTTTATTGTCCACAATATAGAAATAAACAAGCAGAAGCAGCCAAATAGTTCATGCAATTAACTAAAGGTTATATTTCTAAGAACTTTGGCAAATCCAACAATCAAGAAGTGTAAGAAAAAGTTTTGTTATTAATGATGAAAAGAATCATACTTGGATAGTGATCAGAATTCCATGGACGCGGTCGCTCTGCCTTCCATGATCGTTTCCTCGGGCTTTTTGCCAACTGGGTCTCTGCTAGAATCATTGATTTATGTATGCAGCGAAGTTGGTTCGATGGAAGAGTTTCCAATTCCACAAGTTAGGAATATCTCAACAATGATAAGAAGGATCAAGCTTCTCTCTTCTTTGTTTGAGGAGATTAAAGAAACCAATCGTCCACTCCCTCCATCTTCAATTCTCTGTCTTACTGAACTTTTCTCAGTGATTCGAAGAGTGAAGTTCCTGATTCAAGGCTGCAAAAATGGAAGCTCTCTTTGGGGACTCATGCAGACAGAGCTTATCTCTAACCAGTTTCATGTCTTGGTCAAAGAGTTGGTAAGTACACTCGATATCTTGCCTCTTAGTCTCCTCAACATTTCAGCTGACATCAAGGAGCAAATTGAGTTACTTCACAGGCAAGCAAGTAGAGTAGAGATGTTTATTGACATTAGAGATCTCCAAAGAAGAGAGGAGCTTCTCCAACTGATGGCAAGCAATAATGAGAAGAACACTTGCAGAAAAGGGTTACTAGATTTCGGTAGAGCGGGAGAGATTTTCAACAGCATTGGTCTCAAAACCCCAGAAGATTATGAGGAAGAGATTTCGAAACTAGAGGCAGAAGTCAAAAAACAAGCCGGTACCGGTGGACTAATAGTGGTGTCCAATCTTAACAACTTGATATCTTTTGTTTCGTATTGCCAGTCCATGATTTTCAGGGATCAAGAACATGAGAAAACCAAACAAGACCTTCTTAAGAAGAAACTGTTGTGTTCATCCACGGCTAAGAGCTACAATAGCTCTTCATCATCTCAATCTATTAATATCCCAGATGAATTTCGATGCCCCATTTCACTAGACTTGATTAAAGACCCTGTGATCGTGGCCTCGGGACACACTTACGATCGAAACTCGATTGCTCAATGGATCGATTCAGGGCACCACACATGCCCCAAGAGTGGACAAAGGCTTATTCACATGGCCCTAATACCCAACTACGCACTAAAGTCTCTAATGGAACAATGGAGCCAAGAAAACGAAGTACCATTAGACGAGACACAAGTGTCGTTTCTCTCGTGCATAGAGAGAAATGATAGCAAAAGAGGAGGGCATGTCGTGGAGAAAGCTGCCGTTGATCATATATCAGCCGTTAAAGCCGCCGCGGATGCCATCAAAATGACGGCGGAATTCTTAGTCGGAAAACTAGCCACAGGATCACACGAGATCCAACGGCAGGCGGCTTACGAGCTCCGTTTGCTGGCCAAAACCAGCATGGACAATCGGAGAATCATCACCGAGGCCGGAGCTATCCCATTCCTCGTGATGCTTTTGAGCTCAAACGATCCGAGAATTCAGGAAAACGCAGTCACCGCTCTCCTAAACCTTTCGATCTTCAACAATAACAAGGTTCTGATAATGGCGGCCGGGGCAATCGACAACGTCATTAACGTCTTGGAATCGGGAAAGACCATGGAAGCTAGGGAGAACGCTGCGGCGGCGATCTTCAGCTTGTCGATGATCGACGACTGCAAGGTTGAAATCGGAGCTCGACCGAGAGCGATTCCGGCATTAGTAGGGCTTCTTAGAGAGGGAAGTCCCGCCGGGAAAAAGGACGCGGCGACGGCCATCATAAACCTGGCCGTTTACAATGCAAATAAGCTAGCAATTGTGGCTGCAGGAGCGATCCCTTTGCTGATCGACCTGTTAATGGATGAGAAAGCCGCCATAACCGACGATGCTTTGGCTGTTCTGGCTTCGCTTTTGGGGTGTTCAGAAGGAGTAGAAGAAATCAGGAAGAGTAAAATCCTTGTACCGATTCTGATAGACCTTCTGAGGTTTGGGTCTCCGAAAGGGAAGGAGAATTCAATAACACTGCTGTTGGGGCTGTGTAAAGATGGTGGCGAAGAGGTGGCCAAACGTCTTCTGATAAACCCTAGAAGCATTCCATGTCTTCATGGCTTGGCCACTGATGGGTCCTTGAAAGCAAGAAGAAAAGCCGATGCTTTGCTTAGATTACTCAATAGGTCTTGCTTTCAGTCTCACAGTCAAATCAGATTGTGACAAACCAAGAGAGAAAGACTTGTATATTTGTGGACAAAACAAAACAAAAACCATAACCATACTTTTTTTTTTATAAAATGATTTTGTTTGTGTGATGAAATTTGTGGGTTTGTTTCAAATTTTGAATCTAAAGAACAAAGGAATAACTGAAATGTTCTTTCATTGCTTGAATACTCTATATAATAATACATTTTACATGAGTTGTATATAATTAGACGATGAGAGATTTGGTTCAACTTGTGTTTAACCAATCGAATCTCAACAAATTTTGACCTTTATGAGGGTGAGTGAGATACGATCCACGCCATCTGTGAACCAGGATTCACGTCTGGGGATTGAGAATTGGGTGATTATTAAATTCAAAATTCTACTAATTCCAACTCAATGTGAGAGCCCTTTATCATGTACTTCCAGTACCAGCTTCCACTTTCTACCATGTTCTTATCAATAGGTTCTAATTGAACTGCCATACCTGTTTTTACAATGAAATAATGGATGAGAGTGAGAAAATGTAGTAGTCCAATATGGGAGGTAAATTTTCTGACAGTATAATGGCAGTTTGGAATAAAAACATAACAGTTAACGCTGAAAAAAGTTTAAAACCTGAATTACCTGTTGTGATCTTTAATTTGTACCCATTTGGAACTTCAAATATATGATCTCCCTGAATGATAAAAAAATATTAGAAGAATTTTAGACTTTCTTCTAAAATATTTTATAACTAAGCAGTACAGCAGATAACAGGTTTTGTCAACCTTGTAGGCATTCTTTTCATATGCACTAAAGATATTACACCTATTCACCTTTAAAATAATGAGTCTCAATTTAAATAAATGTGATTGGTTAGTGTGTACTGGATGATGCATATTTTACTGCACATATTATTACTCATTAATCATTACTAATAAGTTTGAATCCCAAATTGTTACTGTTATAAGTAACAATATTTTGATAGCACTAGTGGAATTTATAATAATTTTGAGAGCAATAACAAAAAAATTGACATTAACTGATCGAAAATGAAGAAATCACCAGACTCCCATAATTAAAACTAACATAACATGTCAAAAGTTTCTTATTTTACGAGTTACCACTCAGATTATAGTAATTTGGCCACCTATAGCAATTAGCAGTTAGTCTGACCTGTATGGTGACATCTCTAGCCTCAAATTCAGCATTTCCATGCAATATAATTTTACAAGACTCGAACCGTTGAACTTGATGCTTCCAATATACATTGTGTCCACAATTCCAGTCGACTCCCTGATTCTGCACTTCAACGTTCTCTAATCTACATCTTCCACACCTATCAAAATGTTTTAATGATTAATGATAGTATTGCCTCCAAATTCTTCAAAAAATGAAAATAACACGAACCTGTGGCCATATTGCAGGATATGTTCCCCATTATCATCAATCCTATTTGAGCCCATAATGTTGGCTGCCTCTATAATCAGGCTTCCATCAAGCTGGAAAACAGAAACCAGATCGTTTCAGCACAATAGTAAAGTAAGTTAAATACTCTATTCATGCATTACTAACCTCAACATTCCT
Organism: Cannabis sativa; assembly: GCF_029168945.1. Lineage (NCBI taxonomy): Eukaryota > Viridiplantae > Streptophyta > Magnoliopsida > Rosales > Cannabaceae > Cannabis > Cannabis sativa. The sequence goes on from NC_083601.1 coordinate 11,486,532, forward strand.
CCACAGGAACTCTGCGACCTCTACTTTTAATTCAGATCCCTTGGATATAGAACCTCCATTGAACTGGAGTTCATGTCATAGCAAAAGATAATGAGGAAACTATAAGAAAATGATCACAAATATGTAGTCTCAGATGACAATATCTACATTCTATAGCCTCTCAATTATTGACAGGTTAAAAGCAAACAAAAAATGAGAAGCAGATGGCATCTGCATTTGGGAACTAGGATTAATAAATAATCAAAAGCTTATATTTACCGTTCAAATCATAAACCAGGAATATGAGTTGAAGAATGAACCGTGGTATATACAGCAAGGACCATGATGAACTTACTTTTTGCCTTGTGACCTCCCAGAGCGGACCAAGAGCAGGGTGCAGGAGAATAAGAAATGGTGGTCCAGAAATATATTTTTCATTACCTTCAATCTGCAGGTTACGCAACAGAAATTACTATCAAGGTTTTTGAAGGAAGATCCATGGCATTCAGCTTGAGCAAAGTTTAACCCTTGTAAGTGAATTTAATATCAATATTTAAATTTTGATACAACAGAGTTGTACCTCAGGAAGTCCAATTTCACACTGAGAAAGAATATCACATGAGTTTCTTAAGATATCAAGCAGTGAACCATCAGGAGTCTGCATAGGAATATTCAAGCATGTAAACATGGTGGAATGAACAATTTAAACATTATGCTATTTAATGTCCTGGTGATAAATGAATTTCAAGCATGTAAATTAGTGATAACTGAAGTTCTTCACAGACAGAAATAAAAAAAAGGTAAATAGGATTATAATCATAAAAGAATGACCTGGTGTAAATTTTTGTTCGCAAGTTTTCTTTGCTTCTTAGCAGATGATGTAACTCTTCTTCTTTCATTAAACACAATGAAGGAATCAAGATTATCTGTTAAATCAGGCCACTACAGTTAGGTTTGCATACCGTTGACAAAGCAAGAGGAAGGTAAGAATGATCAACTAGATAAACAATCATATACCTTCCACATCCTTAGAACGTTGAGATGGAAAGGTGTTAAAAAAGTTATCAGCAATATTTTGCATTGTGCATTCCAGCCTACCACCCAAGACACTGAAAAAGATCCACTAGTTAGGTGTCTTAACATTTATCAGCAGTAGACACTCACATTGTAACTTGCAATTATAGAGTGCAATGAAGTTTCGAATAAATTATTCAAAAACTGAATGGTATAATGTTCGTTAATTATCCTTATTTCACAAATGAAAAGAGATAATTGAATAAATGTCAGCATATATTGCAAAGCAAACAATATGTACATGTTTTCAGTTTAGGTGGAATCAATCATAAATAATTATTGCTGATTGCAGAGGATAGTTATATAAGAGAAGATGAGAGAATAAGTACCTGTGTGGTTTCCCAAAATAGTCTACAAATGAGATTTGCTTTTTCGTATTGAGCACCATGCCAGGTAAACTGTTACTGTTATTACTTGATCCAACTGATTCTGCAGAAAGTAGATCCACATACAAGATGTTTGTATTCGCAGGGAACTCGGCCTGCAAACTTTTTTGTACAAATGAAATTATTTATCAGAAATTTTTTAATCATATGCAACAACATTAAGCTCATTAGCATGTACTATAGCACCAATTCATCTTAATCTAATTACATGTAGATACTAAAAACTTTTAAGAGATCACAGACACACACACATAGTGCCAATGAATGAAGTTAAATAACTACTTAGCACCATTTTATCATTAACGTGTAGAAATTAATAACTATGAAAAATCTCATTTTTCTATATTGGGAAGACATTCCTAGTTTCATCCGACTGACCCCTTATTACAACCTGATTGATTATGCCAACTTTGTAAGTGAACCAGACTATACCTATTGGTTGAACGATGTCCATCTGCAATCCCAAACTTTTCAAACTCAGTATATTCAATGCAAGATAAACCATAGGCCCACTTCCCATCATTATTTTTCTTCTCAATAAGAACATTAATTCCTTCTGTAGCTTCCAAGTTCCGCTTACAGGATGCAAAGCCCAATTTCTGTTACATGTTCAAATTAAATATTACGTAAACGAAAAAATAAAATAAAAAGGAATATCTTAAAATTGGTATGAACCAATAAAAACAGTGCCAGCTTCTCACAGATCAAGTACCTATTGAGTTCAAAAGAGAAGAGAAGATAAAGAAAACAGCCATGATGCTATACAGAGTTTCAAGTTCAATTCTTTTCCTTTTAAGTTTCTTATCAAGATAAAATTATACCTTTCCTTCATGTAAACCAATTCCTGCTAATGCCAAGAGGGTCAAATCTGTGGCTGCGACAACATTACTGCAGAGGTTCACCATCATTAAGAGTAGAATATATGAAATGTTGCATTACCATTATGTTACTAGGTCATACCTGACTTGTCGAACAGTTGCTCCTTTTCTTCTGTGATCATAGAACCATTTAAAAATGCCTTTGTCATTTGCAAGTTTCCATATTACACCATGACCACCCGGTTTGCATACAACTGAAAAAGGTTTGCTAACTAACCATTGGCCATCTTCAGCACTAACAGCTGGAACAAGAGGCTGGAAATTCACAAACTTCCGTGAGCAACAATATTCATCAATGCAAACTTCCTCAAAAGAAGTGTACTACATATCCTCATAGTGATTCCAATAAAAAAAACCTGTTCAAAAAGTTGGAATCTTGATTGACCTCTTCCAAACCATCCAAGCTTTTCACAAAGAGAAGTGATGTGATCATGGTTATTCTTTGCAGAACTTGTCATGATTGCAACCGGGGTGATGCATTGTTTCCCATAAATCTTGTAGTACAAAAACTCTCTCGCCTTGAAAGGGAAAAAAAATAACAATATGATGGTGTAACTTAATAACAGAGCATGCACTGTAATGCTAACAGAGCATTCACTTTAGTGCTGGTCATATTCTTATTAATCATCTAAAGACTACCATTGGTTGGAAAGAATGAAAACAAAGACTTAGGAATGAGAATAAGAATAGAATGGAATAAAATTTAATAAGCATAAAATATATTTCATAAAAAATATAATTTTTTTTATCATTTCCTATTGAAATGGACTTTCTTATTTTTAAATGAAATAGTAACTCCACTAAAATGGTGAAAAAATTATTCTATTAGAATGACATTCCAATACTACAAAATGCAAACAAACCATAAAAATAGAATGAAAACTAAATATTTTCCATCCCTTTCCGTTCCATTACCCCAAACAAAAACACTCATGGTTTCACGTTTGACAAACAGGGAACTATACCTGAAGATCTCTTATTAGACCTTCCAACAAAGTCCGTCCACCATAAGGAAGCATCGCAGCAGGAAGGCATTCTCCTGTGTCAGGATCAACAAAGCCAAGCCGGTCTGCAGCACCTCCCAAAGGATAAATTTCACCTAGGTATGGCAAACCCTAAAAAAGGATAAGATATTGCAGTTCAAGCTAACTTGTGGAACCTCGTCAATTTATAAAACACATAAAAAACTACCAACCTCAATTCCCCATAAAGCAGCCTGTGATGCATACTCTGTATTTTGAGAAAGATCCACTCCATTAGGAGAATGAATTTCCAAAAGCTGGCACTCCATCTGTTCATGTTTGTGTTTGGACCTTATTGTAGTTTGTGTTTCAACTCTTGTCTGGGCAAGAAGCTCCAAAACTGTTAACTGGTATCTGCAACATTTATGTAATAAGACCATTAAAACGAAACGTATACAAATTGGTATCAACAAAATTAGAAAAAACAGACTCAAGATTCAAATGGCATCAACATAATTAGGAAAAGAAGAGAAAATCCATCAAACTAATTCATTTTTTTACACGATAAAAACAATGAAAACGATTAAATAAGGAAAATACAATGAAACTTAATAAACATAAATAGTAAAACTTACCCAATAATTCCTCCAATGCTGTCATAAAACTCTTCAACGTCTCCCAAATGTTTTAAAAGTTTCTTCAAGTCCACAAAGTCTTCATCGCCCAATGTCAAACCAAGATTGCTCTCATCAACTTTACCGCCATTAACGTCCAATTTCTCAATCATCCCAACCAGAGCATAGAGCGCACTCTTAATTGAGCTCCTCGTCGACTCCAATTCCTCATCCTCAAACTCAAGCCCGAAACAAAGCACGTGCTCTTGCCCGGACGCAACCAAACACTTAAGCAAGAACAACTCATAGGAACTCAAATTCACCGAAGCTAAAACCCTCGAAAACCCATTCCTACTGGAATTAAAGAATTCATTAACTCTCCGGTCTCTATCAACAACTCTGAGCTTCTGACTGAAGCTTCTAGAACCCGAGAGCCTGGAACGAAGAGCTTTAAGGCGTGAAATTTCTCGACGAATGTCAAACTCAGGAGGAGGAGGTTGGGCCGCGAATTCAACCGGTGCAGTGGTTACTCTGGTGATCGGAAAACGAGAAAGCGACGGCGAAAACGACGAATTTGAATTGGAGTTAGAGAAGGAGAAAGAGAGAGGAGGTGATTTTGTGAGGCGGAGAAAGTAGTGAGAGTGAGAGTTGGAATGGTTAGTGGTGGAGAAGATGAAGTGATTTTTGTGATTGAGTAGAGGAGAAGAGTGAGCAGCCATTGTTAACGGTCTCTATAGAAAGAAAAACAGAAAAAAGGTTTAGTTTTGAAAATAAATAAAATGGAGTAAAAGGGATAAAAAGATATACTCAAAGCATATGCGAACCCAAACTTTGGGAGAGAGAGAGAAAAAGAAAGAGCCTCAACTGTCAAATTGGAGGGAGTTTGGACCCTGAATTATCATCTTTCCTCTCACCGACCTTTTTGATTGGTTCTCTGTATTTTTAATTTTCTTTCTCTAAAGATTTTATAAAAAAAAAAAATAAAGGAGAATAGAAATTTGTTGTTCAAGAAAAAAAAGGAAGAAGAATAGAAATTTGTCGTTTATAGCCTCTAGAAAGAGACTGACTTATGAATTATGTTGTCGTTTAATTTGTAGTTTCGTAACAAAAACGACATCTTTATTAATAATAATATCTCCCTCCTCGATGACTTCTATGCTGATATTTTACAGCTCTCAGACTGAGACAACAATGAAGGCCCTTTTGCTAACTTACAATCAAATGGAGATTGTTATTTAGGTTTTTATATTAGTCCCATTTTCTTGGGAATTTTTTTATAAATATACATTATACACATTAATATAACATAAAAAATTATCATTTAAAAAGAATAAATTTATATGTCGTGTTGTTGCCTTAGTTTTCTCTCAATATGCGTAGCAATTTTATTATGGAACACGTGGCAGGTCAGGCTCTAAGACTTAGAGATAATTAAAGGAAAGTCATTACATAGACCAAATCTCCTCGAGACAACTCAATAACTACTCCAGGAGCCATGCCTCGGTCCGGAAAGGTCCGACTTGAGGTTGTCTTCAGGAGCTGGATAGCACCTAGCTCCTCCGAATTTAGGGTACTAGAGATGTACTATCAGGTAGCATTTAATGCAGCATGGAAGATGCGTCTACAAACGCATATGAGAGGATGTGTCAGACGCCATAAACCCGTCCTTCAGCAATTACGCGATAATCAAGGGTATAAATGACGGCTCCATTATGAACAATCACATCAATCAAGGAAAGATGAGGACTTGTCCCACCTAAACCCTACGCAACTTACTACGTACGTTGTGCATGCCCTACATCGTAGATTTGGGAACTTGTGCATAGCCAAGACAAGCACATAAGACAATTGAGACATTTCTTCTTCTAGACAACTACTATAAATACCCCTCAACCAAATTAATGAAGGGGGTCGGAAAAAAAAAAAAAAGTAGAACATTCTTTGTAAGAAATACTTACCTATTAATATCAAAGACTCGTGAAGTAAGGGTCATTAATGTCTCAACCACGTAAAAATATTTGAATCTACTCTTCTTAAACCATCTTTATTACATTAATTATTTAGTTGCCGAAAATTTCAATCAACATTTTGGTGCTTTCATTGAGAGTTGTAGAAAGCTTTACTCACAAAACAACATTATGAGAAGAACCAAGGTACAACGGTGGAGACTAGAAACTATAGGCGTCATCCTCGTCCCCCCCTCCCAAGATCCCTAGAATCCAGGAGACGAAGAGGCAGCTTCACGAGTAAACGTAGATACAGAAGAACAAGACGAAACAAATGATGAGGAATACGAAGAAAACCAAGAAGAATACGATGCCTATGATGATGGTAGTTACACCGAACTACTGGCCTTAAGGCAAAAGGTGGTCGATCACGAGGCCGAGCTAGCAGCGTAGAAAGAACAAAATAGGAAAATGCAAGAGATAATGGTCGCTATGCAAAAAGCTATGGAGACAGCAGGAATCCACGTGCATCCAAAGGCTATGCCTCCAAGACCATGCAAAACACAGGAAGAGTCTTTGCCAAGTACCCAAAGACGTAAAAATAGGGAACTAAGCCCTATCAGATATCCCTCGGATGGATGCCCAAAGAAAAATCCTACATCTTTCCCTAAAAAGAATAAGAAGGCTCAAGATCCGCAAAAAGTTCGCTCTGATTTCCTGTAAGGAAAAGATTCGTAGAGGGGCAGGCTCCCCAAAGAGAGCACTGGCCCTTAGGACCGAGAGGACCGAAAAAAATGTATATGTGCATCAAGAGCCCGGGGAAAGAGGTAGGAAACATCACAAGCATCCCCCTACTGACTTAAGGCAAAAGCTCAATAATAGACGCGGTGACCTCATGAATCATTTGGAGAAGAAAAAACAAGAGATACCAGTGTCGGAGGGCATCTTGAACGAAGGGATCTTGGCCGAACTAGTAATCCTCTGAAAAAGACATTGCCAAGATCTCACGTAGGCAAAAAGGGGATAATTCGAAGTTTGATTGTGAAAACCGGGAATCCTGTGCCAAAAAAAATCTGGAGATGGAGCTCCCTAAAAATTTTAAAATGCTTGAGATAACGATATACGCAGGAGATACGGACCCCAATGACCACATGTCTCGATTCAATCGAGTAATGATAGTCATGAGGGTTAGTAATGACGCAAAATGTTTATGTGTTCCACTAACATTAGGCGGATTCGCTGAAGAATGGTTCAAAAAATTAGAACCAAGATTCGTAGATTGTTAGAACAAATTACAAGTCAATTTTTGAAGACAGTTCATGGCAGCTAAGAAGATTAACCTCGAGGTGAGTGCCCTACCTAACATCAAGCAACTACCAACAGAAACCCTATAGAACTTCATAAAAAGATTCAAAGAAGAAGGCCTCAAAAACCAAAAAAGTTGATGATGGACAACAACTAGCACTACTCCAAGCTGGGACACGAACTGGAACTCCTTTTTGGAATGAGCTACAGCAAGAAGGAGCTACCAACCTCCAAGACTTCCAAAAAAGGGTTCAAAAATACATCAACTTGAAAGAGCCGCAGATAGTGGCCTACAGCGGGTATTATCCAACTGGTGGACCAGGATACATGCCAGGAACGCAACTGCCTAGAGTTGTCCTCCCCATTACACCACAGACAGATGAAATACAGTTTTCGACGACCCCAGGATATACTCAAAACCTCACTCTTGCTCTAGCTCAATCTAACCTTGGAGCGCCAACGAATAATCCCACCTCCAGGATGACTGCACAACTCCCAACTCAATCTGCACCAGCCACACGTATGGTGGGAGCCCCTCCAAAGCTCCCGAAGCAAGAGATCCTTAAAAGGTAACACTCGACCTGAGGATAAGAGACAAAGGAGAGGTTACACCCCCCAGTATACAAAATATACAGAACTCGTGGATACACAAGAACGAGTGTACTTCGTAACCTAGGAAACACTCATTACTGGAAGCCTCCCCCTTTGTACCGAGATAGCTCTCGGAGAGACCCCAACAAAAGGTGTGATTACCACAACGATATTGGTCACAACACTAACGAATGCAAGAATTTAAAGGATGAAATCGAGAGCTCAATTCGATTAGGCCATTTATATGAATGGATCAAAAACAGGTTACCACACCTAAATCCTGGACAAATTGAAGTCCAAATACCTCAAGGGGGGCCAGCAATTGCACCAGAAGGACGAATACCTCTTGGGGGTATGCCCCATCAGCAGGTGCCCGGACAACCTCCTTGGACAAATGGAAGGGTTGCTATGATCTCAGGAGGTCCTCACATAGGAGGGACCACGAGAAATGAGTTGAAGTGTTATGTCAAGGCTCTAAAGCATGATGGGGAGATATGGGAAGTTAGTCAACTTCTGGCCCAAAGACTGAGACCTATGGATCAACCCATCACCTTCACGGAGGAAGATGCTAAGCTAGTACGTTTCCTGCATCCTGACCCCTTAGTCATTGAAACCCTAATTGCGAACAAAATTGTACCCAGAATATTGGTGGACAACGAGAGTTTGGTGAACCTATTGTTTAAGGAGGCTTTCACGGCCATCGGGCTCACTGATCGAGACCTCTCCCCAAGCGGTTCAAAACTCACGAGATTTAACAGGACTACACTCGTTCCTATGGGAAAGGTTAGACTCCCCGTTACTCTATGTCTGGACACTCCACAAAGTACGTTCAAGTATTGTACCTTTGTGGTAGTAGATTGCCCCACTGCTTACAACGCTCTTCTAGGCCGTCTAGCCTTAGTTGACTTTAGAGCGGTCACTTCCATCAAGCACTTGTGCCTTAAGTTTCCCACTCAGACGGCTGGAATAAGAACGGTCTAGGGTAACCAAGGAGAGGTAAGACATGTTGGAATTATTTTACCAGGATCTAGATTTACTACCAAGTATGTTTGATTAACATCCTAATATGAATTCTAAAACAATGAAAATAAACACATATAAAGTTTAGAAAACCTTACAGTGGGTGCAGCGGAATAATATGACTCCTTCCATTCAGATCTCTAGCCATTGATTCCTTTCTGTAGCAGAGTGATAATTTTTATGCTTTTAAACTAAAGTATTGTGAGGAGAGTAATGAAAATGTGTTTATTTTGCTTAATTTTAATTAGTTTTAGTGTTATTTTCTATTTAGTAAACTAACCTTTAAGTTTTGTAAATATTGATATTGTTGGGTGTGTTTTTCCAATTAACTGTGCTTATTTTGTTGGAAAAGGAGGAATTAAATTGATAGGTAAAAGAAAAAGAAGCAAGGAAGAAAAGGAGCACAAGCTGAAACTGGGCTGATTGCTGAAGCAATGCTAAAGCAATGCTGAAGTGAATTCAAAGCATCTGGCGATGACGTGGAAACACGAATTTCACTTATCCACCTCATCAACTTCGGTCCAGTCACTCAAATTGCACCAGCCAGCTGACGTGGAAGAAAGGGGTCTAACCCTAGTGGGCCAAAGTGGAAAAGTTTGGGCTTCTATTTTGGGGTATGAAGTTTGTACCCTAAAAACCCAACAACAAAAAGAGAAAGAGAGGGAAGTACATGATCATCATATTCATTATCCAGTACGGAGCAGCTGCCATTTTTTCTGGAGAAGCTTTAATTCACAGCAGGGAGTACTAAAAAGAAGAAAGAAGAGGGGACCAAGCCTTAGTGTTTGACTTTTCTTTTACCCCTTCTCTTTAGTTTTCTTTCTTTACTCTCTTTTATTGTTTTTTGTACTTAGTATTAAAAACTTCTTGAGATTGTAAATTTGGGCAGCAGGCATGGATGAATTGTTTTTAGCTTGGATTTTATCTTCTTACTTGAATATGAGCTAAACTTTTGAGGCTTCAATGACTATGAACTTCTAAGTTGGGTATGATTAAATTTTAAGCTTACTTTAGCATTTGTTTGCCTTTGTTCATTCAAGTGAGTTTCATTTTAATTGATTGTTGTTTCTTGGCCATGAAGAACAATTTGCTAAGCTAGATCTTGTACTGGAAGGGCTAGATCTAGTAGTTCAACTTGAATGAAGCAAGTGAAAACCTAGATTTAGGTTTTTCTTTGTAAGTGGGATAGGAATATTTCATTTACCTTGCATAACTTACCAAATTAATGTTTAAATAGTGTTCTGCTTGCTGGTTTGATATAGGAATATATTGAGCTAAATGGTAGAATTAAAGTTGTGAATGTTGGAAAATTCTCACAAGCCTAGAGGAATTTGTTGTTATCTCTGTGCAGAATGCTAGAGCAATGCTGAACCGATGCTGTACTGACTGAAAAAAAACCTGACTAGAAGGAATTAGTTATTCAAGCCATTTTTTGCCATATTACACTTGTTATCTTGCAGCCAATTTTTCTTAGCAGCAGTAGTTTAATTCTAGCAAGTTTAATTCAAGTCAATTTTAATTTTGAATCATTACTCAACCATTTGCATATTATTTGCTTTTACTTTAAGTTGTAATTAGTTGGTTTTACAAGATATTTTTGTTTGCAATCCCTGTGGAGACGATCTTACTTATCACTTTATTACTTGTTTGACTGCGTATACTTGCGTATATAATTTTCACAACACAGAGCATAATCAAGATCTGAATCTGGATCTTCTTTTCTCCTTCTTTGATGCAGATTTTCCATAGTCTTACATACTATGATTGAGGTACCACTTGATGTGTGTGGGCACTACTCATTCACTCAAGGATTTCGAAATATTGAAGAGAAGAAAAGAGAGAGGAAAGTGGTGGCTCAAGAATTCACTTTGAAAAGAATGAGATGCAATTGTATGTTGTTTCCTGGAGCCATTAGTTTCTATTTATAGAATGCCCTCTAGGTTTAGGTTAGAATTGTGTGGCATTAAAATAATGAAAAAATAAAAATGGTAAACCTCTTGCATAGTGGGCGGCCCATATAAGGAAATTGGGCCTCACTTTGCAACTTTCCCATTTTGTTATTTCTCACTCCTATTTTCTCAAAAATGCAAATTTTCTAATTTAACTATTTAAATGTCAATTCTAATTAATTAATAACTTAAGAATAATTATTAAATAATATTGCCATTTAATATATTTATTAATTTAGACATATAAAGTATCTTGATTAATAAATAAACCTAGAATCTCTTTTCTTTACAATTTCACCCTTGCTTAGTGAAAATTCATAAAGTAGACATAGTCTAACTTTTAGAATTATAATTGATTAATTAAAATCAATTAACTGAGTCTTACAAGCAGTATGGTCTCAACTAGTATGGAGACCATGGGTCTATATAACCGAGCTTCCAATAAGTCAAACTGAATTTACCAAGTAAATTCCCTAACTTATTAATTCCTCATTGAATCCACACTTAGAACTTGGAATTGCACTCTCAGTCATATAGAACGCTCTATATGTTCCATGATATAGACACGTCATTAGTTATCTATTGTTATAACCCTAATGTGATCAATGACCCTCTAATAGATGATCTACATTGAAAAGGCACTACTGTTACCGCTACACCTTCAATGTATTTTATCCTTAAAACACTTAGCTCCGTATAAATGATATTTCAGCAAAGTGAAATGAGATCTCCACCATTTATTTCTGTTTAGCCAAGCTCGAAGGATATCATCATTTCACTTCTAAGTTCCTATAGAAGTTATAGATTCCATATTTATGGTAGCGGCTCCCACTCAATTATACTATCATGTTCCCAAAATGTACGTATCACCCTGACCCAAAAGTAGGCTTAACTAACAAATCAAAGAACATGTATAGTACTCTTGAGATCGAACCTACCCATATCAGGATTAAGGTCATTTGATCTAGGATCAACAGGTGATATTGAATTGAATAGATATTACGGTAAGTTTTAATATATCTAATCAAAGTTCAATATCGGTCCATTCCGATGTATACTCCATACATCCGATACTGGTAAACTTTGCCAGTGTCCTGGAAAGGACATAACACTTTTCCAAGGTGTAAGAATACGTATCGCTGATTATACCATATTAGTCTAAATTCAGTGTTCTGACAAATCAGGGAATAAACTTTTGAACATATAATTAAGATTATATTCCACTGTGCTGACAACACTATAATCTTTAACAAACTCATATGTTCTGGACTTAAAAAGAATTCATACATTATATACACATAATCATGAAATAAATCATGTGAACCATGCAACATAAAATGTTATTTCTGATCTTTATTAATAAGTAAATCTGATTATATTGAAATGAGTTTTATTTAGGGCACAAAACCCAGCAAGACATTGTTATAATGTTGCAGTACACCTGTCCGTTTTTACAATCCAAGGGATTATGGCGGTATCCTCATCAGGACAAGATGAGTTGGATCCTTGCATTGGCTCTAAAACTGCATTAGAACCAGTGGATAATATTGAAGAGGTAGGAATATATGATCAGGACCCAACTAAGGTCATCCGCTTAGGAAAGGGTCTCGATCCGGAGGAGCGAAGCAAAATCATTGATACCATCAAAGTATCGACAGACGTGTTTGCATGGTGTCATGGAGACATGACTAGGATAAGTCCCCATATCATTACTCATCATCTGAATGTCAACCCAGACATGCCTCTGATACAACAAAAAAGGCGCCCGCTAGATCTGGTGAAGTCTGACGCCCTGGAGAAAGAGGTGGATAAAATGCTGTCAAGCATTTTTATCCACAATGTGTATTACCTGGAGTGGTTGGCAAACCCTATCCTAGTGCCCAAGCCAAATGGGACGTGGCGAATATGTATAGATTTCACCTACCTTAACAAAGCTTTGTCTAAAAGATTGCTTCCTGCTGCCCAAGATCGACCAGATGGTGGATAACACCTTAGGCTTCAAATTATTGACCTTTATGGATGCATATTCGGGATACAACCAGATCAAAATACATGTTTCAAGCCAAGAGTGTACTAGCTTCAAAACCGATAAAGGGGTATACTGTTACCAGGTCATGCCCTTCGGATTAAAGAATGCAAGAGCCACATATCAACGCATGGTCAATTAAATGTTCAAAGGCCTTCTGAGGAAGAACATGGAGGTGTACGTAGATGACATGCTAGTCAAATCTAAAATGAGTATGGTCCATGCAGACGATCTCATGGAATGCTTTTAAGTATTCAGGAGTATGGGATGAAGCTCCATCCCAAGAAGTGTACTTTCAGTGTCAAATCAGGGAAATTTCTAGGGTTTATAGTGAGCCAGCACAGAATAGAGGCAAACCCAAAAAAATAGGCCTTGTTAAGTATGCCCCCCAAGAAGACATAAAGATGTACAAAGCTTGACCGGGAAGGTAGTTGTCCTGAGTCGCTTCATCTCCCATTCCACCGACAAGTGCATCCCATTCTTCAACATCTAGAAAAAATGCCAAAAGTTTGAGTGGACAGAAGACTATGAGGAGGTGTTTAAAAAGTTAAAAGAACACATGGCCAAGCCACCGGTGTAGTCCAAACCCGTTCACGGAGAGGACATTTACCTATATTTTGTTGTCTTTGAGAATGCGTTTAGCGCAGCACTGGTTCAGGAAGAAGAAAAGATTCAACACTCGGTGTATTATGTCAGTAAACGCATGATAGGAGCAGAAGTTCGGTACCCCGTGATCGAAAGCTAGCTTTCCGTCTTCTTATTGCATCAAGAAAGTTGAGGTCATATTTTCAGGCACACTCCATCAAAGTATTCACAAACCACCTGCTCCGACAGGTCTTACAGAAGCCTGAAGCCTCAGGGAGACTCCTCAAGTGGGCAATGGAGCTAAGCCAATTCGACATACAATACATACCTTGCATCTCGATCAATGGCCAGGCGCTTGCAGATTTTATTGTTAAGTGCAATGAAACCGAGGCTAATGCCAATGTGTCAGATCTAGATGTGCCTACATGGAAAGTGTATGTCAATGGCACATCAAACGAGAATGGATTGGGGGCCGGGGTAGTAATGATATCTCTTGACAGATTGAGACTCCAGGCCGCCCTAAGGTTCACATTTCCAGCTTCTAATAATGAGGCTGAATATGAGGCCTTGATAGCAGGACTAAAGTTGGCTAGGGCAGTAGGAGCCAACAGTGTGGAGGTGTACAACGACTCACAATTGGTTATAATCAGGTGTCGGTAGAATACCAAACGCGTGGAGAAAAGATGGTCACTTACATCTCAGCTGTCAGGGAATTGCTACAAGAATTCAAGAATTACAAGATCGAACGGATTCCCTGAGAAAGAAATGCTCATGCGAATTGTCTAGCTAAGTTAACATTGGATAGTGAGGTAGAAAAGCTGGGGGTAGTTCCTGTTGAGTATCTCACGGAGCCTAGCATTAAGCCAAAAGCGGAAGTAGTGACAAATGAGCAAACGCCAAGCTGGATGGACTCTATTATCAAGTACATAATGACAGGAGAACTGCCTCAAGAGAGGACTATGTACAGAAAGGTACAGTACCAAGCTCACCAATACTTGATGAATGATGGTATTCTTTACCAAAGGGGGCTCAGCATGCCATATTTAAGATGTGTGTCGGATCCTGAAGCTAGACGGATTATACAAGAAGTCTATGAGGGATTTTGCAGAGATCACACTAGGGGCCCGAGCCTCTCCAAAAAAATCTTAAGGCAAGGATATTTCTGGCCTACCATGAAGAAAGACTGCATAGACTATGTCCTTAAGTGCGATCCATGCCAAAAATTTACAAACATCCCAAGAGCCCCGCCAAATGAAATGACCTTAACGACAAGCCCGTGACCCTTCGCGGTGTGGGGAATAAACCTTATAGGGTCTCTCTCCCACAAGAAAAGGTGGGGTTAAATATGCAATAGTGGCACTGGATTGCTTCATGAAATGGACAAAGGTCGAACCTATGAAGACTATAACATCTAAGAAAGCTTTGGACTTTATCGTAAAAAATAATGAAATTAAACATATAAGAGTTTAGAAAACCTTACATTGGTTGCAATGGAATATAATGACTCCTTCCGCTCAGATCTCTAACCATTGTTCCTTTCTGTCGCAGAGTATTATCAAGATTTGAGCTTGGATCTTTTTCTTTCCTTCGGGTTTGGTTACCACCGTCTTACTCACTATGATTGAGTACTTGACTTGCTATGTGTGGGAATGACACTCTTTCACTAAGGGTTTGAATATGATGAAGAACAATAAAGGAGGTTTGAATCACTATAGAAGGTGCCTTTTCATCTACTAGTTGTCTAACAGAGAAAACTAGATTTTTAACATGTTGAAAATCAAGTGGATAAGTGAGAGCATCTTGTTCCTTTTATAGTGTTTCAACTAGGGCTTAGAGCTGAATTATATGGATTAAAAAAAATATTGGGCAAAATCACTTCTAAGGCTGGCCATACAAAGGACCACTTTCTAGTTACAATTTTGCCACTTTATTTCAACCACTTATTCTTCTTTCAATAATACCATATTTTTCAATTCAATCCTATAAATATCAAAATTATTTATTTAATAATTATAATTATTTATCAATAAAATTACTATTTATAATATTTATTAATTAAACCATACAAAGTCTCTTAATTAATAAATAGACTTTAAAATCTCTTTTCTTCACAATTAAGCCCTTACTAAGTGAAAATTCATAAATAAGACACAGTCTAATTTTAGAATTATAATTAATTAATTAAAACCAATTAACTGAGTCTGCAAGCAGTATTATCTCAACTAGTGAGAGGACCATGGGACTATATAACTGAGCTTTCAATAAGTAGATCTAGAATTTACCAAGTAAATTCCTTAACTTATTAATTCCGTCTTGCACCACTATACATTTGGAATTGAATAACACTCTCAATAATATAGAACGATCTATATGTACCACGATATAGATACATTATGATTATCCATTGTTACAAATCCTAATAGTCAAAGATCTTCTATAGATGATCTACACCGAAAAGGGATAAATTTATCGTTCTACCCTTCAATGTATTTTATCCTTAAAACACTTAACAACCTATAAATGATACTTCAGTAAACTAATATAATTACTAAAATGAGGCATCAATCATTTATCTCCATTCAGCCAAGCTCGAAGAAAATTATCGTTTCACTTCTAAATACTTATAGAAGCTATAGATTTCATATCTATGATCAGCGCTCTCACTTAATTGAACTACCATGTTCTCAAGATGTAAATGTCTGTCAGAACTATTTGTTAGCTTCCACGAACACCTCAAAGAGCATAAATAATACAACTAAGTTGAACTTAACCATATCAGGATTAAGATCCATAGACCTAAGATCAACCATTGATATTGACTTAGAAAGATATAATAGTAAGTTTATGATATCTTATCCAAGATCAATATCGGTCCCTTCTAATGTATACTTCATACATCCTGGTAAACAAACTTTGCCAATGCCTTAGAAATGACATAACACTTATCTAATGTGTAAGTATACCTTATCGTCGATTATCATGCTAGTCTAAATCCAGTGAACTGACAAATCATGAGAATTAAACTTTTGAACATATAATCATGATCATATTTCACTGTGCTGACGACACTATAATCATGAACAAATATATATATTTATATGTTCTGGACTTAATAGAATTTATACACTAAACATAATCATGAAATAAATCATGTGAACCATGCAACATAAAATGATTTTTGATCTTTTATTAATTAGTAAATCGGATTATATTGAAATGAGTTTTATTTATGGCACAAAACCCAACAAATTGTCCTTCAGTGTGAATAAAGTGTGTCAATTCATGCAAAGGCCTCTCACAACGCACTGGCAAGCTGTCAAAAGAATCTTAAGATATATTAGTGACATAACTACCTTTGGTCTTCATCTCAGGAAGCCCTTGTCTCATGAGTTGGTTCCTTCTGTGATGCTGATTGGGCATTAGATTCAGATGACAGGAAATCCACTTCAGGGTTTGCTATCTTCTTTGGTTCAAACCTGATTGCTTCGAAAAGCAAAAAGCAGCAGACTGTCTCACGCTCCAGAAGCAGAGTACAAAAGTGTTGCCAATGTCACTGCTGAACCCACTTGGTTGCACTACCTATTGTTTTGAGCTTCAAATCTTAATGCCTTAACCACCAACTATTTGGTGTCATAATTCAAGCACAATTATGCTCACACAAAATCTAATTTTGCATGATAGAACCAAACACATAGAGCTTGATCTATATTTTGTCAGAGAGAAAGTTCTCAACAACATGGTTCAAATCAAATCAAACATGTTTTTGCATTTGAACAACTAGCTAATGGACTAACCAAATCAATCTCAAGCCAAAGATTTTTAAATTTTAGAAACAAACTCAAAATTGAGGATCATTCAATTATGAGTTTGAAGGGGATGTTAGAGCTATTAATTTAGTTAGTGACAATTTGGACTGTTAGTTGTCATTAGCAAGTTAGTTATAGTTTGGTTCAAGTTTGGTTCAGTTAGTTATTGAGTTTGTTAGGTTCTGTTTGTTTGTAATTGTTTGTATATAAACATTTACTTCCACTATAATAACTGAGACTTTCTTTTCTCTTCATTCTCTTTCTCTGTCTTTCTTCTCTTTATTCTTTCTTCTTCTTTAGCTCTAAGATCAATTAATGGTGAGACACTTCAACACAAACAAACACTCAAATATGGGGGAAAATCCATATTATTTTAAAATGGGAAAAGCTATTGATTTGAAAAATCTTTAAACCTCCATTTCTATGAAAGGAAAAAAAAAAGGTCAAAAGACAACCATACTACACTTAATTTCCACTAAGTAAAGTATTTTGAAGTTGATCTATGAACCATTAATAATAAATATATGATACAAAAACCAATCTTTCTATCATGCTATATTCTATACTATACCATGTTTGGCTAGCTAAGTTTTCAAACTAAAATTTCAAGGTGAAAAAAAAATTAATTAATTAAGGCCTTCAGCTTGAGAAGAGCCTGGTGAAAAAGTTTCCTGATTTTGGTTTATCCAAACAAGCCACATGAACATATCTCCCAAGCTTATCAACTTGTCTTGCCTCACCCCTTGTATCTTTCTTGCACACTTTACAAGTTTTGTCCACCCACCCTTCTTCCACATATTGTCCATCCACTGATTCATTAAAACAAAAAATCACTAAACTATATATCCAAATATCCCATGATTTACATAAAATCCAGTGGGCCATATAGGTAAGAAGAAAGCTTGAAACTGAGAATTAATATATGTTAAATACCTTCAACGTAGGATTTGAAAAAATCTTTGTAGGTTCCTCCAATTTTCCTTCTGAGAGCTCCATACTGAGAAAAAATATATATTGGTAATTTTAAGTGAAATCATATATCATATCATTACATTAATATGTAGTGTTATCATAACTTATAGTATACCTGTTCTGTGCTCATCTTTTCTCCTGATTTGGTAGCTTGTCTAGCATCTTCTAGAAGCTCAGCATCTTCTTCTGACCTAACTTGAGAAAAATCAAGTGCCTCTGTTACACTACTAAACAAAGACTGCTTATTCTTCTTTGGTTCTTCTTCCTTTTTGGCTGCTAACACACTGAATTTCGAGCTCTTCTTGGTCAGAGCTCCATTGTAGGACTTAGATGAGAATTGGGTTACGTTTAAATTTGGAAAGAAATTGCTTCTTGGTGGAGTTGTCAAAGCTGGGAGAGATCTCAGTCCCATGACTATATGATTGCTTTGACCCCAAACTGAGTGAGAATGATATATGATTCTCTCTTTGCAGAGGTTTGAAAATGGAGGTGGAAGTTGTTCTCCTTTTATTCTCTTGTTTAGAGTTTTATGGTTTTGCGTATTTTGACCACTAGATTACTGCCACGTGGAAGTGAATATGACGTGGATACTTGGAAAACAGTGGTGGTTAAGAAGGAGGCTACGTGGCCCTTTACTGAACTAACAAAATTTAAAGGGAGTGTTTGGTCACGACTGATACATTCCAAAAAGGAAATTGTCCCCAGCCAAACCAATTGAATCAAAAATTAATGGCTAGTGGTAAATCAAGATTGTTATTACTATTTTTATTTCCTACTCATTGTCTTAGTTAAATTTAATAAAGTTTTAAAGTCATTAATTATGACTTAACTACAATGCATAACAAAGTTTCAAAAAGGTTGTATATTGGTGGTAATTCTAAAATGTCATCACACAGGACACCATCTTCCAATTTCTTGTCTTTTTTTTTTTTTTTTTCTCTTGGGTAAGGGTTAAGACATTGAGATATAGATACCTGCTAAACCGTTTTCAGTTCCCTCTATAGCAATAAGAGGATAAAGAAAGAAGAAGAAGAAGAAGAAACTAACTTAATTACATATTTTTATGTGGCCTACACAATATAAACCATTCCAACCTCAAGGAGAGACACTGGTGGGACTTTGAGGGCCACATCTGGACCCCGGCAATTCCTCCTCAGGAAATTGTAGCCAAAGTTAATGGCTAGCTTCTTGAACACAGATGAACCTTGCTTTGCCTGAACATGAGAATGTCCCAATATGAATGCAGTTCCAGATTGTTGAGCTTGGTACAGATCTTCCAGCTCCTCTTGCAGCTGCATTTCGATCTCACGACGGCTATCATCTGCTTCTGAACTCTCATCAATGGCAAACCTCACTCTTCTCTCATTTTGACCAACTGCTTCCATCTCTATAACTTCTGTGATACTTTCCACAGTTGGGAAATCAACTGAGACACTAGCTGGCCCAACAGTCTCCTCAATTTCGTAAGTCGGTGCACCAGAGAATGCTACTGTTCCGATCACGGCCAACCTACACTCACTTGACTCATTAGAACGGAAGGCATCATCGTCACTACACGAGTTATCCTGGTGTGCTTGGCACCAATCGTATCTGATAAAGTCTGCAAGCTTTTCCACAAGCTCGGTCTCAAAAGAATCAATGTCCTGATGAACATCCCGGTATCCATATCGAACAATGCACCTGTAGGATCGATGAGCTGCAGGGCCAACACGACCCACAAGGTACCTCTCGGCCGGAGTAACAAAGGGGACAGGTACTGACTTTACGCAGACAAAAACAAGGATGCGATGGAAGGCAGGGAGGTTGGTGACAAAGCGGGAGAAGTTTGCAGGGATACCAGAAGTGAGATCAGTGAAGACTAGACCAATTCCAGGTACTCTGGCAATTCCAAGGCTTGGACCCAAGGCCAGAAGCCATTCCAAAGAGACCTTGTTGTGGAGATCGTATTCGTATTTCTTGATGGTGGCGTAGTGCCAAACAAACATGATGGTCATGAGGAAAAGGGCAAGAAGGATTGGGAACCAAGCTCCTTCAGTGAACTTGGTGAGAGAAGCTGAGAAGTAAAGCAATTCAATGGAGCCGAAAAAAAGAAGGAACAAAATAGCTAAAATAGGGGGCTTATTCCAACAAAGTATTATCACCAAAGAAGTCAGACACGTGGTCACTAGCATAACTGTCATCACTGCCAGCCCTGGAAAAAGATAATGATAACAAACTTAAAACCAGAGTAGTAATATTTTTCTTATCATAGTTGAACAATAGCATCGAAACTCGTTAGGTAAGTTGTCAGAGTTGAGAAAAGAAGTTTAACTGTTTCTCGTAGGACCCTAGTGAAGATTTACAAGTTACCTGATGCATTTCCCATGTGTTTAGTGTCTCTAAATCCAATGGTTACAGCAATGCAAAGGATCATGAGAATCCAATTGATCTCTGGAATATATATTTGACCGTGAATCTTGTCAGAAGTGTGAATGACCTTGACTCTTGGAAAGCAACCAATCGACTGGCTTTGGTTTATGATAGAAAATGTTCCACTGATGATTGCTTGGCTTCCCACAACTGAAGCAAGAATAGCTACAACAAGAACTGGCCACCTTACAGATTCTGCATCCAAATTTTCTTTATAAGCATCACATCTTTCGTAATGAGTACATATATTAGTCACTACTCACAACAGAAGTTTGTAATAAAAAAATATCATGTAGCGAGAATTCAAGTTTCGTTTCCTTTAATATCTACTATTGAATGCTACGAAAACATTAGTTTTAATTCATCTCATCTTGTCAAATATAACAGTACTCCATAAAAAATTGAAGAATGAGCCTTACCAGGAACTGAGACATAAAAACTGATACTATGACTGGAGTGGTGATGATGTGATAAGTAAGCAGCTTGGCCCATGTATGCCAAAATAAGTGCTGGATAAACCAGAAAAGTGAAAGCAATCTGCAGCAGGAGTTGGAATCCCCTTGTTAGATTAAACATCCACTGAAAATGTATTTAAAACATGATAAAAAACTGTCATGACGGTGTTCAATTTTACCTGAATGGCCGTATATGAGAAATGTCCAAGATCAGCAAACATTGCCTCTGAGCCTGTAAAAGCACACGGCTTCATTAGTGGCATGTAAATAAACACATAAAAATTATATCTTGATAAAGGTCATTCAGAAGTTATCATACATGCCAAACAAACAATACAAAGAGCTCTGTTTTCTTTCCTAAGGAAAATAACTCCAAATATCATAAGTGCTCTCCTATTTTACCTGTTATGCACAATAGTATTCCACCTAAAGACATCCATCCACTTATCCTTGTCTTCTTCAAGAACTTGAACATGTAGTAAGGGGAAAGAGCTTGATAAACTTGTGGATTCCAGCGAAATATATTATACAAGCCGAGGGTGCTGATGCATAGAAGCCACGTCAACACAATTGGTGCAAAGAAGAATCCAACTCGGTGCGTGCCATAATGTTGAAGTGCAAATAGGCACACTAATATGAAGCAAGTTATTGGAATCACAGCATCTGGAATTCAGTCAGAGGGCGGAAGTTAAGAAAGCAAAGATGGCCAGCTAAAACTACATTGAATCTTCTATGCTATACACAAAAGCATAATGAAAGATAAATATTTCCTGAAAACAGATACTGATTGCTAAAGTTAATGCACAAATAATCTAGAAAATAAGAATCATTAATTATGGCACACTTGCTGAAGACACATGATATAACTATTTCTACACGAACGTTCCTTTGAAGGCTAAACAAATATGTGCCCCTCTCGCTTAATAATCTCGACTGTCATTCCTTTCTCCTCTAGGGAATTGAGATTAGTCTCATTACTAAAAAATATATATGATATTTACAATATGACTCCAAAAAAGCTATTACTCTTGCTTTAGCACCTTGCAGATATCTTTCAGATCTTGGGTCTTCATATAACTGTCCACAAGGATGTTTTGACTGAGAATAGCAAATTCAGATATGAAACAGAGTACAAGCTGAGAAGCTTACACTGGTGGTGCTCCTTAGACATGGATAATTCAAGGCCAGAAACTGCTGAGAAAACTACAAAGAAGCACATGCATAATTAATTAGTTCTAAATAAAGAGAGAACAAATATTTATTATATTGAAATGAAATCTACCTGAAATGGCAGGGGTGAGAAGCCCATCTCCAATTACCATACAAGTACCAAGAAGAACCAGAATCAGCACAGCTGTATGCAAGCCCTTGTACTTCTCCAGTATACTTTTCACCCTTGAACTGTTTTTACTTTCTGGTGTGTGTTCTAGTTTATATGTAGAAAGTGATTCATCAACAGCTTGTCGATTGGGTAAAAGACTCACTTTTGCATGCCTACATAAGAGTGAATACAGAGCAAAAGTACCACCTGAAAGAGCATTATTAATAAGAGGTTACATAACAAATAGAAGAAAAATACAAATGGAACTGACAAATATGTTGCTCAATCAGTGACTTACCCTCTCCATTATCATCAGCTCGGAGCACAATAAAGACATACTTGCAGAGAGGGACTAAAGTAAGAGTCCAGAAAACAAAAGATAGAACCCCATAAATCTCTTCGTTAGTGTCTGAGTGTTGAATGTCTTCTGCAAATGTGCTCTTGTAAACATACAGAGGAGAAATGCTTAGGTCCCCATATACCACACCAAGGCTTTGGTAAGCTAAGAGAAGGGTGTTCTTCCATGAACCCTGAAATGCAGTTTAAAAAAAAAAAAGTAACTCTCTTGAGAAAACAGCTCAACCCCAGAAACAAATAAAATTGTTAAGATAATTATCCATTCCAGTGATATAAACAGAAACTTCAGAAGGGATTAGTTAACTAATATGTATTATATATATATAGCAGATCCATGTAAATTGAACAGATGAAGAGAATTTTCAACCTTTGGACTGTTCCAACACTTTCTGTAGTTGAGATCCATTGTCCTCAACACTCAAATCTTCAAACTGAATTTCATCTGTGAACTGTTAAGACAGTAGTTACCTGCAGATCTGCATTGAGATAGGAGAACGTTCTATTGGTTATTTCAAACAGAATCAAAGATTTTCTACGTTAAACAAATGAATAAAATTCATTAAGAAATTTTCCCAAAAAACCTATCCAATTCTCTGCCTTAATCCCACAGATAGAGAAGACAAAAGGACACGTTTACCCATTTCTTTTATTAAAACCCACATGACATCCATACTTCTATCCTATTCCCATCCCCACCATATCTATAGAAAGTTGGGCACATAATTTTTTTTTTTTTAACAAAAGTCACTCAAGAAAAAGTAAGCAGATTCCAAGTGGGCAATCCCTAAACTCAAGTAAAATTATAAACATAAAACAACCAAAGCACCAACTACTTTAAAAATTATGGACTGTGGAGTCATAATTGCAACATTTGATCTCTTCTATAGTTTCTCTATACTAACCTCTTCTCAGTTTGTATGGCTGGAAGAACTAGGAAAAACTGAAACTTGGGTACACCTCTCAAATCTTCAATCTTCAATGAGACAAAGATGAAATAAGAAAAACAAAAGAATTTTTTTGCTTAACAGTGGGAGCTGAGGCAATCATGCACATGACAGAAAACTGAGAGAAAGATAACATTTTCTTTTCACAAGAAAAAGATAACAAAAAAACAGGACAGGGGTTGAAAGGTGATGTCATAGAAATCAAAAAAGCACAGTCACGTGATTTGAAACGACAGTTACACACAATTCTACCATACTACCATACCATACCATACCAAACAAGAGACCACCCATTAAAAGCTGATTCCATCTCTCTCCCAATGGTGCATCATTATT
Organism: Cannabis sativa; assembly: GCF_029168945.1. Lineage (NCBI taxonomy): Eukaryota > Viridiplantae > Streptophyta > Magnoliopsida > Rosales > Cannabaceae > Cannabis > Cannabis sativa. The sequence continues at coordinate 11,510,447 of NC_083601.1, forward strand.
ATTAGATATATTCACATCCCACCAACCTTTTCATTATTTTTTTCTTTCATCCTGTCACAACTCACAAATCTCAAACTCTCTCACATGATCATTTCACTATGTCGTTTCTCAATTCTAGTGGTAATTAAAACATATTCCATTTTTCCAAACTCCCTACCTAACTTTATTGAGCATTAATTCTATAGTCCCTATTATATCTATTGTTTTGTTGTCCTAGCAGGCGGTTATAATAAAGAACTACAAAATAAAAATAAAGTGGTAAAACATTATTTTCATGATTGGTAACTTAGTCAAGAAAGTGGGAGAAGGGTTAAGTATTTTCTGAAAGAGCATTTATAGCGCACAAAGAAAACCTTTATAAATTGGTATTATATTAGGTTCATTCATTTCTTGCAATTAATCTAGAGCCAGCTTTTCCCATGTGAAGCAAAATGGTCGGTTTCAAAAGTTAAAACCTGCTCTGTTTCAAGCACCGAAATTTTATCCAACCTCTAATAAAACCCTTTTATTTGTGTAATGAAGCACAGTAATAAATTAACCCACTTTAGTCCTTTTTCCCAAAAAAACAAAGAAAAATCCTGCTAAATTTTCACTCGACTTGAAAAAACAAACACTTTAGTATCAAAATGGTCCCATTATTCAATTCAATCACATCATTGTATTTGTAATCAAAAGTAGATCAAACCCACTTGAAATGAAAATAAATAAATAAAATAAAATAAAGCGTACCTGCATTAAAATAAAACATAAGCAAGTTTTGACCGCTGTACTATTACTTTACTTCGTCTAATATTGGAAAAAGCTCTCAGATGAAATGTTGAAGTTGAACGATGAATCTCAAATGGGTTTTAGCTGAAATAAGGTTTATTTATTTGAGCTGGAGGAACAGTTTCACTTCATTTCATGGGTCCCTGAAACTCCATGAAACCCATTACCAACTTTAACGTGCCAAAAAAAGTAGAGCATTAAAATAGGGTTTTCCTGTGAAAAGAATCAAAACCCATTTTCCAATTAAGCTTTTGAGAATGGTGAACGGAGATTTTAGCTACAGCTCGGTGACCGGAGCGAAAAGGCAGTAAAATTTACTGTACCAACCGACAATAATGCCGAATGTATGAGTATGAGTATGACTATTTAAAAACGAAAAATAAATAATAAACTAATAAAAATTAAAAGAAATTAAAAATGTATATGTTTATAATTTTTACGGTAATTAAATTTTTTCTTTTAAATTTTAACATGTAAAAAATCATGTATTTTTTTGTGAGTTTCATTTAAAATTTTTTATCTAATTTTATTAAATTTTACTATTTTAATAATTGTTTATGTAATAAATTATACTCCCAAAACTTTAATATTTATCAAATCATATCCTTCAAACTTCAAATTAAAAATTAGATAAAAATCCTAATTTTTATAATAATAATGGTAAAAAATGGGAAAAGGGATTGTAATAAAGTGGAACATGGGTGGTAAGCCTTGTCACTTGTGATTTTTATTCGGCGAAGATTGCGAGGGAGGGGTACTTTTAACTTTTGTCTATTAAGATAAAATTAAAGAAATTTTAATATATGATTAAATAAATAAAAACTGAGTATTAGGAAGAATGTTTCGCATTTTCATCGGCGACAATAATGGACACTATTTTCATGTACTAATTAATTATAATCATAGTTTACATTATTATAAGTATACTATTTGAGAATATTAAGTGTTAAAAATACCCACATTTTGTGCACCAATTTAATACAAGCATTATACTATTATGGATGGAGTAGTCGTAGTCCTTATCTTTTAGATTTGTGAATCAAAGTATTCCTATAATTAATATAAATAATTGTTTATGTTATACCCACTAGTTTAGCTCAACTGCTTTAGATGAGATTTGTATTGTAGTAGTGGGGGCATTTGTATATATTTTTTTTAAAAATATATATATAAAGATTTGAGTTTCTAATTTAGATATTTATTCCAAAAATATTATACCAAATTGTATCTTATTGCCATCTTATTAATATACTAAATTTGAGTTATGAAATGTTTCTTATAAAACAAATAATAATGGATAAGTAGGATTTTTTTTCTTTGAATTTTCATATATATTAAATCATGCTCTTTGAATTTTTAAAGTCGTTTAAAACACCTCTTAAACTATTAAGATTGTTGAATTTAAGGACTTTTATCTAATTTTAGTAAAAAAATTCTAATATTGATGAAAGTTCAGGAGCATAATTTAGTACATGTTAAAATTCGAGGGGCATGATTTAGTAGATATCAAAGTCTGAGAAGCATGGTTTAATACATAAACAATCACTGAAATAGTAAAATTGAATGAAATTAGACAAAAGTCCTTAAATTTGACCATCTCAATAGTTTATGGGGAATTTTTAACACCCAAAAAAATATAAAAGACATAATTTAGTACATGCTAAAGTTTAAGAGACAAAATCCTAATTAGCCAATAATAATTATAAATATTCTTAACAATAAAAACAAAAGTCAAGGTTTTACCAAATTTAGTACAGTTCTTTCGAATAAAGCTACAAATTATGAATAAAAAAAAACTATAAACAATGAAGGGATTACTATCTCAGAAGACATACAAAAAATTAGCAAAGGAAGCAATAAGGCAAAAATGTTAAGCGAAAATTTGAAAACTAAACAAACTACTACAGATATTTAAATATCTAGCTCAAAACTAAAAGTAACAACTCAAATATATGTACCACATCCATTTCAATATATATATAGGGAAATTTGATTTTCTATACTTAGAAAATCAAAAATTTTTTTCCCTAAACCAAAAATTTAAAACCTAAAAAAACTATTCTTTTTTTTCAAAACCCCAAAAATACCCCCCTCACAATATTCTCTCTCTCTGCATCATCTCTCTCTCCCTCTATCTCACACCCGAACCCCAACCCCTCCGACCCCAACGCCGAAACCCCAACCCCTCCGACCCCAACGCCGATCACCACCCGAACCCCAACCCCTCCGACCCCAACCCCAACCCGAAAGAGCAACCCCAGTCCGACCCCAACCCGTCCGACCGTCTCTGAAACTTTTTTTTTTTCCTGCGATTTGAGAGAGGGAGGAAGACAGAGGTCTGATGGTCGGACCTTGGGGTCCGATGGGTTTGACCAATCGGACCCATCGGACCCCAAGGTCCGACCGTCTTCTAAATTTTTTTTTTTCTGCGATTTGAGAGAGAGAGGAAGAAAGAGGTCCGATGGTCGGACCCCAAGGTCCGACCGTCTTTTAATTTTTTTTTTTCCTGCGATTTGAGAGAGAGAGGGGAAGAGAGAGGTCCGATGGTCGGACCTTGGGGTCCGATGGGTCCGATTGGTCGGACCCCATCGGACCCCATGGTCCGACCATCGGACCTGGGGTGTGGGATTCTTGGGACCGGCCGAGATAGAGAGAGAAAGAGAGATGCTGTGAGAGTTTGGGGGTATTTTTGGGGTTTTGAAAAAAAAAGGTATAGTTTTTTTAGGGTTTAAATTATTGGTTTAGGAATCAAATTTTTTGATTTTCTAAGTATAGAAAATCAAATTTCCCTATATATATAAATATTAAGTTAATATTACGCATTTAAATATATTTTTAATTTTTATTTTAGTTATATATTTTGAGTGGTATAATTAATTTTTTTAGATGTTATTCAATATACAGTATTATTTTATATTAAAAAGAATATTTAATTAAAATATTATTTATAAAAAAGAAACATAATTCAAAAAATTATTGTTAGCTATATTTTTAGTTTAACAGTCATACTTTTAATTTTTTTTAAAAAATATCATATACTTTTTTTATAGAATTTTTTTTGGTAAATGGAATAGTGATTCATTAAGAAATATAAACATTTATTCTATTTTATTATTTGAAATAAAAAAACAATAATATAAATATACTTTTTTGATATGTATTATGAATAAAAAATATTAGAAAGATATTTTTTTGCAATTTGAATTGTAATGTTTAAAAAACATTCTATGTTATTTATCTATATTTAGAGCACTCTCAATTGGTGCTTTATATATAATAGTTAAAATATAAAAAATTTAAAGAATGATGCTAAATATTAGCTCCATCAGATAACGTAAATTCATCTACGGTATGTTGGAAATTTATAGGTGCTTCAATAGAAAGACCAAAGTCAAAATACAACTCAAATTGAAAAGTACAAGAACAATAATATTGATAAAATAATGTTACAACTCTAGACAAAAAACACACATAAGTACTATAGAAAAATAAGATGAAGAGAAGATTATAAAATACAATATAAATAGTAGTATATATATAGATGTGAGAACAATCTCAACAACACTAACACCAAGTGTCAAGTAGGGGAATCACAAAACTTGAACAAGGTTTTACACCTTTGTCCAAAAGCTTATTTCCCCCTACCACAAGCACTTAGGGAAGAAAGAAAATGGAAATAGCTTTCTGGAATTATCAAGCTTATAGTTTCTAGCAAGGTGCTCTCTTTGATAGAAACTCACAAAAAATATTGTCACTTTCAAGTGAAAGAAAAACCTCTATTTATAGTGTTTGAAGATCACATATTTTGAAATTCAAATAACCTACACCCAAGGGTTGTTACCATTTCTTAATGGGGTGTAAATGAGATTAAATGGGTAATTTGGAGGTTATGAGAGTTGTTAAAAACCATCCTTATAGGCAAAAAACGTTCAACAATTAAAGCTGAAAAAAACAGTAACTAGTTACTAGTTACCAAATTTTTCAGCTTTTGCAAACAACTCTTCAAACCATTCCAAACCATTGCCACTTTATTTTATATCACTTATACACTTTATAAATGACAAAATTTAATCTCCAACAACTATATTTGAATTATGGTTTTGAATTTCAAAACAATTAAGTTGTGTAACCACTCTTTACACACTTAATTAGTGATCATGTGGAAGTTACAAAATATGAGTAACTCCACCTCTAATGTTACAATTTATGTGAATATTATTATATGTATGTAACTCTCAATCATATTATATACATTAATCTCATATTAATATATAATATGTCTCATTTTAATATTTTAATCTATCTTATATTATAACAATATAATATAACATTCCCCCACTAGATTAAAACTTGTGACACACCATTGTAACATTATTTAATCAATCAAATATTATATATCCCCCACTTTGATTGAATAAATCAAACACTTTTATAGAGATCTTGCTTAGATGCATAAAGTAAAATGTTTTTCGACTTGAATTTTACCTTAGTGTAGTTACCACAAAGTTTGTTGAAATTTTGGTTGCCGTAACATTGAACCACTATCCCTTTAATACAAACCGGTGATAACACACACATCTTTGCTAGAGTTCACTTGAGACTTCATTTTAGATCGCTTGTGCACCGTTAATGGCCATGTGCAACATCCATTTCATAGACTCTCTAGAGAATAACTCCCAATTCTCATAAGAGGCGGCACCACCTCTAGTCCATATAGGTAGAAATTAGTGTCTCACAAATTCTCTTTAGACACATCATTCTATTAAAAAACCTTTCGGTTTTAACCCTCTAAATTTTACCATTAGTACTCTTTCATAGATGGGACAAGTTGAGTACTACTTTTTCACTCTATTGACTTGTTATTACCTATTGAACTTAAGACTAGATTTTTACTAGTGTTAAGATAGGTTACCATCAATGAGTAAAACTCTAAGGGAGTTTAGGTCCCATCCCTCAAAATTTCATGCTTTAATCTTGTACGGAGATTAAGCGATTTGTTATAACCACACACTTTTCGATTCCAAACGAATCTTGCTAGCCAAAATTAGTGACCATTTTTACATGACCACTTTTCTCCTTAAGTATACTTAAGCTTTGAAAATTAAATCACATAAGATTAATTTTCACACTTACTCTATTTCTTATAAATTTTAATACCAAGCATATTAAAATTATGCACTAACTTTAGACACTAAACATGTCTAAGTCTTACTCAAATTTTAGGCACCAAGCATGCCTAAATTTCACATGGCATCCATTCTTTTACTAAATTGACTTGATAAATATTGGATGTCATCCCCACACTTCCACACATTTAATAGATATGACTCTATTTTATTTCTTTCTTCAAACAATTTTCTTTACACTATCATTGACACCAACCATGTCAAAATTTATAACCTTTGTACTCATAATCAATCGAACAAATTTTGATTAACTATTTGAGTCTTACCCCACATTTTCACTATTACTATCATATACATTAAATATGATATGTTACACATATATTATTATTATACAATAATAATGTCTATAACTTTCATTCAAAAAATTGTAACTCCCACAACTTTATGCTAATAATGTATGTTATACTATCATCTCATATATAACATACATAATATTAATGTTTATCACAACTATATATGTTACATATCTCACATACATGTAACATATACACTTTAATATACATATCAATTTATCATAATCTATATCATCTTCACATGATATATATATATATATATTGTATGCATCTTATGCTATATATATTATATATGCATCTCATAAATAAATATTCTCATCACAAATATATATCATGTATTACATGCTCAACATATATAATATATACATGCTATATATTATATATCTCACATATATATTAACATGCAATATACTCAAACTAATAGAATTATTTGTAAATTTGTTGTACACAATATTCTCATTCTCAAAATGATATACCAAACACATAGAGTAAAGTGAAATGAACTTTATTTATTTATAGCTTCACAAGCATTATTTAAATATGTCAATACATAGACAATCATCTCACAAAATAATATAAGCATGACTATGCCATAATCACTTCCTCATCATCTATGGTATTAATCTCATTTTTCATTAGATCCTTACGATGCCTACAATCTCTTGCGTAGTGCCCAAATTTTCCACACACAAAACAATGGCCTCTCACTTCTTTGAATTGGCTATTGTCTTTTCTTGGACCCAAATATTTTCCACCACTTTTATTATTGTTGTTGCCTTTGTGATGCTTGTTTGAGACCGCATTGGCCTTAGAAACCTCATCTTTAGGTTCTTTCACATTTCCCTTATCTCTCAATCTCGATTCCTCTTCGATTCGGATATGTTTTTGGATCTCTTCCAATGAATAATCCTCATTTTTATGGAGGATTCTTTTCCTATAGCCCTTCCAAGTTGGTGGCAACTTTGCCACAATTGCACCAACTTGGAATGCCTCGGGAAGCTCAATCTTGAGAACCCTTAACTTGTTCACAATGATTTGTAACTCATGGATTTGAGGAAGAAGATCTTTAGCATCACTAAAAGAAAATTCAAAATATTGTGAAATTAAAAATTTTCTTGTACCTTCTTCTTCCGCCTTGTATTTTGCTTCCAAAGCATTCCAAATCTCCTTCGCGGAATTAGTATTAGTGTAGAGATCATATAGCCTATCAGACAAGGCATTTAGAATATGACCTCTACATAGGAGATTGTCCTCCTCTCTCTTCCTTCTCTTCTCCACCATCTCGGGAGTGTCTTTCTCGGATTGAGCGGGTAGAGGCTCCAAAGTAGACTCAAGAATATATGCTATCTTGAGTGTGGTCAAGAGAAACCTCACTTTATCTTGCCACCTAGTAAAGTTGGATCCATCAAACCTATCCAACCTCACTAGGTCTTGATTCATCATTTTGATGGTCTCACCTTCCATTGAAGCTAGGTAGGATGGTTAAGCTTTTGATTGTTGGAAATTTATAGGTGCTTCAATAGAAAGACCAAAGTCAAAATACAACTCAAATTGAAAAGTACAAGAACAATAATATTGATAAAATAATGTTACAACTCTAGACAAAAAACACACATAAGTACTATAGAAAAATAAGATGAAGAGAAGATTATAAAATACAATATAAATAGTAGTATATATATAGATGTGAGAACAATCTCAACAACACTAACACCAAGTGTCAAGTAGGGGAATCACAAAACTTGAACAAGGTTTTACACCTTTGTCCAAAAGCTTATTTCCCCCTACCACAAGCACTTAGGGAAGAAAGAAAATGGAAATAGCTTTCTGGAATTATCAAGCTTATAGTTTCTAGCAAGGTGCTCTCTTTGATAGAAACTCACAAAAAATATTGTCACTTTCAAGTGAAAGAAAAACCTCTATTTATAGTGTTTGAAGATCACATATTTTGAAATTCAAATAACCTACACCCAAGGGTTGTTACCATTTCTTAATGGGGTGTAAATGAGATTAAATGGGTAATTTGGAGGTTATGAGAGTTGTTAAAAACCATCCTTATAGGCAAAAAACGTTCAACAATTAAAGCTGAAAAAAACAGTAACTAGTTACTAGTTACCAAATTTTTCAGCTTTTGCAAACAACTCTTCAAACCATTCCAAACCATTGCCACTTTATTTTATATCACTTATACACTTTATAAATGACAAAATTTAATCTCCAACAACTATATTTGAATTATGGTTTTGAATTTCAAAACAATTAAGTTGTGTAACCACTCTTTACACACTTAATTAGTGATCATGTGGAAGTTACAAAATATGAGTAACTCCACCTCTAATGTTACAATTTATGTGAATATTATTATATGTATGTAACTCTCAATCATATTATATACATTAATCTCATATTAATATATAATATGTCTCATTTTAATATTTTAATCTATCTTATATTATAACAATATAATATAACACGGTAAACTAATTTACTCATCTTTATTTTAGTTCACAAGATTTTGAACTAAATTTTTCTCCACATTTAGGTAGAATCGAAAGCTCCCAAAACAAGAAAATTGAAGCAAAAGTGCACACATGAAAATTGAAGTTGTAAAGTTTGGAACTACTATTTACTTTGAAACCAAGCATTAAAGATAAGCCTGCATTGCCTAACCTAATTGATAGCAACCCTAGCTAGGTGAGGTACCTAGCATCAATAACTTCTTTGTTGTGACTATACATAGTTAGCCTTCATAACCTAATATAACTAATGGAGTTGCTTTGTGGATTCATTATCACCTTTAAGCTAACTAATATTTATATATGTATACATATAAATATATATATATATTTTTTTTTTTAAAAAAAAAAAAAAAGTTGGCATGGTTTCACTACCAAGAAACTTGATGTTAAATCAACACAAAAATAATAAAATTTTAACATTAATTTTTTTTACTCCAATCACAATATTAAAAATTAATAAAAGTGTATTATTTATTATTATAATATATGTACAAAAAAGTTTACTTATAAATATATTATTTAAATATTAAAAATTAATAAAAATAGATTTTAGAGTGTGGTTAGAATGAATTTAGTATTTTTTTTTTTGAAAGAAAGGGAGCCCGCTAGAAAGAAAGAAACTCAATAAGGTCACATGGGTCATCGCCTATCCAGATTGCCACTTCATCTAACCCCAAAGCCCGGTGCGCCAACTTGTCAGCAAGGGAGTTGGCACCACGATTGACATGAGAGAGCCAAGCAGCAAGGACGTGAGACAAAGTATCCTTGATTTGACGTATAAGATCTCCAAAAATCGAGATGTCTTCTTTATGATGAAACAATGCGTCAGTAATAGCTTTGCAGTCTGTTTCTACCTCATGGACCAGAAAATGTTCATCGATGCACCAGCGCAACGTAGTGAGGAGAGATTTTGCTTCAAGAGTGGGGACAGTTCCTCCTCCAATGTAGGGTTGTGTCAGGGCTGCAACTACCAAACCTTCACTATTTCTGATAACACCACCAAAACCTGCTTTTCCATTGACTTTGGAGATTGTTGCGTCCACATTGAGCTTGAGAAGTCCCGAAGCCGGAGGAGACCAAGTTGTGGTGACCAAAGTATGACTGGGTCGGGCAGTAGATGCTGAATTCGTCAGGGAAGAAAGATAATCAGCCAGAAAACATTGAGCCAAGTTGAAAATTGCATGAGCTTGATCATAAGCTTAACTTTTCAGAGCTTTGTTCCTGTTAAACCAGATAAGCCAAGCAGTGCAAAGAAAAAGCTCTACTTCTTTGACATTTTAATAAAATCTTAATAAATTTAGTATAAAATCTTAATAAATTTGACATTTTAATATTCCATTAGAGTTGGACGTAAATTTAAAAACAACTTCTATTAAAGTTGCCCTAACTTCTTTTTTATATATAAAAAAAATCCCTACTAACTAATTAATAAGTATATTATTATAATTATTACAGAAAAAGTAAAGGGAAATTTTTAATAATATACCTATATTATAACAAATTTATGGATATTATGTGCATCATTTAATTGTGCGGTATACCGTTTCTGGCCATACCAAAAATTGAAAGTAATACACGTGGGACTTGTTGTTGAACTATATTAGAAAACCACCATCTTCTCCGGTTCATGAACCATTGCCTTCGACAACTGACTCATTCTTAAAAAAAATGAACAACTATTATGTGTATTACACACCCTTAGTAACTCATATATATACCTCTAACACAATAGAAAAAAAAAAAAAAAAGACCCAATATTCCCAAACTGCAACACACAAAAAACACACATAAATTAGAAACTGAAGTATAACATATCATAATATAATCAAAAGCAATAAACTAATACTTATACAATACATAAGCTGATATATACATATATCCTAAAATAGTAACTTATAACACACACAGTATGCATAAAAACACACAAAAAGGCAAACACACTTAGGAGAAAAAAATCAAACACAAAATAAGAAACTAAAATAATACATATATGGTGATCTGTGAATCGCTAAATTATATATAAAACACAACAAATCACTAAAACATAATAAATCACTTATTAGTAACTTATAGAACTACAACAAATCAATGGAACTACACCATAAACAACAAACACTCAAAAAAATTGACAACCTACATTTTATACTAAAATATTAAATAAAAAAGAAATACCAAATCATAAGATACAAAAGCACAGTAAGAAACTAAAATATAACTTGCCAAACACAAATACAACATCATTAAAAACACATACAAAAACATCCAAAAAAGCCCAGATTCTAAACTAACAACACCTTTTAACAAACAAAATACACAAACACCCATCTAATACAGAATAAGAAACTAAACCAACAAAATCTCATAAATCATAAAAAAAAACTAAATCTAAACAAAATAAGAAACCACATACAGAATGATAACAAAAATTATTTAGAAACCAAACAGACACTCCTCTCATCACCAAAATACATTTTCCTGACATCTCCACTTCACCACCTTCACTGCCTTTTCTCTTCGAACCAGAAGGTGATGGAGAAACCGAGCTTCTTGTAATCGCCATTGCAACACGTTCAACAACTATTCACAAATGCAAAACCCTAAAATCAACTCTAACCAAAAACACAAGCTAAAGTATAACAGAGAAAACGAAAGAAAAATGAAAAAGAAAGCATAAAAGATTATGATCTTGCTGGTTCATATCACAAGATATATATATATATATATATAGAGAGAGAGAGAGAGAGAGAGAGAGAGTGAGAGAGTGAGAAACTCACTTTAGAAAGTGCCTTAGATGGTGACTAGAAAAGTAATTAGATAGAAAGAGAAAGAAAAAGTGACTATCGTTTCTGAGGGAGGGAGAGAGAGAGAGAGAGAGAGAGAGAGAGAGAGAGAGAGAGAGAGAGAGAGAGAGAGAGAGAGAGGCTTCTGAAATATAGCTCAAAGCCTATAATTGTGTAATACATGCATAAAATATATGAAACAAGAAGAACGGTATACGAGGCATTCATTTTAAACTTAATAACGGTATGAAATATGATTAAATAATATAAGGCCATTTCCGTAAATAAAAACAAGATAACGTCTCCCGGTGTAAATTTTTCAAAAGTAAATATATTATATATGAGAAATTTGATATTATATGCTTAAAATTAATTTATCCACTAAAAATATGCTACATATTTTGCATTATACAATATATACTTACACCATTTTTCTCATCCAATTTTACCCCTAAACAAATAAAAACCAAACATCTCTCTCTCTCTCTCTCGTATCTCTCTGCTCTCTCTCTCTAGGATACTCACACCACATACACACACACACTCTACCAGTTGTACGACCCATCACCGGAGCTAGTGTTGTTCAACCACCTTACATTTCAAAAAAACTTCTCTCGTTTTTTGCGTCTTTCTCTTCTGGTTGACCAGTTTTTAACAATATTTTGCGATATTTAGCAATATATTTGTAATGATAGAACAAATCTGAGGTCGGGGATGAAGTTTATTGATGATTTGTGATATTTAGCGATGTTTAGCGATGATATTTGCGATGTGTTTTGTGATATTGTGAATTAGAGACATTTAGAGATATTTTCACTATTTTCGTGATGTTTCGCGACATCGTCAAAAACAGAAAAAAAAAATGCACAAAATAAGTGTTGTTGTGAATTGGAGACATTTAGAGATGTTTCATGATTTCACGATGTTTCGCGACATCGTCAAAAATCAGAAAAAAAAATGCAGAAAACAAGCGCTAGATGGGTCAAAAACCAGAAAAAAAATGCGGTGGTCGTGGGTTGTCTTGGGTGCTTCTCGTGGGTCGTCGTGGGTCGTCGCGAGTCATCATGGGTCTTCTCGGTCATGTCGTGGGTCGTCTTGGTCGGTCGGAGCTCGTGAACAGTCGGGGCTTGAAAAGTTTGGTGCTGGATGGGAATAACAGAGAGAAAGGGGGGGGATGTTAGACAGCGAGAGTGAAAGAAGAGAGTTTTTGAATTGTAAGAGTAATTTTAGGGTTTTAGGGTGTTTGGAGAATATTTAGAGTATTTGTTTAAAGGTGGTATATTAAAAGAATAGTCTAAATTTTTAAGTATGTTTTATATATTCACATGTATACCGATAATACTGTGGCTGTATTGAAAAATAAATGTAGTAAATTTTTTTTATTAAAATTATGAACATTTTTAATGGCATACAAAATAAGTGGTGTAATTATGTTTTAATATTTTCACTATTTTTTTTTTTTGATAATGCCCTAAAATTTGTGTTAAATTTCACTTATAGCATTATGTTAAATTGATAAATTTGATACACAGTTATGCACTTTTTATTTATAATATTATTATTTAGCTTTTTTTTAATAAATAGTCTCAGAGAACACCACTAATGAGCATAGAATCTCAAAGGGGCCGAGAGCTAGAGAATGTTATTGAGAGATGGCCTCTCCCAAAATAAGGGTCATGATACAGTGAAGATATCCACACCACCAATCTGTACTAACAATAGTTGTTAAAACAAATTTAGCAAAAGTATCAACTACTACATCAACATTTCTTGGGCATAAAATAAAACTCACAACATTGAAATTTTTATGAGAAACTTTAATATCATCAAAAACCAAACTCAAAGACGAATCTAACTGTTGGGTTTTATGCCCTAAATAAAACTCTTTACAATCTGATTAGTTATCAATATAAGAAATTTGAAGTCATTGATGTTTGCATGAATTTTACATGCTAATGGTTTAATATGTTTATTACATTCATACACACAAAATCAGTTAAATCCAAATCATATGTTTATTCACAATTACAGTATCGTCAACACAGTGGAATGTGATTGTGACCATATGAATCGAAAGTTTTGGTCCCTGTTTCATCAGTGTTATTGGATTTACACTAATGTGATAATCAGCGATGATGTGTACTTACACTTGGAGTAAGTGTTATGTTCTTTCCAGGACATTAGCAAAGTATACTAGTTTTGAATGTATGGAGTATACATTGGACTGGACCGATATTGCAACTAAGTTAAGATATTACAAACTTACCGTTATACATATCTTTCCAAGTCAATATCAGTAGTTGATCTTAAGATTAAAAGAATCTAAATCCTGATATGCTTAGGCTCAACTCAGGAGTGCTATTCATGTTCTTAGATTTATTAGTTAAGCCTACCTTTGGGTCAGGGTGATACGTATATTTTAGGAACATGATAGTATGATTGAGTGGGAGTGCTGAACATAAATATGGAATCTATAGCTTCTACTGGTGTATAGAAGTCAAGTGATGATTCCCTTCGAGCTTAGCAAATAGAAGTAGATGGATGAGCTCTTGTTTAACTGACTAATTATTAGATCACTAAACACCATTTACAGGTAGCTAAGTGTTTTAAGGGGCAAAATACATTGAGGGGTGAGAACGGTAAAGAAATTCCATCTCGATGTAAATCATCTATATAGAGGATCTTTAAATCACAATAAGATTATAACAATGGTTAAATGAGATAGTATATTGATATCGTGGAACATACAATATTCTCTATATAAGTCTGAGAGTGCAATTCTAAGTTCTAAGAGTGGATTCAACGAAGAATTAATAAGTAGGAATTTACTTGGTAAATTTGGTTCACTTATTGGAAGCTCAGCATATAGATCCATGGTCCCCATTCTAGTTGAGAACATTCTGCTTGTAAGACTCATTAATTGATTCGTGATTGATCAATTATAATTCTAAAGTTAGACTATGTCTAATTTTATGAATTTTCACTAAGCAGGGGTGAAATTGTAAAGAAAAGAGATTCTAGGTTTATTTATTTATTAATGGACTTTATATGTCTAATTAATAATTAAATTAAATGACAATATTATTTAATAATCTATTTTAGTTATTAAATAATTAGTTTTGGCATTTAAAAGGTTAGAATTGGAAAATTGGCGTTTTTGAGAAAATAGAGATAAAATTTGATAAAACTGCAAAATCAAGTGAGGCCCAATACAACACCATGGCCGGCCACTTATTGTGTTTTTTCAAATTAATATTTTCATTATTTTAATGCCAAATAAATCCTAACCTAAACCTAGTAGTTGCCTATAAATAGAAAGTGATGGCTCAGTCAAAACACAAGTTTTCAACAAGCCTTTCTGACAGAAATTTCTCTCTTCAGAAAAACTGAGCCTTCCCCACTTTCTATACCTGGCCGAAATCCCTCTCTCTTTTCCCTTCATCTTTTTCGTGACCCTAGTGAAAGAGTAAGTGCCCACACACAGCAAGCAGTAACTCAATCATAGATTGGAAGACTGTGAAGGATCAAACTTGAAGAAGAAGGACATTCGGGCTCAGATCTTGATTATACTCTGCTACAGAAAGGATTCAAGGGTTAGAGATCTGAGTGGAAGGAGACATTAATTCCGCTGCATCAATGTAAGGTTTTCTTAACTTTATATGTGTTTAATTTATCGTTTTAGAAAGTTCTTATTTAGGATGTTAATAAACATACTTGTGAGTAGATCTAAGATCCTGGTAAAATAATTTCCAACAACTGGCCTCAGAGCCATGGTAATTGATTTACTTACATGAAATTTGGACTTTAAAACGATTGTTTGTATGTTTTTGGATGGTATCATGTTGTATTGAGTGTTATTTGATGATTGATTGATGTTTGTAAATTTTCGTGAAAAATAATTGCGATTCTGTCTCTGGAATTATTTTAATTGGATAGTATGGAAAAAATTAAGCAAGTTAGCCTTTTACAGAACTCAATTTCGATTTTATTTGAATTAGTTATGAATTTTTGAAGATTTGAAAAAATCGGGGCTGTGCTGATATTTTCCTGCGATCGCAAATCTGTCCGTACAGTTCACAATTTTTTCGTTTTTCTTCGATTTTTCATACTTTTTCATGGAATTAACTTCCGATTTTTTGTATAGTTTTGTATATATACTATTACTATTCCTAATTCAATTCTAATTATCATTTTGAATTAATTTAATATTTTTTTTTAATTTAATTCAAGATATTAGTGTAATTTGAATTTGAATAGAATTAGTATCTATCTTCTTGCTTAAAAAAAATCTATCTTATTTTTAAATTTGATTATATTTTATCTTATTTTTAAATTTAAGGTCAGATTTTTATATATATATTTTTTAAAAATTTTAAATCTTTTTTTTAGATATTTTGACCTTATTTAAATTTAAAATAAGATATTTATAATCATGTAATTTTAAATAGATGTAAGATATTTTGCTAACTTTTAAATTTTGTTATTTTATTTATTTAAATTAAATTTAAAAATCTGATAAGGTATTTCATTTATCTTTTCTAATTTTTATTTAATTTTTATTTTTAAAATAACATTTAATTTTTAAAAGTAGTTAGCAAATTTTTGAAATGATATTTAGGTTGGTTGAAACCTAATTTTTCAAAAAGTAGGTTTAATTTTAAATTTTGAAATTTAAATTTTTAAATTTTTTTTATTTCCGAAATTAAAATATTTTTTAAAATTTTATTTTTTTATTTTTTCGAAAATTAAAAAAAAAATATTTTTTATTTAATTATTTATTTTTCGAAACATTTATTTAAAATTAAATAAATCCTACTTCCAACTATCCAGCTAACCTTGTTGCAAGAGTATGTGGTTTTAGCTTGTGTGTAAGTTTTCAAAACCTATTATTACTTGATTGCAAATAGCCATGGTTACTTTTTGCTAGATCTAATGATCTGATGGCTCCCTTGGTCAAGTTAATAATTTGTAACAGGTAAATTTTACAATCTTCTTTCATCTGTGTATGACCTAGCAACATGATAGGATCCATCCAAAGTGTGCCTGTGTGAGCCTATATGTTTATTTTGTTTTAATATAGATACATATAGGTTGTTGCTAAATAAAATGTCACACCATGATAGCTTTATTTAGGTCCATTTAGTTATTGGACCTATTCAATTAATAACAGTTTTTTATTTTAAGGTTAAATTCCTCTCTTTTGGGCCTTGCGTGAGAGTTGGGAGTCATAGAAGTGGGTACGACATACTGAACCGAGCACCCCCTCACATGAACTACCCCAATTGTGAAGGCCCATTTGCCTGATTTGAATAACTGTACTAGGTTAATTATATTAGTTTGACCTAATAAAATTGAATTAGCAACATAATTAACTTTTAAAATATATGAAAATTTATTTTCATTTTAATATTTTAAAGTTAATTTTAAGAAAAACACTTTTAGTTTAGATATTATTTCTAGACAAACTATTTGTATTTTTCTTGTATTTAATTAAATATAGAATTTTAACTAACTAAGATTCTTTCTGGAGCTTATTTAATTAAATATTCCTATTTAAGTTATAAATTAGTTGTATCAACTGATTTTTCTTATCTAACTTAAATTTGAATATTTGATTTAAATTTTAAATCAAGTTGAGGAATCCTAGGCATTAGTTATTAAAGATTCTTAAGATATTTTTTAAGTTAATATCTTTTCAAATATTAACTTAAAATGGAATATTTTAGATATTTTTTTTTTGGTTAATATCTTTTCAAATATTAACTTTAAAAAGATATCTTCGAATTAAGTGGTCACAACTTAATTTTTGATATTTAATTAAATCTAAATTTGAAATTATTTAAGTTTTAGATTTTTTCTATCTAACTTAAATTAGATATTTTTCAAATTTTTGAAAAGATACTTAGTCAAATAAGATATTTTCTAGATAGTAATTTCTAGACTACTTATTATTTCTAATATTTAAATAGGAAAATTATACTTTGTGAAATTAATTATTTAAATAATTAATTTTGGTACAATTTTATTAAGTATATTTTTCCTAGTATTAAATAGAAATTAATAATTAAGCCTTCTCTACACTTAATTATTTATTTCTTGAATTTAATACATTTAATTAACTTGAAAAATCTAAATATCTAAGTTGATTTTCATCATGATACTTAAATATTTATTGATTTTTCATGACACTTACTTAAATAGAAAATTATTTTTAGGTTGAAATTTAATTTTTCAACTTAAATTTAAATAATTTTCAATATATATATTTTTCTTTATTTGATTAATCAATTTCGAAATTTGCATTTTATTTATGCAATATTTTCGAATTTTTTTTTGAAAAATAGATTGAGTTGTAAATTAATTATTTATTTTAATTAATTCTTGGACCAACTACAATCAATGATTTTTTCATTTAATTGATTAATTTAAAATAAATGAATTTAAAATGTATATATATTATTAGAAATTGAATTAACTAGTCAAAAGAAAATCTAGATAGGTGATATTTTTGCTTGAAGTATTTCTTTTCTATTTTTATTATTTTCGAAAATTGTATTTTTATATACTTTAAATTTTCGAACCCAATAAATATATTCTCAAAGGAAATTTTTAAGTTGCTAATTATTTATTTAATTCAGCTTAAATTAATTTCCTTAATATTTATATTTAAGATTATTACTAAGATGGAAATAATTAATTTTATTTCAATCACCATCTAAGTATAATTTTATAAATATTATATTAAATTCTTATTTTTGAATTTTAATTCTTAATTTAGAATTTAATGAGATTTATTTATTAGAATAATAAAGAAAATACATTTTAAATAATGAGCTTTATTATTATTAAGATATTCGATCTCCATTGTGGGTTTTGTTGGAAGTTATTTTACCAGGAACTTAGATCTACTCAAAAGTATGTTGATTTAACAACCTAAATATGAACTTCTAAAACGATATGAAATTAAACACATAAGAGTATTAGAAATCTTACAGTGATTGCAGCGGAATATATATGTCTCCTCCCACTCAGATCTCTAACCCTTGATTCCTTTCTGTAGCAGAGTATAATCAAGATCTGAGCCCGAAAGTCCTTCTTTGTTGTCTCTGAAATCTACACAGCCTTCCTCACTATGATTGAGGTATTACTTGATGTGTGTGGGCACTACTCTAGCACTCATACATTTCGAAACAGTGAAGGAATAGAGAGAGAGAGGGTGGCGGCTCAGAGAGAATTTTCTGAGAGAAAATTCTTTCAGAATAATGCTGTGAAAAGCTTTTTCAGTTGTACAGATGTGTGTAACTCTGAAGCCTTTGCTTTCTATTTATAGAAGACCACCAAGGGCTATGATTGACATTTTGAATTGAAAAAATCAAAGGGAAAAGGAAGCTAAGTGGGCCGGCCTAGGCAATGTGGAAACAAGGCTTGCCACTTTTCCAACTTTCCTTTTCCTACACTTGATAGTTTCCTTTTTGTGAAAAATTGCCAATTCCATTGTTCAACCATATTAATGATAAATCTAATTATTTAATAATTAAAAATAATTATCAAATAATATATTATCATTTACTTTATTAATAATGAAACTAATTAAAGTTTCCTAATTAATAAATATGCCCTTCAAAATCTCTATTTACTGTTTTGCCCTTAATAAGTGCTAAATTCTCAAACTGACAAGTCCATCTTGAGAATTTTTAATTGATTAATTAAAATCAATTAAATGAGTCTTACAAGTAATATCATCTCAACTAGTGAGGGGACCATGGGTCTATATATCCGAGCTTCCAATAAGCAGATCTAGAATTTACCACTTAAATTCACTAACTTATTAATTCTTCGTTGAATCCACACATAGAACTCAGAATTGCACTCTCAGTATATAGAATGCTCTATATGTTCCACCATATAGACACATTATTAATTATCCATTGTTATAATCCTAATGTGATCAATATCCTCTATATGGATGATCTACACTGTAAAGGGACTTAAATTACCGTAACACCCTACAATGTATTTTATCCTTAAAACACTTAACCCTGTATAAATGATATTTCAACTAAGTGAAATGAGTACTCAATCATTTATCTCGTTTGGTTAAGCTCGAAGGAAATCACTCTTTGCTTACTATTCGCCAGATAGAAGCTATAGATTCCATATTTATGTTAGCGCTCCCACTCAATCGCACTACCGTGTTCCCAAAATGTATGTATTGCCCAGACTAAAGATTTAGGCTTAACTAACAAATCAAAGAACACGAATAATACTCTTGAAATTAAGCCTAACCATATCAGGATTTAGATCATGTGATCTAGGATCAACTTATGATATTGAATTGAATAGATCTTTACGGTAAGTTTCAAAATCTAATTCAAAGTTCAATATCGTTCCATTCCAATGCATACTCCATGCATCCAACCTGAGCTTTACTTTAACCTATGTTCTGGAAAGAACATAACATTTCTCCAAATGTAAGTAAACTCTGTTGTAGATTGTCATATCAGTGAAACCCAGTGTTCTGATAAATCTAGGAATACTTTATTCACATAGTCATGTTTATTTTCCACTGTGTTGACAACACAATAAACATGTTCAAGTATGTGAAAGGGGTTTGGATGAATTTATAAATCAAATAGACAAGCAATTGATTAAGTGAACCAAAACTTACACAAGTGAATGAAAAATTACTTCTGTTACTTTATTGATATAGAATAATCTGGATTACATTGAAAGAGAGTTTTATTTAGGGCATAAAACCCAACAAACTCCCACTTGCACTAATATAAAACAAATCATTACATTTCAATTAATCCTAAATTCTGACGGTGCTTTTCGAATGAAGTTACTGCCAAGACTTTGGTGAATGGATCAGCCAAGTTATCCTGTGTATCCACTTTCTCCACCAGTACATCCCCTCTTGCCACATATTCTCTGATAATATGATATTTTCTTTCTATGTGCTTACTTCTCTTGTGGCTCCGAGGTTCCTTACTGTTGGCTATAGCTCCAGTGTTATCACAAAGCAGGACTAGAGGCCTTTCCATTCCAGGAATTACACCAAGACTGGTGAAGAACTTCCTTAGCCAGACAACCTCTTTAGCTGCTTCAGCCGCAGCTATGTATTCTGCCTCCATGGTAGAATCCGAAATCGCAGTTTGTTTAGCACTTCTCCAAACCACTGCTCCACCCCCAAGAGTAAACACCATCCCAGATGTAGATTTCCTGTCTTCAAGACATCCCTGGAAATCTGAGTCTGTATAGCCTAAGGGATTCAAAGCACCACCCTTGTAGACTAATACATAATCTCTTGTACTCTTTAAGTATTTCAAAATATACTTAACAACGTTCCAATGTACCCTTCCTGGATTTGACTGATACCTGCTCACGATTCCAACTGCATAGCAGATGTCAGGTCTAGTGCATAGCATAGCATACATTAGACTCCCAACTGCAGAAGCATAAGGAATTTTTGCCATGTCTTCTATCTGCGAGGATCAGTAGGACACTGTTCCTTAGATACACGGATACCATGTCTAGAGGGCATGTTTGCCCCTTTGGTATTGGTCATGGAAAATCTCTCAAGAACTTTGTCAATGTAAGCTGTTTGAGAGAGAGCAAGGGATCTGTTCTTCCGGTTTCTGACAATCTGAATACCAAGAACATAGGCTGCCTCACCCAAGTCTTTCATGTCGAATTGAGTGTCAAGCCATTCCTTGATGTGAGTCATTTTCTTGACATTGTTTCCAATGATCAAAATGTCATCAACATAAAGGACCAGGAATACTACTACTTGGTTTTCCTTGAGTTGGTAAACACAAGGTTCATCTTCATTCTGATGAAAGCCGTAGGTCTTGATGATCTCATCAAACCTTTTGTTCCATGAGCGAGAAGCTTGCTTAAGCCCATATATGGACCTATTTAATTTGCAAACTTTATTCTCCCCGCCAGAAGAACATAACCTTCTGGTTGCTCCATATAGATGGTTTCTTCAAGAAGCCCATTAAGAAAGGCTGTCTTGACATCCATTTGCCAGATTTCATAATCTAAAGCTGCGGTATGGAGAGAAGAATTCGGATGGATTTGAGCATGGCAACAGGACTAAAAGTTTCCTCATAGTCCACACCTTCTCTTTGGGTATAACCCTTGGCGACCAGTCTAGCTTTGAAAGTTTCGACTTCGCCTCCAGCACCTCTTTTCTTCTTGTAGACCCATTTACATCCAATTGGACGAAAATCTTCAGGTGGTTCTACATATTCCCAGACTTTGTTCTTTTTCATGGAATCCATTTCTGAATCCATACCGGCTGACCATCGCTTCCGTTGCGGACTTGCCATTGCCTGTTTATAGGTCAATGGGTCGTCATCAATACCGTCACCAACGACCATATTGATTTCACCATCCAAACCATAACGAGATGGTTTTGTGGAAACCCTCCCACTACGACGAGGAGCGGTGACCTTCTGAACAGAAGCTTTAGTAGTAGTTTTCCAGTTGCTTCAACTGAGGGAGTGGGATGTTCCTCTTCTTGAGTAGAAGAAGATGGTACATTTGAAGGAACAGTATCTGTGAGCATTTCCTCTAATACAATTTCACTTTTCGGTTTGTTGTCTTTCATATAGTTGTCTTCAAGGAAAGTAGCATTTGTAGTAACAAATACTTTGTTATCCTTGTAACTATAGAATAGTCCACCCCTAGTCTCTTTAGAATTTCCGACAAACATGCAAACCTCAGTTCGCGATTCCAGTTTGCCTTCTTTCTTTCTTAAGACGTGAGCAGGGCACCCCCAAATCCTATAATGGCGCAAACTAGGTGTGCGACCATTCCATAGTTCGACGGGTGTCTTAGGGACTGCCTTAGATGGAACAACATTTAAAATGTCGTTTGCCTTTTGAATAGCATATCCCCAGAAGGACGTAGACAGAGTTGAGTAAGTCAGCATAGACCTAACCATTTCTAAGAGAGTGCGATTTCTTCTTTCTGCAACTCCATTCTGCTGTGGAGTGCTAGGGGCAGTATATTGGGATTCAATTCCAAGTTCAATTAAATGATCTTTGAACTGCATATCCATATATTTTCCACCCCTATCAGTTCGCAAGATCTTTAATGTTTTACCTAATTGGTTTTGAGCCAAAGCATGAAATTCCTGAAACTTTTCAAACGTTTCAGATTTCTTTTGCATTAGGTAAAGAAAACTATATCTAGAGAAATCGTCAATGAAAGTGACGAAATACTCATAACCGGTCCACAAACATCTGAATGTACTAACCCTAGGGGTTCTTTGGCACGCTCTCCCTTTGCAGAGAAAGAACGTTTGGTCATTTTTCCTTCTAGGCAAGACTCGCAGACTGGCAGCTCTCCTAAGACGACATTTTTCAATGGACCGTCTTTGGTTAGCCTATTGAGTCTATCAAAGCTTATATGACCTAAACGTAAATGCCATAGATAAGTTTGATCATCATTATCAATCTCTTTTCTCTTAAGGCTTCTAGGTTTAGCTACATTGAAAAGTTCAGTATTTAGTGAGATTTGAGTATCAGTTCTTAAAACATAAAGCCCTCGTTCCATGTTTGCAACACATATATGAAATCCATTACGAGAAATTGAACAATTTGAACTCGAAAAATTCAATATATAAAATTGTGTCTGTAAACATGAAACACTAATCAAGTTTCTACTAAAATTAGGAATATATAAAATATTCTCTAAAAGTAAAAACTTCTTAGAATTAAACTTGATTCGGGCTGTTCCTCTTGCTTTAACTGATACCAACTCGCCATTTCCAACTTTAAGCTTTAACTCATCTGGGTGAAGATTCTCCCAAGTTTCAAGCAGCTGTAATGAAGAACATACATGGTTAGTAGATCCAGAATCAACAATCCAGGAGGATTTGTCGTTCTCTAAAACACATGATTCAAATACAAAAGCATCACTTTCGTTTGAATTGTCTAGAAGCCTGGGACATTGTTCTTCTTTATGTCCCTTTCCATTACAATTCGCACATAGAATATGATGTCTGACATTTGTACTTGAAGAAGCAGCTTTGTTAGAGCCCTCATGCTTAATCTTCTTCCTCTGATTAAAGCTTGCAATGCTAGGAGGTCTCATTGCAATCAGATCCCGCTCATGGGCCCTCAACTCAGACTCGAGTTTGTCCATGTCGGAGGAGTTAGGATTGTTCAATAAATAATATAGAACAAAACTGTTATACTCCTGAGGAAGACTATAAAGTATGAGTTTTACCCATTGTTCCTTTGATAAATCAATTCCTAGTAGATTTGCCTTTTGGAATTTCAGATTCATCAACAATAGGTGCGAGTTAATGCAACTACCAGGATGCATTTTCACACTATTGAGTTCTTTTGCAAAGATACTAACTAGGAGTGGATCGGGATGAGGGTTATTCATATTGGCACTACAACATATCAATAAACAGAAGTAAGGTTTTGGTTCTATAAATTCATACACAGGTTCAGAAAATAAACAATCACTTATGTTATAAAAATACTAAATCTAACATAGTTTATTTTCCAAGGTTTCCAACGAACTGATACAGTGTCCCGTTTAGGCGAGAGTCAAAGCATCATCCATTGAATAGAGTTGTCAATTCATCTAAAATGTCAAACATTCTAGCAACCTTTTATTCGATCAAGATTGGAATTCAGCGTTGTCCCGTTTAGGCGAGAGTCAAGGCAATTCTATCTTATGAGCTTCTACCATTGTTTCGTATTCTTATAAGTCTTACATAGTCGCCACCATTAGGGTGGTCATGAACCATATAAATAAACCTATAAGAATACTTATCTTTCGAGATTAAACGGTGCTAACTTGCTAATGAACGTTCCTCCATTAGGGAGGATTACTCACTAAAACAATAGCTATGTAAAACCAACAATGGAGATCGAATTTCTCTTTGATTAAAGCTCATTATTTAAACATGTATTTTGTTTAATCATTTATATTCCATATCTCAATAATGAAATATTACAAATTAAAGTAAAAACTTTAATTAAATTTCAAAAATGGAATAATTTTTGAAAAATATCTTATTTAAGTTGTTTAGAAAATCTAAATACCCAACTTAAAATATTCTTTAAACAATGACTTAATTAAATATTACCAATTAAGTAGTAACCACTTAATTTAGAAGATATTCCATTTTAAGTTCCCATATTTAGAAAATATCAACTTAAAAAATATCTAAAAAATCTCAATAACCAATTTCCAAAATTCCTCAACTTAATTTATAATAGGAAATTCAAAAATATTCAAATCTAAGTTGATTTGATAGATTTAACTAAATCTCAACTTAAATAGGAATATTTAATGAAATTATAAAATTAAGATTCAGAAAGAATTTATATGGTTATAATTCCATATTTAATTAAAAACAAGAAAAATACATATAGCTTTCTAGAATATGACTATTCAAACTATGTTTTTCTTAAATTAATTTCAAGGAAGAATGAAATTAATTATGTTGCTAATCAATCTTTTATTAGGTCAAACTAATATAATTAACCTATCACAGTTATCCAAATCAGACAAATGGGCCTTCACAATTGGGGTTGTTCATGTGAGGGGGAGCTGGGTCCAGTATGTCGCACCCACTTCTAAGGCTCCCAACTCTCACACAAGGCCCAAAAGAGAGGAATTTAACCTTAAAATGAATAACTGTTATTAATTGAATAGGCTCACAACTAAATGAGCCTAAATAAAATCTATCAGTTATGATATTTTATTTAGCAACAACCACCTATATGTATCTATAATAGAAATTAAACATATAGGCTCACACAGGTATACACATTTGGATGGATCCTATCATGTTGCTAGGTCATACACAGATGAATGAAGTTTGTAAAAATTACCTGTTACAAATTATTTACTTGATCTATCATCAATTGAACCTTTGGTTAAAATTAGATCATCTGATCTATCATCAAGTTAACCAAGGCAATTTAGATCAAGCAATAATAGGTTTTAGAAAACTTACAAACAATCTAAAACACATACTCCTGCAACAAGGTTAGATTTGGATAGTTGGATGTAGGATTTATTTTAATTTTAATCATTTATTTCGAAAAATAAAATTAAAATTAAACCTACCATTTTGAAAAATTAGGTTTTAGGTAACCTAAATGTCATTTCAAAATAAATTGCTAACTTTCCTTTTAAATTTCATGTTATTTAATAAATTAAATAATAAAATAAAAAATGGTAAATACATACCCTTTTCTTGTTTTACAATTTAATTTAATTTAAAAAATAACAAAATTTAAAAGTTAACAAAAATACCTTATTTCCTCTTTTAAAATTATCATGATTATTATGATCTTATTTTAATTAAGGTCAAGTTACCAAAAAAATTAATATCTCACCTTAAAAAAAAAAATAATCAAATTTTAAAGGAAATAAGAAAAAGGTAAGCAAAACTTGATTTTTTCCTATTTTTAAAATCAAATTACACTAATATCTAAAATTAATTTTAAAAATTAAAATTAATTTATTTCTGATAATTAGATTTGAAATTTGAAAAACAAAAATCAACATACAAAACTACACAAAAAATCGAAATTTAATTCCATGAAATAGCATGAAAAATCGAAAAAATTGGAAAATTAGATGAACTGTACGGATGGCATGCTGTGCATGGCCATCCGCGCGCGGATCCAAGGTGTATGACCGAGAGATCACGGCGCAGGGAAGCTGCAAGCAGCCATTCCGCGCGCGTGATGAGTTGCTCGTCACCCCGATTTTTCCAATTTTCAAAAATTATAACTAATTCAAATTAAATCGAAATCGAGTTCTGTAAAAAAGTAAATTGCTTAGAATTTTCCAAACTATCCAACACAAATAATTACAGAATAAAAACAGTAACCATTTTTCCCAGAATTCACAAACAACATTCAAACATCAATATGACACTCAAAGCAACATGATACCATCCAAAAAACAAGCAAATCGTTTTAAGTCCAAATTTCTTGCAAGCAAATCAATTACCATGGCTCTGGTGCCAGTTGTTGGAAGTTATTTTACCAGGAACTTAGATCTACTCACAAGTATGTTGATTTAACAACCTAAATATGAACTTCTAAAACGATATGAAATTAAACACATAAGAGTATTAGAAATCTTACAGTGATTGCAGCGGAATATATATGTCTCCTCCCACTCAGATCTCTAACCCTTGATTCCTTTCTGTAGCAGAGTATAATCAAGATCTGAGCCCGAAAGTCCTTCTTTGTTGTCTCTGAAATCTACACAGCCTTCCTCACTATGATTGAGGTATTACTTGATGTGTGTGGGCACTACTCTAGCACTCATACATTTCGAAACAGTGAAGGAATAGAGAGAGAGAGGGTGGCGGCTCAGAGAGAATTTTCTGAGAGAAAATTCTTTCAGAATAATGCTGTGAAAAGCTTTTTCAGTTGTACAGATGTGTGTAACTCTGAAGCCTTTGCCTTCTATTTATAGAAGACCACCAAGGGCTATGATTGACATTTTGAATTGAAAAAATCAAAGGGAAAAGGAAGCTAAGTGGGCCGGCCTAGGCAATGTGGAAACAAGGCTTGCCACTTTTCCAACTTTCCTTTTCCTACACTTGATAGTTTCCTTTTTGTGAAAAATTGCCAATTCCATTGTTCAACCATATTAATGATAAATCTAATTATTTAATAATTAAAAATAATTATCAAATAATATATTATCATTTACTTTATTAATAATGAAACTAATTAAAGTTTCCTAATTAATAAATATGCCCTTCAAAATCTCTATTTACTGTTTTGCCCTTAATAAGTGCTAAATTCTCAAACTGACAAGTCCATCTTGAGAATTTTTAATTGATTAATTAAAATCAATTAAATGAGTCTTACAAGTAATATCATCTCAACTAGTGAGGGGACCATGGGTCTATATATCCGAGCTTCCAATAAGCAGATCTAGAATTTACCACTTAAATTCACTAACTTATTAATTCTTCGTTGAATCCACACATAGAACTCAGAATTGCACTCTCAGTATATAGAATGCTCTATATGTTCCACCATATAGACACATTATTAGTTATCCATTATTATAATCCTAATGTGATCAATGATCCTCTATATGGATGATCTACACTGTAAAGGGACTTAAATTACCGTAACACCCTACAATGTATTTTATCCTTAAAACACTTAACCCTGTATAAATGATATTTCAACTAAGTGAAATGAGTACTCAATCATTTATCTCGTTTGGTTAAGCTCGAAGGAAATCACCCTTTGCTTACTATTCGCCAGATAGAAGCTATAGATTCCATATTTATGTTAGCGCTCCCACTCAATCGCACTACCGTGTTCCCAAAATGTATGTATTGCCCAGACTAAAGATTTAGGCTTAACTAACAAATCAAAGAACACGAATAATACTCTTGAAATTAAGCCTAACCATATCAGGATTTAGATCATGTGATCTAGGATCAGTGTAATGACCGCTCTAGTATATGGATTAGTAAAGGCAATTAACACTAATTTTTATTATTTTATTATTATTTGTGAATTAATTTATTTGTGGACCCCAATATTTAGAAATAAATATTAGAGTTATAATTTCTCAATTCCGGAGATTTTATTAAACTCTAGGGGTATTATCTAACTTATATGTGTAATATGTTATTTTTGTAATTTTTGCTCGGCGACAACGGAAAATGCGATGGATGGCTAGATTGATCACATGAGTAAGTTTAGAACCTTATTTCATAGTGGGAAATATTTTAGAGAAAATAAATTATCGGGATTGAGCGGGGTTATGGAATTTGACCATTTTACCCCTAGTTTCAAAACTACCCTAGTTTTAAGTCTAAAGGGCATTTTAGTCTTTTGCTATTAAGGGGAATAGGTGGCTGTCCCTTTAGTTGACACCTAGCATTCTTTTTCAGCCAAAGTGAGTTAAGTTAATCATTTAAAAAAAAAAAAGAAAAGAAAGAAAGCCAAAATTTGAGAATTCCTTCTCTTTCTCTCTTTCCCTTCGAGCTGCAACAAACCAAGGAGAAACCAGGGGAGTTCTTTGCTTCTTTTGCTGGGAATTCAGTAGAGATTCAAGGGTATTGAAGCTAAGGTAAGCCCTAGTCTTATTCCTCTCTAGTTCTTGAATTTTATGGTTGGTTGAATGTGAAATTTCTAGGTTTAGTGGCTGTTAGGTTTTCTTATATTTAGAATTCGAATTTTAGGGTTTGTTTAGCTTAATTCTAGTTCATGGTAGCTGGTTTAGAGATTGGTTGTTGGTTTTGAGCAATTCTAAGCTTTGAGTTCAAGCTTTAAGCTTTAATGGCAAGTTGTTATTTATTGTGTTTTTCTGTGAAATACTGGCTGGGATTTATTGTGTATGCATTGTTTAGGAGCTCTGGAAAGTTTGGTATCATTTGGTGGAAAATTGAGCAAAGAAGGAAGTGTTTTGGGAATACTGGTGCAAACCGGCAAACCGGTTTGCCATGCCCCAAAAACCGGTTTGCCGGTTTTGGCAGGATTCCCGAACACTTCGTTTTCTCAATTTTTGTCCATTTCAGTACCTCGGTTGGGTGTTTCCCCATTTCCAGAGTTAGAATAACCCCTTTAGAGTATAGCAGAACCTAGGGTTTTGGTTTTGGGTTTCCCGGGATTAGGGTTTTAATCATGTGGCTTACCCGGTTTCAAAATGTGATTAGGGCATCCATCTAGCACAGAAATTCCGTTCAGGTCGGCTAGCACACTTGAATTCGGAAAACAGGTAAGAACTGTGTATAATGTATGATGTGATTATCTGAATGTATGTATGTGTTAATATGTATACATGCTTATTTATTGTGATTCATACACTACCAACACTTGTACAGTTGTGGTACGGAGTGCATTGGTAAGGTGTGTGATGTTTGAAAGTACATCATAGTGTTACCAGCACTTGTACGGGAAGGTACAAGGTGTCTGTGGTACAACACTAGATAGTACTCAGGGTGCGGTCATACCTTACCTACACTAATACGAAGGTATTATGAGTGTATGTGGTACATGGTACATGGTCGTGTCCCAGTTAGAACGTTCATACTCATCTGTTAAGCTCTGTAAATAGGTGTATGGGCGCCTATTTACAGGTCGGAAATTATATGATATGTTATATGCATTTCTTCGGGTACGGTGACTCACGGTTTACGCTTCCATGTGTAGGTAAAGGAAAGGCGAAAGCCGAACGAGAGTGAACCCGAGCTCGGGTGAGATTGTACATGTCAAGCGGCGCGACACTGGAGTGTTCGGTCTCGGGACATCCGGGAGTTGTATTTTGAAAGTCACCGTGCGACACATGTCTGTATATTTTGGAATGTATGCTTAAAAAGTAAATTTTGTAAAGTTTTTAAAATCGGGATCCCGGCACTTGTAAATATTTTATTAAATTACAAAGTTTAGTATTTAATGCAAAAGTTTTAATTTGACACGTTTTTCGAGAAATATCTTTGATTAGCAAAGATTGCACAATTATTGAAAAAGCACTGTAGCGTGCCTTAGCATTAGGGCGTTACAATTTTGGTATCGAGCGCTGAGTTTGTCTACCGAAGCTTGCTATGATATGTACAATCTTCATCAGAGAAAGCTCGGTTCACGGTTCAGTAAGCCTGTACCTGTTTGGTATCTTAAATAAATGTGAATGTGAAAGCATGTTAGGAAGCATATTAGATTTAAATTAAATATGTTTTCTTAAAAGAAAAGAAAGTGTGTTGCCTTTAAGTTATTAAGAGCGGTGTTAAATTTGATCGCTGTCTAACCTGCCTGGCTTATGGATTCGCAGGCTAAGTCCTATTAAATGGACGCCCCGCGAAATACAAGAAGTCAGGGTGGCATGGTTGAGACCGGAGGCGGTCAGAGGAATCCTCAAAATCCTCGTGGTCGCGGCCGTGGCCGAGGCAGAGCTCAGGGTGGTCGCCCTGTAAATCCACCTCAAGCTCCTCCTGATTGGGAGCAAAGGTTTGCGGAGATGCAAGATGGAATCCGCCAGCAAGATGAAGAGATCCAAAGGTTGAGGCAGCAGGGTCCTCCTGCCGTGCCTCCTCAAGAAGTTCAGGCTGTTGCAGTTCCTGCGGTGCCAGCAGAACAACCTGTTGTTGGCAACCGTATGGAACCGTTGTACGAAAGATTTCGAAAGCAGGCACCTCCAGTGTTTCTGGGAGGCCCTGATGTGATGAAGGCCGAGCAGTGGCTTTCGGTAATAGAACGCATCCTCAATTTTATGGGAGTGGCTGGAAATGACCGGGTAACCTGTGCCACTTTCCAGTTTCAGGAAGACGCTCTCGTGTGGTGGGAGTTAATAACCCTCACTCGAGACGTCACGCTGATGACCTGGGAAGAATTCAAGGAGTTGTTTAACTCCAAGTATTACAATGAAGCAGTCCGCAGTGCAAAGCGGAAAGAGTTCAACGATGCGGTTCAAAGGCGGGGAATGTCGGTTACTGAATATACGACGAAGTTTGACCGGTTGGCCAAGTTGGCAGCGGGAATTGTGCCAACCGACTTCAGTAAAAAGGAAAAATACTTGGCGGGTTTGAGTGCAAAAATTAGACATGATCTGGTTATTACTACTACTGAGGCAACCACTTATGCGGAGATGGTTGAAAAGGCTTTGAGAGCCGAGGGTGCGGTAAAATTCCTTCAGGAGGCCCGGGTGACTCCGAGTGTTGGTGGAACCCCCACTATTCCTACTCCTGTTTATGGTAGGGATGGTGGTGACTCCACCACCGAGCAGAAAAGAAAAGTTGTTCCAGCTTCTGGTGGCTCGGGGCAAAGCAAGCGGTTCCGTGGGAACCAAGGCAGAGGGGGACGCCAGGGTTACTCTTATCCTGAGTGTCCAAGATGCAAGAAACATCATCCGGGAGAGTGTAACCGGAAGACATGCTTCCTGTGTGGCATGGTGGGGCATTTCAAGAAAGATTGCCCCCAGGCAAAGAAAGAGGAGCCGAAAACTGAGGTGAAACCGGTTCCTGCTCGTGTGTTTGCCATTACCCAAGCTGACGCTGCAGCCAGTCCTTCTGTTGTGACAGGTCAGCTTCCCGTCAACAACTTGTTATTTACAGTATTATTTGACTCGGGAGCTACACGTTCATATGTGGCTACAAGAGTGATTGATCTTTTGGGTAGGCCTTGTGAAATTTTAGAAAGAGGGTTCGGAACCCTAATGCCTAGCGGGGAATTGGTTATCTCTAATAGGCGCATTAGGTCTATCTTGGAATTAGGATCGAAGATAGGGAATTGAGTACTGATCTCATAGAATTGAAACTAACTGAGTTTGATATTATACTGGGAATGGATTTCTTATCCAAGTATTCGGCCAGTATAGATTGTAGGCGTAAAATGGTGACTTTTCAGCCGGAAGGTGAAGATCCATTTGTTTATGTTGGATCGGTTCAGGGGTCTCGGATCCCGGTTATTTCTGTGTTGAGAGCTAGGGATTTACTATGCAATGGTTGTGTAGGATTTCTAGCGGTAGTATTTGACTCCAGCAGACCTGAAACATTTGGGCCTGAGGTAGTTCGAGTAGTGAAAGATTTTCTTGATGTGTTTCCCGAGGAGTTGCCGGGATTGCCGCCACAACGAGAGATTGATTTTGTTATTGATTTGGCACCTGGAGTCGAACCTGTTTCTAAAGCTCCATATAGGATGGCTCCAGCAGAACTCAAGGAGCTTAAGTTGCAACTTCAGGGGATGCTGGACATTGGGTTTATTCGACCCAGTGTATCGCCCTGGGGAGCTCCAGTTCTCTTGTAAAAAAGAAAGATGGTTCCCTCAGAATGTGTATTGATTATCGGGAACTTAACAAGCTGACGATTAAGAATAAGTACCCGTTGCCCAGAATCGACGATTTGTTCGATCAGCTTCAGGGAAAGACTGTGTTTTCAAAGATTGATTTACGGTCGGGTTATCATCAACTCAGAATTCGGGAGGAGGACATACCGAAGACTGCTTTTAGAACCAGATATGGGCACTATGAGTTTCTGGTAATGTCATTCGGATTGACTAATGCTCCTGCGGCCTTTATGGATCTTATGAATAGAGTATTCAAGGATTTCCTCGATAACTGCGTTATAGTGTTTATCGATGACATTCTTGTATACTCTCGGTCAGATGAGGAGCACGAGCATCATCTTCGAATGGTGTTACAGCGACTTAGGGATCACAAGCTGTATGCCAAGTTCAAAAAGTGTGAATTCTGGTTGTCCGAGGTATCCTTTCTGGGTCATATTGTGGGGAAGAATGGAATTATGGTCGATCCAAACAAGGTGGAATCAGTGAAGAATTGGCCGAGGCCTAAGTCTGTGACGGAAATTCGAAGTTTTCTCGGGTTAGCAGGGTATTATCGACGTTTTGTCGAAGGATTTTCTAAACTTTCTATGCCCCTAACCGAATTGACTAAGAAAAATCAGAGATTTGTGTGGTCAGATAAGTGTGAGTCAAGCTTTCAGGAGTTAAAGCAGCGTTTGATAACAGCTCCGGTGTTAGCTTTGCCATCAGATCAAGAGAAATTTGTTGTGTATTGTGATGCATCCAGACAGGGTCTGGGATGTGTTCTGATGCAAGCTGACAGAGTCATAGCCTATGCCTCTTGTCAACTGAAGGATTATGAGCAGCGTTACCCAACTCATGATTTAGAACTCGCTGCTGTAGTTTTTGCTTTAAAGATTTGGCGACATTATCTTTACGGTGAAAAATGTGAGATTTATACTGATCACAAGAGTCTTAAATACTTTTTCACCCAGAAAGATCTGAAT
The DNA here is from genome assembly GCF_029168945.1 of Cannabis sativa. NCBI lineage: Eukaryota > Viridiplantae > Streptophyta > Magnoliopsida > Rosales > Cannabaceae > Cannabis > Cannabis sativa. Next base: position 11,543,762 of record NC_083601.1, read on the forward strand.
ATGAGGCAGAGAAGGTGGTTGGAGTTAGTTAAGGACTACGATTGTGAAATACTGTATCACCCCGGGAAAGCCAATGTCGTGGCCGATGCTTTAAGCAGAAAAGGTCCCGGTCAAGTGTGTACTACGGTTATGATAACTCTTCAACTAGCCTCGGAAATGGTTAGTGCAGGAATTGAGTTCGTGGTCGGGAAATTACATAATTTAACACTCCAATCTGATCTGTTGGAGAGAATCAGAAAGGCACAACTGGAAGATCCCGAGCTAGTTAAAGTTCGAGATGAAGTGGTAGCTGGTCGGCCTAAAGGTTTTACAGTCTCGAGCAGTGGAATGTTGCTATATAAAGCTCGAGTTTGTGTTCCTAGTGTGGATGAGCTTAAGAAAGAGATACTTGATGAAGCTCACACCACACCTTATTCGTTGCATCCGGGAACCACCAAGATGTATCAGGATTTGAAACCCTACTTCTGGTGGTATGGGATGAAAAGAGATGTGGTGGACTACGTGTCCAAGTGTTTAACCTGCCCGGCAGATTAAGGCTGAACATCAGAGGCCGGCAGGGTTATTACAGCCTTTAGTCCTTCCAGAATGGAAGTGGGAGGACATCACAATGGACTTCGTAACTGGTTTGCCTAGAACTACGGGAATGTATGATTCTGTTTGGGTTATCGTGGACAGATTCACAAAGTCAGCTCACTTCTTACCAGTGAAAGTTACATATTCAGTGGATCAATATGCTGAATTGTATGTGAAGGAGATAGTTCGTCTCCATGGAGCCCCTAAATCTATTGTATCAGACAGGGATCCAAAGTTCACATCGAAGTTTTGGGTGAGTCTCCAGAAGGCTATGGGTACCAAGTTAAAGTTTAGTACAGCCTTTCACCCTCAGACTGATGGTCAGTCAGAAAGAACTATCCAGATTTTAGAAGACCTATTGCGAGCCTGTGTCATGGACTTTGAGGGTTCATGGAGTAAGTACTTGCCTTTAATTGAATTCTCCTACAACAACAGCTACCAAAGTACAATAGGGATGGCTCCCTATGAGATGTTATATGGTAGAAAATGTCGTTCTCCTATTCATTGGGACGAGACAGGAGAAAGGAAGTACACAGGTCCGAAATTAGTGCAGAAAACCAATGAAGCTATTGATAAGATCAAGGCTCGAATGCTTGCTTCTCAAAGCAGGCAGAAAAGTTATGTTGATCCGAAGCGCAGAGATGTTACATTCCAGGCAGGGGAACATGTTTTCCTGCGGGTTTCACCAATGAAGGGTATTAGACGCTTCGGGAAGAAGGGTAAGTTAAGCCCTAGGTTCATTGGGCCATTTCAGATACTTGAGAAGGTCGGGCAGGTAGCGTATCGGCTAGCCTTACCACCAGCATTGTCGAGTTTGTTCATGACGTATTTCACATTTCTATGTTAAGGAAATACGTGTCAGACCCGACTCATGTCTTGAGTTATGAAGCCCTTGAACTTCAACCAGATTTATCCTATGAAGAGCAACCTGTTCAGATTTTGGATAGAAAAGAAAAAGTTCTTCGGAACAAGACTATTGCACTGGTTAAGGTGCTCTGGAGGAATAGTAAGGTGGAAGAAGCCACCTGGGAGTTGGAGTCGGATATAAGAACTCAGCATCCAGAGCTATTCAGGTTAGATTTCGGGGACGAAATCCTATTAACGGGGGGATAATTGTAATGACCGCTCTAGTATATGGATTAGTAAAGGCAATTAGCACTAATTTTTATTATTTTATTATTATTTGTGAATTAATTTATTTGTGGACCCCAATATTTAGAAATAAATATTAGAGTTATAATTTCTCAATTCCGGAGATTTTATTAAACTCTAGGGGTATTATCTAACTTATATGTGTAATATGTTATTTTTGTAATTTTTGCTCGGCGACAACGGAAAATGCGATGGATGGCTAGATTGATCACATGAGTAAGTTTAGAACCTTATTTCATAGTGGGAAATATTTTAGAGAAAATAAATTATCGGGATTGAGCGGGGTTATGGAATTTGACCATTTTACCCCTAGTTTCAAAACTACCCTAGTTTTAAGTCTAAAGGGCATTTTAGTCTTTTGCTATTAAGGGGAATAGGTGGCTGTCCCTTTAGTTGACACCTAGCATTCTTTTTCAGCCAAAGTGAGTTAAGTTAATCATTTAAAAAAAAAAAAGAAAAGAAAGAAAGCCAAAATTTGAGAATTCCTTCTCTTTCTCTCTTTCCCTTCGAGCTGCAACAAACCAAGGAGAAACCAGGGGAGTTCTTTGCTTCTTTTGCTGGGAATTCAGTAGAGATTCAAGGGTATTGAAGCTAAGGTAAGCCCTAGTCTTATTCCTCTCTAGTTCTTGAATTTTATGGTTGGTTGAATGTGAAATTTCTAGGTTTAGTGGCTGTTAGGTTTTCTTATATTTAGAATTCGAATTTTAGGGTTTGTTTAGCTTAATTCTAGTTCATGGTAGCTGGTTTAGAGATTGGTTGTTGGTTTTGAGCAATTCTAAGCTTTGAGTTCAAGCTTTAAGCTTTAATGGCAAGTTGTTATTTATTGTGTTTTTCTGTGAAATCTTGGTAGGATTTATTGTGTATGCATTGTTTAGGAGCTCTGGAAAGTTTGGTATCATTTGGTGGAAAATTGAGCAAAGAAGGAAGTGTTTTGGGAATACTGGTGCAAACCGGCAAACCGGTTTGCCATGCCCCAAAAACCGGTTTGCCGGTTTTGGCAGGATTCCCGAACACTTCGTTTTCTCAATTTTTGTCCATTTCAGTACCTCGGTTGGGTGTTTCCCCATTTCCAGAGTTAGAATAACCCCTTTAGAGTATAGCAGAACCTAGGGTTTTGGTTTTGGGTTTCCCGGGATTAGGGTTTTAATCATGTGGCTTACCCGGTTTCAAAATGTGATTAGGGCATCCATCTAGCACAGAAATTCCGTTCAGGTCGGCTAGCACACTTGAATTCGGAAAACAGGTAAGAACTGTGTATAATGTATGATGTGATTATCTGAATGTATGTATGTGTTAATATGTATACATGCTTATTTATTGTGATTCATACACTACCAACACTTGTACAGTTGTGGTACGGAGTGCATTGGTAAGGTGTGTGATGTTTGAAAGTACATCATAGTGTTACCAGCACTTGTACGGGAAGGTACAAGGTGTCTGTGGTACAACACTAGATAGTACTCAGGGTGCGGTCATACCTTACCTACACTAATACGAAGGTATTATGAGTGTATGTGGTACATGGTACATGGTCGTGTCCCAGTTAGAACGTTCATACTCATCTGTTAAGCTCTGTAAATAGGTGTATGGGCGCCTATTTACAGGTCGGAAATTATATGATATGTTATATGCATTTCTTACTGAGTCTGTTGACTCACAGTTTCTGCTTCCATGTGTAGGTAAAGGAAAGGCGAAAGCTGAACAGGAGTGAACCTGAGCTCGGGTGAGATTGTACATGTCAAGCAGCGCGACCTGGAGTGTTCGGTCTCGGGACATCTGGGAGTTGTATTTTGAAAGTCACTGTGCGACCTGTAATCTGTATATTTTGGAATGTATGCTTAAAAAGTAAATTTTGTAAAGTTTTTAAAATCGGGATCCCGGCACTTGTAAATATTTTATTAAATTACAAAGTTTAGTATTTAATGCAAAAGTTTTAATTTGACACGTTTTTCGAGAAATATCTTTGATTAGCAAAGATTGCACAATTATTGAAAAAGCACTGTAGCGTGCCTTAGCATTAGGGCGTTACAATCAGCTTATGATATTGAATGGAATAGATGTTTACGGTAAGTTTCAAAATCTAATTCAAAGTTCAATATCGGTCCATTCCAATGCATACTCCATGCATCCAATCTGAGCTTTACTTTAACCTATGTTCTGGAAAGAACATAACATTTCTCCAAATGTAAGTAAACTCTGTTGTAGATTGTCATATCAGTGAAACCCAATGTTCTGATAAATCTAGGAATACTTTATTCACATAGTCATGTTTATTTTCCACTGTGTTGACAACACAATAAACATGTTCAAGTATGTGAAAGGGGTTTGGATGAATTTATAAATCAAATAGACAAGCAATTGATTAAGTGAACCAAAACTTACACAAGTGAATGAAAAATTACTTCTGTTACTTTATTGATATAGAATAATCTAGATTACATTGAAACAGAGTTTTATTTAGGGCATAAAACCCAACAGGTTTTACACCGCGTTTGTTTTAGTGAGTAATCCTCCCTAATGGAGGAACGTTCATTAGCAATTTCGCACCGTTTAATCTCGCATGATAAGTGGTTTGTAAGTGTTTTATATGGTATAGATCACCCTAATGGTGGCGACCATATTTGACTTGCAAATTGCGAAACAATGGTAGAAGCTCATGAGATAGAATAGCCTGGACTCTCGCCTAAACGGGACAACGCTGGATTCCAATCTTGATCGAATAAAAGGTTGCTAGAATGTTTAACATTTTAGATGAGCTGACAACTCTATTCAATGGATGGTAGCTTTGACTCTCGCCTAAACGGGACACTGATATGAGTTTGTTGAAAACCTTGGAAATTATTTAGGATTGAATTTTTTAAGTATTTTCTCATATCATTCCTACTTGCTATGTGCTAATAATTTCTGAATTGATTTTGTGTGTTAAACCATTATTTAATTTCTATTTGTTGATTTCTATTATTTTGTAGTATCCTGTATTATCAAAATGAATCCCATGTTATCACTGTTGACTGAAAACAAGCTGAATGGATCTAACTTTAATAAGTGGAATGAGAACATTAATATTGCTCTCATAGGAGAAAGTGCCTTGTTTGTTTTAACTGAGCCGTCACCTGAAGTGCCTGGGGACAATGCATCCAAAGCTGTGAAAGAAAAGTATGAGCGTTGGCAGAAAGCAAATGACAAAGCTTTATACTTTATGCTTTCTAGCATGGTTGACACCCTCAAAACTCGGTTTTCTAAAACTGAGAAGGCTGCTGAAGTTATGACGAAGTTAAATGAGCTATTCGGTAAGGCATCACTTCAGTCACGCTTTGACGCGACTAAGAAGTACATTAATGCACGGATGGAACCTCATCAAAACGTGCGTGACCATGTTCTCCTCATGTCCAGTTATTTCCAAGAAGCCCAGGATCATGGTGCTGAAATGGACAGTGCTACTCAAGTTAGTCTTATCTTGAATAGCCTGACTCCAACATTTCTACCATATACATCAAATTATGTCATGAATAAGAAGGAAATTGACTTTCATGAATTAGTCAATGACCTTCAAACTTATGAAAATTTGATTGGAGGACCCAAGAAGAAAGGAAGTAAACCTCATAATCCTGGAAATGGTAATGGGACGATAAAACCTGAAGCAAATGTTGCCTCTGCTTCAAAGCCCAAATCGAAGAAGAAGTGGAACAACACCAAGAAGCGAACAAAAGCCATGAAGAATAAAAAGGTTGTTCCTTCTGGTGATGCTACACTTAAAGGAAAGTGTTTCTACTGCAATGAGAAAGGTCATTGGAAACCCCAGTGTCCTAAACTTCTTGCAAAGAAACAAGGTATTTCCATTAATAAACTTTAAGAGTTTTAGTGAATTATTATCCAACTGGATTTATGATTCTGGACTAAACTTTGTTTATTTGTTTTCTTCATCTTATAGGCCCAGCTACTTGAACTCAATTGAGTTGGATCATAAAGCTGGACCAAAGGGTGAAATCGTCCAGATGAAGATGAAGCTCTTCAATTTGAATTAATTGTTTTAGTTTAAGACAATTTGGATTTCAAATTTTAGTTAGGGATATTTATCCCTGTTTTTCTCATATTGTTGCAATACATTTTTTATTTTATTATTAAAAAAGTTTCTTTTTTTTTTTTTTGAAATCAATATTGCAATTTATGAGAATGAGCTTCATTTATTTTATATTCATCAATTATTACCACATTATATTTATATAGTTGTATGTGTAAGTGTTTTTATTATTGATGCAAATTCTATAATATTTACAACTCTTCATAGAGTTATATTAAATAAACACTAGAAATTACTTCTATGTTTATCAATAATTGTTAATTCTAATACAATTATTAAGAATTTGTTTAATAAAAGGATCTTTTGATCTGATAGGGGTGGAGAAAAGTTAAGAAAACTATGCAGTTCAACGATCTTTTATATCTAATGAACTCTAGTATTCAACTCCACATAAACTCTATCACACTAAGAGAATAATGATCTTTACAACCTTTAGTGGTGGATCATAATCTCTATATACTTAGGGGTGGAGGTTATCCATAGTACCCTATATGTATATACTTAGGGGTGGAGTATATTCCACAATTCCCTATGTAACACATATCTTCTTTAAACATGGAAGTAATATAATGAGTCATCTATTGTCAATATAAATTCTTGATCTTGATTGTATGTTCCATTTCGATTTTACTGTTGTAAGTAAAAGTTTGATACCTTTGAAAGTTCTTTGATAAAGTTTCACACTACCTTAATTGAGTGGGAGAATTTTAAAGTTCTATACCCATCTTCATTAGGTTGATAATTGTGATAGGTACTTAAGAATACTACTGAAAAGCAAATCTAACCATTCACATGGATAGGTATAGCTTATCAGAATTATGAGAATAAGATAAAGAACTCTAGTTCAGTCCATTCGAATGACTTGAACCAAGAATTCTTAATCCTCATAAAATTTGATGGTATCTTAATTTTGATTACTTTATCTCTGGCATGTATTTTTCACTTCAAATACTAGTCTGCTATGTTGATGACTTAGTCTTGACTTAAAGTTTCAGACTAATACAAAAGTCACAACTAGGTAACTCTCCAAACAATCAGAGGTTAAAAGTATTATTTAACCAGACATCTGCTATTGAGTGGGAGCTATCTGAGATGTAATCAAATAAGGAACATTAGAAGATATTCAAGAAAGGTTTATAAAAGTGATCTATATGTTAGATATTAAGGAACTGTGTATCAGTTATCCTTGTATCTCACCATCTAATTTCGATTTATATGAGATGGTGCTTACTTTGGGGGTGGAGGAATTATTGTATAATAATTCAAGCTCTACCAGAGAAGAACTATAACTTGGTCTATTCGAAAATACCAGAAAGTTATATTACTGAAGAAAAGTCTACACTGTATTATCTCAATTACATATTTTAAAATATGAGAGATATGTCTTCTGTTAATTCAGATGTACTTTTAAAACAGTAAAGATTTCAGTATCCCTTGATGAGTAAAGCATATAGTAAAGGATGTTTCATAAGAGTATTTATGAACTAGTTTCCAGAAGTTTGGGTGGATTCAAATATACTACACTTGATCTGAAGATCAAGACATCAGATTGACCTATTTGCGCAGTTTGTTTTATATTAGTGCAAGTGGGAGTTTGTTGGGTTTTATGCCCTAAATAAAACTCTTTACAATCTGATTAGTTATCAATATAAGAAATTTGAAGTCATCGATGTTTGCATGAATTTTACATGCTAATGGTTTAATATGTTTAATATGTTTATTACATTCATACACACAAAATCAGTTAAATCCAGATCATATGTTTATTCACAATTACAGTATCGTCAACACAGTGGAATGTGATTGTGACCATATGAATCGAAAGTTTTGGTCCCTGTTTCATCAGTGTTATTGGATTTACACTAATGTGATAATCAGAGATGATGTGTACTTACACTTGGAGTAAGTGTTATGTTCTTTCCAGGACATTAGTAAAGTATACTAGTTTCGAATGTATGGAGTATACATTGGACTGGACCGATATTGCAACTAAGTTAAGATATTACAAACTTACCGTTATACATATCTTTCCAAGTCAATATCAGTAGTTGATCTTAAGATTAAAAGAATCTAAATCCTGATATGCTTAGGCTCAACTCAGGAGTGCTATTCATGTTCTTAGATTTATTAGTTAAGCCTACCTTTGGGTCAGGGTGATACGTATATTTTGGGAACATGATAGTATGATTGAGTGGGAGTGCTGAACATAAATATGGAATCTATAGCTTCTACTGGTGTATAGAAGTCAAGTGATGATTCCCTTCGAGCTTAGCAAATAGAAGTAAATGGATGAGCTCTTGTTTAACTGACTAATTATTAGATCACTAAACACCATTTACAGGTAGCTAAGTGTTTTAAGGGGCAAAATACATTAAGGGGTGAGAACGGTAAAGAAATCCCATCTCGATGTAAATCATCTATATAGAGGATCTTTAAATCACAATAAGATTATAACAATGGTTAAATGAGATAGTATATTGATATCGTGGAACATACAATATGCTCTATATAAGTCTGAGAGTGCAATTCTAAGTTCTAAGAGTGGATTCAACGAAGAATTAATAAGTAGGAATTTACTTGGTAAATTTGGTTCACTTATTGGAAGCTCAGCATATAGATCCATGGTCCCCATTCTAGTTGAGAACATTCTGCTTGTAAGACTCATTAATTGATTCGTGATTGATCAATTATAATTCTAAAGTTAGACTATGTCTAATTTTATGAATTTTCACTAAGCAGGGGTAAAATTGTAAAGAAAAGAGATTCTAGGTTTATTTATTTATTAATGGACTAATTAATAATTAAATTAAATGACAATATTATTTAATAATCTATTTTAGTTATTAAATAATTAGTTTTGGCATTTAAAAGGTTAGAATTGGAAAATTGGCGTTTTTGAGAAAATAGAGATAAAATTTGATAAAACTGCAAAGTCAAGTGAGGCCCAATACAATACCATGGCCGGCCACTTATTGTGTTTTTTCAAATTAATATTTTCATTATTTTAATGCAAAATAAATCCTAACCTAAACCTAGTAGTTGCCTATAAATAGAAAGTGATGGCTCAGTCAAAACACAAGTTTTCAACAAGCCTTTCTGACAGAAATTTCTCTCTTCAGAAAAACTGAGCCTTCCCCACTTTCTATACCTGGCCGAAATCCCTCTCTCTTTTCCCTTCATCTTTTTCGTGACCCTAGTGAAAGAGTAAGTGCCCACACACAACAAGCAGTAACTCAATCATAGATTGGAAGACTGTGAAGGATCAAACTTGAAGAAGAAAGACATTCGGGCTCAGATCTTGATTATACTCTGCTACAGAAAGGATTCAAGGGTTAGAGATCTGAGTGGAAGGAGACATTAATTCCGCTGCATCAATGTAAGGTTTTTTTTAACTTTATATGTGTTTAATTTATCGTTTTAGAAAGTTCTTATTTAGGATGTTAATAAACATACTTGTGAGTAGATCTAAGATCCTGGTAAAATAATTTCCAACACTAACATCATAGAATTATTAAGCTTAAGAATCAAGCTCTTGCAGTCAGATTCAAACAAAATAGCTTAATATTGTGAATACAAAAGAAGTTGCGTTAGAAATGGCATGACAAATAGCAAAGCTTCCACCAACTCTAAATGAAAGCTTCCCTCCAACTTCCAAATAGCAGACACAATAACCACTCCAAGAAAATCCCAGCAACCATGCCTAACCCACAAGAATCTCACTCACAGTATCAAGAGATGTATCCATGTTCACTTTAATTAACCCCTCAACATGATGAAGCCAACGTTGGACAACCCCCTCCAACAACGGCACTGAAAGCTTAAGATCAGGCGAACAATCCTGTCGACAATCAACCTAGTATGAACACAAAAAATCTGCAGCCCACAGTGTTACTTGCTACTAGGGAATGATGTTTTTTTTCATGGACTTATTTGTTTCGACGAACCATAGGCACCACCAAGTAACAAGGGTCAGTTCAATTTCATTGCTAGGAAAAGATTGAAGAAAGTTTCAAATAAACCCAAAAAGATCATTTACAATAGTATTTGGGTTACCAAGCTTAAAACCACAAAACTTCCTAACATATTCAAGCTTGCTACAACCTAAACAGAGCATGATGTATTGGTTTTAAATCAATGGAGCATGTTGGACATCGTTTATCATTGTGAAAACCATGCTTTTGGAAATTCATCACATTGAGAATCCAATTGGAAGATAACCTCTAAGTAAAACTCTTAATTTTTGGAGATAAATTGAGGTTCCAAAGAGTTTGCCATCAGCAAGAAATACGAACATAAGTCGAAGTAATCAAATTTCTTAGCATCTCGATTAGCTAACCAATACTGCTTTTGACAGAGTAAAAGCCATACTTCTCAAGTTTCCAAACAAGTTTATCATTAATGTATTGATGCGTGTCGTAAGTCGTACTAAATTTACTAATTATTTCTTTTAAATTTATCAATTATTTCAGTATATTAGTAAATACAAGTGGACCCCGTAAGGACTATTATTCACAAGTTATAAATAAAAATTTAAAAGAGGATTTTTTTCGATTTAAGCGCAAAAAACATAAACTAAAAGAACAAGGCAACTATTAAATATTGCTATTAACTTTGATAAAAGATAGTTAAGAGCTAATTTGCCACCACTAAATAATCATATCATAATTTAACATTTAACGATATTTCTACTCTTCATTACATATTAACACAAAAGCAATTATTATCTCATTCTCTAACATGTAAATCAATCAAAGGAAAAGCGCTATTAACTAATTCTTTTTACTAAGCAATCCAAGGAAAAGTACTTAAAATTTAATTCAACAAATTAAAGCATTAAGATTAATAGAGATAGATTCTTCTTTGCAATAAATCAACAAGTGTAATCTATTTAACTTAGGCCACACGTTTCATCACAATTTAGGAACTGCTTTGGCATAATCAGTTTTCATGAAATCAATACCAACAATTTAGAACCCTAGACTATTAGGTGAATTTTACAATAATAATCAATCACTACCTTATCATATTCAATGGCCATCCAAACAAGAACAAGACAAAAATCAGACTTTATATTCATAAACATATGAACAATTCAATCAATCGAAATGAAAGGAATCGAAATATTATTAATCAATAATAATCACGTTCATAGCATTAAAATAGCCCTTAACCTAAGAAAAACTATTCCATAAAAATAATCACAATTATTGACATAATGAAAATTAAATGAGTATAAGGAGAAAGAAAAGAAACTAGGTTAATGATTTTTATGATGTAATTCACTTTTTATTTAGAGCTCCTTCTCAGTTTTATTCTTCTAAAAACATAATTCTAAACCTTAAAGGCATGTTCTGGAATCATTTTGCTTTTTATTTTTTTTTTAAATTTTACTTAACAAAATTTTATAGTTTCTTCATAGTTTTTGATTAATTAATCAAAAATTTGATTTTTTAATAATTACCGAACAACACCTTAATAATTTTAAAAGAACTATTTTATAATCTCATTTGTTCTATTTTCTGGGCAATCTCCTTTGAATTCTTGCTGTTGTAAGCAAGGTATTCGCTGTTTTTCTTTTGATCATTTATTGTTTACTTATATTTTAGTGTTGTTTAAATACTTCCGACAATAATGATAAAAATATTTGATAACTGGAGTGGTAATATTATCATTTAGTATTAATGATAACTTGACATATATTTTAACTATACTCTTTTTTTAATATATGTTATTTAATTTATTACCATAATAATTTTTATGTAAATTCGCAACAACAAAAAAAAATTGTTAAATATAACATTCATTTATTTTTTATGCAACATTAATTAACACATTTTTCACCTCACGCATATGGTCTCATCTATGTCTATCAAACATTTGTCGTATGTATACACAACCATCGATTAGCATAGAATTTTTTTTATTATTATTATGTTTTTGAAATGGTATTATTACAATAGAATTGAATATAGAATAATAGTCAAGTACAGTATGTGTTGTTAGAAAGAATACGCGGATTTTGGGGCTCGAGAGAGACACATGGTTTTCCCTCTTATAGACAATAACATGATACACGACATAATAATATTAATATGAGATATGTGAGTGTTATATTGTTATTATATTATTTAAGAAAATAATTTTTTAAAAAAATATCGCTAATTAATTATAAAATGCCACCTATAAAAGATATTGACACCACTAAAAGAAAAAAATACTTTATTAATATAGATGGAGACTAGACCACATCAATAATAAAGTTTGAGTATATGACATATAGCTAGGTAGGTCCACATTAATAATTTTATCGCCTATAATGTACTTAAATGGGTATTTACCCACTAAAAGTTCGGTTGTATTTTTTCCTCTCTATTCCTACTTCAACAACGAAAAAAAAACTGTAGTTCTCCACAGCTACTTATACTATATTTAGATAGGTCCACCCCCAATGACCATTGAATAAGGCTTAATAAATAAACAAAGAAAATATTATCAAAAAATAAATAAATAAACAAAGAAAATAAGAAACAAGCCAATGAGCATCTTTGATCTTTCCAACTCTGTTCCATTCGAAGAATCGTCCTCACGTAACTCTGTTTCCAACCAAAGCCTGCAGGATGCCATTAACCAGTTCCTCATTCCTAGTATGGTTAATACATCCTTATCTTTGGATGTTTTATCTGATGGTAACAGGTCTGGTCACTCCTCTCCTGCTCATTCTGTGACGTCTTCCACTAATTTTTTGGCTGGTATTCCAAGTCTCCCCTGTCCTTTGCCGACTGCTCCTATCATGACCACGTTTGTGATCTCAAGTGTTGACAAAGGCAAAGCTGTTATGGTTTCAGAATGTCCTCGCATCATTTTATCCCCCCCATCTTTGAATTTGTCTGGTGTCAAGTGATCTTTCACAAGGCAGAACGTTCAAATTGGCAACTCTGTCAGGGAAATGCTGAAACGTGCTACAGCAGCCGTGGAGGATGAAGATGTGGCAGTGGTTCCTTCAATCGAAATCTCTGAAGATCAGGCGGGTGTTGCTTTGCAACCCCGCCCAGAAAAACGAGTCTATTGAGCTGGAATGCTCGAGGTTTGGGGAGTTCTCGAGCATTCCGAAACCTCTCCCTTTTGGTAAAACAACATCAACCTAAGATTCTTTTTGTCATGGAGACCAAGCTTAGGGCTGGTTCTATTGCTCGGTTTAAGACTCATCTCTCTTTTGATTTTGCTTTTGAAGTTCCTAGGAGGGGTTTACGAGGGGGTCTTTTTCTTTTTTGGAATGATGTTGTTAATATTAATATTTTATCCTACTCTAGTAGTCATATAGACTGTTTTGTACAAATGACTGATAATATAAATTTTCACCTTTCTTGTTATTATGGATCCCCTTATATTTCTGGTAAATTGGATTGCTATACTTTGCTTAATCGGTTGTATGATGTTGCACCCTCTTCTCCATGGATAATCATTGGTGATTTCAATGATTATCTTGGTCTTAATGATAAATCAACCAGCACTAGGCCATCTTCCACTGCCATGGTTTATTTTCAATCTTTTATTAATAAGTATTCTCTCACCTCCATGCCTTCCAAAGGAAACCGATTCACCTATAAGCATGGCAAGACTTTCGAAAGGCTTGGCTGGGCTGTAGTAAGTAAGAATTGGCTTGATCTTTTTCCCAAAGCTACTCTAACTCATCTCCCTTACTTTGGATCGGATCATAGGTGCCTTAAAGTCTTATTCACTGATCCTAGCCAATCTCATAAGCATTACTCTGGTTTTCGCTTTGAAAATTTTTGGCTCTCGGAACCAGATTTTTCCCATGTGATTCAATCGAACTGGCACTCTCCTCCTCATAATAACAACAACAACTCCCTTTCCTCTTTCCTTGCTACTCAGTCCAACTGTGTCAACAAAATCAAAGAATGGGGGAAAAACAAGCGTCATTTCAAAAATACCATTCAAAATCTCCAGTCTGCCTTAGAGAACACTTACTCCTCCCCCACCCTCACTTCTGCTGATCTTCAGTGTGCCAAGGCCATCCAAAATGACCTTGACGTTGCTCTTTACAAAGAGAAAATCTTCTGGAAACAACGAGCTCGTGCTTCCTGGCTCAAGGCTGGGGACAAGAACACCAAATTTTTCCATCATCGTGCTTCTTCTCGTCGTAGATATAATGCCATTTCTCAAATCACTTTGGCAGATGGTACTACTACACATGATTTCAACCTCATCTGCCATCATTTTAGAGAATTCTATGTCTCCCTCTTTACTTCCCAGGGCACGGATTTGACTGCCATTAATTCCATCCTCCCTGGAATCTCCCACACTCTCAATTCTACCCAATACCTTCTTCTCAGTCAACCTTTCACCCCTGAAGAAGTCCACTCTGCTTTGTTTCAACTTCTAGGAGACAAAGCTCCTGGACCTGATGGTCTTAATGCTCAATTCTATCAGAAGAACTGGACTACGGTTGGGAAAAATCTCACTGAGGCTGTTCTTGATGTTCTTAACAATCAAACCGATTTCTCTTCGATCAATGACACTACGTTGGTTCTCATACCCAAAAGGAAGAACACTTCCTCTCTTAAGGATTTTAGGCCTATTAGCCTATGCACCACGATTTATAAAGTCATTGCTAAGGCTATTGCCAATAGGCTTAAGTTAGTCCTCTGCGACCTGATTTCTCACAATCAAAGTGCCTTCCTTTGTGATCGAATTATCTTTGATAATGTGCTCATTGCCAATGAGGTCATTAATGCTATAAACCACTGTAAATGAGGCAAAGTTGGCTGGGCTGCTTTGAAACTTGATATGGAAAAAGCTTTTGATCGTGTAGAGTGGGATTTTATTCAGGCTATTCTAACCCATTTTGGTTTCCCTTCCTCCTTTGTCTCTCTTATCATTCGGTGTCTTTCGTCTGTCACTTTTAAACTTTCAATCAACAATACCCTTCTCCCTCCTTTCACCCCTACTAGAGGAATTAGGCAAGGGGATCCTCTCTCCCCTTACCTTTTTCTCTTGGTGGCCGAAGGTCTTTCTGCTGCTACCCGAGTTCATGCTTCCCACTCCAATTTCAAAGGTATCTCCATCTGTAGGTCAGCCTCTTCCATCTCCCACCTCCTTTTTTCTAATGATAGCCTTCTCTTTACTACCACTTCCCACAACAACTGTAGGATAATAAAGGACATCCTTACTCTTTACCACAAAGCCACTGGTCAATCGGTTAACTTTTCCAAATCCTCTATTCTTTTCTCGCCCAATACGGCTGCTTCTGATAAAGATTTCTTCTTCAACACTCTCCAAATTGACAATAAACCCTTTGTTACTAAATATTTGGGAGTCCCTCAGTGTTTTGGCCGCTCCAAAAATTCGTCCTTCCATTACATCATCCAAAAAGCTAATGCTAAACTTCAACTCTGGAGTAATAAGTTCTTCTCCAAAGCTGGTAAGGAGACTCTTATAAAAGCTGTTATCCAGGCAATTCCTTCATACGCCATGTCATCCTTTCGTATTCCCGTCTCCATTTGCAAAACCCTTGACAAGCTCACAGCTCATTATTGGTGGGGTTCATCTGACAACCAGACTAAGTTGCATTGGAAAAACTGGTCCTCTCTTTGTGTTTCCAAATTTTATGGAGGGTTAGGCTTTCGTAACTTTGTCATTCATAATCAAGCCCTCCTCGCAAAGCAAGCTTGGCGAATTCTCACAAATCCTAATTCCTTGGTGTCCAGACTTCTTAAAGCCAAGTATTTCAAGAATAATGACTTCCTTTCAGCTTCCAAGGGTCACTCTCCTTCCTATTCTTGGAGTAGTATTTTATGGGGTCGGGACTTACTCTCCAAAGGGCTCATTTGGAAAATTGGTAATGGTGCTTCGACTGATACTCTTCACCACTATTGGGTTCCTGGTTTCAAATCTCTTAGTTTCAAAACTCCTTTTCCACCCCCTATTTCAACAGTCTCCTTTTTTATAAATGATTCAAGGTGTTGGGATCTTCAAAAGCTTCACACTTACTTCACTCATGACATTGTCACAGCCATTCTCACTATCCCTATTGATCTTTCTAAACCTGACACTCTCATTTGGAGTTCTCACCCTTCAGGAAACCTCATTGTTAACACTGCCTATCACCTAGCCTCATCTTCTGCCTCTTTCAATACTTCTGCACCTTCGACCTCCAATCTGGATCAATCTAAAAAGTGGTGGAAAACTCTTTGGAATCTTCACATCCCTCCCAAAATCAAGCACTTCATCTGGCGTGCTTATCACCATATCCTTCCCACTTCTTCTAACCTCTTTAGTAGAAAAATTATTCCTTCCCCTCACTGCTCTTTTTGTTCATATGGCTTGGACACTGTTACTCATGCGCTCCTAGGTTGCTCCAGAGTTAGGAAAATTTGGAGGAAAACAAGTCTAATTGCTTTTTTCACTGCTTACCAATTTCAGGACATTAAAGACTTTATTCTTTCAGGTTATGACTCCTTGTCAAAGGATCAGTTGTGTCTTTGTTTTACTTTGTTGTGGACTATTTGGAACAGGCGCAATGAGTCTCTTTTCCACTCAAAAACCTTTCCACCAGATGATGTAGAAGGTTATGTTGTTAACTTTTTGCAGGAATACGCCCACTGTCAGCAACAACTTGCCACTTCAAGCCCTGCACCCTCTGCTTCAGGATCTCAACCTCCTTCTCCCCCATACGGCAGTTACTCGTTATATTCGGATGCTGCTATTTGAAAATTAAATTCCAAAATGGGTTTTGGAGGTGTTGTTCAAGACTGGAATGGTCATACCATAGCTGCTATTTGTTCCTCAAAAACAGGTGTTCTCTCTCCAATTTTGGCCGAGGCTCAAGCTCTTCTTCAGGCAATTCAGTGGTGCATCACTGTTGATCTTCCTCTGCACTCCATTCACTCAGACTGTTTGGACTTGGTCAATAAAATTAACAATCGTT
The DNA here is from genome assembly GCF_029168945.1 of Cannabis sativa. NCBI lineage: Eukaryota > Viridiplantae > Streptophyta > Magnoliopsida > Rosales > Cannabaceae > Cannabis > Cannabis sativa. The sequence goes on from NC_083601.1 coordinate 11,560,516, forward strand.
CCAAGGACAGATCGCCATTATCCGACTTGATTTGGAAAATCATTGAATCTTTATCTTCTTTTCTTAGTGTAAAGATTTCTCACATTTCTCGTCACAACAATGTACTTGCACACACTTTAGCACAAAAAGTACTAGGAACGGATATAGATATTGTTTGGAATTGTAATAGTTTAAATTCCTTTTTCATCTGATTTTGTAACCAAACTTTCAGTATTCTTCTTTTAATGTTACAAATCAGTTTCTCAAAAAAAGCCAATTCTTTAGAATAAATAAAATGCTGTTAAAAATAAATTTGATTTTCTAGACCTTATTTTGTAACTAATAGTACAACTTTTATCACTAAAATAATTTTTATTAGGTCTTTGCATTTATAAAATAAATTATATAGTTTCAAGAGGTATTATTGTAATTTATTTTTGATGAGATGTATTTTTATTGAAGTGATATGTTTTGAGATAAATAGAGAATGCATTAGCTTGTTTAAATTTTATTAGAATTGTAGGATTTTTACCGTTTTAACCCTACACCAACAAAGCCACAATATCAGTTATCAAGGTCAAAAATGACCTTTCCTAGTCTAAGTAAACCCTTAGACTAAACGGCACCGTATTAACCCCACGACATCAATCTTGATGTCGTATGAATCCTTTGATTCAAAGACTCAGTAGAAGAGTCTAGAATCCCAAACACTCAGACACAAATCACTCACACACTCACAAACTCGAAACCCTAGCAGAGCAAGTTCTCTCTGAGAACTTGCTCGATTCCAGACCCTAGAAACCCAGAAAGCCCAGAAAAAACTCAAATCTAAACACACACACACATAGCTTTTAGGTTAGATGAAAAGAAAATGAAAGATAAGGAGAGAAAACACCAGAAATTTGTTTCAGAGTTCACCCAAATCTGGGCTACGTCTCTGTCAAGCTCTTCTCAGAGATAGAAGCTTGATATCCACTATCACAAGGTTTGTTTACAAACTTTTGGGAGCTTCCTGTCACAGAAATCGATCAGGTAAGCTCGATTTCTTTCTTTACACTTTGTTTTGTTGTTTTTTTCTCTGTGTTTTATTCTCGATCTAACTCTCTTCTTTTCTTTCTCTGTGCATGTACTGCTTCTTCGAGCTTCTCACCATGAGATCTGGATTCTCATGGTTGGATCTTGGAGCTGAAGACTCAAACTAGGGTTTTCTCCTTCTCTCTCTCTCTATTTCTGTTTTTCTCTGTATTCAATGTTGTAGATCTAGGTTTTTCTGCTTTGATCTGTATATTTATATTGTTGTTGTGTCGGTTGATCAAAGCCTTAGGAGTTAGTTACAACATCAGTTGTAACTAACTACTAAGTCTTGATCCACTAGAGGCGAAGCCACCCTAGGATCGAGTCTTACTTGCTTTTTAAACTGTTTGTATTTTGCTGATGTGGATATTTGTAAAGAGGACTGGTTATAAGTGGATTTTATTCAACAATTTCCACCTGAAATCCTCTTATAACCAGTTCTGATGTTTGTATGTTTATCTCTGAGAGTCCTAGCTTGATAGGTCCTACACTTAGTCTCCTTTGTCGATTCTTAACAAGTTCATGCAATGTATGAACTTGTTAAGAGTCACAATTTTAGTTCCCATGTCTGCTGGGTTATCCTCAGTAGGCACCTTCTCTATATCTATCTCTCCTTGTGTCACTTTGTCCCTGATGAAGTGATACTTAATTTCTATGTGTTTTGTTCTGTCATGGAACATAGGGTTCTTACATAGAAATATGCAGCTCTGGCTGTCTGAGTACACAGTGGGTACTCCTTTAAGTAGATTAAGTTCTTTCATTAGCCCTTTTAGCCATATAGCTTCCTTTATAGCTTCAGTTGTGGCCACATACTCAGCTTCTGTAGTTGATAGTGCCACAACAGGTTGAAGTTGAACTTTCCAACTTACACAGTTACCTCCAATTAGAAAGAAATAGGCAGATGTAGATCTCCTATTGTCCCTGTCCCCTGCATAGTCTGAGTCACTATAACCTTCAATTATAGTGTTAGCTTTCTGTCTATTGTAGGTTAATCCAACCTTAGTTGTCCCAAGTAGATACCTGAACACCCATTTCATGGCTAACCAGTGAACTTTTCCTGGATTAGCCATGTATTTGCTAAGTACACTCATAGCAAATCCCAGATCAGGTCTAGTACTTACCATTAAGTACATCACAGACCCTACAGCATTAGAATAGGGTACATCCTTCATAGTTTCAATTTCCTTCTCTGTCTTAGGGCATTGTTCCTTAGAAAGTGTATACTGGCTAGTAATAGGTTGCTTAACAACCTTAGCATCTCTCATTGAGAACTTATCTATGATTTTCTCAATGTAATCTTCCTGTCTAAGCACCAGTTTTCCTTTATCTCTGTCTCTTAGTATAGATATCCCAAGGATCTTGGTAGCATTTCCAAGGTCCTTCATTTCAAATTCTGTCTTGAGTAGAGCTTTAACCATATCAACCCTAGTCCTTTCTTGACTTATAATAAGCATGTCATCTACATAAAGTAGTAAGTAGATGACATCTTTTATAGAGTCTCCTTTGTAGTACAGGCATGTGTCATGGTAGCTTCTGTTGAACCCATGCTTTAACATAAAAGCATCAAACTTTCTGTTCCACTGTCTAGGAGCTTGTTTGAGTCCATACAAGGACTTAACCAACCTGCAGACCATATTTTCCTTCCCTTTAATCTCAAAACCTTTAGGCTGTTCCATATAAATCTCTTCTTCTAAGTCTCCATGTAGAAAAGCTGTAGTGACATCCATTTGATCAATTTCCATGTCAAACTGATTAGCTATAGATAGCATTATCCTTATAGTCTTGTACTTGGCTACTGGTGAGAATATCTCATTGTAGTCAACTCCTTCTTTCTGTGTAAAACCTTTGGCTACTAACCTAGCCTTGAATCTTATAGGTTCACCTTCAAGTATCCCTTCTTTATGCTTGTAAACCCATTTGCAGGCTATTATTCTTTTCCCTTTAGGCCTTAGAACCATTATCCAGGTCTTGTTTTTCTTCAGAGAAACCATTTCTGAATCCATAGCTTTAAACCATTTCTTAGCATTAGGTCCTGTCATAGCTTCTTCATAGGTTTGAGGTTCTGTACTTAGAGATTTCATAGCAGTCATGAAGGCATAGGCTATGTCTTCATTCCAGATGTTGAAACTGTACTTAGGATTAGGTTTAGGTGTCCTTTTCTCTCTGTCTCTAGTTAATTGGTAGTCATCCAGAGCTTCAGTGGGCTGAACAACTTCAGTTTCATCTCCCTGTTGCTCTTCTCCTTCAGTTCCTTCTCTGTTGGAGCTTTCTGTGTGTTCCACCTGATCCTGATCAGGTTCACTTCCAGCTGGTTCCACCTGATTTATATCAGGTTCTTCTTGGTCATCTAGCCTCCATAGAGTAGGGTCAAACTGTATTGTACCTGCATGGTTAGTGTCTACTGTACCTGCAGGGTTAGTTTTAAGCAAACAAGGAAATTCATTTTCTTTGAAAATAACATCTCTGCTAATTATAGTTTTGAATCCACCTTTGTCTCTTAGCCAAATTCTGTAGCCCTTAACTCCTTCAGGATAGCCTAGAAAAACCCCTTTAATAGCTCTAGGTTCCAGCTTACCAATACTCTGGTGCACAAATGCACTACAACCAAAAACTCTCAGGTTTGAAAGATCTGGTGGTTTACCAGACCACCTTTCCTCAGGTGTTTTGAATTCAATAACACTTGAGGGACATCTGTTTATTAAATAAGCAGATGTCATAACTGCTTCTCCCCAGAAACCATGGGACAAACCAGATTGTATCAACATACATCTGGCTTTGTTCAGAATGGTTCTGTTCATTCTTTCTGCAACACCATTTTGTTGTGGTGTTAGCCTAACTGTTCTGTGTCTTTGAATACCTGTTTCTCTGCAAAACATGTCAAATTCATTGTTGCAAAATTCCAGACCATTGTCTGTCCTTAGGTTTTTAACCTTTCTGTTAGTAAGATTTTCAACAAGTGTCTTCCAATGTTTAAACCTTTGAAAAGCATCATTTTTATTTTTCAATAAGAAAATCCACACTTTTCTAGAAAAATCATCAACTATAGATAGAAAATAGGTATTACCTCCATGAGTTGGAGTCTTTTCAGGACCCCATAAATCTGAATGTATATAATCTAATATACCTTTAGATTTATGTGTCCCTGTTTTGAACTTCAGTCTATGATGTTTTCCAAGTATGCAATGCTCACAAAATTCCACTTTGCTGATTTTGTCCTTGCCCAGTAGTTGTTGTTCATTCACAATCTGTAAACCTTTTTCTGCTAAGTGTCCAAGTCTGTTGTGCCATAGTATAGCTTTAGCATCTTCAGGACTTTGTAAAATGTTGTTCTGTCCAACAGTGTTGTTGCTTCTAGCTATAGGTTCACCAATCATGTAGTATAGGCCTTCCTTTTTAATTCCTTTGATGATAGTCATAGATCCTTTGCATATTCTCATTTGTCCATCTTTGATCTTGCTTTCTATTTTTAAATCATCAAGCACACTTAGTGAAATTAGGTTTCTAGATAAATCAGGTACAAATCTTACCCCAGTTAATGATCTAGTGACCCCATCATGCATCTTAAATGCCACTGTTCCTGCCCCTTTAATTTCACAGCTTTGGTCATTCCCTAGAATCACTTTTCCCTTAGTTGAATCCCTGAAATCAGTCAAAATAGATCTGTTATTAGTCATATGAAATGTACAACCTGAGTCAAGTATCCAATCATCTTTAAAAGATGATCCTGCAACATAAACTTCCCCATTTTCATAACAGTCACTAAAATTTGCATTTTGGTGATCTGTTTTATTATTAGGGTTTCTGGATTCTGAATTGTAAGCAGTTCTTTGTCCATTAAACTTGTTCTTTCTGTTTTTGTTCAAGAAATAGCAATCTTTCTTGAAATGTCCAGGTTTCCCACAGTTGTAACATCCTTCTGTATCTTGTGGTCCTTTAGAATTTGATCTGCCTTTGTTTTGTCCTCTGTTTGGACCCCTGCTATGGCTTTGACTCCTCCCTTTTCCATGCCAAGGCTTCTTCTGAGTAGATCTGCCTCTACTCAGATTTAGTTCACCATTAGAGCCACCATTCTTTTCTGATTTCATCTCTAAGTCCTTAGATTTTAAGGCAGAGATGACCTCATCAAGAGTGATTGAGGTCCTTCCATACTTAATTGCTGTTTTAACTTCTCTGTAAGTTTCTGGCAATGAATTAAGTATGATGATGGCTTGGTTTTCATCACTAAGAGCCTCATTCTCCCCTGAGTTTGCAAGCTCAATGTGCATCCTCAAGAACTCATCAAGATTTTGATCTAAGGACTTGGATTGGTTCATTTTGAACCCAAAAATCCTTTCCTTGAGATAAATCTTGTTTGTCAAAGATTTCTGTTGAAATTGCTCCTCTAGCTTTTTCCAAATCTTTGATGGAGTCTCTTCCTTGTCTACTAATCTTATTATAGCATCTGATAGATTGAAGATTAGAATTCCAGTAGCAGTTTCTAGGTATTCTTCTTGTTGTATTTTAGAGGTTCCTTCTGGCCATTCAATAGGTTCATCTAGCACCCTTAGTAATTTTTGTTGAGCTAGTAGAGACCTAATTTTCCTCCTCCAAATTCTGTAATCCCCTGTACCATCAAATTTATCAATGTCAACCTTTATGTTACTCATTTTAATGAAATTGAAAAGAAACAGATAAGAGTTTTAGAATTTTCTCAGTTTGTATTTCTGATATTTGAATTTGAATCTTGATATTCTTGCTGTTTGAGTGTTGTTCTTTTTGTCAATCTTTCTTTCAAGATTTTCTTGCCAATTCCTTCCTGATATTGTTTTCTTGATTCTTTGTTGATCTTCCTTAGCCAAACCAGGCTCTGATACCACTGTAGGATTTTTACCGTTTTAACCCTACACCAACAAAGCCACAATATCAGTTATCAAGGTCAAAAATGACCTTTCCTAGTCTAAGTAAACCCTTAGACTAAACGGCACCGTATTAACCCCACGACATCAATCTTGATGTCGTATGAATCCTTTGATTCAAAGACTCGAGAAGAGTCTAGAATCCCAGGCTCTTCCGGACACAAATCACTCACACACTCACAAACTCGAAACCCTAGCAGAGCAAGTTCTCTCTGAGAACTTGCTCGATTCCAGACCCTAGAAACCCAGAAAGCCCAGAAAAACTCAAATCTAAACACACACACACATAGCTTTTAGGTTAGATGAAAAGAAAATGAAAGATAAGGAGAGAAAACACCAGAAATTTGTTTCAGAGTTCACCCAAATCTGGGCTACGTCTCTGTCAAGCTCTTCTCAGAGATAGAAGCTTGATATCCACTATCACAAGGTTTGTTTACAAACTTTTGGGAGCTTCCTGTCACAGAAATCGATCAGGTAAGCTCGATTTCTTTCTTTACACTTTGTTTTGTTGTTTTTTTCTCTGTGTTTTATTCTCGATCTAACTCTCTTCTTTTCTTTCTCTGTGCATGTACTGCTTCTTCGAGCTTCTCACCATGAGATCTGGATTCTCATGGTTGGATCTTGGAGCTGAAGACTCAAACTAGGGTTTTCTCCTTCTCTCTCTCTCTATTTCTGTTTTTCTCTGTATTCAATGTTGTAGATCTAGGTTTTTCTGCTTTGATCTGTATATTTATATTGTTGTTGTGTCGGTTGATCAAAGCCTTAGGAGTTAGTTACAACATCAGTTGTAACTAACTACTAAGTCTTGATCCACTAGAGGCGAAGCCACCCTAGGATCGAGTCTTACTTGCTTTTTAAACTGTTTGTATTTTGCTGATGTGGATATTTGTAAAGAGGACTGGTTATAAGTGGATTTTATTCAACAAGAATATCTTGATATAAGATGTGTTTTCCATTACATGATATTTGATGATTAGCATCAAGCTAATTTGTTTGAGTAATGCAACGACATTTTTGGATTTTTATTTTATATGACTATTATGGAAGTATATATAAAACATATATATGCTAGCAGTATTTTTTTTTTTTTTGGTCGAAAAAATATTTTAAGAATAAGTATGAAAATAAATATTTCTTTTTATTTTTCAAAAACATGATGAAATATTTTGATGAAATTAATTAAAAAAAATGTAATATAAACATTGAAGAGAAATGTGTAGAATAGAAAAATAATTTTACTTATTTTTTTTTTTAAAAAAAATGGGTTGTTTATATATTTTTTGCAAGCAAATATAATTATTCTTTTAATTAAGTATAAATATAATGAGATTTTAAATTTACTAATACATAAATATTTTTAAAAAATATACATTTTACTTTTATATTTAAAATTTAAAATATATAATACCATAGTTATTTTATTTTATTAAATAATTTTATTAATTTTTAAATTAACATGTAAGATTTCTATATTTAACCAAATAATGTAACCTAATTAACGAGAATTTGATTAAATATTCTCATGTACTAACACAATTTACAACTCTCCCTACAACTATATTCTTCGTGATAATAGTTCATTTAATTATATTATTTTGAACCTCTCATACTAAATGTTGTGCATAATAAATTGAACTAAAAAAATGAAAGGATTAAGTTATTGAACTCACTAAAGAGTAGCAATAATTAAGTAGGGGTGGCAAAATAGGCCTATTTTTATATTTCGTGTTAGGCATGTCGATTCGTTTTTTTGACTCGTGTCTAATTTTCTCAACTCTAATTTGATCCATAAAAAAGCGTGTCATATTTTTGTTGGCCCACTTTGACTTATTTTGCTATTATTGAATGTGGAGTTGTAGAGAAAAATGATAGATTTAAGTTTTATTAAAAAACTTATATACTATATATTGTTATATATAAATATATATATAATAAAAACTATAAAAAAATATATTTTCAAATTAATTTAAAGAAAATTAAAGGTAAATTTTTTTAACCTAAATTACTAAATATATATTTTTACATAATTATATCATTATTAATAATTTTTATTTAAAAAAATTGTGCCGAATTCGTTTTAAGCGGGTCGTGTTGTGTTTGACCCGTTTTTATGCAGATTCAGCTCTGGCGGGCTCTCAGTATAGGTGGGTGGTCTCATATCTATGGGATTTTTTTTTTTTTTTTTTTTATAAATCTGTAGTTATTTTGTGGTGATTTTTAGTGTATTATTTGAGAATTATTTGAATCTGCTATTTTTATATAATGTGGGACATTATATTGTTGAATATTTCAATTTGAAATGGTAGTTATTTTTTGTGGCTTAGATCTGAAATGGTTGAATATATCTGATTTTTTAACCTTTCAACGTTTTTAAAGAGTCTCCTACTAATAGGCGATAATTCAAAACCGTCGGTAATTCTTCCTACTACTATCAGTAAATCTCGTTACTAACTATTTTCTACCTACGCCTATTCTACCTAGTTTTTATGACAGTCGAATAGGCGTCAATCATAGATACCGATGACAATACAATACTCGATTATTTTAAATTGTCGGGAAATCTCCTTTTCTTAATAGTGTATAATTATACAATCACTTAAATTAATAACCCACATCACTAGATATACAATTAATCATATGTGTTTACATGTTTAGCGTACATTTTATTTATGCCTGTTAGATTACATTGATAGCAATATCAGTTTACATAGAGTTATATTGGATGCTGATAGATGTATGTTTGGCTCAGATCGATGCTGTCACATCAGTATGGCTGGAGTATGACCAACATACTAAGTATAGGTTGACATTATGGTTGATAGTATTGTCGTACGAATATTCTTGACTCAGCACCGTGTTGGACACGAGGATAGGGTTATGGTTGGGTGTATGGGCTCATGATTATAATTTGAGTTATTGCTATATTATTATTTATACTTTTCTTACTGAGTTTGTCGATTCACAGATATTGTTTGCATGTGTAGGTAAGGGCAAGGCTAAGGTTGAGCAGCCGTGAGAGCGAGCAGATGGAGATTGTACATGTCGGGGCAGTTAGGCCTGGAGCGTACAGTCTTTGAGACAGCTGAGCTTATTTTGTATAGTTGTTAGGCGACAAACTTTTGTAACATGCACTATGAAGCATTTGTAAATATTTTGTAAAACGGGATCCCGATTTAATACAAGTATGTTATTTTGGGTATTTATAATTAGTTAAATAAAGTTTTAATTATTCACGATTTTCAATAAACTCGTTGATTAGCAACGAGTTGTACAGATAAGTTAAAATTCACGTTAACACGCCTAAACTAGTAAGGGGTTACACCTTTAGTCCATATAGGTAGTGTTTTAGTGTCTCATCACTCTTTAGACACTTCTTAAGCTTAAGTAAGTTTTCTTAAGTTTAAGCTCCATTAAAAAACCTTTCAGTTTTAACCCTCCATACCACATGTACTCATCCATAGATGAGACAATTGAGTACCACATTAACTCTATTAACTTGTTATTACCTATTGAACTTAAGAGATTTTTACTAGTGTTAAGATATGTTACCATCAATGAGAAAAATACTAAGGGAGTTTAGATCCCATCCCTTAAAAATTCATACTTTAATCTTGTACGGAGATTAAGTAATTTGTTATAACCTCTCACTATTGATACCATGTGAATCATGCATGCCAAAATATAGTGTTCACTTTGTGACCACTTTTCTCCTTAAGTACTTAAGCTTTGAAAATTCAATCATAAAAGAATAATTTTCACACAACTCAAATTCTCAAATTTTGATACCAATCATATCAAAATTAAACACTAATTTAGACACCAAACATGTCTAAATCACTTTATTTTAAGGCACCAAGCATGTCTCAAATTCTCATATTAGAGTATGCGCTCTCACACTTTCACATTTCACTATCAAGATAATATCTTGATTTTAAAATATAGAAGACCACATTATATCTATAATTTCTCTTAAATTTAATTTCCTTCTTGAAATTATTTTTACCAAAATTTGACACCAAATATGTCAATATTTTTAGTATGCACATAGCCAAACTTGATTTATAATTTGAATTCAAAATTAAATAAATTAATCAACAATGTCGCAACACATTTTGATTAAATTTGTGGCTCACCCTTACATTTCTAGCATAAAGTGAAATTTTTATAAGAATCATTTTCACCAATTTAATTATCTAATAATTTACATATTATTTTAACAACTTAATTTAATCATTTTTCTAAAATGCCTCTTAGAGATCATTATTAGAAAAATGTCGTTTGATATTCTTAGTCTTCTCAACAAAACTAAAATATCAAACTCACATCACCATTTATAAAATAATATGATTATTTTACCCATTATTTTAAAATTATCTCATCAATGCGATTAACCACAAATATTACACTAAAGTTTACAAAATTCTCATGAATTTCGTTCACAACTTTGATTATTTAGATTCAAAATTGCTTGTTACCTTTTCAAAATTTTTTGAATTTACATTGATCACTTTGTTTGAGTCTAATATAATTGCTCTTCCAATTTATATATGACTCATTTCACAAGTTTAGATTTACTTTTGATCCATTTGTTCTTGTTATGACAAGACAATTCTCATAAGTGTAACTCTCATAGTTTACTTTTCTTATCTCATAAAATGAGATAGCTATCACTTTTAATTCTCAAAGAATGTAATTTCTCACAAGTTACAATTTTTTTCTTCTCAAAATCAATATTAGAAATTAAATTTCAAATTTTCTTTATTCACAATATAGATGATAATAATCTCCTTATCAATAGTAATAAATAATATTATTTTACTATCAACATTATTATCATACTATTTAACTCATACATCAATATAAAAATTAATATATAACTCCCATGCATAAAATTATAAATCCCAAATAATAATCTTATGCTAATTAATATATTATGTATGTTACTATCAACATCTCATATGTAATATACACATAATATATTAATTATTACACATCTGTATATGTTACATATCTCATACATATATAACGTATATATATTTTAATATACATGCATGATATATATTATATATGCATGTCTCATATAAATACATAGAAATAATTATTTATACATATTTACTCTCATTAATATATATTATATCATATGCTCTACATATATCATATATATTACTCATATATACATGCTATATATTATATATCTCACATGTATACATATAATAATGTAAGGACAATCACACACTATCTATTTCTCCATTGGTATGATATTGTCCGCTTTGGGCCTAAGCCCTCACGAATTTGTTTTTGGGCACCTTCCCAAAAGGTCTCATTCCAATGAAGATAGTGTTCATCCTTATATACCCAAGATCCTTCCCATTTCTAGTCAATGTGGGACTTTACATGTACACCCAACAATCCTCCCCTCAAACTAAGGACTACCTTGCATCCTCTAAGACGATTACAGATCTAAACCTGAATCCCTCGATTCCAACACTCAAGATTCCCTTGAGTAAGCTAGATGAATCCCTTCACCAGCTAGATTCAAAATCCCTTCGAAGACATGAATCCCTCGATTCAACCACTCAAGATCTCCTTGAGTAAGCTAGATGAATCCCTTCACCAGCAAGATTCGAAATCCCTTCGAACCAGATCTAAACCTCCGACGGCTCTAGCAACAAGCTTCACCTTCTTTTTGTTTGGCGATTCGGGGATACATTCACATGGCTAATTTTGAGATTTGGCTCTGATACCACTTGTAAGGACTGTCAGACACTATCTATTTTTCCATTGGTATGATATTTTCCGCTTTGGGCCTAAGCCCGCACGAATTTGTTTTTGGGCACCTTTCTAAAAGGCCTCATTCCAATGGAGATAGTGTTTATCCTTATATACCCAAGATCCTTCCTATTTTTAGCCAATATGAGACTTTAGATGTACACCTAACAAATAATATGATATAAATTTAAATATCATATTATATATCACTATATATATTAATATGATATAAACACTGTTGGAGATTATTTTACCAGGATCTAGATTTAGTACCATGTATGTTATTTAACATCCTAAATATGAATTTCTAAAATAATAGAATTTAAACACATATAAAGTTTAATAAATCTTACATTGGTTGCAGCGAAATTAAATGACTCATTCCGCTTAGATTTCTAACCCTTCTATCCTTTCTGTAGCAAAGTATCACCAAGATCTGAGCCCGATTCTCTTTCGGTTGGTTGGATTCTTCACAGTCTTACACACTATAATTGAGTACCAACTTGCTATGCGTGGGAATGTACTCTATCACTAAGGCTCGAATTTTGATGGTGAAGAAGACTAAGAATTTCGAATTAGAGAAGAGAAAAGAAGAAGAAGAAGTCTCAAACTCTCTAGTTGTCAGATAGAAAGAAAACTAGTTCAAGAGTCATTAGTTGGATTATGAGACTTTACTCTTATTTGTATACTAATTCTACTAGGGTTAGGATTGAATTATTTGGAATAAAAAATGATAAAAAATAGAACAAAAATAGGGTTAAGTGGCCGGCCCCCTATGTGGGTCCATCACTAGTTAGATTTTTGCTATTTTTCTCAATAATTTATCTATTTTTCACAAATACCACTTTTTGTAATTTCAATCATATAAATGCCAAAAATATTTATTTAATAATTAAAATTAATTATCAAATAAAATTATCATTTATATTATTTATTAATTAGACTCCATAAAGTCTCTTAATTAATAAATAAATCCTAAAATTCTATTTCTTCACAATCAAGCCATAACTTAGTGAAAATTCATAAGTAAGACATAGTCTAATTTTAGAATTCTAATTGATTAATTAAAATCAATTAACTGAGTCTTACAAGCAGTATTGTCTCAACTAGTATGGGGACCATGGGCCTATATAACCGAGCTTCCAATAAGCAGATCTAGAATTTACCAAGTAAATACCCTAACTTATTAATTCCTCCTTGCACCACTATAGATTTGGAATTGAATACACTTTCAATTATATAGAACGCTCTATATGTTCCACGATATAGTTACAGTAGAAATTCCCCTTAATAGTGGTCCTTCGAGAGAATGTTAGTCATTCGATGACGAGCAGGGAGTTAGTCAATCCCATGAATTTGTAATGTTGTTGAGAAGAAATTCAGTTTTTTCGGATAATGATTTACTGGGGTTCATGGCATCAGTTTTGTTGACCTAATTTTTAGGGATCACTGGTAATGCCCTTCTTTCACCCCATGATCTTCAACTGTTCAGTACATGATCTAATAACCAACTTTAATCCCACGTATATAAGAGGGGATTCCCTCTCCATTTATTCTCAACCAATTTTCTTTCATTCAAAATCTCCTCTATCCTTCGAAATGACTACTTCTAACCAATCTTTTGGAACCTGTGGTGCTGCCTCTTCTATGGAAAATGAACTCCTGATTACCGAAGGGGATTCACTTAATACTGAGGCAGAGTTTTCTTCCAATATTCTTGTAGGCAGAGTTTTCCTCAATCGTACCTTATCTCTATCAAAGTTGAAAGATTTTCTGGAAAACTTCTGTCAAATTAGGAACGGTCTCTCTATTGATGGTTTCATGGAGAGTCTCTTCATGCTCTCTTTCAGCTTGGTGGCTGAGAAGTTGAGGGTTCTCGAAGGACAACCTTGGCATTATTTGCAACGACATATGGTGTTGGTAGACCCCCCTGATGCTGATCAAATTAACCCTGATGATATTAAGTGTATCCCTTTCTGGGTTCAAGTTCATAGGCTACCCCTACGGAGGAATTCCGAGGCAATGGGCATTATCCTTGGAAATTTTCTGGGGACATTCGTCAAGTACGATGTGACTACTCGTACACGCTTTCTCCGTATCCGGGTTCTTCTTGATGCTACGAAACCACTTCAACAAAGGAAACGCCTGAAGTTTGAGGACTCTGACGACAGCTTCATGGTTGATTTTAAGTATGAGAGGCTAGCTGAGTTTTGTACCTATTGCGGACGCCTTGATCACGTGTTCAATGAATGTGGTGCTGTTTTGACTCTTCAAGAACAAGGGATTGCACCAATTCCAACCTATGATGAACGTATTAGAATCCCTGGCCTACCAACTTATGTGCGTCCAAGGCCTCAAGTCATTCGTCATTTTCCAAGGGCTCTGTTCCCAAGCCCTCCACTTCCCATGGGGCCTCGGGTTATTCCTGTCTTCAATGACCAAAATACAGCTGGAGGTCGTCTTCTCCCGTCTGAAGCTCCTAAAGGGAAGGAGAAAGCTCATGACAATGGTGATTTGGTTGAATCAGGATATGCTACCTCTCTAGCACCGTTAGTAGCTAATGGCTCATCCACTCTATCCCCTCATGTGATAGAAAATTCACCGAGTAGTTCTCATGCTATGAGTTTCTCCTCTAATGTGATGAGCCTTCCCACTAAATCTGATAAAGGAATGGCGATTCAGCTGGAGGATACTAAGATCACAACTGCTATGGCTTCCCTTCAAGGTGGAGGGAGCAAAAGGGCTAAGGCTGCGACTGAAGATATTTCTCTTGTTAAGAAATCTAAGAAGTAGTTCGATGTTGTTCTGTTGCCATTTTGTGTCTAGAATATAGGGATTTGTTTTTCTTATGAATCTAGCTTCCTATTATGTTTCATTGGGTTGTTTAGGAGTTAGGTGTGTTTCACTATTATTGTGTCTTTAACTTATTCCCCATTATGTGTCATGTTATGTTCTGTCCTATTCTTTTGATTGAATGAAGATCTTTCTCTATTATTAAATGTGGATTTATGTTTTATTAATGTTTCCTTTATTTTCTTCCAGCATAAAATTTGAGTTGCTAGCTTAATTCGAATGAACTTAATGATAATTAGAAGTTAACCCTTATATTAACATACATAACAGTTCATGATAGCGATTTAATATTAATGATCCCTTATACATAACAGTCCTCACTTGGAGTTTATTAATATTGTCCGTTGTATTGCTCTAAGCTTAACCAGTAATTATGTCTAGGCTAGATTATAAAACTAATGACAGGAGTCTTTAATAAGTGGATATTTTAAAGAATTGTGATTGTATTTTAATAACAAAATCTTAATCTAAGACACCCTTAAGTATCCTAAAAATTACTGATTAGTAACATTTTATAAAATAAGTTGTGCCTTTATAGTTATGATATAGGACAATAAGATCTCATCGATACTTGTTAAAATTGAAGTTTGCCTTATTGTTTTTTAGATGATTCAGAGTAGCCATTAAATTGATAATGTCGTTTATCCCAAAGTATACACGTCCTATAATAGCCATAAATACTTTCACTAATAACCGCTAGTAGGTAGTGGGTAGTTGTCAGTTTTTTTTAGGAAATAAATAGTTATTGGCTAGTTGTCAGTTTTTTCAGCAAATAAATGGTTTTCCTTATAGTGTGGTAAATATTTTATTCACATTTATCTATTGATAAGAGTTATATAATTTAACTAGCCTTTTCTTCTTACCCTTAGTCTTAAATTGTACACCGCTGTTCCCTGGTGCAATATGTTTAATGATTTTAATCATCTTTGAGTTGATATCTCTTTGTTAATCATGATAATTCAGGCCTGGAATATTCGAGGTTTAAACAGCCCAAAGAGGAAGCGATATTTACGTCTTCTCCTCAAAGACTATCATCCAAATGTGCTTTTCTTACAAGAAACACGGTTGGGTGGAGGTTCTTGCACTGCCATCTGCCAAAAATTCTCCTTTACTCATGGATACGAAGAGCCTAGTTGTGGGTTAAGTGGTGGTCTCATGTTGTTATGGGACTCTTCAGTGGTGATATCCAATATTACATCAAATCCACATTATATTAGATGTTTCCTTTCTTCATCTGATGGGGTCCATTCGTTTACTTTTTGCGGGTTTTATGGTGAT